>NC_081405.1:408521197-409921197 GCF_030272615.1 Cryptomeria japonica | reverse complement strand
ATTGTTCATCAATATGTTCTAGCTCATGCAAGTATGCAACCTAATATTACTCATCATCAATAAGATTATGCAAGTAGATGTGCAATGGTGAAAGTTTTATCTATATGTTAAATGGATTCAGAGAAAAATACTAGGGAGTAGGGAGTTGCATTGGTGGGTGTGCAAATGTTAGTGTGACTGTATAAGATATGAAGATTGAGTTGGAGATGCCAATCATCATCAACGTCATTGGTAGTATTATTAGGGATTTTTAATAAGGTTTTATTAGATCAATTTTCTTAATCATTACTTTGTGGGTACTAGAGGATGTAGACCCATTATGTGTTAGGTCTTGAAGACAACTGAGAGGGGGGGGGGGTGAATCAGTTGTCCAATAAATTCAACCAAAAAACAAAAACTTAATGCTTAATACTGGTAAACCAAACTTTATGCCGGTAGACAGTCTTAACAGTCAATTGCAATACTGGTAAAGATTAATGCATGAAACAAAAAGGCAACAACATCCACAACACATAAGACCAATGTTTGTACGTGGAAACCCTGTAAGGGGAAAAACCATGATGGGAAGCCTTAGCCACAATCAAATGATACTACCGCAGATAGTATGTGTTTACAATATGGATTCTGCACATGCAGAAAGGCCAGTTGCCTAGAGCTCACTACTCAGTCACAAAATGAGAGTCACACTGACTACAGTTGGATGGTTAAATCCAATAATAATGTACTGCACAAAATAACATCTTCATATGTTGGATTCAGTATTAGTGTAGTTCTGATTGCCTTCACAAAACCCTCCTTCAACCTTCAAATGATGTCTGCGTGTATAGGTCTGCTTATTTTCGCATATACTCTATTACAATTCTTCTTCCCAATCACATATTGATCTTACAAATAAGATCTTACATATATACCATAACCTAAGACCAATTGAATAGGTCGGCTCACTAAAATATATTACAATAAAATCAATTACAAACAAATCAATATCCGATGCATGATGTCGGCTCAATGCATTTACAATAATAATAAATCATCTTCATAACATGCCATGCTGATTTGGAATAGATAAGTCTGCCAGTGCTTATCTTGGACCTATTTGCAGGTAACAACAAATATGCAAACCCAAATAAATAAATAACCAAATCGCCAAAACAAAGTGATCGAATAATGTCTTTGACATAACCAAGTTGTTTCCAAGTCTTTCCAAGTGCCGGTGAACAATATAATCTGCCGGTGAACCAAATACCAGTGTCTTGCATAAGTCTTTGTCTTGCCGGTGAACATAACCAAAATCTCCAATTGCTGATAAGTGTTGACAAGTGATGACTGGTGTTGACATCAATGACAAAACCATATCAACATATCCAAAATACCAACATTATGTTAGGTATGGAATAATTATTTTTAGGACCATGAGGGGCCAAACTAGTATTGGAATGTTGTCATTGATGCTTGTTGGCAACAAGAGCTTAATGATCTTGGGCAGTTTTGGGTTAGTTTGACAAGCTGGACTACATTTACATGAGTCTTATTTTGGTCTACACTCTTTTGCGGTTGATTGTATTGGTCCACAATTTTGTCAGTAAGTTTGAAGATGACTTAAGTACCTATATATTCAAGTTTTCTCATGTTGGCATGGAAAGGTCAGAAAGATACAAGGTTTGGTAGCCCTATTCAACATTTACCTTGTTTCTTTGGAACAAGACAAACAACTCAAAGGGTTCACATTTTTTTAAATCATCACATTCTGTTTTGTGGTTTTGGGATAAGACTAAGGTTTGGTCATAGCATGTAATTTATAGTGGACACTCTCTTGCATCATGTTTTGGCTGACTTATATGGAT
Source organism: Cryptomeria japonica (assembly GCF_030272615.1). Classification (NCBI taxonomy): domain Eukaryota; kingdom Viridiplantae; phylum Streptophyta; class Pinopsida; order Cupressales; family Cupressaceae; genus Cryptomeria; species Cryptomeria japonica. The sequence goes on along the minus strand of NC_081405.1, from coordinate 409,919,353 downwards.
GAATCATGTAGCATGTAAAGTGAGTTTTTGGATCAAGTCAACTTTCGATATGAAGGATATCCAATCAATGTGAATCAAATATGGATGAATATATATGTATGTATGATGTTTTGGTGTGAAACACAAGTAATAGAAGCAATGATAGTGATATGCAATGAGATGTGACATAAGAGTTCATGAAGTGTGTAGAATTTGTTTGTTGAGCCTAATTGGAACTATACTCCATGCATCTCTGAGATACAATTATAATAGTTTATTTTTGTATGTATTTATAGGCAGTGAGCCTTATCTGGACAATGAGCCCTTTGATAGTGAGCCATGTAGTGAGCACTATTGTAATATTTTGTAAATAGTTATAAGATATTGAGAGTTAACCCTCTTCATGGTTTTTGCCTTATAGGTTTCCATGTAAAAATACTAGTGTGAAGAGTTATGCATTTCTTTCATGGTTTCCTTTCTTTTACCATAAATGATTATGTTATGTGGATGGTTGCTTAAGGGTTTTAATTCATTTAAAGGAGTACCGATTCACCCCCCATCTCTTAGTATCCTAGATGTTCAACAATTGGTATCAGAGTCTTGTCCTTTGAATGAGCCTAACAACTTGAAGGAGATCTTGGAGGTTGAACATATGAAACCTAAGACTGCTTAGAAAAAAATTCTAGGAAAATGTCATCTTGACAAAAATGGATAACTTAAGGTAGCTCTTGAAGATCTTGAAAATACATAAAATAAGACCAGAGATCTGAAAGAGAACTTAAAAGAAGCAAATGAATGCATCAAGAAGCTAAGGGAAAAAATCAAGAAATTTAAGAAAACACATAAGGTGGTTAGAGAAGAATTAAAACAAGCAAATGATATGATTGTGACTTTGAAGATCCAGATTGAAGAAGAGAAAAAGAATAAGGACTATCTAAATGGCATGGTTGAAGAAAAAATAGAGAAATGTAAGAAATTGAAACAAAAGTAGTATCCCTAAAATTAGATGTGGAGAAAACAAAGAATCAAGAAGACACATTTAGAGTGAGTACAACAAAGCTTGATGAGATGTTAGTTATACAAAAGAATCTAAAAGACAATAGTGGATTAGGATTTGAAGTTGGTGAATGATCACATCAGATAATTGAAGACAAAATCAAAGCTAGTTCAGTTGAGAAAACAAAACTTGTTCAACTTGCTAAAGGAAAGAAGATCCAAAATAAAAAATAAAAGCCTTCATTCAAGCAGCCAAATGGTCAATGGTACTTTTCCTTTAATGGTTATTGTTTTTCATGCAATAGATTTGGACATAAAGCCATAGAATGTAGAAACATGATGAATCAAAATGTAAGATCATTTTTGGATTAGTGTTTTACTTGCAAAAAGTTTGGTCATAAAGCTAGTCAGTGAAGAAGCCAGATTATGAACAAATGTGGATGAATTAGTCTCTTCAATGGTCACTATTATGTATGTAATGGTTTTGGTCATAAGGCTAATTTATGTAGATCTAGACAGAATAAGGGAAATACGAGACAAAATAATAATAAGTGTTACAATTGCAATAAGTTTGGATATCTTGCAAAGTTTTGTAGAAACAAAATTATAAAGAATGATAATTCGGTGAAAAGAGATAAATCTATGAAAAATATCATTGTGGAAGAAGTTAAAAAGGAGATGAAAATATTTGGAAGAAGAAGGAAGATGTAGCTGCACCTAGCTCTGGTGTAGAAAGTTCCTTTTGAAATTAAGTCAAAGAGCTTTGGCTCAGGGGGAGCTAAAATGAAGATCAATATTCCCTATCAAATAATGTGATGTTGTTATCACAACATGAAGATATAATGTGTAGACTGATGAAATTGACCTTTTGGTGAAGATTGCGGTAAGAATCCTCGTAGTGTAGTGATTTGCGATACATTGTATGGTGAGTGTGTCAAATAGACTTACTAGCATCTTTTTTCACAAAAACATTTATTGTATGTGTTGGAAAGTTGGATGAACTCTTAAAATGAATTTTTCTAATTCATTTCATTCATTTGAATATCAAGGAGATAAAGAGAGTAAGGAGAACAAGTGCAAAAGTTTCCAGTGAAGTGCAAAGAGGTATTTCTATGCCCTAGTTTTCTAAACCCTAGCCTTTACAACTAAGTTTATTTTCAATGGTGACACCAAATATTGTTGATATCAATGCTAAGTCTCACCCCAAGTTCAAATGATATTGTATAAGTCAATCAAGGATGATCTAACAAGCACATTGTCAACCATTCCGGATGGAGTTTTACCAACTGAAGATGTTACAACATTCATACATGTTAAAATGGAAGAATACAATCATGGAAACCTCACTGACATATGGGATAAAGAATTAATTGATGACAACCATGAAATGAAGCCCAAATACAATGCCCTAATAGAAAAGAAGTTGTATATTTGGATTCGATTTTCCTTTTTTTGTTATGACGAGAAATGGGTGTGTATGGCAATTAACAAATTTCATGATGAGTTCGTATGGTTAGACCAACCTTGCAAGATAACCAAGGAATTAATTGAACAAATTACTGAGTTATGGTCTATTGGATCAGTTTCATAATGAGGGTAGTCAAGAATACTGTTGTAGCCAAATTAACTAGTGCTACCTCGGATGGAAGAGCTATGTCAATTAGCACAATTACTAACCCTGTTGTGAAGTATGCATCATTGTTGAGTGGAAACAAAATTTATTATCAGTTTGAATTTTTCTGCACTAAATATATATGGTAACACTTTTTTTGCATGTGACAAAGGGGGAGAATGTTGGAATGTTGTCATTCATTCTTATTGGCAACATTATCTTAATGCTGTTGGGCAGTTTTGGGTTAGTCTAACAAGCTGGAATATATTTACATGTCTTATTTTGGTCCACACTCCTTTGCAGTTGATTGTATTGGTTTGCGATTTTGTCAGTAAGTTTGAAGATGACTTAAGTACCTATATTCAATTTTTCTCATGTTTGCATGGAAAGGTCGAAAAGATACAAGGTTTAGTAGCCCTATTCGACAGTTCCCATGTTTCTCCAAAACATCACAATTAGCTCAAAGGGTCCACATTTTATTAAATGATCACATTTTGTTTTGCGGTTTTGGGACAAGACTAAGGTTTGGTCATAGCATATTCAATTTCTAGTGGACACTCTTGCATCATGTTTTTACTAACTTATGTGTATGAATCGTGTAGTGTGTAAAGTGAGTTTTTGGACCAACTCAACTTTCGGTATGAAGATTATGCAGTTGACATGAATCAAATATTTATATATATACACACACATATACACATATACATATACATATACATATACATATACATATACATATACATATACACATACACATACACATACACATACACATACACATACACATACACATACACATACACATACACATACACATACATATACATATACACATACACATACATATACATATACATATACACATACATATACACATACATATACATATATACACATATACATATATACACATATACATATATACACATATACATATACATATACATATACATATACATATACATATACATATACATATACATACACACACACATATACATATATATACATACATACATACATACATACATACATACATACATACATACATGTGTGTGTGTGTGTGTGTGTGTGTGTGTGTGTGTGTGTGTGTGTGTGTGTGTGATGTTTTGGTGCAAAGCACAAGTAGTAGAAGCAATAGTAATGATATGTGGTGAGATGTGACAGAAGAGTTGATGAAGTGTGTAGAATATTTTTATCAATCCTAATTATAACTATACTCCATGCAATTATAGCAGTTTATTTTTGTATGTATTTATGAGCAATAAGCCTTTTGGCAGTGAGCCCTTTGATGATGAGGACTATTGTAATATTTTGTAAGCGTTTATAAGATATTGAGAGTTAACCCTCTCTATGGTTTTTCCCTTATGAGTTTCCACGTAAAAATATTGGTGTCAAGTGTTATGTCTTTCTTTCATGGTTTCCTTTCTTTTACTGCAATTAATTATGTTATGTGGATGGTTGTTTATGTTAGATAGTTCAAATAACCGAAAGACAACTAAGAGGGGGGGTGAATCAATTGTCACTAAATTACCGAAACCTTAAGCAATTAAAACATTAATACCGAAACCCAAAAGATCAATACTAGAATGCATAAACCAAATACCGAAATAGTAGATAAACCAATTAAGCATAAGAAATAATCAAAGAATAAATACCATCCACATGACAACAAGATTTATACGTGGAAAACCTGGTAAAGGGAAAAACCACGGTGGGAAGCCTACCCACAATTAGATAATACTTCTGTAGTAAGTATGTGAATTACAATTGAGGGGCCCGCACTTGCAGGATGGCCAACAACCTAGAGCGCACTTCTCATCACAAAAGGAGTCTCACTGACTACATAGAAATCCAAACTACAATCCAGAGAAATGAATGAACTGCAAGATAGCATCTCTTATGTCTGAATACACTTGAGGTTAAGCTCAATGTCGGAGGACTAAATCCTCTTACATAAACCCAACTCGATCACCAATGATCGACCAAATCCTCTTCTTGAATGATTATTACATTATTCACACCTTAGATATCCATATCCCATTCCTTGATTTGATCTACAATGAGATCTTACATCACATATATACAAACCCTCGACCATAAACAATAAGGTTGACCACTAGACAATAAACCAATTATATAATTATAAAACATGTTGGCCTAAGACCAAACAAGTAACATCCAACCCATAAGACATCCTGAAAACACATCGAGAGGTCCAATCCACACCTTACATTAAGTTGGTCCATAACCTAGATACACTAGGACCTATTATAGGTCCATACACGCTAAAGCAATAATCCCAATCAACCAAGTCTCGAACATGATTACCATCAGCATCCCGAATCTCCATCAGAAGCCGCACCAACACCACTTATGCATTTCACAAAGCTCTACTGGTGAAACCCTCACCGGAACAACAAACCAAGCTTCCAAGCAAATAGGCTAGCATCCGATCACCATAACAAAATCAACTAACTGAACATGAATGAGCCAATTCCATAACCCAAATATATCAGAGCATATACCAGATCATGCCAGATCCAATCCAACCAGAAACCAAACAAGCTACCGGGACCAAAAGGGTGTCAGTAAAGTATCCAAAATAACTAGTGTTGACATTAATGACAAAACATCATGCAACACATAATCAATTCCTCCAAATGGCCAATAATCTCTCCCTTTGGAATTGATGACAACACTAGATGTTAAAAACAACCAAGTGCCAGGAAATGCCAAACAAGTCTCCCCCAATGGAAGACAACCAACAATCTCCCATTCAAAGATATAGCAATGAAGATCTGAAATAAAGACCAAACTCTCCCTGTGAATGATATCTATGTAAAGCTCTATTTTTCAAATATATCTCTCCCCCTTTGACATCAATGCAAAAAATATGACAAAAATATCAAAGAAAAAACAAAAACCATTGAAACACAAGGCTAACTACTCCTCCTAAGTAGTAGCATCCCCACATCAATGTCGGAATGAATAATATCTCTGATAATGCATACCAAACTGATGCCAAAAAACATCTATCAGTTCTTTGCCGGAGTGGCAGAAACCCCTAATGCATCTCTAAGGTACTCAAATGATTCTTTAGGAAAAGGTTTAGTGAAACTATCTGCAATCTTCTCTTTAGTGTTCACATAAACCACTCTAACTTCATTTTCTTCCACCTTCTCCTTCAAAAAGTTATACTTCATAGATATGTGCTTTGTCTTAGAGTGAAATACCAGATTCTTTGATATGTCAATAGCAACAGAGTTATCATAGTGAATAACTACCAGTCCAGTGCAATGCACTTTAATGTCCTTCAACATTTGCTTCATCCATAGAACTTGTGTACAGTTAGTAGCAACAACAACATACTCAGCTTCAACAATAGATAAAGAAGTACATGATTGTTTCTTGCTGACCAACAAAACCAACTTCTTTCCAAGAAAGAAAGCTCCATCGGAAGTACTTTTCCGGTCATCAACATCACCAGCCCAATCTGCATCTGTATATTCACATAAAGTAAAGTCATCATCCTTAGGGTACCATAAACCATATTCTGATGTACCTTGGAAGTATCTAAAAATTCTTTTCACCGCATTCACAATTTTCTCTAGGATCACTCTAAAATATAGATGAAATACAAACAACATTCATTATGTCAGGCCTAGTCTGAGTCAAATAAAGTAGACCTCCAATCATAGATTTGTATCTTGTAGGATTTACCAGTGCAGAAACATCTTTCCTTGTCAATTTATCACTTGTAACCATAGGAGTAATTATCCGTTTACAATCTACCATACCAAATTTCTTCAAAAATTCCCTAGCATACTTAGTTTGACAGATGAAAATACCTTTATCGGTCTGAGTAATCTGCAAACCTCAGAAAAATTTCATTTCCCCGATCATAGACATTTCAAACTCTTTCTCCATATTCTTAGAAAATTATATGCACAACTTATCTTCACTTCCAAAAATGATGTCATCAACAAAAACTTCAATAATCAGTATATCATCATTAGTGACTTTATAATATAGATTACTGTCAGCATTACCTTTAGTGAAACCAAGCTTCAAAAGATATTTGTCGAACCTTGCATACCAAGCTCTAGGTGCTTGTTTCAATCCATATAATGCTTTCCTTAACCTGCAAACCATGTTTTTATCATCCGAAAGTGAAAAACCATCGGGTTGCTCAATATAAACTTCCTCATCAAGATCCCCATTAAAAAATGCACACTTGACATCCATCTGATAAACCTTGTATTTTTTATGTGCAACATTGGCAATAAATAATCTTATAGCTTCAATCCTAGCTACAGGTGCAAAAGTTTCACCATAATCAATTCCTTCCTTATGAGAATATCCTTTACAAACCAATCTAGCTTTATTCCTTACAATTTATCCATCTTCATTCAATTTATTCTTAAAAACCCATTTAGTTCCAATAACATTCTTATTTTTAGGCTAGGGAACTAAAGTCCATGTGTTATTTTTCTCAATCTGATCTAATTCCTCTTCCAAAACTTTCATCCAACACATGCTTCAATTACTGATATCGGTTCAACTTGAGAAATTAAAAATACATCATCAGATGCCAATCTCCTTCTTGTCATCACTCCATTTTTCTTATCCCCAAATATATGATCTTCCAAATGATTCAATCTCACATACCTAGGAGTCTTCTGACTCTCTATTCATCTTCCCGGTTCTTCAGTTAATGTTGAATTTTCTAATACTGCCAGAGTAACTGGTTCAACATTATGTTCTGGTAAAGGTGCTACCGGTTCAGATATAATCATTTCCACTACTGGTTCTTACTCATAAACTCTGATTTGACTTCTATTCATCTCATCCACCTTAACATTAGCAATCTCCACAATTCTCTGGAATCTCTTGTTATAACATCTATATGCTTTGCTTTCATTAGAATAACCAAGAAAAAATCCTTCATCACATCTAAGATCAAATTTTCCAATGATATCATCTCTCCTGATATAACATTTACTACCAAAGATTTTGAAATACCTAATTGTAGGTGTATTTCCAAACCATAATTCATAAGGCATCTTACTAGTTTCTCCTTTGATATATACTTTATTGAATGTATAAACTGTTGTGCTCACTACTTCTCTCTTGTAGAAATGAGGTAGACTAGCTTCCATCATCATTGTTCTAGCAACATCCAAGATAGTGTTGTTCTTCCTTTCTACAACTCCATTCTATTGAGGTATCTGAGGAGAAGAAAATTGTCTCCTTATACCATGCTTCTCACAAAAGTTAGTAAAATCACTGGAAGACAACTGAGAGGGGGGGTGAATCAATTGTCACCAAATTACTGGAACCTTAAGCAATTAAAACTTTAATACTGGAACCCAAAATATCAATACCAGAATTCATAAACCAAATACCAAAATAGCAGATAAATCAATTAAGCATAAGCAATAATCAAAGAATAAATACCATCCACATGACATCAAGATTTATATGTGGAAAACCTAGTAAAGGGAAAAACCACAGTGGGAAGCCTACCCACAGTCAGATAATATTTCTGTAGTAAGTATGTGAATTACAATTGAGGGACCTATACTTGTAGGAAGGCCAACAACCTAGAGTGCACTGCTCATCACAAAAGGAGTCTCACTAACTACATAGAAATCCAGACTACAATTCAGAGAAATGAATGAACAAGCATCTCCTATGCCTGAATATAGTTCCCGTTAAGCTCAATATCAGAGGAATAAATCCTCTTACATAAACCCAACTCAATCACCAATGATCAACCAAATCCTCTTCCTGAATGATTATTACATTATTCGTACCTTACATATCCATATCCCATTCCCTGATTTGATCTACAATGAGATCTTACATCATATATATACAAACCCTAGACCATAAACAATAAGGTCTGCCACCAGACAATAAACCAATTATATAATTACAAAACATGTCTACCTAAGATCAAATAAGTAACAACCAACCCATAAGACATCCCAAAAACACATTGAGAGGTCCAATCCACATGTTACATTAAGTTGATCCATAACCTAGATACACCGGGACCCATTATAGGTCCATACACACTAAAGCAATAATCCCAATCAACCAATTCTTGAACATGATTACCAGCAACATCCTGAATATCCACCAAAAGCTGCACCAACACCACTTATGCATTTCATTAAAGATTTTCATCAAAGCTCTATTGGTGAAACCCTCGCCAGAACAACAAACCAAGCTTCAAAGTAAACAGGATAGCATCCGATCACCAAAAGAAAACCAACTGACTGAACCTGAACATGAATAAGCCAATTCCATAACCCAAACATATAGGAGCATATTGGATCATGCCGGATCCAATCTAACCATAAACCAAATAACCTACCGAGACTAGAAGGGTGCCGGTAAAGCATCCAAAACAGCTAGTGTTGACATCAATGCAACACAATCAATTCCTCCAAATGGCTAATAGTTTAAGGGTTTTAATTCATTTAAAGGAATACTAATTAACGCCCCCCATCCCCCCCACTTCCCCTCTCAGTATCTTGGATGTTCAACAACTAGGCCCTTAAGTGACAATGTTAATTAAAAAAAATAGAGTTAGGCAACTTGACATGAAAATTTGAATAGGTTATCAACATAATTTCAAAAATATGTAAAAAAATAATTTGTAGAAAATTGAATGTAGTTTCTAAGCTAGTAGTTTTTTTTTGAAAAAAATTAAACCCATTTGGTGAAAAATTGAAATTTCAATGTAGTAGTACTAAAATTTCAAGAAAAAGATTAAAAGTAGGTTTATGTTTGACCTACCTAAACAATAAAACATAATTTTTTTTATGCTACTTTAAATACAAGTAGGGGACACATACTTGGACATGCCACATATTGTTTTGATAAGTAAATAATTAGTTATGATTTTTTTACTAGAACTTTTTTAAAATAAAAAAAATGGGTATGTCTAACCATTAGAACTTGGTCAAAACTTTATGAAACTATTTTTTTTTCAATCATATAGTATGTGAAGCATAGAATGTGGTACATTTTTTAAATTTAAAAAATGTGAAACCGAGTTATAGATGTTTTCCAATCAACCTATCAATCAAGGCTTTAGTCTAAAGGTATGTAACATAATAATTATTATTTTATTAAATTCAAAATAATTTTTTTTTATATTGGTGGAAAATTGAGAATTTCCTTAAAATACCCTTTTCATATCATCAATTTCAGGTAAAAAAATCGTTAGCCACAAGGGTGAAGTTTGGAAAATCAAGGAAATCTTCCAAACATGTTTTTTTGTGTTGACTTTATAGGTTTGACACATCCAAGGCAAATCCCAAAGCTATAGGTTTTGTTAGAGCAAATGGATATTGGTTTCCATATCCAATATTCGTTAATAAAAAATATCAATTATTATATCCAATATCCGATATTTATTAATAACCTATATCCGATATGTAATTTCCAATATCCATTAGTTTTGAGTTTTTTTTTAATTGTTGGTTAGTTTATTTGTCATAAATAGTTTGTTATCTAAACTATATATTTTGACAACTAATTTGTTAGTATATAATGTATAATATATTATACTCTTATATTAGATTATTATATAGAGTATTTAATATTAATATACATTATATATATTATTTAATATATATAAATATTTATATTTATAAATATTATATATGCTTGATATAACATTTTATATTAAATAAATTTTGTTTCCCTCCATCCCTCTTATATGCTTCCTCTTAAATGCTCTCTCCCTTTGTTTACAAGTCCACCTCTCCTATTATTCCTTCCACCTTACACCTATCCATACTAGACTCTCCCCATCTCTCTCTACCTATGTAGCACCTCTACCTTGAGTTTCCTCCTCTCCTACTATCCTACTAGACCCCTCTCAGTTTCTCTCTAACTCTCTCCCCTTCCCTCTATTCATAGATCTCTCTCTCTCTCTCTCTCTCTCTCACACACACACACACACACACACACACACACACACACACACACACACACACACACACACACACACACACACACACACACACACACACACACACACACACACACACACACACACACACTTTGTTGATACTTCCCTATCCCCTTCCCCCTAATTACCCTCTCTCTGTCTCTCTCTTCAACTCTCACCCCATCTCTCCCTGTCTCCTTTTGTTGATAGTTTCCCTTCTCCCCCTCTCCTGCTACCATCTAATTGTACCCCTAACTCTCTCTCATTATTTCTTCTCCCTAATTACCCTTTCTCTCTCTAATATCTCTTCCCCTCTCCCTTTGTTGATACTTTTGTCTTCCCCCTCTCTCTCTATTGATACTTACCTATCACCCTCTCCGCCTACCCTCTAATTGTACCTCCAACTATCTCTCATTCTCTCTCCCCCCTAAGTACCTTGTCTCTCTCTAACATCTCACCCTCTCTATTTGTTGATACTTTTATCTCCACCTTTCCCCCTTCCCCTAATTACTCTCTCTATGTCTCTCACTTTGTTGATACTTCCCTCTCCCCCTCCCATTGATTACCCTCTCTTTGTCTCTCTATTCAACTCTCTCTGCATCTCACCCTTTCTCTGTTTGTTGGTACTTACCCCTCTCCTACCTTCTAATTGTACCCCCAACCCTCTCTCTCCCCCCTAATTACCATGTCTCTCTCTAACCTCTCTTCCCCTCTCTCTTCCCCTTAATTACCATGTCTCTCTCTAACCTTTCTTCCCCTCTCCCTTTGTTGATCTACTTTCACCCCCCTCTTCCCCTCCCCCTAATTAGTCTCTCTCTCTCTCTCTTGCTTCTCTAGGTCTCTCCCTAGTACCATACTATCTCTCATTCTCTCTTCCCCCTAATTACCCCATCTCTCTTTAACCTCTCCCCCCCTCTCCCTTTTTTGATCTACTTCCCCCCTCTTCCCGTCCCCCTAATTACTCTCTCTTTCTCTCTTTCCTCTCCAGGTCTCTCCCTAGTACCTTGTCTCTCTCTAACCTCTCTCTCCCTCTTCCTTTGTTGATACTTTTGTCTCCCTCCTCTCCACCTCTCCCCCTCCCCCTAATTAAACCACCTCTCTCTCTCTCTCTCTTCAACTCCATCCCCATCTCTCCCTCTCTCCTTTTGTTGATACTTGTCCCTTTCCCCCTCTCCTCCTACCCTCTAATTGTACCCTCAAAACTCTCTCATTCTCTCTTCCCCCCAATTACCATGTCTCTTTCTCTAACCTCTGCCCCTCTCCCTTTATTGATCTACACATATCTCTCTCTCTCTCTCTCTCTCTCCATTCCTACTCCTCTTTCCATATCTTCCCCCCTCATTACCCTCTCTCTCCACACTTTATCTATATTATATAAAATAAAATATATTATAAATTATCTACAATATATCATATATAATATACTATATATTACATATAAATATATATTAGAACATTGAATGAATATCAAATAATTATCCGATCATATATTAGATATTCGTTACCCAAATTTTGTGTAAAAATAAAAAAAGAGTGTTAGGGTTTTTCCCTCCCTTGGTGCTCTTTTGTAAGTGCTAACAAATATTAGAACTAGGATTGGATATTTGATCAGAAATCAGATATCCAATCCTAATTATAATATCTATTTAGTTCGTCATACAAAAAAGGACAATGAGCCATTTTGAGCATTCCAACGGTCCCATAAGTTGAAAAATATGGGTTTTCTATCTGATAAAGACAAAATTCTACTTTTGATGCACTCTTTCACACAAGTTTCAACTTTTGGTGCACTTGTTCACTCAAAATTCACTTTATCAATCATTTTTATGCATCTTTTTTGTAGTTATTGTTGTCACAAAAGTCATCCTACTTGATGAACTGATGAATAATGATGAACAGTTAGTGCCAAACTGGTACTAAGAGGGGGGGGGGTGTGAATCAGTACAGACAAAAACTTTCCTTGAACTAGTTTGACTACAAAGACTGCACTTAACTAGTAAACAGTAACACTGGTCTAAATCAGAGCACTACCGGTAATGACACCATGAGACTGTGAAACACACACAAACTGGTAACACCAAGATCAATTCAAGATCTAATACCTTATCACAACTTCACCCAAAATCTTAAGCAAGTAATACATTAGAAATACTTATGACCATTGAATCAACTTGCATTACCACTTAACATAAAACACTAAAACCATCACATGAAAGGCATCACACATGACACACTGATTTTTCACATGGAAACCCAATTGGGAAAAACCATGGTGGGGATGAATACCCACAAGCTTTTCTTTGAACTCTTTTGAAGTCCGCTCCATTAGGAGCCTAGTCCGGTTAAAGACTTTTACAATAGGTTCTGCTAGGAACCAATCCTGCTAGGGATCACTGGGTTAAGGGATGGCTAAATACCCAGTTAAAGGTTAGAACCATGTTTAAAGGTTACCTCGCAAGAGGATTTGATTGAATTGAGTCACCCTTTTAAAGGATTTATACAGAATCCCATTAAAGCTACCCGGTTAAGGGATTTTCCAATTGCTGAAATGGTTAGAAGTCAATAGGTAATACACTGATCTGATAACAACACATAATGTGAAGGCAGATCCTATTTAGCTCCCTTGCTTCTGCAATCACACTCTGCAGGTATCAACACTCTTCTTCGGTCTAGCAAGAATCAAGTATCTCTTCACTTGGATACACACATAACATTTGCCAACAACTTCAAAATGAAAAACATCATCGACCTTATAGGAAATAGATAGGTCGATAGCATAAACCCTAAATCCTAAACATTTAGGTTTAACAATTCAATCGGTTCAATCCTGACCATTAATCATACTGCATTGAATACAAGTCTTGAACAGATCTCAAGACATTCTCCAATGTTCATTCTTTGCTGCTTCAGGAAGTTGATAACCCATCATGTGCTCTCCACCATTTACAGAGACTTCACACATTCCTGAGGTAGATAGGATCAATCTCCATGCAAGATCCTCAAGGAAATCCTTCACGCGCACAAGGCTGACGTGGTAACATGATCTGATCTTCATTACAATTCTAACTCATCACAAGATGCCATCCGTTGAATCACACAGGTGCTTGGAATGCATCAACCAGAAACCTTGAAGCTGAGACTACCAACCGGTAGTCATGCCAAATGAAACCTCGATACAAAACTTCCCATATACCAATTCTCATTCCAACATACCGCTTCACTTTTTCACATATACCGGTTCACAATATCATACCGGTTCTCTTGCCAGTTTGCTTACTTTAATATACCGATCCATACTTTAGCATATTGACATCAATGACAACATACAATATCATCATGTCATCAAGTTCTGCACATATGCCAACATGAACAACCTTGATCATCAACCTTGTGACACATTGAGACAACCTCCAAGTGTGGGACCTTGTATGCTTGTGGCATGCTTGAGGCTGAATCTCTGGAGAAGGATGACTTCCTTTCCAATCTGAGTGCAAGTGTTGATATAACCCAACACTAATAAATTTTACTCTACTGGATTTGAGAGGGAAAAAGGAGAAGGAAGGGATTGCTTGAAAGGGGAGAAATAAGGTTTGCACCTAGATGGAATATGATCTCCCCTGCCTATAATATGCACAAAACATCAATAAGAACTAACCCAGGGTATGCACAACATTCTATCCTAATTAGCTTCTTGAATTAATAATGAAGGTTGGAATTCTTGTAGGATGGGAAGAGGAACTAAGATTAGTTCACAGGTGAGATCTGAAGAGGGATCAACACAATCACATACACTAAAGAAGAAAAATAAGAATTTATTAAAACAACAAGGTAAACCATTACATAGATTGTATGAACTGAATGAAGGCAAGAAGACTAATTTTATTAATGCAAAGGCAAAACAATATTTTACAGTTGTAGAGAAACATGAGTTTTTGTAAAAGAAAGGAGGAGAAGATCCTTGTAAAACGGTTATAAAATTACCTTTATAGTTCAGGCATAATTGAGATGAGTTATAGTTAAGAAACCCTAACCCGCTAGGGTTAGGTTACAAAATATCATAGGAGGGATCAGATCGACTGATCTAATGATTGCGTAGAGACGAGTCTCCAAAAATATCTTCCCCTACTAGGAAGAATCAAAATCCCCACAAATGAAGGGAATGCTTGCGCATGATGCATCTCGAGATAGCGTCTGAGTACACCTATAAGACACAAAAGTCTTCATACTGCATTGAATGAGCATGGTGGCGTTTGGAATCGACATACAAGGTCATTTATGGAGTAATGACGAAGAAATTTGATAGCGATGGAGTAGAAATTGATCAGATCTGGGTCACCAATGAGACGGGACTGATTGTCGATCATTAAAGTTGACAACCACCTTGGGTGGCCATTTGAAATTTCACTGCACCTAGGGCAGTTTGAATTTTTACCATTGATAGATCCATGTCACATGAAGACGGACACTTGGGATTGTGCCATGAAACCCCCCAAAGGGCTCAATGAGAATTTAAAATGCCATTGTTGATCAGGGCCCTTAATGAAAATTGGATGGTTGTGGTTGCAACACGAAGTGGGCTAGCTCCACTTCCTTTCTTATGTGACCACCACGTTGGTCTTACATACTATGCAAGATGGTAAGGAGCAATAATCTCTATGTGTTTTGGTTACCCCGTGAAACCATTTCGCTTCAATCTTCCACGATATGGGATGACAGGGAACCAAATTGCTTACTTTTTTGTTTACCTTTCAAGGTCCATTCGAACTCCCCATTTGGCTTGTTGGTGGTGGGGAAACCATCTGCCTGATATAAATTGTTCCCCCACAAATTCATGGTGCTATTGATCACTTCGATGCAGGATAGCGGGGAACCGAATAGCTTCACTTCATCTACTTGCGGGATGGTAGGGAACACCATTTGCACTATGTTTTTGTTACCCCACGCCCTTTCTTTATGCTCCCTTTTGTCTTTTGGGATAGTGGGAAAACCTATATCTTCTTTGTCATTGTTACCCTACAAGATCCCTTAGCACCCTGAAGATTCACTATGGGGTGACAGAGAATGCTTGTTGCTCATCGCGTTGTCAAGAACTCCGCCAGCTGGTAGTTGGTTAAAAGGGCCAGTCCCACCATAAAGAAGGAACCCTCCAGCTAGTAGACCTTAAGTGATTTGACCACCTAAGCCGGTCAACATAAGAATAGAATTTCTAAGACCAAATAGATTTGCAAAGGCATACAACCCCTAGGTTTTAGGGTTTTAGGGCTCTTAGGAGGTTTTTCAGTGTTTTAGCTAGTGAAGATTGATCTCAGATCAAATTTCAACAGGGATAAGGTTGACAAGAATTTAGTCAACATTTTTGGTGACTCTGAGGGGTGACAAGTCTGCTTGTTAGATATGACAAGAGGCCTTAAGTAATTCATTGGGCATAACTCAATATGTGGGAAAATGGTAAAATTTATACCCGTGCAATCTAGAATACAACAAAATTCTCTGCATGTGTACTTATTGGGAACACCAAAAAACTAAGTAATATTTACAAATATTTACAAGAACTTTGAAAATCACCTTAAACACATGCTTTGAGGTGAATACCATTCACTACAATAGGGAGCTCTTCACCACTTAGCCAAGCCAGATTCAAAGAATTTTCCTCCTTGTAGCCTGTAATCATATAAGGGCCACTCCATATTGCATCAAATTTTGAGTGTCTCCTTGGTTTTTCTCTATCTGTATCCCACTTTAGGACAAGGTCTCCAACCTTGAAAGTCCTAAAAGTGGCCTTGTCAAAACATTTCTTCATTTGTCTTTGATGGACACTTAGGGTCTGTGTAGACCTTTCTTTGACTTCCTGCAGCTCTGTGAGCTCTGCATACCTAATTGACATGGTGTCATTCTCTAGGAGCTCTAGCTGGCATGCTAATTCAAGAGAAGGAAACTCAAGAGATAAGGGAAGCCTTTCTTCCTTTCCATATATGAACATTAAAGGTGAATTACCTAGTGCTCTTTTTAGAGTGATTCTATTAGCCCATAGGATTGTTCCCAACTTTAGGTGCCAAGACCTTTAATTATCATCAATAGTCCTTTTGATGATCCTGATAAGATTTTTGTTAATTCGGGTTTCGGATGCAAGGGGAGAAGTGTTGGTTAAGGCATTGACATTAATGATTTATGTTGACTACACACTATATTTGTTGCCACTCATTGTGCACTTGAGTTTGTTGATGTGAGTTTCCATTTTGACAAGATGTCTTCGCTGCCTTAGAGATCAACCAAGTCTTGTCAATAAAGCCTCAGAAAAATGTTATGGCAAACCTAATGTGTTTATCACCACATGTCCTCGCTATCCAGTGATCAGATAGACTAGACAAAAAGGGCATTGTGGCATAACATTTATAACATGGAAACAAGGTGTCTTGCTAGCCCGCAGTCCTGAAGGGTGATGAAAATGAACTCGTGGGATAATAAAATGAAAGAAGGCACACTGTCCCGCCATTCCGCAGGTATGGTTTTTGATGTTGATAACACGATGGGTATTTCACCCACTGACATAGAAGTGATGCACAAACATTTGACCAAGTTTGACCCAATGAAATAAAAGGAGATGTGGAGGACGTGGCATGTACATGACCAATCAAAGATGGTTAACAAGATATGGTTGCTGAGGAAATGACAACTAGGAGTTACATTTATGAGAATAAATGTTGCATGAAAAAATCATTCTAGAATGCTGAGTTAACTGAATGAAATTAGAAATAATGTGATACGAAAGACAAAAAATCAGAAAGCACAAATTAAGGTAGTTTAAGCTCTAGATCACAAGAAGAATTTTTGAAATTATTCTTTGGAGGGAAAATTCTAAGAAGAAAAAGGATTGTGATCAATTGAATTGTTGACGAATAAATTGCTAAGTATTGTGCATGTATTGTTGAAGGTGAACTGGAGTGTGTTGTTGCAGACTAAAGAAAAGCAAGAAAATAGAGTGTTAGAAATACAATATGTATGTCATACTGTGCGAAGTAGAGTAAGAGACAAGCAAAGAGTAGAAATGTATTGCAAAGATTAGAGAGTTGAAGACAAAGCATATAAGATGAAAAGAGAAGATTTAGTTTCAGGTGTGGAAAACACAACATGTTTTGTAACATCATTTGTAACAAGGTATTCAATTTGTAGTTGTTATAAATCTTTTGTAATAATTTGAGTGGGTGCTCAGATCAGGGGTTGGTTCTCCTTTGGTTTGGTGCCCATAAACTTTTCAATCAAACTTTTTCACTATGAGGTTGGATTAGAGCAGTTTACTCTAGCAACATTTCTCATCAAGGTTTTTCCCATCTTGGGTTTTCCTTGTATATCTTGTGTTGTGGGCTTGTCTTTTATGCGTGTGTGCAATTTTTCTTAGTGTCTTTTCTCATCGCTTCTTAATAATTGTTATTAGAGCTTTAATCTTTTAGAAAGTGCAAGTTTTGAGTTACCACTGATTCACCCTCCCTTTCAGTGGTCCATTTGTGTTCCTTCAATGGTATCAGAGCCTAGGTTCCCTATTTGAAAAGATTTATCCAACTTGGGTAGATTCTAGTTTTTGAACACAATGGCCAGGAATGAATCCTCTTTTGCTAAAGTACCAATGTTTGATGGCACCAACTATTTTTTCTAGACTAGAAGAATGGAAAATTATTTGTCATCCCTAGGATATGATGTGTAGATGTATGTAAAAAATGGGTATACTATCCCTTCCACTCCTCCTAACGATCCTGATGCAAAAAGGGAATATGAACATAATGCTAAATTCAAGCTTGATATCCTTAGTGGATTGTCAGACACAAAGTTTGTCAAAGTTATGCATTGTGCATCTGTAAAAGAAACGTGGGACAAGCTACAGAGAATCTATGAAGGAGATGTGAAATTAAAGGAGGCTATGTTACAACATCTTCGAGCTCAATTTGAACGTCTAAATATGAAAGAGGAAGAAAATATTGCTGACTATTTGCAAAGGGTTGATGAGACAGTAAATGCAGTAAGAGGTCTTGGAGAAGAAGTTAAAGATGAAGCTATAGTTAAGAAAGTGTTGAGGTCTTTAACTACAAAGTATGATACAAGAGTCTCTGCCATTGAGGAAGCTAAAGATTTGAAAAATTTCTCTAAGGATGAACTCTTTGGTTCATTATTTGTATATGAAATGAGAACTATAAGTGTTGAACTATCAAAGAAAGAAGCTGCATTCACCTCTAAGAAGAAAGGGAAAGAGGCTGCAATTTGTGTAGATGATGAAAAATCAGATAATGTTGAAGCCAAATTTGTAAGGAAATTCAAGAAATGATCAAGTAAGTATAGAGGAGAGTTTCCCTTCAAATGTTTTTACTATGGTAAAATAGAACATTTTGCTGCTAAGTGTCCTTATAAGATGAAGGAAGATAATAGTGAGTTAAAAATAAAGGATACAGATAATTTTTTTTATAAAACTAAAGGAAGAAATGTTCAGAGGAAGAAAGTTCTTTACTCTATTGATAGTGATGTCTTTGATGATGAAAGTGAGTCAGCTGAGGATTATAACAAAGCTAAAAAACAAACTAATCTCTTTATGGCTCAAGAAGTCCCTAAGGAGGAGCAAAATGGAGCACAATCTGAAAATTTAAATGAAAGTGAGGAAGACGATGCTAATGTTGAGGTTGATCTTGAAGGAGAGTTAATATGTGCTCTTGAAGAACTTGACAACATAAGGGAACTATATTCAAAATACAAGAAGTCAACCATAAAGGAGAAAAATTAGTTGAACAAGAAAATTGAAGAGTTTGAAATGAATATCAACACCTTAACAACTCAAATAGAATAAGCCAAGAGGATGAGTGAAGTGATAAAATCAGAATTGGAAGCTAAAGAAAAGGAACGTCAAAAGCTGGAACAAGAAGTTGTGAATCTTAGGAAAGAGTTTAACAAATGCAAAGAAGATTTCAAGCTGAGGATGAAGTATGAGGGCAACACCAATACATTGAATGAAATGTTGAATAAGCAAAAACATTCAAAAGATTCTATGGGTGTAGGATATGAGGAAGGACAATTTTCGGCTAGTGCCAAGTCATCCAAAGGCGACATAAATTTTGTATCTTCAAACATGAATGATCATAAGAAAACTTTCAAGGTTAGCAATGCTCTAAGAAAGAAGATATACTTAAATACTACAACTAAGAGCATGAAGACACATGTTGCTGATTAAAAGAAGAATAATGTTGCTGCTGCTACAAAAATTAATCATGCTGATTCAAATGGAAAGGCAAAGCTCGATAATGAAGGCTTCACAAGTGTTAAGGATATGAGGAAGAATTTTACAAGACTGAGGAATGCTACTCCAAGGAGGCCAATGCAGAATACTTTCAACAACAACAATTGGTATGCTTCTCAATTTCATGGCTACTATTATAAATGTAATGCATATGGACATAAAATTTTAGATTGTAGACTTATGCATAGATGACCTCCTAGTTATGAAAACAAGAATCCTTTTTCTTCTTTAAGGGATATTAATGTTGTATGCTACCACTCTAATGAATTTGGCCATAAAAGTTATGAGTGTAGGAGAAAAATATTTTAGTCTAGTGGCAAATCCTTTATTTCATCATTTAATATAAATACAAAAGTGCTACTGCTATCAAAACTATGGTCATACAACAAAATATTGCAAGTCAAGAGCTGCAAAACATGAGAAGACATAGGTTGTGGAATCAAAAACCACATCTGATCAAAATGCAACAACAGAGATGAGAAAAGAAACCAAGCAAGTGTGGATATGAAAGAAAAATGACAAGAATGAATCAACTTTGATTCTGCAGACAACACTTCATGCAGAGAGGAAAAACCTATGAGTTGTCGACAGTGGGTGCTTGAATCACATGACAAGAGACAAGAAGAAGTTCATTGAACTTGAAGATTAGAATGGTAGCTCAGTTAGATTTGGTGGCAACTCCTCCATCAAGAGAAAAGGCAAAGGAACATTGAACATTGATGGTATGTTAAAAGCACACAATGTATACTATGTTTAGATATTAAAACACAACTTACTAAGTTTAAGTCAGATGTGTGACAAAGGCTACAAGTTTATTTTTTATTCCCATGGATGTGAAATCAGAAAAGAAAGCAATGGAATATTAATTGTAGAGGGTAAGAGGACTGGTGGAAATGTATAAAACTTGAAGGAATTCTGAGTCACAATGCATGATGGGGCAAGTAGATCAAAGTTGGCTATGGCATAGAAGATTAGGCCATATAAATTTTAATAATCTTGTTAAAATAAGCTCAAAAGGATATGTGAGACATATACCTAAGATTATCAAACCAACAAGCACTATATGTGATGAGTGTCAGAAAGGTAAGCAAGCCAAGGTGAACTTAAAAACAAAAGAATATTGAACCACAAGGCCATTGAAATTGGTACATACAAATTTATGTGGACCGACAAGAATAAGGGCTCTAAATGGTGAAAAGTACTTCATGCTGCTCATAAATGACTATTCAAGGATGACATGGGTGACGTTGTAGGATAAGTCACAAGCATTTGAGAGGTTCAAGATTTTCAAAAAAATGGTTGAAAGAGAAAGTGGATACAAGCTGAAATGTTTAAGATCAGACCATGGAGGTGAGTTCACATCAAATGAGTTTGAAGAATCATGTGGACTACATGGAATTAGAAGACAATATTCTATTGCCAGAATACCACAACAAAATGGCATTGCCGAAAGAAAGAACAAGACAATCAAGGAAATGGAAAGGACAATGCTAAATGAGTCAAATATGCCTGATGTCTACTAGAGAGAGGCTATTGACACATTAGTATACACCTTAAATAAGGCACAGTTGAGAGTAAACAACAAGAGGACACCATATGAATTATGGTATGGCAAGAAGCCTACTGTAAAGCATTTTAAAGTCTTTGGAAGCAAATGCTTCATTAGAAGAGATTATGATGGAATAGGAAGTTTTGATGCAAGGTGTGATGAGGGAATTTTATTAGGCTACTCAACTCACAACAAGGCATACAAATGCTTTAACAAATGTCTTAGGAAGGTTGTTGAAAGTGTGAATGCAAAAATTGTCGAGGACTTGTAAAAAGGAAAGCAAAGTGTTATGAATTAGATTGAGGAACCATGTTATGAAGATGAGGAAGAATAATTTGAAAGAGAAGAGGAAACTACAAAGAAGCCACCAAACAAGTATGTACAAAAATATCATCCTGAAGATTAGATTATAGGCAACAAAGATGGAGGTGTACAAATAAGAAGAAAGCATGCTGTAAATAATGAACAAGTAAATTTTTGCCTCTTGATTGAACTAGAACCAAAGAATTATAATGAGGCCAACAAGAGTACTCATTCGATTAAGGAAATGGAAGAAGAGTTGTAGAAAATAGATAAGAACAAAACATGGGACTTAGTACCAAGGCCAACTGATAAGAATGTTATAGGCACTAAGTGGGTTTATAGAAATAAGGTGAATGAATATGGAAAATTAATAAGAAACAAAGCTATAATGGTTTGCAAAGGATACTGATAGGTAGAGGGCATAGATTTTGAGGAGACATTTTCCCCTCTTGCCAGACTTGAGGCCATAAGATTGTTTCTAGCATTTTTAGCATACAAAGGGTATAAAGTGTATCAAATGGATGTAAAGTCTGCATTTCTAAATGGCAATCTGGAGGAAGAGGTGTACATTGATAAGCCTGAAGGTTTTCAATTGCATGAGAATGAAGACTTTGTATGTAGGTTAAGAAAAGCATCGTATGGGCTAAAGCAGGCACCTAGAGCATTGTATTCTAGGTTGGATAAGTATTTACATCAACAAGGTTTCAAGAAGGGATGTGCTGACAACAACTTATTAATTAGAATTGAAGGTAATCTCATGATTATAGTTGTTATTTATGTAGATGATATTATCTTTGCTGGAAATAAAGATACTTTGTGCAAAGAATTTGTTGAGGAAATTCAATGAGAATTCGAGATGTCAATGCTAGGAGAGCTGTCCTACTTCTTTGGACTGCAAATATCATAGCTGAATCAATGTGTATTCATTTCCCAAAATAAGTATGCAAAAGACATGTTGAGAAGATTTCATATGTATTATTGTAAAACAATGAGTACCCCTATGATTATAGGATGCAAACCAAGTAAAAATGATGAGTCACCTAGTGTAGATCAAACTCTATATAGATCAATGATTGGTAGTTTATTGTATCTAACTGCCTCTAGACCTAATACAGTTCAAGTTGTGTGCATGGTAGCTAGATTTCAAGCTTCTCCAAAGCAATCTCATGTAAACACTGTAAGAAGAATATTCAAATATATGCAGGGTACACTTGATTATGGTCTATGGTATCCAAAGAATGGTGATTTCAGCTTAGAAGCATACATAGATGTTGGTTGGGTGGGATGTATTGATGAATGAAAGAGCACTAGTGGTGGTGACTTCTTCCTTGGTGGTAGATTAATCTCATGACACAAAAAGAAACAAGAATCCATCTCTTTATCTACTGCTAAAGCAAAGTACATAGATGCTGGTACATGTTGTTCACATGTTCTCTGGATGAAGCAAACACTGAAGGACATCCAAGTAGAGTATGCGGATCCAATCTCCATCAAATGTGACAATTCAAATGCAATCAACATCTCCAAAAACCATATTATGCACTCAAGGAAAAAACATTTATGAATTAAGTATCATTTCTTTAGGGAAAAGGTAGTTGACAAGGAAGTCAAGGTCTAATATGTAAGCACAGGTGAGCAACTGGCTGATATTTTTACAAAACCACTTCCCAAGCATACTTTTGAATATCTAAGACTAAGGTTGGGTATTGTCTCTCCCTCCTTCATGACTTAAAGGCTCATAGAGGTTTGTGGTTTAGGGGGAGCTCATAGCTTCAAACTATATTTCCTTGAACTTGTGTACTAATATGGCTCTCAAGTGGAGATGATCATTAATAGGATCAACAAAATGATAACAAGTGTTGCAGATGCATAAGCACAACAAAAGTGTATGTGATAAAACCATTGTGATTGCAACCATATGTACAATACAAATTGTCACAAGGGGCATGTCATCAGCTGAGAGAAGAAGTTAAAAGGGGGAGAAGATGCATGATTGATTGTGATTGGCAGTTGGATACCTCAGATGAGCATAGTTGACATCAATGCCAAAGGGGGAGATTGTTGGCATTGAGTTATCATTGATGTTAACATATATAGATGTAGAGTTGATTTGGGTTTAGGATGCAGGGGGAGAAGTGTTGCTTCAGGCATTGGCATTAATGATTCATGTTGACTACATAGTGTGTTTGTCGCCACTCATTGTGCAACTGAATTTGTTGATGTGAGTTTTCATTTTGACAAGATGCCTAGGCTGCCTTAGAGATCAATCAAGTCTTGTCAATAAAGTCTCAGAAAAATGGTGTGGCAAACCCAATGTGTTTATCATCACAGGTCCCTGCTATCCCATGATCAAATAGATTAGACAAAAAAGGCATTGTGACATAACATTTATAACATAAAAGGCATTTCAACATAACATTTATAACATGGAAACAAGGTGTTCTACTAGCCTGCAGCCCTGAAGGGTGATGAAAATGAACTCACATGATTATCAAATGAAAGAACGCACGCAATCCCGCCATCCTGTAGGTATGGTTTTTGATGTTGAGAACATGATAGGTATTTTACCCGTTGACGACGTAGAAGCGATGCACATGCATTTGACCAAGTTTGACCCGATGACATAAACAAGGGTGGAGGACGTGGCATGTATAAGACCAATCAGAGATGGATAACAAGATATGGTTGTTGAGGAAATGACAACTAGGAGTTTCATTTACAAGAATGAATGTTGCATGAAAAAATCATTCTAGAATGTTGAGTTAACTGAATGAAATTAGAAATAATGTGATACAGAAGGCAAAAAATTAGAAAACACAAATTAAGGCAGTTAAAGCTCCAGATCACAAGAAGAATTTTTGAAATTCTTCTTTGGAGGGAAAATTCTAAGAAGAAAAAGGATTGTGATCAAATGAATTGGTGACGAAGAAATTGTGCATGTATTGTTGAAGGCGAACTAGAGTCTGTTGTTGTAGACTAAAGAAAAGAAAGAAAATAGAGTGTTAGAAATATAGTGTGTATGCCACACTGTGCAAAGTCGAGTAAGAGACAAGAAGAGAGCAAAAATCTATTGTAGAGATCAAAGAGTTGAAGACAAAGCATGTAAGCTGAAAAGAGAAGATTCAATTTTAGGTGT
Organism: Cryptomeria japonica; assembly: GCF_030272615.1. Classification (NCBI taxonomy): domain Eukaryota; kingdom Viridiplantae; phylum Streptophyta; class Pinopsida; order Cupressales; family Cupressaceae; genus Cryptomeria; species Cryptomeria japonica. Next base: position 409,894,532 of record NC_081405.1, on the reverse strand, counting down.
GGAAAATATGACGTGTTAAAAAACATCATTTGTAACAAGGTATTCAATCTATAGCTATTATAAATCTTTTGTAATCATTTGAGTGGGTGCTTAGATCAGGGGTAGGTGTTCATTTGGGTTGGTGCCCTTAAAAATTAGGAGTTGGTGCTCCTTTGGGTTGGTGCCCATAAAATTTGTAATCACACTTTTTCACTGTGAGGTTGGATTAGAGTAGTAGACTCTAGCAACATTTCTCACTGAGGTTTTTCCCATCTTGGGTTTTCCTCATATATCTTGTGTTGTGGGCTTGTCTTTTATGTGTGTGTGCAGTTTTGTTTAGTGTCATTTCTCATCGCTGTTTAATCATTGTTATTAGAGCTTTAATATTTTAGAAAGTGCAAGTTTTGAGTTACCACTAATTCACCCCCCTCTTAGTGGTCCATTTGTGTTCCTTAAAACTACCCATAAATCCATCTGAGCTCCAACATAAGCTTTTGCATTATATGATATGATTGTGGAAGGGGATCCAAATCTAGTTGTAATCCCCTCAAGGAATTGAACCACTGAGTTCTTGGTTGCATCCTTTAGAGCAATTGCCTTTGTCCACCTTGTAAAATAATCTGTGGTGGCCAAAATCCATTTATGGCCTAAATTTGATAATGGATTAATTGGGCCAATAAAATCAAGGCCCCATTGTGCAAAGGGTTGATCAGTTGAAATGGGATGAAGGGGGAGAGAAACTAACCTCTGCTTGCCTGCAAAAAGTGCACACTCTTTGCACTATCTAACCTACCTATGGGCATCATTAAATAGGGATGGCCAATAATAGCCTACCCTCATGATCTTCATGTCTATAGTCCTTGGTGAGAAATAGCCACCTAAAAGGCCATTATGGAACTCTTTTAGGATCCTATTGGTCTGATCACCTATTATGCATCTCAACAAGACACCATTTAGGTCTCTTTTGAATAAAATACCATCCACCAAGGCATATGGGATAGACTGCAACATGAGATGCCTTCTCTTAGTTCTGTTAAAGTGAGGGGGATAGCTACCATCCCTTAGGAAGATAGTCATATCCTTAAACCAATCGGTTTGTGCATCTTTGGAATTGTCAAGTTGTTTCTCTTCCTACATCAAGAGGGAGATCTTAGGGTCTTTTCCAAAAGTTGAAATAAACTGCTCACACAAGCCCTTGCCTCTTACTAGATTGGTTATCTTGATGTTAAGGTCATACTCCATGAAATTTGTAATTTATACAACTCTCTTTTCACCAATGTCCTTATTCAGTAGGAAATCTTTAATGCTGACATGAGGAACTAGGAGCTGAATCCTATTATTAGAGAGAATGTGTCTGATTTTTTTTAATGCTCTAACAACTATTATGACCTATTTCTCAACATAATTATATTTGAGTTCATAGTATTTCAAGCCTTCACTAAAAAAGCAGTGGGGTGTTCTAACCCATCTTGATTTGCCTCCATTAGGACAACAAATATACTTGCCTCTCCTCCCAAGGTTAGAGAATGAAGTCTTTCTCATAATTTGGATTAACCAAGATATGGGCTTGAGAAATGGCTTTCTTGATCTAATCAAAACCCTCCTTACCCTCCTTGTTCCATTTGAAGATCATGTCATTTTTTAACATGGCTATGAGAGGTTTGACCATGGTAGCCAGATTTGGGATAAACCTTCTTACAAAGTTTATATTTCCAAGAAAGCTTTGAATGCCCTTCTTATGATGAGTGGAAGAGATACAATGGCTTCCAACCTCTCTAGATCAATGACCAAACCATCCTTTGATACAATGTGCCCTAATAATCTACCTTGATTTATGACAAATACACAATTGTTGGGGTTCAAGGACATGCCATACTCTGCATTTTTTGAATACCTGCTCAAGATGAGCAAAATGGTCTACTGCATGCTTGGAGTATACAATGATATCATCAAGATATTGTGTGAGCTAAATATGTGTGCTAAGAATAAACGATTGAAACAACAAGAAAATCAACCAAGAAATCCATTAACTCAAACACCTCAAGATTGGGATATTTAAAAAGAAAGAAATGAAGCATACAAGCATAAAACAAGTGAATGCAAATCTCATTTACCAAATTTGGTTCAATTTTCCCATGCTCAGATGTGCGCTCATAATGTAGTTTGTGCTCGATCATGATCCATGATGCTGATAGGCTGATTGGATTTAAGATATGAGGATAGGATGATGAATTATGAAGATGGATTTTGGCATTATGATAGTATGGATATGCTAAGTGTGGGTGAAATGCTGCATTATGGTATTACGAATGTACAAAAGTGGATAGAGAGAGTGAGGAATTATGGTGATGCAATGCAATGAAGTGGAGAGAGGATTTGCTTGAAAAAGAGGGGGGATTAAATAGGAGAGGAAGGAGAGGAAGGGATTGGGAAAATGCAACAAGGAGGACAAGTGGTAATCCCAGGAATGACAAGTGGAACAAGATTCCACACTTGTCCTCAAAGGCTCAAGAGGGAAAGGAAAGTGTCCAAAAGATGGACACATGTCTTGGGGAGGAATGACATGTGTCCTCAAGGGCATATGTCTCTTTTAGGAGGAAGCCACCCAAAATAGGATCAATTTCCTAATATTAAAGAAATTAGGGAATATGTGTGTGCACATAATGTGAGGGGAGGTTAGGATAAGGTTAGTTTGGGGGGATAGGGCTGATTAGAACCCATGGGTTAGATTGGAGGTTAGGATAGAGGAAGGTTAGTTAGGTAGTTAGAAGTTAGGAGACATGTGATCAAAGGGAATATTTGAATTTAAATAATTCAAATAAAAGGGGTGAAAAGGGGAATTAATTAATTTGATTATTAATTCATGGATTCAAAAAAGGGGAATTAATTAATTAGGTTAATTAATTCAAGGGATTAGAAGGGGAGAATTAATTAATTGGATTGATTAATTCATGGCATTGGAAGGAGAGAATTAATTAATTAGATTAATTAATTCAAGGGATTGGAAGGGAAGAATTAATTAATTAGATTAATTAACTCAAGGGATGGGCTTAATTAATTAATATATTTAATTAATTAAATGGCTAAAGAAAATAAATTTGACTAAATTGATTAGCCAAATTTAAGTGTCAATATTTTGCCCCTCTTCGCGGTGGCGCTATAATAGCTCGGTGCGAAGACAATAAGACACTTGAGAGGGAAGAAAAAGGAAGGGGGAGCAAGAAAATGCCCTAGTCAGATGAAGGAATGGTTAGGGATGCCCCCTCGAGAGGGTGCACAAGGAGAAAAGGTCACACAACATCTTGAAAGAAACATTGCCCCAACATACAAGATGGAAAGAAAGAGGCATGGGAAGAGGAGAAAATGAAAATATAGTGGAGATAAAGATGAAAATATCATGGAGCACGAGCACTTGCAAAATGAGACATCATGCAACACTTATTTTGATTTGGCAATGTATGTGAGTCACCAAGGTATAAGGAACTGGGGTAGAATTTCACAGCCAATGCATGGACTGACTCAAATAAATAGACACACAGGCTAATCTAGTACCACACAGAGTTACAGAGACCTTGCAAGAAACGATGCTAGAATAACCCCAAGTAGAAGATATGCCCAATGTAACATGAGATAACAAAGACCTCATGAGCGTACAACAAGGAACACATCTAAAAGACATGACAAGCAAAAAGAAAAAGCAACAAGATCACATCCCAAGCCATATTATTCCTAGCACACCATGATATAAAGGATCATGGTGACCAAGAGGAAATAGGACCCAAGGAGCTTAAAAAGATAAAAAAAGATAAAAAGGAATCAAAGCCAACAGGAGTGCCTCAAATATCTTTTGTGAAAAGGATTATTGATTAGATAAGGATTTGATGATAATGTGATTATGTCTGGTTTTAGGAAGGATACATCTTATATGAGACAAGGATGATCAAGACATCTGGTTTCAGGAAGGATACATCCTATATAAGACTAAGATAGATCAAAATGTCTAGTTTTAGGAAGGCTACATCCTGTATAAGACAAGTGATAGATGACAGTTCGATGGGTAAGATAAAAGTTACCTCATATGATCATGATGACAAAGATACTCAAAGATAATTATTGAAGAACCAACTGATAGGATATGATCGTGAAGGAAAGGACTGACACACAGAACTATGTACAACAACACCTATATACAACCAACAAGGGTGACCAAAAAGAGCGAGGAGGGATGCATAGGGCAAGAGGACACTATGCACAAAAGACCCAATGCAAAAGACTATTCATAAGGGTTATCCTCAAATGAAATGTGAGGCAAAGTAGGAAAAGGAATGTGGGTACCAGGAGATACCACATGAAAATAGAGATGGATACGATAGAGATGCAGATGGGGGCGGGTAACAATAGATACCGTGCTAGGAAAGATAAATGCAAAGAGCAGATGGATAATGGAATTGCCCTTTACTTATGGCACCTGTATACACATAAAAATTGCCTATGAGCAATTAAATAAATATTTTATATTTATTTAATAATTATTCTTCTATTAAATAGTTAATTTGAAAATATTAATTTATTTAATTCATTTTCATATCTTTCTATTAATTAATATTTTATTAATTAATTAATTTATCTTATTCTTCTAATTAATTAAATATCTAATATTTAATTATTCTTTTAACCAAGATAATTAAATATCTAATATTTAATTATCTCCTCCAATCAATTAAATATCCAATATTTAATAGTTATTCTCCTATCCTATAGTCTCAAATATTAAATAATTCCTAAATTATTTAATCCCTTATCCAACTCACCCTCTATCTCCACTTCATCTTCCCTTTGCCAACTCATCAAACATATGGCTAAGGAAATTAATATTTTTTAATATTAATTCATCATTTATCTCCAACTTCCAAACTTAATGAAAATTGTGTACGTACACATATTTCATAACCATTTCCTATATTCTCTCCAACACCCCCTACATCTTAGGAAGGACTTGAGTCCACTTGTCCTCTCATGCATAAATTTACTCCAACCATACCTAGATTCCCTCAGTCAACAACCCAATCAAGGTGAGATGAGTGACACTTGTCTTCTCCTTCCCCCTTTCTCTCAACCTTCACCTTTTCTCATAGCCATTCAAATCTGCAGATCTGATCAGGACCATTGATCTAAGCCACATCATCTTATCCTCTCAAAGTCTATAAAATCAAGAGCTTTAGTTGAGAGAGTTAATCTTCAAGTTAGTCTTCAAAATTGATCATATGCATCCGTGAGTCTTTGAAGCAAATAGTAATAGCAAATATAATATAGCATTTTAGCATAATCATTTTAGCATAAATCATGTAGTACTTGCATATCATAGTGTCAGTTAACTACAAGTTATCAGTCCATTCTTCATATGCCATCTTGGAAGCCAACAATGCATTGTCTGAGAGCACACCATCTGCAACCAGGAACAATGGAGTTAGGACACAATGAGACATAAGCGATGAAGGTAAAATAATGTTTTATTTTAGTATGTATTTCATGTAGTTTCATTGGTAGATTTTGGATTTCCTGTATGCATTTCCATTGTATTTTGTGCAACTAACTTATTACAGGTAACATTCTGAGGATGAAATTCAAGCTCACACATTTTAGCACCCACCATGGGGCTGGACCTCGCATATACCTTAAAAAATCTCACAAAAAGTTAAATTAACGCATTTGTAATGCAGATTCACGCATGTGTGAATTCTGACAATGCTTTTGTTTGATATGTTAGCACATTTGCATCATAGGTTAGCGCATATGTCATGCAGGTTAGCACTTTTGTCTGAAAAACTGCGCATTTGAATTATAGGTTAGCACATATGTCATATAGGTTAGTGCTTTTGTCTTAAATTCTACTCATTCGTATCACAGGTTTGCGCATTTGCTTCATAGGTTAGCGCATATGTCAAATAAATCACACTTTTGTATCCATAGAGCAACACTTTTGTAGTCTAAGTTAGCGCTTTTAATCTGCAGTTTAGTGCTTTTGAATAGAAAGATAGCGCATATGTTAGGTTAGCGATTCTGTTTATAAAACTAACAAAATTTTCTTGCAGGTTCGAATGTCCAAGAAATCAGATTTTTCAGATTACTAACATGCGTGTGCAAGATGGTATTTAAGGCAAATTTTATGCATTTTATCATCTAGCTAATTAAAAGTTTTCATTTGGGAAGTAATATATCATATCTTGTTCACCTAGTTTAACTAAGAGGATGAATTGACAACATGCAACTTGCATTTTTGGTATTTTCTCTAAAATAGTCACACATAGACTTTTAAAAGGGCTAAAATGAACACCATGCTTGTTGGAGCAACATCTCCAAATAGGACTTAGCCAATAATTGCTTTGAAAAGGTTAAAAAAGAACACTTGTATTCCGTGTCTTGAAATTGGTAGGTATATGCTCTCCCCTTAATTGGGTGACCAAAAAGCCAAACCCACTCTTTTACGCTTTCTTTACTTTCAAACAATTAAAATTCTTTTAGAGGGCCTGCCTTCCCAAGCTTCCTTGAGGGGGCCAGTGAGAGGGGAATGACCTAAAGTATAGGCTAATACCGAGTCCTTCCAATCCACTATAAATAAATCATGTTTGTGACAAAAGTCCCAAACAACATGTGCTGATAAGTTCATACCGACACTATGTTTCCCCATAAACCCTATGGAGCATAACCTCTATAGGTTGGGAACCTTCTATATTTACAGAGCTGAAAGTGCCGCATGTACCGGAAGCCTTTAGTAAAAACCACTTGTACTAGTTTCCAAAATCCTTCTAGTTGTTGGCACAGGAGGTCGGACCTCTGAAGCGACTCACATACATACGGTTCCTAGTAGAGATATAAAGTTTGCCATGGGGAGATTTCATGGAAACTGGTGCTTGGCTGCCCCAAAGAAGTGAGTGTCGAGGGTGGAGTCAGTGGGGTCAAGCATCTAAATATCCACTTTGAATAGCGTAGCCTTGGGGGAAACTCCATGTGAGATTCAATAACTATTGTCTCAGCCTACCATAGGGGTTGTACTTGCTTGTGCATTTTTGTTTATTAAACACTGTGTCTTCTATGTCTGTAACATGTTCCAAATGGTCAAAAATTGAAGAAAATTATGATCTACAAGAGAGCAAAAATTCAACAAATTTCTAAAAAAGTTTGATCAAAAGGGTAATACAAAATCTTTTCAACACTTGAAACGCCAGACCAAAATCAAAGTGTCAAAACATCAATATCAAAATAAATTCTTGAAGTAGGTTTGTCTCTAAACCATCACATACTTTTCAAACTAGCTCAAACAACTAGGTTACTAATCCAACAAGTTATACTCAAAAGGTTCTATAAACATCAACATTTAACAAGCTATCGATTCAACTATCTTAAGTGCAAAAATCAACATCTTTGTCAAGTTGCTCACTGGGATAATCAAATCCTCTATCATGAAACTTGATCAAATCTATACTAGGTTCCTAATCTTGGATATATCTTTCCTATTTTTGAACCTAGGTTATATCAAAACCAAAAATTGCACCAACTTTGGAATCAAACAAACTTGTGAATTGTCAAATGTGTATATGACTTTTAAGTATCACCTTAAGAAAAGAAAACCCAGTTATAAAGCTACTCTAGAAAGGATAAGATTCTTGTATATCAATCGCAAGATCTTATTGAAACACAGGACATTCTTACACTGTTTTCGTCACCACTTACGTGGCCGCGGTATGATGAAACTCTATAAAGATGCATCTTTCAACAAAGAGACGATTTATCCCAATGAACAAACAATAGTGGTAAGATCAACAAAGCATATCTTCCTAAACCAATAATCACCTATTGACTTTGTCCTCTGGGAATTTCAACAACATTGAAATAATCACATGCTAGTTTGGACTAGAGCCCAACATGAGCAACTTAGAAAACAACAACAAATGGAGGAAGAAGATACTCCTATATTCCACACTTTTGGATTTACCGCTGTTGACGAAGAAATAGTCAATAGCACCATTAGAGACCTTGAGCAAGATTTCAAATTTGATAGGCTAATGGAGAAATTGTTGGCAAAACAAAAAGAAAAATATCTCTTGATGTTGGCAAAATATGGAGCTAAACTACCACAAGAATTTAACATGGAAAGCTTGAAACAAGATGCAGAGATAAGTAACACCCAAAACACAGATGATCCAAATAATGAGGACATAAACAAAGAAAGTAATGGAGAAACAAGGAAAGAAAGGGATGATAAAAGAAAAGAGCGTAGTGACAAAACGACTCATGAAGAAACAAGAAGAAACTACGTAGATAATCCCTTATCAAACCTTACTCAACAGATACAAACTCTTCAACAATAAATACAAGACATGCAAAATGGGACAAGCTCCAAGAAATATTCATTAGAAGATATATGCCCATATCCTTTTGATAAAAATTTGAATCTGATACCATTTCCAGAACATTGCGAGATTCCTAAATATGACAAATACGATGGAAGATCTGATCCTCAAGATCACATTAGGGAGTTTTGTACTATGAGCATGGAATTTGCTCACGATGAAACTTACCTTATGCGTCTTTTTCCTAGGAGTTTAAATGGACAATCAATGGAGTGGTTTTTAGGATTACCATCCAGAATCAAATCCTTTGAAGAACTTGTGAATAGGTTTATTTCATAATATTCCTACAATATAAGGAATGAAATAACGATGCTAGATCTTTGCAATGTTAAACAATATAATGGTGAATCCTTTATGATTTTCTTACAATGATGGAAATGCCTGTTTAATAGGTATCCCCGAGATGTACTTGATCAAGAAAAAAATGGACATATTGATTGATAATCTTATTAGTGAAATGAGTTATCGACTAAGGATGCAATGTCCTCCCTCTTTTGCCAAAATGATCGAGAATGAACTAAAAATAGAGAACACAATGGTAATGAAAGGAGAACTAAAACTTTACAATAATTCATACAACAACAACAACAACAAAAACAACAACAACGACAAACCCAAGTTCTGGTCAAAGAATAGGAATGTCAGCAATGAAGGGAATGGCGATAATAGTAATACAAAACAACAACAACCAATTTTCAATCTATCAAGTCAAATCCCAAGCCATAACAATTTAGAAACTATAAAGCTAAGTCCTTTTTCTCCAATCCGCAGAGGAAATTCACAAACATTGGAGAATGTTTGGAATCAACTCTAAAAACTTTACTTGCTAATAAATTGATTGTTTTGCCAGAAACAAGAAATTATGAACCACCAGTCAAGCCCAATTGGTGGAATGACAATCATTTTTGCAACTATCATTGGAATAAAGGACACCTAACAAATGATTGTTAGAGATTGAAACACCTTATCCAAGATCTAATCGATAATGGAACCATTACAGTGGATAGCCATAAAACAAACGAATCACACTTGGCTTTCAAGACTCCACTCCCAAATTATGGCAAAGGTGAATCATCCCAATTAAAAGATGACAAAGGAAAAACCAAGGTGAATTACACTTATACATATGATGATGTAGTGAATGTGATTATTGTTAATGAAAATTCATCTTCAGAACCAATTGTAGAAAAAGATCCAACACCTAATCCACAATAATACAATTTAGTAGAGTAATTACAATGAATACTTGCTCAAATATCAATTCTGGAACTTCTCAAGATTTCACCTATGCATAAGGACATTTTGGAGAAAGCTTTAGTGGAAACAATGGTTTCAAAAGATTTGGATATAGATTAGTTCCAAAATATGGTAGGATACCTCATAGCTCCTCATTGCTTATCATTTTCTGAAAAATATGATGCATCCTTGCAACATCCTCACAATGCTCCCTTACATGTTGAAGTCTCCATAAATAAAACTCATGTCAAACGTGTGCTCATAGATGGAGAAGCTGGATTAAACATTTGTGCATTAAGTTTGATAAAAGCTTTGGGATGTTTAGAGAATGCAGTAGACCCAAAAAACAAAATAACCATCAAGGCTTATGATGAAGTAGAACATTCTTCTAAAGGGACTGTTGTGCTACCAATAAAGATAGGACCTGTGGAAAAGGATACATTGTGTCAAGTTTTAGATTTGAACCTCTCCTACAATATTCTTCTAGGAAGACCATGGATTCACAAGATGCAAGCAGTTCGTTCTACATATCATCAATGTGTAAAATTTCCTCATGAAGGAAAAGAAATCACTATAATTGCAGATTCCAGTCAATATTGCAACAATTTGAAGCCAACACAAGATACAAGAGTTCCACATAACAGAGAATCAATATATCCTACCAAAGAAATTCAATTAAAGTTATGGGAAATTTTTGAAGAAAAGCTTAAGTTAAATGATGAAGGAATGGGAAAGTATTCTTTGCAAAATTTTCCACTTTCCCGTAAGTCATATGGGAAACCTACAGATATTCAATCAAAGGCATCAAGAAAATCAAAACACATTTTTAAAGGAACCTTTGTTAGTGTTGGAACTCTTGAAGAGGAAAATGAAGACAAAGACATTCTTGGTTGGTTATACAAAGATGAAGATGAAACTATAGCAACAACAATAGAAGTCAATATTCCCATAAAAAAATATGGCAAAGGATATGAAATCATGCAAAAGATGGGATATGAAGGAAAAGGACCAATTGGTAAGCAACATCAAGGTATTTCAGAACCTATTTGTCCACAGTCACAATCCACAGAAGATAAATCCGGGCTAGGATATTTGAAGTCTAATCAAAAGAAACATAATCATCAACAACAAAAATGGAGAAAGAAATCAGTTTCTAAAGAATAAAATTGGCAAGAAAAGCTACATCAAGCGGCCGAAATAGTAACCAATAAACAAAAGAAGCAAGAAGAAGATGAAAAGAAAGAGGAGGAGATCATCATCCAAGATGAAGAAAAATCTTGTCAACAAGTTTTGAAAATACAAACAAAGGCAAAATCTTCACAAGATATTCCAGAAGTAGTAAAAATAGAGATGGCAGAAATCAGAGAACTCTTTGCACCATATGACATTCCAGTATGGTATAGTGGAGCAATCTTGGATCAGGATTCAGAAATAGACTCCAATGAGTATGGATGGAGTCCAGATGTCTTATCCACTACATCAAGTAAAGAACATAATGAAGATCAAGTAGCTATCACGAAAGAAGACTTGTCTATAGCAGAAAAAAAGATGAAGTTAGAAAGAAGGCAAGAAAAACTTAGAATCCAGAGAAAAGAGGCGTATGCAAAAAGGAAAGGAAAGGAAATGACAAAGATAGAGAAGCAATGCCATAGGAAGCACAAACATGGATCAGATATGGAAGAACCATGGAAGAGCTAAGGGATAGTCAAGTTGGACTAACTATTAGTCCAGAAGAAGTTGAGTTTGAAAAGAGACAAAATCTATTAAAATAATCTACTTCATCATGTGCATAAATATGTCAACTCCAAAATGCAAATGAGGTCAATCAAGAAGGAATTTGCAGTATCAAAGATGTGCGCATGGATATAATCCATTCGTTTAAGGGATGAATGTCAGTTGAAGGACCACTTGAGTGTGAACTACCAAATGCTAATATTAATCTTGTTAAGACTAATTCGGAAATGCTTGAGAAGGAAAATTCTCACAAACATTTAATCTATGACAATATTTATTCTATGCCAAGCTATGATCATTATGTCATGAACATTGAAACACCTAATGATGACAGTGATTATGATTTACCCCTTCTACATCCCGAACTAATTGATTGGGATGATTTAGACAACCCCGAACTAAATGTCTTTTCCAATGATCATGACTTAGCCATATACCTTAACATTGTTGAACCCATCCATCCTAAGATATCTTCCATTGCAGAATCAAGTGATGTTTCTCGTAATCAGGAGAATGCCAAACTTTCTAGTCACAAAAGTGAAATAAAACAAGGAAAGAGACCTATTGTTGAAAACCATTTTATGGCAACATTAGATTGATCAAAAGAGAAAACAAAGGGTGTATTTGATGGTGAAAACCTCCTAGAGGCACCAGAAGATTGAAAGTTTGACATTTTTCCTGCATATTTTCAAGAGAGATCTGCTATCTTGATAGAACCAATAGAAGCGGTAAACATTGATACATCAAAATATCGTAAAATACTTCATTTCACTGCCTCATTATCAGAAAGAGAGAGGAAAGAGTACATGGAATTCTTTAAGAAAAGACAAATAAATTTTGCTTGGTCTTATGCAGATATGCCAGGACTTAATCCAGATCTTATCATGCATCATCTTAATGTGGATTTAAAAGAAAAACCTATTAAGCAGAAACTAAGAAAGATGCATCCGCATATTTCTCTCCTTGTCAAAACTGAGCTCAAGAAACTATTAGAAGTGGGTTTCATAAGACCAGTTGCTTATCCAAAATGGGTCTCAAGTATCGTACCAGTATCAAAACTAGATAAGAGCATGAGTCTGCACAGATTTCAGAGATCTAAATAAAACATGTCTAAAAGATGATTTCCTGTTAACAAACATTGATATCATAGTGGACTTATCAGTAGGCCATGAGATGTTTTCATTAATGGATGGCTTCTTAGGACATAATCAAATAAGAATCACACTTGAAGATCAAGAGAAGACAACTTTCACATGTGCATGGGGAACGTATTTCTAGAATGTTATGCCATTTCGGCTTAAGAATGCAGGAGCGACTTATCAAAGGGCTATGACGACAATTTTTCATGACGTGATGCATACATTCATGGAAGATTATGTCAATGACATACTTGCAAAATCTCACACAAGAAAAGAACATTTGAATATTTTAAGCAAGATTTTTGATAGGTTGGAAAGATATCAATTGAGATTAAATCCAAAGAAATGTGTATTTGGAGTAAGCTCTGGAAAGCTCCTTGGATACATTATATCAGCTTGTGGCATCGAAGTAGATCCTGGAAAAGTTAAAGCTATCATGGAGATGGAGTCACCCAAGAACATAAGTCAATTGCAATCTTTACAAGGAAGGTTTCAATCAATCAAGAGATTTGTTTCTCAATTGGCCGATAGATGTCTTCCATTTACCCATCTTCTACATAAAAATGTTCCATTCAAATGGGATACAAAATGTGAAGAAGCTTTCTTGCAAATAAAAGAATATCTTATGAGTCCTCCAGTACTGGTATCACCAACCAAGGGGAAACCATTGTTACTCTATGTCTCAGCAATGTGTATCACTAGGCGCTCTCCTTGCTCTATGTCTCAGTTTATTATATTAGCAGAACGCTTGTTGGCTATGAGTAAAATTATTCCTCAATTGAAAAGATATGTCTAGCAGTTGTATTTGCAACCCAGAAGCTATGACATTATATGTTGATTCATTCTGTAAAACTAATAGCAAAGATAGATCCTCTCAAATATCTATTGAGCAAGTCAACATTGACAAGGAGACTAGCCAAATGGGTTATGATATTGAGTGAATTTGACATAGAATATATTGACCGGAAAGCTATCAAGGGACAAGTCATCGCTAATCAATTGGCTGATGCACCTCTACATAATAACATACCTTTGCACATCGAATTTCTTGATGTAGATATCTTGACAGTAAGTACAAACTTTTGGGAATTGTACTTTGATGGTTCTTATACTCAATATGGATCAAGTGCATGAATCTTTTTCATCACACCTCAAGGAAACACAATTTCAAAATCGTATAGACTACGATTTCCATGCACCAATAATACTGCAGAGTATGAAGCATTGGCTATAGGGCTTAAAATGGCCATTGAATGGAATGTCAAAGAACTACATGTTTATGGTGATTCACAACTTGTCATAAATCAAATAAATGATGAATATCAAACAAAGGATGATAAGCTTATGCCATACAAACAACTGATAGAGGAATTTAAAAGACACTTTAAAGAAATCACATTCACCCAGATTCCCAGAAATGAGAATAAAGCAACAGATGTGATGGCTACAATAGCATCTCTCTTGCAAAATAAAGAGAATCAACAACATTATGAATTTATCATGGAAGATATCTTAACCCCTACCATCCAATCCCAACATACCTATTGAATTTGCCATATATCAGGAACCAGTGAATCCTTATATGGTCAAACCTACCAATATTTGAAAGATCATATCCTTCCTCTAGAATTATCTCGTAATCAATGAAGAAAATTTATCCGTTAGTCCTCTCGCTATACCATTATTGCTGATATCCTATATAGGCATGGTCTAGATGGTATATTGTTGAGATGTCTTGAAAAAGATGAATCTGAGAGAGTTCTTAATGACATTCATGCAGGTATTTGCGGTACACACTCAAGTGGTTTAACATTGTCTAAGAAACTTATCCGTATGGGTTACTTTTGGCCTACTATGGAAAGAGATTCATTCACCTATGCTAGAAAATGTAAACAATGTTAGATCCATGGAAATCTAGTCCATGCACCAACACAAGAGTTATATCCTATGATAAGATCATGGCCATTTTCACAATGGGGCCTTGATTTGGTAGGAAAGATCAATCCTTCATCTTCTAATGGACATAAGTTCATTCTGATTGCTACTGAATATTTTACTAAGTGGATTGAAGCAGTGCCTTTAACAACAGTGACAGGAAAACAAATGTCATCATTCATCTTGAATTATATAATCTGTCGCTATGGCAATCCTACGACCATTATCACTGATAATGGAAGACCATTCAAAAATCATGATGTGAAAGAACTATGTGAACAATTTCATATCCAACATAGTTTCTCTACTCCATATTATCCACAGGGAAATGGTCAAGCCAAGGATCAAACAAAACTATCTTGAAAATCTTGAAGAAAATAGTAAATGAAGCTGGAAAAGATTGGCACATTCAGCTAAATCCTGCTCTTTGGGCATACCAAACTAGCATCCGCACTCCAACAAAGGAAACTCCATATTGTTTGGTCTATGGATCATAAGCTATATTACCTATAGAAGTAGAGATACCTTCTCTACGTGCATCCTTGCACGGTCTTATACCAGAAGAAGAACAATGAGTCTCTCAACTCCAAGAACTAGATCTGATTTAGGAACGTCACCAAAATGCAACAAAACATCTGAAAGCATACCAACAAAGAATGGCAAGAAGCTATAACCACAGAGTCAAGCCACATATTTTTCTAGATTGGAGATATGGTTCTAAGGGAGAATCCAAGAAATCAACAAAACTGAGAAAATAAGGAAAAATTTGAACCAAATTGGCTAGGACCTTTTGTCATAGTAGCAACATATGGATCATGAGCATACAAGTTATCTACTCGTGAAGGTGATTCATTTGATGAACCTGTCAATTCTATCCATCTCAAGAAATTCTATGCTTGAGATATAAAGTCTTGAAAAATTCAATAAAAAGCATATAAAGTCCTGAAAAAATCAATAAAAAGCATATAAAGTCCTGAAAAAATCAATAAAAAACATATAAAATCCAAAAAAATGCAATAAATTTAGATAGTGAAAACTTGGTAAATAGGTGCTATCTAAAAAGTGAGTTCCTCCATCTATGAGATTGCTTTGCGCACCTATCCACTCCATCGTATCACATCTATCATTGCTATCTATTGCTAGCTTATCCAAAACGTCTTTTCGCATCCATTGCTTTGAACCATTTAGCAAGAAATATGTAGCTTACCAACAGTTAACCAATCTTTGACATACTTGTCGTAGTCACTATCTTAGATCTTATTAGAATCAATCAAATCTGCATTTGTATCCCGCCATGGTTTGGATCTTGATCAATTCATATATCCATAATAAATTTTTGTTTCCACTGGGGGCAAAATCATAATTCCTTTTGCTAAGGTGATCTTTTGAATCTTTGAAAAATCCAAAAAATTCAAAAAACTTAGAAAAACCAAAAACACCTAGGGTTTTGAAACAGATAACGAGCAACAAAGCAACAAAAATCAAGGCATTTCAGCAACAACTGAATCATGAAAACTTAGAAAATGAAGAATCAATCAGCACGTAATAAAGGATTATCAAAGATCATTCATATGCCATCTTGGAAGCCAACAATGCATTGTCTGAGAGCACACCATCTGCAACTAGGAACATTGGAGTTAAGACACAATGAGACATAAGCCATGAAGGTAAAATAATGTTTTATTTTAGTATGTATTTCATGTAGTTTCATTGGTGGATTTTGGATTTCATGTATGCATTTCCATTGTATTTTGTGAAACTAACTTATTACAGGTAACATTCTGAGGATGACCATTAGAACATGTGAATGACATACAAGGTTCAATGTTTATATCTTGCTTTTATTGCTAATCATGTACTCTATGCAACTCAAGGACGTCCATGACTAGAGAAGCTATGGTGGGGCATGATTATTTTCTTTGATTGTTGTCTGTGGTTTATCTCTTACTACGGTATGAACTTGTCTCAGGATATGATCGACAAAAGATCAAGGAGGAGGTTCCAAGTCATGCATGAAAGGAGATAATCCTTGTTTGTTCTACAAGCAATACTCAGGTCAACTTGATCCATTATATCAAGCTGCTTGTATTAACTTGCTATATCAAAACCCATGTAAGAAATACTCAGGTCATCTTGAATCATTATGTCAAGTTTCTTGTATTTTCTTACAACATTTTAAAGCTCAATGATGAAATCAAGCACTGTTACAAGATCACATATGAAGAATGGCAGTACAATTTTTAGTTAGATGATTTTGGATTATCTCATTATTCAGTTGCATTATACGCATTCATTTGTCAGTTGCATTATAAGCATATCATTTCATTAACATATCAACAGTCATAAATAAAGATTGAGTATACTTGGACAAACAAAAACAATTTGCATTTAATCATTATAGGTGCATTCATTTCTTAGAATCATTTTAATCATCATTCATTTCATTTAGTTGCATTTTATCATTGCATTAATTGGCATTCAATTAAGTGCATTTCATTCATCATGTAGTGTATCATCATTATTATTTGCATTATCATTCCATTAATGATCATTTAGTTGCATCTTTGCACTTAGATTCATAAACATTACATATCAAAATAAAAAACATTTCATATAGATTCATAATCATCATAAGCATTACATATAAAATAAAAAACATTTCATGTAGATCATTTACATTTACGTCATCATAAATCAAAAGAAAATCAATCATTCATTCATATTTCCATATAGATCATTTCATTTGCATCATTTACATATCATTTATCTTAGTAATCATTTTCATTTGCATCCAAGGTCATCAAAATCGAAAATCAAAAAAGCATTTATCATTGCATAATCATATAAAGCATCATCATCAAATAGAGTAACATAATATAGATCATCATCATATAGAGTCCATGTCTACATATAGATCATCATAAAACAATAAAATTCCAAGTATACAATGATATCAAATCAAAAGTACAACTTCCTCATCAATACAAATTAGGTCAAGAATCACGATTGCCTCTTGAGCCTGTGGGTCTAACACCTAGATCACTTGCAACACCATGCACCAGCTTCATTATCCAATGGAATCATTCTTCAATTTAATAGCTTCATCTTTCATTCAACTATCATCTATCAAGTCTTAAAAAAGATGTATCTTTCCTGAAACCAGATGTTTTGATCATTTATCATGTCTTATACAGGATGTATCTTTCCTGATACCAGACGTTTTGATCATCTATCATGTCTTATAAAAGATGTATCTTTTTTGAAACCAGACATTTTGATCATCTTTTGTCTTATATGGGTTGTGTCCTTCCTGAAACCAGACTTGATCTCAATCCAATCAATCTTATCAATCTACAACCTATTCACTCATCTATCTTTCATATAACATTCTTCTTCTATCAAGAGATCGTCCATGTCTTTAATACACACATGATCTCTCGAGCCCATCATCAAATCAATATCCAAAAATCAGTATCTGGGGCACACAATCAGGATTTTTTTATCTTCATCAGGTGCACTATCGAGACTTGATTTAATCTTTGAAACAATGTTGTCTTCACATTATTTCAAAGATAGGCAAAATGTATACACATAAAAATTGGCTATGAGCAATTAAATAAATATTTTATATTTATTTAATAATTTTTCTTCTATTAAATAGTTAATTTGAAAAGATTAATTTATTAAATTCATTTTCATGTCTTTCTATTAATTAATTCATTTATCCTATTCTTCTAATTAATTAAATATATAATATTTAATTATCTCATCCAATCAATTAAATATCCAATATTTAATAGTTATTCTCCTATCCTATAGTCTCAAATATTAAATAATTCCTAAATTATTTAATCCCTTATCCAACTCACCCTCCATCTCCACTTCATCTTCCCTTTGCCAAATCATCAAACATATGGCTAAGGAAATTAATATTTCTTAATATTAATTCATCATTTATCTCCAACTTCCAAACTTAATGAAAACTGTGTAGTACACATATTTCATAACCATTTCCTATATTCTCTCCAACACCCCCTACATCTTAGGAAGGACTTGAGTCCACTTGTCCTCTCATGCCTAAATTTCCTCCAACCATCCCTAGATTCCCTCAATCAACAACCCAGTCAAGTTGAGATGAGTGACACTTGTCTTCTCCTTCCCCCTTTCTCTCAATCTTCACCTTTTCTCATACCCATTTAAATTTGCAGATCTAATCCATATCATCTTATCCTCTCAAAGTCTATAAAATCAAGAGCTTTAGTTGAGAGAGTTAATCTTCAAGTTAGTCTTCAAAATTGATCATATGCATTTGTGAGTCTTTGAAGCAAATAGCAAATAGTAATAGCAAATATCATATAGCATCATAGCATAAATCATGTAGTACTTGCATATCATAGTGTTAGTTAACTACAAGTTATCAGTCCATTCTTCATATGCCATCTTGGAAGCCAACCGTGCATTGTCTGAGAGCACACCATCTGCAACCAGGAATAGTGGAGTTAGGACACAATGAGACATAAGCCATGAAGGTAAAATAATGTTTTATTTTAGTATGTATTTCATGTAGTTTCATTGGTGGATTTTGGATTTCCTATATGAATTTCCATTGTATTTTGTGAAACTAACTTATTACTAGTAACATTTTGAGGATGAAATTCAAGGTCACACGACACCTGTTGCCCATTTTTCACCATATGTACATGTCCAAGGCATTTGTTTGCCAAGTTTTCACCATTGGACGAATGCATTTTTCTCTTTACTCTTTTTCCTTTTTCTTTTTAGATTTTATAATTTTTTTGGTATTTTCTGATTTTGAAACCTGAGGTACACTGCCACAGAATAGGCATAGAATATCTTCAAATGCAACATGTTGAGGGGATCATTGAGAGGCTTCCCTTATGGAGTGGATAATTGATATGCTCTTGAACTATATTTTGTTGTGACCACATATGGACCTAGCTAGTTTGCTTCAAATTTCCCTTTGTTTTCATGGTCCTGTTGATTCTTTGTATTTTCTCTAAGGACTAGGTTACTGACTTCAAACTTGCGAGGGTGAACCTTCTTTTGGTACTTCCTCTTAAAGAAGATCTGATATATTTTTAGATTATCATAGGTTTTTTGATATTGTTCATCAAGAAGATCTAGTTGAGCTAGCCTTGCCACTCTATACTCTTCATCAGAAACAAACTCTTTCAAAGATATGCGCAACGATTAAAATTCAACCTCAATTGGTAAGACCGCGTCCACACCATAGACAAGGGAATAGGGAGTGGCTCCAGTAGGAGTCTGGATACTAGTACGATATTCCCAAAGGGTGGGGTTGAGATGAAGGTGTAAGTCACGACTAGTTTAATTGACAACTTTCTGAAGCAAGGTTTTGTTAATTGTCTTAGCTTGGTCATTCCCTTGGGGGTAATATGGTGTATTCCAATGATGTTGGATATGGAATGTGGAATAGATATCACACATGTGTTGGTTTTTGAATGGGATTCAATTATCGGTAATAATGGTAGAGGGGATCCCATAGTGGAAAATTATGTTATACAAGATAAACTTAGACACTTGGACAATAGTAGTGAGGGTAAGGGGGATGGCTTCCACCTATTTGATGAAGTATTGTGTTGTAGTAATGATAAACTTGTGTCCATCTAAGGAAGGGGGATGGATCTTACCAACAAGGTCGAGGCCCCATCTAGAAAAAGGCAATGGTATTGTTATTGGCTGTAGCTCTTGAGCTAGGACATGAATTAGGTGCCTGTGTTGCTGACAAGGTACACATTTCTTGACAAATTCACAAAAGTCATGTTCCATTGTGGGCCAAATAGTATCTCACTCATAAGAGTTGTTTGGCTAATATATGAACTGGGGTACATAGTTTTCACTGATTGTGCATGATGATTCAACTCTTCTTCCATTGATTTTATCCAATTCTCACATTTACATGTTTTTGCAACATCTTTAGGTTCTATCTTAAAAATAAAACATATTTCTTTAGCAATAATCCCTCTCCTAGTCATCACACCTTTATTCTAATTGCCAATAATATGATTTTCTAAATGATTCAATCTCACATACCTTAGAGTCTTCTAATTGTTTTGATTCTCAGGCTCTTGAAATTCTTCACCAGCTGTAGAAATATCTTGATTAATTATCTCCACCAGATCATTCTGTTTTAAGATCTCAGTCTGCATAGGCTTTGAAATAACATTCTAATCATCAATCTCATATCTTCATGCTCTGATATGCTTTCCTTGATAGTAAACAACCTTCACATTTGCACTTTCCACTATCTTGTTCAACCTCTTATTGAAACAATGGTAGGTTTTTCTCTTAGTATAATAACCCAAGAAGATTCCTTCATCACATCTTGCATCAAACTTTCCTATATCCTCATCCCTTTTAATATAACATTTACTTCCAAAAAAATCTGAAATATCTAACTATAGGAACATGACCAAGCTATAAATCATAAGGAGTCTTACCAAAATCACCTATTATATGCACCTAGTTGAATGTGTAAACAACAATGCTAACATCTTATCTCCAAAAGGTTTGTGCTACATTTCCTTTAATCAACATATTCCTAGCAACATCCACAATAGTTCTATTCTTCCTTTCAACAACTCCATTCTACTGAGGGGTTCTAGGAGTAGATAATTGTCTTCTAATTCCATTCCTATCATAGAATGTATCAAACTCACCAAATGTGAATTCTCCTCCTCTGTCAAATCTTAGACACTTCAACTTCAACCCTATCTCTATCTCCACCTTAGCTTTGAATATCTTGAATTTCTCTAGTGCTTCTGATTTATCTCTTAGAAAGGTAACCCACATCATTTTAGAGTAGTCATCAATCAACACCATGAAATATTTGTCACATTGGATGCTTATCACTCTTGTAGGACCACACAAATAAGTATACCCAAAATCCAATTAACCATTAGAAGTATACAACTTCCTTTAGAATGAAATTCTTATTTTCTTTCTCATCTGACATTCTTTACATACTAGATTAACAAGTTTCACAATCTTAGGAAAATCTCTAACAACTTGAGTAGAACTTATCCTTATCATGCAGTCAAAATTAACATGGCATATCTATCTATGCTATCAAACAACTTTTCTCACCAGCATTCATGTGTAAGATACTACCTTTAGTCTTAGTTCTTGATGCAATCTCTATACTAGAGGCATTTAGGATCTTGCATTTACGGTTCTTGAATTGCAAATCATATCCCCTATCAACTATCTATACAACACTCAAAATATTATGCTTCAAACCTTCAACATATAAGACATCATCAATATTATGCTTAGCATCAAAAGAAATTGAACCTCTACCACAAATCACACAAGCTTTGTCATGTCCAAATCTCACTATACCACCATCATACCTCTCCATATTCACAAATTTTCTTTTGTCACCTTCCATATGATGTGAACAACCATTGTCAATCACCCATTCATCTTTCTCTTTAATCTTAGCAGGCAAAGCTTTCTACTCGACAATGCAACTTTAATAATTCACTAGTACCAGATCATCTTCCTTGATAGTAATAAATATAAATCCATCTTCTGAATTCCCATTCTTAGACTCTTCATCTATCACACCTTCATCAACAATGTAATAACATCTCTTCTAATATATGTACTTTTGGTTAGGCCTATAGGGCTTAACATCTATCATATTTATCATGTTTATCATATCTTGACATTCTTTCAGGACACCTAGAAGCAAAATTTCCTATCTTATTACAAGAGAAACATTTCAAAGGTAACTTTCCATCATACTTTATGGCTCCCTTAGGCAATCTTCCAGCAATAAGTGCTTCAACCTCATCCAACTCCCTTTCTTGTTCTTCCATCTCTCTGATCTCTCTTTCATATCTAGAAACCCCACATGAACTCTCTCTTGGATCATGCTTTTGCTTCCTAGATACAAAGGCTTTAAAGGAAGTCTCATATTTACCATGTGATTCTACAAATTCACTCAACTCAAATGTAATAATATTTCGAACCAACATGTCTCTTGTCACAATAGTCACACTTCAGATCTCATCAGTAACTTAGCAACTTTGACTTGTGCATCTCCTTCATACAAGGTCTCTAGCTTTTTCCAGATCTCATGTGCAATTTGCAAACCCATCACATTAGTCATCTCTGAATTAGTCAAGGCACTTAGCAATGCTTCCTTAGCTCTTATGTTATGTTTAACATTCTTGATCTCAGGAGCAATAACTAGACCATTCTGAGGAACATTGTAGACATTGTTGGTGTAAATAATTATTCATCATGGATATTATTACACCTTACTTTAGTTTACTTAGGAAATGCATTTCATAGTAGTTTGGGTATGAGACACTTGGGTGTTTGTGCTACATTGGGATAGTGTGTGTAGGAGAATTTCCACCTTTTGTGGACTTATCTTGTTGTTACATTCCACATTCAGTGGGTGATCCACCTTATGTGGAATATTATATTGTTTCTCCTACCTACCCACACCTATTTCCTACCTACCCTTGTTTCTTATTGAGCCACATGTCATGTTTGTGTGCTTACATATCCATATAGCCTTGCCTATATAAGTAGGCTCATATTTATTGTATGTAACGATTGATGATCCAGTTGATCAGTATTTTCTCTTGATAGAATACAGTTTATTCCTATCAATATTTTGTCTCTTTATTGTATTTTTCATTGAGCCCTCGATCTTGGAAAAATCTCACATGGTATCAGAGCCTATAGGGCTTCATTGACTAGTCTTTTGGAGACATTTTGGAGCCTTTAATTTTTGGATTTGGGGATCTTCATTTTTTGGGGGCATCATACATCGATTTGGATATCACGGTTGAATCTAGAAGGCCGTTTCCATAAATTTTGACTATATTTGGTGAGAGAATTTTTTTCACCAATTTTACTATATTTGTACGGATTTTAAAAAATTAAAAAAAATAAATAAATTTATTATTTTGCAGAAAAATTTGGAATTTTTTTTCGAAAAAGCGATAGTTAAAAAAAAAACATAAAAAAAAAAAATCAAAACAAATTTGTTTTTGGGGGGTCCGTAGACACCCCCCCCCATGACCTATTGTACTACAGGTTTCAACGACCGTGCCGCTGCTACTGCATCCCCCAGCCGCCGTGATCTCCCGATCCTTCACCGATAACACTCGCAGATTCCTCTGTTGTCGGCTCCTTTCGACCATAGTCTCTCCTGGTGGCCTGGCTCTTGCCGACACCAACACTGGCTCCTCTTGCTGGCACCAACATCGACACCTCCATCTCAGCCGCTAATCACCCTACCTCCGGCGACTGCGCCTCCACCCGCCAATGAAATTCTCTCATGGTAGCCTCCTGGCCTCTATTACGCAACACCATGTGGCCCTGTGACCCCTGTCATCG
This sequence comes from Cryptomeria japonica, assembly GCF_030272615.1. Lineage (NCBI taxonomy): Eukaryota > Viridiplantae > Streptophyta > Pinopsida > Cupressales > Cupressaceae > Cryptomeria > Cryptomeria japonica. The sequence continues at coordinate 409,870,696 of NC_081405.1, read as the reverse complement.
GTGCCACATCATCCTACACATAGATCGGTCGTACATCACATGGTATCCACTCTGTACAACATGTTAGCAGCCAAATCATCTTTGTCCATTGTCACATTGTCTTTCCGTATGACACATGTCATTCTCTGGCCGATCCACGTCAGCTAGTCCGTACGGTACAGACATCGAATGGGCAGGGAGGCAAATTTTTTTTGATGGGCATACGAGCGTCAAATTTAAGCCCGCCATTTGCTGATATCATCGCCATGTCATCAGTATTTTGAATTTTTTTTAACCCCCTCTCATTGAGCTTTTCAGTTTTGCACTTCAACTTTGGAAGGCCATATCTTGCTCATTTTTGCTCCTTTTTTGGTGCAATTTTTTTTTGAAATCGGCTAGAATTTTGTTATATCGTAGTGGTGGAATAATTTTCTAATTTTGATGGATGGATTTTTCAAAAATTGCAGATCTTCATGACTGTACTTGTCTAATCCTTGATTTTGCAACTTCAAAAGCTTCGTTTGGGGTCATACGACCTCCTTTTCAGGTGCCATTTTTTGAAAGTGCATAATTTTTTGTCTTCTTTCATAATCTGCCATTTGTTTGCAGTGATTTTAAGTAGAAATTGTACTTTTAGTATTTGGCCATTCTTGGCATATTTGGTACTTGTATTTCGCTTTGATCTCAGTTTAGATCACTAGCAGTATTTGTTGGAGTCTCTTATATCTCATTTTGAGAAGTTGTAAATTGAAATGATAAGTCCACTTTACCTTGTTTTGCAAGTGGCCCATTGTATATGCACTAAGTATAAAGTGCCAAATCATCATTTTGGGGGGGGGGTGTTTCTTGATTGAGTATTTTGGGGGGGTGTCTTGTGTGATTGTGCCTCTCTCTATCTTGTGTTTTTTCATTTTGGTGCTATGGGTTCTCCTAAATTTCCACTTTTAACTCCTCATAATTATGCATCATGGAAGATTAAGGCATGGAGTAAACTAATGGAAAAAAGACTCATTCATTATGTAACTGGAACTATTACAACACCACCTGATCCTAAGGCTAATCTTAATGCTTAACTTGAATGGCTCACTAAGAATGCTATGGCAATTGGAACTCTTAGAAAGTATGTATCAGATGACCTCATTTTTCACATTAATAAGTGTACTACAATTAAAGAGGCTTAGGATATTTTTCAGAAATTGTATGGCCAAGTTGATGAGATTAGGGGCTACAAACTTGACAGTGAACTCACAACTTTAGATCCCAAGGATTTTGATACAATCCAAGATTATGTCACAAAAGAAAATGAGCTAAGAGCAAAGCTAAAGGATTGTGGAATTGACAAAAAGGATGCTCAATTGGTTTACAACTTGTTAGACAAGCTTCCTTCAGAGTATGAAGCCTTTGTATCTATAGCTTTCACACCCATAGGTTAGCTCAAGGTTCCTCATACACTTCTCCCTCATTTGATTCATTCATAGAGATGTTGATACTTGAGCAATCTAAGTTGACCAAGATGGGGATTCTCAAATCTTCAAAGTCACAAGCTTTGGTGGCTAACAAAGGGAATCAAATAAATCAAGGAAAATGCAAGAATCAAAAGCAACCTAAGTCAAAACCACAACAAGATGGAGCATAATCTTCCTCTCCACAACAAGGTGATTCACCATTCTCACCTAAGAGGAAATCATATAAGGACAATATTTTTTGTGGATATTGCAAGAAGTCAGGACATGATGAACATCATTGTTATAAGAAGGATATTGACGAGTTGAAGAATCTTCTTGAGAAGAACAAAATCAACCTACCATCTAGAATGTCTACTTCTTCCAAGGATAAAGGAAAGGATCACTCTTTTGGGATAGATAAAGGAAAGGGAAAAGCTCTTTGTGCTACTACAAGTCATGATTCAGGGAGATGGCTTCTAGATTCAGGGGCTTCTCATCATATGGCATCTTTGCAGTCTATGTTTTCTACATTTGAGCCTTGCCACATGCTACAGATTTTGATGGGAAATCATACATACATGTATATGATTGGGAAAGGATCTATTGCCATTGGGGATAACTCCTTCAATGATGTGTTGTGTGTAACCCACCTGACAAACAATCTTCTTTCCATCTATCAAATCACACATGGGGAAACTATGAAAACTATGGAGTTCACACCTAATTTAGTTATCATTAGAGACTTGGAGAGTGGAACCATCATTGTGACTAGGGTGGTTGATCATGCATCTCGGTTGTAGTCTTTTTCACATTTTGGTCCTTTTGATGAGGTTGATTCTTCCTATGTTGATGACTTAGATTTTGAGGAGAACATTGGGCACTTGAACTCTAGGATTCTCACATGTGAGCCCATTCTTGAGCCTTGCATTTCATCTCCTTCTCTTGATATCACACCATCTATTGCACCTGATGATGCAGCTAGTGTGATAATTTTTCCTTCATGTGATTTAGTGCAGCAGGATATTTCATGTCTTCCAGCTTCGGTTTCATGGGACGCCTACTTGACAGACATTGTAGGTTTGTTTGTGGAGTCCTACATTGTGGATTTGGGAGACATCATTAATGACATTCATCTTCTCTTTGATGAAGATGATCCTTCTTCGATTGTTGCGAGGGATCACTCTGACCCTCTTGTGCATTCTCTACATGATCAATCTTTAGAGGTTGACATGATTGTGGATACTTTTGTCCAATAGTTGGAGGAGGTCTCTTTATCTTTTGAGGAGACATGTGAGTCTTTGGATATTGTTCTACATTTTTCTCCACTAGATCTTGGAGTGCCTTTTTCAACAGTATGGCACAGTTTACTACCTTTGGAGGGGGTAACTTTCAACATAGACAAGGGGACACTTGAGCAGTTTTCAAAGATTCCATTCATCATGAGTATTTTTCCTACATCTTCCCTTTATGGTTGGGGAGACTTCTTGGATACAACTTTGGTTTTGTTTCTTCCTAAGGGGAGGAATGTGGTTCAACATTCATGGAGAAGTTTCTTCATTCATCATCGAGCTTCTATCATTGGTATAGATTCCACATTGAGGGGGGGCTTCCTAGTCTCTCTTCTTCTTCTCTCATATGGGGGGTAATTTTTCCTCACATGGGGTTTTGTCCTTCACATACTTCTATGAGAGTTCTTTGTATCTAGTTTTCATCTCTTTTTTGGGGGAGGGTTTTTTCCCATTGGGGTTTTCTCTCTTTCCCCGCTTTGTGAGAGATTTCATTGCATTGGTTTGCATGCATTTGCATTTGTACATGGGTACCTAGCATGGCCTAGTAGCTGAGACCCATCTTGCATTTCTTAGTTGCAATGTAGACATAAGTGCATTCCCCTAAGTTGCACTTAAGGCGGAGTGTTGGTGTAAATAATTATTCATCATGGATATCATTACACCTTACTTTAGTTTACTTAGGAAATGCATTTCATAGTAGTTTGGGTATGAGACACTTGGGTGTTTGTGCCACATTAGGATAGTGTCTGTAGGAGAATTTCCACCTTTTGTGGACTTATCTTGTTGTTACATTCCACATTCAGTAGGTGATCCACCTCATGTGGAATATTATATTGTTTCTCCTACCTACCCACACCTATTTCCTACCTACCCTTGTTTCTTAGTGAGCCACATGTCATGTTTGTGTGCTCACATATCCATATAGCCTTGCCTATATAAGCAAGCTCATATTCATTGTATGTAATGATTGATGATCCAATTGATCAATATTTTCTCTTGATAGAATACAGTTTATTCCTATCAATATTTTGTCTCTTTATTGTATTTTTCATTGAGCCCTTGATCTTTGCAAAATATCATAGACATTCTTTGTAAACTTCCAATAATCATCTCCAAGATATTTCAAGTGAACTTCCATGATGTCCTTCCATATAGTGTAATTATTTCCATCAACTATTGAACTCTTTCTTGAAAACATAGGTTGCCATCTTGGATCTCCTCAAGTGATCAAGCTTTGATATCAATTATTGGCAACAACAATGAAGGAAAACTGAGAGGGGGGGGGGGGGGGTGAATCAGTTTTCACTAGATTAAACAAATTAACGACAATCTCAGATTTGATTAACTACAACAAGAATAAAGATAAACACAATAAAAACAACACACATAACACTACGATTTTTGACATGGAAAACCCGGTTAAGGGAAAAACCACGGTGGGAACCTACCCACAATGAGATAATACTCTGTAGTAGTATTTGTACATATTACAATGGAGAATGCACATACATTTAGGCACACTGTCTAGAGCTCACTGCTCAAAATATGATAACTCGAAAGGCTACAACCGTCAGGGAAGGTTCACTACCTTACAACAATATTCAGACTACAATCCAGTTATGATGAACTGAAAGAATAACATCTTCTAATGCCTGAAGATAGTTCTGATTAAGTGATAGTTCTGATACTTAATATAAGTATAGATCCAATAGCCAACAAGATGAGAGGGGGGGGGTGAATTATACAAACTTAATCATCCATAAAAACATCAAATTCAACCTTGGTAACATATATATTAGTCATATAACCAAAAATGTCAAACATGCAAACTCAAAAGCATATGAACAATATAAACCTCATAACACCAGATTTAATGTGGAAATCCAAATAGGGAAAAACCACTGTGGGATTTCAGACCCACTAATAAATATACTCTTCTAGAGTATGCTCGGTTAAAAGAAAATCTTGTTAAAGATTACAAACACATTGCTAGATGTGACCCGGTTAAGGGATTTCCCTTAGATCTGTTAGGATCTTCACTTTGTTAGAAGTGACCTTGTCAAAGGATTTCAAACACTCAATCAGAATGTCACCTTGCTAGAGGATTTACATATAAGACTGTTAAGTCCACTCGGTTAAGAGATTTTCTGTCACTTTCACAAAATAACAGTAATAAATCTATCTGCAACTTCACATCTAAAATGCTAAAGCAGATTCTGATTTGTTCAATACAATCTAGACATAGAACTAATCTTGTCTATCTGGTGGGCTTTTATACTATGTTATTCTAATAGGTCTTCAAACTTCTATGCTCGGTAATCACTATGTAGCATCCCTATGCATGCACTTTCCCGCATACATTGTTTATCAACAGTTTCCTATTTATAAACAATTAGGTAACAACTTAATCTCCTTGATCACATTTCCCATGATCAATCATACCCATCAGATCTTCAATCTTGTCCAGGTTCAATGCATCTTTCGATCTGAAAACATTTTACCCCACCTTGGAACTTGCATAATAGTCTTGGAACTTGTGCCAGGGTGTTGTAGTTCAATATGAGCTGTAGATCTTCATGCCGACTTTCCAATGCCTTAGATTCATTAACAAACTTCTTCCATGGCTTACCAATCATTGATCCGCTCCAGCTCATCATCTGCTTTCATTTAATACCGCATGCAAATATTTAATGCATTCTGTTATAGCTCGGTTACAACTCGGTAACAACTTGGTGAATACTAAACTTCACTCGGTAGACATTTCGCCTTCATTAACCGATAGCGATAACCTTAGGGTTTACCGACTAGGTTCCTTAGGGTTTACTGACTAGGTTCTTTGCTTGATAACATAGTATAGTATTAACCTTTACATTTTACAACATATGTATGATGTTAAAACAATTTAAAACATCATGATCTCATCATTGTCTGACTCGGTAGTAGTTGCCCATTGAATACCTTATTCATCCCTTTATTCATCACATTCTTTCCTGTGTCTTTTATCGACTTCTTTATAATCTTCATATCATACTTCTCAAGATATGGCAACATCATACTGAATTAGAAAATCAATTTCTTGACATCAATGACAAAATAATAATATCAAGATAGTAAAACATCTTTAATTAGTTATATCCATAATCATCAACAACCTTCTCAAAATCCTTATTGAAATGGCAACCATCTTTCATTGTCTGGTATAATGCAATATTGCCAACAATCTCCCCCTTTGGTAGTGATGGCAAAACCAATTGATTTGACCTTAATAGATTCAGATTGTTGTGATTCTGAAATGCTGAAATGCTCTTCCCCATACATTAGACTTCTCCTATTTTCTCAGTCTTCTTCTTCTTTCCAATCTATAGTCTGCTCTTCTCTCCTTTCATAGGTATTCTCCCCCTTTGACAACAATGCCAAAAAGAAAAGAACTAAAACATAATTTGTTTCTGTAAAAATTTATTTCCTGCTGTTGTGTATCAACTGAGTCTTAGTCAGAGCATTTGTCTTCAATTCCTATTCCTTGTAATATTCTCTGTAGTAATTCCAATATTAATTCCAGTACACTTTTAGAAAACATCCTAAAGTGTATAACTCCAACATCAACTTCCAAAAGATATTCAATAGAGTCATCGGATTGATGCTTTCACTGAACTCGGTCAGTGAGTAGAAGATAAGGGTAGGACCCCTAACTTACTTCTGAGATATTCAAAAGTGTCCTTTGGTAGTGGCTTGGTGAAGATATCTTCTATTTTCTCCTTTTTGCTAACATATTCCAACACCATTTTCTTCTCTTGAGCTTCTTCTCTAAGATAATGATATTTGATAGATATGTGCTTTGTCTTAGAGTGCATAACAGGACTTTTTGAAATATTAATGGCACTGGTATTGTCACATAATATAGTTACTGGCTTGGTAACTTTCTCATTTATACCTTCGAACAGTTGTTTGATCCATGCAATGTTGGTACAATTCAATGCTGTAGCAACGTATTCAGCTTCTGCTGTTGACTATGAAACACATCCTTGTTTCTTGCTAAGCCAACTCACTAGTCTTTCTCCTAAAAAGAAAGCTCCACCACTTGTGCTTTTTCTGTCATCAATGTTGCCTGCCCAATCAGCATCAGTATAAACTTTTAAATCAAAATCATTTCCTTTCTGATATACTAAGCCATGATCCTCTGTGCCTTTCAAGTATCTAAAATGTTTTGATTGCTATCATGTGTGTTTCCTTAGGATCTGCAGAGAATCGTGCAACTATACCTACTGCATGTGCTATGTCTGGTCTGCTGTAAACAACATATTGTAGTTTTCCAATCATGGATCGGTAGAGTGTCTCATCAACAGATGCAGATTCATCATTCTTTGATAATTTACAGTTGGTAGTCATAGGAGTACTTACTGGTTTTGAATCATCCTTTCCATATTTCTTCAATATTTCCTTTATGTATTTGGATTGAGTAATGAAAATCTCATTTTTCATTTGAAGTATCTATAAACCTATAAAATACTTTATCTCACTGATTAATGACATCTCAAATTCTTTGCTCATTTCATTTCCAAAGTTCTTGCATAAAGAGTCATTTCCACAAAATATAATATCATCGACAAATATGGCTGAGATCAGTATTCCACTTTCATCATTCTTCATGTACATGTTGTTGTTCTCACTTGTCCTTATAAAACCAATCTTAATCAAATAAGAGTGCAATCTTTCATACCGTGCTCTTGGTGCTTGTTTCAAACCATATAAAGCTTTGTTCAACTTACATACCTAATCTTTATTATTGTCTTCAACAAATCCTTCAGGTTGTTCAATAAAAAATTCTTCTTCTAATATTCTATTCATAAATGTAGATTTGACATCCATTTGATATACCTTGAAGTTCTTGAAAGCAGCATAGGCCAACAATGTTCTTACTCCTTCAAGTCTAGCAACAGGTGCAAAAGTTTCACCATAATCAATTCCTTCTTCTTGTGCATAACCTTTGCAAACTAATCTTGCTTTGTTTCGAATGACCTCCCCTTTTTCATTTAGCTTGTTTATGAAAATCCACTTTGTACCAATTACATTTTTTTCCTTCGGTCTTGGGATTAGTGTCCATGTGTCATTCTTCTTGATTAGATCAATCTCTTCTATCAAAGCATTTACCCAATCTTCACTGTTAAATGCCTCTTTTACTATTCTCGATTCAAATTCAGATATGAAACATGTGTTCTATCTCAGTCTGTTCCTTGTCATCACTCGATCATCCTTATCTCCTATAATCTGACTTGGTGCATGATGTCTTCTGACATACTTGGCTAATACAGGCTTGGTAGGCTCTGTATGATCTTCTTCATCATTTGGTAACTAGATATTTTCTTCATTTTCTTCAACAATTTTCTCGGTAGGACTTCTCGGTTGCACATAGACAAATTCATCATAATCTTCTGGTTCTTTGGAATTTCCTTCATCATTTCTTTCTGCAAATTCATGAATTTTCACATTTACACTTTCTACTATTTTGTTAGATGATTTGATTAGACATTTAAATGCTTTGCTTCTAGAAGAATAACCTAGAAATGTTCCTTCTTCACTTTTCTGATCAAACTTGCCATTTCTATCATCTTTATGAACATAGCATCTACTTCCAAAGCTTTTAAAACAACTAACATTAGGTTTCTTATCATACCAGATTTCATATGGTGTCTTCAAAGTACCTTTCTTCAATTGAACTCGGTTCAAGGTGTAAACTGCTGTGCTTATTGCTTCTCTCCAAAATGTTTGTGGCATCTTCTTTTCAATCATCAATGTTCTAGCACAATCCACAATATATATGTTTCTTCTTTCAACTATTCCATTCTGTTGTGGAGTTCTCAGTGCAGAGACTTGTCTTTTAATACCATGATCATTACAAAATAAGTTGAACTCATTAGATGTGAACTCTCCTCCTCTATCTGATCTAAGACATTTCAGTTGTCTTCCTATTTCATTTTCAACTCTTGCCTTGTACCATTTGAACATTTGAAAAGCTTCTGATTTTTCCTTTAAAAACATTACTGACATCATCCTTGCATAGTCATCCGCAAATAATATGAAATACTTATCACCATAATAACTTTGAACTTTCATAGGACCACAAAGATCACTGTGCACTAGATCTAAAATTCCCTTAGAAGTGTAAGACTTACTTGTAAAGCTTGATCTTGTCATCTTACCCATCTGGCATCCTCGGCACATAGCATTCTTAGGTTTTTCAAGACTCGATATACCTCTTACTCTATGCTTCTTACTTATTTTGATCAGATTATCAAAATTGACATGACAAAACCTTTTATGCCATAACCAGGTATCATCAATATTTGCATGCAAACACTTATTCTGAGTTGAGTCAAGGTGAAATGTATTACCTTTTGTTTGTGTCCTGGTAGAAGCTAACTTTCCATTTTTGTCATGAACTTTGACAATTCCTTTATGAAATTCTGTTTAGTAACCTGTGTTGTTTAGCTGTGCTACACTCAACAAATTGTATTTAAAACCTTCAACCCAATAGACATCATTGCATCTTGCATTATCAAGAAATGTTATAGATCCTTTACCTCTTACTGGACATGGTGCATCATTACCAAATCTAACATAGCCTCCATCATAATCTTCTAACATAACAAACTTGTGTTTATCTCCTGTCATATGATGTGAGAATCCACTATCTATAATCCAAGAATCATTAGTGTTTATGTGAGATATTAGGGCTTTTTCTTCATACCTTTCTTCATCTGATCCATCCTTGATAGCCACATAAACAACTTCCTCTATATCTCTCTCATCTGATTTATCATCGTTAGATTCTTCATCAGCTATTAAGCATGTCTTTCTATCTCTTCTTCTGAAGTCCTGGTGTCCTCTGTAATGGTTATCTTTCTATTTGTCATCTCGGTAATCTCTCTTTTCAATAAAATCTTTGTCAGGACAGTTAGAAGCCATATGTGCAATCTTATCACAATTGAAACATTTCAAAGGTAGTTTTCCTTTATAATTACCTTTGCCTCTCGGTAACCTTTTGGCCAATAGTGCTTCAAACTCTTCTTGCTTTCTGATTTCCTCATACAGTTTGTGTACTTCTTCCTATTCTTCCGAAATCTTTCACTTGCTCCACTATGATCTCCTTCAGAGTACTTATACTTTCTTTCATTGTAATCATTAGATTCATCAAGATGAAAAGAAATAAATGCAGATTCAACTTTATTTACCGAAGATCCACTGTTATCAAAATTACTTAACTCAAATGCATGTAGCTTACCAATAGTAGCATCCAAAGAAACTGACATATTAGGTACAGACCTCAATTCATTGATTACTGAGACTCAGATTGCATAAGCTGGTAGAAGGGTTCTTAACAACTTACTTGTTATATCTTTTTCTTCAATAGTTCCACTTGCTCCTTTGATTTGATTGACAATCTCCTTTAGTCTTGTACTGTAATGAGTTATGTTCTCACCTTCATTCATCCTCATAGATTCAAGTTGTCCTCTTAAATTGTCTACTTTTTCTCTTTGAACATGTTCATCTCCTCCATATACTGATATGAGCTTATTCCACATTGCTTTTGCATCATTGCAGCCTTCTAGATCATTAAACTCTATATCGGTCAATGCAGATGTTATTTCAATCATTGCTTGAATATGTTCTTGCTTTGCCTTTATCTCTTCCATAGTCAATGGATAGGTTCTTGGTGTGACAAAATCATTCTCAGATAGTATACAACATATTCTCCAAAACTTGATAGATGTAGCTTCATCCTTTTCTACCATGTAGAGAAACTTGACTTGTTAAGCTTCGGTGCATCCCTCTTATACATCTTTGGATCTTTAACTCAAGTGCCTTTAAACTTTCCTTCCAGAGTCCAAAGCTCTGATACCAATTGATAGTTCTGATACTTAATATAAGTACAGATCCAATAGCCAACAAGATGAGAGGGGGGGGGGTGAATTATACAAACTTAATCATCCATAAAAACACCAGATTCGACCTCGGTAACATATATATCAGTCATATAACCAAAACTATCAAACATGCAAACTCAAAAGCATATGAACAATATAAACCTCATAACACCAGATTTAACGTGGAAACCCAAATAGGGAAAAACCACTGTGGGATTTCAGACCCACTAAGAAATATACTCTTCTAGAGTATGCTCGGTTAAAAGAAAATCTTGTTAAAGATTACAAACACATTGCTAGATGTGACTTGGTTAAGGGATTTCCCTCAGATCTGTTAGGATCTTCACTTTGTTAGAAGTGACCTTGTCAAAGGATTTCAAACACTCAATCAGAATGTCACCTTGCTAGAGGATTTACATATAAGACTGTTAATTCCACTTGGTTAAGAGATTTTCTTTCACTTTCACAAAATAATAGTAATAAATCTATCTGCAACTTCACATCTAAAATGCTAAAGCAGATTCTTATTTGTTCAATACAATCTAGACATAGAACTAATCTTGTCTATCTACTGGGCTTTTATACTCTGTTATTCTAATAGGTCTTCAAGCTTCTGTGCTCGGTAATCACTATGTAGCATCCCTGTGCATACACTTTCCCGCATACATTTTTTATCAACAGTTTCCTATTTATAAACAATTAGGTAACAGCTTAATCTCCTTGATCACATTTCCCATGATCAATCATACCCATTAGATCTTCAATCTTGTCTAGGTTTAATGCATCTTTCGATCTGAAAATGTTTTACTCCACCTTGGGACTTGCATAATAGTCTTGGAACTTGTGCTAGGTTATTGCGGTTCAATTTGAGTTGTAGATCTTCATGCCAACTTTCCATTGCCTTAGATTTGTTAACAAACTTCTTCCACGGCTTACCAATCATTGATCCGCTCTAGCTCATCAGCTTCTTTCATTAAATACCACATACAAACATTTAATGCATTCTGTTATAGCTCGGTTACAACTCGGTAACAACTCGGTGAATACTAAACTTCACTCGGTAGACATTCCGCCTTCATTAACCGATAGCGATAACCTTAGGGTTTACCGACTAGGTTCCTTAGGGTTTACTGACTAGGTTCTTTGCTTGATAACATAGTATAGTATTAACCTTTACATTTTACAACATATGTATGATGTTAAAACAATCTAAAACATCATGATCTCATCATTGTCTGACTCGGTAGTAGTTGCCCATTGAATACCTTATTCATCCCTTTATTCATCATATTCTTTCCTGTGTCTTTTATCGACTTCTTTATATTCTTCATATCATACTTCTCAAGATATGGCAACATCATATTGAATTATAAAATCAATTTCTTGACATCAATGACAAAATAATAATATCAAGATAGTAAAACATCTTTAATTAGTTATACCCATAATCATCAACAACCTTCTCAATATCCTTATTGAAATGCCAACCATCTTTCATTGTCTGGTATAATGCAATATTGCCAACATTAAGCTCATTTGTTTTCTCTGTAACAATCTCTTCTCAATACACCACACTGAAAGATGAATTCACATATTTTCACATACACCACTCTCTAATAATGCAAACAAAACACCTATGCTTAAATTACATGAATATAACACCTATTTATGTAGATCATCAACCTTGACTACAAGGTCGGACAAACCCTCAATACCTAATTACAAAATTACATCATACGATACATAAATTAACCACCGGACCAATACAATGCCATAGACAACATAGAATGGACCCAAAAAAAATCCTCTAACACACAATGCCACTAGAAATATCACCAAGATCAACTGCAACATGTTACACCACCAAAAATACCGCATAATACAAAGAATATCACCAAACCCATAAGATCTTCAATAACATACACAATTATCAATATGGACCACCAAAACAAATAGGACATGATTAGGAGACACCAACAAGTACATTAGAACCATCCATAATGAACATGAACACTTAACAACAATTCGGACTAGAAAGATAACTTGCAGAGAACCAAATCATGAACCATTTGAAATCAAGATACACATGAACATCTCAGACACTATCCCAAATCTGCAACTCAAGATCATATCACACCGGAGCACAATGGATCAATTACCAAACTCTGCTAACCACTAAACATAAAAACCAAACCTCAATCCAAATCAAATGATATGATTAAGTAAACTTCTAGATCACTGAAACCAATAAAGAATGAAGTATCTCTAGATGGTTCAACATCACAAATAGATAAACCAACTAGATGAATTCTCTATAATCACCAAAGCACCAAAGCAAAGGAATATGTTGACATCAATGACAACAACATATCCTAGCAGCAACAATATCCAACATAGGGGTGGTGGAGTGATGGAGAAATAGTAGATTTTAGATGTTTTAGTGTTGATGGAGGAGTGGATGTGGATTTTGGGACATAATAACTCAAGGTGGATGGAAGAGGAGATGGAGGATTTGAGATAGTGGATTTATGAATAAAGGGAAAAACTTTTGGAATAGAAATTTTGATGCCAACTTTGATTTTTCTTTGGGATGCAATGCTTCTATGAACAATTTGGGAATCCACATGGTATTTTATTTTTCTTTTTTCTTGGTGCGACTTTGTAGCCTTTTAAATTTTTCTTTTTCCTTTATGGGCCTTTGTGGTGTTTTAGATTTCCCTTTTTTCTTTTGGATCATATTTTTTTTTTTTGCATGTTATTTATATGGGACATGTTGATCCTTGAATGTATGTGGATTTTTTTACATATATTTTATGCTTGGCATCCAAATTTCTTTCAATACTAATGGGGTTGACTGATGGACGGGAGAGATGTGAAGGAATTTTGGATGGGTTGATGTGGGTAGAGGGTTGGAAGACTCTCAAATATGTGTGTCTTTGTTGATCTTGATTTATGATAGGGTAAGTGGACTGCAAGCTAGGGTTGATTTGGATAGTGGATGGAGGGATATAAGAACCCAAGATGGATGGAAGGGATCAATGCTTTAATTTGGAGGATGGGGGATGTGTATGTTTTGGTTCAAATGGAGGGATGTGAGATTACTATGGATACCAATATCTTAAAAGTGAGCAATATAGCAGAGGCCATGATAATTGGGAATTGCTTTGATATGAAGGGGTTCTAATATACCTTGTTCATGGATTCTTAACCATTTTCCCTTATAATGCATCCTTCGACAAATCTTTTTTCCAATGGGATACTGATTTCTTTTTAAATTAGACGCGAGCGCATTTTAATGGGGATATGGTATGGAAGTAATGATAAGATCATGGATGAAACCAGATCAAATGAAAGTGGATGAACCAATTTGATAAGTAGGGTGTTCATGAAAACCTTGGGTAGAGGTGATGGGATCTTGATGAGGATTATGATCATGAGGGGAATTAGGAGGGATGTTGGGATCTTGAGGAGGATTATGATCATGACTCTGATTAGGAGGAATGATGGGATCTTGAAGTGGATATGAAGGATTATGAAATAGAGATGAAAAGATACTTTGACCTTGACATGGAAGCAAATCATTGAATTGAGTGAAAAGAGTTCTTTTCTCTTGATCTTGAATGGGATCATTGGATGGGATGGAAGGGATACTATGATATTTCTTAGGAAGTGGTTTATGACTAAAATTTGGAGGGACACTTTTCTCTTGAGATGGAAGAGGATCATCTTGAATGGAATGAAAAGGGATGGGGAAGATGGGATCTTGTTCAATAATTGGATGAAATGGGAAAGATTTGGAAACTTGATCTTGATTCATTTTAGAACTTGTTTCTCTAGGACACGGATCTAATTTCAACAATAGGGTATGAGTTTGGAAATGTATGGGGGATTCTTGATTGGAGTCAACATTTTCTCATGACAATATTAGACTTTGAAAAAGAATCTCTAGAGTAGGTTGGATTGGAGTGTATGATGGCATTGAATATAGAAATTTTGAATCATAGAGGGGATTTTTATGAGGATAGGGATTTTGGAATGAGCCATTGCTAGACATAGTTACATGATTTTGATCATGCTTGTGTTAGCAACAATAATGAAGGAAAATTGAGAGGGGGGTGGTGAATTAGTTTTCACCAGATCTACAAACTTAATTACAAATAAAAATTTGATAAACTACAAAAATAACAAAGATAAGCAAGTAGATACCACAACACACAAAACCAAGATTTTGACGTGGAAAACCTGGTTAAGGGAGAAACCATGGTGGGAACCTACCCACAATAAGATGATACTCTATAGTAGTATGTACAAATATTACAATGGGGAATGCACTTGCTTTCAGGCACACTACCTAGGGATCACTTCTCGAAAGATAATGACCCAGAAGGCTACAACCCTTAGCAAAGTCTCATTGACTTACAACAAGATTCAGACTACAATCCGGAAGGAATGAATTGCAATAGTAGCATCTCCAAATGCCTGATGACATTTACAGTTAAGAACAATTGTCTGCTCTGCAACACCAATCTCTGCTCAATCACAATGTCAAAGGATGAATCACTTGTTCACACATGCACCACTCTCTTCTAATGCATACACAACCTCGACACACAAATTACATGACAATATCACCTATTTATACAACTCATCAATCTTGATAATAAGGTCAAATAAACCCTCAAACTCACAAATATAAAATTACATCACACGATACAAAGATTGACCACCAAACCAATATAATGATATACATGACATAACATGGACCTAATTCAAATTCCCAATGCTCATCTCCACTGGTAATCATGCCAAGATCAACCATTACGCGCTACACCACCAAGAAAACCGCATAACATGAAGAACACCACTGGATTAGAAAAAACACCCAAAACTCACACAATGATCAATGTAGATCATGAAAAAAAATAGGACACAATTAGGAAACACTATTAAGCAAGTTAGAACCATCAGTAACAACTGCACCAACACTTTTTATCAAATCTTCATCTATCAATGTCTGAAACTCAAGAACACTCATTAGCAACAACTGTCACAAAGAAAGATAATTTGCGGAACACCAAATCATGAACCATCTATAGTGAAGATACACAAGACCATCCCAAACAATATCTCAAAGACTCAGCTCAATATCTGATCACATCGTAATATATCGAAGGAAATATTGAACTCTGCAAAAAACTAATCAGAAAAACAAACTGCAAAATTGGATCATGTGATATGATCAATTAAGCTTCCCGGATCACTAAAACCAATACAAAAGAATATAATGATACTAGAGATACTCCATGCACTAGAATAGGATCCCAATAAACTAATCTACAAGCACCAGAGTAGGAATATGTTGACATCAATGACAACACCATATGCTAGCAGCAACAATGTCCAACAATCTCCCCCTTTGGCATTGATAACAACATATGAATGTGAAAAAAAATCAATGCAAATAAATAAAACATCTCCAACAGACTCCCCCTAAGATCAAGCAAATAAATCAGTTTTTCACATGCTTCTCTCCCTCTTTGACAGTAATGCCAATGATCTGAAAAATAGAAAACCAAACTCTTTCCCTTAGAATATAAAACATGAACCTCTCCCCCTTAAAACACATAACCAGACTACTCCACTAGAGGAGGAACACCAACTCATCAATCTGGACAAGAAGATAAGACTGTGAAGTCCACCGGATTGATGCAACTCAATGCATCTAGTTCTCATCAGAAGGGGTAGATACCCCTAACTTGTCTCTCAAATAGACAAATGTATCTATAGGCAAGGGCTTCGTGAAAATATCAATTATTTTTTCCTTTGTAGACACATATTCCAACTTCACTTCCTCTTCACTGACTTTTTTTCTCAAGTAATGATATTTGATTAACATATGTTTGATTTTTGAATTTTGCATTCGATTCTTTGATATGTTAAAAGCACTAGAATTATCACAATATATTACAATAGGCTCATCATAGATTACTCTAATATCCTTCAACACTTTCTTCATCCAAACTACTTAAGTGCAGCTACCAACAACAACAATGTACTCACCTTCAACAGTAGATAAGGATATTGAATCTTTTTTCTTAATAGCCCATGAAACCAATTTCTTACCTAAAAAGGAAGCACCACCGAAGGTATTCTTCTGGTCATTAACATCACCAACCCAATCAACATCAATGTAAGTGGATAACATGAAATCATCATTCCTCAGATACCACAAACTATAATCCACAGTTCCCTTCAAGTATCTAAATATTCTCTTTACAATAGTGACATGACTCTCTTTTGGATCAACTTAATATCTAGCAACCATGCGCACAACATGCATAATGTTTGACCTAGTCTGAGTAAGATATAGAAGTTCACCAGCCATAAATCTGTATAAAATCTGATTAGCTTTTAGAAATTCATCATTCTTAGATAATTTGCAACCTATCACCATAGGAGTTCCGACCAGTTTGGAGTCATCTAACCCAAATTTCTTCAGCAATTCCTTCACATATTTAATTTTAGATATAAAAATACCTTTTCCAGTCTGTGGAATCTGTAAACCTAAGAAAATTTTCATCTCAGTTATCATAGACATCTCAAATTCTTTCTACATATCACCAAAAAATTTCATGCTCAAGTCATCATCTCCTCCAAAGCTAATATCATCAACAAAGACCTCAACAATCAAGATGTTATCATTCTCACTCTTAAAATATAGATTACTATCAACAATACTTTAATTAAATCCCAATTTCAGCAAATAATTATCCAATCTAGCATACCAGGCTCTAGTGGTTTGCTTCAATCCATGAAGAGATTTACATACCATGTCTATATCATCTGATAATGAAAATCCATCAGGTTGCTCAATGTATAATTCTTCCTCAAGATCACCATTCAGAAAAGGTAGATTTGACATTCATTTGATATACTTTAAAATATTTATAAGCAACATATGCAAGCAACAATCTAATAGCTTCAAGTCTGGCTACTGGAGAAAAAGTCTCCTCATAATTAGTCCCTTCTTTCTATGAATATCCTTTGCATATCAATCTTTCTTTATTTCTAACAACTTCATCGACTTCATTCAATTTATTCATAAATACCCATTTAGTACCAATCACATTCTTATCTTTTGGTCTAGACACAAGCTCCCATGTGTTATTCTTTTCAATCTGATTTAACTCTTCTTCCATAGGTCTCATCCAATTTTCTTCTTTGCAAGACTCAACAACATCTTTAGGTTCAATTTTAGAAATCAAACATACCTCTTTAGCAGATAGCCTTCTTCTAGTCACCACACCTTTATTTGTATCTCCAATAGTCTAATTTTTCAAAATGATTCAATATTACATAACTCGGAGTCTTCTGATTATTCTGATTTTCATGTTCCTGCACCTCTCCACCAGTAGCAGTGATATCCAGATTAGAAGTCTCTATTGAATCATTATGCTTCAATCGTTCAACCTGAATAGGATTTAGAACAATATGTTGACCATCATCATATCTACAAGCTCTTATTTATTTCCCAAGGTTCTCATCCACCTTCACACTTGCACTTTCCACTATCTTTCTTAATCTCTTATTGTAGCACTGGTAGGATTTTCTCTTTGTTGAATATCCCAAGAAAATTCCTTCATCACTTCTTGCATCAAACTTTCCTATATCCTCATCTCTCTTGATATAACACTTGCTACCAAAAATTATGAAATGTCTTACAATAGGAACATGACCAAACCATAGCTCATAAGGAGTCTTACCAGTATCACCTTTAATATGAACTCGGTTGAATGTGTAAACAACATTGCTAATATCTTCTCTCCAATATATCTTCAGAACATTCCCTTCAATCAAACTAGTTCTTACAACATCCAAAATAGTCTTGTTCTTCCTTTCAATAACTCCATTCTATTGTGGGGTTCTAGGAGAAGATAATTGACTTCTAATCCCATGCTTCTCATAGAATGAATCAAACTCACCGAAATAAAATTCTCCTCCCCTATCAAATCGTAGGAAGTTCACCTTCAATCCTAACTCAATCTCAACCTTTTCTTTGAATATCTTGAATTTGTCTAATGCTTTAGATTTCTTCTTCAAAAAGATATCCTAAATCATCCTAGAATAATCATCAATTAGAAACATAAACTATCTATCTCCTTGCACACTTCTAACATTTGTAGGTCCACATAGATTAGTATGCACAAGATCTAGTAGTCCATCAGATGTATACTGCTTTCTCTTGAAAGAAATTCTTATTTGCTTACCCAATTGACATTCCTTACATACTGGATTAGAAGGTTTAATAATCTTAGGCAGATCTCTAACAACTTGTGTAGAACTGATCTTGATCATTGAATCAAAGTTAACATGACACATTCTCCTATGCCACAACCAAATTTCATCAATCTGAGCAATCAAACAACTTTTCTCACTAGCATTCAAATGAAAAATATTACCTTCAGCCTTAGTTCTAGATGCAATTTCTATGCCAGAGGCATTTAGGATCTTGCACTTACCATACTTGAATTGTAAATCATAACCTTTGTCAGCCATCTATCCAACAGTCAAAATATTATGTTTCAAACCTTCAACATACAAGACATCATTAGTGTTATGCTTACCATCAAAGGAAATAGAACCTCTACTGTTGATCACATAGGCTTTGTCATCTCCAAATCTCACTATTCCACCATCATACCTTTCCATACTCACAAATTTTCTTTCCTCACTGGTCATATGATGTGAACAACAACTGTCAATTACCCATTCATCGTTTTCTTCAACTTTAGCAGCTAAATCTTTCTCCTCAATAGTGCAGCTTGTGGAATCAACAAGTACCGATCAATCTTCTTTTATATCAATAAATGCAACTTCATCTCCTTCTAATTCTTCATTAGTAACACCTTCATCAACATCATAATAATAGTTCTTCTGATGCTTATACTTCTAGTTAGACTTGTAAGGATTATCATACTTCTCATACTTCTCATGCTTCTCATATCTATCATTCCTATTATGTTTATCATATTTATCATGCCTATCATATTTAGCCATTGTCTTTGGGCATCTACAAGCAAAATGTCCTATTTTATTACAAGAGAAATATTTCAAAGGCAATTTTCCATCATACTTACCAGCTCCCTTAGGAAATCTTCAAGCAATCAATGTTTCAAGCTCATCCAATTCTCTTTCTTGCTCTTCCATCTCTCTTCTTTCTCTTTCATATCTAGATATTTTGCATTCATCAGGATCATACTTCTAGTTTCCAGATACATATGCTTTAAATTCTATCTCAGACTTTCCATGTGATTCACCAAACTCACTTAGCTCATGTTAGTGTAAGGATTTTGCCTTTCTTAAAAATAATCAATTTCAAACTCTATCGCCTTCTTTAAAAGACAAGTGTTCAACTAAATAGTTGGGTAAGTGTTATATAAACCACTTCCCTCTGAATTTTCCATAGGTACAACTCCCTATCTTAGTTATTCGGGGAATAATCTAATTAATTTTTGATTGGTATGCTTTTAACCTAAAAGCATGTAAGGCTGCCTACTTCATTCTTGGATGAGAGGCCAATATTTCACACATATTTCAGAGAAAAAGAATTAACTTTCCAACCGTTTCAACACAAGAAATAGAAGTAACTGAAACAAAGTTCAGAAAACCATTCTAACAATTTAGATAAGAAAAGAACAGATAAGAGAAACCAAATCTATCTTCAGGCACAAATCTTTTTAAAAAAAAACAAAACTTAGAGGAAAGAGTCCCAGAAAAATAATAATTTTTTGCACTAGAAAGGTGATTACTGTTATTTGATTAGATCAACATATGCAAAGATATGCGACTACACAGATTCAAAACCCACAGTTTTTCCTTCTCCCAAAAATATTATGATCTTTATAAATATATTTTATGCGACAAAGGCACAACAATACATCTATAAATCCTTTTCTATTCGAGATTTTAAAGTCTAATCCTTCCTTCCACAAAACAAGACTTTTACAAAATAGAGGAAATAAAACCAAAAACTAACTAAAATTCTTCACAAAATCTAACCCCTATTCCATCTATCTTCCTTTAATTTATAGTTTTTAGAATAGGGGAGGTCTCCTTAAAATCTCAACCTCCCCCAAATCAGTTATGAAACTAACAAGATATAATTGGGACACATGTCTCAAAATCTTTGCATAAACATGAAAATCACATCAACAAAAATAGGGTCTGGATCAACACATTATGCCACTTTCCCATCATCATCTTCTTATCCACTTTCCTGGGCGTCGCGAGCGGTTGTGAGTTCCTGGATTATAGATTGGTTTAGAACCTTCATCGCATTGAGCTTTGCCTTCGCCGCTTCCTTGTTCCACCAGTGCTTCATCATCTTTTTGGCATGTTTTGGTAACTGATCGTTACCAATAAAGGTCATGGACTCAATCCAAGCAACCCATGTTATATCCTCAGGAGTGAAATTATCCTTGGCTTTGATTTTCTCCATGTATATTCATAAAACTTTTATTGCATCCTATGTGTTCAGCCCGCAAATCCCTAACTGCCAATCGTGGTTAGGGTTAACCACCTTGTTGTCATTAACTCTACTGCATTGGAGGTCTTGGAGTTCATACATAGAAGTCTTAGCATTAGAGATCATAGATTTGAAGGTAAGAAACCACCACATTATGGTCTTCTTCAGCACGAAGAGCTGACATTCATCCATTACCAGTTTGATTGAGTGTTCCGTCAGAAACCTGGCAGCCCCATGTTCTTCTATTTTAGTGAACAAAGCCAAGACATTCTCCCATTTGAGTTCCTCTTTTTCCAAAGTTAAAAGCCAATTTTGAACTTCTGCAATGAGACTCTGTATCTCATCACATAACTTCCAAGAGTTAGTGATATCCTTCAATCCATCTTTCCACGACCTCTGCAATGCTTTTGGCCCATTGAACCTAGCTCATTAACTTTTTATTTTCTGGTGAAATCAGATCAAAGTTCTCTGTAGCATGAGATATAGGGAGTGCCCCAAAGCAACCAATGTTGTCGATGAACTGGGTAAGAATATTTATGTGTCGCTTTAGCTCTCTCTTTTCCCACCCATCTTTCTCCAATCTGGTGAGCATTTTCTTTGCCGATACCTGGAAGAAATGATTGTCTGAGTCCCTACTCATATTTCCCAGCTCCACCTTAGTGATCTCAAAATCATCTATACTAGCTTCCTTGTTTTCATCCTTGGCCTTGTATGAGGTAATTTCAGCAACCCATTTTCCAGTTCCTTCATCATTTTCTAGGCGAGCAGCTGTTTTGAACTTTTTCGGCTTGGGGCCCTTCTCTGTATACTTAATGACCATCTCCTGAATTGGAATAGTCATGGGAAGGAAATTATACTTTTTGTTTATCGAAGTGGTTAACCACTTAGGAGTTGCACTGGAACTGGTTGTTCCTTCGATCGCTTTGGAAGGTGGTGTCATAACTATGGTTACCGCATGGGAACCCAGGGCATTAGCAACATCGCTATCCAGGTCTTCAACTTCAAATATTTGGGCATCAAGAATCGTATCCTTCACCTCTGTATCCTTAGCTTGATCCATCCTTCTCTGAGTAGCACTTCATGATCGGGGATGTCGAGGAGTACAGAAATCCAAAGTTTAATTAGACTTGTGTCTAAACTTAGGCGGCGTTTTATCTTTACCTACATGAATAGGCATAGAAGAATTATTAGAAAAATGCTTTGGTGAACGCAGAGGAACCTCATTACTTCACGCAAAATTAGACTTGACGCCTAATTTCATTGCTTTCTTCCTAGCAACCCACGCCATGATTCTCTCCAAAACTCCTTTGGTTCTTAGTTGTATATCATCTTCCTCTTCCTCATCCCAATTGATTGAAGGCACCTCAATTTCTGCACGGGCTAAGTATCCAGGTTCAAACAGTTCTAGATAGTCCTCTTCGAGCCGCTTAATGTCCAGCTTTACCTATAGTGAAATAACTTGCTTTAACACCATCGTCATATTTCCCCTTTTGAAAACCTCGAGTTCATCACTACAATCTCCTCAAAAGTCCTCTAATTGTAGCATTGGGAGATAGGACATTAGACCAAGACTTTGGGAAAAACCCTTATTATCAAAACCTTTCCTTTCAGGATATAAGGAAAAATTGAAGTTCTTGAGATCCGCTCCAATACTCAAGGCATCGGACATTGAACTATAGGACAACACACCTAATTGGATGGGAAAATGACCCTCCCATTTATCCCTGGGTTGCGCCTTTTTAATCATAGAGGTCAGCTGCCTACATATCTCCACTAAACAAAGCAATCTGAACAAAAATGAGGGAGCTTGAAGGGTTCCTCTTCAAAGCCACCTATTCTTATATAGCATAAATGAGGAAACTGAATAAAGAAACTGCCAAACCTCTTTATCAATGTCTGCGCATCCTCGGAGATTCTTTTGGTTTTCATATTTTTCAATTCATAGCACAAATCACCCAGAAAAGCATTGTGTACCCTTCTAAAAACCTGCAATGCATTATCCTTTTGCAGCATGGGGTAAAAATCATACACGGGAACATCCTCCTCAGTGAGCTGCCTTGGTATTCCAACTAACTCCTTAACACATGCCAAACAATATACAAGATATGAAGACATGAAGAAATTCTTCTTAAACTGTTTAGCCATACTGAGTTGCTCCCTCATTGAATTGGCAATCAGTTCTGCCCAATCAAGGTATTACTTCCCCTCTAGTACTAGCTGCACATAGCAATAAATCCAATCATCAAAACTGTAGATCAAAACTGTAGGCCTCTATAGAGCGTCGGACTTGGTGCAGCAAAAGCATGACATTGTGAATGTGAGGCAACATTTGATTCTTATTGGGATTCTTGGGAAATCTGGAACCACCTCTTTGAGGAACCTTCAACCAATATTTTGCTACGTTATTTCGGTGTCTGGTTTGGTCCGTGTTGAACTCGGTGATTGACTAAGTAGGGGAAAAGTTGGAGAATTGGTAGTCAAGTATCTTGAAGATAGAGGAAATTACTTCGCGGTTTATAGCAAGAAGGGTTTCACCATTGTCTCTTCTAATGGTCTCAGAGACTGGATCATACCCAGTGATACATTCCCTAACCAATTTTGGGCAGGGGATAGCTGGGGGAAAGGCTACCACCTCTACGAGACCACTACTTAAATTCTCCACACCAAAAGATCTATCAATTCCCTTGATCACTCTTTCTTTTAAAACTTCAAGATTTTCCCCTTTAAGGTCAGTATCACTAACGATGGGTTGTGTACATGCAAAGCTAAAAACATTCCCAAACAAGTGCAGTGTGGACTTCATAATTCAAAGTGATAAGCCTTAATTTGTTGCAGCAACCCTACTACGAGTGAAGAAATATAGGTAAAAATTACTGGAGAGAACAAGAAATGGACTCACCTTCATACTTGAGCAACCAGACGATTACCGATGATTAAAACTTCTATCTAGGAAAAATAACACCGCAACGGTGAGGAACAAATTTTTAGAGAAATAATCCTTCATACCTTATAGCAAGGGCAATGATATAGAACTATTAAGTGCAATAATTCCAATTGTCAGTTTGAGGGTGTTAAGTTTGTGAATTAGACATCGCACGCATGCATTGAATGCATTGCGCCGTTTTTGAAGTAACCGCCAGTTCCCAAAATAATTACTTACTTCAAAATGCCAACAATTGATGTCACTTAAGGTATGGTTCACCTCCCTCATATTTGGCAATCAATGCACCATCAAATCATTTAACCCAAGGGACCCACCAAATTGGAACACATATGAACATCTTGAACAAACTTCATCGGGGTTCAGGTAGTTCAAGGCGTACGTCGTGTTCAAGGGAAATCTTTGCTGAGAGTATTAATTATGTCAAGTGCTGCTGACCATTTGTTCTGTGTTGAACATGTTGAACACGTTTGAACCTTTTGAACCTGGTTCAATGAGTTCAATGCCTGGAGACAGATGACATGACTCGTCACCAAACAAAAACCATAAAGAGCCACTGTAAAACACTAAAAGAAAATGTTAGTATGAAAAATCCCCTGAACACCTAGGAACCCGTGGAACCTAAATGAACCGGATGAACCCGGTTCAAGATAGTTCAAAGTGTTCATAGAGCTCAACCAATTACTAAAACTTGACATTTTTGATTGAAAGACGATTTACAAATGGACTAAGGGCTTGAACCGAGGTATTACAAGAAAACCAAGGACTCTGAAAGGAATTTAAAAAGGAAATTTGTTCTTATTATGAAGAAAATATGACACGGTAACATTGGCTCTGACTGGGGATTGCATTTTTTGAAGAAGAATGCAAAGAACTCTGAATCTCTTGTTTCACATGACCAAAAGTAGATAGGGGAATAAAGGAGACTCACACCTAAACAGACACTTAAACAAAACACCTAAGCTACTATATACAGAAACTCTTGACCACAGGACTCATAGTTTATAGAGCTTGAGATCTTGCCCATTATAGGTATAGGACATAAGCATTCTGTCAGAATAGCTGAGTCTAAAAACATTTTGTCCCACCACTCCACAAATCTTAAATGGGCCTTTCCACAAGGAGTCAAACTTGTCATGAGCACCTTTTGGCTCTTTCCTTTTATCCCATAACAATACTTCATCTCCTTTAAGGAAACCTCTTGGTCGAGCCCTCATGTCAAAAATCCTCTTCACTCTGCTTTGATGCTCTGTGATTCTGTCCACCAACATCTCTCTTTCTTCCTCCAATTTCATTAGGTACATAACCCTCTTTTCTAGAGCATTCTGAAAGAAAGAATCCTCCATTATTGTCTGTAGTTTGGCTACTGACAATTCCAGAGGTAAAGAAAGTTTTGCGTCGATCCCACACACAAGCTCAAAAGGTACTATTCCGATGGCTCTTTTAGGTATGATTCTGTCTATCCACAAAGCTTCATATACATTCTTATGCCAATTTCAAGCATTTTCATCAACCAACTTTTTCATAATCGCTATCAGGTTCTTGTTGCTTGATTCTGCCAGTCCATTACCCCGTGGAAAGTAATTAGAGGAATGTGAGAGAGTAATCTGATGTTCATAGAAAAACATAGTTAATTCCTCAAAGGAGAAATACGATGTGTTAATTTGCAACAATCTTTTGAGGAACCCCGAAATGGACCAGGATGCAATCTTGGAGAAAGTTACACACGACCTCTAAGTTTTCCTTTTTAGTGGGAATGGCCTCCAGCCACTTGGTAAAATAGTTAGTTGCTATCAAAATATACATATGACCAGCACTGGAATGAGGGTTTATCAGCCCAATGAAATTAATACCCCACTATCTGAAAGGTTCATCAATTACCATAGGCCTTAAAGGCAGAGCCGCTAAATGTGGCCTCCCAGAAAAAAGAGTTGGCATTTCTCACATTCTTTAACATAAATATACACATCTTGAAACATGGTAGGCCAATAAAAGCAATTCCTTAAAATTTTAAAAGCAGTGACAGAGGATGAGGAGTGTCCACCACAGGCTTCATCATGATAGACTTCCAGAAGTTTTTGTTGTTGAGGTTTATCCACACACCTTAAGTATGTTCCATCCAAACCTTTTTTGTACAAGACATCCTGCCAAATAACATACTTAGTGGCCTTTAACTTAAGATTCCTTTATTCCTTTGCCGACAAATGACTTGGGCAACTACCATAAGTCAAATAGTAGGCCACATCAAAAAACCAAGTATCCTGCAATCCAACGAATTGAGTCAATGGTAATTCTATTTCTGTTTCCATCTCATTTTCTGCTATTAACCTGCATAAGCCTTGTCCTTTGACTATCTTTGTAGGATGAATGTCTAGATCATATTCCTGGAATTTTGTTACCCAAGTTGCTCTTTTATTGAGTCTGACCTCTTGCTGAGTTAAAATGCTTTTCACTGTGGAGTCTGGAACAAAAACCAAAGAGTGAGAGTGCAGAATGTAATATCGAAATTGTTTCACAACCTTGACCATAGCAAAGGCGTGTTTCTCCAAAAGTGAATACTTAAGATCATGCTTCTTGAGTAGAATGCTCATGAATGCAATAGGTTCTTCTATCCCAGATTCATCCATTTGCAGCAGTATTCCAGACATTGTATGTTCTGATGCATAACAGTACAAAATGAAATCCTTTGTGAAATCCGGGTTAATGAGAGTAGGCGCATTTGCAATTGAACTCTTGATTTTCTCAAAAGCTTTTTTGGCTTCTTCAATCCATTTGAAAGGGTGGGTTTTGCTCAACAGGTTAACGATATGTTTGGTAGTTTCTGCAAATTCTGGTACAAACCGTCTTAAGGAGTTCACTTGACCAAAGAAAGACCTTACCCCAATCCGATTTGAAGGCAAGCTAAGATGTTGAATCACATTGACTCTCTTCGGATCAATCTTGACACCTTCTTTTGAAATGATATGCCCCAATAATTTACCCTTAGTTACACAAAAAGCTAACTTCTTTGGGTTCAAGGAGATTCCATGCTCTCGACAACGTTGTAAAACTGCCCTCAAGTCCTTGAGATGATTCTTCCTTTCCTTAGAAAACACTGTCAAGTCATCCAAGTAAACGACAATAATTCAGTCATGAAAATCCTTAAAAGAAGAATCCATAGCCCTTTGAAAGGTTTCTCTAGCATTTATTAAACCGAAAGGCATACGGTTATATACGAATGTTCTCAATAGAATGATGAATGCTGTCCTATGCTGTTCATGCTTTGCAACACTAATCTGATTGTAGCCAAAAAAACCATCTAACATCGACATCATTTCTGACCCAGATACTGTTTGCATAATATGATCCATGTTGGGTAAGGTGTAGTTGTCCGTAAGACTTGCCTGATTCAAATTGCAAAAATCTACACAAATACAAATCTCCCCATTCTTCTTCCTCATGGGCACAATGTTGGCTACCCAGGTAGAGTGATGAATTGGATATATGATTTCGACTTTAAGCATTTTATCTACTTCCTTAAAAATTGCATCTGCCATCATGGGGTTAAAATTTCTCAATTTTTGCCTGAAAGGAGAAACACCAGGCTTCAAAGGGATTTGATGTTGAAAATTCCCATCCCTAAACTCCTTCAAATCATCATAGGACCAAACAAAAACATCGATGTATTCCTTTAATAGCTCACTGAGAATTCATTTTTCCTTAGAGAAGCAACATTTGCCAATTGTTACCACCTTGGGATTAGATTCATCACCCAAATTTATCTTCTCACAACTTCCTTTCCCATCACCCTCAGGAGCTTTCTTAGCTATGAATAGATCATTTCAAGTGAACAATATCTCTAGAGTCATTAACCCTTTTGGAATTTTGTTCCCTTTAAGCTAAATGACATTGTTTTCAGAGTCAACACCCAAATCCGGACTAAATTCCTTGCAATTATTTTTAGAACCTTCAAAATATGATTGGGAGAATGATTGAATACATTCCAGAAAGTCTTTGATCTGAGCATCTACATCAAATACTTGCCAATGGTTTACATTATCAGGGACACTAGGCTTATAAATCATTTCAATCCTATATGAATCATCCTTAAAGTCTAGATGTGGTGACAAAAGAGAAGCTGAAACGACCAACGAATCTGCCCTAGTGTTTTGATCCCTTGGTATGGCTTTAATTGAGAAGGCATCAAATTTTTTTATCTCATCCCAAACCTTATTTCTATGATGTCTCAATCTATCATTCTTAACTGAATAAACATTCCTCACCTATTAGACAATCAACTCTGCATCCCCCTTTACTTTGAGCAATTTAATACCTTTACATTTGGTTTCATTTAATCCTAATAATAATACCTCATACTCTGCAGTATTATTAGTATTCTTAAAATCCAACTTGAAAGAGAAAGGAAAAATGTTAGCATTTGGGGAGAGCAAAACTACCCCAGCTCTGAAGCCTGAATTGGGGCAGCTTCCATCAAACTCCATATGCCACAGTCCACCATGATCATCAACTATTTCTTTCAATCCTTTTTCATCAGGTGCAAGGATGAGATGGTTTCCAAATTCACATTCCTGAAATAGAATCTGGGCTTTAGGATTATCAGAGGGAAAGATTGTATATTTATTTTTCGGTTCAGGTTCAAGTTTGATCTTTTGTTTCCCAAGTGGAATGATAGCTTCTGACCAGTCCATCTTAATTTCACCTCCAAGGTCCTTACAAAAAGTTCTACTCAAGAGTATCCCATAACTTGCAGGAATGTCAGCAACCAAAATAGTCAATTTTACTCTTTTATCAGGGCATGCTGCTAGCACTGCTTGGACATCCTTTACCTATCCAATAAGAGGGACCTGTTTCCCATCCATTGAATAGCATCTCCCAAATGTTTTTGTGAGAGTTAAACCTAAAGACCTAGCAACAGATGAAGGCATTATGTTGTCTGATGCTCTTGAATCTATTATGCAACTGCTAAGCTTTTGACCATTCAGGAGAAGGGATATGTAGAAAGGTTCAAGCTTCAGAACCTCAATTTCAAGCCTATTTTTAGCATTATGAAAAGTACAGGGATTGGCCAAGTCAACGGAAGGGCGTGGGATGGATGTAGGTTTTCCAGCAGTAAATAAATCACTATGCTCTACACATTCATGTGCTAAGGAGTCTGAAGAAGAATATCCTTTAACATACTTGACCAGTTTGTCCAGTTCCTTTGGGTTCAATTTTAAATATTCTATAGTGGAAAGTTGAACAATCGAAGCTTTACAAAACTCAATTATGTCAAAGGAAGAGGAAGGAGAAGAACTATTCTTATTTTCTAGATTTCTTGCAAAACCTTAACCTCAGGAGTCTTTGCATGAGAAGAAAAACCATTACTTGTGGGATCTTTGCCTTTGTAGTTAGCTCTGAAAGAGCTCACAAAAGGAGTAGGTTGGGAGGTCCGTTGATTCCTTGTCAGGATTGCACATGCAGGATCTTCAAGAGTTGCCAAAATATTTCCTCCTCTTTTTGAATCTGACTCATATTCGAGGTAGAATGATCCAGAGTCGCCAGGTATCTCTTGAATTTTCTCTGCTTCAGAAAACTCTCCTAGTTCATCCTTTATGTTTTTCATTTGAATATGTCTTATCATATCCAGACAAGAACCTCCATCATGATCTATAGTGAGGTGAAAAGAGCACATAACACCCTTCTTAGGTGGAGCCTCAATTTGCAATCTTTGTGGGGCAGTAGGCAATTGCAAAGATCATCCATAATTATACTAGTTTGGGATTTTCCTGCTTATATCTTGATAAGGTTGTGGGTAGGAAACTCTAGGTTTCGGTATATGTCTCTTCAAAGCAATCATATCGTTAACTAGCCTTTGAACAAATGGGTCAATTGAAGAGGTGGAAGCTTGGGGTTGACCTTGATGAATTTGCACATCCTTTCTCCATTTCGCGATAGTTATCAAGTCATCTTCGAGTTCTATAGCTTCATTTTGTGTAGTCTCAAGATCAGCTGGCCTATTTCTTTTGAGGTGAAAACCAACATCAGGAGGCATGGAGTTTATAAAGAAACATTGTTGATTGTCAACAGTTGGTCTCTTAGCCTGGGGAATTTTATGGATGATCTTATTATACCTGGCTACATAGTCCCTCATTGGCTCATGAATTTCTTTTCATTTGTGTGAGTTGAGCCAGTAAAGAGTGTTCATCATCAGCACTCTTGAACCTTTTCTCAAAAGCGGTTTTCATTGTTTGCCAGCCAATTATAGATCCCGCTCATAGATGACTAAACCAATCTACTGCCCCTTCAGTAAGAGTTTGGGTAAAAATCCTAATAGCCACATCCTCAAATTCTACTGCCAGTATCCCAGTAGCTACATTAAAAGAATTCAAGCGTTCCTCAATTGAGACTTTTCCATCTCCATTAAACTTAGGTAGAACATCCCTTGCTCCTTTTGGAAGTGGATTATGAGCTCCGAGGGCAAGAGGTCCAACTGCAGCACCCCATGGTTGGGCCATAATGAATATAGGGTAAATAGTTACAAGGGGGGGGGGCTTGAACTCCAATAAGCGTTAGTGCTTGCCAATGGCTCGAAGAGGAAGGTATAGGAGTAGTCCTGGTGGGAGAGGAAGGCCTACTTTTAGTGTTTCTTTTGGGAGTGAAATTTGTGACAAATGGTAACCCCTGCAATTCCTCAAAATAATTATCAATTACTCCTTCTCTTCTTTGCAATTTAGTATAAGGATGGGAATCCAGTGTTGTCGCCCTTAGGGTTCCTAAGATCCTTAAGCAAAATTTCAACCTCAGCGATGTTCTTGAGTTATGGAAATTTGTCTTGAACAAAATAAAGACTATGAATATTTATGATTATGGGTTCAATTTTATCATGCCCATGGCATGCTGGTCTATTGAATGTTTGACTTATTTCAATCCCCAGTAGAGTCACCAAAAATTTGTTAGTGAACGGATTTTGCCTTTCTTAAAAATGATCAATTTCAAACTCTATTGCCTTCTTTAAAAGACAAGTGTTCAACTAAACAGTTGGGTAAGTGTTATATAAACCACTTCCCTCTGAATTTTCCATAGGTACAACTCCCTATCTTAGTTATTCGGGGAATAATCTAATTAATTTTTGATTGGTATGATTTTAACCTGAAAGAATGTGAGGCTACCTACTTCATTATTGGATGAGAGGCCAATATTTCACACATATTCAGAGAAAAAGAATTAACTTTCCAACCGTTTCAACACAAGAGATGGAAGTAACTGAAACAAAGTTCAGAAAACCATTCTAACAATTTATATAAGAAAAGAATAGATAAGAGAAACCAAATCTATGTTCAGGCACAAATCTTTTGTTTTTAAAAACATAACTCATAGGAAGGAGTCCCAGAAAAATAATAATTTTCTGCACTAGAAAGGTGATTATTGTTATTTCATTAGATCAACATATGCAAATGTGACTACTTAGATTCAAAACCCACAGATTTTCCTTCTCCCAAAAATAGTATGTGTACATTAGGAAATAGGAAATCATCACAAGCAATATAAAAACTAATAATAGCTCAATCACGAAAGCTCACATGCAATTGATCTATCCTAGGCACACTCAATAGAGACATGAAATAAAAACATTCAAAAGTAAATACTATGCAAACCAAACATGGATATGAATGCTTCCTTCATGCGGCTCCATTATTCTTCTTTCTTCTCCAAATAGCTTTGTTGTGGATCTCACCTACTAGTGCATGATCATGATATGAAAGCAAGTAAATAAGATATTTCTCAAGAATACTCGAAGTGTGATTGATTAGAAATTCGATAATCTGATTAGGGGCCAGGGATTTTGATTGAAGAAAATCATCCAATTTATAGATAAATTGGAGAAAAGACAAGATTAGCATGACATTGATATTTTGGCAATTGATTTCGAAAATGGCACAATTGAGTGGAAAGAGGAAGGTTATGACACCTTCTATGTCATGAATTATGACATATTTCCAATGCAATGGTTAGAGGACTAAAAGCTTATGACATCTTGCTATGCCAAGAGTATGACGCATGAGAAATTCATGCTTCCACCAAAGCACAAAAATAGGGAGAACTAGAGACAATTTAATTAGGTGGAATTTAGAATTAGGAAATTAGAAAATAGGTGGAAATTAGGAATTAGAAATGATGGAAAATTAGAAAATTAGGTAAATTAATTAATAATTTGTCATTTATTAATTAATTCACAAAAAGAGGAATAATTAGCCAATTAAATAAATATTTAATTGCGATGAGAAGACTTAGGATAAATAAATAATTTATTAATCCTAGAGGAAGAAAATGACACACAAGGTTAAATGATTAAATCATGAAACCCTAGAAGATGAATCAGCAATGCGAGAATGACAATTAGGTCTTAATGTCGATTCGATTTGATCATGATTTTGAATTAATAAATGAATGGTGTTGATAAATGATTTGATTGAGATTGGTTGACAAAAATCAATGACAAATTGACCAAATTGACATGATTGAAAAGGACAAGGATCGATGATGAATCGATCGCAATATGACAAGATTGAGAAAGATCGACCAAAATCATGATTGAATATTGTTGTCGACAAGACCAAATTCGAAGGAAAGATGAATGAAGAATATAGAAGAATGACTCGATGCTCACAAATGATAAAGACCAAGTGCGTGAAATAGGAGAAATGTTAATGCAACGCAAAAACCTAAAATGAGGCAATGCGCAAATGTTAAAGCATGACTTCGTAAGCGTTGACCATTTTTAGGTGTCTACATTTTGCCCCTCTTTGAGACAATGTGATTTTAAGCATTGTTTCAAAGAACTTAATGAAAATGCCCCAGACAATAATAATGACATATGCATGCCCCCTCGAGGAATTGGCCGAAAACATGCAAAAAAAAAGAGGCCAATTGATCGATAAAAATGATATGATCGAACGGACTGACAATCGGAGATCGGATGCATGAAGGACAAGCAATTTAAGGTGCACAAGACTGCGACCAACATAATATGGAGAGGATGCATGTCCATCTATGCAATGACAAAGAGCTATAAATGAGACCAAGAGGGTGAAAATTGCTCATTTGTACTAGCCAAAGAGGAGAATTTATTGCTCTAGACAAGGACACTTGCAGAGAGATGGCGAACATTCCAATGGCGGATCACCTTGGGGAATGTGTACACACATTCAAATGATCGGACGATGCAGGAGCAGTGGTATGGATCTCAAAAACCCATGTTTGCAATTTCGTGAATTTTGATTGCTTGCAGGACATTGTGGGGCCCACAGAAACTGCAAAAATTGACTTCTGCGCTTGTGTAGGGTGAATCCTGTGCTTGTGTAGGGTCTTCTGTGCTTGTGTAGGAAGACACAAGCACAAGTTACCTAACACAGGCACAGGTTCTCTGACACAGGCACAATTGTGCATTGAAAACCCTAATTTTGGTCAAAATGACATGCAAATGATCCGAAAAGGGGGGATAAAGGTAGGATAGGTCAGATTAGATGAAAAACACCCTGATTTGGACATGAAAATGAGGAAAGGAAACTCGTAGGAGAAAACCCTAAAACTGACAAAAAGATGCCCCAATTGTGATGCAGAGTCGACAATATCCGTTGATCACGCGGGAGAATCGACCAGACTGCTTCATGCTACGACATAGACTCAGGAGCACGGATAGAGATATCTTAGCAGGACTTGGCATATGTTACATCACATTCATGCCCCAGATTAGGGAAAACACAGGATTGCTTACCGCATTGGCAGAGCGATGGCATTCGGAGACCTCCTCATTCCATTTGGCGACTGGCGAGGCAACAGTGACATTAGAGGATGTATGGTGCATCCTCCGCATTCTGATACATGGAGAGATGATAGAGTATGATCCAGTGACAGGGAGAGATGTGTTATGCAGGCTATTTGAGTGTAACGTAGATGATCTAGACATTATCGAGAGGGAGATCGGTTGGGAGAGCATGGCTTCCGAGTATGACTAATGATATGTGGTGATAGTAGTTGTGATAGCATGTCTTCTATCAGGGGATAGATGAGGTCATGGATTCCCTATTGGATGGGGAAGAGTACTAGAGCGGATGGTGACAGAGGGGACAGTGTATGCATGGGGACCATGTGTGCTTGCTATGCTGTATTTTCAGCTGCATCAGATAGCGTATCAGGGAGTACAGACTCTGAGCTCTAGAGTCACATTGCTTCAGGTATGGGCATTGGAGCACATAGCCATTTGTCGACTGATTACAGAGAGACAGGTTATACCACATCGACCATATGTATACTGCTATAGGGGAGCACTGAGATAGGGTCCATTTGGATATATATTGTATGGGCGACATGAGCTAGACAGATTGAGAGAGTTCACATGGAGGCCATATCTTGATTGCCCTGGATGGTCAGATGATCATGAGGAGCTACCATATTGTAGATAGGAGAGGTACCTGATTGGGTGACTAGTGAATCACTAGAGGGTGATTGAGATGTACCTGCCAGAGAGAGTTAGACGATAGTTTGGAGAGAGACAGGATGTACCCAGGAGGATGGCTCAGTTTGCCCGATCTCACAGAGAGACGAGTCAGTGGGGGAGTATGATTCAGCCACACATAGCATATGCTGACTTTGCATAGTTACAGAAGAGACAGTGGGATTGGAGGTCAGATGTGGTGGATGCTGGGACAATAGAGGAGTATGAGCGATGGTTTGCACAGCGATGGCCAGTGCCTTTGACTGATCCTGATATTCCAGTACCGAGGAGACAAGAGGACTTCCCACTCACAGGAGAGGAGGGAGATGAGGATGATGAGGAGGATGAGGGCAGGGATGAGGATGAGGGGGATGACGATGATGGAGAGGATGGTGGGCAGGATGATGACGAAGATGATGGTGGGGAGGACGATGATGAACCAGACTCAGCTGATCAGGAGACATTGCAGGATATTCCTATAGAGTCGGAGACAGCTAGGATAGAGGAGATGGAGATGTGCAGGGCTACCATAGCGAGTCAGCAGGATTATATTGCAACATTGGAGAGACAGAATGCCAGCTTGAGGACAGAACGAGATACAGCAATAGCATAGGCACAACAAGAGGGACAGAGAGTCACTAAGTTCATTGGGTCGATTAGGGATGCCAGTGCATGGGAGATGGCACAGATGCTGGTAGAGACCGGAGAGGAGAGACTGTATTGGAAGACACTATATGAGGGTGTTGTTCCACCAGAGTAGAGAGCACCTTCATATCGGGCACGATCAAGGATGGAGAGCAGGTCACGCTCTCGGAGGTCATTGAGCAGCATGGGGGTGAGTGGACCTATGAGACCACCACAGCTAGGACTAGGAGGGACATCATCTACGAGACATGGCAGGGGTGAGGAAGATAAAGGGAGCACCCAGTGATAGAGGCATGTGCTCCTTATGACAGACAGTGGACATATGTAGTTTGATATTATGTAGTCAGCCTGCGGGCCATACTTAGGACAGACAGTCCAATTTTGTACTCCGATATGATTGTGATATGTGATATGATATGCATTGATATGATGGGATGCAATATGTTATGACTGATGTTATTTTTCATGTATGGATGACTTATGCACTGTTCATGTATTTTTGTGGAACATGTATGGATGTATTTTTTTATGTGTTTTCGATGCATTTATAATATGAAATGGATAAAATGCTTGATGTAATGCTCGATGTAATGCAAATGTACTAACCAATGAATACAAGATGTAGCATATAGGTGGAGAAATCGGAGGACTAGACTGAACTGACTATCCGAACTGATGGAAGAAATGTTAGTAAGAAGAAATGAGATAGAGGACAGTTAGAGATGAAGAAAAATTTGCTTTCAGTAATGCACTTTGTAGGTGAGAACCTTTATTTTTATGTAGCAAAATGGGTGCGTAGCATCATGGCATTGAAGGCCAGAGCTGAAATGCAACCCTTTTTGCAAAAGACAGACACATTGCAGACAAACAACAATCACAATCAAAAAAAAAAAAGAAAGGGACCATGAGCCATCCCGGTCACTCTAAATCACTCAGTGACATCATCGAGCAACATAGGAACATGATTGAAGCCAAAGATAAATCAATAAATGATAAGACTCATGAATTCAACCAAGTCAAACAAACATCTTGATCTTCATTGTCAAAAGTTGAAAGTGCTGATAGGACGATCATGCGGTCTGGTTTCAGGAAATGTGGTACCCCGTCTAAGACAGGACACAGTCTGGTTTTGAGTATACCACACCCTGTATAAGACCCATGATAATAGGAACAAGGACAAATGATTTTGATGCTGATATGAGATTGATATGACAGTTTGGATCAGTTTGAATGTCTGGTTTTGATTGAAAGAGTTCATCTGTTAATGCATGATTTCATTAAAGCACAGTGTGTTGGATTGAGTGTCGTTGGAGGAATGCTCAACAATTTGTCTTATGCACAAAAGGAATACTTTATTGCAAAATGTTTATTTTTGTTTTTGTTTTTTGAGTTTTACAATTTTTTTGTTTGTTCATTTTTTCAGGACTTTATTTGACTTTTTAGGGATTTTTTCAGGACATTATTTGATTTTTTTGGATTATTTCAAGACATTTTATGATTTTTTCAGGACATTTTTCGATTTTTTAAGACTTTTTTTATGACATTTTTCGATTTTTAAGACTTTTTTCAGGACATTATTCAATTTTTAAGACTTTTTTAAGGACATTATTCAATTTTTAAGACTTTTTTCAGGACATTATTCGATTTTTAAGACTTTTTTCAGGACATTATTCGATTTTTAAGACTTTTTTCAGGACATTATTTGATTTTTAAAACTTTTTTCAAGACATTATTTGAATGATTGATCATGACAAGGGGAACGCACCCAATGCGCATCTGAAAGACACATAGACTGGGACCAAAACATATGTACAAGAAACTGGAGTATGCAAGACAATGATGTTGACCAATAATAGGCCTGGAACAGAACATTGGGTCAAGACAAAGATAGGCATGATAAACTAGCAGGAGAAAGTATAGCAAAAAGTCATGATAGATGACAAAGCAATGATCTCATTACTCATGGTGCTTGATTGCCAGGTTTTCACCATGGTACTTGCCCAAAGCGCCTGTTTGCCAGGTTTTCACTAGAGGGCGAATCATTTTTTTTCTTTACTTTTCTGCTTTTTCTTTTTCTTTTTTTGTATTTTGTTGCTTTTTTTCATTTTTCATTTTTATTTTTTTCAGGATCATTTTGAAGAAGTGCTGATAGAAAATTACGCCCAGTACTTGCGAAGATGCATGCTGTTGATAGGATCAGACAGAGGTTCACCTTCTGGAGTCGCAAGCTGATATGCCCCCGAGCCATAGGCTGCAGTCACTATGAAAGGCCCAACCCAATTAGGTTCAAACTTGCCCTTGATGATGTCAGTAGACTGTGTATTCTTGGGATTTGTCTTTAAAACCAGGTCTCCCACTTCGAAGTGTCGCCCTTTGACCTTCTTATTATAAGAGCGACGAAGACGATTTTGATATGCTTGCCAATGTGTTAGAGCTGTCTGATGCTTCTCATCTAACATCTCAAGCTGATGCAATCGAGAGACTCTGTGTGTCTCATCATCAATCAGGTGTTGCAAGGAAACAGGCAAGGAAGGAATCTCCACCTCCAAAGGTAAAATGGCTTCCGCCCCATACACCAAGGAATAAGGTGTTGCACTAGTAGGTGTGCGGATAGAGGTGCGATAGGCCCATAGTGCTGGATTCAATTGTACATGCCAATCTCGACTAGCGTCATTGACAACCTTTTTCAGGATCTTGATAATGGTCTTATTTGAGGCTTCAGCTTGACCATTACCCTATGGATAATATGGACTGGAAAAATGGTGTTGAATATGAAACTTGTCACAAAGTTCTTTGACATCTTTATTCTTAAAAGGTCGACCATTATCTGTGACTATGGCAAGGGGTACCCCATATCTGCATATGATATAGTTCAGCAAGAATTTTGAAATTTGGACACCAGTGTTATAGGTCATGGGGATGGCCTCGATCCATTTTGTAAAATATTCTGTAGCTGTAATAATGAACTTGTGTCCATTTGCAGATGTTGGGTGAATCTTGCCAATAAGATCCAATCCCCACTGAGAAAAGGGCCATGGAGATATGACAGAATGAAGCTCTTGGGCTGGTGCATGAATATAATTTCCATGGATCTGGTATTTGTAGCACTTCTTAACAAAATCTTGAACATCTTTTTCCAGAGTGGGCCAATAATACCCAGCACAAATCAACTTTTTGGCTAAGCTTAGACCATTGAAATGGCCTCCACATATACCATCGTGAACCTTGTGTAAAGCCGTTTGTGCTTCATCGGAATCCAAACACCTGAGGAGGGTATGGTCAAAGGAACGACGGTAAAGGGTGTCGGCGATGATGACATATTTGGCTGTCTATCGAATAAAGGCTCGACATTGGTTAGCGGAAAGATTAGGTGGTAAGGTTTGGGATTTCAAATATTGATAGACGTCATTGTACCATGGGGAGTTGGGACCAACAAGAATGCACATCACATCCAATGTCGGAATGTCAAAAGAGGGAACTAGCAATTGTTCAACTAAAAACTCGCACTTGTCCATATTATGAGGCATATTCAACATGGAAGCAATTGTAGCCATTGCATCTGCCAACTTGTTTTGCATTCTTGGAACTTGACTGAAATGAATGGCCATGAATTTTATCTTAAAGAAACCTACCATGCGCTTATAGGGAATAAGATTCTCATCTTTTGTTTCGTACTCATCATTGACTTGTCGGATGACTAATTGAGAATCTCCATAGACTTGCAAATGCGTGATGTTCCAATGGACTGCTACTCGGAGTCCTATGACCAGTGCTTCATACTCTGCAATGTTATTGGTACAATGAAAAGTTATCCTATAGGACTTTGGAATAGCATCACCTTGAGGGGTGATAAACAGAATGCCAGCTCCGGACCCGAACTTGGTATGGGATCCATCAAAGTATAACTTCCATTCATTAGAGGATGTGAGAGCAAAGATTGATTCATCTGGGAAATCGGTCAACATGGGATGATCATCAGAAATAGGAGCCTCTGCCAGTTGATCTACTATTACTTGTCCTTTAATCGCCTTTCGCTCCATATACTCAATATCAAATTCACTAAGGATCATGACCCACTTTGCTAGGCGACCCATCAAAGCTGCTCAGCTAAGCAAGTATTTTAAGGGATCAATTTTTGCAACCAAAAATGTTTGGTGGTTTAACATATAATGTCAGAGCTTTTGTGTTGCAAATACCACTACTAAGCATGCCCTTTCAATAGTTGAATAATTTAGCTCATAGCCTACCAGTGTCTGGCTGATATAATTAATAGCTCTCTCTTTGCTGCTCTCATCCTGTTGAGCCAAGAGAACTCCTAATGCCGTTTTAGTTGTAGAAATATATGATAAAAATGGCTTTCCTTCTATTGGAGGCATTAGAATAGGTGTTGACAACAAATATTCTTTGAGAGCTTGAAAGGCTGATTGACATTGCTCAGTCCATTTAAACGCGACGCCTTTATGCAATAGATGCTGGAATGGATGACATTTGTCGGCCAACTGAGCTATGAAACGGTGGATTGACTGGAGCTTTCCTTGCAGACTTCTTAATTGCCGGAGGTTTGAAGGTGGAGGCATATCCATTATTGCTTTGACTTTGGCAGGGTCGACCTCAATGCCTCGGTGAGAAACAATGTATCCGAGTAATTTGCCTGCTGTGACACCAAAGACACACTTCTTTGGATTGAGCCTGAGTTTGTAGGTCTCCATTCTGTCAAAGATTGGGCCCAGGATGGCTAGATGACTATCTCTGGTGACAGATTTGCACAACAAGTCATCAACATAGTCCTCCATCAAAGTATGCATGAAATCATGAAAAATTGTCATCATTGCTCTTTGATACGTTGCACCTGCATTTTTAAGACCGAAGGGAATCACATTCCAACAGTAGGTACCGCAAGCACAGGTGAATGTTGTTTTATGCTGATCTTCAGGAGCAATGCGAATTTGGTTATAGCCAGAGAAACCATCCATCAATGAAAGCATCTCATTTCCAGCCGTCATGTCCACTATGATGTCTATGTTTGGCAATGGAAAATCATCTTTAGGGCATGCTTTATTGAGGTCCCTAAAATCTGTGCAAATTCTGATGCCCCCAGTTACTTTGCTAACTGGTACTAAATTTGAAATCCAGTCTGCATAATCAATGGATCTGATGAAGCCCACATCTAGTAATTTTTTTAGTTCCACTTTGACCAAAAGAGCCACCTGAGGATGCATCTTTCTAAGTTTTTGTTTAACGGGATTAGCATCTGCTTTCAATGGAAAATGATGAAGGACTAACTCTGGATCCAAGCCAGGCATATCTGCATAAGACCATGCAAAGCTGATCTTCTTCTCCAGAAAGAAATTGATAAAATCGATCTTCTCTTGTTTTGACAGAGAGGCAGCAAAATGAATGACCTTAGGGTTGTCAGGCGTACCCAGATTGATTTCCTCAGTCATCTCCACAAGCAATGTTGATTTGTCTTGAATTGATAGGGTTATGTCCACTCTTCCACCTTTGGGTGCCTTAGAAAGGTTTTCACCCGTAGGTACATCTTTTATTTTTACTTTTGTATGATTAGAGAGTGCCTTACGGTTTTCACTCAAAGACCTATTCTTTTGATTTTTTCCTTTTTCTTTTCGTTTTTCATTTTGATGACTGGAAGAGGGAGTTGACTCCCCAAAATATGCAGTGGAATCCAAATCGATAGTAAATCCTTCCTTATGATCACCTTGCGGCATGCCTTCCCATAGTCCAGGGAATTCTGCAATTGCTTCGTCATTTTGAAAACAGTCCAATGTGAGTGGTTCTTGTTGGTCATGTTGGATAAGCTGGGGATAAATGAGGGGCATGTCATCATCAATTGTAAGGAGAGAGAGGGCTGATATGGTAAAAATGTGAACATCTGTGGTGTCACTATCTGAACTGCTTGCATCAGATTCGGAGCTTGGATCCCAAAATGACTCTATCCAAGCATGAGGACATGTTTTAGGAAGAGGAGTTATTTCATGTTTGTCTTCCATAGGAAAATTATCAGGGTCAATGAAAATATTGTCGAGCGCATAGGAGCTAGAAGAAAAAGAACTCCACTCCCATTCATTAGAATCAGTTTCGGGTCGAGTATCCTCAGGTGTTATTTCATCGTCAGAATCACGCCCTTTTCGACACTTGGGCACTTTGGTAGATGTGGATCCAATTCGCAATGGTACAAATCCTAACCCTAAAGTTGTAGGTTGCCTCTTGGGTATGACAGGTTCTAGCCTTCCATTGTTGTTCAGGCCTAAGCCACTACAGCCATCGTATCCTTTCTTTTGCAGCATAGTAAATCCTTTGCCATAGCATTCCACTGGCAACCTGACAGGTGGGGTCTCAGTGGGATCTTTGTAAAGCCAATCTATGACATCATCATCTACAGTTTCTTTTTCAAGTTCTCCCCATCTTCTAAATGTAGTGGGAGGCTGATATTGAATAATGACCTTAGGTTCCTTTTGCAATAAATGCGGTTTGCCATATGCTTTTGGAGATATCGGTAAATTCCCGATGAGGAATGTTTGACCCATGGAATATTCTCCACACCCTTGGTCCTGTATCTTCAATTTTCCTTTGACTGCATCTAATAATTCATTAGGATCTACATAGCTATGTGACTTGGCCTCTTTATTGACTGGGACTTGCTGCTGAGGGGTATCCTTTAGAGTAGCACAAAATTGAAATGGATTAGGATCTCCCAGAATTGTTATCTCAGTTCCATTGTAAGGATATTTTAAACATTGATGATAGGTGTGTTGAACACTATATTTGAAAATAAAAATATATAAAAAAATGTATATTTCCATAGGTGTAAAGACTAAAAGATGTTTTGGCCAGCAAACTGTATCGAGCACTTCAAAAGAAATTTCATCGAAAGAGTATTTTCATCGAAATAAGGTACATAAAGCACCAAACAAAAGTATTTCGGCAAAAAGTTACCTTCGATGAATACAAAGAACCGCTCATCGATACTCCAAGTTTCATCGAAAAGGTGAAAACAAAAAGTAAAAGGGCAAAAAGTGATTTCGAAGGAATATAATTACCGAAGAAACTCATGAAGCATTCATCGAAATGCAAGTTTTCATCGATGACATGATGTCGAACAAAAGCAAAGTTGTTTCATCGATAAAAGAGGTCCATCGATGAAAAAGGAATGTCGATGAACATGCATGAGCCTTCACCGAAGAAATGAACTCATCGAAAGAATGATTTCGATGAAACTTGCGAGTGACTTATCGAAAAAAAGAGGTCCATCGATGAAAGAATGATTTCGATGAATCTTGAAAGTGGCTTCTCGACATGGGCTATTCACCGAAACAATAGTATCGAAGAGAGTGGGCTTTCGATGGAAGATTTAAACACTCGGCCGAAGACAAGGGTTTCATCGATAACTTGAAATAAGATCACTTTGGTCGAACTGTACTTCCCGCGAAAGAGTTAAAGGCCCAAGTGAAGAATGTCACATCTGCAATTAAGTTTAAACACTTGAGTAGCCGTTGTAGATGCAGAACATTAACTGTGCACAAGTTGCCCATATGATTACAGTTGAACTGATTGAATTTTCACAAGAACCAGATCAATGCTAAAAGACTGAGAATTGCGAAGAACTTGCGGAAACTTGCGAACGATAACCAGAAGAGCTGAGCATTCCTCCAAGTAAGTGTTGTCTCTTGTATTTGCTATAATTATGGAACCTTCGTCTTCTTCTTCTAAAAGAGTAGGAAAGGAAAAGAGCTAAACCCTGAAGAGAAGCCCAAGAGACAAAAGAAAGAAGGGAGAGCTCTGACTCAGGATTTGTTAGACCAGTGTCCCTCATCTAGTGTAAGGTCCAAAAAGATTAAAAGTGAAGAAGAAGGATTAGAGGATAGATTTGAAAATCTAGGAGACATTTGGACTAAAATCAGAGGGCATGAGCTATTCTTATTTAGCTACAAAAGAAGGGATGCACCTGAACCCATAAGTAATCTATGGAAGAAGAACTTAGGCAAATTGGTAGTCCCAAATGTGTTTGTAGATGTAGAATTGATGAAAGCTCTGGTAGATTGCTACAATCCAAGAACCAAAACCATATGTGATTACAGAGGGAATACTTTAGTAGTAATTAACAAACAGACTATTGATATGGTTTTTGATTTGGACTGGGAAGTAGAGGAGAGTATCAATATGAAGAAACTTTCACAAGAATTCTTTAGTTTGGAAAATATCTACAGGACTTGGAGACTACCTATTCACAGGCCAAAAGTGGGTGGGTCATTTGTTCCGTTCAGCAAAGATGACAAGGTGTCATTTGATGTCAACCACTTCCATCCATATTTCAAATATACATATTATGCTGCAGCCCAAGTACTAGGCCTAGAGGGTCATCCACTCATGGATATTGGGGTTATGGTTCTGTGTGCTGACTTACAGTCAAAAGACCCTAGGTCATTTGATTTTGCCACTTATGTTGCAGATGCCTTAAATCATGGGTTGGAAAAATTGAAAGGAGACCTTGTGAATGTTCATTTTTCATTGTACTCCATGTTAATGCATATCATTCTTTATTGTGGACAAGAGATTAACTTCTGGTCAGATGATTTCTGCATTAGATCTTACGATAAGAATGGTTTGAAGAAGCCAATTCAGTTATGGGTATCTGCATGGGACTAGAGGTTCATGAACAACCAATACTGGCACTTTCAAGAATACTTTGTGAAACCTCTTAGTGCAACTTTTGGGCAACACAGGGATTACACTTTGTCTCCTGAAATCAAGAGATTTCTCAGACCAAAGGACTTCTCTCCAGAGTCACAGATTGATCATAATTGGGGTGATTGGTATTGCCATGATAATCACACGGAAATCAAGGTATTTAGATATGAAGGGCAACCCCACATGCTTCCAATTACGGTGCCAAACAAGGTGGCTAGCCTAGAGATTATAAGACAATTGTCTATTGTCAGTGCTAAACACTTAACAGATTTCGGTAAACAATCCATTGTTCCAGGATTATTGGTTTTCTCTGATTTCATTGTTAAAAGTTCAAAAATTTATCATTTACTGCAGAAGAAGTTAGACTACTATGGCATGACTCTGGGTGAGCCTAGAGAGAACTTCGATCCTGAAGGATATATAAGAGCTGCCAGAGCCTCACAGAAACTCAAAGATGGAATACATGTGGCCAAAATGCCAGATGACCTGATTAAGAATCTTGAAAGAAAAGAGGCCAAAGCTTTGAGAGAAAAGAGTGAGTTAGTTTGGGAAGCCTATAAATGGAAAAGGGTAAGGGGAATGATAGATGGAGATTTAATTGGAAATCTCCAAGACCCTTTGGAAGTGGCTAAAACGCTGCTTCAACATGAAGCAGAAATCATGCATAGGGTTCCTTCACAATTCCTTCATTTCATTAATACTGAGAAGGATAGTCAGCCCCTAGCCCACATGTCACCAAAATCGACTACAAGTAGTATCCCTGCTGATTCTCCTAGAGAAGATTATCCTCTTGGTTTCGAAGTAGAGATGAATATGGACACTGGTGAAATTAACATCAAGGATGTCGTTGATATAAGAATGACTGAGCATGAAGATTTCATTGCTGATGATGGATTCGCCTCTTCTAGGGAGTTCCTCTCATTTTTGTACCAATACAAAGGAGCTCATGTAAAACGAAGCATGGCTGGAAGACCAGAGGAGGAACAAATGGAGAGATTGCAGGATGAGATTGATGTCCT
Organism: Cryptomeria japonica; assembly: GCF_030272615.1. Taxonomy (NCBI): domain Eukaryota; kingdom Viridiplantae; phylum Streptophyta; class Pinopsida; order Cupressales; family Cupressaceae; genus Cryptomeria; species Cryptomeria japonica. Next base: position 409,825,751 of record NC_081405.1, on the reverse strand, counting down.
CATGAAAGATATGACTCCTGAGAAAGGGAGGAAACTACTAAAAGAGGCCAGTGTAATCATCTTCTCTGGTTGGGATATAAACTCAGCACTTTTATTTGATGGCTTCCTGAAGAAACAAGATTTGAATCAACAGGTGTTGCCTCAGGAGATAGACAAATTGTTCTTAGGCTCTGGATACGATCCAGACAAGAAAGATCTCCTACAATGGGCATTATATCTAAAGGGGAAGAGGCCTATCATTGTAGACATTGAAGAAACCTTTGGGCACCTCATGGTTCATCAGGTTGGTAAGACTGACCCTAGGGTCACTGCTAAACTCAACTTGGATGTTGCTAGATTGAACCTGGACCAGACAGAATTTTTGGTCAAAGAGAACATCACATATAAGGGGTTATATGAAAAATCTAAGGAAGAGAATCAAAAGTTGCAGGCAAAAGCATTGCAACTAGAGACAGGGACTCCTATAAGTGAATACACCTCATACCCCGTGGGACGTAGCTTGGACGATGTCTCTGATGCTCTGTACTGGAAGTATCAAGCAGAAAAGGCCAATAAACGCGCAGAAAGTATCCAACAAAAGATGGACAAATTGGTCAACGATATCATCGGACATCGGTTTAACACTATGCTCTTGCAGGTTGAACCATAATGGAAAGTATATAGTGGAACAATAAAGGTGTTAACAGAGCATGAGAGACTAAAAGCACGACTGCATGAAGTATTGAATAACGTCGATGCCATGACACCAGAGGAAAAAACTGAGGGGACGACGTATATGGAGAATCATGTTAAGCTCGAGGATACGCTGAGGAGAGACCTGAAGGAATTGGATGATGAGAAACCTGTTGGAATGCCCTCCGTTTACAAGGAAGGAGAAGTGATATCCCTGGAGGATTTGCGAAAAGAGCTCATCAGCGTCAAGGATTGGGCCTTGTCAGAAATAGATCGAAGTAAGGATATGGCTCCTACTGTCAACCAGATAATATTCAAGTATCTGTCGCTTGGAGATGAAGTGAAGAAACAGACTGCTCGAATCAAAACCTTCAAAGACGATGACTACATTCATCATTTAGGACTTCTGAATCTATTTCTGCTTAAGTTTGTTAGAAGCACTCAAACTAACGATTAGTGTTTCAAAAAGTCGTGTCTCTTCATGAAAAGTCTTCATCCTCATATATATATGAGAATGATTTTTGTAATATAAAGGGATATAGATTAAGGACAAGAAAAATATCGATGTTTAGAAGCCTGTAAGTCTTCTGTATACGAACTATAATGGAATACAAATTTTGATCAACTATTTCTCTGCATATGTGTTGTGGATCATTTCATTTTCTTTTGGCAATCGTCTGTGATATTATCTGATAGGATAAGGTTATTCATATTCTGGAGATCAAATCTATGCTTTGTATTATAATGTTGAAACAAAAGTTTTGCTTGCGGATTGTAATTGTTCCTTGCAGAACTTAATTGACTGGTCCCTTAAGGGTAGGGTTAAATTCATTCAATCAACATATGATATAAGCATTTATGTGGTTTCAAAAGAAATAATAACTGACAGGTTCATAAAGGGATGAATTAAAAAACTGTCTCACAGGTTCGCACCATAAGTCCAGAAGAAAAGTGTAATGACTCTGTAGCCCAAACAGCGAAGAAGGCACTGGCTAATTACAGATTATACTCATCATTGATTATTTTAACAGTAACAGAAGTAATTAAGAAACAAAAAATAAAACAGTTATCACAACAACAATCTTGAACTCATCTGTTATATCTCCATTCAAGGAGCTCATGCCATTTCAAGATCAGGATATATCAGATTAGAATAATAAATCTGCTATAAAAAGCACTAGTTATTGGAGACATTCAGTGAGTAGGTATACCCGCCTAGGTCCTACAGAGCCTGAAGTGAGAGAGTAAAATTTGAATCAGTTTGCTCTACATGTTGGCCAAGTCATCTGGAGGGTTTAATCATAGGAGTTGGCATTTCCTTAGAACCTATCCAATCTGTTGATTTGAGACCCAACAAGGTGGATGGAACTGCCTTCATTGCATGGATCCATGGACGGCCAAGGATCATATTATAAGGGAGGTCAAGGTCCAAGACCTACAAGAAAGTGTTTTCTATCACTGGACCGACTCTGATAGGGAATGTAGTTATCCCTTTGGATGGGCGCTCAGCATCATCATATGCTTTTATTGTTATCCTTCTGGAAGCATCAATATCATTTTCTGTATATCCAAGGCCAATGAAAACTCTCAAGGTACAAATATTGAGACCCGCTCCGCCATCTATCAAGACTCGTCGGATTTTGCAATTATGGACAAAGACTTCTAGGTGCAAAGGGTCATTATGAGGGAGCTTATCAGGTGAGATATCATTGTCAGAGACTACCACATTTTGGGAAATAGCTAGATGTCCAATCCGGGCTTGAAACTGGTCAACATCAATATCTATCAGGATAGTGGACTCAATTAAAGCTTTATCTAGGACTGCATGATGCATGGGAGACATTTTCAACAACTCAAGAATTGATATTTGTGTAGGTGTTTTTCCTAGATGATCCAAAAGATTATACTGACTTGCAAGAGTTGGTTTGGGAGGAGCTGTAGGAGCTCCTTTCAAGACTATTTTGGATCGATGAGTGGTGACCACGCAAGAAGGATCTGGTTCCTTTATTCTCAGGGCAGAAACATACTCATTGGACACACAAAAACAATTAATGACATTGTTATAACCGGTATTTGCATAATTGGCCGTTTGAGCAGAGTTGGAAGAAGATGCTTTACCCTTGTCATGATCAAGCAAAGGAGTTTTGAAAATAGTGTGATCAGTGTTAAAGGTCGAATGGGGTGGATCTACCTCAATTACTCCTTGCTCTAATAAATCTTGAATCATATGCTTTAATTGAAAACATGATGTAGTTTTATGTCCTTTGGACCGATGATACTCGCAGTACGCATTATCATTCCACCAATGCGGTTTTACCGCCGGTTCTGCCTTGATATCTGGTAGCTTAATAAATTTAGCTTGTATCAATTGTCTCATTACTGATTCAATAGGCTCTCCCAATGGCGTAAATTGTCGAGGAGGCCCATCCCGCGATCGGAAGGGTTTGCATTGCTGGTTTTGTTGTTGACCTTGTTGTTGAGTATATTGTTGAGTATGTTGTTGTTGAGCATGTTGTTGGTATTGCGACTATTGAGTAACATTGCTCATTGATGCTTGATTTTGTTCCATAGTTGACATGTTAGGAACACTCAATTTCTTGATTGTGAATGGGGGTTGATTTGCATTCACTGCTCTTGCATCAACAACTCCATCATTAGTGACATTCTTGTTCTTATACCAAAATCTATTTCTGTCCCCTGAATAATTTGTGTTGTCATTGTCTTTATTGATCTTGATAATTCCTTTAGCTACAAGAGCCGTTTCAATGCTCATTCCTTTCTTAATGAGTTTCTCTATAGTACTGGGACTTTTCAATTTTAGCTCATACATCATTTCTGGGACCAAATTCTGGATACATAGATTCACTTGTTGTTCTTTAGGTATATCGAGAGAAGAACGACTATACAAGCTTCGCCAACGTTGCAAGAAAGTCACTAATGGTTCACCTTGCTTTTGTTTGGTGTTGCATAAATCTGACATGGTTACATCACTGTCGATGTTGAATGCAAAATGAGATAAAAACTTTTGAGCCAATTCTGACCAAGTCTTTATATTTCCTGGCAGATGTGAATACCAATCCATGGCTTGTCCCGTGAGACTTCATGCAAATAAGCGCATTAAATATGTCTCCTCATAGCTTACTTCAGTACATGCCGGAAAAAATGCTCGAATGTGATCTTTTGGATTGCCATTCCCTTTATATTTCTCAAGGTTGGGTGCCTCAAAATGCTTAGGGAATGGAGGCATGTATACACTCTTGTCAAATGGATTAGGACATAAATCTTGATCTGTATACAACTTCTTTGTTCCTTTAGTTTCTAATGCATCAACTTTTCGTTGCAACTTCTCAAGTTGTTGCGCAATTGTATCAGATTTTAGAGCTCCATCTTAATCCCAGTTGGTATTCTTTGTTGATATATCGCATTTCCGATTGGTTGTTGATACTCTGCAATGGTCATTTTTGGCGTTTCCGGCATATAAAGTTCTTGGTACATCTCTTGTTGTTGCGGTTGTGCTATGCCTTGATATCGACCTTGTTGTTGTGCTTCTTGGAGGCTAGGTTGATATTGCAATTGAGTAGGTTGTTGATATTGCATAGGCGCCACTTGCGGTTGTGAAGTAGGATAGTTTGTTTGCCTTGGCACATATTGTGGCACATGTTGGTGTTGAAGCTGACGGACCGGAATTTGTTGACTTTGTGCCAATTGTTGTCGTGGTGTATATCCCATTATTTGTAAAAAACTTTGTTTAGATGGTTTTCGTTGCTTCTCCTTAGGATGGGGTATAGCACTTGCATTAACTTGCTGTGTTGTTTGTCCAATCCATTGTGATGGTTGCAAGTTTGCGTTAACTTGTAATGGTGCCGAAGGCGCTGCAATTTGTTGTCGAATGTGAAATTGTTGTTGTGGTACATTGCTTGTTTGCACATTCGATTGTACCTCTTGTATATTACTCAATCGTTGCAACAATTGTTGTTGGTGCAAACCACTATCCGTAGCTCTTTGTGTCGCCATTATCAAAGGATCTATCGCAATAGTGTTTGGCAAATATATTGAATTTAATGAGACATAAGAAATTTTTTGCATCGTGGAATTGCTTTGGACATTAGTGATATCAGGCATTCCAGTCGTGAATCTTTCCTGCATCTTAGATTTTGATCCAATTTTATGCATATTAGGAACTACTTCTTGTTGAGGGATATTTGTCAATATTTGCGTGGTCTTTGTTTGATCTTGTGTTGCAGGTGTTACATTGAATAGTGGATTATTTATTGTCTCAAATGGTGACTTTTGAGGAATAGTCACTGTCAATGCCTTTGAAGCACGTTTACTCATTAAGGTAGGCTGAGTTTCAGGATGCACATTTTCTTCATTTGGATGCGGAGAGAAACTTAACAACTCACCACCTTGTTGTTTTTGCACATTGACTTGTTCACTTGAAGAGCTCACATTACTCATCATGTTAAGATATTTTTGTGGAAACATCTTAAAGACCTTACTCAAGAACTTATCCATCTTTTTTGTTATCTTTGGATTTTGAAGGAACATGTCAACATCATCCAAATCATCGGAATTGAATGAAGAATCTGGTTGGATATTTGGATTTGTTTCTTGGTGAATGCCTTGATCTAAACCAAATCCTTGTGAGAGAGTTGGTTCTTCATACAATGTTTGTATTTCATGTTGCAAGCTGGGCTAATTCCAATTGAAAGGTGCATTTCCTCTTGGAGTTGGTGGGACACTCCCATGTCCTGGTTTCATAGGTACAAATACTGGTTCATATGATGGTGGTGGTCCAAGTTGAACCATTCCATATGGTGGTAGAGATGTGTTTGATGAACCTTCAACTTGCACTATTTGACTAGTTTGAAACTGCGAATTTGCTATGTTGTCCATGGGTTGATACATTGGTTCACTCATCTTCTTAGATTTTGATCTTGTCTCAACAGGCATGTCACTTATGCAAATGCAATTTTTTTTGGAATTTTTCAAAGACAATATATGATATGCAACTAAATGCAAACTAAATAAATGAAAATGCAATCTATGTTTTGGTTGTTTTTGAAGATTTTGACAAACTTATGAATGCAAATCTAAGAGAGGGACCCTTAGGAAATTGGAATGATATCTAGACCTCAAAGGACGAAAGGACTTAATTGACAAAGGACAAGATGACAATGTCTCCCCTATATGCTTGGATACTAAGCTAGGTTTGACGAAATGATATTGATGACAAAAGGACAAAAGGTTTGATAAGGTCTAGACCTCCTAACAATGACTTAGGGTTCACCAAAGATTTGGATTACTCAAGTATGACAAGACCTAGTTTTGACACTATATGCAAAGGGACAATTAGTATGCAAATGACCCTAATATGATATGATAATGACCTAAGCTTAATAAAGGGACTTAGGGTATGCAAATATGAATGTATGATAATGGTATGACTTTAATGCAAGAGGACATATGCAAATGGATGACCCCTATTGAAAGGAGTATGACTTAGGTGAAATCTAACCTTGGTACTTGACAATGAACTTTGCAAAATGCAACCTAGGATGAACCTATATGTAAGTGACATAAATGTTGAGACAAGTTTTTGAACAATGTTGGATAACCATGTTTTAGGAAGGTGAGCTTTGAATCTTGTTGAATTTTTGTTGGATGAATGTCTCTTGTGTTTAGTCTTATGTTGGATCAATTTGCCTTGCTCTTGAAATGAGGTACAATTCAACTTTTGACAAGCAAAGAATACGAGATATTGCAACTTAGACTCAAGATAATCATGCTCATTTCCACATTTCTTATGGTAGGCAAAGACATTAGGTACTTGAGAGGTAGACTCATTATGGGATTCAAGGAGAATACATAGATGCTTGACCCCACGGGCTCCCCTCCATGACACTCACTTCTCAGGGCAGCCAAGCATCAGTCCCCATGGAAATCTCCCCATGGTGAACTTAGTATCTCTTCCAAGTATCCGAATTTGTCCTTCTCAAGCAACTAGAAGGGTTTTTGGCTTCTAAAAACAAGGTATGTAGTAAGAATTTCTGTTAAGTGTTACTCCTTGATGTTATGCAAGCATGATTGAGACATTAAGCCCATCAAGATACCAAACAAATGTAGTTGTGAAAGCACGATTTAGACCAAGAGGCCCTACTTAGATATTGATATGAGAAAGAGTTCAAGGGCCATCACTTCCCAAGTAACTGCAATTCCCACGTAACACTTCCTTCAAAGCTTTCGCTCATCGGGTATTTTTTTATAGTGAGTTAGAATGCCAAGGAATTCTAGCCATACTCACTTTGGGTCATTCCCTTCTCATGATTATCACTTGCTTGCAAAAGCAAAGTGGTCGGGAAGGCGGGCCCTCTAAATGTGACACACAATCAACAACACAAGCATGGTATCGAAGATCTGGATTTTTGATCACCCTAAGAAGGATGAGAGCATACTCTCCTACTCCAATGTCACACTCAACAATCAAAGCAAACAAATGTTCATTCCAACCTATTTAGAAATCACTAGGTGCCTAAAAATTAATTGCAAACACAAAGTTTGGTTGTTTCTCCAAGGCAACCTGCAAAAACCTAAGTTAGAAGTTTGATTTGTTGTCTTTGACTATCGATTCTGCATAACACATGTTAGTAGTTTGATTTATTGCCTTTTCCATGCATATGCCAAGATTCTGCACAGATAATTAGTACCAAAATCCAAAGCACAGAAAACAGAATGCAAAAACTAAACAAATTTCAAGTAAAACACTGCATTTTTACCCCTATTCTGGACTTTACACAGGCGCAGAACCCATGACACAAGTGCAGAATGCATGACACAAGTGCAAAATATCTGACACAAGCGCAGAATGTCTTCAACACAGGCACAAGTTGCTTCACACAGGTGCAGAAGTCCTCAGAACACCCTGGACGACCCTGTTTTTTGGTTTTTGGCCTGCAAATCAACTTGAAAGCACTCAAAAACATAGTAAAAGGATTAGATGGTTAGTGTTTCACATCAGGTTCACCAATTAATGTATGTTAGGAAATAGGAAATCATCACAAGCAATATAAAAACTAATAATAGCTCAATCACGAAAGCTCACATGCAATTGATCTATCCTAAGCACAGTTAATAGAGACATGAAGTAAAAACATTCAAAAGTAAATACTATGCAAACCAAACATGGATATGAATGCTTCCTTCATGCAGCTCCATTGTTCTTCTTTCTTCTCCAAATAGCTTTGTTGTGGATCTCACCTACTAGTGCATGATCATGATATGAAAGCAAGTAAATAAGATATTGCTCAAGAATACTCGAAGCGTGATTGATTAGAAATTTGATAATCTGATTAGGGGCCAGGGATTTTGATTGAATAAAATTATCCAATTTATAGATAAATTGGAGAAAAGACAAGATTAGCATGACATTGATATTTTGGCAATTGATTTCGAAAATGGCACAATTGAGTGGAAAGAGGAAGGTTATGACACCTTCTATGTCATGAATTATGACATATTTCCAATGCAATGGTTAGAGGACTAAAAGCTTATGACATCTTGCTATGCCAAGAGTATGACGCATGAGAAATTCATGCTTCCACCAAAGCACAAAAATAGGGAGAACTAGAGACAATTTAATTAGGTGGAATTTAGAATTAGGAAATTAGAAAATAGGTGGAAATTAGGAATTAGAAATGATGGAAAATTAGAAAATTAGGTAAATTAATTAATAATTTGTCATTTATTAATTAATTCACAAAAAGAGGAATAATTAGCCAATTAAATAAATATTTAATTGCGATGAGAAGACTTAGGATAAATAAATAATTTATTAATCCTAGAGGAAGAAAATGACACACAAGGTTAAATGATTAAATCATGAAATCCTAGAAGATGAATCAACAATGTGAGAATGACAATTAGGTCTTAATGTCGATTCGATTTGATCATGATTTTGAATTAATAAATGAATAGTGTTGATAAATGATTTGATTGAGATTGGTTGACAAAAATCAATGACAAATTGACCAAATTGACATGATTGAAAAGGACAAGGATCGATGACGAATCGATCGCAATATGACAAGATTGACAAAGATCAACCAAAATCATGATTGAATATTGTTGTCGACAAGACCAAATTTGAAGGCGAGATGAATGAAGAATACAGAAGAATGACTCGATGCTCACAAATGATAAAGACCAAGTGCGTGACATAGGAGAAATGTTAATGCGATGCAAAAACCTAAAATGAGGCAATGCGCAAGTGTTAAAGCATGACTTCGCAAGCGTTGACCATTTTTAGGTGTCTACATTTTGCCCCTCTTTGAGACAAATCGATCATTGGCACCTATCAATGCAGTAAGCCATCATTTGTGAGCATGGAATGAGGACGTCTCTGAATGCCATCGCTTTGCCAATGCGGTAAGCAATCCTGTGTTTGCCCTAATCTCGGGCATGAATGTGATGTAATATATGCCAAGTCCTGCTAAGATATCTTTGTCCGTGCTCCTGAGTCTATGTCATAGCATGAAGCAGTCTAGTCGATTCTCCCGCGTGATCAACGGATACTGTCGACTCTGCATCACAATTGGGGCATCTTTTTGTCAGTTTTAGGGTTTGCTCCTACGAGTTTCCTTTCCTCATTTTCATGTCCAAATCAGGGTGTTTTTCATCTAATCTGACCTATCCTACCTTTATCCCCCCTTTTCGGATCATTTGCATGTCATTTTGACCAAAATTAGGGTTTTCAATGCACAATTACACCTGTGTCAGAGAACCTATGCCTGTGTCAAGTAACTTGCGCTTGTGTCTTCCTACACAAGTGCAAGATTCACCCTGCACAAGTGTAGAAGTCAATTTTTGCAGTTTCTGTGGGCCCTCCAATGTCCTGCAAGCAATCAAAATTCACAAAATTGCAAACATGGGTTTTTGAGATCCATACCGCTGCTCCTGCATCATCCAGTCGTCTGAATGTGCGTACATGTTCCCCAAGGTGATCCGCCATTGGAATGTTCACCATCTCTTTGCAAGTGTCCTTGTCCAGAGCAATAAATTCTCCTCTTTGGCTAGTACAAAAGAGCAATTTTCACCCTCTTGGTCTCATTTATAGCTCTTTGTCATTGCATAGATGGACGTGCATCCTCTCCATCTTATGATGGTCACAGTCTTGTGCACCTTAAATTGCTTGTCCTTCATGCATCCGATCTCCGATTATCCATCCGTTCGATCCTATCATTTTTATCGATCAATTGGCCTCTTTTCTGCATGTTTCCGATCAATTCCTCGAGGGGGCATGCATATGTCATTGTCATTGTCTGGGGCATTTTCATTATTTTTCTTTGAAACAACGCTTAAAATCACATTGTCTCAAAGAGGGGCAAAATGTAGACACTAAAAAATGGTCAACGCTTGCGGAGTCATACTTTAACATTTGCGCATTGCCTCATTTTAGGTTTTTGCGTCGCATTAACATTTCTTCTATGATTCGCACTTGATTTTTATCATTTGTGAGCATCGAGTCATTCTTCTACATTCTTCAATCATCTCGTTCTCAAATTTGGTCTTGTTGACAACATTATCCAGTCATGATTTTGATCGATTTTATCCTATTGCATCAATGTGCGTGCTAATTTGTCATCATTTTGGACATCGTCAATCCTACTTAGGGTTTTGTCCTCTTATCAATCTTATCATCAATCTTATCATTTTGGACATCGTCAATCCTAACTAGGGTTTTGTCCTCTTTTCAATCTTATCATCTGGTGATCGGTTTATCAATCTTATCGTTTTACGATCGATTTGTCATCAATCATTGTCATGTTTGATCTTGTCATTTTGCGATCGATTTGTCATCGATAATGGTCATTTCCAATCTTGTCATCTTGCAATCTATTTTGTCATCGATCCTCGTCCTCTTGTCAATTTTGTCATTTTGTGATCATTTCGCTATCGATCATTGTCTGTCTCAATTATGTCAATTTGGATCAATTAGTCATTGTTCCTCGTCAATTGGCGCCTATCAATTTGGTCTCCTTATCAATCTCGGTTAGTTTGTCAATAAATCAAATCATTTATCACATTGGTCATTTATCAATTCAAAATCATGATCGACGTTAATTATCTTCAATTAGGACCCAATTGTCATCATCGCATTCCTAATTCACCTTCTAGGGTTTCATGATTTAGTCATTTAACCTTGCTTATCATTTTCTTCCTTTAGGATTAATAAATTACTTATTTATCCTAAGTCTTCTCATTACAATTAAATCTTCATTTAATTGGCTAATTATTCCTCTTTGTGAATTAATTAATAAATGACAAATTATTAATTAATGAGGAAAAACACCCTGATTTGGCATTGAAAATGAGGAAATGAGGAAATTATCATAGGATAGGTCAAATTAGATGAAAAAAACCTGATTTGGACATGAAAATGAGGAAAGGCAACTTGTAGGAGCAAACCCTTAAACTGACAAAAAGATGCCCCAATTGTGATGCAGAGTCGACAGTATCCGTTGATCACGCGAGAGAATCGACCAAACTGCTTCATGCTATGACATAGACTCAGGAGCACGGACAGAGATATCTTATCAGGACTTGGCATATATTACATCACATTCATGCCCGAGATTAGGGCAAACACAAGATTGCTTACCGCATTGGTAGAGCGATGGCATTCGGAGACCTCCTCATTCCATGCTCACAAATGATAAAGAGGGGCAAAATATGATCTTTAGGTGTCTACAGTATGATCTTTATATATATAGACCTCCTCAATATGTCTACAATATGTGCAGGGCGAATCCTGCACTTGTGTAGGGTCTTCTGTGCTTGTGTAGGAAGACACAAGCGCAAGTTACCTGACACAGGCACAAGTTCTCTGACACAGGTGTAATTGTGCATTGAAAACCCTAATTTTGGTCAAAATGACATGCAAATGATTCAAAAAGGGGGGATAAAGGTAGGATAGGTCAGATTAGATGAAAAACACCCTGATTTGGACATGAAAATGAGGAAAGGCAACTTGTAGGAGCAAACCCTAAAACTGACAAAAAGATGCCCCAATTGTGATGTAGAGTCGACTGTATCCGTTGATCATGCGGGAGAATCAACCAAACTACTTCATGCTACGACATAGACTCAGGAGCATGGATAGAGATATCTTAGCAGGACTTGGCATATATTACATCACATTCATGCCCGAGATTAGTGCAAACACAAGATTGCTTACCGCATTGGCAGAGCGATGGCATTCGGAGACCTCATTCCATGCTCACAAATGATAAAGAGGGGCAAAATATGATCTTTAGGTGTCTACAGTATGATCTTTATATATATAGACCTCCTCATTCCATTTTTAGGTGTCTACAGTATGATCTTTATATATATATATATAATGCAACAAAGGCACAACAATACATCTATAAATCCTTTTCTATTCCAGATTTAAAGTCTGATCCTTCCTTCCACAAAACAAGACTTTTACAAAATAGAGGAAAATAAAACCAAAAACTAACTAAAATTCGTCGCAAAATCTAACCCCTATTCCATCTATCTTCCTTTAATTGATAGTTTTTAGAATAGGGGAGGTCTTCCTAAAAACTCGACCTCCCCCAAATCAGTTATGAAACTAACAAGATATAATTGGGATAGATGTCCCAAAGTCTTTGCATAAACATGAAAATCACATCAACAAAAATAGGGCCTAGATCAACTCATTATGCTGCTATCCCATCATCATCTTCTTCTTCGCTTTCCTAGGCATCATGGGCGGTTGTCAGTTCCTAGATTATAGATTGGTTTAGAACCTTCATTGCATTGAGCTTTGCCTTCACTGCTTCCTTGTTCCATCGGTGCTTCATCATCTTTTTGACATGTTTTGGTAACTGATTGTTACCAATAAAGGTCATGGAATCAATCCGAGCAACCCGTGTTATATCCTTAGGAGTGAAATTACCCTTGGCTTTGATTTTCTCCATGTATATTTAGAAATTTTTTATCGCATCCTGCGTGTTCAACCCGCAAATCCCCAACTGCCAATCATGGTCAGGGTTAACCACCTTGTTGTCATTAACTATACTGCATTGGAGGTCTTGGAGTTCATACATAGAAGTCTTAGCATCAGAGATTATAGATTTAAAGGTAAGAACCCACCACATTATGGTCTTCTTTAGCACGGAGAGCTGACATTCATCTGTTACCAGTTTGATTGAGTGTTCTGTTAGAAACCTAGCAGCCCCATGTTCTTCTATTTTAGTGAACAAATGCAAGACATTCTCCCACTTGCGTTCCTCTTTTACCCAAGGCAAAAGATGATTTTGAACTTCTACAATGAGTCTTTGTATCTCATCACATAACTTCCGAGAGTTAGTGATATACTTCTCTTCGTCCTTGACTATTCCTTCGATCCATCTTTCCATGGCCTCTGCAATGCTTTTGGCCCATTGAGCCTGGCTCATTAACTTTTTATTTTTTGGTGAAGTCAGATCAAAGTTCTTTGTAGCATGAGATATAGGGAGTGCCCCAAAGCAACTAATGTTGTTGATGAACTAGGCAAGAATATTTATGTGTCACTTTAGCTCTCTCTTTTCCCGCCCATCTTTCTCTGATCTAGTGAGCATTTTCTTTGCCGATACCTAGAAGAAATGATTATCTGAGTCCCTACTCATATTTCCCAGCTCCACCTTAGTGATCTCAAAATCATCTGTACTAGCTTCCTTGTTTTCATCCTTGGGCTTGTATGAGGCAATTTTAGTGACCCATTTTCTGGTTCCTTCATCATTATCCAAGCGAGTAGCTGTTTTGAACTTTTTTGGCTTGGGGCCCTTCTATGTGTACTTAACAACCATTTCCTGAATTGGAATAGTCACGGGAAGGAAATTCCACTTTTTGTTTATCGAAGTGGTTAACCACTTAGGAGTTGCACTGGAACTGGTTGTTCCTTCGATCGCTTTGGAAGGTAGTGTCATAGCTACGGTTTCCACATGGGAATCCAGGGCATTAGCAACATCGCTATCTAGGTCTTCAACTTCAAATATTTGGGCATCAAGAATCGTATCCTTCACCTTTGTATCCTTAGCTTGATCCATCCTTCTTTGAGTAGCACTTCATGACCAGGTATGTCGAGGAGTACAGAAATCCAAAGCTGAATTACACTTATGTCTAAACTGAGGCAGCTTTTTATCTTTACCTGCATGGACAGGCATAGAAGCATTATTAGAAAAATGCTTTGGTGAACGCAAAGGAACCTCATTACTTCTCGTAGAATTAGACTTGACGCCCAATTTCACTGCTTTCTTCCTAGCAACCCACACCATGGTTCTCTCCAAAACTCCTTTGGTTCTTAGTTTTATATCATCTTCCTCTTCCTCATCCCAGTTGATTGAAGGCACCTCAGTTTCTGCACAGGCTAAGTATCCAGGTTCAAATAGTTCTAGATAGTCCTCTTCGAGCCCCTTAATGTCCAACTTTACCTGTAGTGAAATAACTTGCTCTAACACCATCCTCATGTTTCCCCTTTTGAAAACCTTGAGTTCATTACTACAATCTTCCTACAAACAACATGATAGATCAAACAAGTCACATCGTGGTCCCATAATATTTCATGGCTTATCGAAAACTATCCCATTCAGACACTCCAACTTGGACCAACCATTAGCATCCAACTCAACATGCCAAATCGAGTCTATCATGGTCCCCACTAAGTCTCTAAAGACTATTAGTAGAAGTTCCTCACTTTTGCAATCCCTTAGAATCATCTTATCGAACTCAAAAGTCTCAATGAAAATATTTGTCATGCCAAGACCTAACAAGGTCTTATCGAGCACTGACTCCATCAACAAGAGTTAAGTCTTCGACATCCTTCTTAAAATGTCTCAACTGCTTATCACCAAGAGATGTGCCTTTAGCTACTAGATTAAAAAAATCTTACCTAAATCGCATGTTACATTGATAAGGAACTTATATCGGCAAGACCAACCAATCGCTATATCAAAATAGTCTTATTGTCACGAATAGGGACTTCGGCTACCGGCTGGAACCGTCACCCCGAAACTGAATCTCACACCAAAACACCTTGATGTCGCCAACACCCATTGAAAGTAATACTGATATCTTATCTCATGGGAGAGAGCTATTAATTTAGTTAACTACTCAAAGCATCATACTAAAAACCAAATCTATACCAAAATCGCTACTCTGTACATAGCTCCTCTAGGCGGGTATAGATAATATGATGGTTATCAACTGCTTTATCAATAACACAAAGGTTATTCAGTTCCCTTTTAAGATGATCAATAAAATGAATGTTATCCACACTAAACTCCTCATTGTAGGAACAAAATGCCATCTAATCAATATTTAAACTAGTGAGTATGAGGCAACTATTCTCAACATTCTCCCGCTTGACAAAGAACTTACCGATATCTCTAGAACATTCAAGACTAAACATTAGTTAGATCAATAGTCAAAATGTTTGCTCCCATCCAACTAATAAACCCACATGATTGAAAAATAGCACCCACAAGAAGTGCTAACCATCCAATCTGATGTACCGTAGAGGTATGCTTCATTAGTAAACTCATACCACCAACATAATCAACCCATAATCAGCAACCACAAACTCCATGTGCGAGCTAGTCGATGAAGACTAAACATGTCCAAAAACTCCCACTGCAGGGGTAATGTCAATCTTGAAAGATCAAAGGCATACAGAGTCTACCAATCACAACACATAGAAGATGTAACCATGTAATACCAAGGACCATCCGCAAAGATAAGCACATCCCACAAACAATATTGTTGCAAGCAACTGCAAGCATGTCCATCTACATACACCTCTAAGTGTCTATTGTGACAAGTAAGACCTCCTTTATGACCCCAAAAGAAGATCAACTTACTCCATTTCCTATTTCAAGAAATCATCCCACTACCATTACCTATGTTAAGGAAATAACCATTCTATCCATCTCTCACAATGAACCTTCCAAAACTATCTAACTTAGCTCAAGATCCACAAATTTGAAAGAAAATCATAAAACACCCGAGAGACAATGGTAAAAACTTCCCAAGTGAAAAAATTTCAAGTAGATTAAGAGTGGGGAATGAGAATGCCCCTCCAAGGTCTCCAAGTCATCATGACTCATCCAAGAGAAATCTCCTCATAGGTCTTTGTTGAACTCACATCAACCAAGGTGTAGGCTCCTTAGACTTCCAGCTGAAATCTCATCAAGAGTAACTATCTCAGGAAATATCTCTCTTCTCAAAAGAATTACACCCTCACCTAAGTCTCTATGTATCCAAGAGTACTAGAAATTGATCAATCCATGCCAAATTCCAAATGCATCTCTACATTCCCATGAATTTCTCAAACATTTGACCACTACAACCAAGACAAAGATAACTTACCAGACCACTATCAAAGCTCCAATATGTAGAATCAAGAACCTACCATGACATCATGATCTAACTATCCCCTCATAGGAGATCACATGATCTAAGTGAACAAACCACAATCTCAAGAGCAAAAAAATCTAAACTAGTCTCAAGAGAGTACCATGACATAACAACATCACACTCTCAACCAATATCACCTGTCAAGAATAACAACACCTCAAAAAAGAACTCCTTCAGCCCTCAAGATGTCAACATCTTCAAATATCATAAATATTATTATCTTCCTACAAGTGTACCCACAAATGTGAAAGACTCTTTTGTAGCAACAGGATCTAAGGCACCCTCCAAACATATGCACATTGAGAAGATCATTCACCGTCCAATAATGAATATGCAATCATTACTCAAGCTCCCACTAAACTACAGTACCAAGCTCTCCAAGCATCATGACACACCATCTCCCAATCTTAAAATCTTCCAGGTCCTCACACATAGGTGTACTATCAGTCACACCAAGTGAAACCAAGATCTCCAAACCAAAAAAATATACAACATGATACACAATCCCATAACCAATTATCCCATACTCAATTATCATATATTATCTTATCTCAAAGAAACTACACCAATGCACAAGTGAACACAAAGAAGACCAGCTAACAAGTCTACGTGAGCACTGAATCAAACCTCATGGATATAGATAGTCCACTTCTGAGTTATCCCACTACAACTGAATAGGTGATCATCGCACACAACTGTATAACTTGTAGATCCAATCAGCTACACACAAAATCACTATCACATTAGCTCTATGGAAAATTAGATCTCAAAGAGAAAATTCATGCAGACAATCATGACTTAAGCACCAAACTAAACACACATCTGATTTACCAATCATGTCCACTTTGAGCACCATAATCTAGGAACCCACCAACTATAGAAATGATAAGTGACTAACCACTATCAACATCCCCATGCAAAGAAAGCATTTCACCTCCTCACACCATGCACAAAGCATGCATGTATAACTGCAAGTATCTCATCTAGTACCACCCCAAACAAATGGGGCCTAGAAAATAGCTCTTAAGTAGATCCACAAGTCTCTTGGTATTCCAAATCACCTCCATGATCAAACCATGCTTAGCTTCAACACAATACTGCACCATTATGAAACTCTCCAAGCAAATGACCAATGTACTCAATACCAAGACTCACCTCTATTGAGATGTCATGTTGCCAAGGTAGCAATGTAGACACTGGCATTGCTCTGAGAAGAATCAGTGTCAGAAGCGTTCTTCTTTCCTTTATCCTCACAATCCTTTTGGAAATAGCCAGTCTTCCCACAATTCTAGCACCTTGCCTTGTACTTCTTTCCCAGAGAATTTGATCTCCCTTGTCACTTGGACTTGGACCTCTTGTCCTTCTGCTTGCCTTTTTACTTTGATCTGCCCCTCACAACCAGAGCTTCTTTGACCATTTCAAAAAATTTCCTCTGTGCTTACTCTGACGGTAATGAAGCAACCACATCTTCCATTTTGAAAGTGGTTGTTATACTTCCAATGGCCACCACCAAATGATCCCATGTGTCAGGCAAGGAACATAACACAAGCATACAATGGTCCTCACCCTCAATCTTATCTCCTATAGAAGTTAACTATGCAACAATCATTTTGAAATCATTTAAATGTTTTTCAATAGATTTCTCTTTTCTCATATTCAAGGAGTATAACTTCTTCCTTAGGAACAACTTATTTACCAGATACTTTCCCTGATAAATATCACCAATTTTATTCCACAAATAAGTTGTTTTCTTCTCCTCATGAACATTCAAGAGATCAGAATCCGCAAGGCATAATCTAATCAGCCCTTTGGCCTTCCTGTCTGTGAGATCCCAATCTTCTTGTTCCATGCCTGATGGTTTTGATCCAAACAGTGCAACTCAGAGGTCTCTATCAACCAACAGGTCTTCCATCTTGAGTTTCCACAGCTCATAGTTGCTACCATTGAACTTTCCAACATCTACTCTTCCTGATGTGCTAGCCATCTCAATCTGCAATTCACAGAAACACAAGTTCTTCTACAGAACTCCCACAATAGAATTAACACAAACAACCCATTCTACCCACAAGGATAACACACAAACCAAGCTCGGATACCACTTGTAAGGAAAACACAACATAAAAACACCTTCCACAGTGTTAAATTCAAGGGGGAGTATAACTGAGATTATTTTCTATTTTAGATTATTGTCATTAAGATGCACATTGACTTGATAATAGAGCAAACAAAAGATTCACACAAGCACAGAGAGACCACAAAATTTATGTGGGAAAACCCTTACCGGTAAAAATCCCACCACCAAAGCTAATATCTTGTATTAGAGTAAAATGCTTATTATATACACGGTACAAATTAAGCTCTTAGGTGTATATTACACAATCTTTGTCCTGACAGTATTCAAGCTACAGATAGAATTCAACCCAGGCACCACATAGGCAACAAGAAGAATAGTTCTGTAATAGACCAATCACTCATCAACCTCCAATCTTTTCCCTCAGCATCCGACCATCCAAAATCCATCTTTACCAACTTATGGTATTCAAGGCAATCATCTTTCTGACCTCAGTTACAAATGTTTCTACATCAAGTCTTTCAAAATTCTCACACATCTCTCTCTTGGTCTCTCCTACAACCGTTTCTTCAAATGATTATATCTCTGCTCGAGAAAATAGTTCACTTCAATTACATGGCTCCAATTATCGAACTTCCTCAAGCTATCGATAATACACCATGTTATCTCCACGCTTCCTTAGAGTCATTCTAGTTTGGACCTATCACCAACAGACAACTCGATAGATCAAACAAGTCACATCATGGTCCCATCATATTTCATGGCTTATCAAAAACTATCCCATTTAGACACTCCATCTTGGACCAACCATTAGCATCCGACTTAGCACGTCAAATTGAGTCCATTGTGGTCCCCACTAAGTCTCTAAAGACTATCAACAAAAGTTCTTTACTTCAACAATCCCTTAGAATCATCTTATCAAACTCAAAAGTCTCAACAAAAATATTTGTCATCACCAGGACCGAACAAGGTCTTATCGAACACGAAATCCATCAACAAGAGTTAAATCTTTGACATCCTTCTTGAAATGTCTTAATGGCTTATCACCAAGAGATGTGCCTTCGGCTAACAACTTAAAACATCTTACTGAAATCACATGTTACACCAATAAGGAACTTCTGTCAGCAACACCAACCAATCACTACATCAAAATAGTCTTATCGTCACGAACAGGGACTTCAGCTACTTGTTAGAACTATCACCCCGAAACTGAATCTCAACCGAAACACCTTGATGTTGCTGAGACCCATTGAAATTCATACCGATATGATATCTCATCAGAGTGAGTTATGACTTTGGTTAACTACTCGAAGCATCATACTGAAAACCAAAGCTATACATAAATCCCTACTCTGCACACATCTCCTCCAAGCGGGTATATATAATACGTAGGTCATCAACTGCTTTATTAATAACATGAAGGTTATTTAGTTCCCTTCGAAGATGATCAATAGAACAGACATTATCTACACTAAACTGCTCACTGGGGGAACAAAATGCCATCTGATCGAGATTTAAACTAGTAAGTTTGAGGCACCTCTTCTCAACATTTTTTGAGGTCTCAACATTTTTTGAGGAAAGATTTGATTGTTTCTCCAAGATTAGTGTATTTTTCGTGTTAATGTTTGGAGAAGGTTTTCTATGGGTTTTTTGTCCATTTGTGTTTCTCTTGCTCTAAGACCTAGCGACAAGAGGCATAAAAGAGACTCAAAGACCTTAGAGATCAGATGCAAGCTATATGAAATCTAAAGGCTATGTTTTTGGATTTTTGAAATGTTATAATTTTTTGAATTTTGAGTATTTCTCAAATGTTTTTGAGATTTTTGGAATTAGAAACATGCAAAAGTAAACCTAGAATTGTCAAAGGAATGTGTAGACCTTGGATAATTAAACTTCATGATGATTGATTAGTCAAACTTACTCTAGATTGATGAGTGCGAGAAAAACATACAAGAGGATAGACTAGAATGAGCCAAGATGAAGGCCAAATCGATGATGAAATGAACTCATGGTTTTTGACAATGAATTATTAACCCAAGGTTTTGGTTAAATCCAAATGATCTCGATGCGAGAAAATTATGACTAATTTTAAAGTTGCAAGACAAATGCAAGGAAATGAAATGTGCAATCCTACTAGTATCCACTAAGTCTAACTTTGAGATCAATTTTGGTCTGGAAGAAATTGTTTCTGAGGCAATAAGGCACTTGACAAGCATTAAAGACAAAGAGGTTGTTTGACTTGGACTAAAATAACTCCATGATCTATAGTTCACAAGAAGGGCCTAAAGGAGCCCACAAATTCAATTGCCTCTACTAGTATAACACATCAAATTTAACAAACAATCATAAGAAAGCACTTCCTACTCAAAGAAACAAAAGATACTACTTGATAGAGCTCCTACTACAATAAGAGACCTATCCACAACATATAGATAGAGGTC
Organism: Cryptomeria japonica; assembly: GCF_030272615.1. Lineage (NCBI taxonomy): Eukaryota > Viridiplantae > Streptophyta > Pinopsida > Cupressales > Cupressaceae > Cryptomeria > Cryptomeria japonica. The sequence goes on along the minus strand of NC_081405.1, from coordinate 409,805,111 downwards.
CAGTGGCTCAGTCTGAGTAGCATACACTTAGAAAACACTAGTGCACCTTTCCTCTTAGCCCAAAGATCTGAAGATCATATGAATTGAGGGGTTTATGTTTTACTATGGGAGGTACATGGAGAGTATCTATAGGGTATGATCTACAATCCTTGAACTATCAAGTATAGGGTTGGCTTCTAATAACAAGGGTTCTTAGTAATTCTTCAAGGAATAAAGCCACATACAATTTCACTAGGCAAGATACTAAAGGCTTTTACAACTCTTATCAAGCCTTGATTTTTGAAGGCTACCAAATTTAGATTGCACCCATGTTGTATGCACCAAATTGGACAAGCTTTCATTTGCTATCCATTTCTATAGTGGCTCAAAGAGAAAAATTGGTTTGGTTGTTCCCACATGGAGTCATCATTTCTCCAAAGAGGTAGGCCTTATAAGAAAAGAAAAGACAAACCTCATTACACTTTTCTCTTACACCCAAGATCTTGAAGGCAAGGGGAGAGGATACTTAGTGCAAATGTGGGTCCGCCCTAGACAAAAGCATAAGAGTGCAAAACATGGAAGACAAGGTTCATTTTAGAGAATCGAATTGAGATATTTTCTAATCTATAAAGTAAGGAAAGATAAAATAGTGATAAACCTTGCAAAAACACATAGGATAAGTTTTTAAGGAAAGAACCCCTTTTACGCTTTGGTCCCTTTGATAGAGCAATCACAACTGCGATAGTAAAATAGTGACAATTTTCTCAATTCTTAACGAAATTCAAACCGCAAAATGATTTGAAAAGCTAAGAGTGAGATCTAAAAATCCATAATTTTTTTTCCAAGTTTCTACATGTAAAACTTTCTATGAATGAAAGAACAACACAAGTTTGAAAAGAAATTTGCAATTTTAATCGCGATAGTAAAATAGTGATAACTTTCTCCATTCTTAAAAAAATTTCAAATTGTAAAATAATTCAAAAAGCTAAAAGTGAGATATAAAAATTAATGAAACATTTTTTGTAATTTCTAAATGTAAAATTTTCTATTAATGAATGAACAACAAGGGTTTGAAAGAAATATTGCAATTTTAGCTACAATAGTAAAATAGTGATATTTTTCTCAATTCTTAACGAAATTTCAAACCGTAAAATGATTCAAAAAGATAAAAGTGAGATCTAAAACCTCATGAAATCATTTTAAAATTTTTTTGCAAGTAATATTTTCCATTAATAAAATAACAACACGGGCTTGAAAGAAAATTGCAAGAAAGTGTGTAAGATTTGTTGCAATAAATGTTAGATTCATGTTGGGTTCACCAAAATGTACAGCTTGAAATTACACATGAATAAATCATCAAAGAAAAACAACCAATTCCTCCAAACTATGTTGAAATCAAGCCATCCTATGAATATCATGAAGATGAGAGTGCATAATGAAGATTAAAAAATCAAAACAAGGGACTATAAAATAAATACTCCCCTAATCTCTCCATAGTTCTCGAGTATCTTTCCAAATTGAAATGATAATGGACCTTAGAAATATAGAAGAACAAAAAATTAGATAAAAATAAATATAAAGGGTAGTGGTTAAAGAGAAAATGGAAGCAAAGATTTAAATTTATAGATTGGGAGATAGATAGATCAATGGTTGTGTTTGAATTCATCTGAGAAGGGATGGACAGTTGAGATCAGATAGTACACATTTTACCAAAGATAGGGAGAGAGTGGGGAGATGCTTGGAAGGAATCCAAACGGCATGTGGCAAGGCTGGAAGAAGAAGAAGGACAAGTGGTAGAGACTGTAAGATAGTGGAGAAGTGGAGAATATGGTGAAAGGAATCAAAGCACAAGTCGTGATGACTTTTAGAAAGTGGTGAGGGGGAGGAAAAAGAGAGAATTATATAATATAATTATTTCATTTCATGAGCAAGGGGGTACTAGTAAACAAATATTTATCTTTTTATCAAACAGAGGAGTGAAAGGATAAATGGATTTATTTATTTGACCATAGATAAATAGTTAGTAAATTAAATAATAAAGATTATTTAATTATAAAAGGAAATTAGAAGAATATGACGATAATAATTAATTAATTAAAATCAATTAATTATGGGCTAAATGATAATTAAATAAATAATATAAAATTACTTAATTAATATAAAGAGGGGGAATGGTTAGTATGTTGATTAAATAATTAAAAAATATTTAATTATGGACGAAGATTGATGAAAGTGACCTGTGAAAATCCTCTATTATTGGAGAAGGGTGAAAAAATATCACCATTACATTGTTTGGAATTGCAAAGGTCAAGTATTATTTTTTTATTTTCAACATTATATGAGATTTTGGTTCCCAACCAAGCAAATAAAATATGTATTAAAACCTTGAGGTAAGTACAAGAACCACGCAAGTGCTTGTCCTTCTAAAATTTCAAGGGAAGGGTATCATTAGGTATAGGATAGTTTATGCAATCTCTTGTCATGTCAAAAAAAAATTCCTTGAGATGATCTTAGGGATTTCTTTTTCTCTTATATTTGCTAAATTTTGGTCAGGGATAGTTTTTACGAGAGACATCATTTGATTATTGATCTATCAAAGGGGTAAGGGTAAATTTCTTCAAATTTATATGTTTTGTACTATTTAATGTCCCTATTTATAACCTCTTAAGTGTACTTTCCATTTGTTACTTCTCTTGTGAAAATGGATTCCTAGGAGTTGGGTTTGGAGGGTAAAATTGGTTTCTATGATAAGTAATTGGTTATTGATGAGTGAATTGAAATTTATTTATTTTTGAGACATATTGTTGTTGGTTTTATAGTGGTTATGGATAATATTCTATAATGGGAAGACATGAAGTGGCTAGAAGGTATTATGGTGTTAGGGGATAATGCATTTCTTGTTGTGTTGTTGGGGAGGATATGATGGTGTGAGTAAAAAACATATTGAGGAAAATGATATTGGAGGAGGATACAAGGAAGAGTAAAAAGAGATGAAAGGAAATATCATAATTGTTAGTTAAGTGTTGGTTGTGGTACTGATATGGGTGGTAACGATTGGATCATTATGTAGGGGAGGAGATTTGTCCCCTCCAAGATGATGAATCTTAGAGGACAAATAAGTCCACCACTACCTCTTCAAATTGGCGGTAAGATGAGCCAGGGGATAACAAACAACTAAACTAACTATATGAAAGTAAATAACAAATTTATAATGAAGAAATAATAACACACAGGAAACTAGTTTTACATAATAGAACATAATTAAAATTGGTATATACCTCTAGATCAATAAGCTCTCAGGTTCTGAACTTCAACGTGGGGCATGAATGCCAATGCGGTGCGTTGTCGTATGTATGGCCCACAAACATAATTTTTTCAGAAACGGTTATGTGTGCGCTTTTCGATGCATAGGACCTGTTCGCCACCTGTGCACATTGAGATAGAAAAAAATGTTGGGGGTTGTATAGGGGCTTGCCTCATTTAGACTCCCGCTTAGGTGTTTCCATCACCACAGACAACCAGATAGATAGAATAGAAAAATAAACTGAAAACTTGGTAAATTGGAAAATTGGAAAGATGCAAATAGAAACTATACTTTACTTAATGGAAGCAAAACCCCTATTGCATGTAATGTAAAATTTGGTAAATTGGAAATATGAATGCACCTAGATAATAGATATAATGAAAATGTGAAAAATTTATGTTGCATGCAATGATAAAAGTTAAAAAGAAGGCAAGGCGTGTAGCCAAACTCCTCTTGTTTGAGATATGAGCATGATGAAGCCCTTGGTACGTGCTTGTTGGTAAGACTTTGCTACAAGATGATTGCAACTTAATGTTGGTAGAAGTATGTCCAAGAGAATAGCGAGAGAAATATGAGATCAAGAGTGCAATAAGAGAGCCAAAAGACAAGAACCCAAGCCAGGAACCCCTCCAAATGAGATAGGAAGGCTTTTTAAACTAAGAGGCACAAAGAGTCGTTACCACAAAACATGAGCCAAAGGACACACATTGACCAATGTCCAAGTATCTACTAAATTCGAGATTCTATAGGTTTATCAGATGTTAGGGTGGAACGAGGACGTCCATGCATTGGTCCTACGTCCAACCAAATATAAGCCAAAAGGGTTGTTTGAGGTGTATAGTAGCACTTTGTCTCTTGAGCCCATGATGCCAAAATAGTAGAATTTTGATCATGAGTTTATCATTAATGCACTGTGCACCATGCATAAGTGTCATAAATGCACTAGGTGTGATTTAGGACACTCCATTTTGCCCCCACTTTGGTGGACTAATCAACTCAAGGGATCAATCACACTAAAGTAGTTTAGAAGGATTCATTCATTAAGCCCATGCAATGTAATAAATGCAATAAGTGCAATAAATACTTAACACAAAAAGGATATTGTAGGGGTCATAGAGGTCGAGTTAACGGTCATAGATGATGCCCCCAAATCTCCACGAGGAACCACAGTATTTCACGCGATGAATTCTATACTTTAAAACTTGAAAATTTATCAGCACGAAAAAATAGCGGAAGCTACTTTGGTGAGAAGAGTTCTTAAGGATAATTAGTACGGATAGAAAGGAAAAATATGATTAAGTTAAGTATATGCCCCCTCGTGTTTTACCCCCAACGAGGTGGGCAAAACAGGAAGGAAAATGAGCTAAAATTTTCCCAAAAAGAGCAAGAAAAATTTTGGGCAAAAATTAGGCTATATACTCGAAAGTGGGCCCACAGAAGGGTCATTGTCACTATTCATTATGGGCATTGGAGCTATGGTTTGAATAGAGGCCAAGAAAAAATTCCATGCAAACAAGACTATAGAGCCAACATGATTGAGGAGTTGTGGACAGCGATAGAGAAAGGCGATAAGCCCAACCAGGTATAGTTTGAAACACACCTTAGTTTATCATTTTACGCATTTTTGGAGCTTTTTAGTTTGGACAGTTGTGCAGGTGTCCAGAGGATGCACTACCATCCGAGCAACGCACTGTCATCTCTAACAGGCATGTTCGTTTGGATGATGTGTTGGCATCCGACTGGGGCACTGTCATCCATAAGACATGCACACGTCTTATGGGCGCATAGGTGTCAAAAAAGTAATAAAGATGGAGATTGATATAATTTATTTTCTATGGGCATACATTGCTTGAGATGCGGGAGCATACTTTGGGGCATCTGTTGTAGACTTTATGCGGTCAGGCAGAGGAGCCGTTCACGGTTGATAAACAACTTCTTTGGAGAGTAGGTCTATGGTGGACGTTTTCTCTACCAAAGTTTCAGTTCCACGCCCCGATGCTACGCGAGTTGATAGAGAGATGGGATGCACACACCATGTCATTCCAACTGCTGACAAGGGAGATGATGATGACTTTGATTGATGTGTATCACATCCTTCGACTTCCTATCTAGTGGGAGTAGATGTCTTCAGCCATGCTATTTGTCATGGAGCAGGGCAAACAATAGGAGTGGGCCCCGGGGTGGGGGTTCGATGACACAAAGCATGTGTATCTACGAGTGTGGGGCTAGGGGCGAGTGCTAGTTCCCTTGGTTTGACACATTAGGATAGTGATCATTGCACAATGGGCATTGACAAGCAACCAAGGCTCGAAGCTAACTATGGGGTTCATGCCTCTGATATGAGAGATGGAGGAGAGGCAGACAATGTACACATGGGGTTGTAGCATGCTAGCCCACCTCTACTATGAGCTCTCCTAGTACGTGCACCGCGAGTACCAGAGTCTCACAACATGCACCCTCTTACAGGTCTGGGCCTTTGAGCATATCACTTGTACGTGACTAGTTGGATTTCCAACACCCATGCCATTAGACATGCCATGGGCACATGCATACCCATTACGGTGCAGTGGATGGCGGACAAGAGACTAGACATATTGGAAACTTGGGATTATAGACATCATCTAGCAGCCAAGACATGGGGGTTTGGGTCACAAACCGCACACAGCTCCCTTAGATGCAACGAGACCGCTTCTTACTTGGTCGCTGTAATGTCCCCTTTTTGGGACATTAGGAAAATCCATTTAATAATTAAGTTTAAGTTGTCTACACATAATAACTTTAAAGACAACTTAATTTAATTATTTATCTAAGAAGATTAAAGTGACTTTTTATGTCAACGTCAAATTATAAAGTTAAGCCACTTAATAAATAGAAGGGAATTCCAAGAGATAGACAGTGGGTGAATGAAGAGTCGCCAGGTTGAGCTATTTAATAACTTGGAGAGGCTCATGTTGGCATGCTTGGTTATATGTTTGGAGATTGTTTCTTTGGAGAGTTTATGGGAAGCTCTAGTTTTTCAACAAGTTTGAGGATGCAAACCCTTAAGCTTGGAGGCAGTGGACAAAAATCCATTGTCAGTTGGATTATCATTGAGGTGGCTCACTTTGTGCTCTAGGTTTTATTTGTTGGTTTGGTTGCGATTGGTAATTTTGATTGTTGTTCTACTGAGGATTTTAGTGCAATGTTTATTTTAATTTTAGAACTATTATTTCAGTTTGAAAATTAATGAATTTTAGTTTAATTTGATAGTGTATTGAAAACAATTGCATGCAAATAGTTGTTTAAATTTCCTGTGGCTCATTTGGTAAAAATTTGGAACAAATATCCTAGGGGGATATTTCAGTGGTATCAGAGCCAGGTTTTCTTGCCAGCTTGTGACGTTTCATGAATGCATCTTGGTTTACTATTTGTCTTGGAAAATAACAAAGGTTTTAGCTGGAGATCTCTGAAGATTTTAACAGATAAGTTATTCTAAAAAAAATGAGTTTGCAGGTCAGAGATGTTTTAATCATAATTGGAAAGAAACTAAATATATTTTATCTTGATTGTTATATCTTTGGCATCAATCTGGGCTTCTATAGATTCAAATAAAGAATATTTTATAGTAACAATTGTGGGCCCGATTATTATTTCCCTTTGGCTTAGACGGTAATTCAAATAAAGGGGTTTTTTTTTAATTGTCGAGTATATCATAATAATATTTCTGAAGTAATAAGCTTGCAAGGCTTAAGTCAACTAGGAGAAATTTTTTGAAGCATGCTGTTTTTAATTAAGTGGGCCGATAGCTAAGGTTGGCAAATAAATAATTCTTATATTTGTTAATGTTGCAGTAAGGGTTGTTGATACCTTTTGTTCCAAAAATTGAACAAATAAAAACTATTGTTTGAAACAAAAAATATCAATTTTTGTTAGGAAATGTACCAACAGTTGTTAGGAAATGTACCAATAGTTGTTAAGAAATGTACTAATATTATAAAAAGTAACCAATCAGGTGATGCCATATCAGCTGCACAACTATTGGGGTCTCTTTTGCACGCCTATTGGTCTCACTTTTTTGGGGGCTGTTTTGGACACCTTGGAAAAAAGCGTGTTGATGTGGCATCATATTTGATGATGTGACCCTGAAACCTTAGTTATAAGCAGGGGACTTGCCAAGTAAGCTGCTGTAAAAAAATCGGAGTGATTTGAAATTTTCAAGTAGGATTTTGAGGAGCGTGAAGTTAAGGTGCACAACCACTGGATCCTTTCCTCTATATTAAATCCACGGTTACTTGGTTTTCAGTTGTCAGGAAAATCACATCAAGCGAGTATGTATCTTTAATTTCTGGCAGCCTTTCAACTTCTAGCGCAAGGATTTTTTGTGTTGTCGTTTAATTGCAATCGAAGGTTAAGCAATTATCGACTATTTGTGTGCTGAAGCAGTCACAATTTCATCTGTTTGTTGCTTCTTTGGAGGCCATTTTTTAAGTTGGGATGACTTCTTCTATGGGTCGGCAGTATGTTGTGTGAGGAAACAACTTGCCATGTTTTGGGTTACAAGACACGATTTGATGAGAATATGAAAATTCTACACATAAATTATCACTGGGGTGACATTGGTTCACACATCTCATGATATTTCATCAATTATTTTTATCACAGAATCATATTTTTCACTGTCATGCTTCTTGCGAGATTTTTCTACTTGATTACCACTTGGTCATGAGTTGAGAATTAGATTAAATAATCGAACTTGACTCTAGATTGTGAGCATCCTAAAGCGGTTGTTTGGTAGACACAGGCATTTTCTTCCAGATTTTTAGCCTTCATTTGAAGAAGTTGAAAGTAGCAGTCTGTTTGTGTGAATCGCACCATTCCTCAGCAAGCCTAGATATTTGATGGAGAGGTTAGAAATGGATTTCAATAAGGAAAGATCTTAATTGGAGGATATTGTACGCAATCTTGACAGGATTTATGACAAGTTTACCAGGATAAGCATACCATTATTGTCAGAACTATTTCAGTCCACCCATGCCACAATTTAAAACATCCCATTCAGCATTAGAAATAGAAATTTCATCTTTCAACTCCAACCCACCCTTGACACATGAAATCGTGTGATTCATACCTAAGCATTTATGTTGGGTATAGTTATTCCATACATATAGATGCTATCCAAACCCAACAGAGGAGATAAGTGGAACAGGGATAACAGGGGTGTCACGTTTCATTGGTAAATGAAATAGTATATTGTTGTAGGACTGTGAACGGGAGTCTTTTGCATGAACTGAACCCATCTCAGGGACAAAGGCAAACACATCTGAAGGGATTTAGTTCTATACTGCAATCAATTGTTTACAAATTTATATGATATATATGCCAATTTGATTGTATGCGAATCTGTAGCAATTCTAGATAATAAAAATCTACTGCTATTCTTCTTTCTTCAGCAGATCATATGTTTCCAATAACTGAACAATGACTTCTTGTAAACGGGACAGAGTATGCCAATTGTTTGATAAAATTGCTCTAAGAAATAAAATTCTGAATATTATATTCAACCAAGTGTTTGACCTACGTCTATTTTATGGACTTGTGATTTTGTGCAGTAAGGGTTCTTACAAACTCAGTCTGAAATTTTCCAAGTTGTGGGCAATATCTGAGTATTTAAATTTTCAGTATAGGAACAGAGTTTTCATCAGCCGGTTATTGAACGCCACCAGGTTCATTGCTGGGCGTGAGACTATTACCTTTGATGGGCATGGAATATTCATTGGTATGGGCGTTGGAAAGTGTCAGGAGCATATTACTTCTACGGTGGCCACCTTGCAAAGAAATATTCTGAGATATGAGGGTGTGGACCTAAGTTACCAGAAAGCTGCCGTTGCGAGAAACGGAATATTTAAAGGCTGCCTATAAGAAATGTATCATAAATTATTTTAAGATATTGCATTGCATGGACCGTAGATATTTATATTAGGAGATAAATTATTAAGATATTGCATTGCATGGACCGTAGATATTTATATTAGGAGATAAATTATTAAGATATTGCAATGCATGAATTGTAGATAATTATATTGAAATATTTTGAATGAGGCTGTATAGTTAATGTTAGTTAAAGTTATATATTTAATGTAACTAACATGACTTAGAAAACTATAATCTGCATCTACTAGTTAATCCAAAGTTAAGCCATGAAACATGCAATTTCACATGCCAAAAAAAATCAGTCTATCAATTTTAAATCAATAAAAAACAATTACTTTACTATCAAACCTGTTAAAAATAATTACTTTACTGCACTTATAATGGAAAACAATTATTTTACTGCACTTATAATGGAAAACAATTATTTTATGACAAATCGAAAACAATGGAAAACACCTTACAAACGAATTTCCCTGCAGAAATGGCCATTAGAAACGAGAAACGCGTTTCTTGCATTGAAACGCGAAATGACGGGAGACCGTCGCATTTCTGGCAACTAAGGTGTGGACTATATTTCCTTAGAGTTGTAGTGTGTTGTAAGCAAGGTCGAGCCAAGGTGATACAAATTGTGAAGTGTGGAGAGTAATATTTGTGCACATCAACAGTAAACTAGGTTCTTTATTGTACTATTCTAAAAGTGTGAATGCATGGTGTTAACATTGCTTGCAAATTGTATGCATGGTGTTTTATTGATAGTAAATTTTAAAAGAAAATTCAGTGTTGTAATTCCTTGTAATATTAAGTTTGGTGAAAGTAAAGTAATGCTCATGAATGTCAATATAATGTTATGTAAGTTGGCTATGTCTCCTCTAGTGGATGCCTTGAAGCAACACAAGTGGCTTAGACATCCAGATGAAGAAATCAAGTTGTTGGTGACTTCCTGCTTATATGAGATTATGAGGATTATAACACCTGTAGTTCTTTATAAGGATGGTACTATGAGAGAGGTTTTATAGTTGATTGTGGATATTTTTCATGGGTTATGTGATGTCAAAGCTCTCACTTTTGGTAAGAGGGCTAAAAACCTTAGATATTATGGCATGGACTAGATCATTTGTCCTTATGTTGGATCACCAATGTGATGAGTTTATTCTTCAAATGTTCAATTGTTTCATTATTGAAATTAGGAAATGCCATTCAGATTAGGTGAAGACAAATATGTTCGACATATTGTCCATGATCTTAGATGAGGATGATGATATCTGCATGCAGTTGTAATTAGATTTTTTAGCTATTTGGAGAGAGGAGCTGGTAGTCTCACCTTGTGCTTATAATTTTTCCAAAGGGTTGATTGAGCAGAAAATTGAAAGGTTCAAGGAACAAATGACTGAAAATGAACTAATCTCCATGGGTTTACAGGTTTCAAGATCTCCAAAGAAGAGTAAGAATCAAATGAGAAGAGAGAAGATTTTTCTCACATGTCAGGAGGCTTTGACGCCAGATCATAATTGTGGAGTTAGTAAGGAGAAGAATCTATCACAACCAAGTAGAGATGAGGACCAAGATATATATGTTAATGGTTCCTTGATTCATGAAGAACAAGTTGAAACAAATACGCCTGATAGTTCCCGAGCAGCTAAGGATGATATCATGAAGGAAGAATTAGTTGCTACAGGTGAGAGGTATACAAAACTCTTAATTGGTGATTTGCATATTACTATTGATAAAACTAGTGAAGAGAAGAACTCTTTTGGTGAATACATATATAATCACAATGTTGTTCCATTACTACTTCATGAAGAGTGCATGGTATCATCTGGAGAATCCATTGTGTGATAGTGATAATGCTTCACAATCGAGAATAAATCAGTAAATTTACTGTGTGATAGCCCATGTTCCTTAGATGAATTTGAACTTAAGCCTTTAGCATTGCAAGATTTGAAGGACAAATTTTTAGTTATAGAGGAGAAAGTTATGCAAGTATTAACAAGGGTAGATGATTCTCACAAATATATTGAAGATCTTATGTGGAAAACCCAAATTGATGAGAGGCAAAAAGGAATTTCATGTGGAATCACTAGTACACAATTACACACAATCAAAGAAGCATTTGAAAAGATGGAATCAGAATACTTGCAGCTCTTAATGGATAGGGATCTTGCTATCAAATTTGCAAAAGACAAGGAAAGTGAGATTGATGATCTCTGTTACTAGCTAAGCATGGCCCATTTCTCCCTACACAAATCAGAAAATCAGGTGTGTATTATGACTACAATCAAAGAAAAAGAAGTTGATACAAGGGAAATGGAGATTAAAAAAATAGTAGTAGGGATTGATGAACTCTTAAAGGAAGAAATGAGAGACAATGATTATAACAATTTATATACTAGGGACATCCAAAATGTTGATGAAAGGATTGAGTAATTTCACAAGGAAACACCTTGCAACCTTGTAACTTCATTTGAAGAAGATGCATTTGATACACCACCACCTTTTTTCACTTGGGATGGACATGTGACAAGACAATATTGGGTGAATTGTTATGAATCCAATGGAAGAATAGAGGAGCCTAAACTTCCGATTTGGGACAACAAAGGTTTACCTTTGCAATCACATGAGTTTGCAACTTTTACACATGGAAACAATAACGAACAGGGGTCTACAAGTATTGGTACCCATAATGCGGGTATTGGCCATAAAATTTTCAGTGAAGAGGTGTTTGAAAGGGATCATGATATGACACACAAATATGGTAGTAATTCTGAATTTTGTAACAACAGACATACTTTTTTACACCATCACGAGGTAACAACTCTTTCACATGAGGATGTTGTTAAGCAAAGTTTTTCTAATTCTAAAATTTCTTTTGATGATGATCATTTCATTGGTGGGGATGTTGGTTTGATTGATGACACTTGCAGTGAATCATACATCCAAGAGTTAACTTTGATGAGTAATGAAGACAACTACAATTCATCTTTCAATTTGACACTGATTACTTATGATATGGCAGCTACTTATTTACTGGTTGGCAACTTAATCTTTATAGATATTTCAATTTTTAATGTTTGTCCTAGTTGGGTTTCCATTGTACTTACAGATTTGATTTGGTCTTCAATAGTAAGTTAAATTATATGGGGGTGTTAACGGATGATTCTCTTGAATAGAGATAAAATGCGAGAGGTTTTTCTTTGATTGGCATTGGTTTGGTGACATGTTTGAAATCATCTATATTGCTGATCAAAGTTATGACAGCAAGTTTTGGTTGGTTTATTGGCATCACATGGTTCATCTTCATCTTGTCTAGTTGTTCCACTTGCATGGACGGTTACCTCAAGGTGATTGGTTGACCGACTCTTTCATTAATCATAGAAGGTTCCATAGATTGATATGGGATCCAGGTAGTGATATGTTTGATGCATTGATTATTGTGGACCAAGATATGCTGCTACACCATGGGTATGCAAATGATTTAATCAGTGTGGCGCAGTGGATTCGTAGAACAATGTTGTTGAGGATGGGTTGGGATCCTAGTATTGGTATGCAAATTCACGATTTCTTGAGGACAAACAATCTTTAAGGAGGAAGGATTGTAATGTCCCCTTTTTGGGACATTAGGAAAATCCATTTAATAATTAAGTTTAAGTTGTCTACACATAATAACTTTAAAGAAAAATTAATTGAATTATTTATCTAAGAAGATTAAAGTGACTTTTTATGTCAACATCAAATTATAAAGTTAAGTCACTTAATTAATAGAAGGGAATTCCAAGAGACAGGCAGTGGGTGAATGAAGATTCATCGGGTTGGACTATTTAATAACTTGGAGAGTCTCATTTTGGCAATGCTTCGTTATATGTTTGGAGATTGTTTCTTTGGAGAGTTTCTGGGAAGCTCTAGTTTTTTAGTGGGTTTGAGGATGCAAACCCTCAAGCTTGGAGGTAGTGGACGAAAACCCATTGTTAGTTTGAGTTATCATTCAGGTGGCTCACTTTGTGCTTTAGGTTTTATTTGTTGGTTTGGTTAGGATTGGTAATTTCTGCTATTGTTCTATTGAGGATTTTAGTGAAATATTTATTTTAATTTTAGAACTATTATTTTAGTTTGAAAATTAATGAATTTTCATTTAATTTGACAGTGTATTACAAAACAATTGCATGCAAATAGTTGTTTAAATTTCCTATGTATCATTTGGTAAAAATCTGGAACAAATATCCTAGGGGGATATTTCAGCCACCAGTATCATGTCGTGATCCCTTACTACTGGCGATGATGCTTGTAGTAGTTTGGACAGGTGTAGACTATCCCACCCGTCGCATCCAAATACACACGATTAGCTAGGAGCACACTATGGCCGTAGGACCTGCCTCACCCCACCCTAGGAGATGTATAGGACAGTCCTAAGGATAGCGGCGATGAAAACATTGCTCCCCAACTGGACATAGATAATGATAGAGTCACACTAGGTTTTGTAGGCTGGTGGGGTAGAGTAGGTCCACCACTAATCTTTCCATTGGGCACATCAGGAGGAGATATCGAAGCTCTGGGTGGCAAGAGTGATGATCAAGTCTCCTCAAGCAATAAGGGCGAGAGGCCAGGGTGGAGACAGTGGGTGGGGAACCCAAGTCTAGACAGATCCATTCCTACCTCCACGAGGCTCCCACTATCACCAGTTGCACCACCGTCTGTGCCACTAGTGCGACCAGCAACAATAGTAGTGGCCACAAAGGGATCCACCAACAGGGTGCCTCCTCGAGATCCAGACTGGCAAAGGGGTGATCCTGGTATGTGCTTTGATTTCAGTTTATGTACTTTAGTTTCTATTTGCACGTACGTTACACACTTGTATCGATATAGATGTTTTTGATACTATGGATATTGATATAGAAATTCTTTATTTTTGTAGAGGGCATTGTCGAGTGCCTGAGTTTTATCCACTAGGGGCTTGCAGAGATTGTTTTCGATGTACAGACCCGGGGTCCCATGCTGGACACCTATCAGCCTCTCTGGACAACAAGAAGACATGCTTAGTTGTTCGAGCCTATAGCATAGCTGCGTACAATATACGAGGACTTTTAGATGGAGTTGGTGCAGGGAGTAGCATAGCTGACCACCATGACGAGGCAGTGGGACCAAGCCTTGCTGGAGGTTCCCATTGTCCTTGGAGAGAGACTAGGTGGTGACGTGAGCTAAGAGTTCTGAGAGGGCACGTGACGCCCTATAGAGCCAGGTTGATGACCTCTGTTGACAAGTAGATGTCACCAAGCAGGGTGCCACATGTCACTTGGACCACCCCTGAGTGTGCTATTTGATGCTCAATCTAGAGGCATCACGTCAACAAGATATGGTTGCACGAGAGGAGCTAATGATGCAACGAGAGACCGTAGCAAAGCTATGAGGGGAGATGATGGGCATGCGATCACAAAGCACCACTACTATAGGTTCATAGTCCACCTCAGTGAGACAACCCCCTCAATGAGATCAAGATCCTCCAACACCAATGACCTCAGGGACCCACCCACCAGAGGGGTCCTGAGACATTTTTGATCTACTTTGTGTACAACATTGTTTTGATGTATATATACACATATGTATTTATGTATTTCAGAGACACATATGACATCATCACGTGTTTTTATAGTGATGTGATACATGTACATTGATATTGACATTATACATTACATGTATATGTGTGTGTGTGTGTGTGTGTGTGAGAGAGATTCATCATTTTTTATCTTGCCTTGCGTTATCATGGATGGATGTTTTTTCTTTTTTATATGTTCATTATGTATGCACATGTGATGGATGATGTAGATTAGATGTACATCATGATTTAAGTTACATATTGTTATATACACATGCATGCTTAAACCTTATGATGATCTTTGTATGGATAGAACACATGCTTATGCACACACACACGTGGATGTAAAAATGCATAGTCATTCCATAACACATAAATTAATGTTGTGTTAATGAAGGTAAATGTATCATGACATGACTACCATAGAGATCTAGGCATCACGCGTACGACACATACTGCACATTTTCTATGCATAGTACCTACGTAGGTGTGTTGCATTGATAGGTTCTTTGAGAGGACTACCATCCATGGAGGATAAACCATAGGCACTTGAACCATAAATAAAGGTGACAATGTATAGACCTAAGTAGCTTGGGCTAAACTTCCCTCTTTGATCAGGTGGCGCATTGATGTTTCTCTGATTCTCATAAAGAACTAGGTCACCTATTTTAAAGGTTCGGGGTAACACACTTTGGTTATATTATCTAGAGAGAGACTTTTGGTAATATTGGAGGTGTTGAAGGGCCTTTAGACAATGCTCATTTAACAACTCAAGCTGATTTAGATGAACAGTGTGATAAGAGTTGTCATCGATAACCCCTTTTAAGGAGATGCAAAAGGATGAAATCTTGAATTTGAGGGGCATGATAGCGTTAGCACCATACATGAGGTTGTAAAGCATTGTTCCAATGGGCATACAAACACTCATGCAACAGACCCATAATGCATACACTAATTGCACATGCCAGTCCTTACCATGTTTAGTAATGATCTTATGTAAGATTTTCTCAATGGTCTGGTTAGATGCTTTCACTTGACCATTGGACTGAGGATAATAAGGTGTAGAGAAATGATGTTGGATATGGAATTTTTCAAGAAAGTGCTTAACCTCCTTGTTCCTAA
Source organism: Cryptomeria japonica (assembly GCF_030272615.1). Lineage (NCBI taxonomy): Eukaryota > Viridiplantae > Streptophyta > Pinopsida > Cupressales > Cupressaceae > Cryptomeria > Cryptomeria japonica. Next base: position 409,789,212 of record NC_081405.1, on the reverse strand, counting down.
ATGGCTTACCATTATTAGAGACAAGAGTAGTAGGTAAACCAAAGCGAGAAATAATATTGTCCATAATAAAGCCATAGATCATATCGACAGTATTTGATCTCAGTGGTATGACTTTGACCCACTTCATGAAATAATCTGTAGCGATAATGATGAAGACATGAGCCTTAGATGAAGGGGGAAATATTTTTCTAATGATATCCAACCCCCATGTCTAGAAAGGCCATGGAGAAACCTGACTACGGATCTCTTGCACAAGAGCTTGAATCAGATTGTTGTGTTGTTGACATTTGGGGTACTTCTTGACAAAAGAAAAGGAATCTTTTTCCATTGTTTTCTAGTAGTACCCCATGTTGATTAATTTATGGATCAAAGATTTTCCTCCGAAATGTCCACCTCTAGAATCGAATTGGGCCTCTTGAAGGGCAAGGGATATTTCAGCTTTTATTAGACAATACAAAAGAAGACTGTTAAATGATCTCCTATAAAGAATATTACATTAGAGAATATAGTGAGCCACCAATTTTTAAATCCGCACACATGAAATTTTACTGGTGTCATCGAGAAAGATTCTGGTCTTTAGGTAATTGAAAATGTGTGTGAACCATTCTCTTGAGTCAACATGGGCACACATGAGATTATCAAATTGGGTTTGATTAGATATAGCTAGAGAATGGAGGACTTATTGGTACCAAACAAAGATATTTGTCCTTACCAAAGTTCAGACCTACAAGGGAAGGAACGTCTGCCATTACATCCACATGGCGGTTTTCTATCTGTGAATATTGTCGATCGTGTAAATAGTGAATTGTTTCAATATAGTCGATACCAAATCCTTATACTAGGAAAACTTCAACTGCTTGACACAATAAGCACATGTAACCTGGTTTATGATAAGTTCAGAATCTCCATGGATGCAGATTTTTTTCACACCCATGGCTATCATGGCACAAAGCCTTGCAAACAAGGCTTCGTACTCAACGATGTTTTTGGTACATTGAAATTCCAAACGAATCGAGAGGGGGACAAGCTTTCCTTCAAGTGAAACAAAGACTACACCCACTCTTGAGCCATTTTGACACCTCGATCCGTCAAAATACATGTCCCATAAGGATTCGTGATCAATGACCAACACATCCTTGTCAAGGAAGAGGTTCAAGGTAGGAAATAATTTTTCTAAGGGGGATCGACCAATCAATCAGTGATGAATTTCCCTTTGATTGACTCCTGAGTTATGAATTTCAAGTCAAATTCAGAGAGCAACATCACCCACTTGGCCAACCTTCTTGAGAGATTCAACTTTGCAAAGAGGTGCTTAAGGATATCATTCTTAGCAATGACCCGTGTTTCTACATGAAGGATGTAATGTCTTAGCTTCTGAGTCACAAAGACAGGGGCTAAACATTGCTTTTCCATAGTGGAATATCAGGTTTTATACTTTAACAAAGTACGACTAATGTAATAGACTTTTCTTTTCTGACCTTCATTATTGTGTTGAGCTAACAAAGCCGCTAGAGCACAAGATGAGGCAAAAATGTATAGGAAGAAAGGTCTATTAGACACAGCTGGCATTAGGATGGGAGAATTAGCCAAGTAATCTTTGATGGAATTGAAAGCTTCTTGACACTCTTCATTCCACTTGAAATGGGTATCTTTCTTCAAAAGTTGTATAAAGGGGAGAGTATGATCAACCAATTGCACTACAAATCGATGAATGGCTTGAATCTTCCCTTGCAAACTATGAAGCTAAGAGATATTATTAGGTGGATGCATGTTCACGATTGCATCGATTTTATCTGTATCTATTTCGATCCCTCAGTGGGAGACAATGAATCCTAGAAGTTTCCCGACGTCAACACCGAAGACACACTTGAAGGGATTCAGTCTCATCTTATACAACCAAAGCCTTTCAAAGACTAGACAAATATTTTTGATATGCATTTTATGTGCTAAAGAATTTACCAAGATATCATCGAAATAATATTGTAAGATCTTATCCAGATGAAATCATGGAATATCAAGGTCGTGGCCCATTGATAGGTTGCTCCTACATTTTTCAACCCAAATGGCATGATGACATAGAAAAAGGTCCCCTAGGGGGTTGTGAAAGCAGTTTTATACTGACCATCTAGGTTAATGTGAATCTAATTATAACCCAAGAAGCCATCCATGAAAGAAAGTAGAGCATAAACCGTGGCTGAATCACGATCATGTCAATGTTTGCGAGTAGAAAGTCATCCTTGAGGGAAGCTTTGTTCACATCCCAAAAGTCAATGCAGATGTGAATCTGACCATCAGGCTTACTTATTGGGACAATGTTCTAGATCCAAGGTGAATAGTTGATGGGATGGATAAAGCCAACTTTTGAGAGATTCTCTATCTCAGTCTTGACTAATAAGGCCATCTTGGGATTCGTCTTTCAGATCTTTTTCTTTACTGACTTAGCATCAAGACTAAGCACAATGTTGTGTACAACAATTGAGTCAACAATGTTGGACATCTCTTCAAAAGACCAAGCAAAGATGTCAAGAAATTGATGTAAAAGATTAGTACATTCTTTGAATTCCTCAGGAGACGAGCACTTCCCAAACTTTGATAGATTTTTCAGAAGTCTTATCACTCATGATGACATTAGTAGTTTCCTCACTAAGGAGTGTGCTATGGTATTCTAGATGAGATGTGGATATTTGTTCTTCATTATGGGATAAAGGTGCCCCTTGTACAATAGATTTCCCAAAATTTTGGGGTATTCAAACAGTAAGGGAATCACCATTTATGATGATAAGAGGGTAGCTCATCATATGCTCCTAGAAATTCCTTCAAGGATTATTATGAAGGGAATAGGTCCAAGGGAATTTCGTTAGGTGACACATTACTATCAATGAGTTCCAGATGAACAAGCTTGAGAGGAAGGGGATGGGTCAAAATCATATTAAAAACTAACCATGGTTTCGCCTTTCGACCCATATGACAGTATCCCAGTCCAATGTTGTGGTGAGGAGGTTCAACTTCTAAAGGAATTTGAATACCTTGTCCATTAGGTCCACAACCTTTTCCATCATAGCCCAGATGAGATACAAGCTTATATCTAGGACCATAAATGTTTTGTAATTCTTTGAACGATGGTGGTTTTGTATAGAAGAGGTGATCAACATGATAGGCATCACCTAGCTTTATGGATGCATACTCATCTTTTATAGCCGAGGTGAATGAGATCTTAGGAAAACTTAGATGGACATGATTTACTTTATACTCACCAACATGAGAGTCGGTGATATCTAAAGAACCCCAATCATCACCTAAGCACACATTCATTTTCAATGGAGAAGGTGATTTAACTAGAGGAGACTTATTAGAAGTAGACTCTAGTGTTTGCACTTCAAGAGGATCTATCTTCGGGGATTTTCCTTTTGAAGAATCCTACTCCTCAAATGATCTCTCTTTAACAACATCCTACATTTTAGTGACTCCTACCTTCTTTTGTTCTTCCTTTTTAGGGGATGAAATAGAGGTAGAAACTACCACCAAAGAAGACAAAGTGGGTACATAGTTTTGAAACGAATGTGCAACAGAGGCGTGACCAACTGCCACTATTTGACATAACTGCATAGCCTTCGGATCAACCTTAACTATGACAACTTGATTATTGGCTAAAAAATTCATAGACCCATGAAGTATAGAAGAAACAACTCCCAAAGCATGAAGCCATGGTCTACCTAAAAGGAGGTTATATGACAAAGGGCCTATCATGACGTGCACAAGGGTCAGGATAATGACAGTTCCAACCTTCAAGGACAATATGATAGTCCCTACAATTGTTTTACCACTGTTGTCAAACCCTTGAATGAACAAGGAGGAGGTTGCCAAAGAATTTGGGTCCACCTTGATTTTGGCAACAAATATAAACCACAAACATTTAATGCAAAACTTGTATCAACAAGTGTTCATCTAATACCAACACCATTTACATGGACGATTATCATTAAAAGATCTGCTAAACTTCTTACTTTGAGAGGTGGAAGTTCATGCAGATAGAAAGTAATATTCGGTGAATCCACACAAATATGATCCTTTAATGCATTCACATCTACCAGTATCACAAAAGAAGGTAGAAAAATATTTTTCAAGGATTTCTGTAGCATACCTTGGTACATCGAAATAGTTTGAAGAAAATCCCATAGTGAGATCTTAGCTAGAGTAACCTTAAGTTGCTCGATAAGATCGTAGTCACTAGGTCACTTATCCATCGGCAAAGGTGCCTTAGGAAGGCTAGACTAAGAAGGAGGTAAAGAAGCTTGTGGTTTCTCAAGAGCTTGTTTATTCTTTCAAGTATTGTACCTGTGAGAAATGGTATCATGAGATGATTGCTTGCATTGCATGAATATAGTGTACAAGTTATAAGTTTCTCCTTTGAAAGGCTTCTGATTAATGGTCTTAAATTTCTTGGGAGAAGGAATTATTGCATTCACATGGATGTAAGGTCTCTTAGGCCTTTGTGGAGCTGCGAAGACAAAAATAACATTCACAAACTCTTCACCTTTGAAAGAGGATGACTTTCCCTCTACATCTCTTTTGGGGAGAGGCGCTTCTAGGAAGTCATGTAAAAATTCATCCAACATTTCAAAGTCATCCTTAGAGAATACCTTATCAAAGGCATCAAACTCTAAGAGGAAAATATTCGACATTAGGCATTCACGTTGGGTTCACCAAAATGTAGGGGAGGATATTTTTCCCCTCCAAGATGATGAATCTTAGAGGATAAATAAGTCCACCGCTACCTCTTTGAATTGGTGCTAAGATGAGACACGGGATAACAAACAACTAAACTAGCTATATGAAAGTAAATAATAGATTTATAATGCAGAAATAGTAACACATAGGAAACTAGTTTCATAGAACAGAATGGAATCAAAAGTGGCATATACCTCTAGATTAGGGAGTTCTCGAGTTCTGGACTTCAGTGCAGGGTGCAGACACTAGCACGGTGCATTGTCGTCTGTACAACCCAACGAACATAAAGTTTCAAAAATTATTTTGTGCATTCTTTCAGATGCGTAAGACCTATTCACCACCTGTGCACACTAAGATGGAAAAAAATGTTGGGGCCTATATAGGGGCCTACCTCAGTTAGACCCTTGTTTAGGTTTTTTCCACTACCACGGACAGGCAGATTGGATAGATTGGAAAAATAAACTTAAAACTTGGTAAATTGGAAAATTGGAAAGATGCAAATATAAACTATACTCTGCTTAATGGAAGCAAAACCCTATTGCATGTAATGTAAAGATTGGTAAATTGGAAATATGAATGCACCTAGATAATAGATACAATTAAAATATGAAAAATATATGTTGCATGCAATGATAAAAGATAAAGAGAAGACAAGGCATGTATCCAAACCCCTCTTATTCGAGATACGAGCATGACGAAGCCCTTGGTACATGCTTGTTGGTAAGAATTTTCTAAAAGATGATTACAACTTAATGTTGGTAGAAGTATGTCCAAGAGAATAGCAAGAGTAATATGAGATCAAGAGTGCAATATGATACCCAAAAGCCAAGAACCCAAGCCAGGAACCCCTCCAAATGAGCTAGGAAGGATTTTTAAACTTGAAGGAGGCATGGAGAGCCGTTACCACAAAACATGAGCCAAAGGACACGCGTCATTCCTACGTCTGACCAAAGATAAGCCCAAAGGTTTTTTGAGGCATATATAGGCACTTTGTCTCTTGAGCCCATGATGCCAAAATAGTAGAATTTTGATCATGAGTTTGTCATTATGCACTGGGCGCCATGTGTAAGTGTCATAAATGCACTAGGAGCGATTTAGGACACTACAAATTATGATATTAATAGAAATATTGGTCGATGGGGTGAAGATGGAGGAAGAATGTTTTGATTTATTGGAGACAACAAGATTTTTATGTGTATTGGGTTAGATGAAGTTTGAATATCATATGAAATTTTTTGTTGTGAGGTGGATGGGAAGTGAGCAAGAGTGGATTGATATGGATGCCACTAGGTTTTAAGTACATTTAAAGTGGGAAGATTAGATTGATATGGATGCCACTAGGTTTTAAGTACATTTAAAGTGCAAAGATTGGATTTTGGTGTGAAAGGAAATGTATAAAACACCATATTTTAAGTGGTGTAATAATTAGAAGGGTTTTGGGTTATTTGTTATAAGTGGATAGCTCATGGGCTTTTAATATGCATATAATTATGGACTCTTTCTAAACAAGGTCATTGGTCTCTGATGGGTCAAAATGAGATGAGGTATTACCTTCCTCCTTGATTAGTTGTTATAGGAAATATTCACTATTTAAGTTTTCAAGGCAATCTAAGCATGCATGGTATTACTATTAAATAATTCTATGAACCAAGGAGAAAAATCAAGTTGTCTTAGAAGTCTTTCATATCCATGATTATGTCATTATAGACTTGTTGTTCTAAGATTTCACCTTGAGTACAATGGTTATAACTAGCTGCAAATGATTTTCCTTTATTTTGTTTCACATTCTTTAATTTTTGCAATCTAGTGATGGGTGGCATGAAATAGAAATTCATAGTTTTTGTTTGTTTGTTATGTGTGAGAGTGGAGGTTGGAATATGGAAAAAATGTCTAAGGTTTATTATTTAGATGTTTTGATGGGGATGATTTGGAAAGGAAAGTTAGATTGGCTTTGAATTAGAAAATACTTAATGCAAAGGGTTCAGGTGAGAGATTATTGAATCAAAGGTAGCTTTGAGTCAATACTTTGAATGGATAATTGAATCTTTCATACTTGAGATAAGAAATTTCATAGACACTATTGAACACGATTCTTGGATTATTTAATTTAGGATAGGCCAAGTTTCTAAGATAATTTCACCTAAGGTTGGTCATGATTCAATTTGAGTAGAATGGACTCAATTAGTTTGCTACCTAATATGGGATTTTTTTTCAAGCTTACAATAATTGAGGATAGTCTGATGGGATCTTGATTTTAAGGAAGATTTCATTTATGTCAAATAGGAGATCTTATTGGTTTGGATTTTGTTTTTCATTTTGGTTCATGGTGAATGAGATTGGTTGGGTTTTTTTAAAAGAAGGAATTTGAATTAGGGGATTAAACTATGGTTCATATGATGTTAGGATGAGATTTCAGGTGAGGTTTGTGAATTTAGTTAAAGGTATTTAGTGGATTCTGGATGCAAATTTTGAATTAGGATGGTTGGATTATGAATGAGAAGTTACCAATATTGAAATGGATGGATTTGGTGGTTGCTCAATTTCAATTTAGTAAGTGGAGGATGGTTGATATGTAAAAATTAGCAAGTGATGAAGAAAAATAAAATAAAATCAAAGTTTTTGGTTCAATTTTTTTGAGGAATTTTGTTTTATCAATCATGTGCAATTTTCTCACAAGAAGATGCATCAGTCACGTGCACAACCTAGAATTATTCAAGTGGAGTGTTAATTTATGTAGGCTTTCCAATATAATAGCTACTAAGTTGTGGACATATAGGCAATACAAATATCATTTCATCATATTTACCCCTTTACCATGAAGGTTGATGCCTTTCCCCAAGTAATCTTTATCTCTGCAAACTGGCCATATGATGTGAGAAACTTCTTGGAGCTAACTAATTACTAATGTGCAACCACAAAAGAACATAGATGAAAGGTCTTAAATTAGAATTCATAGGCATAAACAGGGATATTATCTATATATTAAGAGGTTTGTAAGGCCTAATTCTATGAAATGGGAGGAATGTGTTTTATGATTTGGTTTTTGAGGGTAACCCACTCTCCTCCACTTTGTAAGGTAAACATTTCTTGTAAGCATAGATATAAATGATAAATGACCCTCCCAATAGGTGATTATTTTCATCATCCCCAAATTTTTATACCCCATTAGAATATGAGGGTTTGGATCATATCTTAAGGTGATGAAATCCTTAGGATGACCTTTATAGGAAAGAAAGACTAAGTTTTTTTTGTCACCTAAGATTGCCTTGCAGCATAAGGGGAAGGTTCACACTCTTAATTTCCTTAGGAACTAATCTAAAATGTAAAAAATAATTAATGGCACATGAAACATGATCATTTTTTATAAGAAAAAAAAAGTGCTCTAGACTACAGTAAGTAACAAGTCTTCAAGAAATAAAATCTACAAGAAACTAGTCACTAGTTTGAATGAAATGGACTTGGAAAGCTAGTTATTATAATAAATTGATTATTAGTTTTGTTAACAATGAATTTGGCAAGTGGATTCTTGAAAACATTAGTGAAGCTCATCTTACTTCATAAATAATTGGCATGAAAATGAAGAAAAATAGTGAATTAAAGGAACAAAGTGTGAAAAGTATATTTTTTAAAATATGTTTACAAATATTATCTTGTAATAATGAAATAAACTAAATATCTATGGGGAAAAAAATATTTTTCTTCCAAGTACAATAATTTTTGGATTACCTAAAACTTTTCTTCCAATTTTAGTACAATAATTTTGGGTTATCTAATCTTTTTCTTCCAATTTTAGTACAATATTTTTTTATTACCTATTTTGTTCAAATTCCTATAACCATAAGGATATAAGAGTAACCATTAAATATTCTCTAGAATAAAAAGCACCTTCAAATCAAAAGACAAGGAAAGGATATCATAATAGTAATTCGATAACTCATATTTCCTCAAAATCAATTGATTACTCAAACAATTCTATTGCAAGCAAACTTTAAAAATGAAGATGTATTAAAGCTGAAAAACATTGTGAATCAATCAATGTGAACTTTACAAACTTTTCACAAGACCAACCAAACTTGAAGGTTCAAAGAATTTAATGTCTTAGTGATATTTTAAATGGTTGTGAATCTTCTAATAGGTTGTTTCCTACTAGGATGGGTGTGGAATTATCCTATGAAAATGTTACTACAACTCAAGCAGATGTTGTGGGGTATCTTTAGTGGAGGTTGAGCTATTACCTAAGATAGCACAAAAAATGGATCATTAGTGCAATTTTCAACACAATATTTAAGTCATAAAAACCCATTCTTTAACCTTGATCATTGTTGGACTAAAGCAATTTAAAAGCTCAATACTAAGACCAAGATGTACGCATTTAAACATGCAAAGAACTAGACTTGTGTTACTACTACTAACAAATAGAAAACATTGGTTCTCATATTAAATATTTCTCTCCTCATTCACAAAAGGAAGCACAAAAACCTGAATAATTTTTCGACATGTTCACACATGCAAATAATAATTGGGTGGATGAATAGGTCAAGAAACAAAAAAATATTTTCTTACAAAAGACAAAAGCATTTTAAAATGGTTGTAGCTTTTGTAACATATATCTTTCCTATATTAGAAAACATACCTTATAAAATGTAAAATCTTACTCATATATTTAACCACCTCCCTTTTTGGGGGAGTTTGGCATAGACATAATCCATCTTGTAATCTCTTGTTTATAGTTGGCTCTAGTGGTAGTGCATCTTCATAAACTGAGAGGTAAAAGAATAGTAAGAACACTAGTTAGACCTAAAAATGTATTTTACTTGTAAATTTACATTAACATAACTTGTCAAAATGACTATTATAAAAGCATGGTGACATACTCAAATGAGAAATGATATGCTATATGGTTGGCATCATCTTTAGGATACTTTACTTTATAAAAATGAGTGAATTAATTCCTAGCAATGAAATTAACAATGTGACATCAATGCATTCTATTTTCTTTATTTACAAAAAATTAACCTTAAAAATTATAATAATAAGTTATTATATACCGAGCTCTGTAACACCAGAGTCTTAAACATTCCTATTAATAGAGTCTTAAGCTCAAAGGATTCATCATAATAACAATCTAATTAATAGAAATATCAAAAATTTTGACTAAAAGGGTAAAAACTTTATTGAAAATCAAACACAAGCATTACAAAGAGAACCAGAGCCCCAAGGCCCTAGAGAAGAACTACCAACCTCGCCATAGATCAACCAGCCTCAAAACCATCGATGTCCGCAGTGAAAATCTTCTGCAGTTCCTGACAGTATTTCCTAGAGAGATGCTCCCAACCTTCAACTTTCCAATCACTATCATGTTCTGAGACCCACTTGGCCAAACAGTCAGCCACTCCATTCCAATCTCGAGGAATATGGATGAAGGAAACCTGCTCCAATAAAGAGCTAATTTGGAGAATCTGCTGAACAATCCCTGCTAACTGCCATTGAATCCCACGCACCTTTTGCTCAGACAACAAGTTAACAACAATTTGTGAATCTGATTCACAAATCACCTTCCTACAACCCAACACCAAAGCCCGCTCAAGTGCATAAAGAATCACAAAACCCTCCATAAAATTATTAGACAGCCACCCTTTATGCACCAAAAAGAAGAAAACAACCTCCCCCCTGCTATTTCTGCCAACACCACCTACTCCAGCAGGGCCTGGGTTACCCCTAGATGAGCCATCGGTGTTAATCTTGATAAAATCATCCTGAGGGGGTATCCACCTTCCCACCCTTTGTACCTTCTTCATAGCATGCCTACCTCTCCTAACACAAGTAGAGGCAGGAGACAACTCCTACACGCCAAGCCTACTCACAATATCTGCCTCATCTCTACCCAGTGGGAAATTCACCTCACATTTAGGTTCCACTGTCTCCCGAATCATAGCAGTGATCCTATTCCAAACTTCTTGAACAAACAGTTTGGTCTCACGAAAGATCCTCCTGTTCCTTTCAAGCCAAATCTACCACAGAATGAAGATGGGCCCAATATACCAGACATTCTAGAGGAAGGAGGACGGGATAGGAGGTCTGCCCAAATTGCTCCAAAACTCCATCAGAGAATCCGCATGGACACAAGGATGTTTCCACACCCCCCATCAATAGTGCCAGATAAGCACAGAGAAGGGGCATCTAAAGAACAGGTGTGAGGAATCTTCCTCTCCATAACCACACAAAACATAAATAGAAGGCCCCAAGAATCCTGTCTTGTGGATATTGTCCCAAGTTAGGCATCTATTCCAGGCCAAAGTCCAAGCAAAGTAGTTACACTTCGGCCAAGAAACATTATTCCACACTTGTTTCCACTAGTTCACTTCTCTTCCCTCAAGTCTTCGGCTCAATAATTCCCAGTAACCACTAGCCATAGAAAAAATGCCCTTAGGATTTGGAGACCAAGCAAGCCCATCCCTACCCTTAAGGGAGCTACAATGTCTATTCACCAAAATGCCCTGCAACTCAGAAAACTCTTCCTCCATCCCAACAACCGGCCATTCATTAGGAGTCTTCCACCGCTCCAAATCCAGTGGACCACACCTATAGATAGCCTTGAAGTCACTCACCCTTGACCATCCTGCTTCCAAAAACCTCTGGCCCAGGTTTCCAAGGTTAGGAAACTGATCAAGGATGGGAGGGTATCCATCCTAAGAGTCATTCTAGAAAAGGACCTCTTCCCTCCTTCTGCAAATCCAAAAAAGCCCTTCCTTAATGAGAGAAGCCCCCCTCTTGAGAGTGTACCATATCGATGAGCCCTTTCCTTCAAGCTAATATCTAGGGATTTCCTCCATCGGGATCCTTTGCATATATTTGTTGGCCAAAATCCTAGCCCAACCTCGATCCTACTCAACACACCACCTCCAGTACAATTTAGCTGCAAGTGCTTCCCCAAAAAGAATAGACTGCCTTAACCCAAGCCCCCCCGACTGCTTCAAGCTATGCACCAAGTCCCAATTGACTAGACTCCATTTAGAAGAGGAGAGATTACCTACCCATAAGAATTTCCTAGCCAGAGAGTCCAAACCCTTCAAGAACCACTTAGGAGCCACTTGAAGCATACATCGATAGATCGAAAGAGCCTGAACCATCGACTAAATCAGTTGAACCCTCCCCACAAAGGATAACCATCTATGAGTCCAGTGATCAACCTTCAAGAGAAATTTATCCAAGATCCCCTGCCATGACTCCCTAGGAGGGTTTCCAAGACAAATAGGAATACACAAATAAGTCAAGGGCAGGGAGCCAACTTGGAATATCAAGATAAGAGCAATCCTTCTTTGAATAGAATCAGGAGTGTTGAAAAAGAGGATATAATATTTATCCTCATTGATCAATTGGCCAAAAGTTGCAAGATAAACATCCAGGACCTTACGCAAATTAGTAGCTTTGTTGATCCGAGCTAGCCCGATAAGGGCTGTATCATCCACAAACTGCAAGTGAGACTACGGCTGCAAGTCATTACCCCATCTCCAACCCTGAATAGTACCCATGCCCACATTATGCTTAATCAACCTCCCTAGACCCTCAGCAAGAAGAATGAATAAATAAGGGGAGAGGGGATCCCCCTGACAGAGACCCCTAGAAGCACCAAACAGCTCAGTATGGTCCCCATTGATAAGCACAGAGAAAGAGGTGGAAGTAACACAACTCATAACCCACTGGATCCACTCGTCAAAAAAGCCAAAAGTCTTGAGGATCTTCTAAAGGAAGGACCACCGAGCTCTATCATATGCCTTAGCCATATCTATCTTGATAAACATAGCTTTTTCCTTGGAGGTTGCCATAGAATGAATGGTCTCCATAGCAATGACCACCCCATCTAGAATTTGGCGCCCATTCACAAACCCACTCTGATCCTCAGAAATAACATTCCCTAGGCACTTCTTCAATCTATCCGCTATCAGCTTAGCGGAACTGGCCTAACCAGTCAGCCCCTTCACACTTGGGGATTAGAGAAATGACGGTCACATTCAATGCCTTAAGCATCTGCTTATTCCTCTGGGACTCCTGGACCACTTCCAATAAATCTAGCTTAATAATATCCCAGAACTCTTGAAAGAATTCAACCGGGAACCCATCTAGTCCAGGAGCCTTTCCTTTCCTCATGTGGAAGACAATCCTCTCAAGTTCTTCCATCAAAATAGGACACAAAAGATGCTCATTAATCTCCCTCAAGACCAGAGAAGGGATGCAAGCCAAACCAGATTCTCCTCCACTGTTTCCCCCTGAGAGTCCTCCCTAAAGAGGGACTGGAAAAACTAAAGAGACTCCCTAGACATCTCCTACAAGGATAAGCATTGCTCACCTCTATCATTGACTAGAACAAGAATAGAATTTCCATGTCTCCTTGCTTCACTGAGTTGAAGAAGAAAGTAGTGTTCTTGTCCCCCTCCTTCAACCAATCAATACGAGCTCTCTGCTTCCAATATATTTCTTCCCTAAGCTCCCATTCCTCTACCACCTTGACAACCCTGTCCTCTTCTCTAAGAAATTCCTTAGACAACCCATGCTCTCTGATTTCACTGGTGATCTCATTCAACACAATTTGAGTAGCTTTCTTCTCATGAAAGATGTTCCCGAAACCTTGTCAGCTCTACAGTTTAAGCTGAAGCTTAACAAATTGCAGTTGCTTGGCAAAAGAGTACATGGTAGTGCCAAAGGCTGGCCTCCCTTTCCTCCACCAGTCTGCAACCAGAACCTGCAAAGAAGGGTCCTAAAGCCACATAAGTTGGAATTTGAAGGAAGGTGAACGGGCTACCTGAGCCGAAGAAGAAACCAGCTTGATGGGCCAGTGATCCGACCCTCTCCAGTCAATAATCTCAGAGCTTGTGGACCACCCCCCACCAATCCAAAAGAAAGAAACCAAAAAATGATCCAACCATTTAGTAATCCAATTCTCTCCCACCCTCTTGTTGTTCCAAGTAAACAATCCATTGCTAGGCTTGATGTCAACTAACTGCAGCAAGGATATACTATCCTAGAAAAGGAAAGAAGAAGGTTCCAACCGCGTTACACCCCCCTTCTTTTCACTCAACTCTAGGATGGCATTGAAGTCTCCTGCCATAATCCAAGGATCAAAAGGGGACAACCTTCACATACCAAAAACATGAGACCATAATTTTTGCTTACCTTGAAGATCAGTGGGAGCATTGATATTCGAAAACAAGATGAATTCCCCTGTCTCAATACTAGATAGCACCCCAGATAATGAGGATCTGGAGGCAACCCACCAGATAGGGCAGAACCTTAAAGGGTTCCAAAGACAAGCCACCCCTCCCGAGGAACCAGTTGCCCCAACACACTGACACTCACCTTGCCCCCACAGCTTTGGCATGAGACCCATCATACTCTCCACTAAAAGTTTAGTTTCTTGTAAGAAAAGGACATCAGGTGAATGATTCCTAATCAAATCCCGAACAACTTTTTGTCTAGGGCCACTGTTCAATCCCCTTACATTCCATGAGAGCACAATCATTTAGGAGGGTTCGAAAAGTGCGAATCTAAAGTCTTCACTGACCCTGACTCAACCAGATTCTCCCCCATCAATCTGATCTTATCTAGATCCTTTTTTCTGCCAACCTTTGATCTCTTCTCTGAAGCACTTTTCTTAATATCTTTCTTATGTAGACCCAGGTGAACGAAGGACTTATTACTTTTAACCCCAGCTAGTTCCAATTTCAAAGCAATCGAAGAACCCTCCCCCTTAGCCAAATTCATGTCAATACCAGGAGCTAGGCCCAACTGAACCCCTACTGTCTGGTCCATCTCCATCTGCTGGCTTCCAGCCACTAGTAGGGCCTGGGTAGATTCCTCCATTACACTTTTCGGAACCCCTCGTGATGCACCCTGATCTAGAGGGGTTAACCCCGGATTTACTTCCTAATGGCTCGGGTCATCCAAGGCCTCAAATCTATTAAAGGTATCCTCCTCACATCTCTCTTGTAAGGGCCTCTTTTGTCCTTTGTTCCTATTCTTTGTCTTAACTGAGACAAAACCATCAGCACCCTCTACCACAACCGACATGGCTGCTTTCCCTTTCTCAACCCTATCAAGGCTCTGTTCTAACTGCTGAGGTTGTCGCACCACCAGTTTGTATCTAGGATACTTACATTGTAAGTGACCATACTCATGACACAGATGATAGTGAAATGGTAAAGGCTTGTAATCTAACTGTTGAACCCAAGAATAAGAGCCTGCACACATATCTATAGCATTTGACAAGGGTTTACTAAGATCTATTTCAACACAGATACGTGCAAAGGTTATTACCCTTCTCCCTAGAGTTTGCGATGAGGATCCCATTGGCCTCCCAAGCAGAGTGGCGAGCATCCGTAGCACATCCTACCAAAAACATTCCACTGAAATATTTGGTAACCAAACCCACACTAGAATCCTATTTGGGAGCTCCTATGAAGGATTAAACCCCGCATGCCAAAGTTTGATGAATAATCCCACCTAGTTGTAAAAATACGGTCCTCCTTCAAAGACCCTATTGTGATCCTCCATGCAGTTGAAAGTAACCATGAAGTAGTTATTTGCTAGAAGCATAATCTCCATTTCCCCTTCCGGTGCCCAAGTCCGCTGCGCCCAGTTTTCCAAAAACTGCAGGGAAACCCTCATTCCCAAAAACTTGCAGTATAGCTAGTGATTTGAAAAATATTCAATGTCTTCAACTATTATCTCAGGAGGGATGATCATTTTCGGCCTCTCACTACATCTCTCCAAGCAACCATTAATCTTCACCATGCGAGAGTTACTAGCACTCCCAGATCCTGAATTAGAAGAGAAGAGATTATTGTTAAATGTTTTCACATTCTGAAGTGGGGGTTTTGAGCCCACTGCAGCACGAAAAATCCATGGCTGGAGCAACCTATGAGGCTTCCCCACCCAAACTCGCCATTGGGGCACAAAAAAATAAAAAATAACAAAGACAAAATGGCCAAGGGACCACACCCCAAAAGGCTCCCCATAGAGGCATGACAGCCAAGGCACCTCCCCCCACTAGCACCTCCAAAGAAAAGCCCACCGAAAATCCCTGTCACATGGGATAGCTTCGGCTGTAGCAGGCTAAACCTGCACCCCCGCGCAGTCTCCCCACCTCCCTATGACCACCCCCACACCCACAGCTGAGCCCTACTAGCCCCTTTTGCCACTGTCTTCCCCCAACACCCTGCACTTCCCACCCCCATGTGAAACCGCACCAAAACCACCTGCGAGCTAGGGCCGCAAAACCCTAGCTCAGCCTCCTGCACGCCCCCACATGAATGCCATCAAGAATTCTTCAAAGATCAAAATTTAAACCTTCATATGTAGCATCATTTTAAGAGAAGATCCCACAAATAATTCCAAAATGTAAGCATGTGAATCAAAATTAAAAATATAGATTGAAAATAAAATGTATATTCATTATTCTTATTCAATGTCAATATTTAATACTGTCATATAGATATGATCTTACTTTTCTCTCTATATTGGTAGCATAGTGTTGGAATTTATTAGAATATTAATTTGGTAGCATGATTTTGCAAATAATTTGTTGCAAATATGAATTTGATGGTGTGTTAGTATGGTTGTCATTGATGTCAACACTGATTCTCTATTGGTGTTTTAGTGATTGGCTTGTGCTTTGCATTTCTAATATGTTATAGTCATAGTCATGAAGTTTTGATACATTATTGGATGTTTCCTTGGGATGTCATGCTTATGATTTGTTGCTTCAGAAGTTGTGATTCATAAGTGTACTCAATTATGATGATATTGTTGGATATTGTTGCTGCTAGGATATGTTGCTGTAATTGATGTCAACATATTCCTGTGTTTTGGTATTGCAGAGAGTTGTTTTGATGATCTGGTGATTGTAGTGAGTTGATTTGGTTTGGATTTCTAATGAGGATTTTTGGTTCAATAATGAAGTATCCTAGTATCTCTTCATTCTTTATTGGTTCAGTGATCCGCAAGTTTACTTGATCGTATCATTTGATCCCGTTTGAGGTTTAGTCTTTCTGTTCTGTGGTTGGCAGAGTCTGGTATTTGATCCGTTGTGCTCTAGTATGACTATATCTTTAGTTATAGATTTGGGAGTGTTTTGGATGTTCATGTGTATTTTCATTTCAGATGGTTCATGATTTGGTGCTTCACAAGCTATCTTTTTAGTCTGAATTGCTACTGTCAAGTGTTCTTGAGTGTTAGCATGCTGATCAATGAAGATTTGATTAAGTGGTGTTGGTGCAACTATTGCGGATGGTTCTAACGTGCTTGTTGATATTTCCTGATCGTATCCTATTTGTTTTGTTGATCCGTATTGATCATGGTGCGCATTATTGAAGATCTTATGGGTTCGGTGATATTCTTCGTGTTATGTCATATTTTTGGTGGTGTAACGTGTTGCGGTTGATCTTGGTGAGATTTATAGTGTTGTTGCATATTCAATGAGTTGATTTAGGTCCATGCTATATTGTTTATGATATTGTATTGGTCTGGTGGATGATATTTGTATCGTGTGATCTAATTTTGTAATTAAGGGTTGAGAGTTTAGCTGGCCTTGTAGTCAAGGTTGATGATTTGTATAAATAAGTGTTATATTCATGTAATTTGGGTGTCAATGTTGTGTCTGCATTATCAAAGAGTGGTGTATGTGCGCATAAGTGAAATTATCCTTTGGTATGGTGTATTGAATAGATATTGTTGTAGGGCAAACAAATGAGCTTAACCATAACTATCATCAGGCATTAGCAGATGCTATCTTTGCAATTTGTGTAATCCAGACTGTAGTCTGGATATTATTGTAAGGTAGTGAGCCTTCCATGAGGGTCGAAGCCTTCTGGGTCATTGTATTTTGAGCAGTGAGATCTAGGTAGTGTGCCTTAATGCATGTGCATTCCCCATTGTAATATTTACACATACTATTGCAGAGTATTATCTTATTGTGGGTAGATTCCCACCGTTGTTTTTCCCTTAACCGAATTTTCCACATAAAAAATATTGGTGTTATGTGTGTTGTTGTTATTTTCTTTGTCTTTATTCTTGTTGCATTTGATTAGATCTAAGATTGTGCTTAATTTATTTAATCTAGTGAAAATTGATTCACCCCCCCTCTCATTTTTCCTTCATTCTTGTTGCCAACAGATATTTGACAATGTTTGCAGTGCTCCACATTTCTCTGCATTTTTGGTTTTGATGATATTTTGGATTTATGTTGTTCATGCCTTTATCTTTATTATTTTGATTTGGGATGTAATGATGTGCTGCAAATTCATGGTTGCAGATATGTTCATTCTGGGTCCAGTTGACCTTGAATGTTATGTTTTTGCTCCCGTGATTGTGGTGTATGGATAATGCATTGTTTTGATCAATAAAGTGCATTGTGGTGTGGTCCACTTCTCAATCCTTTCCACTGTGAGAATGCTTAGTGTAGACCTATTTCAAATTGGGCTCTGGAAATTTCTTTGGTCGACTTGGGAGACTTCTTATTCAAGAGATTAGTATACGCAAGGTTATGTGAAGTTGTTGTTGAGCAGTGTGGTGGTGTGTTGTTTCTATTTGGTATCAAAGGAAGTGAGCCAAATTTTTCTTTTGACATTGCAACATTGAAGTAGTTATGCTTCAATGGTGCATTCTTTTCTTTCTCCTTCTTCTTTTGGGCAGTGAGCATTCTGATAGTGAAACACCCTTTATAAAAATCATCGTAACCAATGTCACCCTAACAATTGTTTTATACTTTAGAATTATAATTCTCTTTAGTTTTTCCATATAAAATCTGATGTTTCTTGAGTATATTTCATGTGTGTGCTCTCTCATGCTTGTATTTGTTTATGGTTAAGTAATCATGAATTTTTTTCTAGATCTATTTACGTGGAATAAGTAAAACATTTTAATTGACAACTGATTCATCCCCCCCTCTTAGTTGTCTAGTATATTCAATAATTGGTATTTGAGCTTTGGTTCCTAGAAAGTGAGATAACCGCTCGAGGAGAATCGATGGCACATAAATTGACTAGTCCTACCTTTGAAGGATCTGACCATAGTTTTTGGAGATTGGAGATGAGAGGATGTTTTATTTCTTTGAGTTAGAAGACTTTGAAAACTATAGAGATGAAGTATGTGATGCCAACAAATGGTCCTACCACCCCAAATGAGATTGAAGCCTATGAAGAAAATGAACTAGCAAGGTATGCTATATTTAGTGCCCTATCTAAAACTGAATTGGTGAAGGTTGTTGCATTAGATACTACTTATGAAGTTTGGTAAATATTGAAAAACATCTATGAAGGAAATAAAAGAGTTAAGCTAGCTAAGATACAAATTGATAAAGGAAGATATGAGAACTTGATGATGGAAGAAGGAGAAGACATAACAAGTTATTTTCAGAAGTTTGATAGTGTAGTAGATGAGATTAGATATATTGGTGGTACCTTGGATGATAAGGATGTGATAGAAAACATAATGAGGACTTTACTGGAATGTTGGAGTGACAATATTTCAGCTATTGAAGAAACTTATGATCCATCCAAGTCCACCAGAGAACAATTGTATGGCGCTTTGACTGCATTCGAGATGAGGAAGTTTGGTAAAGACAAAGAAAGAACCGAGACAACATTTAAAGCTACAAAATCTTCGGATGAAGATTCAAATGATGAGAGCCTAGATGAAATGAAAGCAAACTTTGTAATAAATCTGAAGAGAGAAACCAACAAGTATAAAGGTATCTTACCTCTTAAATTTTTCAAGTGTGGAAAGATTGGTCATTATGCATCTAGATGTCCAAATAGAGGAACAAAAAAAAAGTTTAAATAAAACAAAGGAAAGTTCAATAAAAAAGCCTACTAGGTTAAAGATGATGCTAGCATTTTAGATGATTAGTTAGATTATGAAGATGGTGATTGTTTGTTCTTGGTTGAAAAAGATGAACCTAAACCTAGCAATAATAAGGAGATATCTTCAAAAGGTAGTACTATGGTTATTTAAAATATTGCATCTACATTTCATGTTAGAAAAGATAGAAATGAATGGTTGATTGATAGTGGATGTTCAAATCATATTACTAGTGACAAAACTAAGTTTGTAAAACTTGAAAATTATGATGGTAGTTCTATTGAGTTAAGAGATGATCAGACTGCAAAGATTTTTAGAATAGGTTCTATTACTTTTGATGGGAAACATAACACTGACAATGTATATTATAAGAAAGGATTACATCATAATCTCTTAAGTGTTGGACTTGAATGTGTGAGAATGGTTACAATATTGGTTTTTAGGATGGTGATTGTAAGATCTAGAAGAGATCCGAAACTATTATTTCTACAGGAAAAAGGACAAGAGGAAACATGGACTAATTGGAGGCCACTACAAGGTATTGCCTGTTATCTCATATCAATGAAAGTTGTCTATGACACTGGATGACGTGCCACATCAATTTTGACAATTTGGTGAAGATTAGTTTGACAAGAGCTGTGAGAGATTTGCCAAGACTAACTAAACCAGATAACAACGTTTGTAGAGAATGAAAAGTGAGAAAATAAACAAATGGAATGTTCAGAGGAAAGGAACAATCTTCTACCGGACTATAAGATTTGGTGCACACAAACTTATGTGGTCCAACTAGAACAGGGAGTTTACAAGGTGAGAGGTATTTCATGCTCTTAATTAATGATAATTTTGGAATGAATTAGGCTGGATTTTTAAGAGAGAAGTCATAATCATTACGGAAGTTTAAGATATTCAAAGCTAGATTTGAAAAATGAAGCTGATAGAAGAATCAAATGCTTAAAATTTGATAGAGGAGGTGAGTTTGTTTCTGATGAATTTGACACTTTTTGTAAAAAATATGGGATTAGGAGACATCTATCTGATCCTAGGACACCTCTATAAAATGGTGTAGTGGATAGAATGAATATGACTATATAAGAGGCAACAAGAACTATGATCAAATAAGCAAACCTACTCGAAGTTTACTAGAGAGAAGCAATAAATATTGTGGTATACACTCTCAATAGAGTTCTATTTCAGAAGAAATATGGAAAGACATCATATGAGTTATGGTGTGGAAGAATTCAATTATTATAGTATTTCAATTTTTCTAGAAGTAAATACTACATCCAAAGAGATGAAGGAAATATTGGAAAGTTTGATAGAAGAGTAGATAAAGGTATATTCCTAAGATGTTCTACAAAGAGCAAGGCTTACCAATGTTATGACAAGAGATTGAATAAAATTGTTAAAAGTGTAAATGTGAAGGTTGACAAAAATATTTCCAAAGACTCTGATATATAGGAAGGATATGAATCTGATGAGTTCGCAAGAAGAGAAGGAGAGGTGAAGAACAGAGAAAAAGATAAGCAAAAAGAAACTCAAGTTGCTTTGGAAATTATATCTAAAACTTTGAGGTATGTATAGAAGAATCACTCTAAGAACCAAATTATAGGAGACAATAACAGAGGTGTTATTACAAGAAGTAAATTTGTTGAAGAACGAGTTCTTATGTGTTTACTTTCTGAAGCCGAACCTAAGATAGTTGAAGAAGCTTGTAAAGAACAAAATTGGATGAAGGCTATGAAGGAAGAATTAGATCAGATTGAGAAAAATCAGACTTGGGAACTAGTCACTAGATCGGTAGATAAGAATGTCATTGGAACAAAGTGGACGATCTCAAATAAGTTGGATGAAGATGGACATGTTGTAAGAAACAAGACAAGACTGGTTTGCAAAGGTTACACATAGGTTAAAAGCATTGACTTTGAAGAGACTTATGGGCCTGTTTCCAAAATGGAAGCAATTAGGATGTTTTTAGCTTTTGCAACATGTAAATATTTCAAAGTTTATCAAATGGATGTGAAGTCAACATTTTTGAATGGGGAACTAAAAGAAGAATTCTACATTGAGAAATCAGAAGGATTTAAGTTGTCAAATGATCTAGATATTGTCTACAGATTGAAGGAGGCATCGTATGCGTTGAAGCAATCTCCTAGAGTTTGGTATGGAAGGCTAGACAAGCATTTATTGAAACAAGATTTTAAAAAATGGTCTACCAACAATCACTACTATATTTGGCACCAATTTATGTTTGTTGAAATTTCAATGAACTATCATCGGATTACCGATAAAATACCCAATCAAAATTTTGTTGGTAAAATTTTGTTGCTTGTTCGACGTTCCTATTTTTGTTGAACTCTCAACCAAGTGTCATCAAATGATGTTGTAAAAAAATGTGGGCGGTTTTCATCAAAATATCAATAAAAATTTTGTTAGTCTTGCAATGAACAATCAACACAAAACAATGGCAATTACGACAAAAAAAATGTCGCACATACAACAACTTTGTTGGATATTTAAGTGTTTCGTCACAATTGCGATGATGTGGAGCATGCCAATTCGACGAAAATATCGTTGCACATACAACAACATCTTCGGATGTCGATTTCACAAGAGTCAAAAAACAAAGGATGCGAATTGGTGAATCTTTAATTGTTTCATGTAGTTTAAATATGAAGGATGTGAAATAGAGAACCTGTCATTATTTTGCAAAGCTAAAATAACGATTTGCAAAATGGTGAATAAATCGCCATTTCGCGAAAGATAAAAGTGAGGATTGCAAAATAGAAAAAAGGTTGTCATTTGGAAAGGAGGAATAAAGTGTGTTTGCGAAATGACATCAAAACCTTTAATGGGACAATGCACATATATGGATCAACCCGAAAATAATTAAATGTTGTGAACTGTCTTGAATACATTTGAATGAACTATCTTCCATTATTGCCTTGTGGTGATTGAGAATGCTGATAAGAAGAGATATTGCCTTGTCGTACGTACTAAATGGCTTTAATTCTGGCTTGTGCGGATGAATTGTGTAGATGAACTAGAACATTCAGAGGAATGATGGCAAATATTGTGATAAATGTCAATGGTGGATGGCTATCATAATTGAGTGTGAGGTTTTTAAAGCTTGAGTGGACTGGGTGGAGTGTTGTTGGAGTGCCATTTTCTTGGTATCATATTGTATGCAGAGTTGTCTTGGGTGCCTTACGCAACATGTAAGCCAATTTCTCCTTTCATACTGACAAGAAATTAGTCCCATTTCTTGGATGATTCATGGAGAAGAGGCTAAAAGGTTTGTTTTTATTTAAGGATGAGCACCTGTATAAGGTTGTCAAGATGCTACTAGGAGAGGGAATTATCCATGTAAGTCATTTCTATAGGATGAACATGGAGGCATATTCATTGATTGCAGCTTGGGGTTTCCAGTTTTAGGTTGGTGGACAAGGTGAAAAATTCCTTGAGAGTTATGATTGACTCAAGGTATCTATTAAACTAGGATAGTGTTTGTGCTCATATGGTCCCAATGGTGGGAATTGTTCCTGAGGCAGGGGTGGCTAGTCCAGTGGTATCTCTACCACTCATTCAATGGGATGATGATGATTTGAAGACAAGATGCAAATCTCTTGCTTTTCACGGGTGGTAGGCATTCAAAACTTTCAAAAGGTTGAAGAAATATGATGAGGTTTTAGGGGTTCTCCATGAAGTGGCATGAGAAGAGGTGGGTGAAGAGTTGAGACTGAGACCCCAGACTTCCCAAGCAATGAATCAGCTCTCAGAATTCTATGATGACCCAGAGTATAGGCCACTTCTAGGTTTATCCTGCCATGGCTAGTAGAGTTTGTGTTGTATGTTTGTATCTTTTCGTTCTATGTTTGTTTTCTCCCCAATTCTGTATGTACGTGGGAATTTCTATTAGTAGTTTTGGTAGGCCAATTTTGCATGTAGTAGGGTTTGGTTATTGTTGGGATGATGGTTTTGAGGGTGGTTTTGGGTTTTTTTTGAGGTGGCAGAACTCTAGTGGTTTTTCAATACCACCTATACTTGCATATTTGTAATATTTTATTTCCAAGTAATACAATACTTAAATTATCAATCAATATTTTTATTCCAAGTAATACAATACATAAATTATCGATCAATATTTTATTTCCAAGCAATACAATAATGAATGCATTCTAACCAATAAGATGTTAAATTCTGTGAGAAGCAAGAATTGAGCCAGGATCTGATGTCGGTCATAGATCACATGCAACTCCAAGCAACGGATGATCGGAGATCAAAATAGCTGAATGAAGATAAATCTGATATGAGAGAAAAATAGAGATAAAGAAGAGAATTTAGAGAAGACTCTCACCAAGCTATCACTTAACTTGTGAAGGTGAGAGTATATTGCTTATTATATAGAAAAATAATAGCATATACAACCAAGAGGTGCATTAACTCCCACCTCCATAAAAAGTGGGAGGTTTTACCTACTACCCCATAAAAGGTGGGAGGTTTTTACCTACTTGGTAAATGCCAAAACATGTGGCATAACCTCCTTACATGAAAACAAAAAAAGGAGTTATAAGAGGTGGCACATAAGGCCAAAAGAGGGTGAGAAACCCAACTACCCCATAACCCACTTAGGAAATGACAAAATAGTGGTTATGAGAGGTGGCACAACAAGCCAAAAGAGGGTGTGTAACTCAACTACCCATGTGAGGTGGAGAGTTACACATGTAGCTAATGTATTCCACCACGTGTCCTCATATTAACCACACCTAATAACCTAAGCAAGCTTAATAATATATGTGTAGGAAAAACAAATACCCCCTAGCATAAGGAAAATAAAAAAACCTACACTAACACCCCCCCTTAAGCATAGCTTAGGTGGGTGAAAAGATGGGTCCCGGCAAATGAGGCCATTTTAGGTACCCATGTACATAAATATCCCCCCCAAAAGAAGAAGCCCCCCATAAGAGGAATAGACCCCCCCTAAATAGAGAGAGAAAGAATGAAGGACTAAGAAGCCCCTCCTGAAGTAGACACCTTTTGCATCCCAAGCAAAGATCGCAAATGAAGGAACTTGCTTTCGGTGAAAGGTTTGGTGAAGATGTCCACAGTTTGCTCCGATGTAGAACAATACTTAAGATCAATGATGCCTTCCTGAATGAGCTCCCGAATATAGTGCATATGTATCTCAATGTGTTTCGTCCTCTGATGATGAACTGGATTTCTTGAGATCTGTATAGCACTCTAATTATCACAAAAGATGATGGTAGGCTTTCTGACTGGAATACCAAACTCAGTAAGAATATTTTGAAGCCAAATAGCCTCAGTGGTGGCATTGACTGCCCCTCGATACTCGACCTCTGTCGATGAAAGAGCAATTGCAAACTGCTTCTTGCTCGACCAACAAACTGGACCAGAACCAAGTGAGAAGCAATACCCAGAAGTAGACTTGCAATCCTGAGAATCACCTGCCCAATCTGAATCCGTATATCCTACCAAGTCAATATCCACACCTGCTACATACTGAATTCCATAATTGTGAGTACCCTGAATGTAGTGGAGGATCCGCTTAGCTGCTTTCCAATGCAACTCATGTGGCTCCTGCATGAATCTAGAGACCATGCCCACAGCATAAGAAATGTCGGGTCTTGTATGAGTCAAATAAATGAGGCTTCCAACAAGCTATCGATATAAAGTGCCATCAACCAAGGGTGAAGAGCACTTAGCCTCAAGTTTGACCCCTGACAAAAATGGAGTAGGTGCAGGCTTACAATCAGCCATGTGAAATCTAGAGAGCATATCAAGTGCATACTTGGGTTGTCCAAGGAAGATTCCTGAAGATGATTGAGTGATCTCAATTCCCAAGAAGTAATGCAGAAGACCCAAGTCTAACATCAAAAATCTATCATGTAGAGCAATTTTCACTGCTTTGATGGTGGATGAGTGACTCCCTGTGAGTAACAAGTCATCAACATAGAGAACCAGAAATGTGAGAGTTTCATCCTGTTGCAGAATGTATACGTTCGGATCAGAATGGCACCGAGTGAAACCAACTGTCAGAAGAAATGAGTCCATCTTGGCATACCAAGCTCGAGGAGCCTGTTTGAGGGCATAGAGAGACTTTCGAAGTCGACACACAAGTGAAGGATCCTGAACAAACCCCTGTGGTTGCTCCATGTAGATTTCCTCCTGAAGGTCACCATGAAGAAATGCACTCTTCACATCCATCTGATGAACTTCCCAACGATGGGCTGCAGCTATAGCAAGAACAAGTCGGATGGAATTCATCTTAGCAACTGGAGCAAAAGTCTCAGAGTAATCAACCCTTGGAACTTGGGAAAAACCTTTTGCTACCAAGCGAACCTTATACTTATCAACCGACCCATCCGCTGCAAATTTTGTTCGATAGATCCACTTGCATCGAACAAGTTTCCTTCCCTTAGGAAGAGGAACTAAATCCCATGTGTGATTCCTTTCCAAGGAATTGAACTCTTCTTGCATTGCAGCATCCCACTCAGGAACACCTGAAGCTTCTCGAAAGGACTGTGGATCAGAAGCTGAAGCAATGAAGAGATGTGGAGCTTGCTGAAATTGTGACCTTGTTCTTCTAGTATCTAATGGATTACCAAGCCAATCTCCTGCTGACTCAAATGTTTGTCGAGCCCAAAGAGGCACTGAGGCTGGAGAGTCTGGGGGAGAATCATCAGCCTCTGAATGATGACTATGAGAGGAATGTGAATCCTCATCATCACTATCACCATCTGAAGTAGAGGAAGAAGACTCCTCATCAAGATTAGGAGGATTAAGATCCTCTGAAGAACTGTCATCATAACGCAATTTCTCCAATGTGATAGTGGATGGAGAGGTAGTATGAGAAGAACTAGAAGAACTCTCCTCAAAACGAACACTCCTCTCAATGAACAACTCATGAGTAGTGGGATGGAGAAGCCTATACCCTTTGACATCATCTGGATATCCAACAAATATGCAAGGCTTACTCTGCGGATCCATAGCCTTGCATTTTTCAGCTGGAATGTGGGCCCATGCAAGAGAACCAAACACTCTAAAGTGTTTAACTGTGGGTTTTCGACCAGTCCAAGCTTGAAAGGGAGTTACCCCCTTCACAACTTTATGAGGAACTCGGTTCTGGATGTAACACGCACAGTTGATGGCCTCTGCCCAATACTAAGGTGCCAAAGACTTGGAGTGAATCATACAATTAGCCATCTCCTTCAAGGACCTATTCTTTCATTCTGCTACACCATTTTGTTGAGGACTGTATGGAACTGTGTGCTGCATGTTGATACCTTCTAAAGCACAAAACTGTTCAAACTAATTATTAACATATTCACCCCCATTATCTGTACACAGAATCTTGATGAACTTCCCAGATTGTTTCTCTGCAAAAGCTTTGAAATCTAGAAAATTTTCAAAGACTTCAGACTTTTGTTTGAGAAAGTAAACCCATGTATATCTAGAAAAGTCATCAATAAATGTCAAGACATATCTAGCCTTGCTGAAAGATGGTTGTGGAAATGGTCCTGCCAAGTCACTATGTACCAACTCCAATAGTTGTGTAGCTCTCCAAGCTTTACCTTTATCATACTTCTCCTCTGGATGCTTACCAAGAATGCACCCCTGGCACACTCCATCAGAAAATCGAATAGAAGGCAACCCTGAAACCATTTCTTGTTGACTGAGTTGTTGCAAGTAACGGTAGTTCAAGTGGCCAAACCGTTGATGCCACAAACAACTCACCTCATCGGCATGAGTGAGTAAAACTGTCAAAGGAGAGTCAGGAACAAAGTGAGAAAACTGATATAATCTAGAATGATGATCTGCTTTTCCCACAACAACAGTAGACCCATTATGCATTTCGCTGATTACCACTGCATCTGATGTGAACTCAACTCGCTTGCCAGAACCAGTGTGAGTGATCTGATAAACAAATAGGAGATTAGTTGATAAAGATGGAACACAAAGGACATCTTGAAATGTTCCTTCACCCACATCAACAGACCCTCTCCCATGCACTTCAACAGGAGTGTCATCACCCATTAGGATGGAAGGCATAGAACATGGCTCTAAAGATATGAAATCATCTTCTGAAGAAGCCATGTGGTGTGAAGCACCTAAGTCAATTATCCAAGAATTTGGTTGTGAAGCAATAGCAACTAGGGCCTTACCCTTTCCTTTCCCCTTACTCTTATCTATGTCCTTAGAAGATCCTTTCGATGAACTCTGTTTGACTGAATCAGGAACCTTGATATTATTCTTTTCAAGAAGATTTGAAAGGTGATCAATTTGTTTCCTTAAACACTTATGTTCATCATGACCAGGCCTCTTACAATAAGAACACTTGACCTTCTCCTTCTTAGGTTGTTCACCTTTTGATGAAGAGGTCTCATTGTCTGCTTTTGAAGTAGCAGATTTCTGATCTTTCTTCTTCTCTCCTTGGTTCTTTTGTTTCTTATCTTGCTTACTAGACCCTTTCTGTTCTTTTATGCCTTGATTTACAACTAAGGCATGTGACTTAGAGGGCTTTATTGTACCCATTTGAACCAATTTGTCCTGCTCCCTAGTGAGTTCTGCAGCAAAATCATCTAAAGAAGGCATTTTGAATGTGGTACCTAGGGCACATTTGGTAGCATAGAATGTAGAAACAAACACTGAATAATTAGGACCAAGCTTAGAAAGAATACTCAAGATCAGTTGCTTATCATCTTTCTTAGTTCCACACTGTTCCAACTGCAATCTTATAGACTTAAGTTTAGTGAAGAAGTCTTGTATAGTATCAAAATTGGTTGGATTCAACCCTATGAGTTCATTCTCCAATTGATGACCTCTTAGTTCATCCTGCTTACCAAAGAGGTTTCCCAAAGTAGTCCATACTGCATTTGGTGTAGTAGAAGATTCAATGTGAAAAAGAAGGTCAGGAGAGACTGACATGCACAATGTACCAAAAGCTTCATCACATTTATTAAACCATTTAATCTTTTCTGCAGCATCTTGAGGTTCAGTTTCAAGTCCCATAGTAACACGATGATATCCATGTCTTTTCAGATATATTATCATCTTAGATTTCCATTCAAAGTAATTATATGGTGTTAAAAGTGGAACTGTAGATGCATCCATGATAGCAGAAAAGAAGATTGCAAAGAGTCAAGAAGAGTGCAAGAAAGAAGACACAAGAGACACCCCCCCTTTTCACTAGTCTTTGAAATCACCCCCCCCCAAATATTACAAGGTTGGCACTTTATAATTAGTGCATTTACAAGGCTTTTATCAGATTACAAAGCTTTCTAAGGCTTTAATGGCCAAAATAGAAAGTTTAAATACATATAAATTTAACACAAAATCTGAAAAAATTAGCCTTATTGCTGCTTAATGTATCTTAATACCTTTCCAACAACTATTCATTTTTGTAAAATAGAGTTGTGAGAAGAAAGATATGATCTATAGAAGGGAAAAAAAATGCAGCTGATTCAACCTACAATATCTAACAAAGAAGGGTAGAATATTTCAATAAGACCTGCAATTATGAAGAGTGCTCATTTCCAGCTTTCCGTCAAGTACTCTGATTTTTTTTTTTACTGTGTTCTCCAAACTCTGAATTTGGTGAAATAAAAGTCACTTATGATTTTCACAAGCCTTCTGGACACTCTGGAAATGCTAAAGAAGCCTCCAATATTACCAAAAATGCTGCAATCACCCAGATCTCAAAGAACACATATATAAAACCAAATTTAACTCGAAGCTTATTTTCCTTTAAACTGTTCTGATTCTCCAGATCACACGAAAATGCAGGAGAAGAGAACACTTGGTTTTTAAGAAAAATATTAGCTATCTAACAATCTCAAATCTCTCAAATAAATCAGAAAAGCAATGAGCTATACCAGACAACACGACTCTGATACCATGTTAAATTCTGTGAGAAGCAAGAATTGAGCCAGGATCTGATGTCGGTCATAGATCACATGCAACTCCAAGCAACGGATGATCGGAGATCAAAATAGCTGAATGAAGATAAATCTGATATGAGAGAAAAATAGAGATAAAGAAGAGAATTTAGAGAAGACTCTCATCGAGCTATCACTTAACTTGTGAAGGTGAGAGTATATTGCTTATTATATAGAAAAATAATAGCATATACAACCAAGAAGTGCATTAACTCCCACCTCCATAAAAAGTGGGAGGTTTTACCTACTACCCCATAAAAGGTGGGAGGTTTTTACCTACTTGGTAAATGCCAAAACATGTGGCATAACCTCCTTACATGAAAACAAAAAAAGGAGTTATAAGAGGTGGCACATAAGGCCAAAAGAGGGTGAGAAACCCAACTACCCCATAACCCACTTAGGAAATGACAAAATAGTGGTTATGAGAGGTGGCACAACAAGCCAAAAGAGGGTGTGTAACTCAACTACCCATGTGAGGTGGAGAGTTACACATGTAGCTAATGTATTCCGCCACGTGTCCTCATATTAACCACACCTAATAACCTAAGCAAGCTTAATAATATATGTGTAGGAAAAACAAATACCCCCTAACATAAGGAAAATAAAAAAACCTACACTAACATAAGAAAGGTCTAACAATGTTTATATTCATGTGTATACTCTGTGTATGCTTTGTGTCTTCATATATCCACGTGTATGCTTTGTATTTTCAAGTGTATGCTCTGTGTTTGGCTCTATATTTTTAGTTAATCTAGAATATGAGAATAACAAGAGTGAACCAAAGGGATATGAAGGTCATAGATGTGTCATACTTCTCACCTTTATTTTAGAAAATTAAAATCAACATTGCTTGAGGACAAGCAAATTTGGGAAGGGTGCACTGTAGTGTCTCTACTTTGAAATATAACTTAATAATAAATAATAATAATAAAATTAAGGACTAGAAACTGTAAACTTATTTCTTGGATTAGAAGAATACATGTATTTCCTTTGCATAAATTTACACGATTTGGCATGAGGCTTATTGTACATGTGCTAAACCAATTTTGTACCTAGAGATAAATTTATCACTGAGATGTTGTGAATACCCAATCCACCTTTAGACTTATCTAAACTCATGTTTGGTAATGACATTAGACGGATTTATATTTTTTATCTAGATTTACTTTCCAAATGAAATTTTTGATAACTCTCTAATTTTGAGACTACTTATTTAGAAGCTTTCAAAACAACCATGTAACAATTGGGAATGGTGTCAAGAGCTGATTTTATCATTTGTATTCTAGATGCTATTGATAACCATTTACCTTTCCAATTAGAGATCCTACTTTGTAAGCTTTGAATGACTTTCTCATAGTCTTAAGGTTTATTTTGAACCATGAAGAAAGGAATTCCAAAGTGCTTTCAAGGTAATTCTATAATTGGAAGTGTAGGACCCTAGTAATATTATCTTTTACAAGACAATTAGAGTTAAGGATATATACCTTGGATTTGGATGAATTTATCTTTTTACCAAAATCTAATGAGTATCTTTCTAGCAAGGACTTAAGAGTTGAATAGGGAGAACTGTTATAAGGCACCCTACATAAATATATTTTCACCACTATCTCATTGTATGAATCTTTCTTTAATAACTAATTTGACTATACTTCTTTATATGAGCAACCCTTAATATAATTATTAGCATCTTCTGATTTTGTTTTGCAATTGCAGATCAATAGAGGTTAAAGGTCTTTGCTTCCAAAACCTGATCAACATCTAAAATCATAACCTTATTTAGTCATTTACCCTAGGGGACATTAAAAATTTGTAAAATCATAACCTTATTTAGTTAGAATCTTAAGGTTCCCTACAAGATAGTGTTGAATAGGGAGAACTGCTATAAGGCACCCTACATAGATATATTTTCAACACTATCTCATTGTATGAATTTTTTTTAATAACTAATTTGAATATACTTATTTATGCTTTGTTGTACATCGCTAGGTATTTTCTCATGTATCAAAATGTTGAAGTTGGAAGGAATGCAAAGCGTAGTTGTACAAAATATGATAAAAATTGACATAAAAACAATGTAAGAACCATAATTTTTTTGGGAAAACTCTATGAAAGAGAGATTTGTATGCTTGAGCCCATAGAAATTAGGCAATATTGTGAAGGAGATATGTTCCTATGGACTCCATGTGAGCTATTACAAATTTTGTGCCCCAAAAAGCCTTACCCACTCAATGTAAACAAATAAAGTACTTTAGTATGTGCATAAGTTGGCTCCTCGAGGCATTTATACAAGTGGTTGTGGAAGTTCTGCAGTTGGTTTGACTTCTTATGTATCAAAGGACCCTAAAACTGGTGAAAGAGTTCTAGAGAGTGGAGCACTGGTGTTGAGTGATAGGGGTATTTGTTGCATAGACGAGTTTGAAAAGATGTCAAATAATGCTCCTAGCATGTTACACAAGGTTATGGAACAACAAACAATGTCAATTGCAAAGGATGGGATCATAGCATCTCTTAATGCAAGTAAATCAATTTTAGCTTGTGCCAATCCTAGTGGTTCAAACTACAACCCTAGACATTTAGTTATTGATAATATCCAACTTCCTCCAACATTTATTTCTAGGTTTGATCTGATCTACCTAGTGCTTGATAAAACTGACGAACAAACAGATTGACACCTTGAAAGGCATCTTGTTGCATTGTGTTACAATGAGGTTGAGAACCATCCAATGGATGTATTGGACCTCACAAAATTCACTTCATATATCACTTATGCAAGACAACATATACATCCTAAAATATTTGATGAGGTTGCAAAGGAATTTTCAAGATGGCACAACACCCTAATGATAATTAGTAATGGTGTATTTCATAAGACTAATGTCTTAGTGTTGTGACAAACTATTTTAATATGCTTTGAGCATTATGCTTTGTAGTACATCATTGGGTACTTTCTCTTGTAACAAAATGGTGAATTTGGAAGGAATTCAAAGAATGGTTGTACAATCTGATGACAAAAATTGACATAAATTTTTTTTTAAAAAATGTTAAGAACCATAAAATTTTTGGGCAAGCTCTATGAAAGAGAGAGTTGTGTGCCTGAGCCCATACAAGCTAGGCAATCTTGTGAAGGAGATGTATGCCTATGGACTCCATGAGAGCAGATATATATTTTTTGCCCCGAAAAGCCTTACCTACTCAATGTAAAAAAACACAGTACTTTAGTATGTGCATAAGTTGGCTCCTCAAGGCATTTATACAAGTGGTCATGTAAGTTTTGTAGTTGGTTTGACTACTTATGTATCAAAGGACTCTGAAACTGGTGAAATGGTTCTAGAAAGTGGAGCACTGGTATTGAGTGATAGGGGTATTTGTTGCATAGACGAGTTTGATAAGATGTCAGATAATGCTCATAGCATGTTGCACAAGGTTCTGGAACAAAAAATGGTGTCATTTGCAAAGGCTGGGATCATAGCATCTCTTAATGCAAGGACATCAGTTTTAGCTTGTGCCAATCCTATAGGTTCATGCTACAACCCTAGACTTTCAGTTATTGATAATATCCAACTTCCTCCAACATTTCTTTCCAGGGTTGATATGATCTACCTAGTGCTTGATAAAGCTGCTAAACAAATAGATCGACGACTTGCAAGACATCTTATTGCATTGCATTATGATGAGCCTAAGGAGCAACCACTGGATGCATTGGACCTCCCAACCCTCACTTCATATATCACTTATGCAAGACAACTTATACTAATAACTCAATGATGAACGGATAGTACCAAACCGGTACTGAGAGGGGGGGGGGGTGAATCAGTACAGGCAAAAACACACTCTTAAACCGGTTTGTCAGCAAACACTGTGCATTGACAGACAAATAGTAACACCGGTCCTAAAATAGAGTACAACCGACAGAACTCAGAATAACTAAGACAACCATAAACCGGTTGACACCTATCTTCTCATATACCCTAACACTTCATTTCCATTTCACCCTTATGCATGAACAAGTAATCTACCATCAAAGATATACATATAAGCAACTAGATCAACATGATTCACCGCTTGACAAAAAAAACAACAAAGCATCACATGAAGAAGACATCACACATGACACAGATATTTTTCACGTGGAAACCCAACTGGGAAAAACCATGATGGGGATGAATACCCACAAGCTTGTTTTTGAACTCTTTAGAAGTCCACGCTATTAGCAGTCTTGTTCGGTTAAAGACTGATACAATAGGTTCTGTTAGGAACCGATCCTATTAGGGATCACCCAGTTAAGGGATGGCTAGAATACCCGGTTAAGGGTTAAACCCTATTAAAGGTTACCTTGTTAGAGGATTTCAAGAACTTAATGGTTTTGAGTCACCCTGTTAAAGGATTTTCAGAAAACTAGTTAAAGCTATCCTGTTAAGGGATTTCTCAACTGTTGAAGTGGTTAGAGATCAACAGGTATTACAATGATCTAGCAACAGCACTCAATGCCAATGCAGATCCGCTTAAGCTCCTCTTCACCTTCTGCACTTACACTCTGCAGGTATCACTTCTCTCCTCTAGTCTGGCAAGAATCACATATCACTTCTCTTGGATACACACACACAACTTTTGCCAACAACCTCAGAAAGAATCACAACATCGACCTTATAGGAAAATAGATAGGTCAGTAGCATAAACCCTAAACCCTAAAACCTGTTAGGTTAAGGAATTCAAACGGTTCAATCCTGACCATTGAGCACACTGCATTAAATGCAACAGTCTTGGTCCAATCTCCATTGTCCATTTTCCACCGATTTCATAGCGGCTGATAACCCATCACACGTTATCACCGTTTATAGACTTCGTACATTCCCGAGGTAGATAGGAACAATCTCCTTCATGCAAGATCCTTCACGCGCACAAGGCTTATGTGGCAACATGATCTATTCTTTGTTACCACACGAACTCATCACACAAAGTCACCAATTGAGCCACACAGGCTTGAAGCACTTCAACCGGAAACCCTGAAGTTGAGACTACCAACCGGTAGTCATACAACGCTTCCATGTGCCGATTCCCATAACCATATGCTGGTTCACCTTGAACAAACACACCGCTTCACTTTGGCACAAATGTTGGTTCACAAAGTTATACCAGTTCTCACATATGCCGGTTCTCACCTCTTCAGCATATTGACATCAATGAAAACATACAATGTCATTATGACCTCATACCGGTTCACATAATGCCAACATATACATCCTAAAATATCTGATGAGGTTGTAGAGGAATTTTAAGGATGGTACAACACCCATATGATAATTAGTAGTGTTTCATAAGATAGATGTCTTAGTGCTATGACAAACTATTTTAATATGCTCTGAGCATTATGCTCTGTAGTAAATCGTTAGGTACTTTCTCTTGTAACAAAATGCTGAAGTTGGAAGGAATGCAAAGCGTGGTTGTACAATCTAATAAAAAAAATTAACATAAAAAAAATGTAAGAACCATTAATTTTTTGGGCAAACTCTATGAAAGAGAGAGTTGTATTACCGAGCCCATACAAGTTAGGCAGTCTTGTGAAGGAGATGTATGCCTATGGACTCTATGAGAGCTAATACAAATTTTCTGCCCCAAAAAGCTTACCCGCTCAATGTAAAAAAACAGAGTACCATTTCAACCCTGTTTAGTAAATTGGAAGGATTTTATAGTAGATTTGACAATTAATGGGAGTTGACCAAAATATAGAATGCAACACTTATACTAGATTTGCTGGCACTTGCACTTGTTCGTCCTCTCTCTCCCTCCATTTTTCAATTTTTGATTGGTTGGATGCTTTGTGGGTGGCTTGGTATTTCAATTGATCCTTGTAGTCATTATGCCAATGGGGGTTCTATTGGGATTGCTTATAGAACTGGATTATGCCTTCTGTATCATAGCCCCAACTCTTTGCTCCTGTGCATGCAAGATTCAAATAAAAATGAACCAAATAGACT
Source organism: Cryptomeria japonica (assembly GCF_030272615.1). NCBI lineage: Eukaryota > Viridiplantae > Streptophyta > Pinopsida > Cupressales > Cupressaceae > Cryptomeria > Cryptomeria japonica. The sequence continues at coordinate 409,753,703 of NC_081405.1, read as the reverse complement.
AAAATTTCATTTTTATACTTTCAAAATAAAATTTTATATTTCAAATTTAAAATACAATTTGGACCAATTATTTTCCTTCGTTTAAATTATTATGTACACTTGAAACACAAAATGTCTACAAAACACTTTATTTGAACACCTCCTAGAAGATATGAAGGCCTAAAAATAATAATCTAATAATAATGCAAGTTTGGGTGCATTGTCATTGAAAAATTTGGACCAATTATTTTCCTTAGTTTTAATTATTATGTACACTTGAAACACAAAATGTCTACAAAACACTTTATTTGAACACCTCCTAGAAGATATGAAGGCCTAAAAATAATAATCTAATAATAATGCAAGTTTGGGTGCATTGTCATTGAAAACTATGGTATGTGGGAATTTAACAAGGTTAGATTCAACTAATTTTTGAAATACTACTTTGATAAGCTCCCCCAAGGAAGTGTACATTTATTTTGGATGATTTTAGATTATTGAATATCCTTGTGGTATAACAACATGTGTTTTTTGTTTGACATTTTGAAACACTAGGATATTTTTATTTAGGTACATGTTCGGGCTCTAAATGAATTTGGAGTTAGTTAACCCATCATTTGATAACATTTTGTTTTAGCCCAAGTGTGTTTTTTAAATAGTTTAGTTATTATGGTATCTTTGTCTTTATTATAGTTCTAAACCAAAATGTTGGCAACAAGGGATTTCTAGATGGTGACCCCCTTATCTATAATATCATCAAAAGTGGGAACACAATGGAATTGTAGATGAAAAGACATTCTATAATTAATATTTTTGGTGAAAATATAGAGATTTTTTTTTTGGTTAGGCCAATGAAAGTACTTAGAAAGGCAACTCCATAATTTAAGGAAGGAAGAAAAAAATCCCCATTTTGTTGTTTTGCATTTCTATGCCCTTCCCATTTGTGGCTTGGAGATGTGTTGATCTCATCACACATTATTCTAAGGTACTAAATATATCATTGATCTTCTTCTTCATCCAACTTGTTGTCGATATCATCCGATCCAGATTCGACATTGTAAGGATTGGTTATATTATCATCATTGTCATTGATATCAGTCGTAATATCGTCGGAATAGCAACAATAATTATTGTTTGTCAAAATTTTGACGAACGTCGGGGACCAGTTTTTAAAAAAAAAGTAAAAATCTCACATTAAATTGAAAGGTACCCAACAAAACAATAAGTTAATTCACTTTCGTCAGATTTTGACCTCAAATGGGTTAGTGAATAATATTTACTTCAAATTTGAGTCAAATAAGGTCCTAATTATTGTAATATATGGATGATATAATATTTGGAGGAAATGATGACATGTGTAAGAAGTTTGCTAGTGAAATGCAAAAAGAATTTGAAATGTCCATGATTGGTGTTGAACTTCTTTCTTGTATTTCAAGTGAATCAAAATAGTAAAGACATTTTTATTTCTCAAAGTATGTTAGGGAGTTGTTGAAAAAGTTTGGATTGGATAATTCTACACCAATATGTAATCCTATGACAACTAGATGCAAGCTGACTAATGATGATAAATCTCCCAAGACTGATGCAAGCAAGTACATATCAATGATTAGAGGACTATTATACTTGACTGCTACCAGACTAGATATCATGTATGGTGTTTTCCTTGTAGCTAATTTTCACCAAGATCTGAAAGAGTCAAATGTTGTTGCAGTAAAGAGGATTTTTAGATATCTAAAAGGTACCAAATATTTTGGACTTTGGTATCCTAGAGGATCAAATTTTACTCTAAAAGCTTATACTGATGCAGATTGGGTAGGAAGTGTTGATGATAGAAAGAGTACCAGTGGAGGAGCAATTTTGCTTGGCTCTTGGTTAGTTGCATGATTAACTAAAAAGTAGGACTCTGTGTCTTTATCAACCACATAAGCTAAATACATTATAGCCACATCATGCTACACTCAGATACTTTGGAAGAAACAGACATTAAAAGATATTGGTGGGATATTTGATGAACCAATCTCAATCATGTGACGATACAAGTGAGATAAATATCTCTAAGAATCCTGTAATGTATTCCAGATCAAATCATATCTATATATAGTATCACTTCTTAAGGGAGCAAGTGTTATAAAATGAAGTAAAACTTGAGTATATTCCTACAAAAGAGAAGGTTGCAGATATATTTATAAAGGTTTTGTCCAAAGATACTTTTGAGTATCTCCAACAGAAGCTAGGGGTATTACCCCTTCCTAGTTTAAATTAAGTTTATTTATCGGTGCATTATTGTAGGGAACTTTGTGTATATATTTTAGCCAGGACTAATGATTGGAGCTTCCTCTTAGGGGGAGTTGTGTGGAATCTGAAGATGGTTACATGTGTTGAGTTGTTTCACACCTTTGTCTTTTATGTCAAAGGAGGAGAGATTATAGAGATATGGAGATGTTTGGGGGAGAGATGTATGAGTCTGATTTTGTCTTTGTCATTGATGAATGGTGTCATCAATGACAAAGGGGGATATTGTTGCAAATGTGAAGTCAATGGTGTGTTAGTATGGTTGTCATTGATTTCAACATATTGATTCTCTATTGGTGTTCAATGATTGGTTTGTGCTCTGCATTTCTAATGTGTTGCAATTGTAGTCATGAAGTTTGGTACGTTGTTGGATGTTGCCTTGGGATGTCATGATTATGATTTGGTGCTCTAGAAGTTGTGATCTAGAAGTGTCTCAATGATGATGATATTTCACAGTGTTTGCAGTGCTTCACATTTCTAGTTTTGATGATGATATTTTGGATTTATGTTGTTCATGTCCTTATCTTGTTTATTCTAATTTGGGACATGATGATGTGTTCCAGAGTCATGGTTATGAATATGTTCATTTCGGGTCTAGTTGACCTTGAATGTTCTATTTTTTCTCCCATGATTGTGGCATGTGGATAGCATGTAGTTTTGATCGATGAAGTGAATTATGGTGTGGTCCACTTCTCATTCCTTTCCACTACAAGAATATTTAGTGTAGACCTATTTCAAATTGGCTTCCAAAAATTTATTTGGCCGACTTGAGAGACTTATGTGAATATTTAGTGAATTGTGGTGTGGTCCACTTCTCATTCCTTTCCACTACAAGAATATTTAGTGTAGATCTATTTCAAATTGGCTTCCAAAAATTTATTTGGCCGACAAGAATATTTAGTGTATAAATAAAGGATGATTGTAATGAGAAACATATAAAACCTAGTGGATTGAAAAAGAAAATGTGTTTCTTGTTGGTGCAAATTTGTGTGAGGTTATGTTAAGTTGTGGTTGAGCAGTGTGGTAGTGTGTTGTTGTTGTTTGGTATGGGAGGTAGTGAGCCAAAGGTTTCTTTTGGAATTGTAGCGTTGTGGCAGTTGTGCTTCAGTGGTGGATTCTTTTCTTTTTCCTTCTTCTAGGAAGTGAGCCCTTTTTCTGGCAGTTTTAGTTGGGCAGTGAGCCCACCTACAATTATCATTTTGGCAATGAGCCACTCTTTGTAAAAATCACCTTAACCAGTGTCACCCTAACAAGTGTTTTATATGTTCAATCAGCTAAAAGTTGGGCTACTGCTAGACGAACTTGGATCCTTGGGTATGGTAGGAGAATAAGATTTTGGGAAGATAGGTGGATTTTGGACAAACCTCTGGAGGATGTTCCAATCATTAATGAATGGAAAGATTGGTTCAAAAGAAGGTTTGGGGAGCGGGTCAGAGACTACTGGAGAAATGAGAATTGGATTGATTTCAGCCAGCACTGTTCGGGGCTTAAGTTCCTTCAGATTGCTCTCTCTGCCATAGTTCCTAGAGACAACAAAGATGACAGACTGATGTGGAGCGAAACCCCGGATGGGAAATACTCTATCTCCTTAGCTGTGGCTATCCATAATGAATCTATGGAAGAAATTCCTATTTGGGCTAAAGTCTGGAACAAAAAGTTAGTTCCTAAAGTTAATATCTTTTTTTGGATTTTCATCCAAAACAAGGTTTTAACCCTGGACAACCTTCAAAAGAGAGGTTTTGTTTTTCCTAATAGGTGTTCTCTTTGTTGCAGGGAAGAAGAGGTTGCCTGCCATATTCTTAATAAGTGTACCTTTACTCAGGATATATGGAAAATCATCTTAAGTAGGTGGAACTTGAGCTAGGTTTTCTCGAACTCCCTAGGGGAAACTTGGCAGCAATGGCACTGCCCCAATTCTAATTCTAAGATTGTGGAGACTTGGAGACTTACTCTTCCGAATGTTATCTAGAATATTTGAAAAGAGTGCAACAATAGGATTTTCAAGGATAAAAGTGCTACTCCTGAAGTGGTGGTAGATAAAATTTATAGGAGCATATTTAAATGTATCTATGGCACTAATTATGGACTAGTTGCTAAAGATGACTTCAAAGATAGGTGGAACCTCTCCACTACCACCTCTAGCAAGGAAAAGGGAAGAGAAGGTCTCTTTTGGTGTTTTCCTCCTCAAGGGTGGATTAAGGCTAACTTTGATGGGGCCTCTAAGGGGAATTCGGGTAACCCTGGATATGGGGGCATTGTCAGGAATTCTGGTGGAAGTTGCTTAGTGGTAGTGGCTGGTCCTTTGGGGAGTCAAACAAGTCATTTTGCCAAGGCCTCTGCTGCCCTGAACACCTTAATTAAAGCCAAGAATCTTAATCATAATAAATTATGGCTCGAAGGAGACTCACTTAATATTATTAAGTGTCTGAAGGGGGAGTCAAAGCCATCATGGTCAATTGAAAATATTATCTTGCAAGCTAGGGAAATTATTGCTAGTTTTAAAGATATTATAATTCAACATGCCTTTAGAGAAAAAAATACGGTGGCAGATTATCTGGCGAACCTAGGGGTTAATTCTGATTCCCAAATGATTTGGCATGAGGAAGATGTCAACATAAATACTAAAGAGCTCCTTAGAAGGGATAGATATATGGGAAGGGAAGGACCACATAATCATGACAAAGCATATGATTAATTCTTGCCTTGATGGAAAGGTAATTATTACCTGGCAAAGCGGCAGATCCCCAACCATTTCTTATAATACGTAGCACATTTTGTGGGTCACCCAGTTCAAAATCTCATGTAACTATAGGAAAGGAGTGTTGAGTCTACAGAGGAACAGAGTTGATAATCCATCAACATGGAAAGTGATGCCAAAGGTATGGGCAAAACTGGAAAAAGGATCCCTCACAAGCTTTATGGAGAAGCTTGCAAATTATGATAAAGGTAAAGGAAATCTCATCGTTACCAAAATTTCTAAAAATTGGTGTAATGGTTCCTTTAAAATCTATGGAGTTAAGTTTAAGCTAGATGCATGCGTCATAGCTATTGTGACTGGCATGCCCCATACTAGGCTTAATTTTTTTAGAGACCTTAAAGTCTCCAATAATGCGATTAATCTGTTCCTGCGAAAGGAAAAAGAGGGACAAAATTGGCAAAGCCACAGGAGGTTACTATGAAGCTGCTAATATCAAGAAAATCTGGGGCTAGGTTTTGAACACTATAATGGAATATATCACGGTTGAGGGCCATTTCTCCAGGGCCCACACCTACCACTTTGTTCTTTTAAACCATTTCAGACATGATAAAAAGGTATCCCTACCCTACTACCTTTTCAGGTCCCTTTCCAAGTCCCTCAATAAACATAGTAAGAATCCCTCTAGTCTATTTCTCCATTGTGGTCTCTTGTTACTCATCTATGAGCAATGCAAAACCCTCACCCTACTAGAAAACAAGTGGTTATCCGCCTCCCCGGGGAAGAGAAAGATGGAGGGAGGCGATTCAGGCAAGGAGAAGGCATCTTCTAGAAAAAAAAGAAAGAATGCCCCTGGGATGGAAATAGAGGAAATTGAAAAATAAGGCAGCAATATGGAGATGGATGATTCCAATGGTGATGATAGCTGGAAAGATGAGGAGGTGGGTATTGAGGAGGAAAGTGGTGATAATGAGTCTGACAATGAAATCCCTATCCATAGTGAATGCCCTGGCAAGGACAATAGCCATCCCATGGAGGATGTGGATTACAAGGATAACGAGGAAATAGATGTGAATTTTGAGAGAGAAAGGAACAAGGAACCTGAGAAGAATATGATGAAGAAAAGTTTAAGCGAGGACAAGGAAAACAACAGGTATTCCTGGATAACCTCAAAAAACTTACCGAGGCGAGACTCGATTATGACAGATGGACCTATGAACTCATCAAGAACCTAGAAAAAAAGGGGAAAAATATGGATGAGAAGAAGGAGAATGATGATAGGGAGCAGATAAAATGGAAGCATGATATGGAGCAGAAGGTTAAATCGCTGGAAGAAGGGAGAGAGGCCATGAAAAATTTGATGGGTATTATCCCAAATATCCTGTCAGTTGTCACTAAAAAATTGGAGGATATTGCTAAGGTCTTTGATCATACCATCTCTCCTAAGCTAGTGGTGGAACTTGACATGGATGATGAGACTATCCAGATTGGTAGTGGTGAAGCTACTCCGATTGGTGGTGCTGCCAAGAGGACTAGGGTGAGTGTCAAGAAAGTTGTGGCTACTTCTGCTAAGGATCTCCCAAATCTCAGGGACAACATCAAAGAACTGCATGGGATTAGCAACACCTTGGATAATGCCCTGAAAAAAATCATTTAGTTTTTCTTCTTGGGTCTAGCCGGTTTTGTTGGCTTTGTGGGGCTTTAGTTGGTTTTCTTTGGTTTTCTGCTGGCTTTTCGTTGGCCTGTTCCTTTTTGTTTCTTGTTGCTTTTTCTATTAAATCTTGAATTGTAAAGGGTTTCAGGGCCCCTTCAAAACCTATTTTTACCTTAATCAAAAACAAGTGTTTTATATTTGAGAATCAACATTCTCCATGGTTTTTCCCTTCTTGGGTTTTCCATGTAAAATCTGGTGTTCCCTATGTATGTTTCATGTGTGTTCTCTCTCATGCTTATATTTGTTTATGGTTAAGTAATCAGGAATTTGTTTATTGGATATGTTTCTATGGAATAAGTAAAATATTTTAATTGACAACTGATTCACCCCCACCCCCTCTCAGTTGTCCAAGGTATTCAACATAATTGTGTAATAAAAATGATGGATATGAGATGAATTTATATATATTTGGTAGGATGAATGGATGATTCAAATTTAATCTTGAACCACTAGTTTATCTATGATTGATAGTTGTGCTAAGGAGAGGTGGCAATCATTAATGAGTTGAGTGGAGATAACTAAACAATCAACCATTTGATTAAGAGCATTTGATTAAGGGAAAAAATGATTTTGAAGGGACTTGAAACCATTTTTACAAAAAAAATCTCACAAGATAAACACAACCAAATAGAAACTTACCAACAATAAATAAAAAAATAGAATATCTAACAAGAGAGTAAAAGAAAATCCTACAACAACTTTCTAAGAGTTTCAACTGCCTATAGCTTCTATTGATAAAATTTCTTCTGAAGATTTACCAAACCTAACAATTCTTTATTTTCATCTTCAAAGGATTTCATCACACTATCATGAGTTAAATAAATTTTTCCCTTCTCAATTGAAGGATAAACCTACTTACCGTTATTCATTTTCTCACTAATAGTCTTCTCTCTAGAATTAGAGCATCCACAATGTTCTCTTCAATAAGCTCCTTTATCTTCTTAGTCAAAATACAAATACATTCAACATTGTTGTTGATAGTGCATTGGCTTACTTTGAAAACTCTTTCTAGGTTTTAATAGACATGTTCCATTTTATCTTTCAACACCTTTATGCAATTCTCTTAGTCATTTTTCATCACATTAACATATTTTGCCATGTTTTCTGGAACATAGATAATCTTCTTATCCTCTACTTTGTTCCCAGAAGCCCTCCATCCCCATAATTGGAACTAATCTTATTTTGTAGAGAATGAAGTTTAATACTAATTTTATTGGTTTCTAAAAAGAACTACTTTAAGATCTTCAATTGACTTACCACCCCCTCCCTAACTAGACCAAGAATGGTATGTACACTCTCTTTGTTTGCAGGGAGGTAAGTGAAATCCTTTGAAAGTTTGTGTGGAGAAGGGCCCTTCTTGTCTTTTCCTATATCAAGATTCAAAATAAGTCTTTTTAAAAAATCACTTATTTTTTCTTTCCCCCTTTTTTTTCCTTTCTCAATACTTTCCCTAAGCTTAATCCTCTTCCTCTAATTAATAGTTGACTTCAAATTCTCCCTTGTTTCCACTTCACTAGTGTAGGAGTTTCCCATCCATGAAATTTAAGTCCTTTCTCTCTTCTTCATAGATTTATTATTCTTGGGTTTGTTACCCTTTAAACATTTAAACTAGCCCTATTCTCTTCCTCTTCTAACTAATCTTCATCATCATCTTTGTCTTCAAAGTTCATACTCATATTAGAGTAATGAGTACCAAAAATTGCATATTTATTATGAGTCTTAGGAATCTTCTGGTATCAATAGAAATGGTAAGGGTTTTCATATGTTTCATAATAAATGAATGCAACCTTCATACAAAATATGTTTTTTTTCATTTTTCCTTTGCTCTTTCAAACCAAACTCCAAGAAAACAATAACATAGTGAGGGAAAGATGCAAGTTGTTTATGTAAGAAATGGTTCATGAGAATGAAATTAAAACCATATATATTATTGAACCTTCCATATAGGGTAAAGTAACACATAATTACCTCTGCAATTTCTACCCATATTTGTTTGATAGAAAGCCTATTGTAGCCACCTAAAGCAAGCTTGACTAGGTTTCTTCTCTAATTGTCTTCATAGTTAATGGAATTCTCTAACGCTTTCATGTTCCTCAATACCTTCCTCCCTTAAGTAGAAAGACTAATAATGTGTGAGATTACATCCTTAATAATAACCAATTCTCTTACATGTGCTAACAAGGTACAATCCTTCCATCCCTTCATGAAAGCCTTCATAGCTTCAATATCATAACTGTGAATTTTTTCAAGATAGAGGATAACACCACCTTCCTGTAAAATTTTCCAAACTAACCCATTTCTCCTTATCCTATTACAAGAAAGAGGTTCAACTCTAATTTTGTGACCACCCATCTCCCTGTTCACAAGAACCAGAAAAGCATATTAGGAACTAAAATGTAACATAACGTGGACCTCACTGATGAAATTGAAGGAGAAATCCCAAAGAAACAACCAAAATTTATTTGATTTGACCCAAATTCATAATGGAATTAAATATTATTTGAAAATTATCCTTGCTATAGATAATTATCAATTATGGCATGAATATTAAAGGGAAAGGATTCATGATAATGAAAACGCTACAAGGAAAGGTTAGAAAAACCTAATTTGGTGAAGATATCAACAAGTCTATTACCTTCCATAAATATGTGGGAAAAATAACATTTATCAAAAGAATTAATGAGCACTATGAAATCCCTAATGACGGTCTCAATTGACCAATTAGGACTTTGTATTTTATTTAGGCAGTAAATAATATTTAAAGAATCTCCTTCAAGCCAAACCATCTTGAACCCCTGGAAATGAGCTAGTTTTAAATTGTTATTGGCCATCAAAACTTCAACAAATTGGTTATTCTAGGTACCCAAAGGGAGTGCCACTACGGAAATAAACCTACCTTGATCATCTCTCAACACTCCCCCACTTCCAGTAGACCGTGAATTTCCCTTGGCCACCCCATCTGATTGGTGAGTTAATTTAGCTAATATTTAATTTAATTTTTCTTAGTAGTCAACTAAATTTATGAGTGAATGAGGAGAAGTGAATTGATTGCATGATGCTAAGAGGGGGATGAGTCAACATAAGAAATATTTAACATATTAAAAATTAAACAACCACAATAGATAAATCACATAAGATCTACCAACTAATAAACACAATATTTAATATGGAAACCCTTTTAGAAGAAAACCACAAAAGGACTCCTTGGATATACTATCCAAATCCAACCGCAAAAATGAAATTCTCTTACAAATTTTGGTAGGCACCAAACCACTTGAGGCACCAATCTCCACTACTAAGCACCAACCTTCAAATGAACAAAATTTCTACCTTCTTGAATATAACTTCTTTAATGGATTAAGATCATTTGATGACAACCTTCATAAAATTTACTTACAACTTCATATATATATTTTCTTCCAAAACCTATTGCAATAATTTTTCTCTACTCTAAATCTAAACAATAATGCATTTAATTTCTTGTTTCCTTTACCTCCATTGTATCTTCTATTTATACTCCTATCTGGCACTTCACCCAAGAGGTGTCGACCACGTGAAAATAACCCAAGTTGGGTAGCCACACTAAGGGGGTTGGCCCATACCAAAAGAGACCCCAAATAATATTAAATTTAATTCTCCAAAACAAATTAATTATATTTTATTTTAAATAAATTTTGTATACGAGGGTTGGCCATTTGTTTATTAATTTCAACATTGCCTTGAGAGAGATTTAGTCACAATTTTTATCTTAATAGATGCATGAATTGAGCAATTAGTGGCCTTTGGCCTTTGGAATATGATTTCCTTCTATGACAATGATTGTGATCTACACTCCTTGGACATCAATGAAAATGATATTTCCAATAGTCTCCCCCTTCTCATTTATGGTAACCTATAAAGAAATGATCTATGAAAACAACAAGAATATACTTATTACCATATTTTTAATGCCCCCACTTTCTCCAACTCTCCCCCTTTAACATCAGTAGTAAAGACCTCATATATCTAAAGGTTAATGTGATGTTTAGCTACACATGAATTTGTGTTTCTACTTAATAATTTAGTGACTAGATTAGATTGATATCACTCCAAATTTTTGCATAAGATACTCAAAATTCTCTTTAGGAAGGATCTTCATGAGAATATCTATAATCTATTCCTTTGTGGCAATGCACTCCAACTCGAGATTCTCTTATATTATTTGTTCTTTTAAGAAATGACATTTAATATGAATGTATTTTTTTCTCGAGTGCATAACAAGATTCTTTCAAATATTGATTGCACTAGTGTTGTCACAAAGTATGGAAACTCGATGATCATAATCAACCTTAATTTTCTCCAATGTATTCTTTATCTAAATAATGTGTGTACAACATGATGTTATCGCTATGTGTCCAACCTCTATTGTGGATAAACAAACTAAAGTTTGTTTCTTCCTTAACCAAGACACTAGACCGTTGTCAAGAAAGCATGCTCCTCCACTTGTACTTTTTCTATCATCAAAATTTCCTACCCCATCGATATTTTTATACATTTCTAGGATGAAATTTTTACCCCTTGAATAACACAAGCCAAAATCCAAAGTGCCTTTTAGATATTTAAATATCTTTTTGACTACTTGCACATGAGTTTCTTTTGGTGTTTCTTGAAAATGTACCACCATGTATATTATTTGTATAATGTTTGGTTTTGATTTTGTCACATATAGTGGGGTCCCAATCATTGACCCATATAGTTTGTAATTTTCTTTCAAGAGACTCAGAAAATTTTCTTAACTCACAACCTACAACCATGGGTGTATTAACTAGTTTGCAATCTTTTATCCTAAAATTCTTCATCATTTCCTTGATGTATTTGGTTTGTGAGATAAATATGTCTTTGTTAGTTTGAGAAATGTGTAAACAAAAAATGAAGAATAACTACTAGGCATAGACATCTCAAACTCTTTTTGAATTGCATTTGCAAACTATTGGCATATTTTATTATATTGACTCCAAAAATAATGTCATTCATATAAATCACAATAATAAATTGATTCTCAAGTTCAATCTTGAGGTAAAGGTTTGTATCCACAATTCCTATTTCCAACCCTTGTTGTTGTATTTATTTGTCAAGTATTGAGTACCAAGGCCCAAGGACTTGTTTTATCCCATAGAGTGCTTTCTTCAACTTGCACACATAATCCTTATTATTTGATAATAGTGTTAGAAAATTAAAGGTGAACAATAATAAGGGAAGCTTATATCTACTATAAATCTAAATGATACATGTTAACCATATGGAGCTTAAATAAACAATAACAATGAAAAATTATAATTAGAGGAAATTGAACACAACAATATTTTTATGTGGAGAAACCCTTTCAAATATAACTCCACCAAGAAGATAGACTTATAATTGTATATTATTTAAAAAGAGATTGCATGCAATCCTCCCTTTCTCTTCTCCAACGTTTAATCCTTTAGCAGATGGAAACATCTTTTTTTCACCCTTAAAAATTACACACCTACCACCACCTTGAGTCCAACTTATATACAATTTCACCTCCCAAATGGGGCTTCCAAGTTGGTTATCAAATCCATACACCTCTCATGGATAAATCCAAGAATTTTAATGCATAGAATAAAGTAGGTTACAACCAATTGACTCACCTACTTGATCTAGACACTTGGTTGTTTATAATTTATAATTAATTTGATGGTCATTGTTTATAACCACAAGTAGTGTTATCTTTAATTACAGTTGCCCAATAAAGAAAAACAACCTCATAAAATCCATCTTAGGAAGTTGAAGACCTATAAAAAAATTGTCCTCCAAGATTCCCTCTTGATCAATGGTAAATCACTTCTAGTGATAAATTAGTTACTAACTACCAGTAAAAATTTAGTTATTGTGTAAGACTTATTTAACGGTAAAAACTTGATGATAAAAAATATTTGTTATTGATAATGAATCCCTCACTGTTAGATTCAATGACAATCCCAAAGACACTGAGAGTGGGGGGGGGGGTGGTGAATTAGTGTCTAACCGGTTTGCAAAATATTATAACTTATTAATAACTTTGCATCCCAAAATAGTGTACTGGTAAATAAGAATCAATGCAGCAAATAAGAATAACAAAGACAACATAGAGAACACACCATAACACAAGATATTTAACGAGGAAACCCAGTGTGGGAAAAACCTCAGTGGGATTTGTGACCCATAATATTTACTCACTGGCCAATGAATAAATACTACTTACAATGAGGGGCCTGCACATGTAGGGAGGCCAACTGCCTAGAGCTCACTGCTCAATCACAAAATTGGAGTCACAATGACTACAAAATGGATTATCAAAATCCAATACAATGTACTGCTCAAAATAGCATCTCTCATGCCAGGTTCAGTACCGGTTTAAGCTCAGAAAATAATCAAAACCTTCACTGTCAACTATATTACCTTATACTTCTCATCCATCCATACCTCTCTATCTATAAAATGACCTATAAGATCTCATACATAGATGAGTCTATTACAATGTACCATGTTGGTTTACCAAATATATTTACATTAAAATACAATAAACAAAATTTTATTCCATATCGGCCTGAGTGTCAGTATGCATTGTTGTCGATGCCAGTGAAGTGCTTGTTGGTATATGTAGAAATCTATTGTTGCTGTCGGTGTCTGTCAGTTGGTTGCCAGATGATTTCTAGTTGGTTGCCATCAATGGAAACATCAACTATTCTCATAAGAGTGTAGAATGCCAACAATCTCCCCCTTTGGCATTGATAGCAACACTCATGAGAAAAATCCAAAAACTGAAGTCCAAAAAGATTCCAAAAAGATGTGCTCCCCCTGAGCAAGTGATCTCCTCTGTACAAGTATTTTTCTCTCCACTACTCCCCCTTTGACATCAATGACAAAGGTTGTCAAAAATAGTCAAACAACTTCAAAAATTTCACCTCAAAGTCTGTAACTGGTTGGTTACAATCTAAAAAATATTTGCCACAACTAAATTCATACTCTACATAAACCTTTTGCTATCATTCAAAGTTGCCTCAGTCTGTTGGATCATGCCGGTGAGATAATGCATGTGATCTTCCGGTGACCACTCTCCTTGAATTAATGCCTTAGATATTTTAATTCTATGAGTAATCAGGTAGTCTAGCTTAGGAGCAAGTTTATCTTTAAGTTCTCGGGCATTTGACCTTAACCTTGCCTTTTCTTTGTCAAGTTTCTCTAACTTCTCCTCAAAACCTGCCATTTCCCGCTCAAAAAATGATATATGTCCATATGAACCAATTATATTATCTTCTATGTCATCAATTTCTTTTTGTTTTTTCTTGATCTCCTGATCTATGTCCTCTGTCAAAACATGAGGTTTACATGTTTCCCTATATAGCTCCTTGTACTCCAAAATTGTAGAGTTAAGTACCGGTAATAACGTATTTACATGATCTATACATTTCTTTATAGTGTCTTTAAAGAATGTGTTTTTCTCTTTTTCAACTCTCTCCTTAATTGTGTCCTCATTCACCTTATCAATAGTTATAACATTATCAACAATAAATTTGGACAATGTGTCCAATTTACCTAAAGAATCCTTAAAGTGATCTATGTTGCAATTTGGTGCAATCAACTTAAGAATAGGTAATGTGTTGTCAATTGCCTTGTAGGCCAATGCATTACATTCCGTTATCTTCTTAATTGAATCCAAAAGTACCTCTATAATATTGGTAGGTCTGAATTCACCTATAGATGTGTCGGATGTTTGACCAATCATTTTTATTACCTCTTTGCTTCCATCATATGTGTCCAATTTGCTTGCATTTTCTTTTGGTGGATCAATCTATGTTTGTATCTCAACCTGTAAAGGTTTCTCAGACTGTTGCAATGTCTCTGTGATTGTCGGTCTCTCAGTCTCTGTGTGTACCTCTGCCTCTATTTGTTTCTCTGAAAGTTCTACTGCTAGATTCTTAGTCTTTGGTGGCCCTGTTCTAGTACCTTTATCTTTAGTAGGTTTTTCATTCTGTGTTGGTTTCTCTATTTGTGTTGATGTCTCAATTTCAACAGTTTGTATCGGTTCCTATGCTATGTTGCTATTGTCAACATTGTCTGCCTTAACTTCAGAGGTTTCCTTATCCACAACAATGTTTACCTCTTGTGTATCCACATTCATTGTAAAAAGTACCTCTGACTTAGGATTAGTATCATCATGTATTATTCCTTCAGTGCCAGTAACTGGTGGATCTTCTAAGTGTACCGGTGCAATATCCAAAGGTGGTGGTGGAAGATTGTCAGTAATCTTAATGTTTGGAACTCCACCAATTTTTCCTTTACCTTTGTCCTTTTGGATAAACCTTAAATGTCTTCTTAGGTCTGATCATTTCCTCTTGTTTTTCTTTCTCTACAAAGAATATGTCCCAATTATCTGTTGTTTAATCTGCAATTTCCTTCACTCTTCCAACCATCAGGCTCACTTGTCAGTGTCCACTAGCAAATACTGATCGGTTAGCCTCTGAAATAAGTTCATCAATTTCTTCTTTGGAGTTAACTGGATGAATAGCCAAGAGTGCTTCAACTTTCAATTTCTTGTCTAATTCCATCACTAATAGCCTTTTAGCTTCTAGTCTCATGTAGAGATCATTTGGTAGCTCATCAACAACTTCAATCAAAACTTTCTTATAAATGTCCAAATGAAGAACAATGCTTTCTTCAATAGTGTTTCTGTCAGTATCATTTGAAGAAGTATACCATTTATTCACATTAGATAGATTACCTTCCTCTATTATTTTATTTAGTAAATCATTCAATGAAGGGGTAACCAGTGTCTATTTTCTCTTTGGAGTAAGCTTCTTCTTGGGTTCCCTAACCACCTGTTGTTTTTTCCTTAAAGTTCTTTTTTTCTTCGGAGTAGGAGAAGGTACCGGTGAGGCTTTCCTTTTCCTTTCCACTCTTTTGAACTCAGTAGCCTTCCCACTGTCACTATCAGAAGATGTGTCAACTGGTGAAATATGTGCCTCCGATTGAAGTCCTTCAAGCTCACTAGCTGATATGCCACTAAGGTTCATGACATTCTCTTTGATTCCTTGTCCTTTCTTAGATGTATCCCTAATGAATTTGTCTCTTTTCTTCTTATTTTTCTCCATTGATACTTTACTAGCTATGGTTTCAACACTTCCAAATATTTCCTCTGATGGTTCTCTAGGTGCATCAAGCAGTGCTTTTGCATATGTTTCCAAAACATGTAGATCAGCCTCATAACCCATTTTAGTAACCCAAATAGTTCTAAAGCTTACTGCTTCCATCCAAGTTTCATCTCTTTTAATGACAAAACATATTTGCTTGTCATATTTCTCAACTATGCTCGGAGGAATCCTTTCCCTAGCTCTCATCTTAGATTGGAAAGTTTTAAAGTAAGTTGTTATGTTGTTATCTCTATTAGTTCCCATGTTGGTAAAAGCTTCCTGTAGTTATTTTCCTACCGGTATATCATAACCAAAGTCTTTTTGTCCAGTATCGGGGATCTCTTTGGTGAAATATAACATCAAACATACCAAAAGGTTTCCAAAGTGAAAAGTACCCTTTTTGTCTCCCTTAATCTTTTTCAAGTTATCAATAAGCTCATCCTTTAACCATTCACACACATCTATCTTAGCATTGTTGTTTATCATTTCATGTGCACTATAAATACAAAGACTGGAAACAAAATTGAGTTTGTTAGCATGTGTGGCTCTGTTTCCAAGGACCATACTTACATATCTCACATTAATGTCCTTAATGTCATTCACTCTAAGTGATCTATTATCAGATCTTGCTCCGCTTAGGCTTGTCACCATTTTGTTGGGATTCTTCTTTGTCTTATCAGGTCTACTATCGGTTGAGGGTAAACCTATAACTACCCTAATTACTTGTCAGGTTATCTTACAAACAAAATCCAACCATAAGAATTCTCCATGTGATCTACTCAATACAATTCTTACCACTTCCTCTAGAAATTGAGGGATATTCAGTATCTCCATAAAACCTAAAGTTTCCACGATCTTATGTTCGGGTTTAACAATTCCATGTTCATCATAAATGACCTTATTAAATATTTTCATTAACTCCTCAGATCCTAGATCTTCTATTTTACAATATATGTAAATCCTAGGGTCTTCTACAAATGCTACACCCTTAGGTATTTTTGAAAAAGCTCCTACAGATTTGTCTTGCTTCACAATCTCGAGAATTATTTTGAATATGGGACTAGGGCATTTCACATTCTCCACAATGGTAGGGTTCAGAATAAATTCAAGAATAGAAGATGAAGCAGCCATTATGAAAAATACCTCTTATCCAGATGTTTGTTGAATGCTTGAAAAACACTTCTCTGATTCGCCTTGAATGCCTTTGCTCGATTTTGAGCTCACAAAAATTTTGAATGCTTGGTGTGAAATGAGGGTTTCCTGGTGCTTTATAACCAAAATGTTCTCTAAAACATCATTAAATGCTCGTCAGTTAAGTGAAAACTTAACACACCTGTCGGTAAAGAAGAAATGTATCTTCTCACTATCAACCGAGGGTAGAATGCGTGTTTTTCAATTCGCTACCATACCCCCAAGGGATTATGCCTTAGTTAGATGAAGAATTTCCTACCGTTGGAGGGTTACTCTATTCTACCAGTGAAGATATAGTTTCATCACTTCTCTGATCTCTTTTCTTAATCCATTGTTTAGAAAAGTCTTGCTTTACTTCTTCTACCTTCTCTTTTCCCTTCAAGCTAGATCTCACATTGTTTGTCAGTGCATTCTTGCTTCTACAGAATTTAGCAATATGTCCAATCTTGTTACAAGCATAAAAAGTCACATTATTCCTCTGAATAGCCTTTCCATATCCTTGACCAGTTTGTGATCTACATTGATTAGATAAATGTCCATATCTTCTACAAACATAGCATTTCACATTCATTCTGCAGTTTTCTGAATTATGACCAATTTTGTTGCATTTGGAACACTGACCGATGGGTGAATTTGTGTTGTGATAATTTCTAAATCTACACTAGTATGCTCTATGACCAAATTTGTTGCAATTGAAACATTTCCCATTAAATTTGTAAGCATTAGGTTGTCTTACCAGTTTGTTCTGATCTTGATTGTTTGTAGTACCAGAACTTTCTCCAACTTCAAATCCAAGTCCATTTGTATCTCAATTAGGCTTCTAACTCTTCAGCATGTCATCAAGCTCCTCCAAAATTTTCTTGAATTTGTCTTTGGTCTTATTTGCAGTAGCCAACTCATTTTCCAAAATTCTGACTTGTGTCATAAGCTTAACTTTATCATGTTGCATGTGAATTAGATCTGTCTTTAACATATCATTTTCATGATGAAGTCTCAGATTTTTATTTCCAACATCATTAGATCTCCTAGTCAATTTTTCTTCATTCTTCTTCCTATCTTCAATATCTTTACATAACCTCATAGTCATATCTTGCATTTCATTCTTCATATTATTGTTTTCTTGTCTCAACTTGTCTGCAATGTCTCTAAGAGTTTCTTTTTCATCATCATCATTTTGCATCTTCTCATGAAGTTCTTTTTTTAATTTTGTGTTATAACCAGGTTCTCCTGAAGTCCTTTAATGAATTCTTGTGCAATCCTCAGATCATCTTCAAGTTTGATATTCTTCAATTTCTCTGCATCAAAATCTTCAAGAGCTCCTTCCAACTATTTTCTTAAGTTCTCCATCTATAATGGTGTCAGAATCTTCCTCAAGATGTTAGGCTTCTGAAAATAGAGGACCAGGCTCTGATACCAATTGTTAGATTCAATGACAGTCTCAAAGACACTGAGAAGGGGGGGGGGTGAATCAATGTCTAACCGGTTTGCAAAATATTTAAACTTATTAATAACTTTGCATCCCAAAACAGTGTACCGGTAAATAAGAATTAATGTAGAAAATAAGAATAATAGAAACAACATAGATAACACACCATAACACAAGATATTTAACAAGGAAACCCAGTGTGGGACAAACCTCAGTGGGATTTATGACCCACAATATTTACTCACTGGCCAATGAATAAATACTACTTACAATGAGGGGCATGCACATGCAGGGAGGCCAACTTCCTAGAGCTCACTGCTCAATCACAAAATATGAGTCACACTGATTACAAAATGGATTATCAAAATCCAATACAATGTACTGCTCAAAACAACATCTCTCATGCCCATTTCACTATCGGTTTAAGCTCAGACAATAACCAAAACCTTCGTTGTCAACTATATCACCTTATACAAAATTTTCCTTATACTTCTCATCCATCCATACCTCTCTATCTATAAAATGACCTATAAGATCTCATACATATATGATTCTATTAGAATGTACCATGCCGGCTTACAAAAGATATTTACATTAAAATACAATAAATAAAAGTTTATTCCATGTCGGCCTGAGTGTCGGTATGCATTGTTGCCGATGCCGGTGAACTGCTGGTGTATGTAGAAATCTATTACTGGTGTTGGTGTCTTCCGGTTGGTTGCCAGATGATTTCCAGTTGGTTGCCATCAATGACAACATCAACTATTCTCATAAGAGTGTAGAATGCCAACACTCACACCTTATGAATGATTTACAAATAATATTAGGATTAATTAAAAAAATAGGATTTACAAGGTTGATGGAACCTTAATCCTAATGTTATCCCACTTGAAAACACATTGTAAATACATCCATAAGAATACATAACTCAACTAAGTACTAGGAACAAGGCCCATGGCCTCCTCCCACCACATAAATTTTTATGTGCTCACAAGTTTAGTGAGTGAATTTGTAACATTCCCTTGAGTGTAAATATTCTTCAACTCTATCTTTATATTAGAAATAATTTCATTAGAAAAAATGGTATTGTATATCCACATGCTTATTTTGTGCATGATACATAGGATTCTTGGCCAAACAAATAGCACCCTAGCTATCACATCCAATTTGAATAGCCTTGCAATACAAACCAATACATGTACCCAATCTTTGTAACCAAATAACCTCATTAGAGACATGGTTAAAAACCATACACTTCAATTTACTGGTGGATAAACTGATTGCAGGTCACCTCTTAGTCATCCAGCTCATTGCTCCTCCAAACAAAGTGAACACATACACACTAGTGGACCTTTGATTGTCAAAGTTTCCTACCTAGTTTACATCAATAGAAACTTAAATTCCTAATATCTTAACTACATATTTAGTCCCAAGATAATCCAAAAAATAATCAAAAGTGCTCACAAATATCTAAACACCTTTCAACATGATTCTAGTGCTCTCTACCAGGGTTAGACATAAACTTGCTAAAAATCTCATTACTTCTACAATATCTATCTAGTGTAAATCATTACATACATTAAACTTCCTACAACACTAGATAATAAGTCATCATTATTCTTAGGATACATATCTAATTAAAGCTTAGAGTTGACATATAAAGAAATTCTTACTATTTACTATCCTACATACTAAATTTGCTCAAAATAATGTCAGCATAGTTACTTTGCAATAACCAAAGATTTTTGTTCACTTAATCTCTTTTGATTTTTATTCCAACTATATACCAACTATTGGATATTGCTACTACTTGGATATGATTTTTTCATTTATGTCTTGACATATTCTTGTGATTTATTGATCTGGTTTGCAATTTGGTTTTTATGATCAGTACTTTGTAGAGTTCGGTATTTACTCTGATATATTCTGGTGTGATCAGATCTTGAGTTATGATTTTGGGAGATTGTTTGGGATTTTCATGTGTATCTAACTTATAAATGTTTCATGATTTGGTGCTCTGCAAGCTACCTTTCTAGTCCGAGTTGTTTCTATTTGAGTGTTCTTGAGTTTCAGATGTTGATCGATGAAGATTTGATAAGTGGTGTTGGTGCAACTATTATGGATGACTGTAATGTTCTTGTTGGTGTTTCCTAATTGTTTCCCTTTTTTTGTGGTCCACGTTGATCCTTATGCATGGTATTAGTGATTTTGTTGGTCTAGTGATATTCTTTGTGTTGTGCAGTATTCTTGGTGGTATAGTGTGTTATGGTTGATCTTGGCATGATTTTCGGTGGTATTGCGTGTTTGAGAATTTGGTTTAGGTTCATCATAATTCCCACCGAAATACCCTAGAGAAACTAAAAATTTAATTAACGTCTAATAACAACCAGTGTAACACATAACATCTCCATCTAACTATATTCATTATCCTTTTAACCACTATGAACATACATCATTACGCATTTCATAAATTAACACAAGTGGAAATAACATAACATTATTAAATTTTACCTAGGGTACTTCAACATCATTACTTGATTAACTACCTTAATGACATCTTACTCACAAGATAAGCATTTTCCATCTTAAGTTAATGCATCATATTTAATTTTGTAACCAAGAGATATGCAACCTACCAGATTACCTATCCATCTTGATATGCATACAATTATACCATTCTACTAGCATATTTCATTCCAACTATAAAATACAAGACAATCCCATAATCCTACATTCATTTTATGCACCAAATCCAAATGTGTTTTAACCCAACATTTCCTATCTACATGCTCTTTTCCTTTTCATGATAATGAAATCCTAATGCATAGATATGATCCACCTTTACTAATCCAATTAATCATTTCTAACATAATCATTTCTTACTCTTTGAACATTCTTCTTCTAAGGTTACTTTACATTCTAACTTGCTTTCTAAACATTCCATAAAGTAATACAATTAAACCATAATGCAAATTCAATTCTATTTCAACCATAACCATTGAATTCTAAGATACATAGATCACATCGTTACAATAATACAATTACATCCCCAATGTCTCATTACAATTTATAACATAATCCCAAATCCAACTACAATCCATCTTACAATTACAAGTACATAGAATACATCATGAGCATAGCTCTTCCTACTACAAGATTCCAACTACTACATACAAAAAATATTAAATGTATTTCATCATATTCATTACATAAATATGCTACAAGGTACATCCATAATCATCATGAAGAAGTATCCACATCCACGCATGAAATATCCATGATAACATCCCAGTGGCTAAAAAGCACCAACCACCCAACCATGTGGAACCAAAGGAACCACCCCCCATGCTAGGAGATGACACAAGGTCACAACACACACTCTAGACTTAAGTTGGCACTCTAACCAAAGAGACTATCCACACAAGGACACTAATGCAATAACCCACATGAAACAACAAGAATAAACTCCCAGAGGCGTATAACTCATCAAGACATAAATACATCCAATAAGGCATAATAATAAATCATCAAGGGGAAACATGTAGAAGTGGAGTGTCATCACATGCCATCCTCAGAACATAATAACATAAGGCACTATCCTAATGGACATGTGGATCCATCTCAACCTATGAGAGACCAAGGGAGATTAGCTTACCATCTTCATGACCTTCTCATGCTTATCCTAAAACACCCTCCCTAGGACTAAGTCATGAGGCTCAAATCAATTGTTATCTAATTAATGAATCTAGCTACCCAACCCATTAATTATTGGGTTATCACTTTTTACAAATCATGGTAAACTCCCAAACTACCCTAGCGGTCTAGACTTCATGCATCCTTACAAGGAACCTCATACAAGCCTATCTCTCCTACCCCCGGTCATCACATGGAAGCCCACTCCCCTAACATGGCCCAAACAATAAATAGAACAAGAGGCTCATAATAACAATCAAATATGAAATCCTAATCATCATACAACCATACACATACATGGCCATCCAAAGGTTATAAATCCAAATAAACATCAAGAGCCTCCTAGCATAAAATGCATCAATAACATAACCAAATCTTCTCATCAAATGAAATGAATAACAACAGCAAGGCACATCAACTTGTTGAACTAAGCACAGTAAATAACTCTCTCTCTACCATTACTTCTCAACATGATAGAGG
Source organism: Cryptomeria japonica (assembly GCF_030272615.1). Lineage (NCBI taxonomy): Eukaryota > Viridiplantae > Streptophyta > Pinopsida > Cupressales > Cupressaceae > Cryptomeria > Cryptomeria japonica. The sequence goes on along the minus strand of NC_081405.1, from coordinate 409,731,060 downwards.
CATAAATCCATCATAAAGATAACATAGAAGCGAAAACCATGAAAGATTCATCAAATGAATCAAATGCTCAATCTGGAAAATGATCAATAAACATCTGAAAAGCCTCTGGTACAAAAATGAGATTCAAAAAAGTCAACAGATAATAAAAAACTGAGTATATACTAGAAATCTGCACATTAGCGCATATGACATGCAGTTGAGCGCATTTGACTAATTATTCAACGCATATGATAAATCCTTCAGCGTATATAAACCATCTTTCGATGCATATGACTAGTAATTCAGCACATACAAACAACATACTAGCACATATGACAAAATAATTAGCGCATACAATCACTGTTTTAGCACATATGACTTAGAGAGCCGAAAACACTAAAAATAGTAAAATTATGAGTCTAAATTAAAAATCAAAGGAAAATTTCCAAGTCTCAAAACCAACCAAATAAGTGATGCCCAGACAAGATGAAATGAAATCAACAATTAGAACTCAAATCCATAAACTTATGAAGGAGAAAATGCAATTTCAAATTTAAAATTTTTTAACCTTCACACATAGGAAACACATCCTGAAGACTCAATCCAAGCTAAAAAACTTTATTCATTCAACATGAGACTTAAGGTGAACATGGAATCAAATAGGATTAACCAATGACAAGGAAAGCAAGGAATAAGTCTCTACATTCTCAATTACGACATCACTAGACCAAAAAACTCACTAAACAAAAATCAACTCTCCACTACTCTTCTGAAAAATTGCTAGATTCACCAAGAAAGTAAAACCATCCATCAATCATAGAGAAAGAACCAAAATCAACACAGGAGAAAATATGGAAAAATGCACAGTCGTGTGCCCAGAAAAAACTCTCAACCAATGGAAATCAAGTATTTTTTCCAACCTATAGTTCAAACTATATATTATATCTTATACACATAAACACTAAATACTAATAAAAATTAAACAATAAATACCAAATAAATATTAAAATCACACAAAATAACTAAACATAAAATATCAAATAATTAATTACTCAAGGCCAATAAATTAAATACATTAAAAATGAGCATTATTAATTATAAAATCACACATCAAGGATCACATAATTAATCTAAACATAACCAAATAAATCAACCATCTCTAAACATACTCTCAATACTGAAAAGATCAAACTTCACTAGCTGACATGGTGAATTATGCCAAGATGCTTACGACACACGGTGAACACCTTAGACCTAGAGTATGTGTAAGTAACTCATGTCACCTCTGAACCACATGTCATTGGAATTAAAGACACACTCAGACCTGTGAAGCCAGGTGGAGTCGATGTCTGGTACTTGCAAGATCCTGCAACCACAAAACAACGATACAACATATGTATATATCTCATAACAGACAAATTATAGGGAATCACGACAACACATCCTGCTCACAATGAGTGATATGACATCGTCCCCCTCACAAAGATAGTCATACAATAATCAAACACATCTCATAAAATTCTCATTATATGTAACCAGGAAATAGGGTTAGTGTAATCATAATCAACATCAAATCCATGATCAATATAATCTATCAATGATCCATCACATAGTAAGCATATGAAATCATCAATACATATATCCATCAAATCACATGATCAATAATGATAGTATCAACATCCATATAGATCATCAAAATAGCATATGTCCAATAGTGTTTAACATCAATAGTAAGTAATTGAAACCCATGAGTAATCATCATCTAAATCATCAAATATAGTCTATACAAGTCCATGAAATATAAAATAATAGTCAATTCTAGTCAGAATAGGTCAAATCAAGGGTGGACACTACATCCTCCCCACCTTTTCCTAGGCTTACTCCTAGAAGCTTGAGAACAAATAGGGGTATATCTCTCTCATCTGCACCGCATCCTCCCATGTAGTTGAAGATTCATCAATCGGATCCTACTAGACCCTTACCTGCTCTATGCTCAGACCTTTGAGGGAAATCTCTTTGTGCTGAAGAATGTGCATAGGCTCCATAGAAAGCTTCCCATCCTCGACCTGTAAATCATTCCAATCCAACACATGTGAAATATCAGGATGATATAACCTCAAAACTGAAACATGAAAGACATCATGGATGCAGGACAAGATAGGTGGCAAGGCAAGGTGATAAGCCAAATGACCAATCCGCTCCAAAATATTGAAAGGACCAACAAACCAAGGCACCAAATTAGAGCATTTTTCATAACAGATCGAACTCTTCTGTTGGAAAACTCTCATATACACCCTATGACCAATTGAAAGCTATCTGTCCACTCGATGTGCATCTGCATACTTTTTCTGTCTATCCTATATGGCCATCAAATTCTCTCTAATGCGAGCCACCTGCTCCTCCATATCTTGCAACATCTCTAATCTAATACATACTTTGTCCTCCAAACGGTCCCAACTCAGGGTTGTACGACATGGTCTACCATTTAATGCCTAATAAGGAGACATACCAATAGAGCTATGGTAACCATTATTGTATGCAAAATCAACTATAAGAGGTAATCCTCCCAATGATATTGTTGATCCATCACGTACATCCTCAACATGTCCTCCAAAACCTAGTTCACCCTCTATGTCTGTCCATCTATCTCGGGGTGATAAGTTGAACTAAAGTTCAATTATGTACCCAAATCATGCTAGAGAGCTATCCAAAATGCTGATGTGAACACTGTATCGTGATCTGATATGATCCTCTGAGGAATACCATGCAACCTCACAACTCCCTCTAGGAAAACTCGACCCATTGTCGTTGATGCATATGAAGATCTGATTGAAGAAAAGTGCACTACTTTGGTCAATTTGTCCATGGTGATCATAATAGGCATCATGACGATGTGAAGACATGAGCAAACCAAATATAAAATCCATAGATGTAATATCCCATTTCCATCTTGGAATCAAATGTTGACTGTAATAATCTTGCAGGATATTGATGCTCTTCCTTCACTCGCAGGCACTCTAGGCAACATGACACAAAATTTGTGATATCTCTCCTCATACAAGACCAATGATATATCTATCTAAAAATATGCATGCATCTTCTTGACACCTAGATGTGCCAAGTAAGGTGCACGATGTGCCTCTGACATGATCAAATCTTGAAGACCATCTGATAATGGAACATAAATGCATCTCAAATGTCTAAGAAGTCCATCTGACTCAACTGAGTAACCTGCATATCTTCCCTCAAGAGCTCTACCTATGGAAACCTCTGCAATAACCTCCTGATACCACACATCTGAAGGAAGGGTACTGAGAATATGACTCCTCAAATCCACACCAAGAGAGATTGTTGAAATCTCATGCCTCTTGCAGCTCAATGCATCTGCTACAATGTTCTCCTTACCCTGGATGTTTCTCACCTCAAAGTCATACTCACATAAAAACTCCATCCAATGCCTCTACCTAGCATTCAAATTTGGTTGCGTGAAGATATACTACAAATTGTGATGATCATTGTGTAATTCGAATCTATGACCATGGAGAAAATGCCTCCATCTAACCAAAGCATGAACCACTGTTGCTAACATGAGATCATCGGTCAGATAATTCTACTCATGATCTTTAAGTTTCCATGACTCATATGCAATCACATGACCAACCTGCATCAACACTTCTCCTAGATCCTCCAAAGAAGCATATGTACATACCACAAAATTCCCCAAAGGGTCTGCAACTGCTAGAATAGATGCATTATTCAAATGCTCCTTAAGGATCTGAAATGTTATCTCACACTACTCTGACCAAACAAACGTCTTCCCTTTCCTCTAAAGAGAAATGATAGGATAGTCTATCCTAGAGAAATCCTAAACATATTTGTGATAATATCCTGCTAAACCTATAAAACTACACACCTCTCCCACATTAGTGGGCGCTGGCCAATCAACAATCACCTACATCTTTGAGGGATCAACTATGATACGCTCTCCTAAAATAACATGACCAAGATATCTCACCTTTGTCAAGAAGAACTCACACTTCACCAAATTGCCTTATAGTTGATTCTCCCTAAGACATTGCATAACCTGCCTCACATCATTCTCCTCAACTGATCTTGAATAAATCAAAATATCATCCAAAAATACTAATACAAATACGTCCAAATACAAACTAAGTACACAATTCATTAATCTCATGAAAACTGATGGTGCATTCGTGAGACCAAAAGGTACCACTTTGAACTCATAGTGGCCATATCTAGTGTGAAAAGTTGTGCGATGAATGTCTGCCTCATGAATTCTCAACTGGTGATACCCAGACTTAAGGTCAATCTTGGAGAATACCTTCACATCCTTAATCTAATCAAACAGATCATCTATCCAAGGCAAGGGATATTGGTTCTTCATCATCACCTTATTGAGCTATCTGTAATCGATACATAATCAAAGAGATCCATCCTTCCTCTTCACAAATAACACAAGTGTGCTCCAAGGGGACACACTAGGATGAATAAACCCCTTCACTAAAAAATCCTCCAACTGAACCGTAAAAGCACTCATCTCCTGTGTGGTCATCCAATAGGGAGCCTTAGAGATAGGCTCAACTCCTGGCACCAAATCAATCCTGAAATCAATATCTCACCGAGGGGGCATACCGAGAATCTCACTAGGAAAAATGTTTATGAACTCCTGAAGAATGGGATGTTGCTGCAATACATCATCTGAACTAACTCCCTCATCCACATCCTTCACTCTAACTACAAACAACTAGTAACCCTTACGCGCAGACCTTTTCATCTGCATAGCATAAATCATGCGAAGAGAGATAGGTCTCTGAATACCTACAATCTCCACACTCTTCCCACTATCATCTACACACTGCACTCTCTTACTTCTACATTCTATTTGCGCTTGGTAAGATCCAAGCCAATCCATACCAAGAACCACATCATAATATCCCAAATACATAACATGAAGATCCACAAAATTATGGCAATCCCTAAAGGCTAAAAGACAACTGAGCACAAGGGAATCCACCACCACTTTGGACCCCGTAGCTAACTCTACCTGCCACCTATCATCATGCTTTGTCATAGTAACCTTGCATTTCTCTACTAAAAAAGGATAAATAAAAGAGTCTGATGCTCCTAAATCAAATAATACTGAACAAGAGATAACACCTATCACACCCGATGTCTCCACAACAGTGGCCTGATGCTCAGCCTAACGGTTATCAATTGCCACAAATAACTGATGGGACCTACTGCATCTCCAATTGTAGGCTCATAAGTAGTTGTCTTCTTCTACCTTGACATCTGAGAAGTATGTTGAGAACAATTAATGATAATGTGTCCTGGTTGTCCACATGCAAAACAAGCCTTCCTGCCAAACACTCTACTACCTGGTGTTGTACTTGACTGTTGAACACTACCTCTACTAGAAGCTAGCTGCAAACTCTATGCTAGCTGAGAAGGAGTAGGTCTCGTATCATGCTAATGACTATGACTCCTGTCACTCTGAAATCTGACACCCCGTGCAAAGTTCTGCCCTTGAGAATACATCTTCTTAAACCGTTGACCATTGCAGAAAGAAGAAGGATGGCTCATAGCATAACCTGAAGACTGCTACTCTGACAACAGATCTTGTAACAAGTGCACTAACCATCTATCCTCCTGTCACACCTCCTGATGCTAGAGAAATATTCTCCTCCGTTATCCTTGCCTTCTCCATAGCTGCCTCCAAGGTCTTAGGTTCGTGCATCCGAACCTCACCACTGAGACCTCTCACAAAGTGTTGAATCAGCATCAGATCATCATCTGCAATCCCATCATATTGTCTAAGGTCAAAGAACCTATGCTCATACTGCTCTATAGTCATCCTCTACTGTCTCAAATCGTGGAACTCATTGGCCTTCTTTTGCCTCCAATGATCTGAAATAAATCTAGCACAAAACTGCTCCAAGAATAACTCCCAAGATATCGTTGCTACGTCTAGATGCAACTTCTATTCCTCCATGTGCCACCATGTCATCACAAAATTATGAAGGTGCATAATTGCACATCTTGCCTTGGTTTTAGTGCTACATGGGTGGATAGAAAAACACCTACCTAAGTCCAAACTCCATGTCTTCGCCTCCATGCCACTGCCTAAGCCATCGAAGGTAAGAGGATGAGTCCTCATCGAATCTCTCATGTGGCTGGCTGCAAGTGCCTCCTGATCCACCTCAAGTCCCCTCCTAGGAGAATGCAAACACTCTCTCTCTTGATGCTTTGAATGTCAAGATCCCTCCTACTAGTTCTCCACTTGCCTCTATCCTAGATGACCAAGAATCTACTGAAGCACGTTCACCAACTGTGGAATCGCATCATCTCAAGGTTGATCTGCATCATCTCTAGGCTAATCCTACTGCTTCTCCTCATGGTGTGACTACTTGAAAACCTCAGGATGAGGATTCCTACAAGTACACATGGGACCAGCATGATGACGATCTCTACCTCTAGCAAACATCTTCTCTAAGCAAGACACAATGAAAACTATAAGCTAACCATCTAGAACAACTATAACAAGAAAATAAATAGTGGGGGTAAATATTGTTGGGCTACCCCATGCTAATTGCTAGCATGCGCAATGGGCTCAAATGAAACCAGAGTACCTAGTGTTTGAACATGAGCTTTGATGCCAAATTTAATGCCCGCCAAAATACCCTACAGAAACTAAACATCTAACATGCAAATGGAGATAATTTTTTCTTTAATTAACGTCTAATAACAACTAGTGTAACACATAACATCTCCATCTAACTACATTCATTCTCCTTTTAACCATTATGAACATGCATCATTACGCATTTCATAAATTAACGCAAGCGGAAATAACATAACATCATTAACTTTTCCCTAGGGTACTTCAACATCATTACTTGATTAACTACTTTAATGACATCTTACTCACAAGATAAGCATATTCCATCTTGATTTAATGCATCATATTTAATTTCGTAACCAAGAGATATGCAACCTACCAAATTATATATCCATGTTGATATGCATGTCATTATACCATTCTACTAGCATACTTCTTTCTTACTATAAAATGCAAGACAATCCCATAATCCTACATTCATTTTATGCACCAAATCCAAATGTGTTTCAACCTGACATTTCCTATATACATGTTCTTTTCCTTTTCATGATAACACAATCCTAATACATAGATATGATCCACCTTTACTAATCCAATTAATCCTTTCTACCATAATCATTTCTTACTCTTTGAACATTCTTCTTCTAAGGTTACTTTACATTCTAACTTTCTTTCTAAACATTCCATAAAGTAATACAATTAAACTATAATAAAAATTCTATTCTATTTCAACCATAACCATTGAATTCTAAGATACATAGATCACATCCTTACAATAATACAATTACATCCCCAATGTCTCATTACAATTTATAACATAATCCCAAATCCAACTACAATCCATCTTACAATTACAAGTACATAGAATACATCATGAGAATAGCTCTTCCTACTACAAGATTCCAACTACTACATAGAACAATTTTACATCTATTTCATCACATTCATTACATAAATCTGCTACAAGGTATATCCATAATCATCATGAAGAAGTTTCCACATCCACGCATGAAGAATCCAAGAGAACATCCCAATGGCTAAAAAGAACCAACCACCTGACCATGTGGAACCAAAGGAACCACCCCCCGTGCTAGGAGATGACACAAGGTCCCAACACACACTCTAGACCTAAGCTAGCACTCTAACTAAAGAGACTATCCACACAAGGACACTCATGAAATAACCCACATGAAACAACAAGAATAAACTCCCAGAGGCGTATAACTCATCAAGACATAAATACATCCAATAAGGCATAATCATAAATTATTAAGGGGAAACATGTAGGAGTGGAGTGTCATCACATGCCATCCATAAAATATAATAACATAAGGCACTAGCCTGATGGACATGTGGAGCATTCTCAACCTATGAGAGACCAAGGGATATTATCTTACCATCTTCACGGCCTTCTCGTGCTTATCCTAAAACATCCTCCCTAGGACTAATTCATGAGGCTCAAATCAATTGTTATCTTATTAATGAATCTAGCTACCCAACCCATTAATTATTAGGTTATCACTTATTACAAATCATGGTAAACTCTCATAGTGCCCTAGCGGTCAAGACTTCATGCATCCTTACAAGGAACCTCATGCAAGCCTATCTCTTGTGTCCCTGGTCATCACATGGAAGCCCACTCCCCCTTACATGGCCCAAACAATAAATTGATGTAGGTATATACACCTAAAAATGGTCTAAAGATAGTTAATTAAATACACAGTTATTTGATTAATTCCCCTTCCCAATTAATTGAATTCACAAGCAATTTAATTGATTTCTCTATTCATCTACTAGTAAATAAATCTACATGATTTATTTATATAGTTCATTTCATGTCCCCCTTTGATTAATTAATTCTAAATTAATTAATGTCCCCCCATATAAATCAATTCTTCTAATCCCTAATTAAGATTAACAAACTCAAGTTTGTTGAGATTAATTATCATTTTCCAATTATTTCAATTTCTAAATTTAAATGAGCACATGGATCCTAACTTTTAACCACCTAACCTAACCATTCCCTAACCTAACCCATTCCACCTAATCCTAGGTCTAACTAACCCTATCCTATCATGCACATTCTAAACTCCTTATCCTAACCTCCCATGGTGTAGATATTCTCTCCTTGAGACACATGGTACTTTTGCCACATGTCTCCTCCCTTGGACACTTGCCCTCTCATGAGCAAGGCTCCTTGACACTTGTCACCACAGAGATGACAAGTTTCCCTTCCTCCATCCTCTTCTCCAACTTCCTCAATCTTGGCCCTTGATATCTTCATATCAGATCTGGACCGTCGATTCCTGCCACCTTAGCTTTGGCCTTGGAATTCTTATAAATATCCCCCATTTTGGAGCAATAAAGATCCCTTGCACTCATAGCTTTAGCATCATTACTATAGGCAATTTTCATTTCAATCATCAAGTAATTAGCATTTTGGATTAATCATAGCATGTTAATATAGTTTCTTAAATCATACATTTCATATCATCTCCATAGTCAATCATGATCAAATAGCTACTCAACTCTTGAGTTGCCACTTTCGAGGTCATTGCTCCGCTGAGAGCCAATCAATCTGACACCTTCAAGGTCCTCGAGAATAGAGGAAAATGGGACATTTCAAGGAAGGCTTATGGTTTGCATTTCTAATCTATTTTTTAATTAAGCTTTTCAATTACATTTTATTGTCTCATTATATGTGCATGCCTTCTATATACCACATTTTTAGCATCACATTAATCGACGCCCACCATGGGGCCTAGCCCCTTTGATTTTTATCAATTTTTCTTGCAAGAAATTTCATTGATAGTTTGATTAGCTCTTTTGGAGTGTAGATTAGCTCCCTTGGGATCCTGATTAGCATTCTTGGCCTCTATTGTGGCATTCTGACACCTCAAATGATGTTTTTGGGAGACTTCTCAACTCTATTTTTATGTTTTTATATTCTTTAGCACTTTCAGTCTGTACTTTAACATTTTTGGTATGCATTGTGGCATTTTTGGCACATTTGTTAGCGTTTTCAGTATGTTTGACAATGTTTCTGGTTTGCAGAACAGGATTTTTGGTGTGTAGAGAACCGTTTATGGTGTGCATAGTAGCATTTTGGGTCCATTTGGCAACGTTCTTGGCACATATGATGGAATTCTTTGTCAATTTGATGGTGTTTTCAGTTTTTAATTGATTTTGCAAATATTGTATATTGCATTCCTCATTTCTGCTTCTGGATTGTCATTTTCCCGAACCTAATTTGCAGATTGTTGGTTTTGCAGGTACTTATTTCATTGTGAAATACTAGAGGCATAAACCAATTTGCCATCAAAGAATGCAATATAAACTACTAACTTTGTTTGTAGCCGCGAGATTTTGCACTTATTTTTGTTAAGTTAGGCACATAGACTAATTACAATGGAAATGAACAAACATGTCTTATGTGTTTTGATGATAGGCGAGTATGCTCTCACCTTTCTTAGGTGATCAGAAAGCCAGACTCATCCTTTTCTTTCAATAGTACAAATCTTTAGCGGGCCTGCCCTCCTAAGGAGCTAATAACTCTAAGCCATTAAGGTCGGTGAGAGGGGAACGGCCTAGGTGGGAACAGCTAACGCGAAGTACTCCAACCCACTATAAAATAAACGCGATTTGATTAAAATCAAGTCAACGGCAGTGCTCAAGAATATCTCTCCTTCATACCTTCGGGTATATCAAACCTTGGTTTTCAAGGCTAGGAGACCTCTTAATTGAGTTTATACCCCAACGCGCTGAATGGATCCCTTACTAGTTCCAATTAAATTAGAAGCTACCCAATTTACCTTTGAACATTATTAAATTCTTAGTGCATGGAGGGGGAAGACTCTCTCCTTAAGATACTCACAATATGTTCCTCTTGAGCATATGTGTGAACTCCCCTTTTGAGACCTTATTGCTACGCTCATAATGGGACTCCACTAGCTCTCACAAAGGCAAAAACATGGGTGCCCTTTAGGGGGTGACAAGGCTATGTGAGCTGATAGGGTACCAAGTTGTGGGCTAAGAACTAATAATAAAGCCAATCTCCTTAGGATAGACTGATTGATGTGTTTTCAATTGTTCAAAACCCATGAAAACTTGGGCATTCTTTAAAGCTTCTTGAACATACACTTTATGTGTCCTTTGGGATAAAAATACAATCTGATTTCTATGTTTGTAAGTCAAGTCAATATCTCATCCATTGAAATACGACAAACATTGAAAACTCAAACTTCAAATTGTCAAATACACAAGTTTCATAGCAGATTAGCTCTTTCAATCCAAACAATAGCACCTACGGTCCAAACAATCACATTCACAGTCCAAACATTAACCCTTTTGGTCCAAACATTAGCTCTATTAGTCCAAACAGTCACATTTTCAGTCCAAACATTAGCTCTTTTGGTCCAAACATTAGCTCTTTCAGTCCAAACAGTCGCACCTACGGTCCAAATAGTCGCATTTTCAGTCCAAACGCCAGCTCTCTTGGTGTGAATGTTAACTTTCTCATATTTCAATATTAATTGTCCAAGGTTGAGCACATTAGATTTTCTGGTCTAAACAGTAGAGTTCCTGGTCTAAACAACAGAGTTCTTGGTCTAAACAGTACCTCTCTTGGTCTAATGGTCAGCCCCCTTGGTCTAATCAACAACTCTTGTGAGTTGAATGTCAAATTTCTCATGTTGCAGCATTAGATCTCTTAGTTTGTACTTGTTAGGTCTAAATATCCATTCTCTAAGTCTGAAAATCACAAAGTTCGGTCAAAATTGCAATCTTCTAAGTTCAAACACTTAATTTTGCTAAGTCTACACATCACTATTTGACCTTTAGTGTCATTGTATTGCATAACAGAGTTCCTGGTCATTCTGTCAGCATTTCTGGTCTATTTGTTAGCATTTTTGGTTTGTCTGTCAGCATTTCTAGTCAGTATAGAAGTGTTTCTAGTCCGCGTGTCAGCATTTCTGGTCAGTATAGCATCATTTATGGTCAGTATAGCAATGTTTCTGGTTAGTATAGCAACGTTTCAGGTCAATATAGCAAAGTTCCTGGTCAGTTTGTCAGCGTTTCTGGTAAACTACACCAAAATCAGAAAACAAAAACAACCCATTTCTCAAACAATCAAACATAGAGACTAGGTCATCTTCTTGGGTCATTCAATCAGGTTATCTTCTATCAAAACAGATTCAAGAGCAAGACACACAAAGGTCTCAAGTATTCACCTCAAACAAGTTTAAAGATCAAACACCTTAAAGTGCAACATCACATTTTCTTTGATAAACTGATCATTCAAACATAGTTTCTCATTAGGATCTATCATCCTTTAATCACGAAACTATAATGCTTGTTCAGAATAACCTCATTCTTTATCATAGGATATATCATTCTTATTGAACTTGGTCATATCAAAAATCACAAAATTTGCACTCCAAAACTAAGATAAAAAAACTTGCAAACAAACAAATACTTGACAAGATCATTTCCTCAATAATTGATCACTTATTGCGACACATTACGCAAGATTTAAACCTCGCAAAAACATTCAAAACACGTGTATGCCCATTCTAACTAGGGCTCAAAGACAAAAGATTGTAGAAAAAAAAATAGAAACATTTGAAATAACTAAAGACTATAGAAACATGGAACATGAGGATGAAATACAAGTTGAAGAGGAAATAACAGAACAACATGTCAGAGACATCAAAAAGATCCTCAATTTGATAAATTTATGCAGAAAATATTGGACGGAGAAAAAGAAAAATATTTCCTAATATTAGCAAAATATGGTGCTAAACTCCCCTAAGATTTTGATGTGAACAAATTGACACAAAAGATAAATGACCCCCCCTTAAGAACGAACAATACAAGGATATTTTTGGTCTCAAACTTAATGACACATTAATTCCTAGTAACACCAGAACCAATGAGGAAACTTACATTCCCACAAGGGATGAAGTAGAAATTCTAAATAATGCTAAATCCAATGAGGATACAAGAAGGGGTAGAGATGATACCAGAAGAGATCAATATCCTCCTAGAATGCAAAATCATGGTTATGCAAGAACAAATCATGTTGATAATCCTATCACAACTCTCGCACAACAAATACAAACACTGCAAACACAAATTCAAGATATGCAAAGAGGAAATGTTAGAAGATACTCACTTCAAGAAATTTGTCCTTATCCATTCGACAAGAATCTAAACATGAGACCATTTCCTATAGGTTTTGAAACTCCTAGATACGAAAAATATGATGGAAGCACTGACCCCCAAGATCATATATGATAATTTTACATAATGAGTATGGAGTTTGCACATGAGGATACCTACTTGATGAGATTAATTCCAAAAAGCTTAACTGGACTAGCTATTGAATGGTTCTCCAAACTTACACCTAGAATCAGATCATTCTCAGAATTGGTGGATAAGTTTGTTTCACAATACTCTTATAACATACAACATGAAGTAGCAATGCTAGACCTATGTAATGCCAAATAAAAGAGTGGAGAACCTTTCATGACATTTTTACAGAGATGGAGATGGTTAGATTTGCGGTATCCTTGTACAGTGCCAGAGTATGAAAAAATGGACATATTCATCGACAACTTAAATGATCAAATGAGTTATTACTTAAAAATGCAAGGAAACCAAAGTTTTGGAAAAATTATTGATAATGGAATCAGAATGGAGGATGCCATGATAAAGAAAGGTGAGTTGAAAATATTCAAAGAAGGAGTTCACCCTCCTAACAACACTAAAAACAACAATCACAATCATAAGCCAAAGTTTTGGAATAGAAATCATGATGTTGTCAATGATGGGATAGTGGATAACAACAATATGAAACCAAAGCAACCAGTTTTTAATTTATCCAATCACTCAATAATAGCTCAGCAAAACAACAATCACCAAAAAGCAACTATTAAAAATTTCTTTCGAAGACAATTCACAAACATTGGTGAACCCCTTCGATCCACATTAAAAATGCTTATCGCAAACAAATTGATTACTTTACTAGAAGAAAGAAACTTTGAACCCAAGGTAAAACCTTCTTGGTGGAATGACAACCATTATTGTGATTTTCATCGAAACAAAGGACACCAAACAAATGCTTGTCAATGATTAAAACATCTCATCCAAGATTTGATTGATAATGGAATAATAACTATGGATGGACATACAACAAACAAATCTCGCACAACTTTCAAAACTCAGCTTCCTAACTATGAGAAGGGTGAATCATCAACAGAGTAGAATGGTAAAGGTAAAGCAAAGGTAAACTATGCTCATGCATATGACAATGTGGTAAATCTAATCGTGGTTAAAGAGCAACAACATCAAGAACCCACTCATGTTATCATGCGAAGCAAAGCCAAAGTGGTTTTGTCGGGTCCTACAACTAACACGTCATCCACTGCCAAACAATACAATCTAGTGGATCAATTACAGAAAACACACGCACAAATATCCATCTTGGAACTTTTAAAGCTTTCACCTACACACAAAGAAATTTTAGAAAGAGCCTTAATCGATACAACAGTATCCAAAGATCTTGATATAGATCAATTCCAAACCATGGTGGGACACCTCACAACCCCTCACTGCTTATCATTTACCGAAGAAGACAACATGTCCTTGCAACATCCCCATAATGCTCCCTTGCAAATTGAAATCCCCATTCACAAGATGCACGTTAAACGTGTCCTAATAGATTATGGAGCTGGTTTAAATATTTGCTCATTGAGTCTTGTCTGTGCTCTAGGTTATTCAGAAGATGTAGTTGATCACCGAAAAAAAGATCACCATCAAAGCATATGATGAAGAAGAGCATTCCTCTAAAGGAATTGTGATATTACCCATCAAAGTGGGACCTTTACAGAAAGACACATCATGCCAAGTTCTAGACTTGGACTTATCATATGACATACTCCTGGGAAGACCTTGGATACATGACATACAAGTTGTTCCATCCACATATAATCAATGCCTAAAGTTTCCCTACAATGGGAAAGAAATCTCGATCTCGGCAGATTCAAATCCATTTCAGTATTGTAGTAATCTCAAACCAGCTCAAGAAATCATTGTTCCTCGTAACAAAGAGGCATCATCTTCAAACACACAAACTATAGAAAAATCATTTGCCTCAATTTTGTCAAGTATGGAAAAACAAATAAAGCTAAGAGATCGAGGTAACGGAGAATATTCAATATCCCAATTACCACTTTCTCCTAAATCCTATGGAAAACCATCAAACTCTAAACAACAACCAATTGTGAAACATCTTCCAATATTTGATGGAGCATTTGTTAGTGTTGGAACCTTATCAGAGGAAACAGAAGACAAAAATGTGCTACAGGGGCTATACAAAGATGAAGAAGTCCAAACAAAGATCAGCAATGTCAGAATACCCACTGAAAAGTATGGAAAAGGATTTAACATTCTTCAAAAAATGGGATACACTAGAACAAGTCCGATAGGAAAAAGAAAAGAAGGTATCTTAGAACCTATCCAACCTCATACTTAGCAGGCTACAGACAAAGCAGACTTAGGGTATGGACAAGTTACTCTACTAGAAGACACATTTTCTAACCAACAACAAGAAGAATATGAAAATAGACAAGAACAACTTGCAATTGAAAGGGAAGAAACATCTGCAAAGCAACAAGCACAAACAAACATGAAATGGAAAAAGAAGCAATCCTCAAATCAACAAGAGAAACAAACCAATGATACCTCCCAAGAAACATTAACTCTCAATCAAACAAGCATGAACCTAGTACTAAACAAGGAGAGCTGATAGTAAAGTTGACAGAACTCAATCTCAGTCCAGAAGAAGTTGAATATGAAAAAAGAAAAGATATAGCCAGAAAAGAAAAAGAAATGCTATATGACCAAATTTGTAGATTGTAGGCTACAAGTGATATAGATTCTAATGAATGGGAATGAGATTCCTATCATTCTGAAGAATCGGCTGAAGAAAATTGCTTTGAAGAAGATGTAGGAGTCGATGTAGTTCACACGTATGCAGAGCAAACGTTAGGAACTAGTTCGCTTGAATTAGAATCACATTCGACTGACTTGGACTTAATTGAGGATGATAAAGAAATTCTTGTGTGAGGTCATTCTAATGAGGGTACCATTCTAGACATTGACATACATATCAAAAACTTTGATAGCTCAATCATGACCCTAAATACTCTTGAAACATCTCAACCTGATGACCCCCTACCTCTAATCCACCCCGAACTTACTGATTGGGAAAATGAAGGATATACTATCATTGATACCTTTTCGAATGACCATGCCATATCTATATATCTTAATGCAATTCAACCCGCAACAACTTCCACCAGGAATTTCAGCAACGCATCTTCCAGTCAAGTGGGTGCAAATCTCCTAGTTGCAAAAAAGAAAATAAAGAAAACAATATCAGGTCTAATGCTGAAAACCATTTCTTGGCAACATTAGATCAGGAAAAAGTAAAAAGAAAGGACGCATCTAACGGTGAAAACATCCTTGATGCACTGGAAGATGGGAGATTTGACTCTTTACCTGAGTACTATCAAGAAAGGTCATCAATTTTGATCGAACCAACAGAGGCAGTTAACATTGGGACAACAGAGCAACTGAAGATCCTACATCCATCAACTTCTCTTTCAGAAGAAGAAAGGAAACAATATATGGAATTATTTAAAGGATGACAAATCAATTTCACCTGGTCATATGCAGACATGGTAGGATTGGATCCAGAGCTTATTATGCATCACTTAAATGTCAATCTAGGAGCCAAACTAGTCAAACAGAAATTAAGAAAGATGCATCCATATATCACTCTCCTGGTCAAAGCAAAACTAAAGAAATTACTAGATGTAGGATTCATCAAATCTATAGCATATCCTCAATGGGTATCAAACATTGTTCCTGTTTCAAAGCCAGACAAAAGAATCAGAGTATGCACAGACTTCAGAGATCTTAATAATTCATGTCCAAAGGATGACTTTCATTT
This sequence comes from Cryptomeria japonica, assembly GCF_030272615.1. Lineage (NCBI taxonomy): Eukaryota > Viridiplantae > Streptophyta > Pinopsida > Cupressales > Cupressaceae > Cryptomeria > Cryptomeria japonica. The sequence goes on along the minus strand of NC_081405.1, from coordinate 409,714,426 downwards.
GCTTAACATTGACATCATTGTAGATTTAACAGTTGGACACTCCATTTTTTCTCTAATGGATGGTTTCTTTAGATACAATCAGAGTAAAATAGCACCTGAGGATCAAGAAAAGACATCTTTCACATGTCTGTGGGGTAATTTTTGCTAGAATGTCATGCCTTTTGGACTAAAGAATGCAGGTGCCACATATCAGAGAGCTATGACAATGATATTCCATAACATGATGCATACATTTATGGAAGACTATGTGGATGACATCTTGGCTAGCTCGTACAACAGAGAAGAACATATAGAGATACTGGAAAAGATATTTGATTGGTTAGAACAGTACAAGCTATGGCTAAATCCTAAGAAATGTGTCTTTGGTGTCACTTCAGGAAAGCTATTGGGATACATTGTGTCAGCTAGAGGTATCAAAGTAGATCCAGCTAAGGTCAAAGAAATCATGGAAATGACATCTCCTAAGAATATAAGTCAACTCAAATCACTCCAAGGAAGACTCTAGTCAATCAGAAGATTTGTTGCTCAACTAGCAGATAAATGTCAACCATTTACTCATCTATTGCATAAAAATATGCATTTCAAGTGGGACCATCAATGTGAGGATGCATTCAACAAGATCAAGGCATATCTCATGCAACCACCCATTCTAATGTCACCAATTCTAGGAAAGTCGTTATTACTCTATGTATCAACCATTGAAGTATCATTAGGAATTTTTCTCGCACAACAAGATAATGAAGGAAAAGAACGGGCCATCTACTACATCAGCAGAACACTAGTGCAATACGAGCTCAACTATTCCCCAACAAAAAAAGCATGCTTGGCATTAGTTTCTGCTTCTCAAAAATTAAGACACTATCTACTATCTCAATCCATCAAGTTGATAGCTAAAATCGATCCATTGAAGTATTTGCTCAGCAAGGCAACATTGACAGGACGACTAGCAAAATGGATCATGATTCTAAGTGAGTTTGATATTGAGTATATAGACAGAAAAGCTATCAAGGGACAAGTCATTGCAGACCAACTAGCTGAGCCACTGCTTCAAGATGATCGTCCTTTCCAAATTGAATTTCCCGATGTTGATATCCTAATAGTCACCACAAAAACATGGCAATTATACTTTGATGGTTCATATACACAGCATGGATCAGGAGCAGGTATTCTATTCATCATACCACAAGGTTATACAATTCCAAAAGCATATAAATTAAGCTTCCCATGCACCAACAACACAACAAAATATGAAGCTTTGGTTACAAGTATCAAAATGGTTGTAGAATGGAAAATTACACAACTTCAAGTCTTTGGAGACTCTCATCTCGTCATCAATCAAATTAATGATGATTACCAAACAAAGGATGACAAATTAATGCCTTACAAGAAGATGGTAGATGATTTCAAGAAGTATTTTGTAGAAATAACTTTTGAGCAAATTCCAAGGAATGACAACAAAGCAGCAGATGCCATGGCAACACTTGCTTCTCTACTTTAGACACATGAAAATCAAGAGCGTTATAAATTCTTAGTGGAAGAGTTGTTTTACCCTGCTCATAATTGTCCCAATTCCTAAACTATATGTCACCTTGTTGGGCATGATTCCTCCTACTATGGCCAAACTTACACATACTTGAAAGATAACACCCTACCTCCCGATTAATCAAAGAACCAAAAGAGGAACTTTATTCACCAATCCTCCTATTTTACTCTTTTCATGGATACCCTATTTAATCAAGGTCTGGACAGTACTCTTTTAAGATGTCTCGAACAAGAAGAATCTGAGAAGGCCTTAAATGAAGTCCATAACGGTATTTGTGGCACTCATTCAAGTGGTCTAACCCTTTCGAAAAAAACTCATACGCTTGGGCTATTATTGGCCAACTATGGACGAGATTCTTTTCAGATAGCTAGAACATGCAAACAATGTTAGATCCATGGGAATTTGATTCATGCACTAGCACAAGAACTTCATGCTTTGGCAATATCTTGGCCTTTCTACCAATGGGGTCTTGATCTAGTAGGAAAAATAAATCCTTCTTCATCTAATGGTCACAAATTTATCCTTGTAGCTACAGAATATTTCACAAAATGGATTGAGGCAGTACCTCTCACAAATATCACAGGAAAACAAATTGCCCCATTTATCTTGAACTACATCATATGTTGCTATGGAATATCCATGACCATTATCACTAATAATGGGCAACCATTTAAGAATCAGGATGTACAAGAGCTATGTGATAAATTCAAGATCTGACAAAGATTTCCCACACCCCACTATCCACAAGGGAATGGGCAAGTAGAAGCATCGAACAAAACTATTTTGAAAATCCTCAAAAAGACAATGAATCATGCTGGAAGAGATTGGCATATTCAATTGAACCCTACTCTATGGGCCTACCGTACCAGTATTTGCACACCAACAGGTGCCACACCTTTCTCTCTTGTTCATGGATCAGAAGCAATACTGCCGATAGAAGTAGAAATACCTTCTCTACGAGTATCATTAAAAGGTCTTATTCTAGATGAAGAACAACGAGTATCTAGACTACAGGAGTTAGAATTTATCCATGAACGAAGACAAAATGTCTTTGATCATTTAAGGGTATATCAACAAAGAATGTGTCAGAGTTATAATCACAGGGTCAAACCATGAGTCTTTCAAGTTGGGGAACTAGTATTAAAGGAAAATCCACGAAACCAGTCAGATCAAGAAAAGAAAGGAAAATTTGAACCAAACTGGTTAAGTTTGTTTGTGGTCTCAGCAGTATTTGGGTCAGGAGCATATCAGATATCAACACAAGACGGGGATCAACTCGAGGAACCCATCAATAGCATGCATCTGAAGAAGTTTTATGTGTGAAAAAGCAGAAAAATCCAAAAACAGTGAAAAAGCAGAAAAATCAAAAACAGTAAAAAAGCAAAAAAATCCAAAAATAGTGAAAAAAACAGAAAATCCCAAAACAGTGAAAAAGCATAAAATACAAAATAGTGAAAAACAATGATAAAAATAAAAATAAAAATAAAAATCAAATATGAGAAAAAGTGCAATAAAAACAGATGGTGAAAACCTGGCAAATAGGTGCTATCTGTCAGCTAGCTCTGTCATCTATTGGTTCATGCATTCTTTCGCTTGCATTATTTTCCTTCAGTGATGTTCATATCCATCAAAAAGCCTTTGTACATATGCAGGAATCCTAGGTGATTCCTCGTCATGGTTTGGATCATTGTATATATCATAAGAAAGGTTTGTTTCTAGACTGGGGGCAAAATCCTGAACCTGTTTGGGGGTAAAAAGTTTCAATCATTTTGAGCTTAATCAAACAGGTAGAACAACAATTAAACAATGTTTGTCAAGCGAAAAATTGAGACACATCGAACGTTGAACATAAGATCACATTGTCAACCATTAACTAACATATCAATCTAAACATGAAAAAACGCATATCAATGGATGATATATCTTGACTCATGATTTTAACACTTTGGCGATAATGGTTCAACTATTTTAATTTGATTTTCACTATCATGATTTCTGAGTAACTCCAGGATGTCTTTGGCTAGAGAAACGAGGAAGGAACATGATATTTTTCTTCTCTACTGTCTATAAATTAATCATTAATATGTGCAAAGTTGTCTCAGAACATGATCATTAGAGTATCATGGAAGACATTTCGGACTTGCATATAGAAATGTTTAATACTGCCTATTTTACGCAAGCAACACTCAAGTCATCTTGGTTCAATTATACCTCGATGCTTGTGCTAACTTTCAATATCAAAACCTAGGAAAGTAGTGCTCAAGTCATCATGGTTCAATTATACCATTGATGTTTGCACTCACATCCCACATTTTAAAGCCTCAATGATGAAACAAAGCAATGACTCCATGACCGGTCCGATCACTGCATTTCATTTTTGCATTTGCATATTAAAGTAGATTTGCATTTCATTCTGCATGGGATCACAATGCTCATCTTTTCCAAGGCCAAAGACTAACATGGTGCTATCTCTCTTATTACGTGATTGAGTACATTGGACAATAAAAAAAACAATCAATTCATTCATCCTGCATGATAAGCTAGTGCATCTCATATAACCATTGCATACTAAGGCATCATTTATATAAAGTGTCAAATCATTCATTCATTTAGTTAGATCATTGCATGGCATTTATCTAATCTCAAATCATATAAAGTAGCACCATTACATTGCATTGCATCCATCTCATATTAACATGCATGAGAAAATCATAAAAAATATCATAAACATAGAAAGTATTACATTGCACATACATCACATAGCAATTATAAGCATCACCATACATATTTGCATTTCCATACATCATGTAAATACTACATCATCATGTATCCATCATCTAGAATTCATAAGCGTATAGAAATTAAAGCATGCATCAAGCATACATCATGAAAGTAACTGCATAGCATAATCATATATCAAATAGAATGCATCTATCATCTCATAGGTCATGTAGAGCGAATAGGATCGACTGCATATCATATCATCAAAATAAGATCAATGTCCAAGGTACAATGATATCACAAAATATATGAGATACATCACAAATATACATTGTGGGAATCATCAATATCTCATCACAAAAAGGTGTACATGAATGGATCAATGTCCCATATCAGTGTGACCACTAGGACGCAGAGCGGAACTCGGGCCTGATGCGGCAAGTATGGTAGCACCGACTGCTACCCCTGTACCTGGGGGAGCTCTCTGAAGTGGCCCTATCACTGCTCGACTCTTAGTCTGGCTCTGTCCTGATCTCCTGCTCAGCTGTGAAAATCCTGGAGCCCTCCGATCAGGAGAAACAATAGTAAAGTATAAGTTCCTATAATACTCAGCCTCTCAGATCCCTTGGCACATCATCTTCAGGGAAGTCTTCCCTGAAATAGACTCTCCTGGCAACTGTACTTGTGCCTCAGCCTACCGACACCTATCCCTAGCTGTGTCTCTCTTGACTATGAGAGAAGCCATCTGAGTCTCTAGCTAGGCCATCTAAGAGTCCCTCTCTGCTAGTTGACTCTCTAACTATTGAACCTCATCTTGTAAGTCCGTAATCTGAGCTTGTTGCTAATGAGACGACATCCTAATAAGGATCCATCAAGGTGCCTCTGCCTATGGCTGCTCAACCCATGATACTGTCATAGGTACCTACTCAACTAGGGGAACCTCCCCTGATGCCCCTGATCCCTTGGACCTAATCTCCTGCATCTGACCACCCGGGCCATCCAATCTGTATATACATCTCTGGCAGATCTAGAACTACTAGCTCCTAATGTGCATGTCACTTCCATGGCCACTACTTGACCATCTCCCCCATCATCATCTTCGTCATCCCCCCCATCATCATATCCTCCATCGTCATCTCTAGCACCGTGATCTCTTGCATCTCCTCCATATCCATCTCCATCTCCGCTATCATCTTTGCCTCCACCTCCTCCCCCCCACCATCCCTCTATCATCTAGGAGCTCTGTGTCATAGCCTCTCATCATCCTCATCTAAAATTGGCTTTGGCTCATCCAAACGTGTCAACCTCAGAAACCCGTGTACAATACAATGCACGGCATAATCATGTGTCATCCCGCTATCCATCACACCTAGAAGATAATCCCAATCCAAAGGCCCCAATGATCGATACTCTACACATTCCTGGTCATATGAAATAGAAGGCCCCCAAGTAGCCACATCCAATCTCCAGCGAGCATAATGAGTTGTACCTTGTGGTATCCCCTGTATCCTGCCATACTGTCTCAACACCCTCATACAAGGGAATCGCTCTATCACATTGCGTGTTGATCCAATCAGATATCGCGTCATGAATACATACAACATCTCCACTGCATCCTCAGGCCAAATCTCACAATCCTTGTATGGTCTCCATATCACAGTATCCAGATCATCCAAGGTCCATCACTCATACTCTAATTTGCCCAGCTTTCGCTGGACAATGATACCTGGATACCCATCAGCATAAGGCCTACCTACAAGTCTCTCTCTGTCAGCCAATGGTAGAGTGATAGGTAGGTGCTCTCAGGCCCATATCTAAAGTATGATCACCCCTACCGATAACGCAGCTGATCTCTGGTACACAACTCGGCGCATGTCATGATACAAGTGTGTGAGCATGCATGACCCCCATGCGAATCGGTTCCCCTTTGTCACCATATGCTCAAGAAGATGGCCCCATCCAATAGATAATTCCTTTGACCTATGATCAAGATAAAAGAAACCTCCAATAAATCTGGCAAGCACAGTAGGTAATGTGGCATATCCTAGCTCTAGCATCTCCTGCCATGCAATATCGTATCCACCTATCTCATCATCCTCAAACACTCGACAAAGTGCATCTGTCCCACCCCACTTGCTGAGATCATAATACACTAGCTCGCCCATCACAGGGATGCACAATATCTGGTAGACATCCTTGAGTGTCACCATCATCTCAGCCATCGGCAAATGAAAAGTGTTATGCTTGCTATGCCAACGCTCTGCTAAAGCTGTCAATAATTCTCGGTTTATCAAGGGCCGAGACATGTCAAGAAGGGAAGGTAAACCACACTTACCAATGTGGTCTCGCTCCACCTGGGTAAGGCAAGGTATCAACATCCATGTCTTCGGGAAGTGCTCCCAAGACTAGAGAATGGTAAAGTGCTCCTGCAATCAAATCATCTTGTCATATCAGTTTCTTGACTTATCTATCTATCAAATCAATCTATCTATCGGTCTATCTTGCTCAATTGAGATTTTTATCAAATCTCATTGGGCCCCTATCAATGACACTCATCTATCATGAGGTCATTATCAATCCTATCTCATCTCACACGTGCATCGAGATAATCATAACTAATCATCAAATTTATCAAATCAGGAGCGTCTAATTTTATCAATTAGATAACTAAACAAATCTTACCCTATCAAAATCAAAAATCAAATCAAATTGACAGTAAACCCAACCTCTTTATCAAACCAATTCGAAAAATGGCACAAATCGACAAATCAAATCATTTTCTTCAAATAATCGACAAATCAAATCATTTTCTCAAAACCACCCAAATCAAATAATCAAAAAACGAAAAATTTAAAAAAAAATGAAAAAACGAAAAAATCAAAAAATCACCAAAAATCGAAACCTCATCATCGAAAAAATAAAATAAAAAAAAGAAGAAAAAAGAAAGTTGGCCCCACCCCTGCGGTGGCATCCAAAGCGTCGTTTGTGGTGCCGACATCGCCTACAGTGGTGTCTGTAGTGCCGACGATGGCCGCCGCCGAATCTCCCCCCCCCAAAATTTAAAAAAAAAATGAAAAAAGAAAAATGAAAAAACTATGATATTTTTTTTTGAAAATGCATGCATAATAAAAAAAAAATTGGGATGCGAATTGAAAACAAAAAACAAAAAAAATCCTATGAACCCATTTCATAAATCAAAAAACCCATCTCAAAAATGTAATTTTTTCCCCAACCCATCTGGCGAAAACGCTAAAAATGATTTTTTATGCAAACAACTAAATTTTTCAAAAATCAACTAAAATTTAACAAAGTTGGGTTTTCTCGAAGTATGTATCAGTGGACCGTATGCCAGAGGACGCTCATATCGCCGAACTCGCTCGAACCTATGTTGGTGGTACGGGATCGTCATTCCTTCCTCCAGAACAATTTTTCAAAAACAACTAAAGTGCACAAATGAGGAGTGGTAAAAGGAATTCACCTTTTTAAACTCACAATGGGGCATTTAAGTGGGATTTTTATTCCACTGATTTTTAATCAATTAATCAACTAATCAACCTGGCAGGGCAGCGTTTTCAAATTTCTTATCGGGAAATGAATCGGATTGACTTTGAAAATCTCTAAAAAGTCGAAAAATCATTAAAATCAAGGGGGCATCCTCACATCAATATCTATCAATCAGCGTCTGGGGGCATCATATCAAGATTTATCATCTCAAAGATCGAATCTGCATCATATCGAGATTTATCATCTCAAAATCAAATCAGTATCATATCGAAACCAAATCCGTATCAAATCAAGATCGAATCTGCATCCTATCGAAATCAATATCAGCAACATCATCAATCGAGTTTTCTTTAAACCAACACGTCGTCACACATCGCTTCAAAGAGGGGAAACATGTATACACCTAAAAATGGTCTGAAGATAGTTAATTAAATATGCAGTTATTTGATTAATTCCCCTTCCCAATTAATTGAATTCACAATCAATTTAATTGATTTCTCTATTCATCTACTAGTAAATAAATCTACATGATTTATTTATATAGTTCATTTCATGTCCCCCTTTGATTAATTAATTATAAATTAATTAATGTCCCTCCATATAAATCAATTCTTCTAATCCCTAATTAAGATTAACAAACTCAATTTTATTAAGATTAATTACCATTTTCCAATTATTTGAATTTCTAAATTCAAATGAGCACATGGCTCCTAACTTTTAACCACCTAACCTAACCATCCCCTAACCTAACCCATTCCACCTAATCTTGGGTCTAATTAACCCTATCCTATCTTGCACATTCTAACATCCTTATCCTAACCTCCCAAGGTGTGGATATTCTCTCCTTGAGATACATGGCACTTTTGCCACATGTCTCCTCCCTTGGACACTTGCCCTCTCATGAGCAAGGCTCCTTGACACTTGTCACCATAGAGATGACAAGTGTCCCTTCCTCCATCCTCTTCTCCAACTTCCTCAATCTTGGCCCTTGATATCTTCAGATCAGATTTGGACCGTCGATTCCTTCCACCTTAGCTTTGGCCTTGGAATTCCTATAAATATCCCCCATTTTGGAGCAATAAGGATCCCTTGCATTCATAGCTTTAGCATCATTACTATAGGAAATATTCATTTCAATCATCTAGTCATTAGCATTTTGGATTAATCATAGCATGTTAATCTAGTTTCTTAAATCATACATTTCATATCATCTTCATAGTCAATAATGATCAAATAGCTACTCAACTCTTGAGTTTCCACTTTGGAGGTCATTGCTCCGTTGAGAGCCAATCAATCTGACACCTTCAAGGTCCTCAAGAATAGAGGAAAATGGGACATTTCAAGGAAGGCTTATGGTTTGCATTTCTAATCTAATTTTTAATTAACCTTTTCAATTACATTTTATTGTCTCATTATATGTGTATGCCTTCTATATACCACATTTTTAGCATCACAGGTAGGAGCATCCCCAATTCATAGCAATCTTGCATCAACCAAAAATATTTTGTTTTTGTTTTTCTTTTTGTTTGCAGTTTCAGCATTTCTTTCTGTGTGTCCCGATTTTGGCTCACTGGATCCCATGGAGTTGGATTCTACTTGAAGACTTGATCATCTCTCTTGTTTCTAGACTATATTGCATTTGGATAATTTTTTGGCAAGATATCGCTATCAATTTCCTTGACAGTTTCTTGTTACCGGTTGCCTGGACCTATTTTGGTGATCTACCAGAACCCCTTTTGAAGCTTATAGAGCCTTGGGCATTGATTTCGATGTTCCTTGGTGCATGGTCGACCTTTTCCCGCAATCTTCACTTCATCCTTTGGATTTTCTGGAGGAATCTCTTGGTGGAGGTTGACCTTGTTTATTTTACACATTAGGTCTTGTTCTTCAGGTTTTGATCCCTTTTTGGGCTAACCAGATCCTTTGGATCATATATATAATTGTAATTGTGCATTAGAATGTAATCAATCAAAGAATCAAGTAGCGAGACTATGCATCGAAGATAGATCTTAAGATTCAAGGTTTCGATTGTGAACTATTCTATATGTTCTACTAGGCTTGTGAGTCGGTTATGCTATAACCCGATTGTTACTGGTTGGTTGTAATCAATTTTTCATATTATAATGAAAGCATTGCCTCCATCATATCTTTTTGTTTCTGTTGTGTTACTCTTGTTGACAGGTCTGGATTGATCTCTTTGAGGTCCCTCCTAATCAGTGACTGCTTCATAAATGCAACAAGAGGCTCATAATAACAATCAGATATGGAATCGTAATCATCATACAACTATACACATATATGGTCATCCAAAGGTTATAAAGCCAAATAAACAACAAGAGCCTCCTAGCATAAAAATGCATCAATAATATAACCAAAATTTTTCATCAAATGAAATGAATAACAACAGTAAGGCACATCAACTTGCTGAGCTGAGCACAATAAATAAATCTCTCTACCATGACTTCTCAACATGATAGAGGCATAAATCCATCATAAAGATAGCATAGAAGCGAAAACCATGAAAGATTCATCAAATCAATCAAACGCTCAATCTAGAAAATCAACAATAAACATCTAAAAAGCCTCTAGTACAAAATCAAATTTGAAAAAGTCAACAAATAATAAAAATTTGAGAAAATATTGTAAATCCGCATATTAGCGCATATGACATGCAGTCTAGCGCATTTGACTAATTATTCAGCGCATATGATAAATCCTTCAGTGCATATGAACCATCTTTTGGCACATATGACTAGTAATTTAGTGCATACAAACAACAAACTAGCACATATGAATAATTCCATAGCGCATATGACAAAATAATTAATGCATATGAACGAAACTTTAGCACATATAATCATTGTTTTAGCACGTATGACTCAAAGAGCAGAAAACATGGAAAATAGTAAAATTACGAATCTAAATTAAAAAATCAAGGGAAAAATTCCAAGTCTCAAAACCAACCGAATAAGCAATGCCCAGACAAGATGAAATGAAAGCAACAATCAAAACTCAAATCCATAAACTTATGAAGGAGAAAATGCAATTTCAAATCTGAAAGTTTTCAACCTTCACACACAAGAAACACATCCAGAAGACTCAATCCAAGCTAAAACACTTTCTCGAGTCAACATGAGACTCAAGGTGAACATGGAATCAAATAGGATTAACCAATGACAAGAAAAGCAAGGAATAAGTCTCTACATTCTCAATCATGACATCACCAGACCAGAAAACCCACCAAACAAAAATCAACACTATCCACTACTCTTCCAAAAATCTCTAGATTCACCAAGAAAGTAAAACCATCCATCAATAACAAAGAAAGAACCAAAATCAACACAGGAGAAAATCTAAAAAAATGCACACAGTCATGCACCCAGATAAAACTCTCAGCCAATGGAAATCAAGTATTTTTTCCAACCTATAGTTCAAACTATATATTATATCTTATACACATAAATATTTCCTATGAACTATAGTCCAAAACTATATAATAAATCATTTTCCCAATTAAACCAACAAACACCAATTTCTACAGACACAGAGAATACAAAGAAATAAAAATCTTTACAAAAGACAAGAGCTCCTTGACCTCGAATTAGAAGTAATGGAATAAATTTGACGAAGAGATCCAAATCTAAAATCCAAACACAAGCTCCAGCAAAACAAGTCAAAATCCAAATGTTGCAGAAAATCTCCAAGAATGGTAACCCGCCAACAAGCTGAGACTACCCAATAAAAAGAAATCCAAAGCAAAAACCCTAGCCAATCAAAAAAAACCAAAATACAATATTTTCTACCAACCCCATGTTAGGTTACTTTTATATTTTCCATTTCAAATTCAACCAATGAGAATGCAGGGTAGGTAGAAATAACACAAAATCTTCTTATACAACTAAGTGGGAAGATATTATTATTTTATTCAAATGTGCTCATACACTCCCACTATTAAATAAAGTCCACCATACAAATAAAACATAAGCCATAAATAAATAAATAAATCAAATAGGGAAATTAAAACCAAAAGCTCATAAATAAAATAAAAAGCCAAATAAATATTAAATATCAAATGAACTATTAAACCATAGGTAATAAATAATTAATTAAATACTAATAAAGATTAAACAATAAATACCAAATAAATATTAAAATCACACAAAATAACTAAACATAAAATATCAAATAATTAATTACTCAAGGCCCATAAATTAAATAGATTAAAAATGAGCATTATTAATTATAAAATCACACATCGAGGATCACATAATGAATCTAAACATAACTAAATAAATCAACCATCTCTAAACATACGGAAAATATCAAACTTCACTAACTGACGTGGTGAATTATGCCAAGATGCTTATGACACACGGTGAACACCTTAGACCTAGAGTATGTGTAAGAAACTTATGTCATCTCTGAACCACATAAGCCATTGGAATTAAAGACATGCTCAAACCTGTGAAGCCAAGTGGAGTCGATGTCTTGTACTTGCAAGATCCTACAACCACAAAACAATGATACAACATATGCATATATCTCATAACAGACAAGTGATAGGGAATCACGATGACACATTCTGTTCACAATGAGTGATGTGACATCGTCCCCCTCATGAAGACAGACATACAATAATCAAACACATCTCATAAACATCTCATTATATGTAACCATGAAACAGGGTTAGCATAATCATAATCAATATCAAATCCATGATCAACATAATCTATCCATGATCCATCACATAGTAAGCATATGAAATCATCACATACATATATCCATCAAATCACATGATCAATAATGATAGTATCAACAACCATATAGATCATCAAAATAGCATATGTCCAATAGCGTCTCACATCAATAGTAAGTAATTGAAACCCATGAGTAATCATCTCTGAATCATCAAATAGAATCTAGACAAGTCTATCAAACATAAAATAATAGTCAACTCTAGTCAGAATAGGTCAAATCAAGAGTCGACACTACATCCCCATGTTATGTCATGTATACATTATATTGGTCTGGTGGTTGATCTTTGTGTAGGCATCTAAAAATGGTCAATGCTTGCGACGCCATACTCTAACATGTATGCGTGACCTTATTTTAGAGTTTTTGCATCAATTAACATTTCTTCTATGTCGTGCACTTGATATTTATCATTTGTTGATATTTTGTCATTCTTCTTTGCTTTCTTCCTCTTTCGATTGTGTTTCTTGCATTTTCAATTAGGTCTTGTCGATATCATCACGATTTTCAATCTTTGGTCTTTATCAATCATTTTGTCTTGTCAATTGGACATCATCAATCCTAATTGATATCGAATTAGGGTTTTGTCCTCAATCTTTACCATTATCAATCTGATCTTGTCAATTGGGTATCGTCAATCCTTCTTGATGTTGAATTAGGGTTTTGTCCTTGGTCTTTGTCAATTTCAAACAATCTTTGATCAACCATTGTCATTCTGGATCATCTTATGTCATCAATTTGTTAATTCCTTATCAATTTTTGACCGATTTGTCATTGGTCTTTTGTCATGCAACCTTCATCAAGTTGACCATTTTATCAATCTTTGATCAATTTATCATCAATCTTAATCAATTATCATTTCTCATCAATTTGGACTGATCAGTCATTGATCCTCATCAATTGGCGCCTATCAATTTCATCCTTTTGTCAATTTTTGATCAATTTGTCATTGATTCTTGTCAACTAATGTCGACACTTTATCAATTATCAATTCTCATCATTTAATCATGATCAAATCGATCTTGTATCAATTGCGTCAATCATTCAATCTTGTCGTGAGCTAATTGTCGTCCTTTCATTTCTAAGTTGTCTCCTAGGGTTTTATGATTTAATCATTTAATCATGTTCATCATGTTCCTCTAGGTTAAATAAATTTATTTTATTTAATCCTAGGTCCTCTTGTCACAATTAAATGTTTCATTTAATTGGCTAACTATGTCTTTTGTGTGTGTTAATTAATAAATGATAATTTATTAATTAATGTCACCTTTAAACCTTTTTCCTCTTTTCAATTTCCTAATTCCTAAATCTTCTTTTCCACCTAATTTTTCAAATTTCAAATTTCTTCTAATTCTTCCCTCCTAATTTTTCCCACTAATTTCTCCTCCTAATTAGCCCCTTTTTTGTGCTCAATCATGTCTTATAATTTGAGGCTATTTTATCTCTCAATCATGTAATAATTCATGAGCAATTATTGCTCTCAATTTGTCATAAATCAAAGGGATATTTTCCCTCTCAATCATGTCATAATTTGATGAGCACAAATTGATCTCAATTTATCACATTTTCACATAGCAACTTGTCATGAAATTGGTCATTCAATTTTTTATAATTTGTCACAAATCATGCCAATTAATTATTTTGTTTCCCTTTTTGAATCCTTATAAAATTGTCTATAAATTGAGCACTCTTTTCTTAATCATGGCTAACCCCTTCTCGAATACCCTCACGCTGTCGAATTCATTTGCAATCTTACTTTCTTTATCACATTTTCATTTTGTTGGTGAAGCCCACATATTTGGAGGAGAAAGATAAACATTGGAGGAGATATGAAGGATATTTATGTGCTTTGATTTGCATTTGTTTCTGAAATCTCACTTTCATTCCTTTATTGAGTGTGATAGGATCATTTCTTAGCTTATTAGGGTTTGTGGTTACCTAATTGATGGCTTTGATGTTTTCCATGATTCCTATGTATTTTTCTTGGTGAACCCGATGTGAACTAACTAAATTTGATCCTTCTTGAGTTTCTTTGAGGTGTTTGTAGGTTGAATTTCAAGAAAAGCGCCGTTTATGAGCAGTTTCGGGCCTTTTGTGCCTATGCGGGCTAATTTTGCGCTTGTGCATGCTATTTATGTGCATGTGTTGGCTATTTTTGTGCATGTGCATGATACTTTTGTGCCTTTCCAAGGTAGTTTTGCATTAGTGTGACCTAGAACTGTGCCTGTGCAGAGAATAGGGTTTTAAGTTGAAAGATCCAAAAAAATTGATTGCATTAACATTATTGGAGGGTTGTGAGCTCAAATTAGGTTTCAAAATATAATAGCTTAAAATTAACTCATATAGTTATTAATAAGGTTGGTCAATGAACAACTTTCACACTTTCAATTTTCGTGCAATCAGCTAAAAAAAGAACTCCACACTTTTCAATTTGGGCACTAAAATGAACACAAATCTTTTCATTTTGTTACAAATTAGTTGAAATTAGTCTAATTAGAGATAAAATAAACTCACATAGCCTAATTAGCATGGTTAATGACCAAACAAATGCTGATATTTTAGTCATTAGGGTTTTTGAGGTCATAACTATTGCATTTCAGTTTTGAGCATTATCAGCTTGTATAATTTAGGGTTTTGGTTGTGCATTACCTATTTTGGACATAGATACATCATGGCTCTTTGATATTTGGACAAAATTATACCATCTTAGTGGGTTTTAGAGTCCAATCACGTCAATTTTCATCAAAAAGTGGGGTTTTCATGCATGATATGGCTTTGATTTTGCAAAATTTACCCTTGTCTGAGAAATTTTTGCCATTTTGTAGGTGCACTAAACTTTTATGCCTATGTTCCCTAATTTTGTACATGTTTTCCCTAATTTTGTGCATGTGTTCTCTGATCATGTGCCTGTGTGCCTTGATTTTGCGCCTATGTGCCCTGAAATTGCTCCTGTGCAAGGGCAGAACCTAAGGTATAACTAGTCAATTTTACTTACAAAATATGATGATTCCTTTATGTTTCATGCATTTTGACTTTCTATGTTACTAATGATCTGTATCGCACCTTGGCAAAATGTTTGACAAAGATTTATTCACAAACTACTAATGTGTCTGTTGCAAGACACAAGAAAAGAATTCCATCAAAACTAAGTGTACGATTTTTTGATTAGTTTCACACTACCTTTCGAAAGATTAATGAACACCGTGTCTTCCATTTTTTATTTTGTTTTGTGTGTGTATTTTTACCCTTAGAAGAGGGCATGCCTCTCGATTTACATGGCACTTCGCACAAGCATTGGTGAGAGGGAACGACTCAAAGTGGCAATGGGCTAAAGCCAGCCTCTTTCGAGCCACTATAATCAAATGTGTTTGTGACAAAATTTGTAAGAAATGGGTGCTTGAATGACATAGCGATGATTAAATTCGTCAGATCTATGCCCACCTGAATGGATTCCTTGACTAAAAATCTTTGTGCTTAGAGACCAAAAAACTTCTACTTGTTGACTCAAGCATTGTGATACACGCATGCCGAAGAAACCCCTCACGTGAACTTCAATTAGAGTTAGTAAATTCTTTGGAAGTGATTCCCCTTGAATTAGAAGCTTGGTATTCTCATAGAAGTGAGTGTCATGGAGGGGAGCTAGTTCTACCAAGCTTCTAACTATCCAGTTGAATGAGGTATTCTAGGTAAGGGGATTCAACAAGTATTGTCCTTTCTAGCCTTAAGATTTTGACATTGAATGTGCAAGAGTGTCTTTTGTCAAAGTCAAACAAACATCTTGCCTTTCATGCTTTTTAAAACTAAATCATAAACAAAGGACATAACCAACATTACAAACATTGGCAAAAATAATTTTTCAAATGTAGTCATAATCAACTTTGATCATCAAACCCAAACAATTGTCCAAAAAAACTTCAAACAAAGTCAAACTTGGTCCAAAGAATTTAAAAGTATTCATCCAACAATTTGCAAATATTTTATCAACATGGCTTGTCAAAATATTGTGTACCCTTGTTTCAACATTCATGTCACTTAGGGCTAGGTTTTTCATATTCCAACTTAGGTCTTAGGACATAATCATTACTCTTCATTTTAGTCCATTTTATTTGTAGTGTCCTCATTTTTCACTTAGGTTTAAAATAATTTTCCTAAGTCTTAATTGCATTATCATTATCCCAAAATTAGGTCTTGGATTAGGTTACACTTTTCATTTCCAAAGTCATTGGTCCTCACATATCCATATCTTATTGGTTTATCATTGTATACTTCAAACCCTAGGTATTTTCTTAGGTTGGCATTGTCAAACATTTGCATTCATATCCTTGGTTCATATCATTTTGTCAAATCATATCATATCCTTAGATCATATCATATCGTGAGACCATATCATATTCATATCATATCCTTAGGTCCTTGTCATAATCATTTCCTTCTTGCATTTAGTCTCAAAATTAGGATTGCCAAACTTCAAAAATCAAAAATTTAGATTAAACCCTAAGTTATTATTAGGTAGTCTTGACCTTCTCCAAAATTTGTCTTGTTGTCAACATCATTTTGTCAAACCTAGCTTAGTATCCAAGCGTATAGGTGAGACATTGTCATTTTATCCTATCATCATTTGGTCCTTTGTCTTCTCGTCCTTTTAAGGTCTTGACTTCATTTCAATTCCCCAAGGTTGAGTCTTTAGGTTTTGCATTTCAAAGGTTTGCCAAAGTCTTTAAAAACAAAAAAAAACTTAGATTGCATTCTTGTCCAAGGTCAAATTTGTGTTCCTCAAAGTTCTATTTAGTCACATTTCATTACTAGTCCAAAAATTCAAAAGTCCAAAAGCATAAGTTGCATTGTCATCCTTTTAGGCTACATTTATTTACACCTCATTGTCATTTCAAAATCCAAAAACTCCAAAAATAGAGGTTGCATTGTCATCCTTTTAGGTTGCATTAGCTACATACATCAATCCTAAAATCAAAATCCCAAAATATTGCATTGCATAATGACCTGCCTATTGAAACAATATCTAAATCCAAGAAAAATGCATGAAGAAACATATCAAGCCATGTCTTTTCCAATGGATGATAACCAGTTGAGACAATCACAATTCTATCCAACACAACAACGAAACAATATCGTACAACCAAACTTCAATCCAAATGTTGGTCCACATACAAACATGCTTCCAGAGTATGGAATCATTCAATTGGAACCACCACCAAATTTTTAACCAATCTTTGTACCAATGCAACCAAGACTTGGTAGTGTTCAACCAAGATCACCCTCAAATCAAAATCAAACCTCAAGTTTGCATCTGAAACATCAAATCTTAGTTCGAACAAGATTGATCCTAGCCCACATGCAATTTGGTTAGAGAAAATGAAGAGAGATAATCAAATACCACCAATCATAAGAGAACCAGACTCGAACTCATAATCAAAATCAGAATTGTAATTTGAGTCATACCAGCCTTCATATTCTTATGAGACTCAACCTTCAAAAGTAATATATCCTTTCTACCAGTCCAACTTACACATGGTCCTAGCAGTCCAAACAAAACAACCAATGGTGCAATTTCAACAATATGCTCAACCAAAAACACAATGTGAACAATTGGTTCAACCAAATGTCAAGTGTCAACAACAAATTCAGTCAACAAATCAATATCAACAATTACAACCAGAAATTCAAAAGAAAAAGTTGCAACTCACACCAAGGCAAATTTCAAACATGAAAAAACAATTTGACCAAATCCCAAATCAGATCCCATTCAACAAAAACCAAATTTCAAACATGTTAAACCAACTTAACCAAGTCCAAAATTAAAACATCACACCAAATCGAAACCAACTTCATTTCAAACCAATCCAATATCAAAACCCAACCAAGTCAAAACCTCGCAAGGATTCAAATGCGTCTTCAAAGAAAGGTGGCTTTATTACACAACTCTTAAAGAAAATCTTAAGCGATCCTTCTGAGAAAGATCAAAATCATGCATCTATGTCTAGAAATATCTCATCCCCTCATAAGAAAATTGAATCTTTGGTGGCATCTATTCCTACACCTTCTAAAAATTTGCAAGAGCCTTCCATATCATCCTCATCAAACAATCCACCCAAGGGTGAAATTCCCCAAGGGTTGTCCATAATTGATTGCCAAGATAATCCAATTCATGATGCAAGTCCATGCTATACTTCAGAAAAGCTAGACCCAATGCTACCATCTGCTTCATTTCTTGTCATACCTATTTTAGAGGATCATATTCAAATTCCATCTCCCTCATGTCAAAGCATTGATTCCTTGCTAGAATCCCTCATGTGTATTCAAATTCCAACCCCGTGTCAAGAGGATAATTTAGAGCATGAAGAAATGAGTCCTAAAACAAATCAAGATCAAGATACCAAGAACAAACAATGTCATCCAATTGTTGACCAGGATCTGATCTTCCTAGACCCTCATGATGATTCCCCTATTCTTATCCATTATATCCACAGTCCTATTGACACTTCGCTCCCTAAGAAAGGTCAAGATATCCTTTTCATTATTCTCAATGATTTCATTTAAAGTTAAGATCAGATCAAATTTAAAGAGGAATCCAGTGATCCTCCTTATCAAGATCAAAATATCCTTTCAAGTTCATGTCCACTACAAGACCTTATCATCCCTTTAAATTTTCTACAATATTCCTTTGTTCCTCCATATTTATGTCCTAATCCTCCATATACACCCCAAGATCTCATTTCTTTTGATGATCTCATTATTCCAACCCCTCCATCTCATGAAGAGCCTGTCATTCATCTTGATTCCCCACATGATCCTAGTCCCCCTATCATTTATCCTAATCCCCCTAATGATTCTACTATGTTGGCACAATATTTTCATGAAAACCCTACATGCACAATGTGTTCCCCCACATTGGTCCATTCTAATCCACTTCATGATCCCATATTGTATCCACCTCATAATGGACTCGTGTCTTCCTCCAAAAGAACAGAGTATCTTACGAGTCAAAATGTTTATAAAGACATAGGGGTAGACCTTTATGAGAAAGAACCCCTCCATGTCAAATAAAATATTAATGGTCATGATGTCAATGACATTTCTCAGTATGTTGGTATCCCTGCAAAGTCAAAATCCAAACATACGCCTCACCCTTCATTCCTTCCATCTATTTTAGGTCCTTATATCCCTTAATCATCCCATATTCAAGGTCAACAAAGGCACACATCTTTGAGCACCTTCCATCTATCCAAAAGACCTTCATATCATTCCTATCCATCCATTCATTCATTTCCCTCTCCAAGCAATTTGGATTCCAAGCATAAAAGTTATAAGTCTAGCAATCCCCATATATTTAAGGATCAACATGTCCAATCTAATCGACATGTCAAAAGAAAGTAAAATATGGTCCAAAAAGAAAAAGACAACAAAAAATCCAAAAGGCCACAAAGGCCCACTGAAAAAGAAAAGAAAGAAAATTCAAAATATATATGGGTTCCTAAATCCCTTGTGCAAGCTATGTGTTCCAAAGAACCACAAAATCATGAAAAATCCAAAACAATGTGGGTTCCCAAGTAGCTTTTAGAAGCACAAAAAGTAGCACCTTGCATCCAAAATTGTTATTCATCCATCAAAACCTTCAAAACCTATTCCTCCATCACCTTCCTCATCTATTTTGGGTCCTTATGTCCCAAAATCTGTAGCCTTTCCTCCATTCCAATCTCACAATTTGAGATCCATTTTTCTTCTACCAGTCCACCACCCCTCAAGGTGTGTGTCAATGTTGATCTTTCCAGTATTTCCATCCACTCAAGCCCAATTCTTCCAATATCCTATCCATTGTCCAATGCATATTTTATGTCCCTTCATCCCTCTAATCCAATCTTTTGCATAAATCCTAGCCTTAGTCCCATCTCATTTCCATGTCATTATCCTACCAATGTCCTTGAACATACTTTTAATAGTCATGGTTCATTTTTTTTCAAAGCTACTATCCAAACAAAAGATGCTTGAGTCCTTTCTTCCCTTATCATGTGTCCATTTTCTGTTGAGAAAGTCAAAAATCAAAAAGTAAAAATTGAAAATAAAAAGCAAAAAAATGTGGGAAAAAAATCAAAAAAGAAAAAAAAAAGAGTAAAGAGAAATAATTTGTCCACTAGTGAAAACCTAGCAAACAAGTTCCTTGGGCAAGTACAATGATTAAAACCTGACAAATAGGCGTCATGTGTAATCTATGAACTTCTTGCATACCATACTTGGGGGTAGGTTCCATTTATGCTATCCTATCATATCGTATTGTACCCCTATCATGTCCTCTTTACCCTTTATTATCATGTCATACTCCTTCATTATCCTATCGTCCCTCATGTCCATATCCCCTTTTTTTCACCTTTGATCTTGACAAGGTTGAGTATCTTTATGAATGCCAAATATCCTCTTCACAACTTGCAATCTATCATAGCTTTTGTTCTTTATCCATTTGCTTATTACAACATTCCATCCATATTCCCTGGCTTATTACACCCTTTCACCCACATTCCTTGGCTTATTGCAACCTTTTGTCACTATCCCTTAGCCTATCACAACCTTCATTCCATATCCCTTATCCATTTTTGGTCTTGTTTATCTTGCCCATATCCTGTCGTAGTCCATACACTATTTTTCATCCCTTGATCTTGATCTGCATAAGGACGTGAAATACAAAACATGGTTTCAAATACCTCTTGACATGTACCTCATGCCATGCCATTGCTCTACATTGTCATATCCATTATCTTATCCCCTCGTGTGATCACCCTTGAAAATTGCAACCGCGTTATCTCCATAATAAATGCCCTTTATCTTCCCTCTATCCACCGATATTTCAACAAGCCTATTTATCCATCTATCATATTCCTTGTCTTGCTAGACATTGGGGGTAAAATCCATAAAAATCATATAGGATCCTGAAAAAATCCATAAAAATCAAATAAAGTTGTGAAAAGATCCATAAAAAATCAAATAAAGTCCTCAAAAAAATCCCTAAAAATCAAATAGTCCTGAAAAAAAAAATCTATAAAAATCGTAAAATGTCCTGAAATAAACACAAAAAAATCATAAAATGTCTTGAAAAAAGCACAAAAAAATTTAAAACTTCAAAAACCCTAAAAATTAGAAGAAATAAAAAATCTATAAACAAATCGCTTTTCATTTCATTTTGCTAATAAATTGTCCCCTTTGTACATAGACAGACATTTGAGTAGGTGTCAGACAGATAATACGTTAAAACACTGCGCTTAAATGAAATCACGCATTAACAGATGAACTGTTCAACCAAGTAAACTTTCAAACTGATCCATTTGTCCTATCAATCAAACAACATCAACATTATCAGTCCTTTGTCAACCATTATCATGGGTCTTATATAGGGTGTGGTATACTCAAAACCATAATGTGTCTTGTCTTAGACGGGGTACTGCATTCCCTGAAACTAGACAACATGATCATCCTTTCATCACAACACTATCACTTTGACAATGAAGATCAAGATGTTTGTTTGACTTGTTTGAATTTGTGAGTCTTATCTTTGTTTGATTCATCTTTGATCATATTCCTATGCTACTTGACGATGTCATTGAGTAATTTAGAGTAGTCGGGATGGTTCATGGTTGTTTTTTGTTTTTGTTTTCTGTTTGCGGAGTGTTTCATAGCATTCTGGGGTTTGTATGTCTTAGGATGTTTTGACCCACTCCTTATCTGTGAAATGTCAGCTTTACACAAAGGGATTGCATTTTCACCCTGGCCTTCATTGCCATGGTGCGTCACATCTGTTTTGTCATATTAAATATAGGTTCTCACCTACTTTTTTGTGCATTTGTGAAAGCAAGTTATCCTCACCAATAATTGTTCTTTGTCTAATGTCCTCTTACTAACATTTATTTCATCAGTCCTTTTAGTCAGTCTGATCTAGTACTCTGATGCGCTAAAAAAATAGTTGCCTCCTGCATTCATTTGTTAGTACCTTTGTATATCATAATCATTTATTGTATCATAAAATCAAAACAAAAATAAAGCATTTTGCATAATATTATTATTGTCAATTTGTCATAAATAAATTAGCAAATTTTGAGGTCAATTTGTCATATGTCATGGAGCAAATTTTGTGCATAATTGTGTCATAATTGATAAGAATAATTTGCTGTCAAGTTGTCATATTTTGACATGAATTTTTTTCAATCAATTTGTCATGATTTTTTTTGGTCATTTGATCATGCCTTTTTCCAAATCAATTTTGCCTCTTTTAATTCAATCATTCTAATTTCATATCTTCCTTAATTTGTTTATAAATTGAGAACTCTTTTCTTAATCATGAAAACAACCACTTCTCGAATACCCTCATGATGTCGAATTCATTTGCAATCTTTCTTCCTTGCTCACATTTTCCTTTCGTAGGTGAAGCCCACATATTTTGAGGAGAAAGAGAAACAATGGAGGAGATATGAAGGAGATTTATGTGCTTTGATTTGTATTTGTTTCTGAAATATCACTTTCATTCCTTCATTGAGTGTGATAGCATCATTTCTTAGCTTTTTAGGGTTTGTGGTTACCTAATTGATGGCTTTGATGTTTTCTATGATTCCTATGTTCAATCAACCAAGCATTCAAACTGGTCAAAGTTGTCATATCAACTAAACAACATCAATATTCTCGGTCCTTTTGTCAACATTATCATGGGTCTTATATGAGGTACTGCATTCCCTAAAACCAAACATCATGATTGTCCTATCAACATTTTTAAACTTTTGACAACGAAGATCAGAATGTTTGTTTGACTTGTTTGAATTTGTGAGTCTTATCTTTCATTGATTTATCTTCAACCATGTTCTTATGTTTCTCGATGATGTCACTAAGTGATTTAGAGTGATCGGGATGGCTCATGGTCCTTTTTTGTTTTTGTCTTCTATTTGTGGAGTGTTTTGTAGGATTCTGGGGCATGTATGTCTTAGGATGTTTTGACTCACTCCTTGTCTGTGATGTGTCTGTTTTATGCAAAGGGATTGCATTTTCTCCTTGGCCTTCATTGCCATGGTGCGCCACATCTGTTTTACAATTTTAAAATAAAGGTTTTCACCTACTATTGTGCATTTGTGTAAGCAATTTTTCTTCACCACTAATTCTTCTCCATCTAATTTATGCTTACTAACATTTCTTCGGTTAGTCCTTGCAATCACATTGGTCTAATTATGGCGTTATTTTTGATAAATTGCACTCTTTTCTAAATATTTCACCCAATTTCTCGAGGTGGAACCCTTGTAGCCCACCATTGTTGGGGCAATGTTTTATGCGATTTTTATTTACTATTCTTTGAAACAGCACTCAAAATCGCATTCTCTCAAAGAGGGGCAAATGTAGGCATCTAAAAAATGGTCAATGCTTGTGACGCCATAGTCTAACATGTCTGTGTGACCTTATTTTAGGGTTTTCGCATCAATTAGCATTTATTCTATGTCATGCACTTGATCTTTATTATTTGTCGATAATTTCTCATTCTTCTATGCTTTATTCCTCTTTCGATTGCATTTCTCGCCTTTTCAATTAGGTCTTGTCGACATCATCATGATTTTCAATCTTTGATTGTTATCAATCATTTTGTCTTGTCAATTGGACATCGTAAATCCTAATTGATAACGAATTAGGGTTTTGTCCTCAATATTTATCATTGTCAATTTGATCTTGTAAATTGGGCATCGTCAACCCTTCTCGATGTCAAATTAGGGTTTTGTCCTTGGTCTTTGTCAATTTCAAACAATCTTTGATCAACCATCATCATTTTGGATCATCTTGCGTCATCAGTTTGTCAATTTCTTATCAATTTGCGACTGATTTGTCATTGGTCTTTTGTCATGTGACCTTCATCAAGTTGGCCATTTTATCAATCTTTGATCGATTTGTCATCGATCTCAATCAATTATCATTTCTCGTCAATTTGAATCGATCAGTCATTAGACCTCGTCAATTGGCACCTATCAATTTCATCCTTTTGTCATTTTTTTATCAATTTGTCATTGATTCTTGTCAACCAATGTCGACACTTTATCAATTATTAGTTCTCGTCATTTAATCATGATTGAATCGACCTTGTATCAAGTGTGTCAATCATTCAATCTTGTCGTGACCTAATTGTCGTCCTTTCATTTCTAATATGTCTCCTAGGGTTTTATGATTTAATCATTTAATCTTATTCATCATGTTCCTCTAGGTTAAATAAATTTATTTTATTTAATCCTAGGTCCTCTTGTCATAATTAAATGTTTCATTTAATTGGCTAACTATGTCTTCTTTGTGTGTTAATTAATAAATGATAATTTATTAATTAATGTCTCATTTTTCCTTTTTCATCTTTTCAATTTCCTAATTCCTAATTCCTCTTTTCCACTTAATTTTTCTAATTTTCTAATTTCAAATTTCTTCTAATTCTTCCCTCCTAATTTTTCCTACTAATTTCTCCTCCTAATTAGCCCCTCTTTTTGTGCTCAATCATGTCATATAATTTGAGGCTATTTTATCTCTCAATCATGTAATAATTGACGAGAAATTATTGCTCTCAATTTGTCATAAATCAAAGGGATATTTTCCCTCTCAATAATGTCATAATTTGATGAGCACAAATTGATCTCAATTTGTCACATTTTCACATAGCAACTTGTCATGAAATTGGTCATTCAATTTGTCATAATTTGTCACAAATCATGCCAATTAATTATGTTGTTGCCCTTTTTGAATCCTCATAAAATTATCTATAGATTGAGTACTCTTTTCTTAATCATGGCTAACCACTTCTCGAATACCCTCACATTATCGAATTCATTTGCAATCTTGCTTTCTTGCTCACATTTGCATTTTTTTGGTGAGGCCCACATATTTGGAGGAGAAAGATAAACATTGGAGGAGATATGAAGGAGACTTATGTGCTTTTATTTGCATTTGTTTCTGAAATATTACTTTCATTTCTTTATTGAGTGTGATAGGATCATTTCTTAGCTTATTAGGGTTTTTGGTTACCTAATTGATAGCTTTGATGTTTTCCATGATTCCTATGTACGCTTTGTATCGTGTGATGTAATTTTGTAATTGTGAGTTAAGAGATTAGCTGACCTTGTTGCCAAGGTTGATGATCGATATAAATAGGTTTGATATTCATGTAATTTGGGTATGGGTGTAGTATCTGCATTATCAAAGATTGGTAAAGGTGCGATCAAGTGAATACATCCTTCAGCATTGTGATTGACCAGAGATTTAAGTTTTGCAGAGTAGACAAATGTGCTTAACCGGAACTATCATCAAACATTTGGAGATTCTATTTTTTCAATTCATGTAATCCGAATTGTAGTCCGAATATTATTATAAGTCAGTGAGACTTCCCTGAGGGTTGTATCCTTCAAGGTTATTATACCCTGAGCAGTGAGCTCTAGGCAATGTGCCTGAATGCATGTGCATTCCCCATTGTAATATTTACACATACTACTGTAGAGTATCATCTTATTGTGGGTAGGTTCCCACTGTGGTTTTTCCCTTAACCGAGTTTTCCACGTCAAAACCTTGGTGTTCTGTGTTGTGCTATCAATTTTCTTATCTTTGTTGTTACTAAAGTTTATCAGATTTGCATTTGAGGTTAAGTTTGTTAATCCGGTGAAAATAGATTTATCCCCCCCCCCCCAAGTTTTCCTTCATTGTTGTTGCCAACACTAACGACTCTTGAATATTTCATGTCAAATTTTCCTGAGAGTTGAGATGTAAATTTACAGATCATTGTCTTAGACTTACCAGAAAATAACATCACCCACATGCAAGACAATAATAAGAATATGATCATCAACACAATTAATGTATATACAATGATCTTCTTCACTTCTAACAAAACCTAATTTCATGAAAAAAGAATCAATTATTTATACCACATCCAGGGTGACTATTTTAAACCATAAAGAGATCATTTCAACTGAGAAACCAAGTGTTCCTTTCCTTTTATCTCAAATAATTTTGGATGTTGGATGTAAATTTCCTATTCCAAGTCCCCATGCAAAAATGCAGTTCTAACATCCAATTGCTCAAGCTCAAAATCATTAGTAGCAGTGATACATAAAATAAATCTGATAGAGTATAATTTAACAATAGGAGAGAATATCTCACCAAAATAAACTCCCTCTATTTGGGAGTAGCCCTTAGCTACTATTCAAAAAATTTATTTCTCTAATGAACCATTTACTCCAAATTTCTTTTTGTAGAGCCACTTACAACCAATTATTTTTCTTCCTTTGGACAAGCAAAATAGATCCCAAGTATTGCACGAGCCTAAAGACATTGTCTTCTCTGGACATGCCTTGTTTCCAAGACTCAATATCATCTAAAAGAGTAGCTTCCCTATAGGATCTAGGTTCATCGTCAACACTGAATAAAGAAAATATATAATAAAAATCTAGAGGACTATACCTATCAATCGAATATCATTATGTTTTGGATCTTTTGTGAATAGGTGTATGGGGCTCTTGTTATCCTTGATCTTTCTCAACCACATACTAATTTTCATTCTCATGTTCATCAAATTGACCAATAATTTTATTTGAATCACCATCTTGTTCTTCCTCATCCTCAAATCCATCTCTCTATTCTTCTCAATGTGCAATTTCCTACTTAATTTCAAAATGCCTCTATTTTCCTTATCTTTTTCTTTTGTTTTTTAAATATTAAAAATTACACTAAGTACCTTGAAAATCACATCTTACAAAGATAATTTTCTTGATTCAAGAATTCCATAACTTATAACCTTTTATGTTATCATCATATCCAATAACAATGCATTTTTTAGCTTTTTAATCCAACTTAGTTTGTTTATCTTTAGGCACATGAATATAAGGTTTCTTACCTATCTGTAATGGAAAAAATATTAGGGTTTCCACCACAAGATTGTTAGATATCTCAGATATCCGGTGAACAACTGAGAGGGGGGGTGAATCGGTTGTTAACATATTATAGAACTTTAAGCATTAAAATCGTATTACCAGAATAGAAGATATAATAGTTAAGCACAAATATAATCGACAGAACATTTACCAACCATAAACAAAATATGACACCAAGATTTGTATGTGGAAAACCCAATAAAGTGAAAAACCACGATGGGAAGCCTACCCATAGTCAGATAATACTTTTGCAGTAAGTATGTGATTACATAAAGAGGGGTCTACACATGTAGGAAGGCCAACAGCTTAGAGCACACTTCTCATCACAAAAGGAGCCTCACTGACTATAAAATAAATCCAGACTACAATCTAGAAAGAAGAATGAACTGCAAGAATAGCATCTCCTATGCCTAAATACAATTCTAGTTAAGCTCAGTACCAGAGGTCTTAAACCTCTTTCACCAACCCAATTAGATCACCTATGATCGATCAAAACCTATGCATATGATTGCAACCTTATTCGCACACAGATAAGCCTATATCCCAAAAACCCACGAATATGCCTATACACCTAATGATCTTACAACGAGATCTTACATCATATTTATACCAACCTGGGACCTAAACAATTAGGTTGCCACCTAAAAGATAATACAATAAATTCATAAAATAGACCCGCAATCCAATGATAAACCAAGTTGGCCTAAGACCGAAACAACATAATCCAATCAATAGATCCAATTGGAAACACATCAGGATCATCCACCAACACGTTACATAAACTAGTCCATAACCTAGCCGAATAAGATAGCAATAGGTTTGGACCCAAATCCAACACCACTGATCAAAAGGAACATCAACAAGATAACCACCAACATCATGAAAGTCATCTAGAAGCCACGCCAACATCACTTATCATGTGTATCAAAAGATCTTCAACAAATCTCTACTGATAGAACCCTTATCGGTGACCAAAAGGCTTACTAAAACAAATGATAGCTCCTGAGTCATCAATTCTTGAACCAACTAATCGTGATACACATCTGAATAGCATGAATGACAGATCCAAACCAATTCCATAAACCGAAGCATACTGGATCGATATCATAATCCAACCGGTCAACCGGAACCTATTGAAAACCAGTAAACAACCAAAACAGTCGGTATTTCCATCAATGACAAAACATCAATGCAACACATAATTAATTCCTCCAATTGCCAACAAAGAAGGATGAAAAACACTAATATTTTGCTTAGAAACCTATTACATTCAAAAGAGGGGTTGAATCCAAAGATTTAGTCACAAACCAACAAAGATGAGGACTGAAAATATTGATTGGATTTAAGGGATGGATTTATTTTCCCTCTTTTGTAAGTTCAATTGCTGAAATTAGGGAAAAGTGTTGAAAATGAAGGTAAAAACATAAAACAACAAGCTACAGTCATCAAATTGAAGCATGCACCTAGATTTGAGTGATATAAGAAAATTATAACCCGATCCCCAAAATAGCTCCTAAAATGTCAAGGCTATGGCGAAATTCGCCCTGGTCCTCTGAACTTTTTGCACACTAAAGGGGAATTGATTCATCTCTATGAATAATGTTGATTCTGAAGATCGTAGCTTCGTACTTGTTTCCTGCACATAGAAAGAAAGGGAAATGGGTTGGGAATAGAGGCTTGTCTAAGTCAAACTCTGATTTATGAGTTAACCTTAATTGAAATATTGTAAATACTGAAATAAATAATGGAAGGATATACCTTAGATCTGCAATGACTGATAATGATGCTTTGCTTCTTGAATGTAATCACATATGTATGAAATGGCATGAACATGACAAAACCCTAATCACACACGCATTCTTGCATATGAAAGATATAATGTTTTTCCACAATTGATGAATGAAGATGTAATGCTCTGCCAAGAAACCCTAAAGAGTACAACTACAAACACTCGAAAAGAGTGCAAAATATATTTTTTTAAACAATACAAAACACATAAACGTAAAAGATAAACATTGCAATAGAAGTTGCACATGCGGAAGACTTAACTCAAACTCCTAAAGCGTTTCCCAACGTGAGTTACTTAATTAAACTAAACTTTACTTACGATCAATTAACCAATTAAGAAATATATTCAACCATCAGGACTTAGTTATACTAATCAATGATTATTTCACACTTTGTGTGAGATAACACTAACATTGCCATACTTCATTTAGGATTAAACATTCAATTACATTGCATTAATGAACTTAATTAAGGATATAAATCATAACATCTAACTCACATCATAATACATTACTTTACATTGCAAGGATAACTTAGTATTACAATTGCACTTAATACATAAAGTTTCATAAAAAATTATATAACGATGACATCAAATTACAACTACCACGAAGGCATACATATAACATATGATACAACCAACCACATAAGGGTCCAAGAGATAAAAAATATGATCCAAGAAGAATAAGAAGGATCCAACTGGTACAATGGGATGAAGTGACACCAAGAGATACATCTGGAGCACATGCGAAGCTTATCCCTCGCAAGAAGGCACGAACAAAATACCCAATGGAAAGTGACACTACCACCTGACTATGTGGCCCAAAAAGGAACTACCCCTTCGTGCTAGGAGATAGTAATAAGTCCCTCAAGAAATCCACAACAAAACATAACATGGTCTAACATGTACATAAGGTACTCACACAAGACATAAGAATACAAATATGACTCTCACAAGAGTGTTCCAATTAAAGCCAACACATGACTACACACTAGTGAACATAAGGGAAGAGTGTCATCGCATAGTTGGTATGGGTTATCCTGGAAAGCCTCCATAGGCCCCGACCCCCATCCTGGGTTATCCCGGTATCCTCTCTCAAACCCTCGGCCCCCATCCATGACCCATGCAGATCCAGCAAACCTTTCATGAAGACAAGGTAGTTGGTTTTCCATTCTGATCCTTCCCACTGCATCCTAAGTCTGTACTAGCACTCAACCATGAGCGGGGCACAATTAATCTTGATTAATGTTTTGAAACCCAACCCCAGTTTATTAATTAAGTTATCACTTATTACACAACTTCCAAGGGGTTATCCTAGTAGCCACTTTGGGCCCTGACCCCCACTTATAAGCCACTCTTCCTTATAACACTACACAACCTCCAAAGAACCCCTTAGGCACTCATAAAATCCAGTTAACACAAGGAGTTCAAAAACAAAACCGAAGAACAACTTGATTATACAAACCTTCTACCAAGGTTAAACCAACTAGAGGTGTGGAACGAACAACTGGTCTATTCACAAGACAAGACCACAACCAAAATAAAGAAAGTACGACCACACTTAACACTTAACCACTTAATTGCATGATCAACTTGCATTTAGCAACATACCAACATACACACAAGAATAACTCTTTCAAATCAACACCAGAATCCATCAATCAGAGTAAATACTCAAAAGGGTACACTTGCACTATAAACACATCCATGTTAAGGAATCATAACGATCACTCACAATATAATTAAAACCTAATGTTATCTAATTGCAGCTCTTTCAATAACTGACTTTTTCATGATAAGAAAATCTACAATAAGGAATAACTCATAAAAAAAAAAGTCTAATTAAACACACACCCAAATAGACGTGCACAATGCTTGATTTAAAAACCATACACCTTCTAAAAGCAGCTTGTAAAATAAATAAGTCATCATTTAAACAAATATAAATCTTTTCAATTAAAGCCAATTTGGCTATAAACAATTTTCCATTTGCCTTCAAATTTCTAGTTAATAAAAATAACATTTAAATATATTTGAAAACTAAAATCATTATTTAAATCAAAATAAACCTTTTCAATTAAAAGTCATATCGACTACACTTAATTGATGACTATTCATATAGCCTTATTTTCACAAAATAAATTACAATTACATCTAATCAATCTTTGACATTTAATTTCATATTGCTAACTTCAAAATACATACTACACACACACACATACACATATATATAAATACATATATATTTATTTATCAAATTCAAAATATGATCATCATTTTAAAAAAAAGAGAATCCCACCAATCATATTTTTTTTCACATTAAAAATACACACACACAGACAGAGATATATATATATATATATATATATATATATCAAATAAAAATATATTATAACCCCATTAGCTGCCTGAAAAAGAAATTATTTTTTTTGTAGCGTACAGAAACAAACTGTGTCTGGCAATTACCACACAGTGTGGAGGGAATTATCTTCCATGATAGTGGAGACCTCCCCCCATGGAATGGGATGTGTAGCCTCCACATGTCGTGGAGAGCTCCCCCCATGGCTGTGGTGAGGGGACACCACAACAGTGGTGCCCTCTCCCCACCATGGTAGATTGAGAGGCACCACAATTATGGTGCCCTCTCCCCATGTTGTGGGGTTTGGGATCCACCCCCCTATCATAATCCAACCGCTCTACCAGAAATTAGTAAACAACCAAAACAGTCAGTGTTGCCATCAATGACAAAACATCAATGCAACACATAATCAATTCCTTCAATTGCCAACAAAGAAGGATGAAAAACACTAATATTTTGCTTAGGAACCTATTACATTCAAAAGAGGGGTTGAATCCAATGGATTTAGTCATAAACCAACAAAGATAAGGACTGAAACTATTGATTGGATTCAAGGAATGGATTTGTTTTCCCTCTTTTGTCAATTGAATTGCTTAAATTAGGGTAAAGTATTGAAAATGAAGGTTAAAACATAAAAATATAAAGACAGAATCCTTGAGAAAACAAAGACTTCACACAAATAATGACATTAAATCATAAGTAAACACCACTCAACAAAGGAAAAATGGATCCTTAGAAAGGAGAGAGAGAGAGAGAGAGAGAGAGAGAGAGAGAGAGAGAGAGA
Source organism: Cryptomeria japonica (assembly GCF_030272615.1). Classification (NCBI taxonomy): domain Eukaryota; kingdom Viridiplantae; phylum Streptophyta; class Pinopsida; order Cupressales; family Cupressaceae; genus Cryptomeria; species Cryptomeria japonica. The sequence continues at coordinate 409,682,044 of NC_081405.1, read as the reverse complement.
GAGAGAGAGAGAGATCATTGCCCCCCAAATGTAAGGGCAGTGAGAAGAATTATAAAACCTCTAAGGAGAGATTAAACATAAGAAAATATACTATGTACTCACATGAATAAATATCCAATGTAAGAAAAGACATTAAGATATGTAAAATGCAACTCTAAAGAAGAGTTAATCTTCAAAGAGAGGGAGAAAGAAAGATCACATATTCCCCTAAGGAGGGATTAGTCATAAGAGACATATTGTTTCATGCAAGAAAGGATATCAACACATGAAAAATGCAACCCCTAAAGGGAATAATGATATTTTAGATAGAACGAGAGAGAGGTAAAAAAAGGCATCCTTGTCCCCACAAGCAAGAAGACAAGGAAAAATTAGAACAAAGGATCACACATTCCCCATGGAGAGATTATGCATAAGAGATGTACCATTTCAAACAAAGAGTAAATCCTAATCAAGTAACACACCTGTGTTCGCATGAAGGATGACTCTATGCAAGAAAGGACATCAAGTTATGAAGAATGCAATCCATAAAGGAAATGGTGAAACTTTAAATGTAAGAGATATGACAGAGGTAAAAGAGAATCATGTTGCTACCCCAAGATGTTTGAAATTGAAAAAGACTCATCTCTAATGACAAAGAGCCCCCGATTAAGTTAACTACTTGTGTCATAGGGTGAGGAGAAACATGAGGGTGAAAGGAGTGCTAAGGTACTACCTTTTCACCAAGAAAGAGAGCAAGATCTGCTAAAAGACATAAACGAGCAAAGATTGTATTGTTCTTGAACAAAATTGTTAAATCCTTTACACTTTCCAAGAGAATGAGAACCACCATGATGAAAAAGACAATATACACTACCTTCCTTATGCTTAGTGCTAAACTTCACAAAAGGAAAAACAACATTCTTTTCATACCTCAATTTCTAAAAGATTCTAGTAGCTAATTGTTCTTGGTCATCAATAGGTGTAGGCTTATTCTTTTGAGATTTAGGACAAGGGTTGTTAGAAGAAGAAGGATTGTCATCAATGATTTTAACTTTTCCACTATCAATAAGCCCTTTCATTGCATTCTAAAAATCAAGACAACCATTAGCATGATGATCATGAGTTTAATAAAATGAGCAAAAAGGAGATTTTGAAGAAGAAGCACTTTTGCAGGAACGAATGACTTGTTGTCTTGCAAGATGGTCTTTGAAATTTTGAACCCTAATGAGGTCATCCATAGGAGATTTATTATCGTTTCCTAAAACCTTTTGTGGTAATTTGTGTAGGAGGGTTTATAGGGACTCTAATTCCTTGTTCAAATTTTCCAAGTCTATGTCCTCTAAAACCTTGTTTTGATATTATTTTAAAGCCACTCCTATAAGATTCATTTAATTGATGATGCAGAGGAACATTATAATAAATTTGTTTGAAGTTTTAGTGTAAGAATGTTTAGAGAGAACAAAGGGATTAGTAGATGAAGAAATATCTTGTGAAGGAATATTTTCCTTTCTTTCATCATGCATATCCTCTTTGGTAGATTGGGAAGGAAGATCCTTATCATCTAAGGCCTCATCTTTACTTAATGTTATGTGGGGAGAGAGATCATGAATAAAATGCATAACATCGTCTTCTCTACAAATATTTTGATGAATAAGATGGACTCTAGGAGAATAAGGAGGATCTAAAGAGATGGAAACACCAATATTTTGATTTTGCCCCCCTTGCGCTAGGGTATGTGTATGAGAAGAAGATGATTCCATGTTTCTCCTCAATGCTTACTCCCCATTAGAGATATCATTGATAGGAGTATTATATCTTTCCGCATTCCCATTAGATACCCTAGGAGAGGTACACGTATTAGATTTTCCATTGGCATCTCTAGAATTGGGATCTACAAAAGCTTTGAGGTGATCTACATATGAAATGCAATTTCCGCAAAACATGATAACAAAGAAACATGCACTATAAATGAAACCTTTGAGATCAAATTGATTGAAAGGAAGGAATTTTAAAATTCTAAAAACAAAATATGCCAAAGTGCTATGAATGAAAACAAGCAATGTGAAACTAAAAAAGCCATTATCGAAAACATGGTTTTAATAAATATAAGCGAAAAGAAAGGCAATCATATGTGAAATAGAAAATAAATCACATCTATTAAGTGTCATTATTAAGTTTTAAAATCAGATCTGAAAATTGATGTGACAAATTGATGCAATCAACAAATCAAAATTACCAAAAAGAATTAGGGTTTTTATGAATTAAACCTCTAAATTTATATAATTTGATTAAAATGAGATCTATGAATTTGGATTTGAATTTTGAAATATTTCTAAATCAGATTTGAAACAATTAATCCAAATTAAACAAACTGCAAGCTCAATTTTAGAATTAAAAAAAATTAGGGTTTTTGTGAATTTAACCTCTAAATTTTTAAAATTAAACTTAAAATGTAAATTTGAATTTTAAATTGCATAAACACTCAGATACGAAAACATAAATCAGAATTAAGGCTGTAAGAAGTCGGGTTCATGAAAATATAATTGTGAAAATATTAGGGTTTCCACCACAAAAAGGATGAAAATCGCTAATACTTTTCCTAGGAACCTATTACATTCAAAAGAGGGATTGAATCCAATAGATTTAGTAACAAACCAACAAATATAAGGACTAAAAATACTGATTAGATAGAAGGGATGAATTTTTTTACCCTCTTTTGTAAGTTAAATTACTAAAATTACGGTAAAGTGTTGAAATTGAAGGTAAAACATAAAAACAACAAGCTACAGTCATCGGATTGAGGCACACTCCTGGATATGATAAATATATGTACATTTAGACCTAATCCCGGAAAGAGCTCCTAAAATGTCAGGACCATGGTGAAATTCACCCTAGACCTCTGAACTTTTCGCACACTAAAGGGGGATTGATTTGTCTTGTGAATAATGTTGATTCTGAAGATCATAGCTCTATATCTATTTCCTGCATACATAAAGAAAGGGAAATAGGTTGGGACTAGGGGCTTGCCTAAGTCAAACCCCAGTTTAGGAATTAACCTTGATTGAAATATTGCAAATATTGAAATAAATAATGGAAGGATATACCTCAGATCTGCAATGACTGATAATGATGCTTTGCTTCTTGAATGTAATCACATATGTTGTATGAAATGACATGAACATGAAAAAACCCTAATCACACACACATGCTTGCATATGAAAGATGTAACATTGCTCCACAAATTATGAATGAAGAATGCAACCTCGAAGACCTCTAGAGATGGATGATGAAAAATAATTAAATGCTTGAATGCTTGATGATTATAATTTCGCCTTATCTCCTATATCTGATCTCATGATGTTGTCCAAATGAGAGGGGAAAGCCTCCTTATATACTTGCCCATCAAAAAACATGTTAATTTTTTGATATAGGCCGACATGGGGCTAGGTTTCCCACTCAAATTTGAAAATGTCCAAAGGGTTTAAAGGGGGGCCCAAATAGGGAGGACCAAGGCATGGCATCTTGGTCCCAATGAGGACCAAGGGGCCATGCTCTGGTCATACCCCATTTTAGGGCTAGAACAAAGGGGTCATGTAGTGTACGAAGTGAAAGAAAGGCCATATTTGCAAGATGTAAACATAATCAGGTCCCAGTTAAGCATTGGGAGATGAACACTAAGGTGAGGGCCCAATATGTGTACTAAATTGTAAGGGAGTACAATTTAGGACACTACACTATCCACACTTTCATAAGGTGTTGTTTCAAGAGCTTTATGAGATCTATTTAACAAGTAATAAGAAGTACTTACAACTTATGTCTAAAAGAATTTATCACACTGTGAACCACTTAGCATACTTCTGTCTCTTTCTGTAATAGTTCAATTCATCTTTTTGGCCACTCCATTCCGTTGAGGAGTATATGGAGTAATATTTTGTCTAAACAATATTGCATGTTTACAAAACTCATCAAATTCCTTAGTGAAGTATTCTCATTCATTATCGATTCTCTAAACCTTAACTTTACAATATGTTTTCTTTTCAACCAAGGCCTTAAAATATTTAAACTTACTAAAAAATTTATATTAATCTCATAAAATATAACTAGATTTATCTTGAAACTCATCAATGAAATACACAAAATATCTAGACTTTCCAATAGATTCAATATTTATAGGACAAAAATACATTTCAATAAATAATCTCTAATTTATTCTTAGCTTTATTATTGCTTGAAGGAAAAGATGTTCTATTTTTCATACCAAACACAATGCTCACAAAAATCAAATTTCTTATCATAATAAAAAAATCGTTTAACAACTTCTTACTTAAAATAGTTTTTAAAATAGACTCACTTATGTGACCCAATCTACAATGTCACAACATAAATGTGTTTTTAGTTTTCTCAGTTACATTGGTGGAATTAAAATAGAAGTAGCATTTATCCTAAACACAATTCCCATCCTTATTCCTCTTTCTACCACCAATCGACAACCATGCTTGTCAAATGTTACATGCAATTCAATATAATTCAACTTAGAAACGAAAATGAAATAACTTGCTAAACCTAGAATATGCAAAACATTAGAGTGTTTTTAACCTCCAATGACTACAACACAATTAAATCTTACCCCTTCTAACAATAAGATATAAAGAGTTATCACCAAGGTAGACTTCTCCATCATATTTCTCATATGTGGAAAACCACTCCTTATTAGGAGTCATATGATACGAGAATCTTGAGCCAATTGACCAATATTCATTAGTCACATTATGAAGAGAAGAAACCAAAGTTGTGTCACCTTATTTTGAGGATTGCTCTATAGAGTGATCAATTTGTTTCTTTTTACTCATACATTCGTTCTTCGGGTGTCCTCTTTTCCCATGCTTCCAACATTTCACTTTGTTCCTCTTCCCAAGATTTTTAGATCTACCCTTAGACTTGTTCTTAGGTCCATTCTTATCTCCTTATACCCTATTTCTTTAGGCCTTCCCTTGATATTGAGCGTATCACCTGAACTATCTATAGTCTTCTTCCTCATTTCATGTGTCAACAAATTCGCTACAAGTGCATCCATATAGAGTTCTTCCTCAAAGATTTCTTCATCATCATCTTCATTATTCATATCAACAATCTCATCATATTATTTTGACTCCTCTTCTAAGTTCATCTCTTCTTCTCTTCCACTCACAAGATGGTTTCTTTTTTCAAGAATTCATCTTTTGTTGCCAAGGTGTTCTATTTATCACCTAATTACTTTCATTTGGTGCTTTGTCATCAACACCTTTCTTGGTATTTGATTTTTCCTTAATTCCTTTTTTTCCTTTCCATGCATGCTTTCAAAATATACCTTCTAGCGGTTAGGCTAATTTGAAGGAATCGACTTCAATACCAATTGTGAGCACACAACTATACTGAGGGGGAAAGGGTGAATCAGTAAATGCAAATTTTACCAATTTAAAACTTTATTTATGAAAATAACATCATTTAATCAACATCAACAATCATGCACATGGAAAGAATACGATAACACATGATATTTATGTGGAAACCCTTATGGAAGGAAATGACAACACACTAATGCTTTTATATAAACTCTTAAATGATGTTATTTATCAAAATAACATCATTTAATCAACATCAACAATCATGCACATGAAAATAATATGATAACACATGATATTTATGTGGAAACCCTTATGGAAGGAAACGACAACACACTAATGCTTTTATATAAACTCTTCTTACAACTCTATAGGAACCAACCTATAGGAAACACCAATCCCCTTAACAAATATTCGTAGACCTATTGGAAGCACCAACTCCCACAACTAAGCACCAACTCAGTAAGAGACACCAATCCCCTCCATTCAATTTATGAGCACCAACTCACTCGAAGCACCAAATTCCACAAATAGATATGTAGGCACCAACCTACTAGTAAGACACCAATATCTCCTTTAGGAAGCACCAACTTCCAAAGCAAAGTACCCTATGTTGCTTCAATGAATGGTGAACATACTTGTTCTTCTCAAAATTGTGATTGTATTTCATTCACAAATCTATTTGTAACATCTTCCACTCTTACAAATATGCTCTTAGAATAAACCTCTTTAAATCTCTATGTACTTTTATTCACAAATCTACCATAAATCCTTTTGCAAATTTTATTTTGAATTCATCTTAATTCTACCTTGAAATCTCATTTATTCTCTCTAGTATGCTTCATTTTTCCACACTCTTCTTATTAATCTCTCTTCATTTGCTATTTTACTTGCATGTATTACACACACCATACTTCAAAAAATATTTCATAGATCTCTTTTTGTAGATTCACCAAGGAAGGTGGCTTGGTGAAGAAACACATCTCTTAATTAAGACATGTTATTTTTTTTGTTTGCTTGTACCCATTCATAACTCATTCAAATGAAATCTTTGCATGTTATCCTTTCTTATTGCTTCCTTTTGATTACTTCTTCAATCCAAATAATATCTCTCTCATATTTCATCACCTCTTTTTCTTACCACCTTTTACTTAGTTTTATATCCTCTATAACCAAATAAGAAGATGCATCTCTTAGAGAAGAGATACTCTTCAAAAGACGACCTTTGACAGAGAAGTGATTGCTACCTTTTGTTTACTTGTTAATAAACACAAGTGTTGTGCCTTTATTACTAATTGCACCTTTGCATAATTCTATTTACATGTAGTTTTGTCTTTATGTGAGGTGTGCTCTCCCTCAACATACTCCACCTCCCCTAATATTTGTTGTGCTTTAATTAACATTCTTTCCAAAACTGATTACTCCACTTCTATTTTTTCCTTACTCAAATCTTTTTCTCATGTAATGAATAAGACAAATTTGTCCTATTTACAATTTTGTCTTATATTCCTTTTTGTCTTATTTGTATTTTTGTCTTTATATGCTCTTTCTTATTCCCTCTCTTTTTACTTTTGTCTTATTCATACTAAGTATTGTCTTCTACTCCTTTAATTTTATTTTTTTTTTATTGCTAAATACAAATGTTGACCATCTGTTAGTGCTATTGTTCATCAATATTTATGGTTTGTTGTTATTACTATAAAAGTTAGTTTTTTGCTATTGTACATTGCTGCCATACTCTTTCATTAAACCTCCTAGCACCACTATTGATTATTATGATGTCTGCTCGTTAACAAATTCTCACTCTCCTTAATCAAGCTTCTGTTTACTAATGCTTGATCACTCCACAATATATAGCAATCAATATCTTAGATCTACTATTGCCTTATAATTGCTATATGTTCATTAGACTATATATATGCTTGGGCAACCTCATTGATATAAATATTATCTTTATCTTGATTCCATAACCATGTTTTGAGTCAGCCAATAGTCAACTTAAGTATCTCAAGTCAGCCAACATATGACTCGATCATCATACAAACAAATGAATTATCATTTCAACACTAACATTGTTTAGATAAAGTCGACCAATTATATAAACATTATTTATATTTGAAAGCAATCTTAAATCTTGGCATTTAATGAGTATATAGACCAAACAAACTAGTGTTTAAATTTGTGGTTTAAACACTATCTTGGAATTTCCTTCATGAATAATCGACCACTTCTTAAATATATTTGTTTCCTTTTAATTACCATTACTCACCCTTTTCAAACTAATCACCACTCTTCCTTTTTCTTTGATTATATATTCGCTACAATGGATGTAGTTGGTCTTCAATTATTAAACTTCAAATCTTTATTCCAAAAACATCAAAGTTTAAATCAAAATATTTAAAATTTGAGATTATCACTACACTTTTCGTCTTCTCTTCTTTCAATCTTGCAAAACCTTCTCTCTCATTCCTTTAACATCAATGACAATATCTTTGCCAACAACCTCCACTGATTGCCTTTGATATCAATGACAATATTTCCAACAATCTCCATTCAGTGCCTTTGACATCAATGACAAATTTCCAACACAATATGGAAACTTAAATCTACTATAAATTTGAATGATAAGTGTTAACCATATGGAGTTTAAATCAGTAACAATAATGAAAATTTATCATCACAAGAAACAAATTGAACACAACACTATTATTACATGGATAAACCCTTTCGAGAAAAATAATTCACCAAGAAGAGAGACTTAAATCTATATTATCTTCTAAAAGAGATTACATACAATCCTCCCTTTCTCCTCTCCAATCTACAATCCTTCAACACCCACAAACAAAGTTATTTAACAATCACACACACCTGCTATCACCTTAAGGCATGATTATATAGCATTTTCACCTCTTAAATGGGGCATCCAAGTTATCAAATATAAATGCCTCCCATTGATAAATCCAAGAATTTAATACATAGGATAAAGTAGGTAACAATTAAATTACTCACCTACTTGATTTGGACACTTGGTTGTTTATAATTTCTAAAGAATTTGGTGGTTAAGAAAGCAACTTTTGGTAATCCCAAAAGGGTAAGAATTTAGCATTTGGCAATCCCATTGCCACTTCTAAAGTCAATAATTCCTGGTGAATCTAAATACAAAATGCAATAACTCCAAAGGAACAAGCATATTCTAATTCAAAAGTACATTAACAATGGATAAGAAAGGGTACTACACCCATGTAGCACATTTCAAGCATTTGCTAAGAGTGATATATTATAACATGATGGAATTCAAATACTTTAGGATAAACTAGGATAACAAAGCTTCCAGTATTATTCATTGAGATTTGAAGCTTATATGCTCTATATACATATTTATGTACACATTACATTATTTAGGTGGTCTCCCACTTGGGGGGCATATCTTTATAGCATTGGCTACCTTTATACTCAATTCATCATATATATCCAATGTGTTCTATATACTTTTAATGATCATGATTACTTTGAGAAATTTTGGGTACACGTTTCTAACATGATCTATATCATGATGATTATAAGATTTGCAATATATTCATAAAGTTATATGCTCACATTTAGATTTTTTTTGCACATTTTACTATTTCATCATGATTATGTCATCTTCCATGACTTTCATGACCGCATCCTATGATTATACATCTACTTTGTGCTTATATTAACCATGTTTTTTGTTACAATCGCATGCTTGTGGAGATGATGAATTCCTATGATAACTAACACCTCATTATGCTTACATGATACTTTCTCCAACATTCATGATTATTTGCTCAGTTTCTCTAGTTGGGGGCAACATTGAAGGCATTTTGCTACCTATCATCACATATGCTTCATGAGCATAGCTTTAGCATTTATTTATGGTGTTACATGATACTGTCTATATTTTTATTATTAGGTATCCCAAAGATACAACATTTTATAATATTTTTCTACTCTCTCCCAACTTAATTGGATTCTTCACATACAATTAATTGATGAGGGTGAGGGTGCAAGAGGCAAGGGATAACAATTATATAAGGTCATTTCAATTCCTTCTTTTGAGTATGGTTGTAAATGGTTATCACATGATTAAAACCCACATTAGATTATTTAACACTTTTGTCTCTTGACTAATGGTTGCTACCCTAAAAAGTATTCTTGTTCCACCTAAAGTCAAAGCATATTCTTATTTGTGATGCCCATATGATGATGCTCATTAAATTCTATGTCCCATTTTATATTTTTTTAAGGCAAGACATGTAAATGATGTTCAATTTACATTCAATATGCAAGTTATAATTCTATTATCTAATTTTGTATTATTAATTTCTTATTGTATATATCTAACTATCTTCTTGCTTGTGGCAGATGAGAGGAGCATTTAATATTTTATATGTCCTATCTCAAGAATGCCACTTACTATAAGTATATGACAAAGGAGGCAAGGTCAAGCAATGCCTTGATCGGTCATGACCGATCAAGACATTACTTGATCGTACCTTTTTGTTTATACTAACAAAAGCATGTTACAGTAAATGCCAATCGATGATTATAACCGAAGTTCATCAGTGTATTAACCCAATGCTAACAACCAATAGTATATCGATGACTGCCAATGCTAACAGTTGATAGTTATCGGTGTGTTAGCCTTGACAACCGATAACTATTGGTGTAGACTAACACACCGATAACTATCGGTGACTAATACATTGCCACCCGATATGCATTCTGATATATCTTATATGCAACCCGATATATATTATATGCACTCCAATATAATATTATAGGTAACCCGATATATATTATATTCAATTCGATATATATTAATCGGTGTCATCATTATTTATGTTTAATTGATATTCATCTAAATACAGGATTCATTAGATAGATAAACATGAGGAAGATACATAGTGTGATTATCAATAGATTGCCCATATGTAAATATAGAATGGCTATCAAGGATGAATTAATTGCTTGATGGTTTTATCATAGTTATCGATATGATAAATGATTGAATGAGAGACTTCATTTATCTCTCATTCAATCATTTATCTTACCGAAGCTATTATGCATTAACACTCCCTCTTAGCTAGGTAAGATGAATGTAGACAATATATTCAAGCATCATAATTTAATTAATAGTGATCATTTTAGTCATTCATGGGAATCATACCATCTAATCATTTGGTATGTAGTATCACCTAAACATGTGATACTGAAGTTCATCACATCAATCTTACGATTGATAGGATATCACCTAAGCATGTGATATCAGTATTGCCTACACGCAATACTTAAGGATAATCATATGAGAAAGATTAATTTCTCACCTTATCCTGGTTGTGATAAGTGCACTAACACTTTATACAAATGTTTTATCACAACACAATCATGGCACATCCATGACATACCAGAGATCCAACATGATAACTGGTTTGGACATTATAAGATCGTCAGCTTATAATCTCCCCAGGGGATAGAATCCATAAATTTGTCCTAACATGACAAAGAGGTTTACACATTAAACATCTTATAGGTATGGAAATATAGATTACAAAGCAATTTACCTTTCTGTCATACCTAAACCTTTTCTAAAGTGATCAACTTTCACTCTGGAAAGGGGTTTGGTTAGAATGTCTGCAGTTTGATCTCCTATACAAACATATTCCAGATGGATTGCATTCCTATCTACCATATCTCGCACATAGTGGTATGGAATCTCAATATGCTTGGATCTGTCATGAAACACTGGGTTTACTGAAAGTTTTATGCAACTCTGATTGTCACAGTGTATAACAGTGGGTTTCATAGGTCCTCCAAACAATCCCACAAGCAACTTCCTGATCCATGTTGCCTCTCGAGCAGCCATAGAAGTTGTAATGTATTCTGCCTCGGTGGAACTTTGAGCTACAGAAGACTGCTTCATGTTGATCCAAGATATCATAGCTGAACCTAGACTGAAGCAACACCCTGAAGTGTTTTTCCTGTCTGTTACACTTCCAACCCAATCTGAATCTGTAAATCCATGTAAGTCTATCTCAACCTTCTTGTATTTGAGACCAAGGTTTAGAGTACCTTGTAGGTAACTCATAATGTGTTTCACTGCAACTAGGTGTATCTCCTTTGGTTCACACATAAACTGACTTAGAGCATTGACTACATAACAGATATCTGGTCTTGTATTTACCAGATACATCTGGGACCCAATCATTTGTCTGTATTGAGTAGAATCAGTGGGATGTGACTCTGTTGATGCTTCTTTAAGTTTATATAAGTTGGTTTCCATAGGAGAGGTCATGGGTCTACAATTTAGCATTCTGAATCTCTTCAAAATATCCAAAGTGTACTTTCCTTGGTTTAGTATAATGTTGTCAGAATTCTGCCATACTTTTAATCCTAGGAAGTAATGAAGGAGTCTTAAGTCCTTCATATCAAATTCTTTAGATAGACCATTCTTGCATTGTTTTATGAGTTGATCACTTCCTGTGATTAATAAGTCATCAACATATAAGATCAATATTAGCATATCATCTTTATTTCTTTTGTAGTAGAGATTAGGGTCTACATCATTTTTGGAAAAACCTAGTCCTAAGAGATAGGTGTCTATTCCTTCATACCATGCCCTGGGAGCTTGTTTGAGACCATAGAGAGCTTTCTTGAGTCTACACACATGAGACTCCGTGTCATGAATTTCAAAGCCTTCACGTTTCTCTAGGTAGACTTCTTTTGAGATCTCGCCATTTAGAAAAGTTGTCTTAACATCCATTTGGTGTACCTTCCATCCCTTTGCTGCTGCAATGGCTAATACAGCTCTTACTGAGGTATACCTGGCAACAGGTGCAAAGGTTTCTTCATAATCTATTCCTTCCCTTTGTGAGAAGCCTCTAGCTACGAATCTGGCCTTGTGTTTTTCAATACTGTCGTCTGCAACATGTTTGATTTTGAACAACCATTTAGATGAAACCATAAATTTCTTGGTTGGTCTAGGAACAATCTCCCAAACATCGTTCTTCATAATGGATTGATACTCTTCAGACATTGCATCCTTCCATACTTGATGTTGAAGTGCATCTGATACATTGCTTGGTTCAGCTTTAGAGAGGTCATTCATAAGAGCAACATAGCTAGTAAATTTATTAGGCCTTTTGCTTTCTCTGAAGGTTCCTAAGGGAGCAGCAAACTTATGAGCTTCTTCTATAGTTTTGGTGGCCCATACTGGTCTTTTCTTGAGGTTTTCTCTAGGTGGACTTAAAATTTCACTCATAGTTTCCTCAGGGTTCTCCCTCTGAAGCTCAAGAGTAGGATCTCTATCTAAGCCGGGGTTAGGAATATGGACTTTACGATCTAGAGAGCTTTGGGCTCTTTTGAAGGCTAAGTTTTCTTCAAAGATCACGTCCCTACTTAGTTCAATGTTCTTTTGGCCAGGTATATATATTTTGTAGGTTTTGGAAGTTTCATTGTATCCTACAAAGATTCCTCTCTTTCCAGAGGGTTCTAATTTTAATCTTTTCTCCTTAGGTACATGAATATACACTGGGCATCCAAAAATCCTAAGGCGGCTTATATCTGGTTTTGATTTTGTAAAGACTTCTTCAGGGGTCTTGTCTTCAAGATGAGAGTGAGGACATCTGTTTTGAATGTAAACTACAATACTGGTTGCTTCTACCCAAAGATTGATATTTAGATTCTGATCAAGAATCATAGCTTTGGCAACTTCAACGATTGTCCTATTTTTCCTTTCTGCTATCCCATTTTGTTGAGGGTTGTAAAGTATTGTTAACTCCCTCTTAATCCCTGAATTTTTACAAAACTCTTTAAATAATTCTGATGTGTATTCCCCCCCATTATCAGTTCTAAGGGTTTTAATTTTGTTTCCTGAGTAGTTTTTTGTTAATGATTTGAATTCTTTAAACCTATTAAGGATCTCTTCGGATTCTTTGCATTTCAAAAAGTAGATCCAAGTTTTCCTAGAGTAGTAGTCGACAAATATCACATAATACAAAAATCCCCCCAATGAATTTACAGACATAGGTCCACATACATTAGAATGAATTAACTCTAAGACTTTACTTGTTTTCCTAGTACTACTCTTAAAAGCACCCTTAGTATTTTTGCCTAGGGCACATCTTGGTCATGCCCCTGAATGATATTTTTTTAGCTTAGGTAGACCTGTGACAAGGTCTCCCATTGTTGATAAAGCTCTAAAATTCAGGTGGCCTAGTTTTCTATGCCATATTTCATTGGCATCTGTAGTTTCATGAATTAGGGCTGAGTTGGGCTCTATGCATAGCTCATATAGGTAGCCTTGTCTTTGACCATTTGTACTAGCTTTCTTGATAGATGAGTTCTTTGGCCAAGCCAACACTTTTTTGTCCATGAATGTCACTCTGTATCCATTGTCCTCCAGTGCTGATATTGAGACAAGATTCCTCTTAATGCCTGGAACATATAGCACTCCTTCAAGTTGTAATGATACACCTGACTTCAGTTTGATGGTGCAGTTTCCAACTCCTTTGACAGGGTATGTGGAGTCATCTCTGATGGTTACCTCTTCATCATTTTCCTCTCTCATAAAGTCTAGTACTTCTTTGAATCCTATGATGTGTCTGGATGAGCCACTATCGATTACCCAAGAGTTCACTTTGTTTGATGTTTGATGTGTGAGTGTTGAATAGAGCACATACTTCTTGGAGTCCTCTTCCCTTTTCGATTTTCCTGATTTGGCAAATGTGGCTTGTTTAGCTATTTCTGGACATTTGGCAACATAGTGCCCAAATTTGTCACATCTGTAACACTGAATTTGAGAGAGGTCCTTTTTGAAAGAGTTCTTGCCATGACGACTCTTTCTCTTCCTTAATTGCTTCTTCTTGCCCTTTATGTCTGAGTTCATAATTAGAACTTGAAGATCTTCATCTATATTCTTTTGTTTGATTCCTTTCTTATTTTGCCTTGATTCCTCTTGGAGACAGTTAGCCTTTAGTCTATCGAATTTTGGAAAGTTGTCCCTTGCACTGATGCCTTGGACGAATGTTTCCCAGATACTAGGCAACCCATCTAAAACAATGAGGGTTAATTCTTTGCTTTGGATCTCATATCCAAGGGTTGCTAGTTCATCACTTAAGTTAGATATCCGCATGAAGTAGGTGTTGACTGATTCTCCTTTCATCATGGTTATATGATTTATCTCTCTTTTTAGAGCCAATGTTCTACTGGCATTGGATATCTCAAAAGCGTCTTCAAGTGCTTTGAACATGTTGAAAGCTAATTCGTGTTTCTTTATAATGGGCATAATATTGTTCCTTACCCCATCAACTATTATTTTGATAGCCTTATCATTTCCATCTCTCCAAATTGCTTGATCAGGTTCAATCTTAGGTTCTTTGGATTCTATCTTTACAAATGATTCAACTTTGTTATCTTTTAGTATCATTTGAATTCTGAATTTCCATGCGAAGAAATCGTCACCTCCTGCAAGTCTGTCTTCAAATCTGATAGCGCTAGCCATTGATAGGATTGTGATTTTGAATATATACTTCATTTGAATTTTACGTAAAATTGAAAAACCTTAGGTTCGATTTAACTATAGCTCCGATACCATGTAAATGATGTTCAATTTGCATTCAATATGCAAGTTATAATTCTATTATCTAATTTTGTATTATTAATTTCTTATTGTATATATCTATCTATCTTATTGCTTGTGGCAGATGAGAGGAGCATTTAATATTTTCTATGTCCTATCTCAAGAATGCCACTTACTATAAGTATATGACAAAGGAGGCACGGTCAAGCAATGCCTTGATCGGTCATGACCGATCAAGACATTACTTGATCGTACCTTTTTGTTTATACTAACAAAAGCATGTTATGATAAATGCCAATCGATGATTATAACCGAAGTTCATCAGTGTATTAACCCAACGCTAACGACCGATAGTATATTGGTGGCTGTCAATGCTAACAGCCGATAGTTATCGGTGTG
This sequence comes from Cryptomeria japonica, assembly GCF_030272615.1. NCBI lineage: Eukaryota > Viridiplantae > Streptophyta > Pinopsida > Cupressales > Cupressaceae > Cryptomeria > Cryptomeria japonica. The sequence continues at coordinate 409,666,681 of NC_081405.1, read as the reverse complement.
TTAGCCTTGATAACCAATAACTATCGATGTAGACTAACACACCGATAACTATCGGTGACTAATACATTGCCACCCGATATGCATTCTGATATACCTTATATGCAACCTGATATATATTATATGCACTCCGATATAATATTATATGTAACCCGATATAATATATATTCAATTCGGTATATATTACTCGGTGTCATCATTATTTATGTTTAATTGATATTCATCTAAATGCAGGATTCATTAGATAGATAAACATGAGGAAGATACATAGTGTGATTATCAATAGGTTGCCCATATGCAAATATAGAATGGCTATCAAGGATGAATTAATTGCTTGATGGTTTTATCATAGTTATCGATATGATAAATGATTGAATGAGAGACTTCATTTATCTCTCATTCAATCATTTATCTTACCGAAGTTGTTATGCATTAACAAGACATTCATTCAAAAAGGTATGTTCAAGAATCAATGACTATGTCCATATTTGTATCATTTTTTAGTGTTCAAATAAAGTTGCTTTCATGTTGTGTGTGTAATTTTGTATTCATTCTCATGCTAGTTCAAGTTCAATTCAAAATTGAGACAATTAGTAATGGTGAAAATTGCATACCTTATATTTTACTCCCTTCAAGTTCAACTCACTTTAACCCAATTACATTTTTTTGTGATGATAATTGTACAAGTATGTTTTATATTAATAGTTGGCACATAACTCAAGGCTTGTCTCCATCTACACTCACTCCTTGAGAATAGATTTGATCCTCTATCATACACATCTCCTACCCTATATCAAATTCAAAGTTGCACAAATAACCTTAGTCAGATGTGCAATTCTAAGAATATCCCCAAACTTTTAAAATTTAAAATTTAAATTTAAATCTAACCTCAGTTTTCTCCTTCCACTTGCACAAAAAACATTTCATTTGACTATTGGAGTTGTTTTAAAAAAGGATAAACCTAGTTTTCTTTTAAGTCATCCTAGACCTAAATTTCACAAGGAATCTCATAGCATTATCATTTTTAAGATTGGATTAGAGTATATATTATTAAATGATCTAATTGCATTATCGTCTAGGACATCTATTGCATGCTTGCTTATCTTTCTTTTTTTCAAAAGCTAACAAGACATATAATTGTGTTCACACAATGGAGCAAGTATCTTTGTTGAATGAAACTCTCAAGCACACCAAATTGGGCTTTATACACGAGTAAAAAAAGATCATCAAGGTGAACCAAAACAAAGATTTTATGCTTAACTAAAATCAGATCCAAAAATCTTGGTGAAATTTGCACACCCCAAAATAGATTTGTAATTGTGTAGGTTTTTTGCATTGCAAAAATGATCAACAAATAAGCAATTAATTCTAAAATTTTAAAACATTCATTTGAACATCACTTATGTTTTTTGCTTGATTGATAATTATCTAGCACTTTCCCTATACACTTTTTTTTTTTAACATCACGAGAGAATAAGTAGAGAGATCTGTCATTTTATTCCTTTTCAAGATAACCAAATTGAATTATAAGCTTTATTTCGAATTATTTCTTTAAAGCACATTCATATTCAAACATGTATATGATCAGAGTGCCTTTTTTCATATCTAGGAATGGTATGAGAAAACTCAGAAAGGCGTGTCATCGATACACATACCTGAGTTTTCCATGCCTTAGTCAATATCTTTATATTTGCAAAGAAAATTTGTGAATCTTGTTTCTTGTTATCGGTAATTGTGAGCTCTTACATTGTCACAGGATCTTCCTTTTCAAAAAGCGTAGCAGATTAATATAACTCGAGAGTAAATATGCCCATTTATTACCAGAGAGCAAGCCTCTTGCTCCCTAGTTTGGTATAATATTCATTACCTAAAAGGCTGGGTAATCTTCAGACCACCATCATATAATTTTACAATAGACAGTTAACTCCCATTATCTAAATCCAAAATACTCAACCTTTAATGTGTACACCAGATATTGAACGTTGTTCCTTATGGGGATAAGTGCCCTATTTTACTACTAAATCTCATCGTGGCAGGTGTGGTGGGGCTTTAGTTTAGGTTAGAATTAGTTTATCTTTTAGTTTTACTACTAGATCTCATCGTGGCAGGTATGGTAGGGCTTTAGTTTAGATTAGAATTAGTTTATCTTGGAGTTTTAGGACAGATTCTAGCAAAATCTTGACCAGGAAGTCATTGATCAGATCTGTGATCTGTCCTCCCTAAATTCTATACCCATTCATCTAAAATAGAGGAAACATTATTTTGCTTCTTCGAAGCAGTACAACGATAATGAAATCATAATGCTCATGGAAGAGCAAATCATGCGATTTGAGATTCCGTTAAAAACATCAGTACACGCAGAAATATCTCAAGCTGGTAGAAGAATAATTTACAGCTTGTTAGGAAAAGCATTCAGCATGAGAACATCTAGAGAAAATATTTAGTTGAGTTTCATAACATGCTGAATATACACTATTACGAGCATCCATCACACAACTAAAAGAAGCTTAGAAAAACTACTGAAAATCTATCGCCAAGGGTCATCCCATCCTTTAGGGCCTTCTCTTTTGACAAAGTTAACAATAGCTTGCACTGCTTCTTCCACCCGATTAGATAGCGAATGGTTGCCCCATTCAATTTCAACCTTCTCTGCTCCCCCCATTGCATTGGAAAGCCTAACTCGTGAACAACAAGACAAACATAGTTATGCAATATTTAACTGCCAATGGGAAACTTTAACATGTTAGAGCAAAATGACGATGTCGATCACCATTGTCCAAACAATTTATAAAGAGAAATGACTTTGGATAAAGCAAACCAAATTTGAAATAAAAAAGTAGTTCCCTGTAAGCATACCTTTGAACAAGAGCTCGCTTATCAACATATTCTGGTATATACTCGTCGCCCATGGAGAAGATTATCTACAAAGTTTTAAGTACCGAAAAAACTCAGATTTGAGCATATATGGCTCTTGCATGGAGCAACTCTAATCAGTAGTAGACTTAGATCTTTAAAAAAAAAATTATCGATTGCTAACAGAAAGATGAAAGATATAGCAAACTGAAACTGAAAGAGATGCAGCCACAAAAAAAACACTCTTAACACAAGATTTTTACATGGAAACCCAATGTGGGAAAACCACGGTGAGAAATGCCGCTAGGATCTACTGTCTTAATCCGGCCTCACAATTTAATTGCTTTACAATATTTAAGGGCTCCAACCCTAAGGAGTCACCAACTCAATCCAATTAAGAGCACCGACTTACACAACAAATCAACTTCTCTTTTGAGCACCAACTCAAATAGATTCAGAATATTCTCAAACTGAAATAATAATCAACATCTTTAACTGAAAAATTATTGTGATAGTCTGAAAGTCAATTCTCACAGATTCACATTATTACAGCATACAAAAGATAGATATTTAGTTACAGGATATACTGATGAATTACACAGTTAGATGTCTCTGTGTCTCTGAAATAATTCTGCACAATGGAATGTTTTGAAACTGAATCAAATCTGCACTGATGTATACTCTGAACAAGGTAAAGTCAAAACTAATATAATGAATGCTGTCAACAAAGTTTTCAAACAACCAGTAATCTTTTCAACACAAATTCTCACCACATAAGAATGTTGAACAATATCAAAAGGGTGCCGTAAGAATCAGATGCTTTAAAATGAAAGCATATACCAAATGATCTGCTATAGAAAACTGCTCTTCATGCAACAGCAACTCTGATTGTGTCTTCAATTTCTTCAATTATCATTCCTGTAAGTTTTTATCTGACTCATATACATATCGTAATTTCTTGAATCGAACTATCTCAACAACAACTTCCACTTAGGCAAATAGAAGCCTATTTATCATCTTCGAATTAGTTGAGATAGATACGAAAATTACAACCATTTTTAAACCGAAATAAAACTTCCTTATTAAGCGAACTGGGAAGTTATACTTAAAATGTGTTACGTGTAATCCATAAACAAGTAAAAGTCGATATCTGAACCAAACGACTTCAGCAGTTTGAATATTCAAACTTAACACGTGTAAGAAGTTGTAACGGATGACAGTTTCCACTGGTTTAAACTATCCACCATCGATATATGTAAGTAATGCAATCAAATAATAATCTGTTCTGTGAAAGTTTATACCACTGAAGTATACACCGATTTCAATCACACAAAAATTATGAATCCAATCGGACAAAGATAATTGACGTCAGCATCCAACACAGTAGCGTGCAGAACCATAGATTATTGGCGTGAGTATTCAACAGAGTAATATGCAGAAACAAACAAAACAGACCATAATGATATAAAGATAGAAATACCATTATGTCTTGTGTAACTGTTATTATCATCAAATGTCACCGTAATCATATAAAGATGGAAACACCATTATGTCTTGTGTAACTGTTATTATCATCAAATGTCAGTGTGTATGTTTCATGCAGAGATGAATACTGGAGACATCAATGACAAACATATCAACAATCTCCCCCTTTTGTCGTTGATGTCAACAAACCAAGCCTGCAAAGATCAATCTGATCCAAAACACCAATCCGACCCCAAAAACACCAATCTGAATCTGAAAATACTATAATCTGCAAAGAGCGCTCTAAAGACAACACTCTGAAAATAACAGCCTGCAAACAACACTCTGAAAATAACATAGAGCCATTCTCCCCCTTTGAGAGACTTTGATCAAGAGAGGATAAGATACCTTGGTATTTTATTTTGTGTTCGCATGTGCCTAAAAAACACATCAACGGTACCCAAGGGAAAAAAATTGTCATACGGAGTTCCAGTACCCGTACCAAACCGGTCACTTAGTTAAATGACAAACACTTTATCCTTGTTCATGAAATAACATTCGTAATTATATAATATATCATAATTTAATTACTATATATGTGTTTGAATAATCCAGTATTAAATACATATAAATAAATAAAGAGAAGATAAATTAAAAAACAATAATCTGTTAATAAGAATTTAAATAAATATTAATTAAAATATAAATATTAACTAAAATTTAAAAGATAAAATCTATTTAAAAATTAAAAGAAATAAAATAAAAATATATCATAGAAGATGAATCCATACATGTTTAAAGATAATAGAAATTTATTGAATAAAATTAACTAAATTATATTAATCTTTAATTAAATATTTTTAGGATAAAACAAAATATTTATTTTGGAAATAGAATAAAGATATTTTTAGCAGATTAAAGGACGAGATTTGGGGAAGAAATAAAGAAAAGAAAAACAAAGAAAAAGGATAAAAATTGATAAGCAGTAGAATTCTTTTGGCTTGGTAAATGTAACCTAGGGGGTCACTAAGTTCATTAATATAAGAATGTACAAAATATTGTCTGACAAAGACACCCAGACATAGGGTTCAAAATTAACCACCTAATATCACAATGGCTGGATCTACTATCATACAAACCTTAAAGCACTACAAAATAGACCCGAACCAAACACACTACCCCGCGACTCTAACTTTTAACACATACAGGTCTAGTCAACAAAATGGCCAATCAAGGAATGCAAACCCCAAAACTATTCAAATATTGACTATCTTACCAGTGACTCAAGATCTCCTCCTCATCCTCATTCAAGCTATTAGTTGGGAAGGATGCCATCCGTTCAAGCCCCAGATCCACCTTGATTCCCATCCCCTGTTTAAGGAATGTGAGAGCAATCATCGCCTTGTTCTTCCGATGACCTTCCCCGGTCAGCCCAGCAATCACAATAAATGTCTTCCATACTGGTGGGACAGAGCCCAAAGAGGAAGACGCATTTCCAGTAGCAAGAAAATCATGCCCAGGACTAGACCATCCAATGCAAACTTTTTTGCGAGCACCTTTGCAATGTCTCCCAGCAATAAACATCAACGAAATATCCAAGTTCACCTTGTAACAGTGATCAGCAATTAAGAATTCTTCACCAAGGACACATCAAATCACATAGAACAGCAACCTTGGTCTAATTTAAAAACTTTCTTCAGTCATATTTCAGAAATATAACCCAGGAATGCCATCTATCAATTTGGGCAGGTCAACCTCATGAATGTCCATTTTTGGAGGAAGGAGCCAAACTCAGAAAGAATGTCAATAATAAATGAACAACCTCTTTGATTCCTTCATATTTGTGTCACATTTCATTATACTGAAGAAACATTTCGTTTGCACATTCTAGACCATAATGAATTGAGCAAGCGTAAGCATGACAGCCATATTAATGTTTACAATATCCTTCATCTTAATCTTCCTTTTATTTGAGGCTCCATATGATGATAATGTTTTAAAATTTTAGATATGCCAAATTATTCCTGCCTACCTTCTTATCCTCCTTGCACTCTATTGCAAGGTTGGCCAGGTAATCTACTGCCCGTTGGCCTCTCTCTATATATATGATTTATAGAGTAAGAGTTCAATGAGTTCAACATCTGCCAACCTTGAAGAAGAATATTATTTATTTTCCAATTAGCAGGTTTTCAATTGTGCACAACATTTACAATAATCATAGAGCCACCCTCCATTTCTACGTTTTTTAGTCTAAGTTGTTTTGCATATCTGGAGACCAAGAAAAAATGCTTGAACCTGAGCTTCATTATTAGTCCCATCTAGTAGTTATAAACTTTTAGTGTTGCAGTAGCAATCAGGTTTCCTTCATGATCCCTTATCATAAATCTTGCCCCCAATCAACCAGGGTTACTTTTTGAGGCTCCATCAAAGTTCAATTTCACCCATCCACCCAACAGCTATCTCCATTTGGCCTCATCTCTAAGCCAGGATTTGGAAAGCACTCTAGACACCCAACAAAAGTAGAATTACTATTAGAGAACTTGGAGAAAAGCAAAGTAAAGAGTTGGATGAGAATACAATTCAACTCGGAATAGAAACAGGTTGTGTGAATATTGAAATTACTTGTGTTTTATCAATTTCATTATTCACATAATTGTAGAAGGAAATTAGCTTTTTACACATTAGAAAAATGCATGAGAATACAATTCAACCCAAAATAGAAAGGGGTTGTGTGACTATTGAAATCTTGTGATTTATCAAATTCATAATCCACATAACTGGAAAATGAAATTAGCTTTTCACACATTAGGAGGAGGAAAATTTCAACAAGAAGTCTAAGACTAAGAATACAACAATTTAAGAAGGTTCGCTGGGTATTAGCAAGCATGTACAAATAAGATGTATATCTTTAAGAATTTTGAATATGAAATCTTGTGTGCTTTTAGAGATTGAAACTATCAATTAAGATTTATATGGTATGTCATCTGTAGGTAAAACTTGAGATTGAAAGTTACCTTCTAGAAAGATAAAAACTGAAAAGATACTGTATTGGATTCATGTAAGAACATTGGAACCAGGTTTTAAGTGTTATTTGAATGATTTGGAACTAGGTTTTGAATGTGTGTCAATCAAGACTGACTCACTAGGTGGATTTTTTTATTGTACTTGCCATCACTTAGGTGTGGATTTGCAATAGCTTGACCATCCTAAAATTGCACCGAATGTGTGGCTGGAGGAGTTGTATGTCATCTTTGACTATTTGCCACTTTATGGGCATGGATTTGTGCCGGTTTCGCCACCTTGAAAGTGTGCCTATGTGACAACTCATTGACTTTCCTTGATTGTTCACTTTGCTAAAATTTCCATCCAAATTGTAAGCTGAAGAGCTCTTTCCTTATTCTTGTTCAAGGTTTCCATCTTGTATCCTCTTATGTTTTGTGCCAGAGCTATCATTTACCCAAAAATTTGATCATCTTTCTCTCTTCACACATGAACAATCTGCAAACACCGTTAGCTGACAAAATAGACCAAAACCTGATGACCTTTGAAATTTGACAGGAAGGACAACTTAGCTGAGATTGATAATATGACAAGAACAAAATGAATACTAACTACAAGCAAAGTTTTGTAGGGGTACCAACAGGACTACAAACTGATAATGGGTTGATATTCACCGCCATGCCCTTCCCCAGACACACATGGTGCTACGAGGAAGTGTAGAGCTCATGTGTAGCAAATGTTGGAGTGTACACTCTCGGTTGTACATGATGCATTGGATATGCTTGGATTCTTTTCATTCGTACTTGTATTATGTTGTACAACTAATCTTATTGTAATTCATGGATTGTGATACCATATCGAAAGTTATGTATTGATATCACTGACTTGTAATTGGAACTACACTTGTCATGGACTTGGATACATTATCATATATTGATAATATGACAAGAACAAAATGAATACTAACTACAAGCAAAGTTTTGTAGCGGTACCAACAGGACTACAAACTGATAATGGGTTGATATTCACCGCCATGCCCTTCCCCAGACACACATGGTGCTATGAGGAAGTGTAGAGCTCATGTGTAGCAAATGTTGGAGTGTACACTCTCAGTTGTACATGATGCATTGGATATGCTTGGATTCTTTTCATTCGTACTTGTATTATGTTGTACAACTAATCTTATTGTAATTCATGGATTGTGATACCATATCGAAAGTTATCTATTGATATCACTGACTTGTAATTGGAACTACACTTGTCATGGACTTGGATACATTATCATATATGAGTGGTTCTTCCTTTTTGCTGTACATGTGTTGCATAACATGTATTAAGCATGAAAAGAAAAGGATTCTATTGGGTTAAGTTACAGTACCCTATTGTCCATTGCACCTATGCAAAACTGATAAGAGTTAACTTCAATAAAAATTTGAAGAAAACATACAAAAATACCATTCTCTTTTTAAAATATGTCAAACAGAAGATGCTAACCAAGATGGAGTTTTGTTTCTGATATAGGCAAGAAACATATCATACGATGGGAATTCATCCTATCTGAAGAAGTCCTCAGTAAGTAGCATTATAACACAAATATTCAGAAGGTCAAAAATATTGAACTTAAGACCAAACAAACAATTTAGTATGATAAAATATCTTGCATCTGGAATTGGTAAGAGTACTCAAGACTCTTGGAATTGAAAAACAAAATTGCTTGCAAAATCAAGAAAAAGCAATGCTCATCTTTACAATTGATCTACATCAAACAATAAAATACTTACAAAATTTCTGTTGAAGAGAAAATTTAACATCCACACGATGGACATAATATTCAAACGTGTAGAAACCATATCTATAAAAGAGAACTAAAAAAAATTCCATACTTTATCAAAAATCAACATACATATATACCTGGCATGGTATGTTTGACATATGGCCAAGCCTCATACGCAATTGATCATCACTGAGGTCAGAGCTGAACATATCATCATCACCCATATATGCACAAAGAGAATAGTACCTTCAAGAGAAAATAAGATTCCAAATCAATAAAATCACATCCATAGAATACAAACCAAGATGCTACTAAGTAGCAGTTGCACAAAAATCTTATATCAATCTAAAAAAGAGAAAAAGTTCTACAGGTTAAGATGATTTTCAAATCCAGACTAATTTTGGATACAAACTATTTTTCCAGTGCACTATTCTTCAAATTAACTTTGATGATATAAACACAAAATCTTACAAGCTACTTGGATTACATACACCTGCATACATCAAACAAATAAGTACAATAGAGGATTTGACCTGAAGGAAACAAGAGTTTTGAATATATAAAATGCAATTAAATTGACCTGGCAACCCAAAAGCTAAGTTAGTTCAATTTGGGTTTGAAGATTCGGTTTGTGCATTCGGTTAAAAACAAATTTAGGGTTGGGTTCATATTGGATTCGTCCAAACGAAAACTTATAAAAATCAGAAATATATAGATATTTACAGATATAATTAAGTTCAAAATAAACAACACATAGCATCATATATTATATAATAAACAAAACCACCATAAAATTAATAAATATTACAATGATAATTACTCAAACTTGAATGTCATGATATATATTAAAATTAAAAAAATAATAAGTGTCAACAATCAGCCACCATTGATAAAAAATCATCATATAGTGTTTCAAAAATACCATCACCGTCCATATTAAATGATGTAGGTACTCGTAAATTATAAGAACCACAAACAGTGCCACTAGCACTAGCACTACCACTCTCATGCTGACTAGTTGGCTCATTTTCAACATCAAATGCAGCAAAGTGGGAAGTGGAAGCATCCAAGTCAAATGCTCTAGCTCAATATCCCACTTCCTTGTGTACCCTTCCTTATAGCCACTTTGTTCATGTAAGGAGCCGCAAATTTGAATGCTCATATAGCTAGTCCTCTACCCTTTTTTAGTGTAGTTGATTGCACTTTACTAAGTGGATGGAGTATATGGTCCAATTCCTCTCAAATGCAGATGAACTAGCAAGTTAAAGACAAAAGTAGAGAGAAGAGTTACAAAGTTAAAAAAATTAATTATAAATAAAACTTCAAAGATAAAAGGATTGTTTTTAAAAACTTCAATGATCTCCTTGGCAACAAATAAACTATTGCAAATGCATAAGAATAGCAAACCAACCAGTTTGAAGCATTACTAATCAATCTTCAACTCTATTCGTGCAATGGCAATCAAGAAAAAAGGTTCAACAAGGATGAATAATATTTTTGCTTTTCGTTCACAATATGAGAAATGAGTTTGTTTTGTCTTCTAGATGTCTTCAATATCAAATTTTAGGTTTTGGGGAGGACGAATTTTACTTTTTGTGCCAAATTGCAAGTTTAAAAGATAAAAAGGTCAAATTTGCTGCCTAGGTACCCACAAAATTCATTGTGGATACACCCAAGTTCACCCCAAATGGACTCACAAGTGTTTCATGGGACCTTGGGCAGCACCAATTGCAGACCGGACCCAAAACTGTATCTGAACCAAACCCAAACTAGAGGTTTAGAGCCTATAGACTGGTAACATAGGCCAAAAGTATAATTGTAATTCAATCACTCATGTTTAATTGGGTAAAATTCAAGAAATCAAAAATCACTAAAAATTCATGAAATTTGGGGAAGAAACGATGTTTTTGTTATTTCAAAGCCTAAAGGAAAAAAATGTTACTTTTCTATCAAGTGCAGTCCAAAACAATTTTACTTTTTTGCTTTTTAAATCAAAGCAAACTATTGTCATAATTTTACCACTTTTAACAAAGCTCCAAAGTTATTTCTTTTTCTTTTTCTTTTTCTTTTCCTTTTTCTCTTTTCCTTTCTTTTTAATATTTTATAGCCAATGCTACAAACCTCATTTGGCCTATATTGGCTGAAGAATTAATGAGCACACCAAAAACTGTCAAGTCTTGTAATCTACAATAGACCAATCTAATCTTAAAGAAGTTAAAGTTGCCATCAAAATCATACAAATTCATTTGAAAGTTAACTGTTACTTCACTCATTCTATTAATGTTACCCTATAGTTATGGCACCAAATGGTATATAATGAACATCTATTACCTAGTATCTAGATGTCGTCCTGCCATTTATGATATAGGATATAAATATTAGCTAAATTACTTGTAGCATGGATCCAATATTTTTACTACACAGCCTATCAAATATTTATTTGAGTATCAATATACATAATATTTACTAACACATGAGCTAGACTTAAACCAATGCTATAGTCTGATCCTTGTGTTTATGTTCCTTGTTAGAAGTGACCAATGACAAAGATACATCCTAGATAATACCTAAATCGGACAAGTTTACTTTCCAAACATTGATAATGTAGCTGTGAAAACTAAAATAGTTGGAGGCAACACCAAAATGGGGTTATAGGACAATCTAGCAAGCAACCAAGGTTTAACAAAGTATACAATTATTAAAATCCATTGTGACAAGGTACACCACTATATGCTAAGAGTCAGGGGATCTAGCTAAAAGCTCAAAATGTTCTAAGCTATTTGAGGTTTGGAAGGGCGTTGATCCAACATATCAACTATAATAGAAAGTTAGACAACAATGTACGATAGGCTTTCATTATGTATAGCAATGATGTAATAACACTCATTAATTATCTCTGAGGGTACACCACTATATGCTAAGAGACAAGGGATCTAGCTAAAAGCTCAAAATGTTCTAAGTTATTCAAGGTTTGGAAGGGTGTTGATCCAACATATCAACTATAATAGAAAGTTAGACAACAATGTACAATAGGCTTTCATTATGTATAGCAATGATGTAACAACACTCATTAGTTATCTCCAATATGGTAACTTGCACAATGTAAATTACAACCACCAATGCAACTTCCTTGTACATGAATAAATAAATCACAAACATTGGAGTGTTTGGCACATAATTCTTTAAACCTATGTGCATTCATTTTCCTAGAATTCAATATTAGAGTAAGGAAGCCGAAGGAGAGGATACACTAAATCAATCCATTTGGAAGGATAAACCAAAAAATCTGCTAAGAGAGATTGCAAAAATCATTATAAAAAATCAACTATATGGTGTGTCATTAGAGGGCTAACTAAAGGGGAAAGTGTGTAAAATTCAATCGTCATAAGAAGGGTCAACTGTCATTAGAAGGATCGATTGCCATAAAGTGCAAATTGTCCGAGTATCAAAAGGTGCAAGGCAATGCATGTGCAAAGCTAAATCTCAAAAAGTGCAAAGTGCCAAAAAATGTAAGCCCAATTATCAAAATGGGCAATGATTGTCACTATAGCAAGAGAAATGCGACAACTATAAAACCCTAGCAAGCTATAAGGCAAGGGTAGTATGGTGTGGGAAGCAAAACCCTACTTAGAAACCTTAATCTCTAGAAAAAAGGCACATTTAGTTAATAATCTAGAAGAAAAATAAAGTGCAACTCTCATGTGAGGGATTGCAAAAATCACTGTGAAAGAATTGATTGTTAGATGTGTGAGAGCCACTTAAAGAGAAAAGTGTATGAAAGGCGGTCAAATGTAAGAAATGCCAATTCTCATAAAATACAAATTGTTTGACCAACAAAAAGTACAAGGTCAACTATGTGCAATGTTCATTGTAAAAAGTGTAGGTTACCAATTATTAAAAAGTGCACTATCAAAATGGGTGCCAACTATGTCAGGCTTTTGAAAGGCTAACTCTCACTACAAGGGTGGTGATAGTAGTAAAACTCTAGCAAGTAACAAGGCAAGCACAATGAGGTGTGGGAAACCAAATCTAGCATGTAACAAGGCAAGTGCAACATCGTGTGGGCAACACAATCCTAGCTTAAAACCTTTTAAATGGTACTTAAAGATCAGAAATAAAGCAAAAATGGAATTATTAATATTATTACGTTACTTGGAGATGAAGTAATTATGGAATTGCATAAGATAGAATATTAACCATTATTAAAAGGGTATTGGAAGCTTTAAAGTAGCTACACAAATTTATAGGTGCAATCACAATTTTCACAAGTTCAATTGAGAATCAAGGGTTTGAAGGTTTTCATCAAAGATTTTTACAAGTTTTTGAAAAGTGTTAAGAGGTAGAGTTTTGAGCCCCTTGAAATATTTTGTAAATAGGAATATCATGCTAATTGGAACTGGTACTAACATAGTGTTGATGTGTTTTTTGTAGAAAAAATGGAAAACTATTGAATCTAAACCTATGATAATCTTGGGAAAATTAGATGGAATCATAGGAAGAGGATTGGGATATTGATATATATGATTTGTTATCGATTAACTCAAAAATCATCTTCAATTATTAAACCTCGGAGTTGGAATGAATTGGCAACATAAAACTCTAAACCTTAATTTGTGAATTTCAAACTAGGGACTTGAAATTACATCAAATTGACATTGGAAACCACATTTACATGTTGGTTGGATATTGTAAAGTGCTGAAGCAGCTAGAATTAAACTTTCTTGTACCTTCAATTTTATCATTGGGAAATTTGCTTTCCATGTGTGAGTACATACTTTCATGTCATGCGTCAATTACTGTATTGAATTGAGTGTTGGAGATCAGTTCAATGTTGTGAAGTCCTATATGGGATTATTAGTTGGGGTTTTCTGATTTTACAATTGTGTTGGAACTTGTGCTTTATGTTACTCATAAACTTGGTTTGCTAACTCCCAACAACTAAAAAAATTGGAATAGCATTTTGGGTAGGTTAGAGGCTTGTAGAACCTGTTGAGGCCTGTAGAACCTGTTGATGTGTTTTTTAGGCACATGCAAACACAAAATAAAATACCTAAAGTATCTTATCCTCTCTTGAACAAAATCTCTCAAATGCTGAAGATTAGCAAAAGGATCACTTGAAACGACTCCAAGGTTCATGAAAGTAGGATCACTACATGTGGATAAGCTTTGTTGGTCGTTGTGATTGTTGTTTCATCAAGGGGCATTTATGGTTCCGAACGATTTCATAAAGTAATTTGCGAATGACATGCGGTGAAGTTCCTTCCTAACACTACTGAATGATTTGCAAAAAATGGCAAAAGATAAGGGTTTAGAGAAGCTCTAAACTATCCTAAGAATGAATGTATGAAGAACGACACAAGTGAAACTCAACTAGTTATAGCATCGCCATACACAAACAACTCCACTAGAACTAGTGCAATCTTCTAAGGATGTTTGGAGATTTTCAAATCACTACTAATCATAGACACCATTAGTTGAATGCATATCAATGATTGAGCAATAATTGAACTTAAGCAATTTGAAAGGTTCCAGTTGACCACACAAGGCTCACTTACAATTAGCAAGAGGCTAGTGGTATGGATAATGAGTTTCACAATACATCAAGTGAAACATTCCATCATTCAATCTAAATGCTTAAACTAATATCAAAGATTGACTTGAGAAGATAAAGAACCATGCAATAGACTTCCAGGATTGAATAGAAACACCATAACTTCAATGTTTTATTAATCCAATAGCCAAACAACAACAATTCTTCAAGTCTTTCTCTTGTCACCTAAAACCTCTATCTCTCTATTCTAGCACTATTATTCTATTCTCTCTTCTATTCTGTTCTTATTCCTATTAACCATTACAAATGAAATGAGTGGAGTTTATATAGGACTCCCAAATACAATGGAGGACCGAGATCAAATGAAGATCTAGGGCCAAGATTTCGCCACCTTAACCCTAATTAGGGTTTGATACAAATGAAAACCCTATCTAGATAATCATCATCAAGAAACAACCAATGAGAAAATAACATGTGCTAGCACCGAAATTGAGGAAGCATCCTCCAATAGGAAAATGAAATGTCAAGTGGGATCATAACAAACTATCTTCTAGAATCTGGTTCCCTTTCTCACGTTCCTTTCTAGCATATTCGATGAATCTAGTCACCATGTCATCTATCTCAGTCATCGGGATCTTAGGCAAAGACTTCAGCTGCTCCTCCATGTGCATGATTTCTTCAAAAGCTTTAACGATAGTATTATCCCATTCAGGTTCGAGTTCTTGAGTTTTGCTTGCTAGAACCACGAACTCAAGCATATCATCCAGCTGCTCCTTGGTGACCATTCCATCAGTTCCATGGAAAATGATTCTTATCCTTTCCTCCAATTCTCTAGCTTCTATGATTGTTCCTGGATCAATCTTTCTCTCCAAAACAATTTGGGCTACTTCCACTATCTTGTCATGGATTCGGTGCATATCATCTTGAACTTGACTACATCCGTTTCCAATCTCTTCAAAGATGATCTTCTTTGTGCGAAGTAGGTTGCTCCATCGTAGAAAGCTAGGTGTAGATCCCTCTTTTGTTATCTTTTCTCTTGACAAAACTTCCCAGGATGTTTTCCTTATTACTTGAAGCACTGGAATGATGACATCTCTAGCATGAGCGAATGCTTCAAAAACTTTGATGAGGACATAAGTTCTTGCAAGGACTTTTATGATTGTATCAAGTGTTTTCATTATGTCCTTCATGAACTTGCTGACTCTAGTATATGAATTCTCTATCCATGTATCCATCAATTGTGTTGAATTCCTCATCTTTTCCATATGATCACCGGATTTTGGGGGAAGCAAAGGTGGTGGCGTAGCTGCTAGGCTTTGATGTCCCAATGGCTGCTGAAATTGCTGAACATAGTTCCTCCACGCACTTTTTTCCCTTTCTAATTTTCTATTCTTCTCTACTTCAGCTCTCAACATGTCATTGACTGCTTTCAATGAATTGGTTGCATCACCTATAGCTTGCTCAGAAGTGAGTGGACCCAAATCAATGGTCTCCATGTCATACTCATCTGTTGTGGTCTCTCCTTCATACTTGTCAACCCTCGGAGTAGCTATTTGCAACTTCCTTGATCCCGAATCATCTCTAATTACCTTTGACATCTTTGTTATCTTTCCTCTTCTCAGTGACTTCTCAAGTTTGGCTTAGGAGACTCGCTACATCATATGTTTGCTCTTCTTCAATTACTATCACTTCTTGAGCTAGTCTTTCTTTTAGCCAATCTGGAATGGAAGATCTTCCTTCTTGAATTTGTGCTTCCTCGTGTATTTGTTCAACTCTCGGAGGTGAGGTAGTCTCATCATTATCCTCTTCTTCACCTCCTTCGATCTCTTGAATGAGATGAGTGAGATCTTCTTGTTCTTGAGATGCCTTTTCCTTGCCTTTATCATTGTGGACTTTAGACTCCACTGATTCATTGGCTCCTCGAATTAACTCCTTTTCTACCCTTAGTTATTCTTGTTTGGAGGAAGGATGACTCGCACTTGATTTATGCTTCTTCCTCGATGGTTCCTTTTCACCATGATCTTCTTTTCTCTTTGATCCCCTTGAATGGGATGGTTGAGGTGCGCTCCCACTTGCACTAGCTTCAGCTTCATCACCTTCTTTTTCTTCGAAGTGGAATGTCAGTGCTATATTTTGCTCCTTCAACTTCTGGTGTTGTACATCTATCCATATGCAAGTGTACTCCAAGGCTGGTTTCATTAACTCCTTCAATCAATTTCCATATCTGTCCATTTGAATTTGACCTCTTTGTCTTCCTTGGCGTAAGCTGCTTGGAGGTATTTGCCGCTATCTTGAACTTGATCGGTAACATGAAACAACTTGCCTTCCTATTGTGACGTATTCACACATCCCCCCATTGCAAATGGGGACCCCTACTTTTTTGCTTTCTGGGGTTTGTCTTTCTAGGTCTTTTAGGGTTTTGTCTGTTAGCCTTTGCATTATGAGTGTTGCTAGAGGGATCACTAAGATAGCAGGCTCTATTTTAGCTAAACGTGAGTCAATGGATGCTCCGAGTTAGGGGTTCTTTGAAAGTTTTCCTTAGGGCCTGGTTTTGCTCTTGTTGCTAATTGTGTCTTCCTTGGTGAGTGAATATCATCTCTGAAGGTCTGAGTTGGACAAATTTAGCTAGGACATGGAAGGAAATGAATCAAAGATCAAGACTAAGGCAAAGTCAAGTGGAAAAGGAGGTGAATTAAGCCCAAAATGAATTTCACTCCTGACCCTTCCAAAGGGTCCAGAGCGAATTTCTCCACAAGACACTCCACCTCGACGCAAGCTCTGAGCTAATCCTTTCCTAGGTTTGAATGAAGGTAAAAGCACTTGTGTAAATGAAGAAAAGTGAAAATGAAACCAGGACTTGAGCTAAAGAAGGAATTTCGCTCCTGACCCTTCCAAAGGGTCCAGAGCGAAATTCATGTAAAACCCTATTTTTCACCAAATTCTTGGGCTAGATGTCAACTTGAAGAGCAAATTCATGTGATCGTGATGGAAGGAGGCCTAATGAAGTTTGTCCAAGGTATGAAGAGGAGAAAATAAGTAAGAAATTCACCTTTTCCTCTATTTTGCTCTTTCATATGGCCAAGTTTTGGATTTCTGAGGCGTAGTTGAGGAGACTTGGATGCATGTTTGCCTTGGAGAGGAGGTTTAAGACTACAAAATGATGGAAATTAGCCTAAAGAAAGAATTTTGCTCCTGACCCTTCCAAAGGGTCCAGAGCGAAATCCTCAATAAACACCTTTTTTCTTCCTTGTTTGCACTACGAACCTTGTTCCTTGGACATAGTGGGGATAGATTGATGTACTCTTGCCAAGAGAAGTGAATGAAGGCACTGAGAGGTGAGGATTTTGTCCAAGAACATGATTTTCACTCCTACCCCTTCCAAAGGGTCCAGAGGGAAAATCCTTATAAACCTCATTTTCTCCCTTGTTTAGACCAACATTCTAGTTTTGAAATGATGGAGTGTGAAAATGTGAAGGATTTTGGCCTAGAACATGATTTTCGCTCCTGACCCTTCCAAAGGGTCCAGAGCGAAAATCCTTGTAAACCTCATTTTCTTCCTTGCTTTGGTTAACTTTTGGTTTCTAAGGCATGATAGGGGATGGATTGAGGTGTTCTTGCCTTGAAAGGTGGTTGGACGCATGAAAAAGTGAAGATTTTTGCCTAAAGGATGAATTTCGCTCCTGACCCTTCCAAAGGGTCCAGAGCGAAATCCTCCATTTAGCCTTCTTTTGGCCTTAAAGACCTAGTTTGACCTTGTCTGGAGCCAGTTGGATGGTGGATTGTCTTGATGGCAATAGGAGGAAGTTGAATTGATCAAGTTTGAAGGAGAATGAGATGAAAGAAAGTGAGAAACTAGCCAAGAGTAGGGATTTCGCTCCTGACCCTTCCAAAGGGTCCAAAGCGAAAATCCCCTCAAACCTCAATTTCTCACTTGTCAAGACCAAATTCCTAGTTTCTAAGGCATGTATGGAAGTGTTTGACATGTTTTTGCCTAAGGGAATGACTAGAGGTGGAGGAAATGGTGGATTTTAGCCTAAAAATTGAATTTCGCTCCTGACCCTTCCAAAGGGTCTTGAGCGAAATTCTTGAAAACACACTCATTTTCCCCTTAGCCAAAGTCAGGACCTTGGTGGAGATGCAAGGAAAATGGTCTATGTTTGCCTCCCATAAGAGATTAAAGTTGGAAAAATGAACAATCAAGCCTAGAACATGATTTTCGCTCCTGACCCTTCCAAAGGGTTCAGAGCAAAAATCTCAATAAACCTCATTTTCTTCCTTGTTTGATCAAATTTTTAATATCCAAGGCATATTGTGAGATCTTGGACATGTTCTTGCCTAAGGAAGTGATTGAAAGCATTGAAATGTGAGGGTTTTTGTCCAAGAATGAAATTTCGCTCCTAACCCTTCCAAAGGGTCCAGAGCCAAATTCTTTATTAACCTTATTTTTTTACCTTGTTTGGGCTTAAAACCTTGTTCCTTGGTCTTGGAGGTGAATTGGAGTTGAAAGAATGAAGGAATATGCTAAAAACAAGAATTTCGCTCCTGACCCTTCCAGAGGGTCCAAAGCGAAATTCCTAAAATCCACCTTTTGCTTTCATTTTGTGTCAAGCTAAGCATGGAGAAAGATGAATAAAGCTTAGACGAATCCCTAGGCATGCCTTGGAGTTGATTTTTTGCCATCAACAATGATGATTTTGAGCTAGGACATGAATTTCGCTCCTGACCTTTCCAAATGGGTCTTGTCCTTGGCCATGGTCTTGAGCGAATTTCTCCTTTTGGGCCTTCTTGGGGGTCAAACAAGTGTTGTCTTCATGAGGAAGGAGTCCAAAGGTGAGAATCATGGCATAGCAAGGGAAGAAGGAGATGGAATTGTGTCCTAATCTTGAATTTCGCTCCTGACCCTTCCAGAGGGTCCAGAGCGAAATTCCCCCAAAACCACCCTTTTTTCTCAATTTTATGCTAAGTCAAGTGTGGGTCAGGATGGGGTAAGATTGGATAAGTCCTTGAGAAAAACTTTGAGTTGCTAGTGATCTGTGAACATGAAGGAATTGAGCCAAATCAAGAATTTCGCTCCTAACCCTTCCAAAGGGTCCAGAGCGAAATTCCTAGGATCACCTATTTTCTTTGCAAGACAAGTTAAGTTTTTTGGTTTTTATGGCCTAGATAGGAATGAGGCGATGTATCCTTGGTCTTGGAGGTGGATTGGAGTTGAGAGAATGAGAAAATAAGCTCAAATCATGAATTTCGCTCCTAACCCTTCCAAAGGGTCCAGAGCGAAATTCTAAAATCCACCTATTCCTTTCATATTTGTGCCAAGCCAGGCCTAGACAAAGATGATAAAGGCCCTTGAGATTGCCCTTGAATGGATTGTTGTCTCCAAAAATGATGATTTTGGGCTAGAGGAAGAAATTCGCTCCTAACCCTTCCAAAGGATCCAGGGCGAAATCCTAAATAGGTCCTGTCCCTAGCTATGATTTCTAGCAAAATTCTCTTTTCTAGTCATTTTGAGGTCAAACAAAATGTTGCAAGCATGGGAGAAGGATCCAAGGTGAGAATCAAGTAAGAACAAAGTGAGAGGAATGGATTTGAATGAAGGAAAACAAGCAAATCATGAATTTCGCTCTTGACCCTTCCAAAGGGTCCAGGGCGAAATTCACCAAATGTCCTTTTTCTTCCAAATTTGTGCTAGACCAAGACAGTGATCAAGGTAGATTGGGCTTAAAGATTGCCACAAGCATGTCTTAGAAGGGGTTGTGAGTGAAAGAAGTGAGTGTTTTGTCAATGATCAAGAAATTCGCTCCTGACCCTTCCAAAGGATCCAGGGCGAAATTCTCAGTTTCACCTAACTTGCTCATGATAAAGGTCAAAGCATGGATCCCTAGGCTTTGGAGGAAGGAAAGCTATCATATGTTTGCCTGGAGAGGAATTTTGGAGTAAACAAGTGAAAGAATTATCCTGGAATGCAAAATTCGCTCCTGACCCTTCCAGAGGGTCCAGGGTGAAATCTTTTGAAACTCCTATCTTTCACCTTGTTTGGGCCAGGCGAAGAGCTATTGTGAGATAATGTTGAAAAGAGGTCTAGATTGGGCAAAATAGCAAAACTCGCTCCTGACCCTTCCAAAGGGTCCAAGGCGAAATTCTTATAGGGCCTGTCCCTGGGGAAAATCTTGAGCGAAATTCCATTTTTATGTCTTCTCATTAATGATTTAAGGTGGAAAATGCTATGTTGAAATGAATATGTCATATGTGTCCTTAATCATCTTTTGGTTTGTTTTGCAGATGAAAGAAGACCAGGCCAGGACAAAGACGACCTCTTCCAATCCATCATCATCAAGGACGTTCCACAGGCAAAAGGGAAGACTCGAGGCGCTTTGAAGCGTCGGAAGACTCAATGTGTTCAAGGAATTGCCAGCTACCTCCAGAACCTTCACTTCACCACACTAAGGAACCACAAGATGACAAAGAAAGGTGATGCCAGCATAAGGAAAGGTACACCATCCATCCAACACATCAAAGACAAAGGAGGTCAAAGCAAGGGTCCATTGAAGAAGCAGATAGTTTCAGAAGAGTTAATTAAAGTTAGCTTCTCAGCATCATCAAATTGAACATCAACCAAGTTACAAGTGTCAGACAAGGTGGCATCCCAGTCATCACTCCTCCAGTCGGATTGGTCCACCTCAACATGACCAAATTCAATGTACCTAATTTACTGGAGGCGGCACAAACTTTGAGGCACCTACCCCTGCTTCCTATTGGTCCTCACTCCTGGAATGTAATTTTCTCATTGGCTAAAGGAAGTTTGTTGTAACAAACCCTAATTAGGGTTTCTATCTTGTAATCCTAGCCATTGATTCTAAGTCAATCAGAGTCGTCTATTTGTAAAGGGTTTCTCTATATAAGCCCTGGCTCCTCATTTGTAAAGGGGAATAGTTGGTTAATAGTTGGTTAATAGAGAAGAGATAGTAGTGAATAGTCAGAGAGTAGGAAATAGTTAGAATAGAATAGAAAGAGAAGGCAAAGATTGTTGCCAAGATGTTGTTGTAAAAGATTTGTAAACTTCATTGAAAAAATGGTGAATTCTATGGGTCGATTCAACAATTTGCATGGTCTCTATACTTCTCAAATTTGATTTCATGTTATTAGATGAGTGGAAGAAATGTGTATGATCGATGGTGAAATTTGTATATCCATACTACTAGCAGTTTGTTGATTGCAGACTTGCCTTGTGTAGTCAACTGGAATCATTCAGCTTAAGCTTAACTTCAATTGTCGCTTCTTCATTGATATGCATCAGTCTAATGGTGTCCATGCTTGTAGCGGTGTTGGTTGAAAATTTTGTACACTTGTGAAAGCAAACAAAATTTTGGCTTCAACCACAGTGTGTGAGTATGAAACTCTCCTAATTAAGGGAAGGCTCCCCCTATCTATCTAAAACTGAAAAAAAAACAGGATGGGACAGCAGTCTTCCTTCTTTCTTCAAGGAAGCCTATATCCTTTTCTCTCCTTAGAAAAGTGATAGCAAGAAAATGTATAATAATCGTAACAACTTCAAATGAAAATGAGAGAAAGGAAATGAAGTTTCCTGAAAGCTCAAAGACTCTCGTCACTTCCTTCGGGACGGGACAGCAATATCAAACTCAAAGACTTGACTATTGGAAGTCCTATCTACCCTTTGCTATACTAAATTTTACAACGAAGAAAAGACAACAGCTCAAAGACTGGAATAATCTATTCTTTCAACACAAAGACAAGAACTAATGCAAGCTCAAAGACTTGCTGCTATTTCTTATCAAACAATAATTTTTCCTCAAGAATAGATGCAAGCTCAAAGACTTGCTGCTCCTTCTAGAGATTTTCCTATTTTAATTAATCTTCTCCACTTAGCTCAAAGACTTCAAATCAGATTAGACTAAGCTCCTTTAGAAACACTTTGCATGGAAGAAATAAAAAGATTCAAACTCAAACATGTAGCTCAAAGACTCAAAACTTGAGTAATCCTTCTTTATTATTCTTCAAAACTTTCAATTCACATACATAAGCTCAAAGACTTCTTGCTGTAAATTTGGCAGAGTTTTTGCTTGCTTTCCAAAAGATAGATATTACAATAGACCCCTCCAGTATTTATAGAAGAGGAGCCTTGAGAAAAAGGTGGGAGGATCTTAACTAACTTGAGAGATTCTCTCAACCACCAAGACTTATTCAATAACTAACTAAGACTTCATTAACTAACTAAGACTTATTCCAACTACAGTCCTAATTGGACACAACTTGTAGTTGTCTTACATATAATTACAAAAGTGCAAGTAATGTGTAACTTACTTTTTACAAAAAATACTTTTACATGTAACTTGTCAAAACAAAATTACAAATGCATAACTAAAATTATTCCATGTGTCTAAAGACACGACTCTAATTGCATCATCCTTTGTCTGTGATGATTTTCATGTCTCTTCAGGATGCTAGAAGTTGAAGTATTCTGGATTGATAAAGACATCTTGAACTGGAACAAGAACTTGCATCCTTGTCTTCTTGCTTCGGGTAGTACTGGCTTTTCAAGAGGGAAAGGTCGGCCTTCCTCTTTTTATGTCATGACCATCTTTGTCTTGAAAGCATTCTATGTTCTCAACCATGAATTGTTGTTTGTATTTCTTCTTTGTATCATCCTTCATTCTTGAAATTTGCTTGCAAAATAAGGCCCATGCCTTAATCCATTGATTTGGTAGATCGTGTGTGCAAACCGGACTGACAAGGGAAGAGAGAAATTGATGCAAAAATGGGCTCACAAGTGAATTTTGGGTTTTGGAAGCTGCATTACATGTGTGGGAAAAACTGTAAAAGTATTGTAATTTCCAATTTGATGAACAGGTTATATGCAGAATGGTGTATTTTGATTTTGATATTATGGTTATGACACTAATATTGCTATCTTTCTTTTACTGCAGGTTAGGAGAATGAACATGTATCGATTTCAATGTCATTTCCTTTGGTTTGAATGATGTATAAGTAGAAGGATGACCACGATCAAGTGGCACCTTGATCGGACATGTGTTTTAGACATGTCCGACCAAGATGTCACTTGGTCGTGACCCTTACTTATCTTTAACCAATCCATAACTAATCAATGCTTCAAACATTAATGTATCGGTATAGTGATAATAGTGCTTATACCCGATAATGAATCGTTTAATGCTTATGAACATACCCGATGACGAATCGGTATTATGAATCAGTTAATGCTTATGAACATACCCAATGGTGAATCGGTATCATGAATCGGTTAATGCTTATGAACACATCCGATCATGAATCAGTATTTGTTAATTGTTTCAGATAAAACATACCCAATAATGAATCGGTATCAAAGCATATAATATAAAGTAAACAGTAAAAATTACGGTTAGCATTATATGCTATCGGGTTAATACCCCGATAGCATGCTAATGTCGATTCATATTATGAACATACCCGATGGTGAATCGGTATCATGAATCGGTTAATGCTTATGAACACATCCGATCATGAATCGGTATTTGTTAATTGTTTCAGATAAAACATACCCGATAATGAATCGGTATCAAAGCATATA
This sequence comes from Cryptomeria japonica, assembly GCF_030272615.1. Taxonomy (NCBI): domain Eukaryota; kingdom Viridiplantae; phylum Streptophyta; class Pinopsida; order Cupressales; family Cupressaceae; genus Cryptomeria; species Cryptomeria japonica. The sequence goes on along the minus strand of NC_081405.1, from coordinate 409,642,456 downwards.
ATATAAAGTAAACAGTAACAATTACGGTTAGCATTATATGCTATCGGGTTGATACCCCGATAGCATATTAATGCCGATTCATATATGAATCGACATTAGTATGCTATCGGGTTAGTAGCCCGATAGCCCTTTAGATTGACGCTTAACATAGTTAAGTAGATCGTCAATCTAATCCATCATTATCCAATATCAATAGCATAATTATGATCAATGTTATAGTCTGATAAACATAAAGCATGAATAAGTAAACTAATAACAGAGTAGAGAGTTAGGAGAGTCTTATCTTGCAGAAGCTACTAATGCATTAACACTCCCTCTTAGCTTTTGGAAGATTGATAAAGTAACCTGCATCACATTTCTTTTCATAATGTCAGTCTCCAAGAATATATATCATCTATACATATGATATGAAGTATCATCAGGACATAGGATACAAATATAAGATTTTACTCTAAGTATGTATCACCCAATCATGTGATATAAAGAATTCATCATTTTATTATAACAAAATATCACCTAGACACGTGATATTAGTATTGCCTAAACACGCAATACTGAGGATAAACATATGAGGATGGTTAAATTCTCATCTTATCCATATTGTGTTATGTGCACAAACATTTTATTCAAAAGTTTTATCACAACACCATCATGGCACATCCATGACATACCAAAGATCCAACATGATAACTGGTTTGAGAATCATAAGATCGTCACCTTATGATGTCTGCATACAAGTGTTCATAATCTGAGAAATCGTCACCTCTTAGATATGAACACAGGGGGTAAAACCCATAATGTCTCAACATGACAAAAGAAGTTTACATTTTCAACATCTTATTTACAAAGCAGATTACCTTTCTATCATACCTAAACTTTTTCTGAAGTGATCAACCTTCACTCTAGAAAGTGGTTTGGTCAAAATATCTGCAATCTGATCTCCCGTACTAACATATTCTAATTTGATCACATTTTTGTCTACCATGTCTCGTACATAATGTTATGGGATCTCAATATGTTTGGATCTATCATGGAATACTGGATTCACTGAAAGTTTTATGCAACTTTGATTGTCGCAGTGGATGATTGTAGGTTTCATCAGATCACCAAACAATCCCACAAGCAACTTTCTAAGCCACACCGCTTCTCGGGCGGCCATGGAGGCTGCAATGTATTCGGCCTCGGTGGAACTTTGCGCTACAGAAGACTGCTTTCTGCTGATCAAGGATATCATGGCTGATCCCAAACTGAAGCAACACCCAGAGGTGCTTTTCCGATCAATCACACTTCCAACCCAATCTGAATCTGAGAATCCGTGTAGATTAAGATCAATTTTTTTATACTTGAGACCAAGGTTTAAGGTGCCTTGTAGATATCTCATAATGTGTTTTACTGCTACTAGGTGTATCTCCTTTGGCTCACACATAAACTGACTCAAGGCATTTACTGCATAGCATATATCTGGTCTTGTATTTACCAGATACATAAGAGACCCAATCATTTGCCTGTATAGAGAGGGGTCAGTAGAAGGTGATTCTGCTGCTACTTCTTTGAGTTTATGAAAATTGGTCTCCATTGGAGAGGTCATAGGTTTGCAGTTAAGCATTCCAAATCTCTTCAGAATGTCTAATGTATACTTGCCTTGGTTTAGAACAATGTTATCAGGATTCTGCCATACTTCCAACCCTAGGAAATAATGAAGGAATCTCAAGTCCTTCATATCAAATTCTTTGGATAGCTCTTTCTTGCATTGATCTATAAGGTGATCTTCTCCAGAGATTAATAAGTCATCAACATATAAAATTATTATTAGCATATCACCTTTGTTCTGTTTGTAGTAGAGATTAGGATCTGTATCATTTTTAGAGAAGCCTAGTTTTGATAGATATGTGTCAATTCTTTCATACCAGACCCTGGGAGCCTGTTTGAGCCCATATCGAGCTTTCTTGAGTCTGCACACATGAGATTCTGCATGATGGATCTCAAACCCCTCAGGTTGCTCTAGGTATACTTCTTCAGATATCTCTCCATTAAGAAAAGTTGTCTTTACATCCATTTGATGTACCTTCCATCCCTTAGCTGCTGCAATGGCTAGTACTGCCCTGACTGAGGTATATCTGGCTACAGGAGCAAATGTTTTTTCATAGTCTATTCCTTCTTTTTAAGAGAATCCTCTGGCTACAAATCTTGCCTTATATTTTTCAATGCTGCCATCTGCTGCATGTTTGATCTTAAAAAGCCATTTAGAAGAAACAACAGACTTCTTAGTTGGCCTAGGAACAATTTCCCATACATCATTTTTCATTATGGATTGATACTCTTCAGACATAGCATCTTTCCATACTTGATGTTTAAGGGCATCTATCACATTGTCAAGTTCGTTTTTAGATAGATCATTCATAAGAGCAACATAGCTAGTAAATTTATTAGGTCTTTTGCTTTCTCTGAAGGTTCCAGAAGGAGCAGCAAACCTCTGAGCTTCTTCTACTGTTTTGGTGGCCCATAGTGGTCTTTTCTTGAGATTTCTAGGTGAGTTTTCATTTTCATTTTCAGTTTCATCCAGATTCTCCCTCTGAAACTCAGGGGTAGGATTTTCATCTAAGTTAGAGGTGGGTACATAGATTTCAGGTTCTATGAAGTTCTGAGCTCTTTTGAAAGCTAGATCCTCTTCAAATATTACATCCCTACTTAGTTCAATATTTCTTTGACCAGGTACATAGATTCTGTAGGCTTTGAAGGTTTCACTATATCCTACAAGTAATCCTCTTTTTCCAGAAGGCTCTAGTTTTAGTCTCTTTTCTTTAGGTATATGGATATAGACAAGGCATCCAAATATCCTAAGGTGGCTAATATCAGGCTTAATCTTAGTGAATACTTCTTCGGGAGTTTTGTCCTCAAGATGGGAGTGAGGGCACTTGTTCTGTATATATACAGCAGTGCTGGATGCTTCAGCCCAGAGATTTGTGTTAAGGTTTTGATCTAGGATCATGGCCTTGGCAGCTTCAACTATGGTCCTATTTTTCCTTTCCGCTACCCCATTTTGTTGAGGGTTATAAGGTATAGTAAGCTCCCTCTTAATCCCATTATCTTTACAAAATTCTTTAAATGAATCCGATGTGTATTCTCTCCCATTGTCGGTTCTTAGGGTTTTAACTTTGTTTCCTGAGTGGTTTTCAGTTAGTGATTTAAATTCTTTAAATCTAGAGAGGACCTCTTCTAATTCTTTACTTTTCAGAAAGTAGATCCAAGTCTTCCTAGAGTAGTCATCAACAAATATTACATAATACAAGAATCCCCCTAGAGAGGATACTGACATAGGTTTGCATACATCAGAATGAACTAATTCTAGAATTTTGCTAGTTTTCCTAGTACTATTTTGAAATGCACCTTTAGTATTCTTACCTAGGGCACATCCTTTGCATGCCCCTAAATGATCTTGCTTTAACTTGGGTAGACCTGTCACAAGGTTTCCCATCAAAGATAAAGCTCTAAAATTCAGATGACCTAATCTTCTATGCCAAACTTCATTTGCATTAGTGGCTTCATGGATTAGGGCTAGATTAGGTTCTGTGCACAGTTCATACAGATAGCCCCGTCTCTATCCAATGGTCTTTGCCTTCTTGATGGAGGAGTTCTTTGGCCAAGCCAATACTTTGTTGTCCATGAATGTCACTTTGTATCCGTTATCTTCTAGTGCCGATATAGAGACTAGATTTCTTTTGATACCAGGGACATATAGTACTCCTTCAAGCCGCAGGGTTATGCCTGTCTTCAATTTGATGGTGCAGGTTCCTACTCCTCTGACTAGATGTGTGGAGTCATCTCTAATGGTTACGTCCTCATCACTATCCTCTGTCATGGAATCAAGTACTTCTCTAAACCCAGTGATGTGCATGGATGAACCACTATCAATCACCCATGAGTTGATTTTGTTAGAAGTTTGACTTGTGAGTGCTGAGTAGAATACGTATTTCCCGGAGTCATCTTCCCCTTTAGTCTTTCCTGCTTTAACAAATGTAGCATGTTTCTTTGTTCTTTCTGGGCATTTTGCAACGAATCCGAATTGATCACATCCGTAACATTGAATGTGAGATAAGTACTTCTTTGAAGTATTCTTGCCTTGACGACCTTTTCTCTTTCTAAACTGTCTTTTCTTGTTATACTTGGCGGTGTTGGTGATTAGAACCTGTAGGTCTTCATCTATATTCTTGTGTTTCATTCCCATCTTGTTCAATCTTGATTCTTCTTGGAGACAGTCATCCCTTAATCTTTCAAACTTGGGATATTTGGACCTTGCACTGATGCCTTGGACGAATGTGCTCCATCCACTAGGCAACCCATCTAAAGCAATGAGTGTTAACTCCTTGCTTTGGATCTCATAGTCCCGAGTTGCATGTTCATCTTTTAGAACTGATATCCGCATAAAGTAGGCGTTGATTGTCTCCCCTTTGTTCATGGTGATGTGATTTATTTCTCGTTTTAGTGCTAGAGTTCGACTTGCATTCGATATCTCAAATGTGCTTTCAAGAGCTTTGAACATTTTATAGGCTGTTTGATGTTTTCTTATGATGGGCATTATGTTGTTTCTTACCCCATCAACTATTATTTTTATTGCCTTTTCATTTCCCTCAATCCATGCTGATTTGTCAGGTTCATTTTCGGGTTGAACATTTTTGGTTTGAACAAACGAATCCACTTTGTTCTCCTTTAAGATCATTTGAATTCTGAATTTCCAGGCTGAAAAATCATCGCCACCTCCAAGTCTGTCTTCGAATCTGATAGCACTGGCCATTTGAAGAAATGTGATGTAGTATATAAACTTGTTATTAAATTTGTTTCACGAAATTAAATAGCCTCAAGTTCGGTCAACCTGGCTCTGATACCATGTTGAGACATGGACCAGCTAGGACTCAAACCTAGGACCTTCCATACACTACTGGAGTGCTCTACCACTGAGCTACTGGTCCCTCTTGGACCAGTCCATCATCAGTCCGAGTGTGGCTTATTTCCAACACCAACACCCCCACTTAAGCCACACCTCTCGTGTGCTTGGGGCTACTAGCCTGGACCTGGCTTTGATACCATGTAAAAGTATTGTAATTTCCAATTTGATGAACAGGTTATATGCAGAATGGTGTATTTTAATTTTGATATTATGGCTATGACACTAATATTGCTATCTTTCTTTTACTGCAGGTTAGACGAATGAACATGTATCGATTTCAATGTCATTTCCTTTGGTTTGAATGATGTATAAGTAGAAGGATGACCACGATCAAGTGGCACCTTGATCGGACATGTCTTTTAGACATGTCCGACCAAGATGTCACTTGGTCGTAACCCTTACTTATCTTTAACCGATCCATAACTAATCGGTGCTTCAAACATTAATGTATCAGTATAGTGATAACAGTGCTTATACCCGATAATGAATCGTTTAATGCTTATGAACATACCCGATGATGAATCAGTTAATGCTTATGAACATACCCGATGGTGAATTGGTATCATGAATCGGTTAATGCTTATGAACACATCCGATCATGAATCGGTATTTGTTAATTGTTTCAAATAAAACATACCCGATAATGAATCGGTATCAAAGCATATAATATAAAGTAAACAGTAACAAGTACGGTTAGCATTATATGCTATCGGGTTAATACCCCGATAGCATATTAATATCGGGTTAGTAGCCTGATAGCCCTTTAGATTGACGCTTAACATAGTTAAGTAGATCGTCAATCTAATCCATCATTATCCAATATCAATAGCATAATTATGATCAATGTTATAGTCTAATAAACATAAAGCATGAATAAGTAAACTAATAACAGAGTAGAGAGTTAGGAGAGTCTTATCTTGCAGAAGCTACTAATGCATTAACAAAAACAAGAGCATTAACTTGCAATTGTGGAGAACAAACATGCAACTTCATATGTGTAATGGGTAAACACAAGTTTGCACTTGTAATTGGACCTTTACAAGTCATTTTCAAGTGTGTTTTTTAGTGCATTTTGGACCGATTTCGGGTTCTGGATGGTTGACCGCAAGTAGACTTTAAATGGGAAAAATGAATGAAGGTGTGAAATGAGTGGATGAAATGGTATGTACGGATGATGGAAACGAATATGAAAAGATTTTGGGAAGGTCATCTTCAAGAAAATGGGAAGAACTTTCAACAAAAGATGGTTAAATCTTTTATCCGTAATGAAAGAACAATTATTTTCATCCAACTTGTAATCGGGATTTAAAATCCCGAATACAAGTAAAGAGGGAAAATGGGGAAGAACAATGCAATTCAAAAACTGCATATCAAGGAGAAAATCTCTCTCACAAACACCAATTTTTGGGGAAGAACCAACCATTTACAACTAGAAAGGAAAAACAAGAAAACAAGAAAATGAAACAAAGAAAGAAAAGAAATCAAACCTTTCTTCAAACTGAAAATGCCTTCTTCAAAAAGATGATCAATCTTTGAAAGAAGGAAGGAGAACTCTTAAATAGAAATTAACCGCATTCCAAAACCCTAGCCACGTTTTTGAAAAAAATGCCCAAAACTGAAAAACGTGGCAGCAAATCCATAAGAAATGGCATGGAAAATGGCCAAGACTCTTTCTAACCTCAGCGCCTTAGCATACCAAGCCAAAACGATTCATAACATTGCTGATTCGTGGCATTCCAAATGGCAAAAAAAAGTGGTTTCTTGAAAAAACGTGGCTGCTGTTATAAAGCTAAAAACCAGCAATCTTAACCTCCATGTAGCGTGAAAGGTGTTTGAAAATGCATAAAAATAGGGAGGAATCCAAAACGCCTTCTATCTCCCAAAAAATCTCCACAAAAATTTGCCTAAAATCCTCAAAAAAAAACGTTTTTCCTTGCAATTTGGGTTTTTTGGAACAAATAGCAAGTTTAAAATGCATAAAACAATGAAAATCAGGTTTTTTGGAGGATATAACAAGTTTAAAATTTCACTTTTTCAACATGTTAGGCAAAATCGGGATTTTTTGACCAAATAGCAAGTTTAAAATGTCAAAAATGCACTTTATAAGCAAAATTGGGTTTTTTAGACCAAATAGCAAGTTTAAAATGTCAAAAATGCACTTTATAAGCAAAATCGGGTTTTTTGGACCAAATAGCAAGTTTAAAATTGTCACCTTATTTCATTTCTAGGCAAAATCGGGTTTTGGAGAGAGATGTGCAAGTTTTAATTACTTGTAAAGGGAAAATAAAATCCCTACAACAAGTTTTAATAACTTGCACATATGTAATAGGGGTTTAAAATCCCTTTTACATGTAAAACCCATTAAAGTAGGGGTTTTTAGACCAAACTGCAAGTTTACTTGTAATTTAGCAAAAAAATCCCTATTTTAACTAAAAAAGACCAAAAAACAATAAAAATGATAAAAACAACAAAGAAGAAATTTAAAACAAATTACAAGTAACATCTTTTAAATAAAAGTGCACATGTAATAAGCCAAAAATTCCCCTACAAAGACCAAAACAATGAATATCATTAAAACTTGCAGTTTGAAGAAAATTCTCCACCTGCAGTCGGGATTTTAAAACCCGAAATTGAAGGAAAGCCATAGCAAACGAACCCAAAATTCGACGAAATTCGAAAAGTAGTTTGAGGATGGACTGAGGATTAAGCCAGTTCAAGGATTAGTCGAAATTCTGTCTCGGGAAGCGTGCCATAGAGTAAAATCTTCAACTTGTAGTGACTGTTCTGAAACCTGAAATTGCACAAAAGGCTAGGAAAAGGAAGACCAAAACTTAGACAATGATGGCAAAGACACCCCCCAATGATTTGACACTATCAAATGTGAGTTTTGTACCTCGTAAAACGTGCCTTGGAGACAAAAATGACACTTTTTAAGCAAAAATTTGTAGGGGTTGTCACATTTTTTAGAATCCAAAAATGAGGACAACAAGCGGTGATCTGAACACCATAAAGCTTTCCTCAGAAGATCGCACTAATCTTGTGGAGACGGTCCTAGGATGTCAAAGCAAGACTTAGTTGGAATTTCATCAAAGGTCATTCATTGCTCCTACATTCTTAGTGTTAGAATTAGATCCTTCCCTCGCCCTTATCCTTTTTTTCCTTTTTCAAAATCTAGGACCAGTAAAATCTCACGTTCCAGCAATATCCAAAGCAAATCAGACGTTCAGGTCGTCGAATGTAAGTCCCCTTGTGATTCCAGCAAAATCACATCGTACCGCAAAGAGCTTATCCACACGTAGAGAACCTACATACAAGAACCTTGGAGTTGCCTCGATTGATCCTTCGGCGAGATCTTCAGCAATCGGGAACTTTGTTCAAGAGAGGATAAGGTACCTTTAGGTATTTTATTCTGTGTTTGGTCGTGTACAAAAAACACATCAACACTTCCCTGATGAAACTGAGAGATAGTCTGGAATACATCTTTTTCACCTCCATATCATTTTGAATGTTCATCAAATAATCTTCAAGATGCCACCGATGTCCATGCTTCTTCCCCAAAACTTCCTTTGCATTGCCATATGGATCGAAGCGTTCTCTAGTTGTGAATGGCTTGAGTGAATGTAATGCTAATTCTTGCTCAGCATCTTCTGTTGCATGAATGGATGGGCATACTTCAATGGAATCTCCAAGTATGATAGGAAAAGAAACACCGGCTCCATGCTTATGCCTATATGCTTTGATATATGCCATGAACTGTCTCACCACCTCAAGTAGCACTACTCTATTTGTTGGGTAGTGCGGCAACATGTAGGGAGGAACAGGAGATCCTTGAACTCTGATATATGTGAACCTCAGAAACTGGATGAACCACACACCATATTTTTCTATCAATGCTTGTGCTTCTGGAGAGTCTTTGTTGCAAGCCACCTTGAATTGTCCTCGTGATGTCCATAGTGAATGCATCATTCACTCTCCTGTAGTGTTGTTTTGGTGAATGTTTCAATTGTGGATAACAATCATACACCTTAATCTCTCCAGGTCTTCTTCCAACTACACCCATGTACATGAGTCCAGGGTACTCATAGTTTCTTGCAATGGAGTGTATGACATAGGAGCTCATATAGAATGTTCTGGTACGCATTATCCTCCTCAACTGTATATCAATGCTATTGCTAATGAGCCTCGCCCAATCGATTGCCTTTTTGTCATGAGTGACAGTCTTGATGAAGTAGAACATCCAATCCTCAAAGTATGAAGCCTCAGGTGCACCAACCAATCGATGGAGTAAGGTGATGAAGTCTCTAATTTCATCATTGAAGTCTTTCCTATGCAGTCTATCGGGCCATCGACTTCTACCACCTCTGCTCTTCTTCGACCAAAACTTGTCAATGATCTTTGCACAAGCATCTGGATCATCGTCATAGGCGGATTTAGCTCCTTCCAAGCTTATATAGATCATGTCTTTGGGCTCAGATAGATGAAATGTCTCGCTGATTTCCATCTCTGAGAGATATGCGAGCACTGGCCCATCCTTCGCCACAATTCTTCCAGAGGCAGAGTCATAGTGTTGAGCACATTCTACAATGAGCTTGTAGCATTGCACTGTGGGAGGAAAGCCAGCTGCATTTATGATCCCACTTTCGATCATCTTCTTGGCTATAGCTGTAGGTTCATTGATGTATGATGGGTGGTGAAACTTCTTGGTGTTGAACTTCCCGAGATTAGTGTCTCCTACTTTGCTCCAATGCGACGTGATCCTGCTTTCAAATGCACTTCCCTTCAAATCTTCCTTGATGAGCGCTTGGTGGGAGAGGGTCTTGTTTGGCTTGGAAGCCGCCATCTTTCACCTATGAGAGATATATAAGATAGAGTAGTGGTGATGCAATGAGTCCTATTTACTTAACTATGAAATGAGTCTTGCACCTTAATTACGAAATCAATTGCTAAACAAGACTGATTTACTCATTATATGCATTAGGAAGGTCTAATTTGTCTTGACAAAATCACTGCTCCTGACCTTACATCAGTCTAAATGATGCACTTACTTCTGATTTCTGAACTTTAACTTCAAAATCTAATTAATGATGAGACTGCTAATGCTCAAGGGTTCGCTATCTTCTTAATCCTTTGCTGCTGAAGGATGGAACTCGCCCTCCAATCTGCCTAAATTCGCCCTTGTGAGGATGCTGTTACTGATCTTTTGCTGTTGACAATGTTTGAATTCGCCCTATCCTAATGAGTTTCACTGATCTGCACTTTGAAATTTGCTGACTGCTGATGAAGTTCAATACAGATTGCTGGCTGCTGGTGAAATTCGCTCAAGAGAGAAGGAACAATTGATTTGATGTTGAAATGATTGTTTCAAACCTTCTCTTATAGGCGATCAAGGTGAGGACTTGTGTCTTTTCCTATGAAGGCCGACTTGTCATGAATTCAATTAAATCAACAATTTACCTTGGCCGACTTACATTTTGATTAATTTCAAATTTATTTTGGGCGCTAAAGACAAGCATTAGTTAATTTTAATACCCCCCATGAAATTCGCTCCATTTTCCTAACTCATGAAGTGCATTTTGTGTGAAATTTGCTCCTAATCATCAACTCATGAAGTTCGCTCTTGATCTCTAACTTATGAAGTCGCTTCAAATTGTTCACTAATGAATTTCGCTCCAATTTTCAAATTCACGAAGTGATGTTGAAAGTCGTTGATGCAAGCTTAAATATGAAAGTCTCTTTGAGGGTGTGCGCTCATGAAGCTTGCTTTTCTCACCTAGGTTATTCGCTTGCTTTTCTCAACTCATGAAGTTTGTTTAAGTGAAATTCGCTCCAAATTCCTATGAAGTTCGCCTTGCCTTTGTATAAAGTTCGCTCCATATCATTGACTCATGAAGTCGCTCTAATTTTGAAACTCATGAAGTACACTTGTACGAACTTCGCTCCATTTGCTTGATTCATGAAATTCGCTCATAACCTCCAACTCATGAAGTTCATTTTTGCATAACGTTCGCTCCATTTCATTGATTCATGAAGTATAGTTGTAAAGTTTGCTCCAAATGTCTCAAACATGAAATTCACTCCAAAAGGCTGTCATGAAGTTCACTCCAAAAGGCAAGTCATGAAGTTCGCTCCAAAAGGCAAAGTCATGAAGTTCACTCCAAAAGGCTAAGTCATGAAGTTCGCTCCAAGATGGCAAGTCATGAAGTTCGCTCCAAAAGGCTAAGTCATGAAGTTCGCTTCAAGATGGCAAGTCATGAAGTTCGCTCCAAAAGGCAATGTCATGAAGTTCGCTTCAAGATGGCAAGTCATGAAGTTCGCTCCAAGATGGCAAGTCATGAAGTTCGCTCCAAGATGGCAAATCATGAAGTTCGCTCCAAGATGACAAGTCATGAAGTTCGTTCCAAGATGGCAAGTCATGAAGTTCGCTCCGAAATGGCAAGTCATGAAGTTCACTCCAAGATGGCAAGTCATGAAGTTCGCTCCAAGATGGCAAGTTATGAAGTTAGTGGTCCCAAATTTCCTTCATTTCTCTATCTTCCATTTCGCTCATGAAGCTTTGAAGGTGAAATTCGCTCCAATATCCCAACTCATGAAGTTCGCTCCAAAAGTGCAACTCATGAAGTTTGCTCCAAAAGTGCAACTCATGAAGTTCGCTCCAAAAGGGTACTCATGAAGTGGATCATAAATAAGATTGTCAATCATTTCATTGCACATGAATTCAACCCTTGGAACAACTCATTCAAACGCTCGACTCATACTTACACCTATTCTCAAACAATGCATTCAAGAGAGAATTCGCTCATCCACCACTCAACATGAAGTATGGTTTACTTAGGCTCAAACATGAAATGAATCGAAATCTAAAATTTCCTATGTGCACATCGCTTTGATTCATTCTCTCCTTTCAAGCTTGCAAGATGAGGCCTCTTTGAAACAACCTCGACCAAAGGTATATAAAGCAATTGGAGTCTACCTTCAACCTTGAACTCTTGGATTATCGCTACTAGCAACTTCTTTAGACCTTTCAGCTGGACTCCTGATTAACTAACATGACATGTAAACCCTATAAACTCACTCATTTCACTTGTGAAAAGGAGAGAGACTAGACAAAAAGGCTAGGACTTTTTTTTAAAAGGGGGGTCCCCCATTTTGATGGGGCAATGTGTGAAATGGTCACAACAGAACCCTCATCCGATGTTGGGCAATCAAATCTTGAAACCAATCAACCAAGTCACTAGTGCCTATGGGTGCTAGTGTTCATTTTGGACAAGACGAGAGCACTCAACTAGACAGCCATTCCCCTATTAGGTGTCGATGTCCTATCAAACCATAAACCAACCCCCAAGTTAGGTCCTCATGTCCTTGAAAAGTGTTTTGTGAGATTACAATTGGTCGTTATGTTTAAGTGTTGTTTTTTCCAAAAAGTGCTTTAGATCTATTCTAAAACAAGTACTTTCTCATGTACAAAAACTGCGAGGTTGAAGCTAAAGTCATGATCTAACTTTGTATTGAAACCAAAAATGGAATTTGTTAAGGAATTGATATATAATTGACTTTTATGGATTAAAGCCTATTTTGGATGGATCAATAGGCAAATGAAATTGATAAGAAAGGTTATCGAATGTCTCTTATAGGGCTTAATTTACACACTCTAAAAAATTAAACTTAAAAGAACTACATAAGGTATTGATTACATGGAAACAAATATGTAGGAAGGCATATGGAAGAAAGATATTCTGTGGAGTCAAATCAATAGCATGATAACATAGGGTTATTTATCTAAATAAGCAATCATGGTTTTAGGCTTTTAGCAATTGCATGTCAATGTTCAACAATTGCATTTTAGTATTCAGCAGTTGCTTGTTAGTGTGCAAAGATTGCTGCACGTTAGTTTCACCAGCTGCATGTTGGGGTTTCCAGATTTATTCATCATTCAAATGTTTGCATCCTTGTGTTACAGACCTATCATTTGATCTGATGTTGATTATATGGATTGGGTATTGTTATTTCTAGGATACCTTGTGATTACTAATATTTATATATCTATTTCATAATAATTCTTTGTAAAATTGAATGGTTTACAGCCATGCTCTTGATGTTATAAGATCCTGGATGGTTTAACAATGGACACATTTTACATTGCATAACATTATCTGCCAATTTGGCATTGATTGGCTCTATAGAAATATACCCGTCTGGAAATGATTGAATCTGCTTGTTATTTGTTGGTGGTATTCATCACATCTATATATTTATCTTTTATTGTAAACAAGATGACTTGCAAAAATTAAATTTAAGTTAATTGCTTATTGGCACATCCCAATTTATGTATGCTCTCCTTGCCCTCACCAAGATCTTGGCGATCAGAAAAAACTTGGATTTTTGTTGATTTTACAATTTGGAGAGATCCATCTTACGTTCATGCTAGGGTCATTATAGTGGTATCAGAGTTGTGATCTTGACAACCTGTTTGAAAACTTAGCATTTTATTGCATGTTTCAAAACTAATATATATAACTTTGTTTCCGCCATCATGTGACTCATGGAAGACAGAAATAAGACAAATTCATTGCTTGAACCTCTTAGACAAAGTCAAAATGCTTTGGAAAAGACTATGGGACAGTTCATGGCAGGTTTAAATTAGAACAAGAACCTTATGGTAAATAATCAGTCTGTGATCAACTCCACACTCCATCCTTGTTTGCCTAGGTTCTTATAGAAAGAAAAGGATATAGATCCTATTCAAGAGGCATTGATGAAAATACAGAAGAATAGAATGAATTATAAATTTGAGGCCACCAAAATACTTGAACAGTATCAATAATTATCTGATGAATTCAAAAACAAAGTTTCCTTTGATGGTTATTTAGAATTAATTGAAGTGGGGTATCTTAACAAAAAGGGCCTTTATAACTAAATAAGAAAGTCAAGAAAGAAAGAGGAGAAGTCAGAAGTTTCCAAGAAATTGGAGAAAAGAAAATGTGAAAGGAGGAACACTCAAGGCTCCAAGGAAGTGAAAGGAAGCAAACCATGGAGAAGTCCACCATTCAAGCGAAAGATGTGGAATTTAATACAGAATAAGTTATCTTATTAAATTCTAACTTTACAGATGAGAAATAGAATCATCTTAATGAAATCAATAAGGAAACGTCATTTGCCGAATACACAAGTGACAAAGTTGTTCATGTTTTGTACACACCCATCAATCCTTAAAAAATCAGATCCATGCCATATACAGGCAATTTGCAAGTTATTTGTAAAAATGAGAGTGATATTTTGAATCACTAGAATGTTGATGTTGATTTATCTGAAGAGTCAACAAAGTATGATAAGCACTTGAATCATTCTGGTGATGATAGTTCAGAAAATGAGAGGGACGTTCCAATTCAAGTAACTTATCAGATTGACTTTCAAAAAGAAATTTTTGAGAGCATGTTCCCAAGAAGAATGTTGACTTTGAGCTTGCTACAATTTTCAGATTGACTATCTCCACTATTACAGCTTAAGGCATGAAATAAACGATTCTAGCCAAGGATTGATATTATGGCAAGACCCTTGTCATCATGGAAAGCATGATAAAAATTGAGAGAGCACACAACTTGTAGCAAAGGGCATTTAGATCTTTTTTCTCAAGGTTGTCTACTCATAAGAATATGGCATCCAAGAGATTGTTTGAGACACTTGATACTGAAATCCAAAGTGGAGCAAACAAAGAGTTATCATAAAAGATAGTCTCTTGTTGGTTCATTTCCTATCCATAGTGCTATCATTCCAAATGTTAATGGAGTTTGCAATACATTTGACTTTATTAGAACTCTTAAGAATATGAAAGAGAATAAGTTTAAGGAGACAATTGATGGCCAATCATATGATCCTTGTGAAGCAAATAATTCACAAGCGGTGCATGTTCATGTATATATATGCAGGAGTCTCCTTGGGGACGGATCCGCCAAATATGCAATTGGCCTTCGGCCTTGCATATTTCATGTTGCCCGATAATTATCTAAGATGTGTGATTTCTTAATTGTGTGCAAAATAAATATAATAAATATATTTATTAAGGGGGCTGACTTTAGGGAAAGTCCGCCACCCTTAATGGAAGGAAACTTTGCTTTGTATGGATTCAATCTAAGGGAGCCAATTCTTCATGGAGAGTCACCTTGCACAGGTATAAAGGGAGATCAATTCATTTCTCCTTGGCATTCGAATCACACACCAAGCAGACCAAATAAGATACACAGCAAATCGAACTTCTAAGGCAGATAGTATATCTTTATCAGCAATTTGTATATCCTCTTCAGCAGTCTGTGGATTATCTTGTGATCATCAAACAGCACATTCAGATCAGACTGTGTGTTATCAAGTGTTTGCTTCTAGCTTCAAGGAGTGAAGTGAATCTATTGTAAAGACAACTTGTTTTATGATAAATATAATAAGAGACATTTTGTTGCTGGGTTTTTCACCTTCAATTTGGAAGGTTTTCCCAGGGTATATGCTGTGCAAACTTGTGCAAACTGTCTTATAACTGCATTGTTCTAAATCTGATCATAAAAATAACATGGTATCAGAGTGGTTTTGAGAAGATTGTGAGCAGATTTCCTTATAGCTGTGAAGTTCTCTTTGATCTCTCACCTTCAAGGAGCAATATAAAAGCCTCGAAAATGGTGTACAGGCTCAAGGTCGAAGATAGACTTGAAGGTGCTTCAAACTTCACTTCGTGGAAGTTTAGAGTTCTTGTTGCACTTGAAGAAAATGATCTTCTTCAGTTTGTGGAAGAAAAAGATTTATCTAAGCTAGAAGATCAAGCAGAGAAAATTCAATTCAAGAAGAATGCCATAAAAGCGAAGATCTTGATTGACTCCGTGAAGGATCACTTAGTGCCTCTCATTTCCAAAATGACAACTGCAAGAGACATGTTCAAAACCTTGAAAGGTCTATATGAGACAAAACAACACAAGTAGGGCTCTTGCATTGAGGCAAGAACTTCATCAAGTCAAGATGGCGAAAGGAGAAACAATCATATCATTCTTCATGAAGATCTCAAAGCTAAGGGACCAACTAAGCGCCATTGGAGATCAAGTTGTGGATAAAGATCTTGTCATTTTAGCATTGAATGGCCTTCCTCATTCTTGGGAGCCATTTATTAAAAGTATAAGTGGGAAATCCAAATTGCCTAAGTTTGATCATCTTAGTGCTGATTGCATTCAAGAAGAATCTAGGTTGGCTGCAAGGGGATTTGTCAAAGGCTCTTAAAATGAAGACACTCATGTTCTTGCCACTCAATCTACTAAGAAGAAAGGAAGAAATTGGAGAAAAGGCCACTTCAAGAGGAATAGAGATCAATGATCAGACTTTGCACCTGATTCAAAGAAAAAGAAGAAAGATCTCTCCCACATTCAATGCTTTAGATGTGACAAAATAGGTCACTATGCAAGAGATTGTTTGACAAGGCCTAAGCAACAAATGGCAAACATTAATGAAGTCTTAACTCAAAAGGAAGCACAAGACAACTCTAATGGATTCCTCTTCATATCTGCCTTATCAAGTAATGTTCCCACGGATAGTAACACCTGGCTGATTGATAGTGGAGCTTCTCGACACATCACAGGCTATCAAGAACATCTTTCGGATTTAGTGGAAAGGGAGTCTAACCTTCAAGTGATCATTGGAGATGATGCATGCTATTCAATGAAAGGATTTGGTGCTACATCTCTTAACCTAGAATCTGGGATTCCCCTTCATCTATGTGATGTCTTATTCGTGTGAGAAATCAAGAGGAATCTTGTATCTATTTCAGCCTTGGAGGACAAAGGTTATCAAGTAGCATTTTCAAAAGGGGGAGTTCTTGCATGACCAAAGAACTCCAGCATCAAGACTGCTCTTGTGATCGGGAATCGACATGAGAGTTTGTACAAGCTATCCATTCATCTAGTTCAAGCTCTTCTACATGACTCTTCCAGTTCCAGCGAACTATAGCATAGAAGACTTGGTCATCTACATTACAGGTCTCTTCCATCATTGGAGAAGATGGTTAAAGGTATTCCTAAACTTAGTCATGTACATGATGGTACTTGTAGAGGTTGTGCTATGGGTAAAAATACTAAGTCCATTTCATAACAATGAAAGTAGGTCAAAAGAAATATTAGATCTTGTACATTCTGATTTATGTGGTCCAATGTCAATGGCATCCCTAAGTGGATTTTTGTACTATGTAATTTTCATAGATGATTACTCTAGGAAGGACTTGGATTTATTTCTTGAGGTCTAAAGAGTCCGATGAAGTCCTAGGTAGATTTAAAGAATTTAAGGCTCAAGTAGAAAACTTGTCTGGAAAGAGAATTAAAGTTTTAAGGTTTGATAATGGAGGTGAATACACCTCTGGAAGCTTTTGTGATTTCTGTATTGAGGCAGGAATCAAGAGGGAGTTTTGTGTCCCTTACAACCCACAGCAAAATGGGGTTGCAGAAAGCAAGAACAGATCCATTGTTGAAGCCACAAAAGTCATGATCCATGATCACGACCTTCAAACATTTCTTTGAGCCGAAGCATCCAAGACAGCAGTATATGTTCAGAACAGAAATCCTCATCACATACTGCAGAATATGACTCCAGAAGAAGCCTTTACAAGGGTTAAGCCTGCAATCAATCACTTGAGAATCTTTGGTTGTCCAGTATATGTCCATGTACCTAAAGATAAGAGAACCAAGTTGGAAACTTCTGGCAAGAGAAGAAATTTGTGGGCTACAGTGAAACTTCTAAAGCCTACAGGATTTACATTCCAGCTTAGAAACAAATAGAAGTTAGCAGAGATGTTACATTTGAGGAAGATGTTGCATTCAAAAAATCTAACGGTTCATGCATGAAGATAGATGATCAAGAGACTCCTCAAGACATGGACATTGATCATACTCTTGAGATTCAAAGGGAGTCTACTAAATCTGAAGCGGATGATGATCCAGTTGAGCCTTTGGATCCTACTAATGGACCTAGAGATATTATTGTGAATCGAAAGAGACCTCTTTGGGCAAAGAACACTATGCAGGAGGCAAAAAAGTTTGCGGCTCTTAGAGGCACACTCAGAGAAAGTAGAAGACCACAGAGTTTCTCTAGCTATGTTGCATTAATGTGTAATCCTATTGAAAATGAACCTTCCAGTGTTGAGGAAGCCTCAAATCAGCAAGTATGGAAAGATGCTATGGATGAAGAATATCAATCCATTATTAAGAATGATGTTTGAGATATTGTACCTAGACCTAAAGGAAAGTCAGTTGTATTTTCCAAGTGGCTATTCAAGATTAAACATGCACGTGATGGAAGCATTGAGAAGTACAAGGCTAGATTTGTGGCACGTGGTTTCTCTCAAAAAGAAGGAATAGACTATGAAGAAACATTTGCTCCAGTTGCTCACTATACTTCCATCAGGACCATCATTGCCATTACAGCAGCTAAGAGATGGAATCTACATCAAATGGATGTGAAGACAGCTTTTTTCAATGGTGTAATTGAAGAAGAGGTCTACATTGAGCAACCTGAAGGTTTCGTAATTCATGGGAAAGAGTCTCATGTATGCAAATTGAAGAAAGCATTATATGGTCTTAAGCAGGCTCCTCGTGCATGGTATGAAAGGATTGACAAATACTTGGTGAGATTGAGTTTCTGCAAGAATGATGCTGATCCAAATCTTTACTTCAAGATAGTCAATGGTGAAGCTTTAATCTTGGTTCTATATGTTGATGACTTATTTCATACTAGGGAAGAATATCTCATCTTTAGATGCAAGAAGGAGTTGACTTCAAAATTTGAGATGAAGGACCTAGGACTCATGCATTTCTTTCTAGGTTTGGAAGTGTGGCAGAGGCCTAATGAGATCATCCCGAGTCAAAGAAAATACACCATTGATATCTTGAAGAAATTTGGGATGTTAGATTGCAAGTCCATGTCTACACCGATGGAAACTAACTTGATTGGATCCTTGATGTATCTAGTTAACACTAGACCGGATATTTGTTATGCAATGAGTGCACTTAGTTAGTTCATGTGTGAACCAAGGCAAATACATCTAGTTGCAGCCAAGCATATCTTGAGATACTTGCGTGGCACACTTGGATATGGCCTGAAATATTCTTCCATTGTAGACTTGAATCTGCAAGGCTATTCTAATTCTAATTGGGCAGGGAGTAGTACTGATCAGAAGAGCACCTCTAGTTGTTGCTTTAGTTTGGGATCTTCTATGATTTCTTGGTGCAGCAAGAAGCAGTCTTCAATGGCACTGAGCACCACAAAAGCAGAATACATTGCAGCATGTGTGGCAGCTTGCAAAGCAGTATGGCTTCAAAAGCTCCTTGCAAGATAGTTTGGACAATCGTTGGAGCCTAAAATTATTCATTGTGATAACCAAAGCTGTGTGAAGCTTTCTATCAACCGTGTGTTTCATGACAGAACAAAGCATGTGGAGATCAAATATCACTATATTAGAGATATGGTGCAAAGGAATGTTATTTAGTTAAGGTACATTAGCACTGATGATCAGACGATCGACATTCTCACCAAGCCCCTTCCCATAGTGAAGTTTGTGCATTTTCGAGACAAGCTTGGAATTGTGGAGAATGAAGCCCTTGCTGAGAGGGAGTCTCAGCATCAATGATTTCTTAAGATGTACTATAATGCATTCTTCTCAGTGAGGGAGAAGTTTGAGGTGCAAGCCCTTGTTAATGCATTCTTCTTTATGAGAGAGATGTTTGAGGTGAAAGCCCTTGTTCCACCCTGTGGGAGTAGCCATGGTGGATGTCATGTTGAGAGACTCCATGACAACATCACTTGAGTTTATTTACCCTCTCGGAGTAGCCATGGTGCACGTCATGATGAGATGACGACATCACGTTGAGTCACTCTGTGATGGACACTTGTGTACATATTCATTTCCATACATGGGAGTAGCCATGATGGTTGTCATCAAGTTGAGTGCCTCTGTGATGCACTATGTTTCACCCTCTGGGAGTAGCCATGGTGAGTGCTATTCCATGACACAGATATCAGCAAGGAGTCCTCCCTAGCTAAGAGGGAGTGTTGATGTATATATTTGTGGGAGACTCCTTCGGGAACGATTCCACCAAATATGCAATTGGCCTTCGGCCTTGCATATTTCATGTTGTCCGATAATTATCGAAGATGTGTGATTTCTTAATTGTGTGAAAAATTAATATAATAAATATATTTATTATGGGGCCGACTTTTGGAAAAGTCTGCCACCCTTAATGGAAAGATACTTTGCTTTGTACAGATTCAATCTAAGGGAGCCGACTCTTCATGGAGAGTCACCTTGCACAGGTATAAAGGGAGATCGATTGATTTCTCCTTGGCATTCAAATCACACACCAAGCAAACCAAATAAGATACACAACGGATCGGACTTCTAAGGCAGATCGTATATCTTCATCAGCAATTTGTATATCCTCTTCAACAGTCTATGGATTATCTTGTGATCATCAAACAGCACATTCAGATAAGACTGTGTGTTATCAAGTGTTTGCTTCTAGCTTCAAGGAGTGAAGTGAATCTATTGTAAAGACAACTTGTTTTCTGATAAATATAATAAGAGACATTTTGTTGCTGGGTTTTTCACCTTCAAGTTGGAAGGTTTTCCCAGAGTATATGTTGTGCAAACTTGTGTAAATTGTCTTATATCTGCATTGTTCTAAATCTGATCATAAAAATAACAGTGCAATCTCTTATGGAAGCAAGTCAAAGACTCATAGTTCAAGACCTTGTTAAGATGAGGATTTTAATGGAGCAACTCAAAATCTAGGAAAGCAAATTCATACCATTCTAGATGGTTTTAGATATGATTTTTGGATTAAGAGTGCAGTTATCCAATCTATGAGTGCATTAGTAAACAAGTCACTGATTAGTGGTAAAATGGCAAATGGTTGTCTTCTATACAAGGTAGGACAGAAGCAGTTCACTCTTCTTATACTAGTTTTGATTCAACTACTAAATTATCACAACATTAATGTGATATATAGCATATGTAATGAACTAAATTATGTGGAAATTGTATCACATTAAGGAGAGGATTGCTTCATGACTTCAAAGGGAATGAAGGTAATGTTAACTTCTTGTGTTTGTATCCTCATGACCGCCATTTGTGGTCAAAAGTCAAAAAGACAAATTAGCATATGATATTGCACATACTTGTGAACATAAATGCTCAAGCTTTGGTTATTATAGAAAACCATGGAAATTGAGGAAGGGTACACAAATTATTTTTTCCAAAGTTGTCTATACACTATGATTTGGGATCCAGGAGATATTCTCAATCATGAGAAAAGTAAATATTTGCTTAAGCTCATCTTTCCAGGCACCTAGATAAGAAGAAAACTAAATCTAACCTCAGAGAAACATGAAGCTCATGTTGTGAATGTTAACAAGGTTATGAAAAATCAATGTCCACGGTCCATGGATCAGTACTCTACCTTGGAGGATAAAGTAATGATGAAAGCAAACACAATTTTAGGAACTTCTCAGAAGCAAGAAATTGGTAGTAGCAAGAGGTTTGATATTGGAAAATAGATTTTCAGCTCTCAATTGCATCAGAGTAGAGCAGTAGTACAGGGTAGTGAGCTTATCTTTCACATAAAGCAGCCCCTAGGTAAGCTTGAAATTTCAAGGACAAAACAAATAATGGAGGAGTTTGCAAAAGCTTTCCTACAATCTGATAAATTGAACAGATGGACACACCAACTCCTTAGGTTGATCTGGTATCCTAGAATTTGTGAAGAGGTACAATTGGAAGGAGTTGAAAAGTTGAATCAATTTTGCTTGAGGACAAGCAATTTTTGGGAAGGGTGGAGCATCATGTCTACTTTTTGAGCTAAGGAAATAATTTAATAATTTAATTTAAGTTGCCCAAAAAGTATCTTTATGTGCATCAAAATGCAACTTATATTTTAATTGTTGGAATCCAATAACACTGAGAGAGTGGGGGGGGGGGGGGAGGGTGGTGAATCAGTGTTACACCGGATGAATTAATTTTAGCCTTATTAAAACATGCATACACCAACCGGTATACCGGTACATACAGAATTGAAAGAAGTAAAGCAACCAATAAGCCAAACACATAAATGAGAAACATAACACATAAAATTATACGTGGAAAACCTCAAAGAGGAAAAACCACGGTGGGATTTGTGACCCACAATATCAATCCACTGGCCATATGAAGAGATATTACACAATATAAGGGGCATGCACTTGCAGGAAGGCTTACAGCCTAGAGCACACTGCTCAATCACAAACGGAGTCTCACTGACTACATATAAATCCAGACCACAATCCGGAGAAGTGTTGAACTACTAAGATAGCATTTTCTATGCCAAGATACAGTTCCGGTTAAAGCTCTGTCTGTTCCGGTCTAAAACCCTAAACCCTTTACCGGAATAACCCTTAGATAAATATCCTCACATACATAATCTCTCTAATATATTTCACATTATATCATATTCACATATCCATCACCATATCTATATCAAAATGATCTAATCCAACTGACCTATATATCCTATACAACTTATCATGCCTTATTTCGGCTTACAAAGATAATTACAATATGAAATTACATGTCGGCTATATAACATAAATGCATGAATATCAAAAAAAGTTGTCGATGCCGGATCCAAGAGATGTCGACCTCCAATACCGATAACCATATTCTAAACCATGTCGGCTTGCATTGTCAGTAACCAAAGAAATCCTTATGTCTTGCCGGTGCCGGTGCCAGTGTAGTGTCTATGAAGTGCCTGCCGATACACAACTGAACCAAAACATGAAGCCGGAACAAAATACCATGTTGCCATCAATGACAACATAGTGAAACCAACCAATTGAGTGTCAATTGCCAACAATCTCCCCCTTTGGCATTGATGGCAACACTCATGTGAAAAATGGTCAAGGTTTCATCTGTCGGTTCCATCCTGCTTGCTCCCCCTAAGCTAAATATTCATTAATGCAAAATACTCCATACTCCCATATCTCCATATCTCCCCCTAATGTATACAACTCCTATTCTTTTTCACATCTATATCACTCCCCCTTTGACATCAATGCCATCAAAAATTCTAAAGAATGTCAAAGATCAAAAAAAAACTATACAATGAATATCCCAAAAATATCTTACCAGAGCTTAACAAATTTCAAAATTTCCGGATAGGCCTTCTCCAATAGCTCAAGATAAGTATCCCAACCAGTTTTGAAAGTGTCGGAAATAGATAAAAGTCTATTTAATATATGTGCAAATGACTCTTTCTCACTTACCTCTGCTGGTGTGGGCTTTCCAACCATATCCATACATTCTTTATTATGTACACTAAGTGAATCCAACTAGGGACTCACCAAGCCTCTCAGACTTCTGGCTCTTCTTATGATTTTGTCTCTTTCCTTCTCAAGAACAAAAATTTGGGCTTCCAAAATCAAAATTTGACCATCAATGGATGTAGTCAATGAAGTCAATCCATCAAAAGAATTAGCTATATTTGAAATTTTCTCCTTGTTGGTAAACAGATTTGTCTCTTTTCTGAAATCTTAATAATTATCTTCCTTAAGGAAAAATATAACTCTGGTTCGCCCTTTATGAAAAGAAACAAATTACCAACAGCTGGATGAATTAATTAAAATTCAACCTCTGCATTAGAGGGCAGCTCCCCATATGATTTGCAATGAATTTATTATATAAATGAAATGCTAACACTTTTTACCAGAAAGCATTGAAAGGCTTTAGCATTCATCCATCAACACAAATGAATGCCTCCAAACTAAAAGCAGAGAAAATCTTCTAAAAAGAATTTAATGAGAGTTCACAAACTCCGATTCACAAACATGCTCACTGTATAAATTCAAAGCATTGCAGAAGCTCAGCAATACTGAAGGCTGATCGATACTCTCTCGTGCCTCACAGGGCAAGGGGGATCAGTGCAAATCAATACATAATGAGTCTACTAACAACTAATGGTAACCATGAATTGAAGAAAACATAGAAATGACTGAGCATAAAACGATATCATGTTTATAGCAAACTTCTCAAGGAAATATTGCTATTCCTTAAACACCCAGATTTAAAGATAACACCATAACTTATATTGATCGATCAATCATTCCAATTTCCA
Source organism: Cryptomeria japonica (assembly GCF_030272615.1). NCBI lineage: Eukaryota > Viridiplantae > Streptophyta > Pinopsida > Cupressales > Cupressaceae > Cryptomeria > Cryptomeria japonica. The sequence goes on along the minus strand of NC_081405.1, from coordinate 409,618,357 downwards.
GCAATTCTTTAAAGAAAAACACATATTATTTGCTATGCGAAAAATCACAGTTTTTCCGACCTTTCTAGAGTCTCAAAAACATAGATATATAGCCACAACTTGGCCAACGGTTAAAACGGGAAACACGGAAAGCCAACAACTTCCGCCCCGCAAAATCAGGGAAACCAGCATCAAAATAAAATAGTTTTTGCAACCAAGTAAAAGGATCTATCATCAACGGAAAATATTACTATGCAATTCTAGCAACTGCTTCTTTCTTCCAATCCGCATGAGCAGTGGCAAAGTGCTGAATGAATTTGTTATGAGGTAATCCCACATGTGCCATTCGTTGCTTCCAGACTTCTTTTTCCTTCTGAACCTGTGCAACTTTGTCAGAGTGACTATCTAGATGTCCGATGCATAAAAACAGGAGTGATTCAATCTTAGCAATCACACTTAGGTCATCCGGAACTAAACCCTTAGCTTCTTTCACATAATTGATTTTGCCCTTAAATGATTCGGTTATAACCTCAACTGTCTCAAGGGTTCTTCCATCATCTTTCAAACATTTTATCCCAATGCACACGAGTTCATTTCTCATGGAGGTGACTAACTCTGCCAATTGATTTATCAGTTTCGTGAAGTCCTCATAAGCCTGTTTTATCAGAGAATTTCTCCATTCAATATTCTTCTGACACACATACAAAATACTATCATTCAAACCTGCCACAGGTGTTTCAGCAAGAAACTTCATTACCCCATAATTTTGCACTTCTCGCATCTGTGTAGCTTTTGGCACCCATTTAGCTTCTTCATTTTTCCAATTGATGATCTTGACTTCCAATTCCTTCATAACTAGTATCGCCCCATTATATACTCTACTTAAATTAACAAAGTATTATGCACCAGACTTCTAAATTCTTTCTAGCCACTTTATCACAGTTTATGTGATCAACCTGCATTTCTGTATTTGTTCCAAAGTCTTCTGATTTGTAGAGGACTTAGGATCGAAAGACATTGGAAGTTGTGATAAAGGTTGAGGATTTGGATCATTGATTGCCTCAATATACTCTGCCATCCTCCGTAACATCTATTTCATCTGATGTTTATCCTTCTCGTCTTTCCAGGTCCTGGTTATGATTTTCTTTGTTGAAGCTTCAAGATGAAGCACATCTGTAGCTCGAGAGGCAGTTCCAATTTTAATCCTTTCAACAGCAAAGTCCTGAGTTGTAGGACTCTCTGTCTTCTCATCTGTTAATGGACGCAGTATCTCTGCAATCCAGTTCCCACTATCTGCATCAAAATCAATCTTTGACATGGTTTTTCACTTCTTTGCCTTAGGATTTTTTCCCAGGCACTTACTCACCATATCTTCAACTGGAATCGAGGCTGGAACAATATTTCTCTTCTTGTTGCTTAACATGTTTTCTAACCCAACTGGTCCTGAAGGAACTTGAGCCCTATCTGGGTCAGTTCTAGTTTCTTTTCTATCCCTGACTACCATAATAGTAACTTCATTTGGGGCTTCCTATTCCTGCTGATTATTACCCTCATCCGCTAGACCTTGTCGCTCTTTGATTGGATCAATTGAAGTAGCATCCATCTCAAGATCAACTACTACTGTATCAACACGCAAGGAATGTCTTTCGCCTCTTGTTCTTTAGCAGGTGACTCTAACAGAAGTCGTCTCCTCTTTGGTTTGCACTGTCTTCGCTCTCTGTCCTCCTTTTCCCTGTTTTTGTGAACCTGCAGCACAAGATGGGACAAGAGAATTAGATACCAAGACCTCGGTGGGTGAGGTTGAATCTTTCCTTGAGCTTCTACTTGGTCTTCCCTTTTTAAGCCACTTCTTTGTTCTTCGAATGACCAAGATTGTCCTAGTTTGAATCTGTTCTTCCTCATCCTTTGTCCAGTCAATCTCTGGTATTACCCCTGGCTGCCTATCATCAACAAATTTGGAATCAAGCAAATCATTTTCATCATCCACAATATTTGCAGTGTTTATCTTCAGACCATAATCCTAAATTTGCTTCACTGTGAGTCTTAGGTGAGCTCTTCTTCGGACTTCATACTCATCCACACAATCTGCCCAAAAGTCTTCTAACTCAGGTACATGTCGAAAATTCTCCCTGAATGTAAAGTGTGTCATTGCAAATCTTTTAGTATCAAATTCAGTACGAAGGAAATACAACTGAAATTTGAACCTTTTGAACTCTCATTCCGAATTCAAAGCATCTGAGACACTGCTACAAGTGTAGTATGTGAGCTCAATGGGAAAGGAAACCCCTGTTTGGTGTTCTTCCCCACATTTCTTATCTATATAAGCCAATTGCCTGCAAACTTCAATTAATACTTGTCTGTCAAAGGCATATCTCGGCAATTTGTAGGGTTCTCCTTCAAAGCCACCAACCCTCAAATAAGTGAACCTAGAGAACTGAATATAGAAGCTGCCATATATATTTATAAACTGCCTAGCTTCCTCAGTCAATCTCTTATGAACATCTCCTTTTAATTCAAATACTAACCTGCCCAGGAAAATATTGTGGACCTTATAATAATTTTCAGTAACCCTATGTTGTTGCAAATGCGGGTGATATTCATATATCTTCATATCATTCTGCCAAGTTTCATGATACAGACCTACCCATTGACGAGTACAAGCTAAACAGTATATGAGGTAGGATGACATATAGAAGTTTTTGTTCCCAAAACAACTTAAACCCTCATGCATTCTTTCTGCAATTAACACTGCCCAATCTATGTATCTCTTGTCACCAAAAATGACTTGAATAAAGAAATACATTCAATCCTCCCAATAAAAGGCTATCTGATTTCCCCGCATTCTATGTAATAAAATGACTATGTCCCTTACTTCCTAAATCAGATGCTCTCGGGTTAATGGGCTTGGCAGTCTTGAACCCCCCTTTTGAAATTTTAATAACCAATTTCTTGCAATGACACTCCTATAACATGACTTCTTCTCAGAGAAAAGCCCTTGCGACTTGCATATCGTCCAGTCCTCATATTGCTCTCTCTGGAATTTTCATTACGGCGGAAACAACCTCCTGACTAATTGCAAGCAAAACCTTACCGTCTGCATCTCTTACACACCTCTCTACAGGATCATATCTGCTCATACATTCCAAAACTACTTCTGGACATGACACAGCGGGAGGAAATGCAGCAGCTTCTATCAACCCACTACCTGAAATTTTCTGCATCAAAGGGGAACTAGCAGAATTTCGCATTCTTTCATGGAATTCATTTAAATCTACTGATAGCAGAAAAGTATCTCCTATGTCAGGCAGGGAACTAACTAGCCAAGACTTCTGGTCTACTTGAGGTACTTTCGGTCTCATTTTAGCTTTACAATTAGAAAATGCAGAGCAGGAAGAATTGATTGAATCGACTAAAGTATCAAATAACACTTTCAATTCATGAAAACCAACAAGGAAAGAGGAAGAACTTGCGCTCACCTTTCATGCAGAACTGAGAATTCACAGAGTCGGGAGCAAGAAATGTCGCCTGCATTAACCTTCTACTTACCAAATTGGGCATATAATAAAGGGAAGCAACTTGTTTTAAATAAAACAAATCTTAGGGACTGGCCTAAAATATCGATCACACGATCTGTCATGATTTGAAAATTGCATACTCATCCGTGCCGAATTGTGCCGAAAAGATCAAGTTCTGACTAGATTTTGGTTACCTCATAAAATTGTGGTAGATAATGGGATGTGTTTCAGATCCAATGAGTTCTCTGATTTCTGTGAAAATTATGGCATCACTTTGTCCTATTCATCACCTTACCATCCCCAAGGAAATGGACAAGCAGAATCCAGCAATAAAAACTTGTTGAAGATTATCAAAAGGATGTTGGGTGATAATAAAAGAGCTTGGGATTCGAAATTGATATTAGCAGTATGGGCTGATAGAGTGCCAGTCAAGAAGTCCACAGGATTTGCTCCATATGAGCTTGTATATGGCAAAGAAGCAAGATTGCCCTTGAGTAATTTGCTTTCAGTCTATAAATTTGTTACAGAGGAATTTTTAGAAGAAGTAAACTTTATGGGGGACAAATTGATGGCTTTGGCTGAGTTGGATGAATGTAGAAAAGAGGCTCAGGAAAGAAACATTCAGAGGCAACAGAAGGTTAAGGCTTTACATGATAAAAGGGCTTGTGAAAAAACTTTTGAGGAGGGAGAATGGGTACTTAAATGGAATGCGAAAGACCAAGACAAAGGAAAACATGGAAAATTTGATGAACTCTGCCTAGGACCTTATATCATCTTTGAAAAAGGTGGAGAAAACTCATATTACTTGCAGGATACTGATGGCGAAGTGCTGGAATTTCCAGTCCATGCCCAATACCTTAAGCATTTCTTGTCTTGATGATCAGGGAGTATTTCTTGTATTATAGTAATATAGTTTTTTCTATTGTTTTCTGTTATACGTTTTCAATTTTCATTTTGGTCTACTCTCCAGAGATAGCTGAGATCTTGCCATGTCCTTAAAGTGAACATACATCCCCAGAAAGAGCCACTGTTAGCACATATTTTCACAAAATATTTTTGTGCTATATATGGATCCCTTTTTTCCATCATACAAGCATTTATTGTTGGTGTCTTATATGCAGGGGCGTAACTGAAGAAAATGGAGTTGTCCAAAAGAACAAATGCCTCATGAATGGCGTTGCCAAGTCCTCCAAGCCTACGCAAATGGAGCAATAAAAAAGGCTTTAGAAACTTTCAAGTGTGCTGCACCAGAAAAGGGAAAGCCTTTATCCCACATTGTTTGTGGGATAGGCTCTTTTAACATTTAAATCCAAAATGACTCGCATGATAACTGTCGAAAGACAAATGGCTTTTGGCGTGAAGGTTGAACCCAGTGGACCCCACGCGCGCACACACATCTCGAGGAAACCAAAGTTTTACGACAGACTAGCGAGAATGAAAGCTAAAGGTCGAGCAAGTCAGGCATATCAGACGGTGATCGCAGATGATCCAACGATGGTCGCTATACCGCAATGAGAAACAACTCACTAGATACCTATCACGGATCAGCGACAAAGCACGTGCAGAAAAAGGGGTGATTAACGAGCGAGTAGATCCGAGGAAGATCAACGGTTGTCGCTATACCGCGATGGGAAATTGCTCGTCAGTTACCCATCGCGACTTGGCGACAAGGTGGGCCTAGGTCCAATGGCAGGTCCAGGTGACGAACAGGTGGATCTGCGAGCGAACCAGATGCTGACACATGGCACAGATGGACAAAGAGATAAAAGGTCGAGCAGATCAAGGAAGATCCAACGACTGTCGCTATACCGCGATGGAAAGTTGCACGATCAATACCCATTGCGGATCAGCAACAAAGAAGAACCAAAGTGAAACTGTGGGTCTGGCGGTGCTGAGGTGGTAGACCAATGGCAGGACAAGTGGCGCCCAGATGGACTCACAAACCAATCCAGAAATAACACGTGGCAAGGCGCAAAAATAAAAAGCTGAGATAAAAAGCTAGCAGGTCTGAGGAAGATCGACGGCTGTCGCTATACCGCGATGGGAAGTTGCATGACGGTTATCCTTCGCGACCCAATGACTAACCGCTAGCGGCAGGCGGTTAAAGACAGACGGTGAAGTGGCGGCGGTTAAATTAAGCAAGGGCCCTAAAGATCGAGCGGATGATTTGTAATCCAATGGTCATCGTTGATCCGCAATGGTTATCCATCGCGACCTAGCGACAAAGAAGGCTCCAGTCAGGTGGTAGTCAGGTGGCACTAATGTGGCAAGTTAGGTGGTGCCCAGGGTGATCCGCGAGCGAACCAAAAGCAGACACGTGGCGGGGTGCAGAATCAAAGATCAAAATTGAATGTATAGTTCAGAGTATAGGGTGAAAATGCGCTCTTATCACATGGCTGGAATATTGATTCACGGATGTTATAAAAGAGAAGTATTTCTTATCATATCAGACTACCTTACGTTATTATTTGAACGTGCATTAAAGATGAAATTTATGTATATTTACCCTAAATAAGTGCCTTGAATATATATTTTAGGGTAAAGCGTTATTTTATATAAATGGATGTTATATTTGCAAATTATTTTCTTAAAGGATTGAAATACTTTGATTTAAATGAATTATTTTAAACAAGTATTTATATAGGGAAATAAAGATTATTGATTCTACCAATTAAAACCTAATTGAAGGTGAGATATGTCTAATTTTCAAATCAAGGAATTTGATTGGTTTATCTTGTGTGCAGGAAATAATGAGAAGATGATGAATATTTGCTGAGGAATTTTATCAAGGCGGAGAATAAAAGACACATTATTGAAGCATCATTTAGTATTTTTAGGGTTTTAATTTGTAATTATTTATTAAACCAAAGGGTGTGTCCTTTGGAATGTAACTTTTTGTAACTCCCTTATGTGTATGAAAGGGTGTGTCCTTTCATATATGTCTTTTGATTCACATACTTATAGGGAGTCATTTTTGTATGTAATACTAGGGGAGAAAGACTACTGGGAAGGACTGTAAGTTATATGTATTAGGAAAGTCTATAGGAAGAAGAAGTATCTTTTTGTGCAAACAGACTGTAATGGAGTATTTTCAAGTGCAGCTTATGTATGCAATCATTTCCTAAGGATTAATATACAAGGTTCATTGTTTCTTTTTCTAAATATTGTGCATACTTATGTGTTGATGAGTTATCTTTGTCCTCTTGATAAATCTGTCATTTGATTTGCTATGATGTGCCATCACATGTTGTTACATTAAATGTGAGATGGGTTTTCATTGTTTGTGTAACACATACTGAAACCTTCATAGTTGATGATTAATATTGTCTCAGGAGTTGATAAGATCTTTTGTTCACAAAGTGTCATAAATATCCCTGGATAGGGGCAATGGTCTGTTATTTATCTTTTAAGGTCCTGGTTTGCCATGCATTTAAGGTCCTTGATAGAGAAACATTCTTCCCAAACTCTATATGAACTGATCTTTGCATATTTCTTTTAAGTCCTAAAAGCATTCTTATTCTTAATATACTATCATAATCATTTTCATTTCTTTTCAAAAGCATTCACTTAAAGCACATAATAAAGCATAATTGCAGAACAATCATTTGTCAGTTTTGCATTTGCTAATCATAAAGCTTAAATCCACTTTAAATAACTCTTTTTGTGCTTGAGAGGGAGAGGTATACCCACCTAGGTTCAGTGGAGCCTTAAGTGCAAAGGGATTTGGTCTTTGACCATCCCTGTTCGTTGGCCAAGGCTAGTTGGATCAGTTAAGGGCTTGGTAAATCCTTAAGTTTTCCAATCTGTGGTTTTGGGCACCAACAGGTTAAAAAACAATAGTTAATAAGGGCTTGGTAAATCCTTAAGTTTTCCAATCTGTGGTTTTGGGCACCAACAGGTTAAAAGACAATAGTTAATAGTTAGTGATTAGACATTAGTAACAGTTAGCTGTAGAGTAGGACGAGGAAACTCAAAATTGTTGCCAAGTTTACGTTGAAATCAATTCAATACTTCCATTGAGGTTATGGTGGATCTATGTGTTGTGTTTCTACAATTTGCATGGTTTCTTGTTACTTCTCAGTTAGTTAAAGTTCATTGATCTTAATGGAGAAATGGAATGATATGTGATAAATTCCTTGGTTCATACTTTTTGTAGTTTATTGATTGTAAGCTACAGTACAAAGTTAGCCTAAACCTCATTGTTGCTAAGTTCAATTGTGAATGTTTCATTTGGATTGCAGCAGTATTGGTTACTTGCATGAATATTGGCAATAATGAAAATCATTCACTACCGTAGGAGATCACATCAGTTTTGTGTAGTTGTTATCGTGACGAAGCAAAGCTTGGTTTGAAGGAATTTGTCTATCAAAGCATTATGCATTATTATCATTATTATTATGATTAGCATAGATTCTCTAAACCCTTTATCCGTTTTGATATTTCTTTGTTTGAGATAAGTTAGTTTGCAAGTTCCAGTTGCGATTCATAAACATAATTCTTTTTGTGATACCAGCATATCACATCATTTCAACTAAGTCTATCAATTGCAAAGTCAGGACCTGACTAAAGAAACCTTGGAGTCGCCTCGTTTGATCACACAGTCTAGCATTTGAGGAGTCTTTGTTCAAGAGAGGATAGAATACTTGGTATTTTATTCTGTGTTCAAAGAGCATAAAACACACATCAACAGGTCATTACTGTAGTTAAATCTCAGACTTCAAATCTGGCCTCTCTAAGTGAGTTGAAGGCTGTTTGCATTGTTTGGAGTAAGCTTGAAGGGGTAACCTTAGTGGTGAGAGGCAGACCAGTGATTTATGGTGTTTTTAGGAAGATTTAGAACTGATCGACTCTGCAATAGTTGCTGTCACCTGTGATAGGGTTTCCTATGGTCAAAACATTCTTGTATGCCATCCAAGGGGTCCAGTATAATGTTATTGTCATGATATTGCTGCCCAGAACAGTCATTGCAGATCTGCATTTATATCTGAAACACATTTCAGACCTACCTGAGTTCACATGTTCATTGGTTGAGGTTTATAAGGAAGTGTTGAGTAATTGTTACCTGTTTGAGATTTTGGAGAAGCTTTCAAAGTGGAGTTACAGGGAATTCATTTGGTGTATACCGATGTTCAGGTCTACAACAGCTTCCAGTCATCTGAAACTGTGAGAAATCTCCCATTTCAGAGCTGTTCGCAGACAGTGCATTCTATGATTCTAGGCCTGTAGGTTGCTGGAGTTTAAAACTTAACAGTGCTGAGTATAAAGGGAGACAAGATGGTACTATTGTTTCAGCTGGGTGGTCTTCCTACAATGTGGAGATGATGGTTTGAAGGTTGCTACTTGCTGTCCATGACACCAATCTCCAACAGCAGGTCTGCAATCAGCATATAATGCATCTTTCACAAGGTATTTGATTGTAGTTCCAATGAATGTTCTGTTGGTGTTATATGTATTCCTTCCTACATTGGTATCTATGCAACAAAATTGAAACAGTTTAATATTATGCAAGCAAAATCATCCTGATGAATCTTGTAACAGCAGAGATACAACATTATCTAGCATACCAGAGATTGCAATAACAGAAAACTCTCTTGCTTGTTCATTGGTTCTGAGTTCATTGTAGTTTCATTGGTGAGGTTGTTTTTCAAAAAAAATCAAGGAGTGGGACAGTACACCATATGTGGATTATGATGTTTCTGCTATCTTGACAAAATCAGTTTTGGCATCTAGAAGATTTACACATTGGCACTCATGCAATGTTTCATAAAATCCCTCTGAATCTGAAACGGGCTCCTATAACTAGCATCTCTAATCTCCATAAAATTTACTGCTGAATTTTCCTTTAATCTCAAAGACACATCTCTATGATGAATCTCTTGAAAAAACATGACTAGAAAAATCTCTAAGAAACAAAATATTACATCAACAATAAATGACATTATCCAAAGTTGAAAGGCCAAATATTAAAATACTCCGATCATCTTTCACAGAAATTCTGAGCATTTCTGTTATTTCAGAGATAAACATGGAAACCTGTGTTCTTAAACAAATTTGAACTAAAAGTGACAGTGTGCTTGGCAGATGAAAACCTGTAAGCAGTAATGGGAGCATCCAAATTCGCTTCTCTAGGCATTAAGTCCATTTCTCTACCTTCCTTGATCATGCTTGCTGCCAAGTCAATCATAGCTGCAGTTTCAGGAAGGGTAGCTCTGTATTCCCTGTCACTAACAGGTGCCTGCAAAGCAGAATCTAAAATAAAACTAACACATAAAGAGGAATCTCCTTTATTACTTTCTTTTCAGACGGTTGATGATTATCATGAAATTCTCTCCCACAAATTTTCACTGTTGGAATGAAGTCATTGGCCCTAGTATTTTTTGTGACATTTTACACAAAGTACATTAGTAATCTAATGAGTTGAATTATGTCATGAACTCCTTTTTTTAGATCGCTATTGTTAACATAATGAGAGATGCAACAAAGAAACATTTTATCAGCATATTTGTAAGATCCAACACTGATTTTTACCCAAAACAAAATTGCAACCTTTTCCTTATAGATAATTTGTCGAACTGATGGCATGAAGTATATTTGTTTGCATATGGTATTATGATTGTAAGTTATTGCAATGTTCATAGAGCTTATAGAAGGAAAAAACTGATATCAGTAATCAAACTTCAATAACAGACTGCTGTTATATAGATACCTTACATAGCATTCGAATCAGCTGATTTACATCAATTTACATAAATAAGTTATAACAGTAACAGCAATTTATTTTAGAGGTTCGTGAACCATAATTTTTTGTTTGCTTCTCAATAACAGATTACAGAAGCAAGTATTCAATACTCTGACCTTTTTATAGCAGTTTACATGAACAGAAGCTGAGAATAAAGGTAAATAGACCCTTCAACAGAAAACTAGAGAAGTCTTTAAAACCAGCAATTTATAATCTTCCCTTCAAGCAGCTGGAACGCATCAAATAGCATCGACTCACACCATAAATATTCACCAAATCTGTCCTTGAGTTGTTTCAGTTTCTCATAACATGGATCAGCTAAGTCTAATAAACTCATATGCCTGTTCTTTCTCAGCAGCAGTAGCTCTGTTATGATGCCCCTGCCGTCTCACATCCTCCCACCAGAACGATGACTGGCCAGCACTATTCCAAATGCCCAAGCAAATTCACAGTATCTCCCACGGATTGCTTCTTACTCTCAACACCAGTTATAGGAGGAATAATGCCTAGGAAATACAATAATTGCCCAGAAAAGGGTAAAATCTGCACACGACACCCAAAGGAACACAAACCAATATGCAAGGTTAAACGACTTGCCACATTGCACAAGTGCGCACAGCAATAGAGGTTCCAGTTAAACGCCCATCCTCTCTAATCGCCCAGCCTTATGCAATATTCATGCCACTATAAGACTTATGTTTATCGGCCAGCAAAACTATCTCTATATCAGTTAATACCTATCCTCAAACTCATCAACTTGGCACCAAACTCTCAAACTTCCAGCAGTGGATATGATCATAATCACCCAACCTCCACTCAATCTCCACACCCAGCAATTGGAAACAACACAAAATTAGTCCCTCAATCGCCCAGCAATATGGTGTAGTTCTAATTGACCACAGAAAACCAGTTAATTCAGACCAACAACAAAACACTATCCTTTCCAGCAATACTCTGCAAATTCTTAGGCAATTTGTCTTGCCTTGCAAGATTTCACAAATTGCGAAAATTCTTCAATCATACATGAATCTTTTCTGCCCAACTTGTAGCCTTGGATGAACCAGACTACATTAACCAAGGAGGATCTTTCAGCACCAAGATTAATCTTCTACAAGAGGGTTTTCATCCTTAGGAAGGTTGAGACGAACCAAGTTTAATCCCACAGAACCACAAGGCATTCACTAGAGAAAATAAGTTAATCTGAATAATCGAAATAAGCTCACAGAACCTCCTTTTATACTTTTTTCCCACTAAACATTTCGAAAGACATTTAAAAATTCACTTTTAATTAAAATGCTCATTTTTACTCCCAAAGACCCTTTTATCAAAATAATGATAGTATTTGATATGCAAAGCCCCAATATTATGCGTCCGTGATTTAAAACTTTTTATCCCCTTTCCAAAGAGCTATAATATTGAGTTGTTTCATTAAATTCAGCAATCTTTGTAAAATAATTAAATTATAGCCAATAATACATCTAAGTTGTGGAAACTATTGAAAAACATTCAAATCAAAATATGACTACACTAGAATTATACTAATGATGAATAATGAAAATTGGGACCGACCGGGTGAATTACTATTAATAGACACTCTCTCTCAAAATCTTGGAAAACACACCAAAAGCTGGAATTCACTACAGAAAGTGTCATAGGAGTACTTCAAACTGAGTACATTGTCAACATCAAACATCCCCTCTAACAAGACCGATGGCCACTAAGAAAGCCAAAGCCAACTACAATACTGAAGTGACCAAAAATGGGGACATTACAATATTCAGAAGGTTCAACCACATTTGGAAGAAGTTTGGTCCAAGCCCAATTCACTTGGTTTAACCAAAGTCTAAGCCTGTTTAGATAAAAAACAATTAAAAAAGACATTCATCCCACCATCATTACACTATGCCCAAAAAACACAAATATAGAATCTCCATATCATATAGATTGGCATGCTTAAGATTTACAAACTTGGGAACAACTCACAATATTTTATTTTGTTTAATTATCTTCTTGCATATAATTAATTATGGTTATTGTATTCTAAGTAGTATGCAATTAATATACTTTTTTATAACATTTTCTGGAAGTCGGAAAAAAAAATGGAACACTTGCAGTCCTTGTCCAGTGCCCCAACTTCCCACTACCCTTCCTGAAACCAACTAAAAATATTCGATGGTAACTCTGGTTGTTATTCGGCTGATCCCCTAAGTACCATGTATGTACAGGTTCCTCCAAATACCAGGAGTCCTGGCATTCAAACAGGAGATTATCATAGTGTGAGCTTCAATACCCTTACCAGGTGACAGCTTGGACTACATAAATTCAAATTTCATACATCAATAGAATTCAATTGAATATATCACAAATTACAGTCATTTTATATATGCACACTCCCCATGTTTAAGTGTTGTAATCTTTGATTAAAAGTGAAGACCACTGAAATCAATGTTCCACAGGGACAATTCCCCCATATCTATGCAACATTTCAAACGTCTCGGGACTTGGGTATTTGGAGGGAATGTCTTATTTTGAATTTTTTAGCACCCCCTGCCAATCCCCAAGATTTTAGGGCATCCCCCTGCCACTCCATTGGCATTCCCTGCCATCCCATTGGTATTCTAACATTGCCAATATTTATAAGCATCCCCCTCATTGACATGGCCCACCAAGGTCCCCTTAACACAATTATTTTTATAAAACCCATAACAACTGCTGTTTTGCAATCATCAAAAGCAAATACAAGTAGTTTCTGAGATATCAATCAAATGAAAACTTTGGTTTCTTAGCTTGTTACACAATTTACTTATGTACTATGCATGATGCGAAATTTCTTTTTTTGAAATTTCTAAATATAAATAATGTTTCATATTATGTCTTATTATCAGTCTACCAAATAGATTACAGAGTTAGTGAGTTGTACATACCCTTCAGAATTTCATCTTGTTTTGGTTTGCTTCAGTGTTTAATAGAGCTTTGGAACAAGGGAGACATAAGAACATAGGGATAGGTTTGGAGAGCAAATTTCCTTTTTAAGATTTGACAGTGGCAGGAGATGATAGCACACAATATATAGTAATATATTTATAAAATTAATTATAATAATTAGTAAAAGAAATTCATATTATGCTTCATCATTACCAACAGATAAATAATTTATATATAAAAGTAATTAATATATAAATTATCATTATAAGGTCATTTGAAAACAACATGCGTGTGAAGTGCACAAGTGATGGAGCCTACCTCCTATCAGGGGATTAAATGTTGATTCATCGATGCATCTTTTTTCTGTTCATCATTAACAACAGATAAATTAATTTATATATTGTAAATTAATTAATATGTAAATATAGTTAATATAATTTTAAATACATATATTGGAAATAGTCTACAAAAAAGTTACAATGGGTAACACAGACTGCATATCTAATAGAAACAAAAGAAAACCAATTATAAGGACATTAATATCACTCAAGCCAAAAAGAGAAGCCTAAGAGACAAACAATACCAGTCAGTTATTTTTTACATCATTTATCAAAATATATAGTAAGTACCAGTTTTAATATAATTCATATAAACAATCATTCCCAGTGGCATTTGATATCATTGTTATTGCCAATCTTGTGATTTTCCTCTCCATTACTGTCTGTACTAGCAGCACATCTTGAGTTTTATTTGTTTAAACAAAGATCACGTCCAATCTATGTCCTCCTTTCTTCTCTAAAAAATGTTCCCAAGCTGTCAAAAATGAATCTGGGCGAATCAGATCATGAACACATATATTCAGCTTTCTCTTACTATCAATTTTATCACCATTACTTTCCAAATCCAAACGCCACCCTGCTTGCTTTATTTTAGACTGTAGATCATTGTGACCCCATTGTCTAGCAACCTATAAAATCTGTCTTTTGGAAAATTCAAGTCCATTATAAGTTATAACCTACAAAATAATAGAGAGCAAGTGAAATCACAGCAAGATTTTGTAAGGTGCCTCATTTTGCCTTGTAATACCATGCGATTCCCAACTCTCCATATGTGCCAAACGATTCTGAATGATATATAATAAGCCAAAATTTATTTAGTTCTTTATCAAAATTCCTAACAAAATCCATTGCCAAGTAATACTGCATTTAATATCCCATCCCAAGATATCACCAAAAAATAGTAGCATATTGGGAATTAAAAAACAAGTGCCCAAAAGATTCAACAACATTGCACAATAGACACACATATAGCACTAGCCCTACATCCTCAAGGACAATGTTGATATGCGTTATAGACACTTCGAACACAGAATAAGATACCAAGGTATCTTATCCTCTCTTGACCAAAATCTTCCTAAATGCTAAACTATGTGATCAATTGGAAGACTCCAAGGTTCCTGTTGTCGGGTCTCAACTCATGGATAAGCACATTTGGTCCTTGTGATTGTTGTTACTCCAAGGGGCCTTACATACTTCTTAGGGATAAATGTCTAACTTTCAAGGAATGATATTCAAATGATATGCAATGTAGCTAACTTACTTACCACTTCTAGATGTTCAATAAAGAAAGTGCAAAAGATGAGGGTTGAGGAATGTTACACTACGACTAGGGATGCAAGGTTGAAGGATGATATCTAGTGAAACTCTACTAATCTTTGCTTCAACATGCAAGAAAATCTATGCAAAGGCTAAAGCAATCTTCTAAGGGAGTTAGATGATTTTCATATCAATACCAAACATAGACACCATTAATTAAATGCATATCAATGATTGAATAACAATTGAATTTAAGCGCATACAACGATTCCAGTTGACCGCACAAGGCGAATTTGCAATCAACAAACTGCTAGTGGTATGGATTGTGAGTTTCACCAACAATCACACACAACATTCTATCATTAAACTTAAATAAAATGTTAAGGCTTGAATTGAGAATAACCATGCAAATGCTTTAAGGATTGAATAGAAACGCCATACTTCAGTGTCTTTATTAATCCAGCAACAAAATAGCAACAATTCTTCAAGTCTCTCTTCTTTTACAAATGGAAGATGGAAGCTCATATAGAGCTCCAAAAGAATGAAGGGCCAAGATTAAACCACTTAAGCCCTAATCAAGGTTTCCAACCAATTTTACTAAATACTAAGCAACAAAAGTGGAGCATTATCTTTATCATCGACAACGAGGAGCAAGAACCAATAAGAAATTTGAATGACAACTAATCTTCCAGCAGATCTTCTTCTAGAACCTTGTTTCCTTTATCCCTTTCCCTGATTCCATATGCAGCGAATCTAGATATGATTGACTCGATTTCTTCTATGGCGACACTTGGCAAGGCGTCTAGTTGCAGATCCACCACGTCCAACTAATCAAAACAAGCCTCAAGAGTTTTTTCCCACTTTGTTTGCCTTCTTTGGAAGTGATTGATGAAGATCATGAGTGAAAGGATATCATTCAACTGGCCTTCTTGAACTGACTCTAACCCCTGGAAGTAGGCACTCTTTACCTTCTTCTTTAACTCTTCAAGATCTAAACCATCTTCTTCATCCATTTCTTGTCCTAACAACTCCTCCAATGCTACAAGGATCTTTGATTGAATGCCTTTAATTGATTCCTCCAACCTTTCACACTCTCCTTTCACTCTATCAAGTGTTGTTTTTATCATCATCAAAGAGCTATGCCAACGATGGAAGTCATAAATGTTACCCTCTTGGATTATACCTTCTTGTATAAATACTTGAATCTAAGTATATCGCAACACCTTGAGACGAGCAATCATCTTATCTTGTGCCATTGGCGAGTCTTCCCACTAATTTTCCATGCTTTGAAGCCTCCCTCTAAACATTACCACTTCAATATATATTCTCACCACCTCTTGTAGAAACTCTTCTGCTTGCTTTAAGATATTTTCCATCCATCTCTTTAATCCTTGGTTTGAATTTTTCATTGCTTCAAGATTCTCAAATGACTCTTGGGAGATGGAAGGAGGTGGAACAAATGTTTCATCTTCTTGTTTGATAGGTTTCACTACTCTTTGTATGTACTCCTTCAATCTTGCCTTTTATGCTTCTACCCATTCATTTTTTCTTCTGCTTTGCGGAGCCTTCGTCGAATGCATGTGAGATTATCCCCCAACTCTTGAAATTCTTGCTCTTCAATAGTGTGTCCAAGGTCAATTGTCTGTACTTCATACTCCATGGTGGTGATCTTATCTCTAGGTTTGTCAACGATAGGGATTGCTATTCGTAGTATGCGTGATCTTGAATCGTCCCTAGAGATGTGGGAGAGTTTTGCCTTCTTTTGTTCCTTAGCTTGATTAATCCTTGCAAAGAAATCATCTACGCCTCCAATACGTTTAACTTCCACACTTGCTTTCTTTTTCATCCTTTCCTTTAGCCAATCAGGAACCATAGACAATTCAATCCCTTCTTCCAATCGGCTATCTCTACTGACTTCCTTCGAGGTTGAAATGGCAGCTTCATCTTGATTCCCCCTTATATTTTGATTATGACCTTCTAGATCTTCCATTATGATTATTCTTTCTTCTTCTACATGTGATGTCCCCGATTTTGGCCTAGAATTGTTTGTGTTAGATTTTTGGAGAAATAAGGGAAAATTATTTAATTTAATGTTATATAAGTTGTCTCATTATATTTATTTAAAGACATGTGAGATGACTTTATATTTTATTAAATTAATACAGTGACAAGTATAAAATAAAAATAATTAAAAAGTCACTTAAAAAATAATAAAGTGTACCTACCCTCTTTTTGAAGGAATCTTATGATGGGTTATGAAAAGAATAAATAGAAGAGGGTAATTCATGGATGATCATCAGTTGTTGTTATCTCTTATTGTGTTGTGGTTGTGGAGCCAAGGGCTGTCCGCACATTTGATCTTAGGGAACGATACCTCCCTTTGATCCGCATAACTGAGGAGGTGAAAGACCCTCCTAAGGGTTGCCTTGAGAGTGAGGAACATTCAGTTCTTCACATTGAGCTAACTGGACTTTTAATATCAGTTCATGGTGGACGAATTTGACATGTCTTCAGCTGTTGGGGTGTGGTGATTTCAGCTCTTCATTGGCTTGTATGCACATCGATTTTTACTTGAAGGCTAGACAATTCTATTGGAGGTTTATTGGAGGTTAAATTGTGGAGAGACTGCATCATTTCAGGTCTGAGACAAAATTAACCAGTCCCTCTATGCATCTCGATTTGCTCATATGTCATTATGAAAGCAGCCTTTCAAGGATTTGTTGACAGCAATTTCATCTAGAGGGAAGGGCGATTCTTTGTGAAGAAGATTGAAGGGGTTGAAATCAGTGTTGAGCATCCATTTTCAGGTCTGCAGAAATTTGTATCAGACTGCTCTAGACCCACGATTTTGCAGATCACACATGTTTGAGCATCGAACTTCATCTTGATCAATAGCGCTTCACTCTAGGGGTTAAGGCGATTTGTCTTTGACAACATTTGGAGGCTAGCAGCAGAGATATTGTTTATTACCAGACCCTCCATTATCAGCTGCAGGGGCGACTTGAGAAAGAGGTCGAATTAGCACCTTGGAGTCTTCTTTGACCACAATTTTGTTTGCTTCTTATAGGCGCTTTATCCCAGGTTCAATTGCCAAATTAAATTCCTTTGTAATTCTCAGTTTGAATGCATGAGTTTATGACTGTCATTTGTCCTCAGAATTCTGAGAATTAGTAATTGTTATTAGTCCATGTATTTGATCTTTGTAATGTCGTTTCAAGCTATCATATGAATAAAGGTTGAAGGAGTTTATGGCTGCATCTTCTATGATTAAATTCTGAGGTTGTATGACAACTATTTGATATAATGACAGCTAGTAGATGTCCATGTTTGAGAGCTTCATTTGTCTTGCAATACAACTAGGTTGCTGTCTAAGCATTCCAGGATTAACATTCTTTTATTTCAAGTTGTTGGTGAATGTTGTTTCATTAAAAGTTAGTGTTTGATGTCCCTTATATCAAACTGACACTAAGACCAGCAGACTGAGACCTTGTTAGCCAAGTGTTTGACAAAATATCTAAGCCAAAAGACCAGAATTTTATATCAGAATTGGCAAGGGACATTACACTACACAATTCGGAATTGGTGATGTTCTATCTTGGACACAAACAAGTTGTTCTACCCTTTGCCCATTTCCCAAGTTGTCTTCTTCAACTGAAGTTCGGTTAATTTCTAACTCTCCCACTGAGGAAGTGTTGTGATGATTTCACACATCGCCCCATTGCAAATGGGGACCCCCACTTTTCGCTTTTAGAATAGAAGTTTAGCAAGTAGTTTCTTAGTTTCAGCCTTTGCTTATGAGAGGATGTCAGTCAGAATGTTGAGATGATGTTAAAAATGTTAGAATGATCCTAAGTGTCAAGTTGCCTAAGGGTTTTAATTTAATCTTGCTAAGTGTTGAGTTTCAATTTTGCCTCGACATTTGAGCATAAATATGTCTAAATGAGTATAGGTGGTGGTATTTTTGTGCTTAAGCATCAAGAGGTCCTTTAGGGGTTATTTTCTTGCTCCTAGGAGGTTACTCAAGTCAAATTTGCACTTCATCCCAATGGAATTCCTATTTTCTTGCTCAAATTTTGATGAATTTGGCCAAGTCCTGATGCGTTTTGATGATATTTGAAGTATCCGGATGATTTTAAGTGGAAAAATCATTAAATTCCCGATGAAAATTAATGTTTTAAGGGTCTAAATGTCAAAAATCTTGATGGGAGGTGCTTTTCCCACCACATTTCCGATGACCATTAACTTTCCCCACTCAAAATCCTAATGGGAAGTGAATTTCCCCTGCATTTCCGATGGACCCTATTTTTCCCCCATTCAAGTTCTTGATGGAGGGTGATTTTCCACTGGGAGGCTAAAATTTTGACTAAATGTGGGCAATTATCCTGATGACCCGCGTTTTTCCTCTGGAATGTAGATGAATTTGATGCGGATGAAATTTGATATCCTGATGAAGAACGATTGTCCCTCAATGGGCAATTAAGGTGGTAAATGAATATTTTTCATCTAGATTTTCATCCAGACATGGGGCAATTTTCCACCAAGCTGTTATAAAGGCAAAAGTTTTATCCCACATTGCTTGTGTGGTGAAGTTTCAAGGTGAAAACTAGTTTAAAAGAGCCTGCCCAACATTAAAATAATATTATAAGTGCTGATCGTGATAGTTATGTGACTGATTGAAGGCAAGTTAGTGGTTTTCCAGCAAGGCGATTTTGCCTAAGTGTCCATTGGACACCATTTTGGAGAGCTAAGTTGCAGATTTGAGGAGATCGTTTGCCCAATCAGACCTGGGCACTGCCATTGAAGGAGAGTTGCAGCAAGTTTGGTGGATGTTCATGCGACATTGGGCAATTTGGTAAGGGTGGCGCCATGATTGGGAGTGCCACAATTTTGTTTGGTGGCTGATCATTTCACTTTGTGGAGTGATTTTATTGGTTTTGCTGAGTTTTGTTGATGCTAAGGGGCTGCCATTGGACTAAATCTGAGTTATACTCCATAGCTGGTTGCTATTGTGGGTGATTCTAATCACCATTGTTGCTAATCATTGACTGGAATATGCATTCTCCGACCTGATTTTCATTTCCAGCCTTAGCCGATTTATTGGGAGGTCATTTTAGGGTGGTTTGGAGGCATTTTATGAGTACACCATTGCTGGTGTGAAGTCTGAAACTCCATTCTCAGGTTGTCTTCAGACTTATTCTTCATTTCCAGCCACCTCTACACTTGGGAAATTTCACTTGTGCATCATCCTTATGAATTTTTTAGGCATTTGGTGGAGCTTCCATTGCTGATCTAAGTCTGAAACTTCACTTTCAGATTTGTCTTCAGACTTAGATATTCATTACCAGCCCTTTGTTTGTACCCAGATTTGGCAATCTTCACTTTAGAAAGGTAAAATCCATCAAATACAAGTGTTTCCTATGACTACAACAAGTTTAAATGACTGATTTATTGAAGTTGCAGGTTGCCTTCAGACATTGGGCAGCCATTGTTGGACCTTGGAAGGGTGTCTTCAGACTTTAAGAACTAAAAATCAGACTTTTCCACACCCTTTTCCAAGCATTTTCAGAATTGTGGTATATTTCCGAGCACTAATTTTGATAATTTTTCTGAATATACCAAGTTGTCTTCAAACTGAAGCTTCATTTCCAGCCACATGGTTATGCTCAGGCGTGACCTTTTTTGAGCTTGGAAAGGTGAAACAACTTAAGTGCAAGCATGTGACAGGGCTATAAACACTTCCAGCCATTGATATTCATCATTTTCTAGGTGTCTTCAGACTTTTTGGAGCCATTTTCAGACTTTCAGAGGGTGTATTCAAACTTAAGAATCAGAAAATCAGACTTCAATTCACCATTTTATGAGTATTTTCAGACATTGGAAGGCATATTCAAACTCGGTCCTCAGAAAATCAGACTTTTATTACAACTTTGATATCAGAAATCAGTCACTTTCTAAGTGTTTTCAGACCTCCAAGTGATATTTCCAGACCTGGACATTCATTATTGGGCACCAAATCATACAATTGATCAGACTTGAATTAAGTCTGAAAATCAGGTTTTCTTGAGGAGAATTTTCCAGATTTCAATCCAGACCTTCACATTTTCCGAAATTGGTGTTACAACCGGATTACCTATCACAAGTTGGGACAAATGTTGGGAACAAAGTCCCCATGAGGTTAGAAATTCCACTCCATCAAATGATGATGAAATCAACACAAAATTTTCAAGGAGAATGAGTCTGGATGAAAGTCGGATTTCCACTTGAGGGCAGAATTACAAAGGAAGGGACGAATCAATAACAAAGTTGTCCAAATAGGCATCAAATTTCCACCAAGTGAAAGAATGGACAAGGATAATGCAAATGTTTTTAGGAATGAACTATCCCTATGCATATGGATTTCCCACCAAGGTTGAAATGAAGTTGATCCCATAGGTGTTTGATTCGATACTTGTTTGTTTTACAGGTTCACTACAAGTGAAGCATGATGATCAAGGCTTGAAGAGGATGCATATTGGAAGGACAACACAACAAATGTGGATGGGGAAGATCAACACTTCAAGGATTGGAAAAGGATTTCAAGACAAGGATTCCAAAAGGCAAGGATGTGAACTAGATCGAACATGAAGAGGACTTCACCTTGATGGTGAACAAATGAAGGAAAGCAAGTCCAAGACATGAGCACAAGGAATTTCACATCATGAAATCCGGAACTACATCAAGGAATTTCAAGGTTCTAGAACATTGAGGAGGAAATAGTTTGTGGAGAATTCCCTAACATATGGATGGAATGCAAAGTATCAAAAGGAATTCTAAATGTCACGAAGAATGTTCAAGGCAAATTGATTAAGTCTATGAGGCAAGTTGAGGTGGCATCCTAGTCACCATTCGTTCTATCAAAGGGTACCAAGTCAACGTTCATTCAAGGAGGGAATAGGTGACACATGGCGCTACATCAAAGATTATTTATCTTACCAACCCTCATCTACCATTGGATCACATGTTGGTGGCTCCATTTTTTATGTAAACCCTAATTAGGGTAACTTTAGGGCTGCATTGGCATGATCTTGGCCCTTGATTCTAAATGAATCTTGACCATTCATCTCTTTGGAGGCTCTATATAAACCCCATTGCCTCTCATTTGTAAGAGAGAGATTTTTTAGAATTGTCAATATATGTTGCAAATTTGAATACAAATCATTGTTCAACTTGATGGTGATTTTTGTTTAAGTGTTGTGTGCATTTGAGGTTCTCATTGCCTCCAAGTTAAATTAGAATTTTCTTTCAAGTATTTTAGATTGAATGAAGGAATTTGTTGAATGCATTTGTGTGGAATCCATTTAATCCATGCCACTAGCCTCTTGCTGATTGTAAGTGTGCCTTGCGTGGTCAACTGGAATTGTTATACATCCATTGTTGCGCATTAACGTGAATGGTATCAATGTTTGATGGTAACAATTTGAACGTTTATGAAATATACCTTAGATGATTGCACTAACCTTGTGTCAAGTTGTTCGATTTGACGATGAGCCCTTGCCTAGTAGGATTCCATTGAATCATCCATCCTATTCTTGCATTCTAAGCCTTAGAATAGAATTCCTAAACCCTTTCCCTTTTGTCCCTTTTTCCAATTCAAGTTAATTTAGAAAAGAAAGCATCACAAGATTGCAATATCAGATGATCAAGTTCCAATAGTATTCAAGCATTCATGTACAACGTAAGTCCCCTTGTGATTCCAGAATTAGCACATCAAGCCATTGAGCTTATCCACAAGTCAAGACCTGACATTTCATATCCTTGGAGTTGTCTCATTTGATCGCGAAGCATAGCATTTGAGAGACTTTGTTCAAGAGAGGGTAAGATACCTTGGTATTTTAATATGTGTTCGCATATGCATAAAAAACACATCAACTAGAACTACTTGTGTGAAGAGGTAGTGTTTATCTTTGACTTCTTTCTTTTGGATTCAACACTAGCAACTTCCTTTTTGACACTTGTATTCTTCCTTTTCTTGGAGACTTGAACTTCTCCTTTGCTATTTACTTCTTCATTGCTTCATCTTTTTCAGAGGAGGAATCTTCATCCATCTTACCATGAGTGATATTCCATGACTCCTCAAGTTATTGATTTTCTGATCAACCCACCATATTGAGTTATCCAGCACACCTTTCATTAATGTGTTGATATCAGTACTTGTTCTCCTTCATCTTCAACTTGTGTTAAGATAGATTTGTCCTTTTCTTGTTCATATTGTGTTAGTACTTGTTCTCCTTCATCTTCAACTTGATCTGGAACTAGGAAGATATTACATTTCTTGATGAAGTCAATTGACATCCTAGACCACATCTTCCTTCTAACCTTGAACTCATCTACAAGATTTGCCCAGTAGTCTTCCATATTGATTCTATGTTTAAACCTTTTTCCTCCAATGGTAGGCGTTAAGGATCAAAGTGTGATCTTTGTTTGTACACACCAAGTTGATAGAACTCCAACTCCATGTTTGTTGTCTCAGCGGCTTGGGCTGAATTAACATGTCTCCATCAGTTTACCAATTGAAATAGGGTATGAAATTCCTTGCCTTCCTTCCTCCTTTTGGATGAAATCAAACTCCATTATCTGTCTTACTACTTCAACTAGTACCATCCTATCAGTGGGATATCATGGAAGACAATATGGATGATATGAACATCCTTGAATCCTAATGTATGAGAATTTGGAGAATTGGATGAACCACCAACCAAACTTTTCTACCAACACCATTGCTCCTTTAGATAGTCTTATGTGGAGTCCTCCTTGCAACAACCGAGTGAGATACATTGTGAATACATCATTGACTCTCCTAAAGTGTTGATTTTCATGTAACCACAACTGAGGATGGCAATCATAAACCTTGAGTTGTCCTTTCTTGATGCCTACCTCTCCCTTGCATATCAACCCTTTATACCTTATGTGTCTAGCCAATGCATACACTACATAGGAGCTCATGTAAAATGTTTTTGTTCTATCCAATTCTCTCAACTATATGTCTAAGTTATCACTGATTAACTTAACCCAATTTATCATCTTCAAGCCTAGAGAAACTTCTTCCACATAACAAAACATCCATACCTCAAATATTGTTCCTTGTGGACACCCCATGATCCTATTCAGTAAGAACACCATATCACCGTACTCCTCTTTGAAATCAGAATATAGAAACTTCTTTGGTATCTTGGATTGCAGTTTCTTGGGTCCATTCATCCAGTTTGAAGTGATGTGGTTCATACATCTTTCGGATGCCTTTTCAAAGAAAGCTTTTGATTCTTGCCTAGTCAATTCAACCATCCCATCATGGTGTGGGATACCAAATGTTTCCCTGATTGCTTCCTCTATGAGGTGTGCTAAGACCATTCCATTGGATGCTACTTAGTCCTTTCTTCGGGGTTATAGTATTTTGTGCATTCCACCATCAATTCACTGCATTGGACTGCGGGTGGGAAGCCAGCGGCTTGACAAATTCCATTCTTGATCATGTTGGTTGCCATGGGAGAAGGCATTGGATCGCGTGTGCCAAACATCCTCCTCTTGAACTTGGTCAAGTCGAACTGCTCCAAGTTGGTGTCTCCAATCTTCCTCCATCTTTAAGTAATCTGGGATTCCAGATAAAAGCCTTTGAGCAACGCTTTCATTTGATCCTTCCTTGATCCTTCTCCCGACATGTTCCTGCAAGAATCTCAAAGTTAGAATACTTTAAAATTGAATTCCACTAATGTTGTCAAGTTCTGATATTCTTTATGTATGCTTTTAACTATTATAAAATCAGAACTTAGAATAATTTAAATTCTGGAAATTTCATGATAGTGCATGTAATTCGTACTTCAAAATCTGAACGTTACAACCTTAAGATCTGATCATTACTCAGAAAATCTGAATCATACCTCTTCTCTTTTAATGATTAGCAAATTCTGAAATTAGGTTTCTGAGTTAAGGGGATGACTGAACTTTAATCAATACTCAGAAATCTGACTTAAACTGTTGGGCTTTGGTCTTTGACCAGCCTTTCAATTCCCTCTTCTAATGTTTTGATGTTCAGGATCTGCTTCAAACTGTAACTTCTTTAATTGCATATTCGTAGCATTTACTTTTGACCTTTTGCTCTTAAGGTAAATTCGCTGAGTCTTCCTTTAAGGTAGATTCAAATCGACTTGTTCAGATTCATGTTGGTGAGCTCCTCTTTCTCTTTTTTATGATCATTCGATTAATAACTTTTGAAGTGACTTTGAGACAGTCTGATATTGTACAATTTTTATAGGAGAGCAGAAGTGACTTTACTTTGAATTTGTTTTCGTTTGAAAGTCTCCTTCAGTTATTTATATGTGTTTTAGATGAGAAGTCACACCTCTCCATGTTCTCGGGGAAGGCTGACTTGACATCTTAAGGCTTACAATAACAAAATCGCACGCACTTCTTCTCCTCCCTTTAGAGGGCCGACTTGGAAAATGGATTGAAAAATTAAGTTGAAATTTAAATCGTCTTTCTTTATGTGATCTTATTCAACCTCTATCTGTCCAAGTTGAAACTTGCTTTGTCATTTGTTTTAACTTACTTGTTTAGATGTTCTAATTTTGATTTGATACTTTCCAACCCTCACCGTTACAACTTAGAAGTCTTATGTTTGTGATGCGCCAATTTTACTCCTTTGTTTTAGCAAATTTACCTTGAACTTCATATCATCCAGCTTACATCTTCCCAACTCACATCTTTAGAGGTTCGATTTTGACTTGATAATTTCCAACTCCCATCCTTGCAACTTAAAAGTCTCATGTCTACATCTTCATTTAACGAATTTACCTTTCTTTCTTTTCCAGCAAACTTTCAAATTACATCTTTAGAAGTTCGACTTTGATACTCAAGTGTTTTTAACCTCCATCTTTGCGACTTAGGAGTTTCATCTTTGTGAGAAGCTAGTTTTAATCTTGCTTTGTTTACCGATTTCATCTCCCTTATCTCCTAGTGAATTTCCTCTCATCTAACTTGTATCTTTCTAACCTCTTGGTTTCTTAAATTCGCCTTACTCAACCCTCCAAGTGTAGATGTTTCATTTCAATTTTACTTGCTTGGGTGCCTTTTCCCACAATCTTGGGTTAATTTACATCTTCTTCTACCAAGACACATCCTTGGAAGTTCGACTTTGAGACTTGATGATTTCCAACCTTCATCATTGCAACTTAGAAGTATCATCCTTCTTATCAACTTAAGTTGATGCACATGTTTTCTACTTTGACAATTTTGCCAATTCACACCCTTGGAGATTCGATTTTGATAATTTTCAACCTTCATCCTTGCAACTTACGATTTTCATCTTTTCATCTTCCTAAGGAGTCGGTTTGTCTTTGCCCTTTTGAAATTTGCTTAACTTGAATGTAAATTGACCTCTTTCCTTTCAGCGTTTATTTCCCTTCTAAGGAAGATCGACTTCCTATGACTTGAGGTTGATCTTGAATCTCCTTCTCATCATTGGGAGTTAAGTTTGAATAGGCATTTGGTTTCTAACCAACTTAGGTTGAACCGCAGCCACTTTCTCGTCATTGAGGGTTGACATTCATTAAAGCAATTTCACCTTCTTACCAATCTAAGTTGATCCACGGGTACTTAGAGACTTCCTACCAACCTAAGTTGATGCACAGGATCTCCTCTGGAACTCTTAACTTGATCTTCACCCTATTAGCCTTAGCACAGTGAATGACAATAGTTTTAGGGCAAAGTTTATCATTTTGAAACTTTGGGAGTTTGTTTGAATCGTGCAAATTTTACCAGCCAAGACCGTTTTGAGACCAAGTTGCTACTCAACTAGAACCCTATACAACTAAAGAGACTAAGCTAGGCAAGCAAAAAAGGGGGGTCCCCATTTTCAATGGGGTGATGTGTGAAGAATTCACAACAGACAGACCCCACAACAAGTCTTATTAATGTTAGAAGCCATCTAAAGCAAGAGTTATTGGTTTCTAGCCAATTGTACCAAACCTGGGACAAGACAGATTTCCAATTTCTAAGATAAAGATTAAGTTTTCAGTTATTGTTCAAGGACTTCAAAACCCTTTGGGTGTCAAATAGCAAAAGCTAAAACTTCTTGGCAGTTACTTTAGAAATTTGAATACCATCAGACCATCTTAAGTTGTCCAGCATTTCAATATTAAAGTTCATCTTCACAAGAAAATTTCAACTATACATGCCTTTAAACAAAACTGAGAAGATTATCTTCTGAGATTTAGGGATTGATATCTTATTTTTAATTATTCTCCTGTTATCACTTTATCATTGACCAAAATGCCTTTGGCCCACACTTTAATGCAGAACCTATAAAACAACGTAAGGATTATCTTTTTGTGCCAAGTTCCACCAAATAGACCTAAAGCTAGTAAAACTCCCCTCAACCCTGCAAAAAAAAATTAATCCCCAGAAATTAAGTGCCTTATTTATTCCCATGGCCCCAGATACTACAAAACACAGCAAACTGTGAAGGCTTAACAACAAACTTACTAAATAGTAGATCACAAAGATGTAAACCCTTCCAACTCTTGTTATGTTTAGGAAGAGCTAAACATATACTATTGCAAATTAAGGTCTTCTGATGTCCAAAACCATCTAGGGATTTTTAAATCCATTTAGTTGCAAGGGTTATTCCCTAAAGTTTGAGATTCTTAAGACCCAAGTCGCCTTTGTCTTTTGATAAACACCATGCCTAATTAATAGCATGCCTTTTCTTATTCCATTTCCCATCAAACCACAAGAAATTACATATTAGTTTCTAAATTTTATCTACTCTATAGCTACCAAAAAGCCAAGATGAAGCATAGTAGATACTAAAAGATGAAAGAACCTTTTCATAAACTTGCAATCTGCTAGGCAAGAATACCTAAATATCAAACAATTTTAGTTGGCCCTCCCTATTCCCCCCCCCGCCCACCTTTTATCAAAGAAAACAGGAGGGTTATCCTTTCAACTTAGAAAACTAGATTTGTTAGCCAAAATCTTTAATTTCAAACACAATATTTCTCCAACCTATTAACCACATTCCCAAAATTATCATCCAATTTTTAAAATAGAGTTATCATCTGCAAATTGGGCGTTTATTAATTCACTACTATCAAGTAAAGTGATACCTTTGAGAAGAAATGTAGAGAGGCCTCTCTTAACATGTACCTGGAAAAAATGACAAGAGCAGCTAGGACCAAAGGACACCCCTACCTTATAGACCTCTTGTTGGAAATATTGTCATTGATGTCAAAGGAATTTATTTAAGATTGTTATCATCAATGTCAAAAGAAGAATGAGGAGATTGTTAAAAGTTATCATTGATCTTCAAAGGATATATCCCATGATCCAAAAGGACTGGTGGTGAAGTAAGTTGTCACAAGAAAGAAGTGCCTAGAAAGGTTAGGTTTACTCAAGGATGGAACTCATCAGATATGTAGTTAGTAGTTTTACAGACATATTTTCAAGGATGGAACTCATCAGATATGTAGTTAGTAGTTTTACAGACATATTTTCTTGTAAGAATAGAGTTCTTGTAATGTAACATCATATGATCATGACAAGGAAGATATATCTCAACTTGTTAAAGGACATGTTACAAGATGGGTGCAGCATATTAATGGAGTTGTTTTAAGACAATAGTTGACTATATGCAATATTGATATTGCAAGAGAGTGAACTATTATCAGAAAGAAAACAGGCAATTATAATGATCACAACCTACAAACTACCAAAACAACCTACAGGAATAACTTCCCAAAGAAAAGCTATTCTAATTTATTATTGACTAAACATTGTTATATTTATTTATTTATCTAAACTACGTACTAAGGATGTAATACATTCCAACATTTCCCTCTTATTACATCAATACAAACAAAGGATATTACACTAAAAGGAATTAACACAACAACCCTTCTAGAAACTTCAATGTAGCACCTCCACCAATTCTCTTCGCTCACCCAAGAAAGACCAAAACTCCATCGATTGATCTCCTAACTGTCAAAACTATAAATCTTCAAAGTAACAATGAATCAATACATACTCAATTATTCAAAAGTACACCAATCCTTTTGTGAATCGAGACAAACTCCATTATCCACAAGAAAAACACCAACCAATTGTGAATCAAGACATTCAATTATCCATATTAACACTCTTTTTGTGGATCAAGACTTACTCAATTATCTATAAATACAAACATGACAAACTGTGGATTAAGACTACACAACCATCCATAGGTGCAACTCACCAAGTCTATGATTTGAGACATCCTCAACTATCCACAAATCAAAAACAACTGCCATGCCCCCCCCTTATTGATAAAGGGACTCAAAATGAAACTAGTGCTTCCTAGGCAAAGTGTCATCTCAAAGCAAGAAGCTAGATCGAAATGATAAAGTTCCTCTTGCCTCTAATGCCTCCAGCCTCCAATGATACCTCCTTAATTCTTAGACAAGATATTCCTCCTCATTGTCAATGTGGGGAGAGTCCTAATCATGTATTGCAAAATCATGCCTTTCAAAATTAGTCTTAGTAGCAACCAAAGTGTTATTGTCTTCAATTTGCCATCGATAAAATCTCTAGCACGTTGAATACAAATTAATAAAATGTGTCCTCTTTAGTTACAATAGAAGCATTGAAATTTGTATTTTTCCCTATTGAAATTCTAGACTTATTTACAAATAAAGCAATTTCTTCAGTAATTGGGTGATTTTTAGTGACTTTTCTATTCATCAATCAAATAATATATCACGTTTTCTAAGCTCGGATTCAGTTTGTTTAAAATAAATACAATGTCATCAAAGCTTGAGACATACTACTTAATAACATACCTTTGGCATCATCATCATCATCAACTTTAGATTTTATACCAGCAAGTTACTTACGGGAACGAAATGTATTAATGTGCTAAACAATACTATCACCTTCTTTCATCTTCAAGCCAAAAGTCTTTTGCTTAATGGACATCTTGGCACTTGAAGCCTATGAACCAAATAAAGAATTAAAAACCCTCCCATATTGGTTTTGAAGTTTTTATATGATCTAAATATTCATCAAACAATTTGACACCAATCAAGGTTGCGACTTTACAATCTTTTGCTACTCATTTTATAGCTTTATCTACATCTTGTGTTTTTATTTAACAAATCCATTGACAATATCCCAAAGATCATTTTCTATTAAAACCAATGCACCTTAACTTGACATATATGAAAATCATGCCCCTCAAATTTAGAAATAACATATGATTTCTCCATTCAAACAAAATCAATCTTATCACACCAAAGCATGCAAATTCAACAAAACATCCTCCTTATTTCTACTTAAAAGAAAATAAAACTCCTTATATCATTAGAACTCCAATTGCAAAAGTTTATATTTCTTTTCTTTTTAGAAGTCCAGAATTATCACAAAAAATCCCTTAAAACAGTAGTCCCCTATATACTTGCTAAGCCTAGCATTCAAAAATATATATACAAATCACTCAATTACTATTTGCAGTTAAAACTGTATGGATAAATCACTAGCTTCTTCCCTTCACTTAAGAGCCCTTTTTCCAACTTATGCCCACAGAAGTTAAATTTATTGTTTGTGATTATTTTAATAGAAAGTTGTCGGCTCATATAACCAAAATACCCTTCTCTCTTTCATGCCAAGCTCTAAGGAATGAATCCACATATGTCCTTGAAAATAGAACCTACTAAATCTTCCATGCTCCTCCAACTCTTCCTCTGCCATGGTAGTCAATGCGTACGGCCACTTTAGGTTCCCTTCACAGCATGGGGAATGAAGACATTGCTCATACAATCCCTTGTTTCTAAGCTGCCTCGAATCAAGTTGCATACTTTTGCATCAGTAATCAAGCATGTATGACTATATTACAAAACTCTATTTCTATTGGGATCTTCTGAAACTCGTTGCAATTGTTGATTTTGCCATATTACTTAAGCATTTGAGTCTACAATGGAATTTGGGGGAATGCTTCAGCAGCCTAATATTTTGCTCTATACCATTTTAGAACAAGGAAGAGTGTGAAAGTGTGAAGTTAATATGCCATGAATCATACACAAATAATATGCAAGTGATATTTGTAATGTCCCCTTTTCAATTCATTCCTATTCCTATGTGATTAGCCTATCATTCTGACCCTTGTACGCTAATAATTGTGAATAGAGGGTCTTCTGAGGTAGGGGCTTGATTAATGGGGGTTCTCGTCTTCTCCAAAATTCAATATGTTCCAGTTTGGTCTTCATTTGGTTCAGATTGGACTTCATTAGGGCTCTATATGCATTACTAACTATTTATAGTAAGTCAGAGTTACATAGAGAGGGACCCTTTCTATTTTTAGTAAGGCAGTTGCACGTAAAAAGGATTGAATGGTTAACTTCTGGGTGCAGACGAAATCGAGAAATAATGTTTATTTGGGGAGTTATGATTATTTAATTATTAATAAAGTGAACACTTTATTAATAATTAATTATAATAAGGCATTTAATGTTATATTATAACGTTATTAACGTTATATTTGCATCATTAAAAAGGGGGCCAATTGATTATTTAAGTGATGTGCCTAGGCCAAGGGGGTGAAATTAAGTTATAATGCCAACATTAAAAAAGTTTAATGAGTTAAAAAAGTGGTTTTTTGGAGAAATTTGTCCCCCCCTTGGAGAGATATAAATATACATTGAAGAAGCCAATAAACTCATTCTAGATGCATTTGTTTTGAGAAAATTGATTGAGTTTGTGGAGCCAAGGGTTAATACAGATCAATTTGTCTTTGGGAACGAAAAACTCTCATTGATAGCATAACTGAGGTGGTGAAAGACCCACTGAGGGGTTGCAGCTGAGAGTAAAGGATATTTCAGTCCTTCACATTAGAGCTTATTGAGATTTCGCAGAAGTATTCATGGAGAATAATAAGGAGACATACTTCAGCTTTAGGGTCGTTTGATGTTCGTTGTATCTAAACCTTGAGGAAGAAGATAGGCGGTTTATTTTGGAGCTTACAGGTGAAGAATCAACATAGGGTTTGAAGCAATTTGAAAGTATATCTATTGCAGACCTAAGTCTTTATCATTGGCAGCCATTATCGATCAGATTCCAAGCTTTTATTGCTTCTACAGTACCCGTTAAAAGTGACGCTACAGTGCCCATGAACAGTAGTTGCTACAGCACCTTCCTCTTGGCATGTGGGGTTTATATCAAGCAATGGTTAAAGTTTGTCAAGTGCAGATTGCGTACTTGTTGGAGAATGTTTATTGCGGACTTTAATTACTGGTTTACACTTCCAAAAATTTGCTGTCATAACATTTTCAGACCTGCACTCATTGACATGGAAATCCGGGTATGAAAGTATTGCATGCCAACTATTTGTAATAATGCCCATGCATTTTCAATCATTGTAATCAATCTAAAATGCTGCAATTGAAGAGTTTGGAGATACATATGATTACATTCTGAAAATTGTTTGTTATTAGCTAAGAGTCTTGGCCCTTATTTCGACATTTGTAATAAGTCTATTGCCTTCTAATAAAGGGAGATATTGTTAATTTTAGATCAGACTGTAACACAATAACAGAGAATCAAATCAAAGCACATAAAGAACACCAAAAATACCCTAGGAAAACCTTCCTCTTGGAGGTGAAAAACCCAACTATAATCTCAGATCTTATTATGGAATAATCAGTAAGTATCTTTACAATCTGCTTCAACACTTGAAGCTATCAGAACAGCTGTAGTATGGAGTATTCAAGCTAGGGCATATACAACAATGGAATGACTTATCTGCAATACATAGATCAATTCGCTGTCTCAAGAAGGTTCAATGCCCTTTGTATGCAGTTCGCTGTCCTTCATATATAGTTCGCTGTACTTTGAACAAGTTTCGCTGACCTTAGAAGATAATTCGCTATGCTTCAGATGATATTTGCTGATCACAGGGGTAATTTGCTGATGAATGCTGAAGGAGAATGTATTCGCTGTGTATAGGATGAATTCGCTGATAGTGTGTGTATATAATGATTGATGCTTTGAATATATAGATGACTTTAGCTTTCCAATTTACCTAAGTCGGCTTTCAAGGAGAGCACTTATAATTACAATTCAATGCTTAAAGATTGGCACCAAAATAGAATCAGTCCCATACGTTACAAGTGACCTCAATATAGGTCAGCCCCAACACGTTACAAGTTACATAGAGATTATTGCATATAAGGCGTGACTAAGGCCAAGGGTCACTTAAACACATACACATGCTAGGTCGGCCCTAGAAGGGATCCAACCTAGCTATAACATCAACACTCCCTCTTAGCTAGGGAGGAGACTTTCTCAAGATCTGAGTCACATAGTGACATCCACCATGGCTACTCCCATGGATTGAAAACAAATGAACACAAGTGCTCATCACGCAATCATGATGTCGTCATCTCAACATGACGTTCACCATAGCTATTCCCAGAGGGTGAATAAACACAAGTGCTAGATCATGGAATTTCTTCCATGACATCCACCATACCTACTCGCAGAGGGTGGATCCACCATGCCTGCTCGCAGAGGGTGGAAGAGGGCTTTCACCTCAAACTTCTCCAAGAGAAGAGTGCATTACCACCATGCCTACTCACAAAGGGTGGAAGATACATCTCAATGTATCACTGATGTTGAGTCTCCCTCTTAGCTTCCAATCTTATCTCGAAAGTATGCAAACTTCACCCGAGCAAGAGGCTTGGTGAGAACATCTGTTGTTTGCTCATCAGTGCTAATGTACTTCAGTTGAACAGCATTCCTTTGCACCATATCCCTGATATAGTGATACTAGATTTCCACATGCTTCATTCTGTCATGAAACACTGGGTTAGCAAAAAGCTTCACACATCTCTAGTTATCACTATGGATAACTGTAGGCTCCCAAGGTTGTCCAAACAATCCAACAAGAAGTTTTCGAAGCCACACTGCTTCTCTAGCTGCCACACATGCTGCAATGTATTCTACTTCTGCAATACTCAATGCCACTGAAGAATGTTTCCTGCTACACCAAGAAATCATAGCAGATCCCAAGCTGAAGCAAACTCCAGAAGTGCTCTTACGATCAGAGACACTTCCTGCCCAATCAAAATCAGAATAACCTTCCAAGTTCAGTACTGCGTTGGAAGAGTACTTCAACCCATATCCAACTGTACCACGCAAGTATCTCAAGATATGCTTGGCTACAACTAGATGAATCTGTCTAGGTTCACACATAAACTGACTAAGAGCACTCATTGCATAGCAGATGTCAGGTCTAGTGTTAACTAGATACATCAAGGATCCAATCAACTGTCGATACTCAATAGGATCCACAAGATCTGAACTAGCTGCAAATTCACTCAACTTCTTCAAGTTAGATTCCATGGGAGTAGACATAGATTTACAATCTAACATTCCAAACCTCTTCAAAATATCAATGGTATATTTTCCTGGACTTAGAATAATCTCATTAGATCTTTTCCATACTTCTAACCCTAGAAAGAAATGCATGAGACCTAGATCTTTCATTTCAAATTTTGAAGTCAGATCTTTCTTACATCTAAGAATGAGATGATCTTCTCCAGTTATAAATAAGTCAACACATAAAACAGAATTAACATCTCACCATTGAATACCTTTAAGTAAATATTTCGATCAGCATCATTCTTACAGAAACCTAAGCTTACCAAGTACTTGTCAATTCTTTCATACCAAGCACGGGGAGCCTACTTAAGGCCATATAATGCTTTCTTCAATCTATATACATGAGACTCTCTCTCATGAATCACGAAGCCTTCAGGTTGCTCTATGTAAACCTCTTCTTCAATAACTCCATTGAGAAAAGTTGTCTTTACATCCATCTGATGTAATTTCCATCCCTTAGCTGCAACAATAGCAATGATAGTCTTGATAGAAGTATATCGAGCCACAGGGGCAGCGATTTCCTCATAATCTAAGTTGTCGGTACGGGTACGGGCATGGTTACGGGCACGGGTACGTGGGCACGGAATGCTGGTACGACATTTTTTGGGGGGGGGGCGCTGGGTACGTATGGGTACATCCGTACAAAAAAATGTAAAAATCATAAATATATACATATATACAATCTAATAAGTAGAAACAAAAATTAAATTTAGAATCCCACATATCATCCATATGCTAAACAAAACTTGGAACTATCATATATGGTTCATATTGATATAACTATAACAAAATTACAAATTTACTATAAGTCTAATCTAATATGAAATATCCATTTGTCAAACTTTGAATGTTATGGTAGATATCGAATTCATCGTTCATTGGTTCAACAATAAAATAACACAACTAATAATCAGCAATAGCATCATATGGGTCACTAGGAAGATCAAGATCAACATCATCATTGACATTAGATGATGTAGGTAGAGTACTGGAACCACATGCAGCCTCACTCCCACTTGCACTAGCAGCAAATTGGCTATCAGACTCCCCAGAAAGTAAAGATTGTGTGGTAGCTGAAAAATCCAAATCAGTTCGCTCTAGATCTACATCCCAAAACTTTGTGCTCCCATCCTTGTACTCATTTTGTTTATGAGTAAGAAGGCACAAGTTTGAATGCACATAAACGAGCTCTTCAACCTTACTTGCTGCCAGTCGGTTGCGTTTCACTGAGTGGATAAAGGAGTATGTGCTCCAATTTCGCTCAGATGAAGAGGAACTAGCAACCTATTGAATAATTGACAAAAAGTGAGAGGGTGACAATTATAAAATAGTAAAAAATATAAATTTAGAGAGCAATAAAAATTAAGAAACTTACTTGCGATAAAACTTTGATTGCAAGAGTCTGAAGGTTTGGTGATGTATGGCCATTGAGGTACCACCAAGCATGAGAATCCTTTTTATACTTGTCATAGAGAGCGGAAACGCTTTGACCATTGGAGGCTACAAAATCAGCAAACTCACTTGTCATTAAATCCTCCATTTCAAAATCGGGGAAGAGTTTAGTAAGTGCTGTCCTACACCCTTCACTAACTTCTGAATCTCTATATGGTGGTACCCTTGATGGCTTAGCAAGCATTTCATCACTATAAAATTTGGGAGTCAATGCAAATGCAAGAAGATGTAGTGGGGTGGTCATTTTGTTCCACCGCTCAACACAAATTGATTGAACCTCTTTGAAGAAAGTTTCTTCGAGATCTTGCTCTTTTGCATTGATGATGGCTTTCATTTTCTCAATCATCAAGTCAATGCCATCATATACCTCTCCCAAACATGGGTGATCCATGTCAGTATAACGGATCATAGTCATGATGGGCTCAGTGAAACTCAAAAGATATTCCACTCGATCCCACCAAGTGTCATCTACGATCATGTGCTTTACAGTTGTTGCCCTTTCAGTATTGGATTGCCTCCATAGGGGCCAACTTTGACTAATTACCATGCTAGCAAGTGGCTGTCGCACCTTCACAAGTCGCATCAGGACGATTGTGTTGGATGCAAATCGAGTCTCGGCAACCTATTCAAAAATTAAAAATAAAAATTAGAATACAAAGAAGACATGATAAAAAAAATAAAAAATTAATGATTACCAAAGTGAAATGTAGATTTTAAAAATTGAAGTGTTTCAATTACCTTTAACAACTCCAACTATGAAAATGATCTGAAAATGGCATGTGACATGTTATGGTTTGTGATGAACATTTGGATCTCTTCAGCCTCACATAAATTTGTTTGATCCAATGTATTTTCCTGCCTATCTTTTGTAGCATGAGGTTGATAGAGTGGACAGCACAAGGCGTCCAAAATATGTATTCAAACCGTGTCTCAATCAACATACCTGCAGCTCTACAATTCTGCGCATTGTCTATGTTTTTTACCTCCTTTGCTAGTAAGGTGCTACGCACCTTCTCATAACCTAGCCCTGTGTACCCTTGTGGAGCCTCATTTACCTTTCTCAACATATCCTACCAATATGGTGATCGTACCACATTAAATGACAAACCATTTGCATATAGACATCTTCCAACGGATTGATCTGCAATCTCTCTAGCATCATTCTTAAATGCTCTCTCTAATGGTCCCCTGCTTCTCTTCACAATAATAGGTTCTTCACTAATTGGGTCCAAGAATGGGTGGCTCTCTACCACTATATCAGGAAAATTGCTATAAGATGGAGAAGTAGGGGGCCTCTTTGATCTATTTCCTCTTCCTGTCAACAAAGGATGGTTTGAGGCACGACCAACTCTTGCATCTGCTTCCTCTTGCTCTCTAATATATCCTGCTATTTCTTGAGGTGACATCCCATTTCCATCCTTTCCTAGACATGGTTTGATTCCTTGTTGGGGAATGACACAAAAATGGGCTTTGACACGACTGTAGGAGCTAGTTTTTTTCACACTACAGAAGTTGCATATCCAATTAAATGTTCCACCACCTTTTACTTGGTCTATTATTTTGACATATTTCAATAAAGGTGAATTTGGGTCAGTTTTGAAAGTCCGTTGAGGAGTAGAGCTAGTAGTCGTTGCCATTATGATTTCTACAACGAATTAAAAAATAATTATTAATATTTAATATTAAACAATAGATTATAAATGTTAAATATATAAAATTAAATTTAGTAATTTATTTAAAATAAAAGTGAAATTATTATAATTATGAAAGTAATAACAACATTTAAATTTTTACAAACTTCTAAATTACACAATAAGTAATTAAAATATACCTATTTAAAATTTTAAAATAAATTAAATAATAAAACTATTTTGCTGTTAAAATATTCTTATTTAAAATAATAATAATTAATAAATTATTAACTAGCAAAATAGTTTTATTATTTAAAATTAAAAATGGAAAATTGTATTTTTTATTTTTTATTAGTTTATTTGTTTTAACTTTTCATTTAACAAACTATTAAGTGAATTAACAGAAACAAAGTTCAAACTATAATAAAAATTTAAAATTTAACAAACTATAATAAAAAATTTAAAATTAAACAAACTTTTCCTACCTGCAAGCTCGAAGGAATGGGGGATGGCGGAAGCGGGAAGGAATGGGGGATGGCGTGACACCTCTATGCCTTCGCGCCTGTCGTGGCACCTCCTTCGCGCCTCCTGTCGTGCCTCTCGTCGCCTCCTCTGCTGTGGCAGCTCCTTCACGCCTCCCGTCGCCTCCTCCTTCGTTTTCACTGTGCGAAGGAATGTTTTCTTTTTTTTTAACTTTAGGGTTTAAAATAGCATGAAAAAAACCTTCAAGATTTGTGCACGATGCAGATTCATCAAAGAAACCCTATGGAATCGCCATGTCTACACCGAATGCGTTGGGATTCGTGACTAAAAAAGCGGATACGTTTCAGGTGCAAAAATACAGTACCCTATCTGAATCCATAGGGATTCCAGGTCGAATCCGAATCCAATACGTATCGTATCCGGATTTGGGGGAAAACTGTGAACAACTAGTAACTTAGCTCATAATCTATGCCTTACTTTTGAAAGAAGCCATGAGCCACAAACTTAGCTTTGTATTTCTCAATACTTCCATCAGCAGCATGTTTAATTTTAAACAACCATTTGGAGGATACAACTGACTTACCTTTGGGTCTAGGCACAATATCCCAAACATCATTATTGATGATAGATTGATATTCTTCATCCATAGCATTCTTCCATGCTTGTTGGTTCATGGCCTCTTCAACACTGGAAGGTTCAGACCCAATGATGTTGCACATCAATGCAACATAGTTGAAGAACTTCTGAGGTCTCCTACTTTCTCTGAATGTGCCACTTGGAGCTGCGAACTTTTCTGCCTCCTGTACAGTGTTTCTTGCCCAAAAGGTCTCTTCTTGCTCACGTTAATATCTCTAGGCCCATCAGTAGGATCCATAGGATCAACTGAATCATGCTCTTCAGGTTCTGTAGACTCCCTCTGAATCTCAGTATCATGATCAATATCCAAGTTTTGAGGGTTATCACGAACTTCATAGTCAATCTCCATACTTGAACTTTTGGACTTTTTGAATGCAATATCTTCTTCAAAGGTAACATCTCTACTAACCTCAATATACTTCTAACCTGGAATGTAGATTCTGAATGCTTTGGAGGTGTCGTTGTAACCCACAAGAATTCCTCTCTATCCCGAAGGTCCCAACTCAGTTCTCTTCTCTTTGGGTACATGAGAATATACTGGACTCCCCAAGATCCTCAAGTGGCTAATGTCAAGTTTGATCCCTAAAAATGCTTCTTCTGGAGTCATATCCTTCAATACACAGTGAGGGCATCTATTCTGAATGTATACTGTTGTTCTAGATGCTTCAACCCAAAGAAAAAACTATGCAGGTCCTGATCATGAATCATAGCTTTCGCAACCTCAACTATAGATCTGTTCTTTCTTTCTGCAACCCCATTTTGTTGAGGGTTGTAGGGAACACAAAACTCTCTCTTGATTCCTGCCTCAATACAAAAATCTTGAAAACTACCCAAGGTGTATTCTCCTCCATTGTCAGACCTTAAAACTTTAATTCTTTTCCCAAATAGATTTTCAGCTAAGGCCTTAAATTCTTTGAATCTACCTAGGACTTCATCAGATTCTTTTGACTTTAGAAAGTAAATCCACGTTTTCCTAGAGTAGTCATCTATGAAGATTACATAATACAAGAATCCACTTGGAGAAGCAACAGACATAGGTCCACATAAATAAGAATGCACAAGAGCTAATTTCTCTATAGACCTACTTTCACTTTGACAAAATGGACTCTTAGTGTTTTTACCCATAGCACAACCTTTAAATGTATCATCATGAATATGACTAAGTTTAGGCATACCTTTAACCATCTTCTCTACGGTAGGAAGGGCTCGGAAATGAAGATGTCCAAGTCTTCTATGCCATAGCTCGCTTGAATCAGGTGCTTCATGAATGAGAGCTTGAACTGGACGAACTGAAAGCTTTTATAGGCTCTCATACCGATTCCCAATGACACGAGTTGATTTGATACTGGACTTCTTAGGCCATGCAAGAACTCTTCCCTCAGAAAATGTAATCTGATAACCTTTATCTTCCAATGTTGATATGGAGATAAGGTTCCTCTTGATTCCTGCCACAAACAATATATCACTGAGGTGAAGAGAAATTTCAGAATCTAAGATAAGGGATGTAGTACCAAAACCTCCTATAGAATAGCGCGCATCATTTCCATTGATTACGTGTAGGTTGGACTCCTTCTCCACCAAGTCTGAAAGATGCTCCTCGTAGTGGTGATGTGTCTAGATGCTCCACTATCAATCAGCCATGTATGACTGTCAATAGGAACATTGCTTGACAAGGCAGAGGTGAAGAGGAAGTCTTCAGCATCATTCTAATATGAAACTTCATTTATGTTTGCTCCTTGACTCTTTGGTTGGGATAAGCAGTCTAGCATAGTGACCGAACTTGTCACACCTAAAACACTTGATGTGTGAAAGATCCTTCTTCTTCTTCTTTGAATTAGGGGTTGGATCAGACCTTTGGTCTCTATTTCTCTTGAAATTGTTCTTCCAATAGCCTCCTTTCTTCTTGATGGACTGGGCAGCAAGAACATGATTGTCTTCACAATGAGAGCTTTTGATAATTCCTCTTGCAGCCAATCTTGATTTCTCTTGAATGCAATCAGCACGGAGGCGGTCAAACTTGGGAAATTTGGATCTCCCACTTATGCTTGAATAAATGGCTCCCAAGAGTGAGGAAGACCATTTAATGCAAACATGACAAGATCCTTGTCCACAACTTCATCTCCAATGGCACTGAGCTGATCTCTTAATTCTGAAATCTTCATGAAGTAAGTGATGACTGATTCTCCCTTTCCCATCTTGACTTGATGAAGTTGCTGCCTCAATGCAAGTGCTCTACTTGTGTTGTTGATCTCATACATGCCTTCCAAAGCCTTGAACATATCCCTGGCTGAAGACATCTTAGAGATGATAGGAACAAGATGATCTTTCATGGAGTCAATCAGAATCTTCTTGGTTTTGACAGCATTCTTCTTGAACTGAAGTAATTCATCTTTGTCTTCAGGCACAGGCTGATCCTCTCCTTGCACAAACTCCAAAAGATCATTTTTTTCGAGGGTGACAAGGATTCTGAATTTCCAAGAAGTGAAATTTGAGGCTCTTTCAAGTTTGTCCTCAACTTTCAGACCGTACACCATCTTGAATGCTGGAAAATGGTGTGAAGAGGATGTTGCTATCACAAAGTCTGATCACAACTAAGTCAACCTTAGCTCTGATACCATGTTAATTTTAGATCAGACTATAACACAATGACAAAGAATCAAATCAAAGCACATAAAAAACACCAAAAATACCCTGGGAAAACCTCCCTCTTGGAGGTGAAAAACCCAGCTATAATCTCATATCTTATTATGCAATAATCCGTAAGTATCTTTACAATCTGTTTCAACACTTGAAGCAATCAGAACAGCCGTAGTAAGGAGTATTCAAGCTAGGACATATACAACAATGGAATGACTTATCTGCAATACATAGATCAAGTCGCTGCCTCAAGAAGGTTCACTGCCCTTTGTACGTAGTTCATTGTCCTTCATATATAGTTCGCTGTACTTTGAACAAGGTTCGCTGACCTTAGAAGATAATTCGCTATGCTTCAGATGATATTCGCTGATCACAGGGGTAATTCGCTAATGAATGCTGAAGGAGAATGTATTTGCTGTGTATAGGATGAATTAGCTGGTAGCGTGTGTATACAATGATTGATACTTTGAATATACAGGTGACTTAAGCTCTCCAATTTACCTAAGTCGGCTTTCAAAGAGAGCACTTATAATTACAATTCAATGCTTAAAGATTGGCGCCAAAATAGAATCACTCCCATACGTTACAAGTGACCTCAATATAGGTCAGCCCCAACACGTTACAAGTTACATAGAGATTATTGCATATAAGGCGTGACTAAGGCCAAGGGTCAATTAGTCACATACTTGTGCTAGGTCAGCCCTAGATGGGATCCGACCTAGCTATAACATCAATAGATATAAGGTTACATTTAGTTTATATGTTGTTACATGATTGTATGCCAACTGTTTGTCAAAATTCCAGTCTGCTATTGGTGTACATTTTCTATATTTTGGTCCATGTATTTGCATGCTAAGTCCAAACTGCATAACACACAAGATTATATGACTGTCCAGAAATCCACATAACACGCAGGTTATACACTCTGAAACTAGAACAGCAGGAAATCAGTGAATTGATTGACAATATTCCCTCCGCTTTCAGTCATATATGAGCAGGGGATATTACAATATTGCTTTGCTTTCCCATGTGGCTTTATAAAAGCTGTATTTTCTTGTGTACAAACTACCAAAACAACCTACAGGAATAACTTTCCAAAATCAAACCATTCTAATTTATTATTAACTTCTTTTTTTTTATCTAAACTATATACCAAGTGTTGGAAATATTGTCATTGAAGTCAAAGGTAAGAAGACAATGTTATTATTAATATAAACAGTTCATGGACAAGATTATCATTAATGTCAAAGATGAGAAGATTAATTGTTATTGATGTCGTGTTGCCATTGATGTCCCCATCTCCAATATAGGCATGCCCTGGGCAGCTTGAAGGGGATTTTCATTTTTGTCAATATCTTTTTTTAATTTAACAGGATATCCTTTAGTCCAAGGAAGCAACCAGTACCCTGCTCCTCAAGTTCTTTGCAATAGTGTTATTTTCCCATATTACAACCTATTCTTTGTCCATATTGCAACCTGTTCTTTCCCACATTTTTCCCTGTCAATGTTCCATCAGCTTCTCTTTTGCTTTCATTTCATCTTATCTAGATACTAGCAACTTGTTCTTTGCATTCTAATAATCTATCAGTCACTGTCCTCTGTTTATTATTTTGTCATTCTAGGTCTTCCTCATTGCTGTCTCTTGTATTGTTCTTGGAATCTCTCCATGATCAGCTGCACATCATCAACTTGCAAGGACAGTGCTAATGTAAGGACAGTGCTAATGTCGAGGACAACATCAACACAACATGAAGCATCTTCAGTTTTCTTCCCGATTTCGCTCTTGATCTCAAGCTTGCTTCTGAAGAGTAACGATTTGGTGTTATTTCTTTGATTGTATTAGTTTGTTTGTTGATTATTACTAATTATTTTGTTTTCATAATCTAAACCTATCGAACAACAATT
The DNA here is from genome assembly GCF_030272615.1 of Cryptomeria japonica. Lineage (NCBI taxonomy): Eukaryota > Viridiplantae > Streptophyta > Pinopsida > Cupressales > Cupressaceae > Cryptomeria > Cryptomeria japonica. The sequence continues at coordinate 409,575,420 of NC_081405.1, read as the reverse complement.
CAAGTTTGAAACAACCTGAACAGCTCCAACCACTCAAACAAAACAGCTGCAAATTCAGACATTTGCATTTAAAACGATTTGAACAAACCTATCAAAAAACGAATCAGATCATTGCTACACTCAGAATAGGGGCATGCTCCTAAAAATTAATAAACTTGGAAAATCCTTCAACTTGGATATCTGTTTAGAGGAGGATTGAGAGGGATCCCACCATGATTTCAACATCATCTTTCCATTTATCATCAACATGGTAAAAGTTCTCCTAAATCACTATCGGCTGCAGACATTCAGAGCAAATCAGCAAGCCACTAGTATGGATCACATAATCAAGATAAAAACCAAACAAACCACACGAGCAACTTAAATTTTTGAATGAAATCAACTGTCTCACAAGCTTACAACTTTCAAAACATTCATAAGACCTTTATCGCCACACTTCAACATTAACAACATTGCTAACCAACTAAAATTGCTTTGTTAAAATCGCATTCTGTTATTTCATTAGAACAAGTTAACATGATTGCAGCAATGCATTCTTCTTGCACAACTTGTCTATAAACATTATTGACTGCATCTCAGACTTTCTAACTGTAGCCAATTCGTTATCTTCCAACATTCGTACTTTTACGAGTTTATGACGATGCAACTTTCCACATTTACACTTCTGCAATATCCAGTCACATTGTCAACATTATGATTCTTATTAGCAGAACATCTTACAGCAATGCTTGCTTTTTTGCAACATTCTGAAAAAACATGTCAGTTTGTCAAAACCTGTGAAACCACTTCCCCATCACCACCATACTTCGTCATCTCAACTCACCCATACTTCGTCAACTCAACTCACTCATCGCCAAGAAAACTCCTAGATCAAAACAGGACATCTTTTGAGACTTTTATTTTAGGATCCCTCTTTTGGTCTCTATGTTGAGTTTCCAAACAAACCTCTATGGCTAGTTCTGGTCCGTTCCCAAGAAGCTGTGAATTCTCATTTGCACATGTACAGACCCCAAGGATGAAATGAACAAGGAGGTCTATGACATGATATAAAATGAGAATGTAAATGCTAATACTAGCCTTAACAACAATAATGCTAATATTGATAACATACAAGGAGCCCTACAAAGGGGGATTCAGAAAAGTGAAGGAAATATTTAAAATAGTGGCATGTAAGACTAGCATATGCATCCAATATCACACTCCTTAAGACAGCAATTAAAGCAAACTTGTTCATGAATGTTTATGTGATTAATTTGGAGTCCACTTCAATTTCTAGTTTGTTCCAATCTGCCTTCTATGATTAGTTTGGAGTCCACTTAAATTTCTAGTATGTACCATTCATGGAATACATCAATTGAGATTCCCTTTAACAATGCTCTGCCTTCTATGATTAGTTTGGAGTCCACTTAAATTTCTAGTATGTACCATTCATGGAATACATCAATTGAGATTCCCTTTAACAATGCTCTGCCTTCTATGATTAACATGGTGTTTGCTTCATTTGCTAGTTCCTATTCACTAAATTTTAATATACACATTTTCAACTATTCATTTTAGTTTCCATAACAAAGATTAGAAATGACTAAGCATTATGTCTATTACCTTGCATGTACAACAACAGAGCTTTAGTATTTTAAAATGTTACAAAAACAATATGCAATATCTAGCAAATCCGATAAAAGAATTTAACAATGAAAACATCATAAGTCCCCCAACAAATTGTCACCACTATCCTCTTGTCACTTTTTTATTACCATATTTCATATGATGACAAGGAAGAGATAATCTTAAATTTTGATGCAGAGTCCATATATCATATTTGAATAGCTGCAATTGAAAGAAGAGATGGATTGCACAATTAAATCAAAATCATCACCTGTAAGATTGTTGCCCGCACAGCTTTTGAACAGGCAGTATTTGATCGCATGTAACGCACAATATCCTGAGCAATAAATAAATCATAAGAATTGCTGCCTTAACAATTTAACAATTAAAAGTGCCATATGTTCAACTTAAAAGCATCTCAGCTCACTTGACAACCGGTACTATGACCAAGTAGAACCACACCCTCTGATTCTTCTTTGTTTATTAAGTGGCTGATAAGCTGATCAAGTTCCAAAGCATCCTTTCAAAAAGAAAAAGAAAAATACTAAAATTAGTTAGCAATCAAACTAAAAGAATGAAAAGTAAAATGAATTAGTAATAACTAATTATTTTTTATCATGGCAAAATAATTTTAAATATAAACTAAGTTTTAGACTCTTGGGCAAAGCTACTCTATGTGTTAGAAATGAAATTTTTCAAGATTACCCATCCAATATCAGCTCATTGTTTACCATGAAAACCTATGACTGTAAATGATTATACTTTGTTATAATGATCCACTTTAGTAAATGTAATTTGTTAGGACACTTTGTGAAAAGACAAATGGTGAACAATATGTGTGAACAAATAAAGAAGTTGGTTGTTATTGAATCCAGACAATCTTCTTTGTACACACATTCACAGATTGTAACAAGAGACTTCCATCCTTAGCATGCAATAAAATCCAAGAAGCCATTCTACTGGAAATAATATATGTTACCTTGAGTTTCTGGGACGGGGGGACATATTTCCAAGTCCCCAATTTTTTCAAGCCATTTTTGGGGACAACCAGGGGATGGCAGAGGGGACGGCTATATAAAAATGGGGAAAATTTTAAATATTCATATGAAAACATGGATAAAGCATCATATATACATTATAGAGCCTTACCATATAACATTTGTGTTAAATTGAGAGTTCGCATGAGAGTGAAAGACAAACAAATTAGCAAAACTTCAACCCTAATTCAAATTGCTTTCAGAATTCAAAATGCTGAAGGAAGTATGTTGAATTTCAGAATTTGCATGAGATTGGTGGGGAAACTTGCATTGTTGTTGCTGTTATATAAAAGAGGTCAGATTGCATAATTTCCGAAATAGGTCGTTCTTTCTCTGCACTCATATGTCTTTGAATATCACTATAATATCAATTGCATTAAACAAGCAAAACCTGGAACACACTGAACAATAGTATTAAAACTTACATATGAACAGAAATAAGGTGTTTAAGTGTGAAATTTTGGAACACACTGAACAATAGTATTAAAACTTACATATGAACAGAAATAAGGTGTTTAAGTGTGAAATTTTAGTGTATTGGGAAAGGGGACGTTTAAAACTTTTCTTTGTATCAAAAGGGAACAGCCCAGGGATGTCCTCAAGGCATCCCCCTGTCCTCAGGACGTCCTCCAAATGGGGATGCCTGAAAAAAACCCGAGAACACGTCCCCAAGTAACCTTGGAAATAATGAATCAATATTGCTACGAACCTCTAGGTGAGAACTACTATATGGCTATCAACAAACCTATTATAGTAATCATTACTAGGCACCACTCAATGTTTATCACCGGCATCTTCCTACAATTTAAGATCACTAATTTATTGTTCCAATCCTATCTCATATCACAATTGGCTTTAGCACTATCCCTGCCAAAAAGATATTAAGCAGGTCTACAATCTTTAACAAAGTCGGGTCATTTTCCCACCTTAGAATCAAACAAGAAAACAAACTAATGACGATAACTTAAAGGTTGGGTCAACCATCTACTCTCTATCATTCCAGAATAAATTACCAGCACAATAGAGTTACACACCATTCTATGTCATATATTTAGGGCTTATTCTATATTCACCATAAATATCTTATACAATAATTTGCTTGATATGTTTTGATGCTCTCCAAACCATGGACCATAAACTTACTAAAAACTTGCTTAACCCATAACTATATATAAGTTGTAACATCGTAAATTGTACGCCCTTGATTAGGGTTGTCCAATTTCACGTTTAGATTAGCACCCGCCTTAGTGTGTTGCATTGCATTTTGCATTTTCAAGGTTCCTTTAAGCATTTAATTATTAATTTAATTAAATCTAAGGTCCTTTCTCACCCATTCACATATTAAAAAATTGGACCCTTAACCCTAAGGGTGCCCCTTTTAATTTTATTTTAATTAATCCTGATAAAGTCCTCATTTCGATCTTCAAAGCACATTTTCGCACATCTGAACACCTTGGATTGACACACCGAGCTAGATTTGACTTTGTAATCACGATATCTTGCATCCCTAAAAATTTGGAAAAAAGTCACTTGGACAGGAGCTACCACCACATCGGTCCCGACATTTTCTCCCCAAATTTCGGGAGCTTAATTTGTTGGTATTATAATATTCAAACCCCGCTTTGTGTGAAATTTCATCAATTCTAGGTCAGCCTATGATCAAAATTAAAGTTAGGGTTTCATATATATAACCTTTTCTTTCCTTATTTGAAGGATCCATTCTCTAGCAATTGAAGGAGACCTCTTATGAAGTGAAAGTGCAGGTTTTATGTGGAGTCTACAATTAGCAAATTCATCATTCATCAAATCTTCATCAACCATGGAAGCTTAGGGGATATTGAAGAATAATAAGGCGATCACGGACTATTGATTGGCTTGTACCTCTCCCTTAGGGTTTGGTATGGTTTCATGTTATTTTCATATCTCTATGTGAGTTTTCAGATTTACATATCATTCATTTTCAGATTTACATTATTGTTTTAAATCCATATTGTATTTGTGATTTGAAGCATTTACATTATGTTAATTTAGTGTTTTTACTCCAAACATGGGGTAGAACTCTAGTTTTGAATTTTGGCTCATAGGAATCTTACAAACACATGAGATTCTCGGCCACACACACTTTTCAATACTTTATTGGCTATTTGTGGAGGTGGAAATCACCAAAACAAGGGGTTTGACTAAGGCAAAACATTATATAGCTGCCTACACCATTTTTCAGATTACAAGTGTAGGTACAAGTTTTTGTCGGAGCTGCAAGTTTCCGGGAAGTCTCAGTCAACAAGTGCAGATCCAGATCCAAAATCAAGACCCAACCTTTGGGATCAGAACACCCAGCGCCTTGGTCCTCCTTTGTTGTTTGCAAATTTTGGCAGTTCAAATTCTGAGGACTTCCAAGTTGCAACTTTCCAATTTCTGTCTCAATTCAGCAACAGGGACTTGAGCGTCTAGCGCCCTAGTCCAGCTCAATCAGGCTCAAATTTCAGTGACGGGTGCACATCAGAATTCGCTTTTCAGCCCTATATTTTGTATCTCAGTCTCAGTTCTATATTTGTTTGTTATTTGTTGTTATCTTAGTTGTTCTCATACTTCCACTAGCTTAATTTTTTTGCATCCTACATCTGACTCATTTCATATCAGCAAAGGAATAGAAACACTAAAAGTATTCCTTGACTCTTTCACAAGGGGAAGTCGAAGTGAATCACTTCCTTAGGCTCTTTCGTATTCTAATGTGTGAATGAGTGGGATTAGGTCCTAGTTCACCCGATTCCATTTTTATCCAACACACTAGCAAGTTGGAAAGTGTGTTGAGTAACTTGCCCACATACTTCCAAGTAAGTATCAAGAAGTTCCAAGTCAAAACTTGAAACAAGTTCTCAACAGTACTTGCTGAATTCAAGTCTACAACTCAACCACACATATGTGACATGATCAACATGAAAAACACACTAAAAATGTGGTTTCTCTCTTTTTAGGTCCTCCACACTCTCACTTCTCACTCACACAACAATCAATCTGAATTCTTCTTTTGGCAAATTAAACCATTTGTGGGAAGCTAGATTTAGTTAAAGATTTTCTTTGGGCATGTTTTATTTATTAGTTTTGTTTCCATGTTTTTTCAAATTCGATTTACAATTCTAAATTTTTTTAAACATTTAGATTTGTTGTATTTTGCATTAGCATTCATGTATGTAATGTCCCCTCTCTAAGCCTAGCCAATTTGGTGTTCGTTAGCCTATCCTTTGGGTTCACGTAGGCTAATGTGGATGGTTAGGGAATTCCACTATTCTTAGAGCCGTCTCAATATTGTTCAATCGGCATTTCTATTTTTGACATTGAGCTCTATTGTCAATCAGATTTGTAATGATGCTTTCTAAAGCTTTTTCGGCCACCCGATTTGTGCTCCACATTTCTTGGAGCCCATGGCTATTCACAATAAGTTACCATTTTGACTTTTTTCTTGAATCCTTGTCATCAATTACACCTTGGCACCTTCGATTTCAATATCTGATGCTCCATTGGCATTTTCGTAAATCAAAGGGCATCATTTTAAATAATTTAATATTTAGTTCATAAAGTGTCTTTAATAATATTTTCATTTTGAACTTTGAAAAGTCACTTAATAATAATTAATTAGTTAAATATTAATTGCCTTAAATATTTAAGGCAAAATAATAATTAAATTAATCATTCATTTATTTATTTATGACTAGCAAAAATGGGACATTACATGAGAACACTCAAACTGACACACATGTTGGTGTTAGAAATAAGCCACACCCGGACCGACGATGGACTGGTCTAAGAGGGGCCAGTAGCTCAGTGGTAGAGCACTCCAGCAGCGTATGGCAGGTCCTAGGTTAGAGTCCTAGCTGGTCCATGTCTCAACATGGTATCAAAGCCAGGTTCAGGCTAGGAGCCCCAAGCACACGAGAGGTGTGGCTTAAGGGGGGGTGTTAGTGTTGGAAATAAGCCACACCCGGACCGACGATGGACTGGTCCAAGAGGGGCCAGTAGCTTAGTGGTAGAGCACTCCAGCAGCGTATGGAAGGTCCTAGGTTCGAGTCCTAGATGGTCCATGTCTCAATAACACATACATATGCCAAGGTTCCTATCATCTATTCAAAGTGACTAAGGAAACACAAAACAGATTGAGCAACATGTTACAATCCATAGCAACTCTAAGTTTAGTTTCAACAACTCACTAAGACACAATGGAGACCAATGCTTCTCAAGAAAGGATGAATGATCTGAGCACAACCACACGAGACTCTTATCACATTGTGTGTGCCATGATAGTTAGAACTTCTACACTATCCTCTACAAGACTTGAGATCAATGTGCAACTCCTCGTGTTATTAGATGCCACTGCACACAACATTATGCATTGCTCATTGCATGTTCCAACACATGGTATGCATAACTTCATCTAGGACACTTGACAAATTCAGCAGATCTACAAAGGGATAACTCTGGCATGAAATAGGACACCAATGGTTGAGGAGTACAACTAACAAGATGTTGGAACATTCATAATTTAAATTGAGCCACTATTACTTCTTTCTTGTTTGTAACTATAATATATTCTTTTTATTCTCATGCTCTTCACATTGAGGGACGATGATGTAAATTGCACAATCATCAATGGACCAAACTAAAGCATCTTCCCCACTCTAGTCACAAGGATTCTCATTCCTTTCCATACACTTGTGTTATCTTTTTTTAACCTATTCACTCTAATTTGGATAGAAGTAGCATATCTGTTTTGTTGAAGTTTATTGCTTGCATTTGATTGTGTTAGCAACTAATTCATTGCGTCATAAACAAAACCTTTAAAACCCATCTTTCTCAAAGAGAATTTTGCCCACCAGACCACCTAGGATATTTATTCCAGATTTCATGATCTCAAATAGTAAAAAGAAAGCTCAAAATAATCCAAGTGATTTAGATGAAGTTATGTACTTAACCTACTGATCACAAAGACTGCACCAAGATACTGTATATTGCACATTACCAACTTTTCTATCATGAAGCTCAAATTGCTGCAATATAGATCTTTTTAAAAATTCCCATGAAAGATTATTTCCATTGTCATGAAAACACAGAAATTGTTCGTACAAAGAAACTAATTGTCCTATAAATTCTGACCCTAAAGTAAAGTAGAGGATATCAAAGGAAATGTACCTGTTTTAGGCTTGATGTGCCATAACCTGAGTAAGAAGATGATAATAAAGGTTGCACTAACGACCATTTCTCATTCTCTAGTTCTGCTGACAAGGGTTCTAGATACCTGGAATATAAGAAAAAATTCCGTCCACCATCAAATATAATCAACACTTACAATACTTTAATAGGCCCTACCCAAATATTTTCGTTGAAAAGAAAAATTCTTAAAGACTTATGACCATTGGCAAGAAAAGTTGAGGAATTTAGTATTTTGTATATATTGATGGAGAATCTTTTGACGTTAAACCTGAAAAATTACAAAATGCATTATTTGAAACATATATTATTCTAATAATTATTATAAGATTTTGAAAACAATCTCAATTTACTAAAGAATTAAATAAAATTTACCAGTATTTTATGTTACTAGATTCACCAAGAACCCAGGACAAACCCGGGCCCATTTAGTCCAAGTTCTAATCCTGACCTAGATCAGGATTAGGCCCTAACTTTGACTGAGGTCTAGCCCTAACCTAGCCATTCTGGCTCATGCGCAAATGAACCTCAAGAAAATCCACAAGGCTGCAAAAATATTGTGCATTTTTTTGAAAAATCAAAAAAAATGATTAAATGGTAACTGAAGAGAGCAGGGTGAATGTTCACATACAAATCTTATCAGAGATTGGGTTTTGGATCCAATTAGAGCACAAGTTGTTAGATCAAAGGGAGTATGAAGGGTTTGTTAGTGTGTATTGAACACAAATCAATCTTCCCTATTGAAAGCTAAGAATTTTTCTACCCAAATTTTCAATAGTTTTGGGCAAGTAGTTTAAATCAGAAACAACCTAGAGAAAGCTTTGGGGTTCTCACGGCTGCTTCTCTTCAAAAAGGCATTCCAATCTGGCAATGGCGGCCAATGCAATCCCAATTGGGTATGAACATTTTTGAGAAAAGAAAGTTTCATTCCCTTTAGCCCTCCCAAGCTACTCATGGTGACAAAAAAGTCTCATGCGGCAGATTTGTCTAGATTGGAAGTTGATTCTTTTGCTTTGTCCTCATAGACACAATACTTATTAGATCTTATCCTAACAATTGGCTTGTAGTGTTAGAAATAGATTCCTCTCATTCTAAATGTTTTTTCGTTATTCAGTATTCCTCTTTGACAAATTGGATCAAGGTTTTATTTGCTTCTTCTTAGAGAATTTAGGTGAGGAAATTGTTTTTCAACACTAGGAGCCAACAATTGACAGTTCTGCTGGCAATCTCCCATTTGGATTAGAATTTATGACCTCCTTTTGGATTTTTTAGGTTTCAAATGCTTAGCAAATATTGACTAGAGTATTGGAAATGTTGCCATTGATGTCAAAGGCAAATTTCTGTCTACATGATTTGTTATTGATGTCAAAGGAGGATCAATGTGGAGAATAAACATTCAGGAGGATTAAACCAAAAAGAAAATATTTATTGAGTTTTCAATTTAAATATTTGAATTTAATGGCCGGGCTGACCCCATTTATTGTGGCGCCCAAGTATAGGGACAAGTCATCCCATTTTGAAAAATAAAATAGGACACCTCCCTCAGAAGGATCGCCCCTTTGTCTTGTCTATGAAGCAAACCAAAGGAGTACTAAAGAAGATCATAATCTAAAGGCTACAAAACCACCAAAGATGAGAGATGTAGAAAAGCCAAAAGCCTATGCAAATGCACTCAAGGGGTCCATCAATAATGAAAGCAACAAGAAGATCGACGATATTATTCCTTAGAAAACCAGCACTTCTCACAAAGACAACGAGGATAAAAATATGTTTAGAAGATCTTTCCCTTCGAGGTAGTCTCAAGTCACATATGACCAAGGTCCAAAATTCCTTCTTCGGTTGTTGTTTTCTTTGTAATCCTTTTGGTCATAATGCAATGGATTGTGGGGATCGTAAAAGAAATAATTATGTATGGAACAAAAAACGGAAGTTCTTATGGGTTCTTATGCAGAAAATACAATTCATTTGCTCCTTTATTGGAGTACAATATTATATGTTGCAAGTGCAACAACCATGGTCATACAACATGCTTTTGTAAAAGTGGTTTCATGTAATCTTCCAAACAAAACAAGAATGTGGATACCCTTACTAAACAAAAGGAAGACCCTACAAAAGTTTGGAAAAGTAAGTAGTGTTGTGAGGTATTCACACATCGCCCCATCGCAAATGGGGACCTGTTGACGTGTATTTTGTACACAATCATACACAGAATAAAATACCCAAAGGCATCTTATCCTCTCTTGAATAAAGTCGCTAACTGCTGAAGATATCGCAAGAAGGATCAGTTAGGATGACTCCAATGTTCTTTTTAGTAGGGTCTCTACGTGTGGATAAGCACCAGTGGTCGTTGTGATTGCTGTGTCATCAAGGGGTCTTACGTCGCCGAAGATTTTGCTAAACTAAACAAGCTTTTTCAAAAAAAATATCAAAAGGATAGGGTTTGCAAAGAGGTCTAATCTAGTCTAACCCTAAGAATGACTCAATGTGGACAAGGCTTGGTGAGATTCTACCAACTTCAATATTGCCATAAACTAACAACTCAATTGAAATTGATGCGATCTTCTAAGGTAACAAATGATTTTCAATACATCAAAGATCAAGGACACTACCACGAAGGTACATATTCAAGATACAACAATGATTGAGGGTTTAAGTGATTCAAATATCTCAAGTTGACCACGCAAGGCGTTCTTACAATCAGCAAGAAGCTAGTGGTTTGGAAAGCGAATCCTACCAAAGATCAAGTCCAACACTTTGTCCTTCGAATTAACACACTACTTTGATTGAGAATGATTCGAGAAAATTGAACAACCATGAAGATAACCAAAAGAATTGCAACAAAACACCATAACTTCAATATTTCATTGATCTCAAAGCCATCATATACAACAATTGTTTGAATTCTTTCTTCAAAGCTCAATCTTGCTACAAAAGTAAATTGCTTCTAAACTCTAATCTCTCTAATGATTTCTAACTCTCTCTGATATCTAATCTTCTAATTTTCTAATTATAAAATGAAATGAAATGAGGGTATAAATAGCATCCTCAATTACAATGAATGGTCCAGATCAAAAAGCAGATCAACGGTCAAGATCATGACACCTAAACCCTAATTAGGGTTTGTTACAAATAGCCTCCTTTTTACTGAACAATATTAAATGCATAGCCAAATATTAAACTTGGCACAAAAACCTAGGAGACATAGACCAATGACAATTAAGGTGCCATGTCATTTATAACAACCTTTCATCTAGAATCTTATTCCCTTTCCAATGCTCCTTTTTAGCATATGCAATGAATCTTGATACGATTCCTTCGATCTCAGCAATTGGAATCTCGGGAAGATTCTTCATTCTTTCTTCCAAGTGGATGACCTGATCAAATGCCTCGAGAAGAGCAGCGTCCCATTCAGGTTCAAGTTCCTTAGTCTTTTCAATCAGGAGCATGGTAGCAAACATCTGGTCCTGTTGCTCATCTGTGATAACATTAGCGTCCTTGCAAAAGATGACCTTGATTCTATCCTCCAATTCCTGCAAATCCACATCTGTCTCAACCTCGATCCTCCTGCCAGGAATGGTACGTAGTACCTCAAATACTCTGTCCTAGATCGGGTTGATCACCTCCTCAACATGGCTACATCTAGTACTAATGTCCTCAAAGAGCACTTCCTTCATCTGGAGTAAGGTTGACCACTGAAGCAAACTGTGAGGCCCCCATCCATGATCTTTTCCTGCGCTAAGACCTTTCTTGATGCTTGTCTGATTACTCGTAAGACAGGAATGATAACATCTTTGGTATGAGCAAAAGCGGCTACCGTTATCATCAAGTTGTGGATGATCTCAAGAACCTGGATAGCCCTATGAATAGTCTTCATCATCCTTGTTGCAAATTCTACGGCAACTGTATGAGATTTGTCCATCCAAGTACTCATACGCTGGACCATACTCCTGAATCTCTCTGCCTCATTAATTGATTGAAGGGGAAGTGCTTGTACTGGTGATCTTGCTGGATCCTGACGTCCCAAAGGCTGATTGAGATGGCTGAAATATGTTCTCCATGCACCGACCTCTCTCTCAAGCTTTCTATTCTTCTCCATTTCTTCTCTAAGCTTATCTTTCAAGGCCTCAAATGAATCGGTGGCATCATCCATCGTCTGTTCTGCTGTGGATGGACCTAGCTCAAATGTCTCTATATCATATTCCTCTGCTAGGATCTCCCCTTCATACTTGTCCACTGCCGGTGTAGCTATCTATAATTTTCTAGATCCAGTCTCATCTCTAATCATCTTGGACATCTTGGTAGCCTTCCTCTTCTCTGTCACTTCCTGGGAATGTCCGACAAGGCTCTCCAAATCAATTACATTGTCTTCGTCCTCGATCACAATCACCTTCGTCAATCTTTCCTTCAACCAATCTGGGATGGCCGATCTTGTCTCTTTAACCTGTATCTCCTTATGCAATGCCTCTTCTTCTCTGGGAGGAGATGTTACTTCGTCATTGTTCTTGTCTTCATATAGCTCATAATCTTGGAGAGATCCACTTGGTGACCCCTGAGGTGCCTGTCCTTCTTCCTGCCTATCATTCTGTACCATTGACTCCATAGACTCTTCCACTTCAAGTGTCCTCTTCTCTGGTCGAGAAGATGTGCCGGATGAACGATCTCGGTTGGCCCCTTGCTTCTTCTTGGAAGATTCTCTCTTTTCAGGTCTCTCTTTCCTCTTTGAACCTCTTGGATGGAGATTGCCTTCACTTGCACTTCGAAGGTTGCCTTCACTTGTATTTCTGGGATTAGGATTGCCTTCGCTTACACTAGCTCCACCTTCGGCTGGTTTCTCTTCCAAAGTGAAAGTCATAGTTAGGCCTTGCTCTCTCAACTTCTGATGCTGCACATCAACCCATCTGCGAGTACAAGACAAGACTGGAGCCATCAAAGCATCTAGATCCACAACCTCGGGCTCATTCCAATCTAACCTTATTGATTTGCTTTCTCGATCATAGGATGACTGGAGATGTCTGCCACTGTCCTGAGCTTGGTTGGCCATTCTGTAAATCTTGCATTTCCTGATGAAATCCAAAGGCAATCTAGAATGCATCTTTCTTTTCACTTCAAGATCATCTAAGAGATTCATCATAAAATCTTCTATCTGAAACTCATGCTTAAACTTCCTACCAACTGTCTCTTCTATATATCCATGTGGATCAAAGCTTTCTCTCAAAGCAAAGAATGAAAAAGAATACAAAGCTAACTCCTTCTCTGCGTCATCCATGGCTAAAGCATTAGGACATACCTCAACTGAATTGCCTAAGATGATAGGTACAGGAACTCCATTTCCATGTCTGTGTCTGAATGCCTTCGCATAAGCTGCCAACTGTCTTGTTACCTCAAGTAACACAATTTTGTCTGTCGGATATCTCGGCAACATGTATGGAGGTGAAGGACATCCATGAACTCTAATATAAGTGAACTTCGGAAATTGGATAAACCAAGCACCGTACCTCTTCACTAGTTCCTGTGCATCCTGAGATAATCTGTTGTGAATCCCGCCTTGCAACGTCCTTGTGATGTTCATCGTGAAGGTATCATTAACTAACTTGTAGTTGCTTCCTGGCGGATGATGCAAGTGGACATAGGAATCACAAACTCTGACCTCGCCGGGTCCTCTTCCAATCACTCCTCTGTGAGGTAGTCCTGCGTACTCAAAGCTCCTGATCAAAGCATATATGACGTATGAACTCATGTGGAAGGATTTGGTAGCTTTTAGTCTCCTCAACTGTACGTCCAAGCAATGACTAATCATCCTAGCCCAATGAATTGTTCCTTTTCCCTGAACTATCACTTGGATAAAGTAGAACATCCACTTCTCAAAGTAGAAAGCTTGAGGAGCTCCTGTGACTCGGTTGAGCATTGTAATCAAATCTCTGTACTCCTCCTGGAAATCAATCCTATGTGGTGTGTTCGGGATCTTGCTCAGGCGAGGACGACTCTTAAGTGACCAGTTCTTGTTGATAATGCTTAGGCAAGCATCTGGATCATCTTCGTACGTGGACCTGGTTCCTTCTATGCTTTTGTAGACCATATCTCTGTGCTCTGGAAGATGGAAAGCCTCACTTATAGCCTCTTCTGAAAGATAAGCTAAAGTGTTTCCCTCATTGGACACGATCGTTCTGGACTGAGGATCATAATGACGAGCACACTCGATCATCAATTCATGGCACTGTATTGCTGGAAGGAAGCCGGCCGCCTTAATGATGCCACTTTCGATTATCCTCCTGGCGACAGGGGATGGCTTACCAATGTAAGGGACCTCTCCAAACTTCTTCGTACTGAAGTTGCCCAAGTTGGTATCTCCAATGTTGCTCCACTTAGACACGATCTTGGTCTCCAGTTCTTCGGTCTTTTGATCTTCCTTCATGAGAGCTGGACGACTGGTGGATGCTCCCGCCTTCGGGGTCGCCATTGTAACACCTACACAACATTTCATAATAAGAAACTAGATTTTGCAATGTATAACTAGATTAGATTAAAGATTAATTTTAGGAAACTTCATGATAAGTCCTTGAGTTATCATTTCCTAAAAAACGATTGAGCTACTTTGAAATTCAAAATTTCAAAATTCAAAATTTAAGGCTATGACGATCAAAATCCAAAACAAAACAAGATTTCGCCATACCTTACTTGAGAGCTTAACTCTAAAATGCAAAACAAGGAAATTCGCCTAGGCAAAATTTAAAATTTGAAGCTTTTCCACGTGATCTTCCTCAAACGAACGTCCTTCTTAGCACTTCGCCACCCTTGGGGTCTTTGATGTGATCTTGGCAAGTTCGCTCAACTCTAACCAAGGTTCGCGCTCCCTTTGATGATACTCGCACCACTTTGATGAAATTCACACCTTGTAATCTTGGTGAAATTCGCTCCACTTTGAACACAATTCGCACTTCTCCAAATCGCATGTGAAGGATGTTAAATGATGATTTGAAAAATGAAATAAACCACCCTTCCTTTATAGGCGCTTACCCCCTCCATTACCTCTAGGCCGACTTTGTAAATAAAAGGTAATTAAAAACAAATTTTAAATAAAAACCAAGGGCCGACTTTGTAAAAAAAAAGAATTTAAATCAAGCACTCAATTTGATTTTATTTAAAATAGTAATTAATTAATTAAATGCCTTCGTTTTTTATTAATTCGATTTTTTAAATAGGCAAAATTAATTAATAAATGTCCATGCGCAAATTTTAAATGCCAACTTTAATTGGATATTCAAATTTTATTGATCTTTAGCATTTAAAATAATTTAAAAATTGTGTTAGCGCCAAAATTTGGGAGTTGGATAAATACGAACCATATCACTCTGGTCCCTGGGAGAGGGACAGGAGCGAATTATCATCTTAGTTTTGATTCTTTTGCCTTTTACGTTCGAAACCATCATCTCTTCGTTGAAACTGGCATGTTTGCTAGGAATCTCGAGCTTGATTGACTTGATTTCGTAGACGAATGCTTTCTAAGGTTGATATCGCCCTGGTCCCTTGGTGAGGGACAGGAGTGAACCTTATGTTCTCCTTGATCTTTGTTTCTTCGATCACCAATCTTCATCATGAGGCAAGCAACAACGCCATCCCTCCATTCCACGCTTGCTTTACTTGACTTTAACGAGGCACATTTGATGTTTGAAGGATTTTCGCCCTGGTCCCTTGGTGAGGGACAGGAGCGAACTTTATGCTCTAGCCTAAATTCGTCGTTTTTACACCTTGGCTTCTTGTTCATCGCCTTCCAAATGACGCTTTCATCCTTATATAATCTTGCTTTGACGTGATCTTTGGAAGAAAATGAGTGATTTTGTAAATATCGCCCCGGTCCTTGCCTGAAGGACAGGAGCGATTTAGCTTCTTGGCTCAATTTGATCACCTTTTGATGTTCGGTTTCCTCGCATATCATCTTCTCAAGACATCTTAGACTTTGTGCAACCTTGTACGTCCTTGACTTAGCGTGATTTTTGAAAGAACTGGCTAGTATAATGAATATCGCCCCGGTCCTTGCCTGAAGGACAGGAGCGATTCTTGGTATCCTGGGGTCATCTTTGTTTCTATCAACTTGCAATCGCCTTCACAATGTAAAACGGTATCCTTTGATCCCTCTTGAACACTTGAAACGTGATTATCATTCAAAACTTAAGCATGTTTAGAAATTTCGCTCTGGTCCCTGACTGAGGGACAGGAGCGAACTTGAGCATATAGTGCAATTCCTTCATCTTTGGCGGTCATTGCAACTTCATTCTTCATCGAGACACCTCAAAACGTCCTTGCCACCTTACACCTTAACTTGGAGTGACTTGAATTTGGGTGGAAGGCAAGATAACTAACATTTCGCCCTGGTCCCTGGCTGAGGGACAGGAGCGAATTTTCATTTTCAAGCTCAATCACACTTTGCTAACTTCCAAAATTATCTTCAATGGACTCGTTGTGCCCCCTTTCATTCATCTTTCGCCTGGAGTTCGTTCTAACTTGGCAAGAAATTGATTTAAGGAAGAAATCGCTCTGGTCCCTGACTGAGGGACAGGAGCGCCTAGGCCAATATGGAGTTCATCAGGCGTCTTGCAATCTTCAATTTGTCTTCAACAGGTTCATTACACTTTCTTTGTTTGCCTCAAACTCAAAACTTACTTAATCTTCACCCAAATTTTGCCCTATGAGGAAATTCGCTCTGGTCCCTGGGAGAGGGACGGGAGCTACCACTGAATTTCGCCCTGGTACCTGACTGAGGGACAGGAGCGATTTAGCTTCTAGGTCAAGTTTTCCTTATGTTTGCGCTTTCAAATTATATTCAACTGATAAAATGCACTTCCTTGGTTCTCCTCAAATCGTCAAATCGTTGAAATCTTGCAAGGACAAGGTAATGTTGGATTTGAAGCTCCGGTCCTTCACTGAGGGACAGGAGCGATTTTTGCTCCTGGAACATTTCCGTGTTTGTGAAATTCTTCAAATTATATTCAACGGAAAGAACATGCCTCCCTTTATCATTTCCAGTCAAAAATTCATCTTGATCCTGCAAGGACAGTAAAATTTTGAGAAACAAGCTCTGGTCCTTCACTGAGGGACAGGAGCGATTTTGCTTCCACAGGCCAAAATATCAAGATTTTACGAGTTTAATCACTTCACAAGGCAAAAACAAGACCTTTCCAATGCCCAGAATCAATCATCAAAATTCTCAAAATTTGGTCAAGATCATTCAATCAAACAAAATTCAAAATCTCATCATTAACACTTAGACAAATTTGGACTTTGCATTCAAAATTCCAACTAAAACTAGACCAACTCACTCAGCCTCTGGCGAATTCACTTTATTCAAAATTGCATCCTACGGGAGGAAGCTCAAAAACTCTCAAGATTGACTGGACTCTGGCCTGAAAACGTCAAAATGGAAACCCTAAGACTTGACCCTAGTCCAGACGACTAACAGACTAACCTAAAACCCTAAAAAGCAGAGAGAAGAACGAGCAAAACGAGCAAAAAGAGGGGGTCCCCATTTTAATGGGGCGATGTGTGAAATGGTCACAAGAGGACCCCCACCTTTTCTTGCTTCCTAGGTTGTGTTTGTGTCCTTAGCTTTTACCTTTTGCATTTGAAGGGGAATATAAGGCCAGGAGGCTAGGAGTCAGGTGAATAGCCTTGTGTGAAATGTGAAGTAAAGTTTAGAGGTCATGTCAGCCAATCAGGAGCTTAGCTGAAGAGTCTAAGAGGTCGCTAGTAGTGACAATCCAAGAGTTCAAGGTTGAAGGTAAACTCCAATTGCTTTAATTACCCTTGGCCGAAGTTGTTTCCAAGAGGTCTCATCTAGTAAGGGAGAAAAGATGTCCAAGACAATGTGCAAATGAGCAATTTTAGATATTGTAATATCCCAGTTATTTTTTTTTTTAATTTTAAGGCCAGCAATAACATCAACAAGAAATTAACCCGTTAAGGTTAGAAAACATAAACTGAAACCATACTGGAAAGTAACCCTTCCACTTTCTGATCACCAAGTGCCCAATGTGGGAAGGTGAGAGCATACGGTGTCGAGGGGATCATTAGCTTAAGAAAACTGAAACACAATGCAATGCTTGGGCGGCAAGCCAGCCCCTTCCGCTTATCCAGCGAGAGAACAAGGAAACTTGGCGGTAAACCAGCCAAGTAAGATACACAAAATAAGAATCACTCAACCACAATATTTCAGCAGGAGGACTACAATTACATAATAACCTCAACTCGACCGCTTATGCAGCGGGAGGACCATTACACGTAGCTATCACTCGACCACTTATGCAATGGCCCGTGGGAGGACTGAAAATTACAAAGTTGCTTGATATTAGGCGGCAAGCCAGCCTCTTCCACTTTTTTAGTGGGATGAGAGTTACAAACATAACTGGTTAGTAGTACTACTACTTAACCTTACATTAATAGAGATAAGATGAGGAGAGTAATGCAGATTATAACACTAAGAAAAATGAATTTCTGCTATATCCAATCTGCAGGCTGGAATTACAAATCAGCAGCCTATGAAAATGCTAAAAAGCTCATAACTCCCTCAATATACATCCAAATCAATTCAAACTAGTCCCAAACCCACA
This sequence comes from Cryptomeria japonica, assembly GCF_030272615.1. Lineage (NCBI taxonomy): Eukaryota > Viridiplantae > Streptophyta > Pinopsida > Cupressales > Cupressaceae > Cryptomeria > Cryptomeria japonica. The sequence goes on along the minus strand of NC_081405.1, from coordinate 409,556,975 downwards.
ATATTTCACTTGCAACAACAACCAATCAAAGCCACAACCCAAAAAACCCTTTATTAATTTTGCACGCATCCCAATGCAAAACAGAAAACCACACTATACCTGGGAATTTCGATTTAGCATAATAAATTCAAAACTCAAACAAACATGCTACAAACTCACAAAGTTTATCGCCAGTGCTGGGAAGGAAGAAGGAGATGATACCCATAATCGTCAGTCGCTTCAGCAAAGAGGTATGATCGAAAAGGTACTTCAGCCACCCACAGGCAAACCAGCAAGTCTCCAGAATCACTTCAACACCAAAAATGTCTAAGGCCAGCTCTGAGAATGTAGTAGAATACAGCACGCAGCTAGGTACTATATTTCAATTACGAAACCGGGAAGCACTAGGGAGACGCACTTCGAAGCCTCAAGTTCTGTCGCCAAACCGGCAGCATAAAATTACAATTTTTTCAAGATGCCTCAAATGAGAGCCCAAGGCTCTTATTTATAACTTCTCATCAACCAAATTCAAATGCAAATTCCTTCAAACTCAACTCCTTTCATTTGCATTCCATTTCACCTCACGTGGACCCAAGTGTAGCGCCACTCTCATAAGTCAAACCTCACGCCAAAAAGGCATGGACCCACGTTAATCACTTGGCAAATATTAGAGATGCACTATAAAATAATATTCCTCTGAATAATTTTGACATCCCTTATTACACATGAATTTCACCAAAAACTTAGGATATAATAGGCATTAATCCCAAATTCAATAAATTAGTAGCAATTAATCAGATTAATTAAATATTAAACCTTAGGATAAGGAAAAAATATTTAATTGTGTCACATATGACTCCCGTATTGATTACTATCAGAACCAGGATGTAACTAAGCCAGGAAGACCACTGAACTGCTGCAAGATCAGGACCCTGTTCACTGCCAGAAATAGAATTATGCCATACTGCCACTTACTAAAAATAGTAAGTCAAGAACTAATGCTCTGAAAAGAATGATCTTCGCGCCCAGTGACCGAGCATGGAGAGCTCAGTAGGACAGTATCACCAAAATAGCCATTCCATGACTTACTAAAAATAGTAAGTCCTCGTTTCATCAATGTTGGACCCTCATTCTTCATTCCACCTAGCCTACGAGTCTCAAGAATAGGCTAATGGACCACTGGAAGGTCGTCAATGAGAAGGGGACATTACAGATATCAACTCACCTTAGTCTCCAAGCCTCAAAACCACACTTCATGTTGAGTGATAGATGAGCGAATTTTCCCTTGAGTGCATTGATTGAGAATTGGTGCAAGTATGAGTTGAGCGTTTGAATGAATTATTCCAAAGATTGAATTCTTGTGCAATGAAATGATCAATAAGCTCATTTCTAATCCGCCTCATCTCTAAGTCTTCTCTAGGTTTTAACTTCATGACTTCACTTCTTGGAGCGAACTTCATGAGTGAGACTTTTGGAGCGAACTTCATGAGTTGCCATCTTGGAGCGAATTTTCCAACTTCATGACTTGCCTTCTTGGAGCGAAATTCCTACTTCATGAGTTGAGCAAGTGGAGCGAAATTCATACTTCATGAGTAGAGCAATAAGAGCAAATTTCCAACTTCATGAGTTGCCTTCTTGGAGCGAAATTTTCCAACTTCATGAGTTGCCTTCTTGGAGCAAAATTTCCAACTTCATGAGTTGCCTTCTTGGAGCAAAATTTCCAACTTCATGAGTTGCCATCTTCGAGCGAATTTTCCAACTTCATGAGTTGCCTTCTTGGAGCGAAATTTTCAACTTAATGAGTTAGACTTTTGAAGCGAACTTCATGACTTCACCCCTTGGAGCAAACTTGAACTTCATGAGTTGGACTTTTGGAGCGAAATTCATGAATAAGGAGGTTGGAGTGAATTACATCTTCAAGCCTTCAGGAGTAAAGATAGGAATAAAATAATGAAGCAAAGTTGAGAACATGAACTTCGTGAGTTGCAAGTTTGGAGCGAACTTCATGACTTTGCATTTTGGAGCGAATTTCATGCTTCATGAGTTGGGTTTTTGGAGCGAACTTCAGGTTTGAGAGATTTGGAGCGAATTTCATGTTTGGAAGAGACAAGCAAGCTTAGCAAGCAAGGTGATTGAAATAAGACTTCATGTGCACACCCCTTAGAGCAGATTTAAAATGAACTTCATGAGTTGCCACCTTGGAGCGAATTTTCCAACTTCATGAGTTACCATCTTGGAGTGAATTTTCCAACTTCATGAGTTGCCATCCTGGAGCGAACTTCAGGAGTTGAGGATTTGGAGCCAATTTCTACAAAGGTGAACTTCATGACTTAGAAGATTGCAGCGAATTTCATGAGTTGAGAAAGACGAGAACTTAATAAGCAAGGTGATTGAAACAAGCTTCACATGCACACCATCCAGAGCAATCTTCATCTTCAAATATACATGAGCGAATCTCAACTTCATTAATTAGCATGCATGAGTGAATTTCATATTGAATTTCACAAAACTCAACATGCAGGAGTGAACTTCATGAATGAATATAGGGGAGCAAACTTCATGTCCTGAGCTGCAAAAGTGAATTTCAAGAATGAAAGTAAATTCAAAGGCAAGACGAGGACAACTTAATGAACATCAAGGATGGAATAAACTTCAAGAACTCCTCTCCACGAGCAAAAACCAACTTCAAGTGTCACTTCATGAGGGCGATTTCTCTTTATATGTTCTTATTAAATTTATATGTCAATTGTATTTGATACTCGCTTGTTTGTCTTGCAGGAGAGGAAACAAGATACAAGGAGAATCTCTTCAAGAAGCTTCATCAGCAAACACAAGAACATCAAGGAAGAGAAGATCTCAAAGTATTTAAAGACTCTCACCACCTCAATTGCATAGCTACAAGCAATAGATCGGGATATCTTCAAGGTTCTCATTCTATAACATTAACATGGAGAGATCACAAGGAGAAATCATCCAACTACCTCAAAGCACTAAACCATCAAGGAAGGATAACCTACATGATGGAAGGATGTTCTACAATCTTGAATTCCCTTTGGGAATCCAAGAATCGAAGTCAGTACAATGAGGAGCTACATTCAACCAATTGCATCATTCATCAAGTATGTCAAAAACGAAGGAGGATCAACCAAAGTCATCACAAGACCTACATCGAACATGATTGAAGAAGCAGATAGTTTCAGAAGAGTTAATCAAAGTTTGCTTCTCATCATCATCATCCCTTTGAGAAAACTAGATAATGTTGAGCATCAAGAGATATCTCTCAACATCTCTTCATGATAATTGTTGGTTGAAAATTTTGTACACTTGGGGAAATATACAAAATTGTGGTTTCAACCACAGCACACGAGTAAAAACTCTCCTGATTAAGGGAAGGCTCCCCCTATCTAACTACAACTTGGAAAATAAAATGGGATGGGACATCAATCTTTCTTCTTTTTTTAAGAAAGACAATATCCTTTTCTCTTCACAGAAAAGGATAGCAATTGAATAACAGTAGTAACCACTTTTAAGCGAAATAAGAGAAAGGAAATGAAGTTTCCTGAAAGTGCAAAGACTTCCGTCACTTCCTTCGGGACGGGACAGCAATATCAAGCTCAAAGACTTGACTATTGGAAGTCCTATCTACCCTTTGCTATACTAAATTTTTATAATGAATAAAAGATAACAGCTCAAAGACTGGAATAATCTATTCTTTCAACACAAAGACAAGAACTAATGCAAGCTCAAAGACTTGCTGCTATTTCTTATCAATCAGTAATTTTTTCTTCAAGAATAGACGCAAACTCAAAGACTTGCTGCTCCTTCAAGAGAGTTTCCTATTTTAATTAATCTTCTCTACTTGCAGCTCAAAGACTTCAAATCAGATTGGACTAAGCTCCTTTAGAAACACTTTGCATAAAAGAGATAAAAAGATTCAAACTCAAACATGTAGCTCAAAGACTCAAAACTTGAGTAATCCTTCTTTATTATTCTTCAAAACCTTCAATTCACATACATAAGCTCAAAGACTTCTTGTTGTAAATTTGGCAGAGTTTTTATTTGCTTTCAAAAAAATGATAATTACAATGGACCTCTCAAGTATTTATAGAAGAGGAGCCTTGAGAAAAAGGTGGGAGGATCCTAACTAACTTGAGAGATTCTCTCAACCACCAAGACTCATTCAATAAATAACTGAGACTTCATTAACTAACTAAGAGTTACTCTAACTAACTAAGACTTATTCCAACTACAGTCCTAATCGGACACAACTTGTAGTTGCTTTACATGTAATTACAAAAGTGCAAGTAATGTGTAACTTGCATTTTACAAAAAAATACTTTTAAATGTAACTTGTCAAAACAAAATTACAACTAAAGATTACAAAAGAGGGAAAATCCAACTAAGTGTTGAAAAACACTTAAGTTGCATTTTGTGAAGACACGAATCCTTGAAATTTTCGGATGCTCACTTGTAGTTCCTCGGGATTCGGTTCATGGGTGTTCTTGGCAACAACCATAGTCTTCACAATAGTGTCGTGACAGCAGAGGAGCGCGGAATTGTTTTTATCCAGGATAAACTGGATCTCATGCAAAAAGGCTTGGTGTTTCATCAATGCTTGAATTGAAGCTGCCTTTGCTCCTCCATTCATTATGAATCCTCATCTGTAAATCAGCAAGAACTTCTTCTTCTGGAATCAACTCTCCATCCTGACTTACTATATTGCAAGAGGCCCTTTCACAATGTGAGACAATACCTTGATAAACTTCATCTCGGAATCTACTTGCATCACTGATCTCCTCAATGAGGGATTTAAGAGCAAGGGTCTTGTTTTCCATGAGTTCTTCAAATTCCAAGTACATGACCCTGGAAGAGATGATAGCGTGCTCCTGCAAAATACTCAGCAGTTGTTAGGGCATGGTACACCAGATTACCAGACTTTTCTCAACACTTTCCAGATTCTTTTTGAAAGTGTTAGAAGTCTGATCCAGTTTCTCCTCAATGGTTTCCAACTTAGACATTATTTGAAAAATGTCTTTTACCACTTGTACACATTGATCATGAAGCTGATCAACCCAGGAATCCAGTGCTTGTACTTTCTGAGCAGCCCTTTCCACTCCATGAATCGATTCTTGGGAACCAGAAGAACCTATGGAGTTACTCCCTTCAGCAGCAAGTTTTGTGATTTTATGAATGGCTGCCATAAGCTGTCGGTTTTCCTCTTCTAGTTTGTCTTTCTTCGCAAGGAGATCGTCACACCTTTGCACCAGTGAAGCAACAGAAAACTAAGCATCATGTTTAATGACCTCATGTGTTTGCTTGCCCAATTCTACCCTTGTAACCTTATAATCAGCAGCTGACATTTCATCAAGTGGTTTATTTGCAATAGGTTCCACAATTTCAGCTACTTTCATCTTGTTGCTATCAACAGTTACCCTAGAGATAGTCTTAGCCTTCTTAGCAACTTTGGATTTGGACTGTTTGAGTTGCTGGTAGTCAAAGGCATTAGGTGAGATCTCTTGCTTCTTCCTTTTCGGGGTGAAAGAACTAAGCCATGGAGGCAAAGTCATCAACTCACTTCCAGTAGCAATCATAGGCGAAGGAGAAGCAGTTTCTGTTTGAATTACCGTGGTCACCCTGGGAGGAATATCTGTTTGAACAGCGACCACGGTTTGCTCACTTACCAATGGACATGAAGATTGCCTCATGAATTCTTCAAAAACAGAAGTGGAAGTATCAATTTGTAATAACTGAATGCAAGTGGGATTATCTTCAGGAACTTTCAACACACTTTCTTGTTGTCGATCAGGAGAAGGCTCGTATGCTGAAATGGGAACTACATTCTGAGGAGACTCATCTACGAGCAAATCAGGAGGAGAAAGAGGCGTCTCAATGGAAACCGGAAGAATGACCTCATGAGGCGAGTCTGAAACTGGAGACTTAGGCGCATCGTCAGATTACTGCCCCTCTTCTGGATTATCCAAATCGATCACCCGAACATGGAATCGTGATTTCTCCTTCCCACGAATAGTCGTCTCCTCAGGAGGAAGCACTACTGCACGACTGACTCGTAACTTGATCCTTGTGCCCGAAGATGAAGCACCCTCCTTGTTATCAATCTGAATCTCAGACTTTCGTCCAAGAGGCCCTGTAGAATCATCTTCTTTACCAACCTTGATTTTGATAAGTCTAACAGCATTACTTTTCAGCCATGCGTTAGTGTTGGCCAAGATAGGCCGAAATCTGTCAAGGATGGAGACGCACTCCTTGTGTGACCATTGGATCAAAGGAAGTGGAGCTTCCTCAACCCTTCGTGAAGTGTATTCAGGATCAAGTATATGCCCGTCATCGATCATCCCTTGTGGGATATCTGCCAAGTTCAAGTCAACAATTTGCTCAACAATGAGCCTGCAGTAATCCATCTTCAGAACTTCGGCTACCGTGCGAAGATCTACCCAAATATCTTCAATGCGATGGACATGCACAAAGGATTTCTTGATCTTCTCCTTCATACCTCTATAATCAAAATCAGCTCTAGGTTTGAACCTCTTAAGCTTGATTTCCTGCAATTCAACCTCCATGGCCTTAGCCTTCACAGATGTGACAAGGGAGTATCGACCAATTTTCAATGGATTTGTGGTAGAGATCCCCATTCCAACCTTGTGTCTAGCAGACTAAAAAGTATGAACAACCATGATCTGTCTTCCCAACTCCATAAGAATTATCTTATCGGTTGGGTATCTTGGAAGCATGTATGGCTGACCATCATAGCATCCAATCCTCATATAGGTGAAGGTGGGAAATTGCAGGAACAAACACCCATACTCAGACACCTTGACCCATGCCTCATCCGATACTCTTTTGTTCCTGAGATCCATGTCAAACTGACACATGAAATATCCGAAGAATGCATCTTGGACTCTTCTGAAATGCAGTCTGTTGGGTTTCAATGGCAACTGGTCATAATATTCCCAAACTGGTATAAGCGAGCGATCACCTTTGGTAGAAAGACCTGGAAAGTGTCTAAGTGACGCTGCTAAATATACCAAATAAGAATTCATGAAGAAGGTCATAGTGGTAGGAATTGCTGCAAGTTGTTCACACAAGGCATCGCTGATGATTTCACCCCATAAAATGTGATGTGACTGCCGTATGAACATAATGAATTGATACATCCATGGCTCAAAGACATTGGAGTGCTCAAGGCCCATAATCCTGCTGAGAAGAGTGATGGTGTCTCCTATCTCCCATTTGAAATCACAACGGTACAACTTTGCCCATCTTGAGAAGGAAGGACGTGGCTCTTGGATCCACCTATTGATGTGTCGCTTGCAATCTTTTTCCCTTTTCACATAATACTCTGCTGCACTTTCTTTGGTGATTTCCATATAAACAGGTGCAGGAGGTATTTTGAAGACCTTCTCGATTGTATCCGCATCAAGACGAATTATAGCTTCACCATCATCATTTTTGATGACTCTTGACTCCTTGTCAAAATGATGGGCGCATGCAAGAACAAACTCAGGTTCTAAGGCAGCCACTGGGAAAGAAGATGCATGATGGATATGGCTGTCCAACAGCCGGTGCAAGTTGTTATCCTGTGGATCTTCTACCCTGTTGATGAATTATGCCATATCAACGTGCCCTATCTCCGTGTCCTTGATGCGATCCAAAGGAGAAGAAACCTGGGAAGGTGCAACCTCATTTTGATATTTGTCATATTTGTATTTCATTTTCTTTGGAGTTGGAGATGCCGGCAAATCTGACATTGATTGTGAACCTAGAATGCTGTGATGAAGACTTAAAAGAGTTAAGACAACATCATAGCCAGCTGCAAATATCATTCTTCCTTCTTCAAATGGGTAAAACTTTGATTTGTGAATTTCATGGTTTTGAGAGAGGAAGAGGGGAAATATGTAGAAATGGGAAAATCTTGACTTTGACCAATTTCGGATCTTGGGAGAATTTTTGCAAGTATACAAGTTGGAAAGGACATACATGCAATCGAAATTTTAAAACCCGAATACAAGTACACTTGTAAATTCGAAAATGGAGAAATGGACGAAAAATGAGATTTTGACTTGCGGGAAATGATGGAAATGGAAAGTACGGATATGGAGAACATGAATGGATAGAAATGGGAATATCCAGGAAAGTCATTTTCATGAAAATGGGAAGAACTCTTCAACATGTAATCTGGTTTTTAAAACCCAAATTTGCAAGGGAGGGGTATTTCACACTTTTCAACTTGGAATTTTAACCAAAAATGATTAAATTCCTTAACCGTAGGGGAAGAACAAGAATTTCCAGCGAACTTGTAATCGAGATTAAAAATCCCGAATACAAGTAAAGAGGAAATTTTGAGAAGAACAATGCAATTCAACAATTGCATTGCAAGGGGAAGAACAAGAATTTCCTTTCACAAAAACCAATTTTAGGGGAAGAACAACACATGCCAAAAATGCAACTAATAACGAAAAATAAAGAAAACAAGAAAACAATAAAATGAAGGGAAGAAAGGAAAGAGAACATACCTTTCTTAAAAATGCAAATGCTTTTCCAATAATGCAACAATTCTTGGAATGAAGAAGCAAAACCGGTAAAAAGGAGCAATCCGGAAATTCAAACCCTTACCCCGTTTTTTTGCAAAAATGCCCCAAACTGATAAATGTAGCAGCAATCCCAATCTTGGAGGACCAAAATGCCAATGAGAGAGTGCATCCAAGAGGATTAGAGCAAAACGCCTAAGGAGGAAGAAGAAGGAATGATGCCAAATGTTGAAAAACGCAGCCAAAGGAAATCACGTGAAAAACGTGGCCACCATTTCAAACTCCAACAGCATCATTAAATGGCTCGAAAATCCTCCCACCCTCCACGCCTAGGTAGGAAAGCGCAAAACGATTTAGGAGAGTGGAGAAAAAATGCCCAAAAAGTGGATTAAAAGAACCACGTTTTGCTGATTTGGCACCAAAAACCAGTTTCAATAAACTCTAAATAGTGGAAAATGTGTTTGTAAATGCATGAGAATAGGATAGAATCCTAAACGCCTTGCATCTCCAGCAAATTTCCCCAAAAAATCGCTTTGACATCTTCAACAAATCCATTTTCCACGCAAATCGGGTTTTAGAAGACAAATGACAAGTTCGAATTGCCCAAAATGAAACAAATCGGGTTTTAGAGAGAAAATAACAAGTTTTATTTTCACTTTTTCCACTTACATGCCAAAATCGGGTTTTTTAAGACAAATGACAAGTTTTATTTTTTACTTTTTCACTTATCAAGTCAAAATCGGGTTTTTTTGGACAAATGACAAGTTTAAAATTTGTCAAAAATGCACTTGCAAGGCAAAATCGGGGTTTTTTGACCAAACTGCAAGTTTAAAATACTTGTAAAAGGGAAATAAAATCCCTATAACAAGTTAGAAACACTTGCACATATGTAATGGGGATTTAAAATCCCTATTACATGTGAAAACCATTAAAGTAGGGGTTTTTTAACCAAACTGCAAGTTTACTTGCAGTTGAGCCAAAAAATCCCTATTTTAACTAAAAAATGACCAAAAAACAATAAAAAGATAAAAACATCAAAGGGGAAACTTAAAATAAATTACAAGTAACATATTTGAAATAAAAGTGCACATGTAAATGGTCAAAAATTCCCCTACAAAGACCAAAACAATGAATATCATTAAAACTTGTAGTTTGAAGAAAATTCTCCCCCTGCAGTCGGGGTTTTAAAACCCGAAATTGAAAGAAAGGCATAGCAAACAAACCCAGAATTGGACGAAATTCGAAACGTAGTTCGAGAATGGACTGAGGATTAAGCCAATCCAAGGATTAGTCAAAATTCTACCTCGATAAGTGTGCCATAGAGTAAAAATTTTTATTTTTTCATAAAAATTTCATCGTAGTGGTCCTTCATTTTTGGAAACAAAAATGAGGACAACAATGATGAAGGTGGAATCCTAGTCATCGTCCCAGTCACTACCTCCACCAATCATAGAGGTCCACGTCAGCGCATTGAATCAAGTTCAAATATGAAGGCACAAACTCCGATGTACCTACCCCTAATATCTATTGGTCCACACTCACTGAATGTAATTTTCTCATTGGCTAAGAAGTGTTTGTTGTAACAAAACCTAATTAGCGTTTCATTGTAAAATCTTGGCCATTGATAAAGATTCAATCCTGGCCATTCATTGTAAATAAGCTCTCTATATAAAGCTCAAGCTCTTCATTTGTAAAGGTTAATAGTTAATAGTCAGCAAATAGTGAGCTAATAGTTAATAGTGCTAGAATAGTGAATAGAATAGAATAATAGATAGCTTAGAAGAATAGCCAGATTAGAATGTAAGTTAGAGTAGGAGAAGGCAAAGATTGTTGCCAAACTTTGTTGTAAAGAACAATTGATTTCATCGAAGTTATGGTGAATTTGATTTGTTATTTCAACAACTCGCATGGTCTTTTCTTCTCAATTTGCTTTCATGTTTATTAGATTGAGTGGAGGAATTTGTTGAATGCATTTGTGTGGAATCCATTTTGTCCATACCACTAGCCTCTTGCTGATCGTAAGTGTGCCTTGTGTGGTCAACTGGAATGATATGAGCTTAACTTCGAATCATTCCACACTCATTGCTTATGCATTAACTTGAAAGGTGATCAATGTTTGATGGTATTGATTCGAACATCTTTGAATCGTCCTTAGAAGATTGCACTGAGTTTGTGTCAAATTGTTCAGTTTGATGGCGAGACCTCGCTCAGTATGACTCCATCTAATCATTCACTAATCTTCCTGCATCCTTAGGATTAGAATAGACTCTCTCAACCCTTCATATTTTGCCATTTTTTCAAACTCTAGCTAGTTTAGGATCAAAAGCATCACCATATTGTAACATCAGACGATCTAACTTCCAGCGAATCAAGCATTCAAGCATTCAAATGTAAGTCCACTTGTGATTCCAGCATAATCACATCAACCAACAGAGCTTATCCACACGTAGTGATCCTACATTCATGAACCTTGGAGTCTTCTCAAGTGATCCTTAAGCTAATCTTCAGCATTTGAGAGATTTTGTTCAACAGAGGATAAGATACTCTTGGGTATTTTATTTTGTGTTCGCATGTGCGTAAAAAACACATCAACAAGTAGGAGCAAGAAAAATAGAAAAATAATAAATCTATTTGTTGTGCATTCTGCACACCATCCCCGTCCTTTTGACAGGTAACCCCCCTGTGTTTGCCTACCCTTGTGGAAGAGTGGAAGATCGAGAGTCTCTGTGAACAAGGCCATCGCTTATCATCCTCCTTGTTCGGCCCAGTATGAACCAAAATCGTGCACACCCCCTAAGATGGCCAAAATTTGTAAAACTGTAAAAAAAGAAACTCACAAAGTAGCTCCACAGGCCGAAAAGAGTTCAAGTTCACAAAATCGGCTTCTAAGCCGAAAATGAAAGGATTCATATTTGCGCAATCTAACCTCATTCAGCCAAAAAAAGAAAACCATCTAAATTCACGCAAAATGATCCATTTGCCCGAAAAAAGCTTAAAGAAGTTAAAAACCGAAACCACGCAAATTACCCCCCCCCCATTCAGCTGAAATCTCTAAGTCGCGTGATCTCACTCATTGAGCATAAAACACCAAAAGCAAGTTCAAGTTCACAAAGTCGGCTCATAGGCCAAAAAGGAGAGCAAGACTGAGACATATTCACACAAGAAGTCCAATCATGCCGAAAATAAACAAAGGAGCTCCGAGTCGCATATCGACCTCAAAAGCCAAAATCGCGCAAGTAGGATAAAATGTGCGAAGTTTAAAACAAATCATTTCCCATGCCAAAATCGCACAAGGGGATTAAAAGACTCGAAGTTAAGAGAAAATGCGTTAAAAGGAAACCTCTCAAATCGCCCAATATGCCCGAAATGAGAAAAGGTTGCATTATCACTTGAGCGATCAAAAGGAAAATCGCACACTCCCACCATAGGCCCGGATTTCACTAAGGCAGGGTACACGTTTGGGGTTCTTTAAAATCTCTCACTTAGGGGAAAAGGTCTGAATTTTGTTGCAAGAGAGACATTTAAATTAAAATTTAACATCTCTCAAAGGAGCAAGTTCGGCCGAAAAACAAAAGGGAGGCAAATGAGCATTTAAAATAAAATCTCACATTTCACCTCTATCGACCAAAAAACTAAGGTGCAACGCATTTCAACTTAAAAGCAAATCTCTTGAAAGGCCTTTCAGGCCCAAAATTTGGTAAAAAGGCAAATAAACATTGAAATAAAGTCTCTCAAAAGGCCCCTTAGACCCGAAATTGCAGAGGACCCTTTTCACTTAAAATTTTAGATTGCTCAAAACATGTAGAAGGCCCAAATTTTATCTAAGTAAGAGAGCGAATCAAGAGCAAGGACCGAACCTCATATTGGAGAAGAGGAGCATTTAAAGATAGAATTTAATATGATTGTTAAAATTAATTTATTTAATTTTTCAAAATGATTATTAAAAGTGGAATTCACTATTTGCAAATTGACGACAACCTGAAGCACGAAGTAAAGCCTTGATCGCAACCAACGTTGAAAGAGGAAATACAGGAATGCATCATAGATGCGCAAGACAAAGCACGAGGAAGCGCGCCACCGGACCACAAGGTTGGAGTCCACCAACCAGACCGAAGACAAAGAACACGTAGAATGCTACCAAATATGCATTCTCAGAAGGATACACAGCTGGATTTATGTCCAAAAAATCAGTTTAAAAACTGAAATACTTTATTGTACATGACTGCCTGTGGCCCCACCTAATGTATTCAAAATGAGGGGACACAAGTTAGTTATCTCCAACTACCAAATTGACCAAATTAATGCCAAATAGTGATAGGTAGTTGAAAATGTGGTTGTGGGGATAACTGAGAATTGAATGGGCATGGGTTAAAGCTGCCAAGTTCTAGAGGGCAGATCAAGGCCCTTGGATTCAGTCAATCCTGGCCTCTAGTTCAGTTTGTAAAATCTATGAAACGCAAAATAGCTCTCATTGTAAAGGGTTAGATTTTCTTAGGGTTAGATTGTTAGATTCTAGTTCAATAGTTAGAGTTCTATAGAAGGTTAATTTTAGTAGTAGCATAGAAATGCTACAGAAATTGTTGTAATAGCAGCTAGAATCAATATAATGGACATTGAGTGGGTGTTTATCATCTTGATTTTATTCTATTTGCATGGTTTCCTTCAGCAGTTTAGGTAGATCTTTTGGTGTGCAGTATTTGATGGATTCAAGTTCATACCATTGGGGATATACCAATTGTGTATCCCTTTGTATGGTTAGCCTGAGCCTTTAAAATTGTGATTAGTTCAATTGCAGGTGTCCGTTTGAGTTGTGCCAGAATTGGGTGCTTAGGCATGCACCTGCAGTATGAAAATCTTCTAAGTCTCCCTTGAAGATTGCACCGTTCTTGTGAGGTTGTGAGTTATTCTGGCCAAGCAAGGATTGGTTACGTTGAATCCATCTACTCGCACACCAATCTTATTAATTTTAGGTCTCTTAACCCTATATCCTTTTGCATTTATTCTTCCCGCAGCATCTTAGAATGCAGACCAGCTTGTTGCAAACGTAAGGCCCCTTGTGCTCCTAGCAAAACACATCAACCGTTGAGCTATCCTGCAGTCAAGAACTGACATTTGGAACCTTGAGATCGTCCCCTTTGATCAACTAAAACAGCATTAGGGATTCCTTATACAAGAGAGGATAGGATACTCAACGAGTAAATTCTATTCTGCGTTGGCCGAATAGAGTCATAGCAATGCGATTTTGGCCATGTCAACACTATCCTTGTGCAAACGGCTTTACATGCCCGAGAAGAAGGAAATCAATGGTACATTGATAGTGAATGCGCAAGCCACATGACAAGGGACAAAAGCAAGTTTATCACTTTAAAGGAAGTAAATGGAGGCAATGTAAAATTTGGAGATAATGCTACAACAAGGATAACAGGAAAAGGTACCGTTAGTTTTGATAATGGAAAAACAAAAACAGAACATGTCTTGTATGTTGAAGGATTGAAGCACAATCTTCTGAGTGTTAGTCAAATGTGTGATCAAGGACACACCCTCAGATTTCATGCTCAAGGTTGTGATGTAAGAAAGGCAAGGACAAGAAAAATAGTTGCAGATGCAAATAGAAAAAATAACCTATACATCCTCAACGAGATCAAGGAGAAAAAATGCTATATGGGACAAACAAATGAAAGTTGGTATGGCATAGAAGAAGCGGCCACATGAAAATCAGCACCAAACAAGATTGCTAAACCTTCAAATTGTATGTTGAACACTTGCTTACTTAGTTGAGCTGCTTGAGCTACTTGCTTACTTAGTTGAGCTGTTTGAGCTACTTGCCTGCCTGGTTGAGCTGCTTGAGCTACTTGCCTACCTAGATGAGCTACTTGCCTGCTTGGTTATTTGAGCTACCTGGTTGCCTAGTTGAGCTACTCAATTGTGTGGTTGAGCTTCTTGGGTGTTAGCTTAAGCTGGCTGCTTGTCCACTTTACCGGCCAGCTTGTCTACTCCTAAGTGACACATCATTAGTTGAATATTCTATATGGTGGTTTGAATTTAATATTATGGTTTCAACGGCTTTCTTGAATTGACTTTTGCCATAAGAAACTTCATCGCAGGCATGTCACTACTAATTACATTACGTCGTGGACTATTTATACTATGCCAAGGATTTATAAGGGAGATGCAGTTACCTCCATGCTGTCAGAAATTAATTTTGTGGGCCAGGTTAATGTCAGCTATTTTTTTTGTGAGTTTAGAGGTGCGTTACCTTCTTGTGGGGAATCATTTTTATGTTTGTTGTGTTTAGTAATTGCAGGCAGCTTGTGGACGGAGACATAGTGGAGTTTTATTATTTTCAATATATATCAGCCACAATGCTATGAGCAAAGACATGTCGTCTCTTCTCATTTTTATTGATTTTCTTTTCAAGCATATAAAAAACATGATATATCTAGGTGCTTGAGAAAATAAGGTCTCGAGCTACCGTTTTTTCGAGTTAAAAAACCGATACATGAAATTCAGCAGGTGGTGCAATAAATGTAATCCTTTCTTTTCCCTGTTGAGTGTTGATTAGTAGTGTCATGATGGAGTCTCAGTCAACGTGTAACGTCCTTGCACTGAGAAGGTTCTGAATATATTATTGAATAGCTAACTGTTGTTCATACAGCCGTTTTCAAATTGAACATATTTGATGCCATGCTTATTTTGGGAAATGTGTGTTTTTGTTACCGAATGGTATTTCTGAAGGGGTCGGTTTTGATTGAAAAATCAAGTGTGTTTCTAAGTTCTTAGAAAATATGTGTGGGGCATAATACAAGGTGTGGTGTTACGAGTCTTATTTTTTGTTGTCACTGAATTGTGTGGAAGAGTATTGTTTTGCCTGAGGGGTGCATGATTGATTAAGAGTTAGAAATCAAGAGCATGTGTTTTGAGTGAAGTATTTTTGAAGGAGCTGTGAGTTCTAAAAATTTTGAGTTTTCTGTTGGTGCACAAATTAATGTTGGTGACTCAGCTGATCAGAGTTAGTGCTCTCTATGAGTTGGTGCTCACTAATGTAATCTAGGTTGGTGCCCATTTGTTAATGTATTGGTGTGTCGTGGATTTTTACCCGAAAGGGTTTTCCACGAGAAAAATTGCTGTTTGCGTCTTGTTGTTTGCTCTCTCTGTTTTATGAAGTTTCATGTTTTTAATAGTTTAAAATACTGATTCACATCCCCCACCCCCTTCTTAGTATTTTCTGTGTGCTTTTCATTGTACTTGGGAAAATAACCAATTCAAGCTTGAACTTGACACAAATGAAAATTTCATATGGGTACAACGAAACGCAGACATCTATCACTATCACCAGTCAAGGTACCCCTCCAGAAGTTGGAATGCCCTGTATAAGATGGAATCCCAGTTATTTTTTAAGTTAAAATCATGCTCCACAATTGTCACTGCTGCTCTCTTAGATTTCTCATAATCCAACAGAAAAATAGTTCTTTTTCATTTCGAAGGTGAAAGTAAATTATTTTAAAGAAAAAAGTCTAGATTGGATCCAACAAATCAAACATGGCAGAGAGATCTAGAACAAATCCAGTCAGAGCTTGTTACTATGCTTTGCTAGAATCAATGATAATGTGTGGTGATAACCTCATATTGTTTCCCATTATTGAGTAGAAATTGACAACAAATTTGTCTTGCTATATGATCATGAAGCACATAACAGGGGCCAAGAATGCAACAACGCTAAAAAAATCTTTTATGTCATTTCTTACATCATCGCAACTGATGTTATTTATCTCTTACATTCATTTTGGGATGTGTGATTCAACAAGAATTAAAGAAATCATTAAAAAGTCTATGACTGAAAATAGTTAAATGGGTCTCATGAGTACCAGCAAGGTATATTAACATGTTAGATGAAAGACCTAAAAAGAACAAACACAAAAAATAAGTACCAAAACTTCAACTAGGAAGCAAAAGAACTTAGCATATCCATATATTACAAAACAATCCTATGAAATGAGTTACCCTAGCCAAGAGGAGATTATATAAGGATGTCTGTATTTCCCTTTCGAACAAGTAGAAAATGAGATACAATCATGGTCTTCGTTCACTTCTTGCAAATAGGAACTAAATACTTGTGAAAGTAAATACCAGGACAATTTCCTAGAGGACAAAAAGATCAATGTAAAAAGTTATAGTTATTCTGTTATTTCTTCAATTATCATTCAGCTAAAAACCCCAAGTTTTTGGTCCTGTGTCTGATGGTGCAGGAAAGAAATAATGGATTTCGGAGGAGTTATAATGCCCCCAATGGAAGGCAGGAAATTATTATTCCAGGTGGTACAGGTAAAGCATAATGACCTTACAGTTGGCCACTCATTGATCATGAAAATAGATAAGCCTGTAAGCCATGACGTACTAAAGTACAGGAAAAAAAATTAAAATCCTCACAGTAGAGTATAATTTATTGTTACTGGGTCTGCAGCAATGATGCATTGTGTTCACCCAACATTTCTAGCCTATATAGACCTTTTTAGTGGCTCTGTCTCGTATAGAGGATTTTGAGAGGCAATTTGTAAACATGATTACTGCTGAATTAAGAAACCCATGTTTCAGCCTTATCTTTCACTTTCACAAATTGCTGCCACTATGACTTCTTTATTTCTAATTAGAGTTAAAAGACGCATTCACTGTTGACCCAACACATTTTGAGGTAGGCAATTTTCTAATAAACCTTGTATTAAAGAAAATAGATTTGCTCTGACCGAACAGTTAAAAAGTGAATAAGTTCCATAGAAGATTTTCCTAGATATATTGTTAAAAGGAATTGTGCCATTTCTGAATGTCAGTGGCAAGGAACAGCTGGTTTTAAAAAGATATGTTGATTCCAGATTAGATTTACATTTCTTCACATTGGCTTATAAAGTCATATTTTATAACCCCATGAATAACCACCCGATAACTACCATATAATTAACTTTTATTTAATTGACCTACAAATATAAATTAACTACTAATATAAACTATGTTAACATTAATGCAATATTTCCATCATTCTTCCCTTTATTACATCACTCCAAACAATGGTAGAAACACCAGTATTGGACTCGACACAGCAGCCCAAACATATACCCAATGAACTTAGATATATACACGATTTACCAAGTATCACAAACTAACTAGGATACACCTTCCAAATATAGTAGATGTCCTGACTATACATCGATAACTGTGAATTGAAATGTACTCAACCATTCAAAAGTACACCACACCTCTGATAAAACATGAAATCTTTAACTATCCACAAGAACAACTGTCCGGCCATGAATCAAGACATACTAAGCTATTCACAATTACAACACGCTTCCGGTGGCTTGAGGCATACTGAACTATCCACAAGAACAGAACACAAAACTGCCTAACCCACCGTTGATCCAAAAGGGGACATAATATGAAGATTTGTTGCCTTTCAAGCAGTGTAAAATCTCCTCGTGAGAAGCAAATTCTAGATGGTAATGGGCCTCCATCCTATTGTGGGTAGTCCAACCTCCTCTTTGACTTCTTCAAATATTATTATCTGTGACATGTGGTATTAGAATCTCTGAAAGTGAAGGCATTCGGTTGTTGGTTTTGAATGAAAATCATTACAAAGAAATTTTCCAAAAAATATGATAATAAGTCTTTCAAAGCTCAAGACTGAGACCATCTATAGATCTAAAAGGAGCCAAACTTACAAAACGGATGGTCATATGCCTATGTTTTCTCAAACTGAAAAGAAATCTTATTTTATCAAATTTCATCAAACAGACAGGTGTACTGAATAACCTGATATAAAATAAAACCTCCACAAGTTTTGAACCTTAAACCAGCCTCAAAAAGAATATTGACTTAGAAACAATGCTACATGTCGATCTTCTTTTGAGATAACCTTTTGCAATATATTTGTGAGTAGCAAACCCAGAATGATGCATTCAATGGGCAACAAATAACAGTTTTGAGGCTAGAACTTGCAACCTTTCGAAAACAAGTGTAATTCTTCAACCAACTCTCCTATACAATTCATTTTGATAAATGCTTCATTCTAGTTTTATACATGCATTCAGAATATTGAGCAACATAAAAAGAACACAAACCACCAATCATTTTTATTTAGCCTTCGAGGAAAATATGCAAAAACTAATCTTCACCATGCAAATAAATTATCACTGTAATTAACTACTGCAATATAATTGAACAAGAAAAAGGGCTTCACTAAGAGCAGAAATAATACTTTATAGTTTTTAGTTTTTACCATACCCCACCATGCTCACAAACTTCTAATCCTGAGAATGCATGGTCTTGTATGCCAATGAGATGGAGAAACTACAAATCCTTGAACTTTATACAAACTGGCAACCAAGCATAGGAATGTAGCAGGTATCAATTTTCAGCGTTCAGCAAATGAAATTCTGAATCAAACATACAAAAGCTCCAAAATAGATCTCATCAAATCCACCATGAAGCCCAATTACAAATCCACTTCACAATTCTCTCCTACAGATTTTTATTTTTTCAAAGAGAAACCTCAATTGGCATGTATGGAAATTTATATATTAAGACAAAGCATTCAAGAAACGAGTGTTGTGTGGCTGGCAATACTGATATAAATCTATGATACACAGGGACACATCCCTGCTTTTTTGCAGGTGTACCTGTACTGGGGGCATTCCGGAGATGCGGGGACACCTCCAAAACATCCTCTCACCATGCCCTAACCATCATATTTGCTCAGAGATGTCCCGGAAACATGGCAGAAATTAAGGAACAGCTGGAACAGCCAGCCATCCCCACCTAAAAACAGATAGAAAACTAAAAAATAGTAGTTCTCTTCAGGAAATGTTGCACCAGTTTTTATGTTCAGACAACAAAATTGATTATTTTTCAAATTGTTTTGTCCAAAGTTCCACAATTGTACAAACATCTACCATAAATGTTAAATAACTGGGCATACATGTTTGTACAGAGGCTGCAAATTTAAAAGTAAAAAATTTGACAAAGGTACATGCTACCTCATGATAACCAAGGGGAACAAATTGCAGGCCAAATTAGGAGTGAATGATGTAGAATATTTTAGAAAAGTCTGAACATCAAAATACCTGGCGGTCTTGCTGGATATCCTGGTTAGGCAAGCAAAACACTAGAATCAGGTTACACTAGGTCTTTGTATGGCCTGTTTGAAAGTTGAAATTAAATGATATCTTGAGTAATAACACAGTGCATGCTATCTAGGATTCCTGACAATCCAACAAGGTCGAATGATCTTGATGTATAATGTCATTAAGTACACAAACAGGCACAATGCCTGTGCTTGCTAAGGCTTTCTAAATTCAAATCTTATTTTGCTGACATTAAAATTTCCAGATGGGTTATCCAGAAGAGCTTTGGCAATGATATAAAAATGTTTACAAGTATGTTGACATATGTGTATGTGTGTGCATGTTTAAAAAAATTACTTAACATGGACAGTACAGAAGAAATTTTGCAGCCAGAAACCCTCAAGACATAAGCTCAAAGAAGTTACATATGTTTGAGATAGCACAATTGAATCTTCTCTATGCTGAGTGAAAGTTGCATCTGTTTTTTAATTTCTTTTCAGTATGTTTGTGGGATATGGATCAAACTCCTTAACGATCATATCCAGTGTCCTTGAATCCTGACAGATCAAACAATATGTTTTGGGCCGTATATGGAGCAGGGCATATCTAGTCCATTGCTAATCTTTATTGTTCTCACAATCACATTTCAACACTTGTGACATGCAAGAGTATTGAACATTCAAGATTATTTGATCATTTCTACAAGTATCTAATATGACACTTGGTTTTTGTCAGAAGTTTCAAAAGTCCCTAAAATGACGACCTAAAAAATTTACCCAAGAAGCACACCCCTCCATCCCCTGCTGTCCACATTCCAGAAACTTGGTGTAACATAGATAGATACTCATCCTCGTTACATCACTTCAGTTTATTTGCTCTATACCATGTTGAAATGGAGATCATTTGATCTTGCAAGGTACACCATTAAAAAATATGCATAACAAAGGTAATAATAAAGATATATTGATTTTAATGAATTACATTTACATTTCTTTTCATTGCCTTGTAAAGTCATAATTTGTAAACCCCCATGAATAACCACCACAAAACTAACAAGTATTTGAGTTACTAATATAAACTAACCACTAATGTGTTAGTAACACAATATACTGAGGAAGAAGTTGTGCGGTGGGGTGATCAGTATATTCAAAACCTTAATTTCAAATCCAGTTTATCATTAGCAGAATTTATAGATCTTACTTTGACAATAAAGCAACTGTCCAAAACATAAACATAAACAAGCATCCACACAAGAGAACACCAGATATACGTGGAAACCCAAAAGGGGAAAACTATAGTGAGAATAGTTGCTTGGAACTACTATCCAAATACAATCTCACTAAGAAATATGAAATGTACAAATGCTTATGGGCACTGTTGTCATTTTATGACACCCTTGGTCCATCAGTGAGAACCGATCAGAGATATGTTCCATGGACTAGCGCTGCCCCAGTTGATCAAAGAGAAAAGCAGTGGAATTATGAAGTGCGAAGTGTTGTCTTGTCTGGAGGAAGTCCCTTAGTCCTCAACCCCGGAACTCCGAACCCCCGAAGTTCCCAGGTTGCTGAGCCTCCTTCTCTCTTCCCCAGAACTCCGGAACCCCGAGGTTCCGAAGTTCCTTTCCTTTGCCTTCTTCTCTTCCCCGGAACTCTAGAACCCCGAGGTTCCGAAGTTCCTTCCTTAGCCTTTTTTCCCTTCCCTGAAACTCTGGAACCCCGAGGTTGCGAAGTTCCTTCCTTAGTCCTTCCCCCCCCCAAACTCTGGAATCCCGAAGTTACGAGATCCCAAGCCTAAGTCTTCCCAACTTCATTCCGGCTTGCAACACTTCTAGATGGTGTGATCGACACTCAAGGTTTTGAATGCTCCAACAACTCTTGCAACCAGTTTTCTATATAAGGCTGTTATGCCTCATTGTAAAGGGTTCTCTCCCTACTGGCTTGAGCTATTCTATGCTCTTTCACTTCTCTTAAAGATTTGTATTTATCTTGCATTTTTGCAACTGTAAGTTTGGTCATTGGCCTTATAATGAATTGAAATCATCATTCTTGCCTTACTTCAGCTTATGTATGTTGTGTATGTGTTCTTACCTTCATTATAAGTGTATGTTTGTGGCTTTCTTTCACATATATGTTGTTATAACCTGTTTCTGGGTGACTTATGGGAAACCTTCTCCCCTCTTGACATTCAGCAAGTTTTAACCTCCATACGTGTGTTGAGGTCATTCATGCAACTCAAGTTTGTGCATCTCTTGGGTATTTCAGTTGATTCTTTGTGCCATTCGGGTGGGGAGAGAAACGTCTCTTATCTTGGTGCATCACCTCCTTTCATTTTAAGCATTTCTCTCTTCCCTTTTCCTCTGCAAGTTGTTAGGATAGGCTTAGAAGTAAGATTTGAAGTGTTGAGTTGGTTCAACACCTGCACTAGTATTGGAAAGGAAGTCGGCCTTCTCCAGAAATTCAACCCCCTTGCGCAAGGTCCCACACTTCGGGGTTGTTTCCATGTTTCACGAGGTTGTTGAGTTGATAGCTCAGTAAGGGTGCAAGCTTTTGTGACAACAGTTTTTGGCACGCCCGATGGGACAGACTTTCGATTTACATGCTAAGGATTCAGTGTTGTTCTTAGTGTCTCAGCCTTTAGAGGCAGACATCTTTCAAGTACTTGGCGACTCTGCTCACAAGTCCAGTTTCTTGTTCATGCCAAGTTCCTAACTCTGGAACCCCGAAACCCCCAGGTTCCGAAGTCATCAACTCTGGAACCTCGGAACCCCCAGGTTCCGAATTTCATAAGTCCTGAACCCCGAGGTTTTGAAGTCTCTGCTCACAAGTCCACTCTTGTTCATGACTTGTTACAACTCCGGATTTCATGCCCAGAATTCATACAAGGGCGTCTTCTAGAGGTAGTTTCCAATTTGTAGAACTCTCATCTTCAGGCTCTAGAAGGCAAAGAGGTAGACCTTCATTGTCACCAGTTAGGGGGGTCAAGGTTGTAAACACTCCCATCTCCCAAGTCTCGTTTTACCCCTCCATTTATAAGACCATTACTGTCTAGGGCTCCCACCACTCATATCAATAGACCATTGTTTCACATGGCTAGAAATCAAGTTTTTGTTACCTTCAATGGGGGGAGTCCTCTTATTTTGACTCAATGGAATGATATACCAGTGGCTGCGTTAAAGAGTATACCATACTTCACTAGTGAAACAGCTACTACCCCCATTGAGCACATTCAAGACATTGCGAACAATTGCTCCGTCCATAATGTCACTCAAGATGATGTTGTCAGACTCTTAGCCACATCTTTGAGAAGAAAAGCTTTGCAGTGGTATAGAGAGTTGTCGTCTAGCTCCATTCACAATTGGGATGAATTGGGGGAGAGGTTGTGCAACCATTTTGAGGATAAAAGTGATCATCTATCACTTGTAGAGCAGTTGACTACAATTAAGAGGGCACCTCATGAGTTCATGGGAGATTTCAATTTCAGATTCCAAAAGACATGGAATAGAATTCCTACTCTAGTGAAGCCATCTCCAAACCATGCCTTCTTGTATTATCTGAGAACTCTCAACAACGATATAGCTGTCATGATACAATCAATGGGTGGAGCCTCTCTACCGGGTGCATATGACATAGCCATAAGGACAGAAAATTGTTTAATACAAGTTGGGAAGATAGCTCCAAGGCCTCCAATGCCTCTCTTCCCAGAAGCTCCTACTCAACAACCCACCTTGGCCCCTATCCCCATGGCGCCCGCTGGTCAACCATCCACATCCTCTAATGAGCTCCATGAAGTCAAGACTCTATTGCAAAGCTTTGGCAATGAGTTGGTGACACTAAAGAGGTAACAAGTCCAGCATAGCAGACCTTATCAAGCACAAAATCAGAACTATCAACAGAATAGGCCACCCTTTCAAGGGCAAAACCAATGGAGCAACGCCAGGCCTTTCAATAGGGAGACCCCCATAGCTACAAGCAACTCAAAAGCAATGGTTCCAATGCAAAACAACCTCGCCCAAGAGCAAGATTGGTATCAGCCATGCAATTAGCCACACAACCAAGGCGCATGCCAAAGTGGAGGGTTTGTCCAAAACTTAGTGGTGCAGGATGAGCCGACCAACTCTGGCCAGCAATATGACCCAAATCAGCCTAGTGTTGGCACTCAGGCTTACTTTCAAGGAGATTCTACCTTTGTCAATTGGCAGGAGACAAAATTTTGAGGTATGAACCAAACAAATGGCGAGTCTATGCTGCAATATACAAGGTCAAAGAAGAGAGCCATGGAAGCTGCCTCACCTTCAACATCAGCCCAAGCTACAACGCCCAATGTAGCTATCCAGGATACAAGCCAAAATACCATGCAAGGGAGCAAGAGGCAGGAGGAGGCCCAAGTCGTCCAAAGAGCAAAGGTAGACCTTGTAGCCTCAAAGGGGCCTCTAAAATCAATCGGAGTTCCTTTCAATATAGTAGATCAGATGAAGAAGGCCAACCTCAATGTCAATATGTGGGAGGCCCTTTCCATCCCATCTCAAAGGGATTTGCTCAAGGAGGCACTGAAGGACATCAACCAGTCAGGTGATGAGGCAACAGTCAATAGAAAGGCAGCCTCCACCAGTTTGGTGCAACCCAAGGAGGAAGATTCAAGCAAGATCAACAAGCCTCCCCCCTTCTATCTCTCCTTAATCATAGGAGATAACTTAGTTCACAACTGCAAGATAGATTCAGGAGCTAGTAGCTCAGTCATGCCTAAGAAGGTAGTTGATCTTCTTGGCATAGAATATGAACCTGTGACTAAGGGAGTGGTCCAATTGGATGGCACTTCTATTAAGACAATAGGGGTTGTTAAAAATTTGAAGTTAACCTTGCATGCATGCCCTGGTTGCACTGTCTTGCAAGACGTATCAATCATCGACCTCCCTGCCTTCTTTGCCATCTGCCTATCTAGAGACTTCACCACCAAGATAGGTGGATACCCGTCTTCTGATTGGTCCCACATGCTATTTCGAACAAGGTATGGTAAGGTTACCATAAGGGCAGAGCCCATTGAGCAAAACCACATTGAGCCCTACACCCCCAGTCCTATAAACATGAATTGCACTTTGCACGAAGAGGGGGAGGAGTGTACTGTTCGTGAGCCTGCTACTGTTTTGCAAGAGGTCCCTAATTGTTTCCTGGACAAATGGGCCAATGCTTTTCAGTTTGACCCATTAGCTGAGGTTGAAGACACTCGGCTCGATACCTATTGTATCCATGAGGAGGATACTCCTATCCCTAACCTCATCAAGACACAAGGAGATTCAGAGAGGTTATGGAGCATGTTTTTTGATGGTTCAAGAAACAAAAACGGTGCAGGTGTCGATGTGATGCTTGTTTCTCCTGAGCAAGAGAAATATTTCTTCTCATTTAGGCTTCAGTTTGGCTGCACCAACAATGTCACTGAGTATGAAGCCTTGATCCAAGGCCTCCAACTTGCACAAAACAGAAAGGTCAGAACCTTGCAAGTATTTGGAGATAGTGAGTTGGTTGTTAATCACATCCGAGCTCAAAGTATAACAAAGAGCAACCTACTCAAATCATACAAACACGGGATTTGGGATTTGATTGAAGGATTCGAGGCCTTCAACATCCAGAGTATTCCTAGAGGTCAGAATAAGCATGTTGATAGGCTTGCAACGGTTGGTGTTTAGTTCGACATACCAGCGCATGTTGCAAGCGAGAAGGAACAATACATCAGGCTTGTTGTGAGGCCTGCTATCCCAGACAATCAAGCAACTTGGCAAGTGTTCGAAAATGATCAGCAGATTGTTAACTTCTTGCAAAATGAAGCAAAGTTTTTTGTAAAAAACAATCTAAGTTGCAAGACCAGTATGGAGATCAAATCATGTAGCTGAACTCCAACAAGTTGCCTAAAGGTCTAGTTACCTTGGAAGGCATTTTCAACTCGGATGATCAATTGAAGAAGAAGATTAACCTGGTTGCAAAGAAGGGTGATTACAAGCCAGTTGTTGTTGCTGAGGGTAGGTCTCTAAACTTGGGCAAGGTATGTTCCTCAACCAAACAAGAGGCCTTTGTTGAGCTTTGTCAAAAATATGATGACATAGTTGCTTGGACCTATGACGATTTGAAGGGTTTTGACCCTAGCCTAGCACAGCATACTATAGAGCTAAACCCGGATGCAAAGCCAATTAGACAAAGGCAAAGGCCAATAAACCCCAAGATTGAGCCACTAATGAGGAAGGAGTTGACCGAGCTCATAGAAGCCAATATCATCTTCCCTATCAAGCACTCCTCCTGGGTGGCCAACCTTGTCCTTGTAAGGAAGAAGAATGGGGAAATCAGACTATGTGTAGACTTTAGGAACTTCAATAGAGCCTCCCTCAAGGATCATTATATGCTTCCCTCCATGGAGCAGATTCTCCAAAAGGTCAGTGGCTCAGAAAGATTTTCATTCTTGGATGGGTATTCAGGCTACAATCAAATTTTAGTCCAAGAATCAGACCAATACAAGACTACATTTACTACTAAGTGGGGTACCTATGCTTATTGTAAGATGCCTTTTGGGCTAACCAATGTAGGTGCCACATTTCAAAGAGCAATGGACATGGCTTTCAAGGATGTATTAGCAAAGTTTGTGCTTATATACCTTGACAACATAACTGTTTATTCAAAGCATGCAGTTGACAATCTTGGTCATCTTGAGCAAGTGTTCATGAAATGCAGGGAGTATGGTGTGTCCTTGAACCCTAGCAAGTGTGTATTTGCTACTGACCAACGAAGATTGCTAGGACACATTGTATCCAAAGATGGCTTGACCATTTGTTGTCCTCATTTTTTGATTCTCAAAAATGTAACAACCCCTACAAATTTTTGCCTAAAAAGTGTCATTTTTGTCTCCAAGGCACGTTTTACGAGGTACAAAACTCACATTTGATAGTGTCAAATCATTGGGGGGTGTCTTTGCCATCATTGTCCAAGTTTTGGTGAGTTTTGATCTTCCTTTTCCCAGCTTTCTGTGCAATTTCGGGTTTCAAAACAATCACTACAAGTTGAAGATTTTACTCTATGGCACGCTTCCCGAGGCATAAATTCGCCCCATCCTTGGGCTGGATCAATCGTTGATCCATCCCCAAGCTATGTTTCGAATTTCATCGCGTTTCGAGTCCGTTTGCTATGTTTTTGCTTCAATGTAGGGGAATTTTTCGATGATTACCAGTAACTGGTAATTTGTTTTTCAAACCCCCCTTGAATCTTTTAGGCTTGTAGGGGAATTTTTCTCCAATTGCAAGTTTTTATAAAACTTGTAATGGGGGTTTTAAAACCCCCATTACCAATAGCTTGACTTTAAGTGTTTAAAAACTTGTAAATAGGATTTTAAAACCCCTTTACATGTCTTTATAACTTAAAGTTGTTTTTATAATGTTAAAATAAAACTCGTAAATGGGATTTTAAAACCCCTTTACATGTTTTAAGTGAAATCACTTGTAAAAGGAATTCTATTTCCCTATTACAAGTAATTTTACTTGTAATTTCTTTTCTAAAACCCGATTTTGCTTATAAAGTGCATTTTTGAAGATTTTAAACTTGTAATTGCATTTTTAAAACCCAATTTTGCCTTGTTGATGAAAAAGTGACAATTTAAAACTTGCACTTTGTTTCCAAAAACCCGATTTTGCTTATAAAGTGCATTTTTTAGGATTTTAAACTTGCTATTTGGTCAAAAAATCCCAATTTTGCCTAACATGTTGAAAAAGTGAAATTTTAAACTTGTTATATCCTCCAAAAAACCCGATTTTCATTGTTTCATGCATTTTAAACTTGCTATTTGTTCCCAAAAACCCGATTTGCAAGGAAAAACGTTTTTTTGAGGATTTTTAGCAATTTTTTGTGGAAAATTTGTTGGAGGAAGGCGTTTAGGATTCCTTCCTATTTCCATGCATTTTCAAACACCTTTCATGCCACATGGAGTTTAAGATTGCTGGTTTTTATGTTTTATAACAGCAGCCACGTTTTTTCAAAAGACCACTTTTTTTGCCATTTGGAATGCCACGAATCAGCAATGTTATGAATCGTTTTGGCTTGTTATGCTAAGGCGTTGACGTTAGAAAGAGTCTTGGCCATTTTCCATGCCATTTCTCATGCATTTGCTGCAACGTTTTTCAGTTTTGGGCATTTTTTCAAAAACGTGGCTAGGGTTTGGGGATTGCGGTTTGTGTTTACTTAAGAGTTTTTCTTTCTTCTTCCAAAGATTAATCATCTTGTTGAAGAAGCATTTTCAGATTGGAGCAAGGTAAGATTTCATTTCTTCTTGTTTCATTTTTCTAATTTGTAAATGGTTGGTTCTTCCCCAAAAATCGGTTTTTGTGAGAGGAAATTCTCCATTTTACAAAGAAATTTGTAAAGCAAAGTTGTTCTTCCCCTTTGGAATTTCTCCTTCTTTACTTGCATTCGAGTTTTAAAAACTCGATTGCAAGTAAGAGGAAATTTAGTGTTCTTCCCTTTTTGGACAAAGACTTAATCTTCTTTGGTCCAAAAATCAAATTTCAAAATAAAAAAGATGTGTTCTTCCCAAATTTGCAAAGAGATTTGCAAGTGTAAAGAGTTCTACCTCTTGATGTGTTCTTCCCAATCATTTGCAAGAGGAATGTTTTGAGTGTTCTTCCCTTTTTGGACAAAGACTTAACCTTCTTTAGTCCAAAAATCCAGCTTCAATGACGAAAAAATCAAGTTCTTCCCAATTTTGGGTTTTGAAATCCGGATTGCAAGTTGAAAGTTCTTCCCATTTTTGCATTGGCAAAGTTCCAAGTGATCTTCTTGAAATTCACTTTTACCTATCCGCTTCCAATTCCCTCATCCGTACATACCATTTCATCCACTCATTTCACACATTCATTCATTTTCCCCATTTAAAGTCTACCTGCAGTCAACCATCCAGAACCCGAAATTGGTCCAAAATGCACTCAAAAAACACTTGAAAATGAGTTTTAAAGGTCCAATTACAAGTGCAAACTTGTAGTTACCCATTACACATATGAAGTTGCATGTTTGTTCCCACATTTGCAAGTTAATGCTCTTGTTTTTCCCACACATGTAATGCAGCTTCCAAAACCCGAAATTCACTTGTGAGCCCATTTTTGCATCAATTTATTCCTTCCCTTGTCAGTCCGGTTTGCACACATGATCTACCAAATCAATGGATTAAGGCATGGGCCTTATTTTGCAAGAAGATTTCAAGATTGGAGGATGATACAAAGAAGAGATACGACAACAATTCATGGTTGAGAGCATCGAATGCTTTCAAGACAAAGATGGTCATTACATGAAAAGAGTAAGGCGACCCTTTCCCTCCTGAAAAGATAGTACTACCCCAAGCAAGAAGACAAGGATGCAAGTTCCCGTTCCGGTTCAAGATGTCTTTACCAATCTAGAATACTTCAAGTTCTTGCATCCTAAAGCAGCATGAAGATCATCACAGACAAAGGATGATGCAGTTAGAGTTGTGTCTTTAGACACATGGAATAATTTTAGTTATGCATTTGTAATTTTGTTTTGACAAGTTACATGTAAAAGTATTTTTGTAAAACGCAAGTTACACATTGCTTGCACTTTTGTAATTACATGTAAGGCAACTACAAGTTGTGTCCAATTAGGACTGTAGTTGGAATAAGTCTTAGTTAGTTAATGAAGTCATAATTAGTTGTTGAATAGGTCTTGGTGGTTGAGGGAATTTCTCGAGTTAGTTAGGATCCTCCCACCTTTTTCTCAAGGCTCCTCTCCTATAAATAGAAGAGAGGGTCCTTTGCAATCGATATCTTTTGGGAAAGCAGGCAAAAACTCTGTCAAATTTACAGCAAGACGTCTTTGAGCTTATGTATGTGAATTGAAGGTTTTGGAGAATAATAAAGAAGGATTACTCAAGTTTTGAGTCTTTGAGCTACAAGTTTGAGTTTGATTCTTTTTATTTATTCTATGCAAAGTGTTTCTAAAGGAGCTTAGTCCAATCTGATTTGAAGTCTTTGAGCTACAAGTAGAGAAGATTAATTAAAATAGGAAATCTCTAGAAGGAGCAGCAAGTCTTTGAGCTTGCATCTATTCTTGAGGAAAAATTATTGTTTGATAAGAAATAGCAGCAAGTCTTTGAGCTTGCATTAGTTCTTGTCTTTGTGTTAAAAGAATAAATTATTCCAATCTTTGAGCTGTTGTCTTTTATTCATTGTAAAATTTAGTATAGCAAAGGGTAGATAGAACTTCCAATAGTCAAGTCTTTGAGCTTGATATTGTTGTCCCGTCCCGAAGGAAGTGACGGAAGTCTTTGCGCTTTCAGAAAACTTCATTCCTTTCTCTCATTTTACTTAAAAGTGGTTACTACTATTCATATTCAATCGCTATCCTTTTCTGTGAAGAGAAAAGGATATTGTCTTTCTTGAAGAAAGAAGGAAGACTGCTGTCCCATCCTGTTTTTATTTCAGTTTTAGTTAGATAGGGGGAGCCTTCCCTTAATTAGGAGAGTTTTTACTCGTGTGTTGTGGTTGAAACCACAATTTTGTATATTTCCCCAAGTGTACAAAATTTTCAACCAACACCATTGACCCAGAACAAGTGGAGGTTATTCTTTCTCTCCCACTCCCCAGTCACACGAAGGGATTGCAAAGTTTCCTTGGTAGGATCAACTTTGTGAGGAGGTTCATTCCCAACCTTGCCACCATGGTAAAACCCACCTCCATGTTGAAGAAAAATTTGGTTTTCAGTTGGGCCAAGGAGGGAAGGGCCGGTTTTGAAGAGATTAAACAAGCAATTGCTCAGGCCCCTACCCTTGTCAACCCTAACTATGAAAGGGATTTTATCCTCTATACCTTCAGAGGAGAATCCAACATCTCAGCTGTCCTAACACAGTTGAACAATGATAATTTGGAGCAACCTATTGCTTTCTTTAGTGAGGGGTTAGAGGACTATGAGCTTAAGTATAGCTATGTAGAGAAGCAGGTCCTCGTTGTTGTAAGGGCATTAAAAAAGTTCATACACATGTTGTCTAACAACAGGATCCAGCTTTTAGTTCCACATGCAAGTGTCAAGGATTTCCTTTTAAACAAGGACATCAGCGAGAAGAGGGTTGGGTGGATAACCAAGGTCATGGAATATGACATCAACATCAAGATCACCAAGCTTGTAAGAGGCAGGGGCCTATGTGAACAGCTTGTCTCATCTTCTAAGACTACTCCAGAGGTCACCCTTGTGTTACAAGAGGATCAACCAACTAGCAACAACACTCAATTCAATTGGGTAAGTGACATGACCACCTTCTTAATGGAAGGTAGATACCCCCAAGGTTTGGATAGGACCAAAAGAAAGCATTTCAGGTTGCAGTCCATCCCCTATGTCTTAGTGGATGGCACCCTTTTTCGAAGAGACTCTAATGGATTCTTGTTAAGATGTATCGAGCAAAATCAAGTCAGTAGATTGTTAGAAGAATTTCATGATGGCTCTTAATGGGGGCACTTCTCTGCAAGGACTACAACTATCAAAATAATGAGGGTTGGTTATTACTGGTCATCCTAATTCAATGACTCACATAGATGGGTGAATAATTGCAAGAAATGTGCTTTCTTCTCTGGAAAACAAAGACTAGCTGCCCTACCTCTTCACCCTATCCGAGCAGATCAACCATTCGTGCAATGGGGTTTAGACTTCATTGGCATAATAAATCCACCTTCTAGTGCTGGCCACAAGTGGAGCTTGGCCGCAACAGACTACTTCACTAGGTGGACAAAGGCAATTGCATTGAGGGATGCCACTGAGGCCTCAGTATTGGAATTCCTTGATGGAATTGTGACAAGATTCGGTGTCCCCTCTACCATCATATCAGATAATGCCAAGGCATTCGTTGGAACCCAAATCAGTTCTTGGGCAATTAAGCATGGTGTATACTTGAAGACGTCATCCAATTATTACCCTCAGGGTAATGGCTTAGCTGAATCTTCCAACAAGAACCTCATCGGAATAATTAAAAGGACGATTGAAGACAACCGGAGGTCGTGGCATACTAAGTTGAGGACAGCCTTATGGGCTGACAGGATCAAACCCAAGAGGGTGATCAATAACTCCCCTTTCATGCTGGTATATGGGAAAGAAGCAAGACTCCCAACTTCCCTGAAGTTACCCTCTCTTGAACTAGCACATCAACTGGAATTGACGGAGAATGATGCCATGACAATAAGGCTAGCTGAGGTGATGGAGCTGGAGGAGGTTAGAGGTCAGGCTATGCATACGCTTGAAACTCATCAAGAACAAGTCAAGAGAGTTTTTGACAAAAAAGCTACTAATAGGGTCTTCAAAGAGGGAGATCTAGTTCTAAAGTGGGATGCAGACAGAGCCAAAGTTGGGCGACACTCCAAATTTGATGCTATCTAGAGTGGTCCATATGTCATCACTAGTTGCAAGGAGGCCAATGCATTTCATCTCTCCAGGCTTGATGGCGAAGTTCTTCCAATCCCAGTGAATGGGATTCATCTCAAGCCCTGCTTCTAAAGAGGGTGTTGATGACTATGTAAATATTAGACTAGAAGTTGTTTTACTTTCATAAGTGCTTGTGCACCTGCCACATTCTCCTTAAGAGGGTGTGTGCTCTAGTTTCCAGTTTCCCTCCAAGTGATGGTGCACACATGTTTTGGGTCTTTTTAATGACTCGATGCCCAATGGATGCTCAAGGCTTCTGGACTTCATCCTTAACAAGCAAGCATCTCGCAGAGGTCGCCAAAAATCTTGTCATTTTATGACACCCTTGGTCCATCAGTGAGAACCAATCAGAGATATGTTCCATAGACCAACGTTGCCCCAGTTGATCAAAGAGAAAAGCAGTGGAATTATAAGTGTCAAGTGTTGTCTTGTCTGGAGGAAGTCTTCAACCCCGGAACTCCGAACTCCCGAAGTTCCCACGTTGCTAAGCCTCCTTCACTCTTCCCCGGAACTTCAGAACCCCGAGGTTCCGAAGTTCCTTTCCTTTGCCTTCTTCTCTTCCTTGGAACTCCAGAACCCCAAAGTTCCTTAGCCTTTTTTCCAGTTCCTTTCTTAGCCTTTTTTCCCTTCCCCGAAACTCCGGAACCCTGAGGTTCTGCAGTTCCTTCCTTAGTCGCCTCTTCCCTTCCCCGGAACTCCGAGGTTCCGAAGTTCCTTCCTTAGTCCTTCCCCCCCCCCAAACTCCAGAATCCCGAAGTTCCGAGATCCCAAGCCTAAGTCTTCCCAACTTCCTTCCGGCTTGCAACACTTCTAGATGGTGTGATCGACACTCAAGGTTTTTAATGCTCCAACAACTCTTGCAACCAGTTTTCTATATAAGGTTGTCATGCCTCATTGTAAAGGGTTCTCTCCCTATTGGCTTGAGCTATTCTATGCTCTTTCACTTCTCTTAAAAATTTGTATTTATCTTGCATTTCTGCAACTATAAGTCTGGCCATTGGCCTTATAATGAATTGAAATCATCATTCTTGCCTTACTTCAGCTTATGTATGTTGCGTATGTGTTCATACCTTCATTATAAGTGTATGTTTGTGGCTTTCTTTCACATATATGTTGTGTTAACCTGTTTCTGGGTGTGACTTGTGGGAAACCTTCTCCCCTCTTGACATTCAACAAGTTCTAACCTCCATACGTGCGTTGAGGTCATTCGTGCAACTGAAGTTTGTGCATCTCCTAGGTATTTCAGTTGATTCTTTGTGCCATTTTGGGTGGGGAGAGAAACGTCTCTTATCTTGGTGCATCACCTCCTTTCATTTTAAGCATTTCTCTCTTCCCTTTTCCTCTGCAAACTATTAGGATAGGCTTAGAAGTAAGATTTGTAGTGTTGAGTTGGTTCAACACCTGCACTTGGATTGGGAAGGAAGTCGGCCTTCTCCGGAGATTCAACCCCCTTGCGCAAGGTCCCACACTTCGGGGTTGTTTCCATGTTTCACGAGGTTGTTGAGTTGATAGCTCAGCAAGGGTGCAAGCTTTTGTGACAACAGGCACCAACCCACTGGAGACGCCAATCCCCTTACGATCAATTTGCAAGCACCAACCTACAGGAGACACCAATCCCCTAAGACAGGAACTAACCACAAACTCAAATTATGAGGCACCAACCTCAAGTACAACAAGGTAAGAATTTTGCGGACCTTCCAAACTCAAACTACACCATCAGCCAGATCTGATCTACTACAAAACACTCTCTCGGTATGTAAAGGATTTGCAACTTGATTCGCATACCTTAATTAACCTTGGTTAATTGAATAAGAAGCTTGCACAACTCTTCCGCCACACTTACTTAACACACCCACACTAGGAATGAACCTAGATCAACAATATATATGCATTACAAAGATAATTACATTCATATGTCAGCCTAGAACATAATTACAATATCCGCAAATCCGCCACAAACAAATTTCTTAACTAAATGTGTAGTTGGCTCGGTCCTAAAGCGCACATGTTACACCAGGAGTGGGAACAAACTATATATTACCCAACATAAACTCAATTGGTCCCAAATAATTCACACACTTCCTTCAACCGGCACACATTATCTTTCTCTGGTGCATCAATTCAGAACATCAGCACAGTTGGCCAACTAGCACAGTGAGCACTCTATCACTTCTAGCTTTCTGTCCTCTTGACCGAATCTTCTGAAACTTTGGAATATGATACTTCATGTGTAGTTTTACTTAACTTCCAAACCGCAAGCCATAACATACAATTGTGGTAGAATGCAGAGCCAAATGTCATGACGAAGCAACTGAACACACATACTGATTATGAACCAACAAATACTTCCACATAATCGCACAAGTGCTAGACAAACAGGACAGCTGATACCGGAACATCATGATGACAATAAGAAATCTATCCAAGATACTTGAAACTGTCCTTCAAGTGCCTTGCAGCTGTAGCAACTTCCAGATATCTTGACATCAATGACAACACTGACAGCACCTTTAACATTAACATTGACTGCAGCTTTGACATCTATGACAACACCATCTCCAACATAATGCTTACTTATCAACCTAATGAATAAACTATGCTAATATAGATGTAATATTTCCAACAGTCTATAAAGCTCCCAGTGCTATTGATGCTGGAGCAGGAGCAGTAGCAGTTGCAGGGACTTAGAAATGAGTCAGACAATCGCCAGGCCAGTGAACTATGAGAAAATCTTTCTAAGGATAACCGGAGTGATAGTCTACCTAAAGATCAAAAAGTGCTTTGAATCATTAGTAAAGTGGCACATTGGCTATAATTACCTCTTCTTACCCAAATGTTCTTCTAAGCTCCTGGAGTAACGACTTGCTTGCTTGTCAAAAAAAAAAAAAATCCATCAAGCGATCAAACGGACCACTATGAGAAGTCACTTAAGGTGCAAAACAAAATGGTATTAGTTAATACTCAAAACAATGAATTTTCCCAGCACAATAAGATGGGAAGAGAGGGATTGTCGGATGAGGAAAAGAGATTACAGGTTAAAATATCAAGAGTTTCTTTTTAAGCCCTTGGATGCTGCATAAGGCATGAGCTAATGGCAGGCAAATGACCATGGCCCTTAATAATGAGAATAACGGAGGGGATGAAATCTGGGACTGGAAAAGTGGAGTCCATGTTGAGTCCTGAATAAGGACAAAAGAAGCTATATTCTCCCAGCATAGTAAAGCAAACGAGTGGCTACCTCACCCTTAGGCCTATTAAGCCAAAAGTGGATGCATTCAAAAGGAGAAAGAGAGAGAGAGAGAGAGAATCAAATGGAGGACTTACACCCCAACGTCTGCTTCTAGATCAAAAAAGCTTCATGTCCAGACTATGCCCCTCAACCACCCCTCTCTTACAATTGCCATCCATGTGAGTTATATCATTATTCATAAAACACAATGGTTAGAAAGAATATAAATATAAAACAAAATATCTCAAAGGGAAATGTGGATGTGAAGTTCTATGTTTTTTCATTTTTCTGGGCAAAGTAGAAATTGAAATTCAATTGAAGATTTCTTCAACTACTTCCAAAGATTTTCAGTTATTTTTTCTGTCCTAAAGTAATTTTTAGTTTCCAGATTTGTACCGTAGTTTCAATAAATTTTTATTTTCAAGTTAAGCTTCAGAACTAGGCTTTACAGCAGAAAATTCAAGAAATCTCAGACCTTCAATATACCCACTTGTAGATCCTTTTTCCCAATTTCCAACCTGGGGTATCGACCTAGAATTTGCAGCAGTTGCACTGTTTACAACTGAGTTCGTAACACCATTTAACTACTCTTTTACTTTCTGCTTCTTTCTTTTCTCGCTTTATTACCAATTAAGTTGTCAACCAAATCATTCAATGCTGAGCAATTGGTTGGTTGGTTGACCAACTAATTGGCTGGCCAACGAACTATTAATGTGGTAAGCTACTTGCAGGGAAAAAAGTTAGAGTTTACTTGATAACACAGACATGAAATCCATGCACAAGTCGTGGATACGGGCTTGAATGAGTTTGCTTCTACAACTAAACTGGAGATAAAAATTTAAGTACTCCACAAGATAGACAACAATCCTAAAATTAAACAAATATAAATGGAAATTCAACAGTACCACGTTTTCATTATGAACATGTTATTTCACGAGCTACTGTTTGAAAATTAAATCCAAAAGTGACAAATACAATAGTGCCTAGGCAGAAGATAGTCTTCGGGGCAGAATGAAAACATAAAGTAAGCAGGCACTGACACTATTGATCATTCCTTGCTATGCAAAGAGGCAAAAATTTCAGTCATACTGGAACTAAATTGTTCCTTTTACATCTTTACAATCCTTGGTTGTTTCTCTTTATAGAGTTTTTATGAGCATGAAATTACAATTTCAAAATTAGAACATGAAGTCCTGGATGTAAGGCAACATTGCAGTACTACACAAATTCAGATCTGGCATTATCTTTGAAGATGCACATGTTTGACATACTCTGTTGCCAAAAGGCCGTCTGTGAGACCTCCGATGAAAATGACTTGCTGCTTAAAATCCCCAGTTTTGAAAGCAATCTGCAAAGTCAATTCTTTTATTAGCTTTTCCTGAAATCAACTAAATATACATATGAAGCTACGCATAATGATTCAGATTAATAAATTATCTATAACGGAGCATCCATAAAATGGAAAGAAAATAAAAGGTGTCTGATGACATAAAGTACGGTTTTTGTATTTGTGTTGCTAGATCAAACAAGAGCAAAGAGCCAAGTTCACCGCTAGTTACGTGGTCAAAACATTTTTGATTGACGCCCAACAGGGTAAACAAAGCTATTATGCTGGCTACACAATTGCGGGGCTTTACTATTTGACCATTCACAGAACTGCACAGTGATGTAATGTACTCAGTTCAACTTCATGGGGCTCACCTTATCTCCACTGACCAGTGGATATCACTGTTTGGCAATTTATTAACCGCTAAGCTTTAAACTCATGGTTCTAAATAAGTGTGAATAGCATTTGAACCGTGACCCGCACCAATTCAAAATTAACCTAGTTAGGAGATTTCTCTAAAAATATAGCTTTTTGGTCTAATGGCACTAGAGAAAACTATATTAGCTGTCCACTTCCGATTTCAATTGCGCAGGCATGTACTTACTACAGCATGTGGAGGGAAAAGATCAAAAATTCAAAGAAAAATATTAACCTCTCACAGTGTTCGCTAGTACATCCTTTGCTCCATAAAATTGAAAATACTTGAAATCCCCTTGACACGATACGTCAATCAAACAAAAATTGAGAATAGTTGAAATCCCCTTTGACATATTCTGTCAATCAAACTAAAATTGAGAATACTCGAAATCCTTTTTGACAGGATAGCTCAATCAAACTATAAGATGTGATTGGATGAAAAAGCATACCTGTATAGATTTGGGGCCGTACTTAAAAAGCACACCATTGAATTGAGAATTCCGAGGCATAATAGATCTACTTCTGTTGTCCACAGTGTTACTGTTTTTGCTTGTGCTTGAACCTGGTCTGAGATAGGAGATGCAGGTAGACACCAAGGAGCTGCTTTTCGAACTTGCTCTCATTTGCTGACTAGGAGGATCACGTATGACCCCTGGTATTTTCTCTCTCCACTCTCTCTATATTTGGTATGATCAAATTTGTATAATCCAAGCCATTCCCTAATTATTTTGTCAGTGTGATAATGATTTTATATTTACATATTTAAAAAAAAATGGTGTAGTTTGCTGTGAAGGTTGTTACCTGTCTTTGTTTTTAATTATATTTCTTATGGAATAATTTAATTCTATTTTTTTTAAATTTAATTAATCATAATATAAAGTTAAAAAAAAATTAACAAAACTTTTATAATTATATTTAATTTTTTATTTTAAATAGTTGAAAAAAAAATTATTTAATAAATCAAATGTCAAATCATGAGAATCAAAATTTTATTTATAATTTATTTGAAAATATTAATGTAATAGAAATATTTAATACCAATTTATGTGATAAATTTAACAAATTAAATGCCCTGAGAGGTAGATTTATTTTGTTTAAAATTTATTTCTAATTTAACCTTTTAGGTTTGCCTATCTTCATTGTGTTTGTTTTAATGGTACTCATTTATCTTTCATTAAAAATTACAATGATTAGAAAGTGGCATTGGGATTTGAATTTTCTCTATGACAAAGTACCTAGGTTTTGAAATTTGTTTTATTAATTTTCCAGCTATAATAATATTTTGTTTTTGTTTTTGGATTTAAAAATTTTGAAAAATAATTAAAATATTAATATTAATTGATAATTTAATTATATATTTTTATTTTTATTTTATTTACAACTATTTAATAAGTAAATTTATTGTTGTAAAATATTAATATTTTTTATTTATTTTTAAAAAAATTATATTTATTATTATTTTTGTTATATAGTTTATATAAATTAGAGGTCAAATTTGTTTTTGATATTAAAAAGCAATAAAAATAAGGGTGCTAGTTTTTAATACTAACATTCTATAGGGGGCATTAACACTAACAACGCTTTAACACTAAACTAATAGAAACATACTTATAGTAATTGAATATATCATAAACAATGTTAGTAGCAAATAAAAGGCGAAACAAAGTCTTAGGACTAGCAAAAGACGACAAAAAAACCATCAAGAACTAGTCAGAACAAACTACTTGAGCACATTGCTCCAGTCTTCAATAAGGAACTTGAACAATTCCTTGTAATTCCCTTCAGCATCAGCATCCTTGCCAAGAACCTTCTTCTACATTAGGCACATTGAGGTAGTCAAGCTATGTGTGACACGCAATTTGAAATTATACACATTCAGCATCTTCTTCTCAATCTCCAACACCTTCTTTTTCAGGGCCTCCAATTCCTCTACAGTAGTCTTACACGTGGCACATAAACTCCCACTATCGCCTTTGTTGTCCACCTCATTTGGCATCACTTCTTAGGTGAGGTCCAAAGGTTCATTCTTGTCACTCTGTTCAGAACCCTTGCTGGAATATTTAGCCAAGCTCTCAGCTTTCCATGTGCCATCTTCGTTATCTTCATTTTTCGCTACCTCCTCACTTTCAACAGAGTTCTCCTCCTTAGAATCTTCCTCATACCCCACCAAAATTTGTTCAACAAGCATACCCAACGAGTGCCCAGCCAGCCTGTTGTAGCACCTATGATTGGCACTTGCACTCCTACTCGCATCCTCCTCGACCTCCATTTCAACCTCACCATCAACATCAATCCTTTGTGTCTTGGCAGCGGGAGAGGGTCCCTTGTTCTTCCTCGTCTTCTTAACCCCAAAGGAGGTGGCTTGTTGTTAATTGCTAGAGAGGCAAAGTTAGGGGTCACAGGGGAGCCAAGACGGTATGGAGTTTTGGCAGAGGTCAAATTTGTTGAGGACAAGAGCACTTTCATTTGTTAGAAATATTTTTGTATTTAGAAAAATATGATCTTGGGGAAAAAAATTTATGATCTATTATTTTCATTAATAACTCAAAATTATTTGATAGTAAGTTTTATAAGGCTTTGTTGTTTTTTTTAAAACTGATGTAGAATATTTAATTAAAAAAATTATGCAATTTTATCAAACATCATGATCAATTATAAATTTATTATTTATTATATTAGTTATACATCAATTTGAGTTTTGAGTGTACATTTAACTATTAAAAAAGATAATATAAAAAAGTTTTAATGCTTTAAGTTTTGTGCTTAAATTGTTAAACCTATTAATTTTTTGAATGGCAGACATATAGATATGGAATGTGGCAAAATAATTTAATTTGAAACTTATTTCTACCTACAATTTAACAATTTGTAATTATTTTATTGATTTCAATTCATCCTCCATCTACATATGAATTTTTCCATATTTTAATATGTTATATTATTCTGGTTATATTTGTGCTCTAATTTTTTTCATATTGGTATACTTTTGTTGATGTATCATCTCTTGGGATTTTTATCCTCAAAAGTTAAAAACTTAAAAAATATATATTTCCTAATCTTTAGACTATAGCAAATCATCTTTTGGGATTTTCATCTTCGAAGGTTAAAAACTTAAAAATTATATATTTCTTAATCTTAAGACTATTTGGCATCATCTTTTGGGATTTTCATCCTCAAAAGTTAAAAACTTAAACATATATATATATATATATATATATACATATATATATATATATATATATATATATGTATATATATATATATGTATATATATATATATACATATATATATATATATACATATATATATATATACATATATATATATATACATATATATATATATATAGATATATATATATATATATGTATATATATGTATATATATATATCTACATATATATGTATATATATATACATATATATGTATACATATATATACATATATATCTACATATATATACATATATATATACATATATATATATGTATATATATACATATATATATATGTATATATATACATATATATATGTATATATATACATATATATATATGTATATACATATACATATACATATACATATGTATATATATGTATATATATATGTATATATATACATATACATATACATATATATATGTATATATATATACATATACATATACATATATATATGTATATACATATACATATACATATACATATACATATACATATATATATGTATATATATATATACATATACATATACATATACATATACATATACATATATATGTATATGTATACATAGACATATACATATATACATATACATATATATATGTATATGTATATGTATATGTGTATATGTATATGTATATGTATACATATATACATATATGTATATGTATAGATTATACATATACATATATGTATATATGTATACATATACATATACATATACATACATACATACATACATACATACATACATACATACATACATATATATATATATATATATATATATATATATATATATATGTACATATGTACATATATGTATATATTTATATACATATACATATATATGTACACACACACATATATATGTATGTATCTATATATGTATGTATGTATCTATATATGTATGTATATGTATATATGTATACGTATATGTATATATATATATATAGCACTAATTAAATCTTTAGACTAACACAAACAATCACGCTATTGGCAAGAACTTAATGCAATGTGTCTCTTGTTTTATTCTTGCATTTGCACATTTCAATATATAAATTTAAAAGGTGTATTAATTGTGGTCTTTATGCATCTATTCTTATATATTACCCACCTTGATTTGATCATTACCATATCTTGTATTATTTTTTAAATGTGGGGTCAACCTTGTATTTATGGATTTGACCCTTCATTTTAAATATTCAAATTTAGATTTTGACATATTTTTTCCCAACTAGAGCCAACTTAACATGCATTTATATGATTTATTATTATATCCTTGTATTTAAAGGTATTCAATTGCATTCATTTTACATTGGCCTTATCTTCAAATCGTTCTAAGCTAAAATCATTGAAAAGAATACCCTCAACTCAATATATTTTTCAACAAAAAGGGTCAAATATGATAACTCTAATATTTTATCTCTCTCTCCAACCATGTGCATGTGGTTCATCTCCATACAAGCTTGCAATGGTGAAAGTTAGACCTCTGTAAAATACCATGTCAAGTGTTATATATTTTTATTAGTATGTGAAAATATTGGCTAGATAGGTTTGTATATTGAATCTATCAAGCTCAATATGCTTAACCAAATATTAGTCATAGTATAAACCACTAGGTTTGTGTTATTACTCAAATGGTTTGTATAGTGAAGGTCTATGCCATTACTCAAACATACTCGAACATGCACATAAATGGGTTGTGATAATACTTGAATGAGCTATTCATATGTAATGTCTTTGTTATTACATGAAATGGCCTTTTATTTAATATGAAATCATCCTATAAGTTATTGTATATTATAGTGTGTATTGTACTTTGATGGGCATTGTTAACTACTCATAACATGTTAAGGTAGGTATTTCAAAAAGGAAACCAAATTTATAAATAAATTTTCTATTGAGTGTTATCAAATTATATCATTTTGATTATAAACTACCATGTTTTGATTAAGTAAAAGCAGGTTTTTGAAAGGAACCCGAACCTTTTACAAAGCAGGAAATATAGAAATAACTAGAAAACATTGTGCCTGATCACTTCAAAAGTTAAAATAGATCCCAACCTAACAAAAAGGGATCACTACCTTTAAAACATAACATTACATTAAAACACCAAGAAAAGATAGCATCCGGAAAGCAGAACGATAGTAAAAAGACAAGAAAACAAGACAACTACCAAGACAGATACAGAGACAGTTATATGCTTTTCATAATATCCTTAACTTGGACAACCATCAGCTTCATGTTGTCCACTGAAGTCTTTAACTCCTCTAGCTCACGACCTTTGATGTCGCCCTTGATCCTAGTATTGGCTCTGGTTCTCTTCTCATGGCCTTTTTTGTCTGGTTGTTCCTTATCAACATCCTTCTCAGTATTGCTCTCAAATCTATTGATCAGGATGTTCATGTTATCCACTGAAGCTTTAAGGATCTGGAAGTTTTGTTCTGCAATCTTCTTAATAGTGAGTTCCATCTTATCAATTCTGCTACCCAGATTGTTCATAACAGTCTCCATTTCTTTCGCCTCCTTATTTTCTTCCATCTCTTTAACCTTTTTTTCAGTGGCAATTATTTTACCCACCATGCTTTCAATGGCTTCTACATTATTAATAGAAACTACCAATTCTTTAACATTTTTCGTCAGGGGTTTCTTTCCCACCGTAGCTCTTTTGACATTCGGCATATCTTTCTTCAAGCTACCAATATCCTTCACCATCGTACCAACAGTCTCACAAAAACCCTTTATAGTCGCATTCTCACCAACATAGTCACTAATCTTACCACTTTTTTCTTCTTGCTCCTCTTTCTGCATATCTTGGGCATTCAAACCCTCAATGTTGTCCGTGACCTGGTTCTCCTCCCCCTCCTTATCCTATCCCTCATCCTTTTTATTCTCCTCTGCTTCTTCTTCAGAATCAATCAGGATTTGGCAGATTTCTATATTGCTTTCCTTACTTGTCTTCTTCCTTTGCATTTGCTTTCCAGTAACTTTCCCTTTCTTTTTTTTGATAAATTTCCCTTCAAAGGATTCGGCCTCATACTTCGAAATTTCTGAATCCACCACAATCCTTTTCCTCTTAGCCTTATTCCTACCTTTTTTGCTACTCTCCTCCAAGTCACCCTCAATCTCCAAATCAAAGTTGAAGTCATTGGCTTCACTCTCCGTGTCCTCATTTCTAGCATATTTTCCTTTTATAGGTTTTTCAATACTCTTCCCTTTAAGCACTTTATAGACTAGAGCCATAAGACCCTAGTGCAGGGCATGGTCACCTTTAGGATCTTTCTGAATCTCCTTGATAGTGTGGTCCATAGAGCAGGCCAGGTAATACGACAAACTCACCTT
The DNA here is from genome assembly GCF_030272615.1 of Cryptomeria japonica. Classification (NCBI taxonomy): domain Eukaryota; kingdom Viridiplantae; phylum Streptophyta; class Pinopsida; order Cupressales; family Cupressaceae; genus Cryptomeria; species Cryptomeria japonica. Next base: position 409,513,351 of record NC_081405.1, on the reverse strand, counting down.
TTCCCTATGGTGAAAATGGTTGAGCAAAACAAAATGGTGACCATAGGCTCTGGTAAACCTACCATCCAAAGTGATATAAGTAATAGTAGCGAATAAAAAAAACCTCCATGGCCTACATATCCATTTCGGGGAATGATAGGAATTGTCAACTTTAACCATTTTCTTCCTCTCATCATCTGTTACAGGGAATTTCTCTGCAGCTTTATCGGAGATGCTACGGTCCCTATAAAATTTCATGCCCTCCCTGATCATCCTCGTAGCTTCAGCAATTATATCCTCATCTACAGTCATCACTTGGGACCCGACCAAGATTTTACCACTCTTCTAGTTCTTGATAAAATGTTTGGTGACCACAGGATCTTTCCCACTAAGCCTCTCCATAAACACACTTAAACCCCCCTCCTGAAGGATATCCCACACTTCCCTGTTCTTCCTCTGATCCGAGCAGGAGGTAGGTTTGAACCTTTTTTTATTTTCTCCCATTTTTCCTTCACTGTCTCTAAATTTCCTTCTCTCAGCTACTAATCTTCTTCTCTGGTTTAAGTGGATGCCTTGATAAAATACCCAGAATCCATGCCAAACAATAATTAAAAGACACATGAATAAATACTTATTACCTCCATAATAACCTTGCTTCGTAGAAAGAGGAGGGGGCATTTAGAAATTATATTTGATGGTGCCACGTAGCTTCGTCTGGATACGGTCCAAATCGAGCAGAGATTTCATATTACATGCGAGCTCACTCTCTCCATAACTAGTAATAATATCTTTCGTTTGGCAAGCCAGGTTGGCCGCCCAGTCTGTGCATGAGTTTGCTTCCCTATACACATGTAAAAACACACATTTCAAATTCCTCACTAATTTTCCTTGCCGCCTTAATAAAATTGCTAATTGTCCAAGAAGGAGGTAACTTCTTATTCAGACAATTTATTATATTTAATGAATCTCCTTCACACTAGACTTTAGTGCATTTGGCTTCCTTAGCCAGGACCATCCCACGATAAGCAACCATAGCTTCAGCTACATGATTTGTCTGATTACCAATGGGTATACTTTTTATAATTTTGCATCTTCCCCATTCATCCCTAAGGACCACCCCACATCCTGCAATCCTAGGATTGCCCTTTGATGCACCATCAAAGTTAATTTTCATCCATCTGTTGGGTGGGCTTTCCCATATCACTCCCTCTCTAGGATCATTCTGAAAGTGTTCACAAGCTTTTAGTCTCCACTTTTTGAAAATAGCTTGATCATCCTTGTCTTGAGGTTCTGCAATACCACCTATTATATTCATATTTTCCACTATATTTCTTTTAATTTTCTCAAACACAATTTGAGCCTTAGACACCTTCTCTCTGAAGACTCTTTCGTTCCTCTCTTTTCATATACCCCAACACATATGGGGCAGAGCTAGTTTCCACAACAAAGTAGTAAATTTGTTCTTTGAAGGATGGTACCAAGAATTAAAAACCTCTTGAATTGACTCTGGGAAACTCCAACTGATTTTGAATTGATCCAGACATCTTCCCCAAACCTCAACATAAAAAGGGCAGTGAAAGAGCAAATGGTTGATGGTCTCTTCATTCTGCAAGCAAAGAAAACAAACACTTGGCATACACATACCTCTTTTTTCGAGGTTATCAATAGTTAGAATTTTATCTTGAAGGGTTGTCTAGAAAAAGTATTGATCTTAGGGGTAAGGCCTTTTACCCAGGCCTTGGCCCAGCAAGGACTCTCCATATTAGAGTACTTATGATAGTAGAGAGAAGCCACGTTGAATTTACCATTTGCAGTGAGTTTCCATATTAATTGATCTTCTTCTTCCACCACTACCATGGAGTTCATAGTTTTGTTCAGACTTCCCAAGGTCTCATCCACCTGAGATAAATCCTTCCACTATCCATCTTACCAATAATCACCCACCATTGATCCATATATTTCCTTGCACTGATATGGAATCTACTCCACTCTGGGATTTCAGTCAAAGGGGACTCGAGCAACCAGGAATCTTCCCAGAATTTGATGAGATTCCCATTCCCCATCTTCCATTTTGCTCCTCTAACAATTAAATCTCTTGTTCTAGTGACATTTTTCCAAATATTGGAACCGATTGGGATATCTTCCTCTTTGAGGAAACTTTGAAGAGTGGGACATTGCTTTTTATACTTATTGTCCCAAATCTGTTTCCATTCTCCCTGATTTTTATACCCTCTCCAGATCTGCTTTGCCATTAGGTATTCATTCATGTCTCTAATTCTTCTAAGACCCAGACCTCCCTTTCTTATTGGCTTCAGACCTTGTCGCATGCAATCAGATTCATTCTCTTTTTCTCCTCAATCCCTGTCCACAAAAAAGTTCTTTGGATCTTTTCAATAACCTCTACATACTTGGCAGGAATTTTGAAAAGGCTCATGGAATAAACAGGGATACTTTGAAGAGTTGACTTCAACAATTGAACCTTACCAGCTTGGCTAAGAAGAGAGCCCTTCCAGCCAGCTAGCTTTTTATGGAATTTATCAACCAAAGTTCCATGTTAATAAATATAATATTATGTAAAATATGTGAACGGGTTACCAAAACCCTCATATTACTTAATTGTGATTGAAGGTCTCTCGGCCTTGAATGTGGGTGAGAGTATTTATTGTGTCAAAAAAAGGTTAAGATTGTTTGCTAATAAAGATACTTTAATTATTGTTATGCACTGAACTTGGAAGCTTAGAGTAGGTTGAGGGTAATATTTACCTAATTAATGAATTCTCATATATTTGAGATAATTGCTTTTCATTTATCTGTGTATTGAGCAAAACAACATGCATTTAGTATTAAAAGTACACTTCCAAAATTTAATTAAGATATAAAACAAAATATAAATGAGAGTATTAATATATGAAAGAATGCACACATCTATAAAAATATATATGTTCTTCTAACCCAATGAGTTATCTTAAGGATTTATATTCCAAGTATATAAGTTTGAATCTTTTTGTGATATTATGCATATGATGACATTCATAAATATGAACATTAAATATTACATGTGGAAACAATTATGTGAAACCAATTTGTCAATAACTAGTTTGAGAGAGAGGTATTTGATCATAACAACCACACACATTTTACATGAATTTTATTTATAAATATTTGGTTAAAGTAATGCAAAACCATTGCTTATATTGTTGGTTCACTATGTCAAAGTTACAAATTAATCAAATGTATCACGCACAACTAGAGGGTATCTAGAAGTTGTATGATGGATTATTTGCATTAGTACATAGCACTAGCTCTCAAATGACTTGATGACCTTGGATTTTGCCTAGATCTGCTACTTTTGTGAAGGGTAGGACCACTTTTATGAGAAAAAGTGGGTGGGAGACCTCTAGTTTGTGGATGGAAGAAAAGCATTTGGGTGATGCTCTCCCTTTTGTATATAAATGTTAAAGACTTTAATAAAGACAAATATATGATTTCACATGGTTTGTATTGATTATTGAACTTGGTATTGTAGTATTATACTCGACGCATTTTATAGTTTATTACTGAGACATGGATCTCCATATCTAACTGAGGGACAAAATGTATTTGAAACATGAATTTCTATACTACTTTATATGTTATCACGAGTTCCTAAATGAAAAGTGGTTCACTAATCTTTTATTTCTATTAATTAATAGAGAATAAAAATTAAATGAATTATGTTCTTATGTTATGAGTGGAATTACTCTTTTATTTAATGTTATACAACCAAAACTGAAACTATTACAATATATACAATAAAAAGAAAAATTGCAGTGTTTTATTAATGATCCATTTGGGTTCATTATATTTATGTCAACGCAAGGTTGAATCCAAACTCTTAAATTTTTTAAATTCAAATTTACATTTCAGCTTAATACCACCTATTCTTTTCCCGCCTATAGTTGACTTAACACACGTCTACATGATGTATTGCTATGTCCATATATTTAAATACATTAAATTGCATCTATTTTAAATTTCTTTTTTTAAATCATTCCAAGCAAAAATCATGTTTGTTTAGGGAAAACAACATTTTAGTTTAGTGCACTAAAACAAACCTAGATATGCGTATTCATAGTAATTGCATGGATGATAGTTATTGATGCTGATAAATTTTAGATAGTTGTTTATAGGTAATGACCTAGGATAATATATCCCTTTCCCATATTTTAACAACCCTTTTAATATGATTATAATTATTGCCAATTCAAATACCAAATAAAATATAAGCAAATGGGTAAAATAAAATTGAATAACACTTATTATTCTAAATTATTTCTATGGACAAAGGTTAAAACCACATTCCCAAAAGTGTTTAAGACTTGTGGACTTGACCTCTCATAGTGCAAACATTTTTTTTATGTTCAAAGAAAAGTACAAATGATCATCTGTCATTTCCAATGCTACAACACCTATATTTCAATACATTAACAAACATATCTAGCATTCATCTTATATAAAGTGTCGTTAAATTTCTTGGAATTTAATTTTCTAATCTAGTATTTGATTTAGGATCATATGTGCCCATAATTATTGGATTATTAATCTAGGATAATTATTAATTATTATGTATAATTAGATGGATTGGCTATATTATCATCAAAAAAAGTTTATTTTCCTTTATATTTTGGTGAACTTGATGTTCTTCTAGTTTTTGTTCAATATTTTTCATCAGCATTAGAGCTTTCAAATCTAACATAACTGCAGTTTATCATCTATCTCCACATTTATATGATATAGCTTGCATATATTCATTTATTTTGATTAGGGTTTGGATATACATTACAATACACATATTTTATCCCACCCACAACCTAGGATATTATATCATTGTGACACTTTTTTTAGAGTTTTCCTTATAATATTTGATACATTCATTTCAAATTTCAATATTTTCTTATCATTTTATAAAGGATTCTTAGGGTTGTAATGTCCCCTTATGTATATTTTAAGAAAAAAAGGAACAATTAACTTAAAAATCAATTGCAAGAGACTGTTGTCAAACACAAAATCCTTATGAATGCTTATAATAAATATCACTTAATAGAATTTCAATTTATGATCTACTATAAACATATATCAATTCCAAATCACACAATCAATATATTATAATCCAATTATTATAAAATATGCAAATTGTAACTTTAATAGATTGGGTGAAGTATTTGTTTTGTCTAGATGATATATCTTTAAAAATTATGCAAGAGAAATCTAATCCAATTTGCAATTATGGAGTAATCTTTGCTCTTCCTAATATACTGATATAAGATAGGATATGAACCTCCTTCTCACTAATGATAGCAATGATATTATATTGTTGTGTTTGATTTGGTCTTTAGAAATATGTAAGATAGTGGCATTGTTCCCGATTTCTCCCTTAAATATATGAAACATGTTTTGATGCCAAAAGTTGATGCTTAATCGACCAGATCCAACAATGGATACAAATAGAAATAAAACACAAAATCTAATGATTCCTTGGAAGGAGAATTGATCCTCCTTAAATATCTTTAATATGGAACGATTGCATGTTTTAATTTGGAAATAGTCATACCCATCCTTAATTGTACCACTTCATAAGTAATTATTAATGTTTAATCACACTCTTACATGGATATTAGATATGTTGTTCTTGTTGGACATAATGGATCACTGAGAGGGGGGTGAATCAGTGATTTGAACAGTTTTTACTTAATCAGAGCTATACCGGTTCAATATGAGATACACAAGATGCAAACCGGTTACCAAAGCAATGCAAACAGTGTGTGTAGGAGAAATAACTAAAGGATTAATACATCACACACATGAAGATGCAACACATAACACCAGATGTACGAGGAAAACCCAATGTGGGAAAAACCTCGGTGAGAATAGCTGTCGGAGATCTTCTGCTCCATATAGCCTCACAATGAAAAGATTCAATTACAAGTTTTAGGGCACCAACCCAAGGAGCACTAACCCTGAGATTCCCATCGACTCAGAGGTTATGACCAGAGTTGACATTCAAGGACAGGGCTGCCATTGAGGTTATGGGTCTGAGATACATGTTGGATGTGCCTGAGTTTCGAGCGAACATGGGTTTGCTGACTGCACTGGCTGAGAGATAGCACTTTGAGACATGCACATTTTATTTGTCGATGGGTGAGATGACAGTCACCTTAGAGGATGTGTACAGGATACTGCGGATATCGATCGATGGGGAGCTAATACCCTACGATCGAGATGGAGACAGGGAGGCATTGAGACGAGTGTTCCAGGATCTAGGACTGGAGATGAGGGTTGGACACGTGGCATGGGACATGATGATAGCGACAGGACTGGCACTACCAGCAGTGCTAGGAGGAGTGATCAGTGGGTTCCTGTGTCCAGACAGGGTGACACAGGGGTTGGCTGTGGGTTGGGGGAGCACCTTGGAGACACTGGTTACACAACATACCAAATATGCATGGGGATCATGCGTGCTGGCACACTTGTACTATGAGCTTCATTAGTTTGTTTATCATGGATCCGTAGGATTTGGCTGTGGAGTTACATTGTTGTAGGTTTGGGCATATGAGCATCTGCTAGTTACACGACCGATATATTTCAGAGGCCGGGGTCATGGATGCAGTTTTGTTCATTTATATGATATGATTACCTCGCAGCCACGGATTGGTAGGTTGGAGCACTAGCGTCGAGTGATCGATGAGATTTACACTGTGATATGGAGGTCATACCGCAAGTGTGAGCAGTGGGAGGATGATGTAGTGGATCTACCCTATACCTTCAGGAGTAGATATCTGATTGGGTGGATGCCCTATGTACTGGAGAGGCAGTTAGTGGATAGGGTATGCAGGCAATTTGGTAGGATCCAGTGGATGCCACGGGGTTCTAGTATGTATGTGCGGATAGTACGAGACCAGGCACACTTTGGGCCACTGTTATCATATGATCAGGCCGTGATGCAGCTGGTAGAGATGGTGCCCATGCCATGGGATATGTGGCCTGAGATTGAGGATGCAGGTATGGATGCAGAGTACACTGCATATTGGGCAGAGCATCCATTTCCACGCCTGACAGATCCAAGTGAGCAGATAGATGGAGATGGTGTGGAGAGAGGCTGACGGAGGAGGTGGGGTGTAGTTGGAGAGAGGAGGGTGGCTCCGCGAAGAGAGGGTGGGGAGGAGAGACAGGCTCGGGTGGTGAGGGGTCGTGGTGGATTGCCACTACAGGTGCCAGCAGCACAAGGTCCTAGATAGGTGTAGGGATAGGGACAGAGGTAGGTACAGGTACAGGCAGAGGCACAAGCACATGCACAACCACCAATACGGGGGAAGCCACAGGCACAGGGGGGTCGAGGAGGAGGAGGATGAGCTATTTGAGCTGAGGGAGATCTGCCAAGGATAGGTAGATGAGATCCAAGATCTGGAGAGGGAGACAACTAGGCTCAGGAGATAGCTGAGGGATACTGAGCGGGAGCGAGATCAAGCTATCCAACGCTATACTGAGGCTGAGACAACACTAAGGACTGGGAGGCAAGCAACAAAGGACACAGGGGCTGGATACGCCTATGTTCTACGGGCAGGGGAGGAGATAGGTTATTGGCGAGACCTATACTACGGGGCAGTGCCACCAAAGCAGCAGGCTAGGAGCTTCCGTAGACCATCACGAACAGCGATGGCTACTGGAGGGAGTCAGACGAGACAGGCGTCCAGTGGTGGGGTTATGGGTCCGCCACCACCACCAGATAGAGGGGGCAGGAGAGATGATCCTGGGGCAGGTCCTTCTAGGGCTCAAACTCTGTCGAGGCCAGGTGGCTCTGATGGAGGGATTTCATCATAGCCATAGAGGGCTCCCTATGTATCAGTTTTGTACCATTTTGTATGATGATGTAGACACCTTCGGGTGATTGTAGCCATATGATTTTGACATCATTGTATCATGACACTTATGATTATATATATATATATGTGATAGCTATATGCATGTGTACCTATGTGATGAGATGTTTCATGATGCTTATGATATGGATGCAAATATGTACATGATGAAATGCAATATTTTTGTTCTTTTATGTTTTTAATATGTTATGCATGATGCCAATGTGAATGTATGAAATGTAGATGAATATGATAATGCAAATGATTATTTACATGATGAGAATGTAAAATGTGCTAACATGTGTTGTGTGCAGGATGTGATGTAATTATGATATCTATGTGTATGTATGAAATTCTTAATATGTGGTAATGCAGGTGCAACTACATGAGATGCAAATATTTTTGGTGTGTCATTATATTCAGTCATGTGATAGCAGGCTACACAAACTCAAGAAGGACGATGGAAGTCAATCAAGAACGGGGGATGGAAGGTAGAAGATATGAAAGTGAAAGAGCTTCTTGTGCGTTATCATCATTGAGCTTTATTATGGCAAGTAGGTTATGACAATCGAGGCATATGTTCGACCCAGAAAGTAATTGTACCTATTTGCATGGAGATAAGATAGTCACAAACAAGGAATGCCCCAATTCACACTAGACTCTCAATGTCCTCATATCCTTGGACAAGTAATAGCATTACTAAGAGACAATCCACAGACAACAAAGAAAAATAGGTGATGATACCCCATCCTCGCCTTCCTAGTTAAAGACATCCTAGAGATAAAATCTCTAGTCAAAGACATCCTGGAAAAGCTAAAAGACATGTCACCAGAAAATAAAATCAAAGAAAACCAAGACTCGACACCAACATTCACTGTAGTCCTCAAGTTTAGTGTCTCTTGTCACTTGTATAAGTCTTATTTGATTGTGGTCACAATGTTTACTTTCACAAAAAGGATAGATAGCACTGAACCATAATGTTGTCTAAGTCTATTGAAAGATTTGATTTGTTGAAGTCCATTGTTGCTGTTGTCTCATCTGAATCTGATTGAATCCATGAAACTGATACTTTATTGCAAAGAAGATGGAACTTTATTGCGGATTGGCGATGCAAATGTTGCTTTATTATGGATTGTACGTGGATAGACTGGAGAAAATTGGAAGAAACTGTACTCCTCAAAAATATGTGATGCTCTCAATTCCACACCCATCACTAGATGTGGGATTTGCCTTAGCCATAGATAGGAGCTGATTTATTATGGATAGAAAGGGGTGAAAAGGAATGTTTATTATGAATGGTGAACCAATTTTGGGTAGATCAATAACAAGCCATGATGGGAATGGGTAATTTTATTATGGATGGATAGGTTGTGAGTGTGTGCAAAGTGAAAGGATGAAATGGAATCCTGAAGGAGGGAGGAGCAATGTCTCTACGCATGGCGCCGGTGATCCGATTTTCACCATAGTACTTGCCCAGGGCGCCACCGAAGTGGTTTTCACCATTGGACGAAATGTTTTTTGTTTTTCAATTTTTTTTTTGTCACAAGGCACCTATTTGCTAGGTTTTCACCAAGTAACAATTTTTATGTTTTATGATTTTTTTGTATTTTTGTATTTTTGTATTTTTTTTAAAAAAAAATTGTATTTTTGAATTAGGATACTCTGAAGAGCTATGTGTAAAACCTGCGAAGATGTATGCTATTGATAGGATCCTCCAAAGGTTCACCCTCTGTAGTTGAGAGTTGATATGCACCAGATCCATAGGCTGCTGTGATAATATAGGGACCAAGCTAGTTCGGTTCGAACTTGCCCTTCTTCTCTCTGTCTTGTTGATTTTTAGGATTTTCTCTAAGAACCAAGTCACCTACCTCAAATGTGCAAGACTTCATTTTATGATTGTAGCTGTGACTCATTTATTGTTGATAAGCCTTGAGATGATTAAAAGCAGTTTGTCTTCGTTCATCCAATAGTTCAAGTTCTTGTAAGCGAGAGACCCTGTAGTCTTCATCACTGATAATGTTTTGGAAAGAGACTCGTAAAGAGGGTAACTCGACCTCAATAGGCAAAATAGCTTCAGTGTCATAGACAAGTGAATAGGGTGTAGCTCCTGTAGGTGTGCGGACGCTTGTGCAGTAAGCCCAAAGTGCTGGATTGAGTTGGATATGCCAATTACGGCCAGCGTCGTCAACTGTCTTTTTCAAGATTTTAAGGATTGTTTTATTAGACGTCTCAGCTTGATCGTTACCTTGGGGATAATAAGGTGTGGAAAAATGATGGGTAATATTGAAGCGGTCACAGAGTTCATGAACATCCTAATTTTTGAAGGGATGCCCCTTAACAGTGATGATGGAAACCGGAATATCGTATCGACAAATGATATAGTTGAGAATCAATGTAGCAATTTGTTTTCCAGTGACTTGTGTGAGAGGCACGAATTCAATCCATTTTTGTGAAATACTTTGTGGTAGTGATGATGAATTTATGACCGTTAGAAGATGGAGGGTGAATCTTGCCTATGAGATCGAGTCCCAACTGACAAAAGGGCCAAGGAGTCGCAATTGGTTGAAGTTCTTACACTGGCGCATGGATGAGGTATCTATGAAGTTGACACTGCTTACATTTCTTGACAAATTGATATGAATCTTTTTCCATATTGGGCCAGTAATATCCAGTCCTAATGAGTTTCTTGGCTAAGGTAGGACCACTAGAATGTGGACCACATATCCCTTCATGTACTTCATGTAACGCAATCTGAGCTTCGTCGCTTTCTAAACATCTAAGAAGAGTGCCATCTAGACCTCGACAGTATAGGATATCGGCTAAAATGATATATCAAGAAGATTGGCGAATGAAAGTGCGACGTTGGTTATTGGATAGGTCAGGAGGTAGGATATTGTCATGAAGGTATGTGAAAATGGAACCGTGTAACTGGGACTCAGGACCAACAACACATATCATCTCAGTAGGAGTGATTTCATATGAGGGAACCAAAAGGTTATCCACCAAGAACTCATAGCGGGTCTCAATCGGTGGTAGATCAATTAGTGAAGCAATTGTAGCCATGGCATCCGCGGCTTGATTCTGCTCTCTAGGTATCTGCTCAAAGTCTATCTTCGTGAAATGTTGTTTCAAGTCATCCACCATTCTTTTGTAAGGGATTAATTTATCATCCTTTGTTTGGTAGTCATTAGTTTCTTGATGAATTACAAGTTGAGAATCCCCAAAAACATGAAGTTCCTGGATCTTCCACTGAACTGCAATCCGTAATCTAGTTGTTAATGCCTCATATTCCGCTATGTTATTAGTGCAAGGAAATGATAATTGATATTGTATTCAGTGAAAATGGATTAACAACAATGATGAAAGACTAAACAAATTCAACCACAAAACCCTAGCCTAACAACAACAAAGATCCACCATAACATATGAAGATTACCTAAGACAATGCAAATCAAATGAAATCACAAAGATTATACCATCACATGTCCAATAGGGTTTGGATCTCCATTCTTCCTATCTCCATTGATCTTGTTTGATATATTTGCTCTTAGATTTTATATGTGCACAAGAGCTCAACAAATAATGGAAATGTGGTTGCAAGTAGGATCACATATGAAAGTGCAAAGCGTAGTGTAGTCGAGTGCGTAATTGAGTTAGTCAGGGTTTGATAATGAAGGAATCATCTCCTTATATAGAAGACACTATATGAAATGAAGGGATAAGATTGAGAGGTGTAAAAGAGGTCGGCTATGATTAGAGGGTAGGTAAAGGAAATAATAAAATAATGAAAGGGGTAGGTAGTGTATGAATTAAGAGATGAATGACATGTGTCATGGGTAGAAAAGGCTAATAAATTAATTAAATAAATAAAGATTTATTTAATTAATAGAAGAAGTGGGATCAATTAAATAAATAAGATATTTATTTAATTTAAGAAAAAGATAATTTAAATAAATAAATGTATTTATTTAAATGAGAAATAAGGCTAGAAGAGGGTAATAAATTAATTAAATAAATAAAGATTTATTTAATTAATAGAAGAATTAGGCTAAAGTAATTAAATAAATAAAATATTTATTTAATTAGACAGGACAATTTTAGGTGTCTACAAATATGATTTTGGTATAGAATCCCCTCGAGGAGTTATGAAGAGGATGCCAGCTCCTGCCCCATGCTGTATGTATGAGCCGTCAAAGTATAGTTGCCAAGGCTTTGCATGTGACACCGTTAAAATGGATTCATCTGGAAATTATGAAATTAGAGGAACATCATCTAACATGGGAGCATCTACTAACTGATCTACGATAGCTTGTCCTTTTATTTCTTTTTTGTCCACATACTCGATGTCGAATTCACTCAGGAGCATCATCCATTTGGCTAGTCGCCAAGTAAGTGTTTCTTTATTGAGAAGGTATTTCAATGGATCGATCCTTGCAACCAGCTTAGTCTTATGAGTTAGCATGTAATGTCGTAATTTCTGCAAAGAAAAGACCACAACAAGACATGCATGCTCAATTGGTGTGTAGTTTAGCTCATATCCCACCAATGTGTGACTGATATAATATACTACCTTTTCTTTGCCCTCAGTAACTTGTTGTGCTAAGAGTGCCCCCAGTGTTGTTGAAGTAGCTGATATGTATAGTAATAGAGGTTGGTTCGGAACTGGTGGCATCAAAACTGGTGGATTCAAAAGATAATCTTTAAGTGTCTGGAAAGCTTGTTGACAATTATCATCCCATTTGAATTTGATGTTTTTATGTAGCAAGTGCTGAAAAGGATTACAGTTATCTACAAGTTGTGCTATGAATCTTCATATGGACTGGAGTCTCCCTTGCAAAGATCAAAGCTGACTGATATTTCTCGGTGGTTGCATCTCTAGGATGGCCTTGACTTTTGCTGGATTGACTTCGATTCCTCTTTTTGAGACAATGAATCCCAGGAGCTTCCTGGAGTTTACTTCAAAGACACATTTCTTGGGGTTTAATCTTACTTTATACTTTTCCAACCGATCAAAGACAACTGAAAGTATGTCCAAATGTGTATCTCTGTCTATTGATTTACCCAAGAGGTCGTCAACATAATCTTCCACAGTCACATGCATGAGATCATGAATGATAGTAGTCATGGCTCTTTGATATGTAGTGCTTGCATTTTTTAGCCCAAAGGGCATAACATTCCAGCAGAAAGTTCCCCAAGGACAAGTGAATGTTGTTTTGTGCTAGTCCTCGGATGCGATTTTTATTTGATTGTAACCAGAGAATCCATCCATCAAAGATAACATCACATGACTTGCTGTGAGATCAACAATCAAGTCAATATTTGGTAATGGAAAATCATCCTTAGGACAAGCTTTGTTGATGTCTCTGAAATCTGTACATATTCTGATACTACGATCTGGTTTACTGACAGGCACTAAGTTGGAGATCCATTCAAGATAATCAATTGGGCGTATGAATTCGACATCCAATAATTTCTCAAGCTCTGCTTTGACTAATAATGGGACTTATGGATACATCTTTCTTAATTTCTGTTTCACTAGTTTTGCCCCCGGTTTAACTGTCAAATGATTCATTACCAAATCCGGATCCAATCCAGGCATATCAACGTATGACCATGCAAAGTTGATTTGTCATTCTGTGAAGAAACTTATGAATTTTGACCTTTCTAGACTCTATCAAAGATTGAGCTAGGAATATGTTGTGTGGAACTTCTTCTATTCCAATGTTTGTTTTGATAGTCTCCTCTACCAACATGGATGACTTTTCCTCATATGATGCTGGGAGAATGTCGAGCCTTCCATCTTCGAGTGCCTCAGAGAGGTTTTTGCCCTAAGATATGTCCTTTCTTTTTACTTTTTTGGGGTCAGACAATGCCACAATGTGGTTTTCGCCATAAGACCCTTGGTTTGTTTTTATTTTTATATTTTTGCAACTGAAAGGCCCAACACCCTCACCAAAATATGCCACGCTATTGAGTTCTATAGTGTATCTGGCTTTATGGTCTCCAGGGGGAAGATCATCTCGTATGCCAAGATAGTCAATAAAAGCTTCATCATTTTGGAATGTGTCAAACTGTGCAGGTCCTTCATGGTCCCAGTCAATAAGTTGGTGGTGAACAAGGGGAAGGCCTTTGATGTCTTTGATGTTAGCAGGGCTAAGAGTGAAGATGCAGTTATATTTAGGTATGTCAAGGTAGTTATCAAGGTCATCGTTGGCACTCTCCTCATTAGTCTCGATCATGAACGAATCCAAATTATCATCACTGGTAGCGCATTCTGGGACATGTGTTCTCATTCTATGTGATTTCAACCTAGGACCTAGAGGCAAGGACTATATGGGATCCTCCGGATTTGTTTCTTGACCAAATTTGAATTTTCTATCAAATTCGTCTTCTTTTGTGGGTTCATCTGGTTCTCTAAATGTCTCGGTGAGCTCATAGTCATTGGCGGATTTGTCTGAACCCCATTCCCATTCATTGGAGTCTGTGGAATAGTGATTCTTTTGTTGAATTTTGGCAGCTTTGATTCGTAACGCTTCTTCTATCTTTTGAGTGTGGACCTTGGAAGTCACGAAACCAAGTCCCTTCAAGCGTTCCTTTTTGAATGTCAATTCAGGTTGTAAAGGTTCAATGATGCCTTCCTTTCTTAAGCCAAGAGGGCTTTTGCCATCATACCCAAATTTTTGTAGGATCTTGAACCCTTTGCCATACTTTTCACATGGTATGCTGATGTGATCTTGTGTATCATTTTCAGGGTCTTTGTAAAGCATTTTGTATAAGTCTTCCTCTTCTAGTTCACCCCATCTTTGAAAGATAGTAGGGTCCCATTTGAGTATAATGATAGATACCTGCTTATTAGGATGTGGTCTTCCATATTCTTTTGGTGAACTCATGACTTGTTGTAAGTACATGGTTTGATTCAAAGTGTATTCACCCATGCCCTTGTCCTGGAATTTGCCTTTAAGCTCACTTGTTTTGAGGTTGAAGGTTTTAATGATTCAGGATCTTGATGTATGCAGAAGAAGGAACAACTTCCCTATTACTTGGGATGATCGTTTCAGTTTTTGGTCTCAAGTTATTGCAGTATATGAATGGATTAGGATAACCATTAACTATTATCTCAACTCCATTGTGAGGAAACTCAATGCATTGGTGATATGTAGATGGGACTGCCCTCATTTCATGAATCCAAGGACGTCCTAGTAATATATTGTATGTGAGATCTAGGTCTAGGACTTGACAAACCACATCCTTTGTAACTGGCCCAACTCTGAGAGGTAAGGTGACTGTGCCTTTAGATGAACGCTCTTCATCATCATATGCCTTGGTGGTAATTTTGTTTGTAGAATTCATAACTTTATTAGAATATCCCAATTGTTTAATAGTGCTCAGTGTACAAATGTTTAGACCTGCTCCTCCATCTATCAGGACTCATTTTATTCGATGTTTGTGTATGAAGGCTTCAATGTGTAAAGGTGCGTTATGTGGCTGACTTACGGAGGCATCGTCAGCTTCTATGAATGTAAGGGAGTGTGGAATGGAAAGGTATCCCACCATGGCTTGAAACTGGTCCACGTTCAGATCAGTAGGGACAGAAGTGTCTCTCAAGATCTTGTCAAGAATAGCTTTATGTGCACAGGATATGCATAAGAGCTCAAGGATGGAGATGAGCGCGGTGTCTTCCCCAACTATTCTACAAGGTCATACTCAGGCTTGGTTGATGAGGAAGTGGTGTTTTTGGTTGGAGCACCTTGGAAAGTGAATTTACCTCGATGAGTTGTAACATTACATTCAGAGGTAGGTTCGGAAGAAGATCTAATGCTTTTTAGGACAATCTTGGGTCTTTGGGTAGAATTCTCAGGCGTTTTGTCCTTGATGATAATGGTAGAGACATAATTGTCCATAAAGATGTGATTGATAGTTGAATCATAGTTATAAGATGCTCTGGTATAGTTGGTTTGGTCATCTATGGCTTTAGACTTCCCCTTGTCATGTTTTGGGAATGGTTCCTTAAACATCTCATGTTCTTGGTTGGATGAGTGTCCTTCAATCTCAATGTCACCTCTATCAATGAGATCTTGTATGATGTTCTTCAGTCGATGACAATTTCCTATTTTATGACATTTGCTCTTATGAAATTCATAATACTTATCATCATTCCACCAATTTGGTTTAACCTTTGGCTCATATGAAGGAAAATCTGGAACTGTTATTACCTTGTTTGCCACTAGCTTTTTAAAAACGGACTCTAGTGGTTCTCCCAATGGAGTGTACTTCCTTCATGATTTGGAAGTTGTTTGAGTATTCACCTGATTGTTTGTAGAGCTTGATCCAGAAAAAAAGATTTTTGGTCGTACTGTATTGGCATCAACAACACCATCATTGACTGTGTTCTTGTTTTTATTCCAAAATCTTGGCTTATCTTTTCCTTTAAAGTCATCTTTGTTTTCCTTGAATATCTTAATGACTCTTTGTTCAATTAGGACCTTCTTTATTGCTAATCCTTTTTCAATGATGTCCTTGAAGGTGGACAAACAAGCTTTTCTTAGGTCATAACCAATGTCTTTGTTAACATTTTGGGTGAACATTTCTACCATTTGTTTTTGTGGAATTTCACAAGAGCATCTGCTGGCTAGATTCCTCCATCTTTGTAAAAATGATGAAAAAGACTCTCCATCTTTTTGCTTGGTGCTGCACAAAGTAGTGACTGATATTTCTGTCTCTATGTTGTAGGAGAAATGTTGGATAAATGCCTCTGCTAAGTCACCCCATGACTTATTTCCAGGTGGAAGTTGAGAGAACCATTGCATAGCTTGATCACCTAAGATTTGTGGGAATAATCTCATCAAATATGTCTCTTCTACTGCCACTTCAATGCAAGCTATGAAAAACTATCTTATATGTGCCTTAGGATCTCCTTTGCCTCTGTACTTATCGAACTTAGGTGTCACAAAGTGTGTAGGAAATGGAGGCATCAGAATGCTTTTGTCAAATGGATAGGGACATATGTCTCTCATTGTGTAAGTTGGCTTTGGTGTATTTATGTCCTCCATTTTCTTTTGCAAGTCCCTGATTTGTTGCTCCAAATTGTTCTTCGGTGGAGACTGACTTCTTGGACCATACCCCATGCTTGAGGCACCAATTGGAGGAGGAGCATGTTGCATATATGGATGATATTGATCATACACATGTTCATATGGAGGAGGTCTATAATGATGTTGTGTATATGGACCACTTGGTATAGAGTCATGTTGAGGAACGACATATCTGCTTTGTCCATGTATACCATACTCTATAGGAATGTCATGAGTTTTTTATAGTGTGTTGCCCCCAAATTTGACACAGGGTTTCCTTGTGTCCAAATTTTGAGCATGCCTTTGAATATCCAATTGCTTTGGTGGTTGATCCTTAGCATTGGTATGTGATTGAGCATATTTTTCTGCATAAGACTTCCATAATGGTCTGCAAAGGTGAGTATCATATGCTTGACCATGTGTGTATGGGACCTCTAGTTTTTGAAACAAAGATGATGGTGATTCAGGCACCATATGTGGTCCTCTATTGCCTCCACTATTAGGCCTCCTTTGATCCATGTTGGAGTGAGATTGTTGCAAAGGTTGATTTTCCATTATTTGAGACATGTCAAAATCATGAGGTATCTTGGCTCCACTTTGTCCCAACACTTGTAGAAAGTATTGTCTATCTCTCCTCATTATTTCCTCAACCAATCGATTGAAATGGGGATTCATAATGGTGTCTTCCACTTCTGCTGAATGCACATAAAAGTTGTCCATATTGTCATTGTGTGTATCATTATTGTTTGTAGTGTCCTTGTTCTCAACACTTGGAATGTTTCTATAAGCATCCATGTCAGGTAATGTAGTATGATCAAAATTGAAAAAGATATCATTGTCATATTCATAGGAACTCATGTTTGCGGACTCTTAAGCCTCTTTAGTTTCTCTCCTAGATTTTTGGGAATGGGTTTCAACCATGAACTAGGTATTGACCAAGATGTGTGAGACTAGATGAAAATGGAAAGAGTATGGAAGACCAAGAGTTGGATGGAATGTAAATGAATCTGAGGTGTACTTGCAATGTCCAAAGTGTAAGACCAAGTATGTATGTAGTAGAGTAGGTGTGACTTCCAAAGAGATGATAGTTTCTCTTGATGAGGTAAGTTGACCTTGACTCTAAGTAAGACCAAATGAGACCCAAAGGTGATAGACCTTGATGAGGGACCACTTAGAAAAATATTGTTGTATGTAGTGTGTTGACAAAATAAGATGAGGACAAGCAAGTGACCTTTTGACTCAAGTTTAGATAAATGCGAATGTAATGTAAGGTGTAAGGAAATGATGGACTTTGTGAGACCCAAAGACAGGTTGAATGCTAGATGAAAACCCTAGAGAGATAACCTAGGAAGCCTAATAAGTCTGAAACTGACTATTCTTGTTTGCTGAATTATGAAAGTTTTCAATCCTAAACACAGACGTGCCTGTATACTTCACAGACGTGCTTAAAGGACACAAACGCTATTTTGTCAGACACAAACACATTTCTGAGATGCTGCGATGTTGCTCAAAAGACACAGATGCGTTTAGATGACACAAACATGGGTTTGTCAGACATAGACGCGTTTCTACAAACTTTGTGCAATTTTTCCAATCTGTGAAGTTGTTTTGTTGTGACCAAATCTGAATGTTTCACTATTTTTCATGACAAGAGAACATAGTGTTGATGAGGACTCAATGTTTGCAAGTGTTTAGACTCAAAATGACTCAAAGAAAAGTGTGTTGTTTGATGTAAAAAAAATTGCATACACTTGAAGATACAAAAGACACAATGTTTTGGTGTTTGGTCTTGAATGTTTGATTGTTCAAAATAAGTCAAGCACAATTCTTATGGCTGGCCAAGACAATAGTTGTTGATCCCACATGGAGTTTTCCTCGAGGCTACACTATTCAAAGCGGATACTTAGATGCTTGACCCCACTGGCTCCACCCTCGACACTCACTTCTCAAGGTAGCCAAGCATCAGTCCCCATGAAAACTCCTCGTGGTGAACTTTGTATCTCTACTAAGAACCGTATGTGTGTGGGCCGCTACCAGAGGTCCGACCTCCTGCCCCAACAACTAGACAAATTTTGGCTTCTAAAACAAAAAGGTGCTAGTAAGGGCATTCGCTCGTGTGGCCATACATGCGACACTTTCAGCTCTGTAAATACAGAAGGCTCCCAACTGGTAGGGGTTACGCCCTACAAATGATCAAATAAATTTGATCAAACAGGTTTATGGGGAGACATAGTGTCGGTATGAACTAATCAGCACACACTATCCATAGTTTTCACCATGGATACAATTATTTATAGTGGTTTGGAAGAAGATGACTTTTCTTTTGCTACCACTTGGGTCGTTCTCTCCTCACTAGTAGTCCTAATGACCACACGGGGAGATAGGCCCTCTAAAGATTAAACAAAAAGAGCCTATTGCTCAAGACACAAAAGACAATGGTTCAATTTTAGTGCACCAATTGAAGTGTTTGCTAATCTATGAAAACAAGGCACACAATGAAAGATCAAAAACCCTTGCCAAGGTCCTACAACAAAGATCTATTAGTAGTTTGGATTGTTTGAAATAATCACCCCTTCCTACAAGCACACAAGTTAGGTAAATTTTAGATCCAAAAGACTTTGTGAAAATAGGGGCCTTCAACAAAACAATTTTGCTTTCAAGACAAGCTACACCAATTTCGTTAGCTAGATCTGAAGATGTTAGCTCAAAATAAACCAAATTTGAAATCTGAATGAAACAAAATCAAATCAAATAAAACCTAAAA
Source organism: Cryptomeria japonica (assembly GCF_030272615.1). Lineage (NCBI taxonomy): Eukaryota > Viridiplantae > Streptophyta > Pinopsida > Cupressales > Cupressaceae > Cryptomeria > Cryptomeria japonica. The sequence continues at coordinate 409,493,642 of NC_081405.1, read as the reverse complement.
TATAACAAATTCACACAGACGCGGTTATCAGAAACACAAACAATATAAAATTTCGCAGACGCACCTAAAGTCGACACAAACACGGTTCCCGAACATAGACGTGGCTCCCGGATGCAGACGCGCCTGAAAACTCCACATACGCAACTAAGGCACATAGACGCGACTTTCAAAATTTGCAGAAAAATAAAATACTGTCGAGGATGCAGACGTGATTCTAGATGTCGTAGACGTGACAAAAAATCAAAAAAGTAATCCGAAAGTACGCAGATGCGAAAATATCAAAATGTTGTTGGAAATGTCAGATCTACAACTTCAAAATACAAAATCTGCAACAAAAGATGTTAAATGCAAAAGGGACAAGAGTCCCACCAGGTGTGCCAAAATGTGTAAGGTGAAAATGGATAACAATTATATTGAAAGACTATAAGGATTTCAACCACAAAACCCTAGCCTAACAACAACAAAGATCCACCATAACATATGGAGATTACTTAAGACAATGCAAATCAAATGAAATCACAAAGATTATACCATCACATGTCCAATAGGGTTTGAATCTCCATTCTTCCTATCTCCATTGATCTTGCTTGATATAGCTCATCCTCCTTCTCCTCAACCCCCCTGTGTCTGTGGCTCTGCTTGTGGCTCCCCCTGTACTGGTGGTTGTGCCTGTGCTTGTGCCTCTACTTGTACCTATACCTGCCTCTGTCCCTATCCCTACACATGTCTAGGACCTTGTGTTGCTGGCACCTATAGTGGCAATCCACCATGACCCCTCATCACCCGAGCCTGCCTCTCCTCTCCACCCTCTCTCCGCGGAGCCACCCTCCTCTCTCTAACTACACCCCACCTCCTCTGTTGGCCTCTCCCCCCACCATCTCCATCATCATCCTCATCCCCCCACCATCTCCATCTATTTTCTCTCCTGGATCTATCAGTCGTGGAAATGGATGCTCAGCCCAATATGCAGTGTACTCTGCATCCATACCTGCATCCTCAATCTCAAGCCACATATCCCATGGTATGGGCACCATCTCTACTAGCTACATCACAACCTAATCATATGATAATAGTGGCCCAAAGTGTGCCTAGTTCAGCACTGTTTGCGCATACATACCAGAACCTCGTGGCATCCACTGGATCTTGCCAAACTGCCTGCATACCCTGTCCACTAACTGCCTCTCCAGTACATAGGGCATCCGCCCAATCAGATATCTGCTCCTGAAGGTATAGGGTTCCACTGCATCATCCTCCCACTGCTCGCACTCGTGGTATGACCTCCATATCACAGTGTCAATCTCATCGATCACTTGACACCAGTGCTCCAACCTGCCAATCCGTGGCTGTGAGGTAATCATATCATATAAATGAACAAAACTACGTCCATGACTCTAGCCTCTGAAATGTATCGGTCGTGTGACTGGCAGATGCTCATATGCCCAAACTTCAACAATGTAACTCCACAGCCCAATCTTATGGATCCATGATAAACAAACTAATGAAGCTCATAGTACAAGTGTGTCAGCACGCATGGTCCCCAGACATATCTGGTATGTTGTGTAACCAGTGTCTCCAAGGTGCTCCCCCAGCCCACAACCAACCCTTGTGTCGCCCTATCTGGACACAGGAACCCACTGATCACTCCTCCTAGCACTGCTAGTAGTGCCAGTCTTGTTGTTGTCATCGTGTCCCATGCCACGTGTCTAGCCCTCATCTCCAGTCTTAGATCTTGGAACACTCATCTCAATGCCTCCCTGTCTACATATCGATTGTAGGGTATCAGCTCCCCATCGATCGGTATCCATAGTATCCTGTACACATCCTCTAAGGTGACTGTCATCTCACCCATCGGTAGATGAAATGTGCATGTCTCAGAGTGCCATCTCTCAGCCAGCGTAGTCAACAAACCCATGTTCGCCCGAAACTCAGGCACATACAACATGTATCTCAGACCCATAACCTCAATGGCAGCCCTGTCCTTGAATGTCAACTCTGGTCGTAACCTCTGAGTCGATGAGAATCTCTCTCATGACTCCAACATAGGTAAATACTCTTGCAGTCAAGCAAAGCAATCATGTCAGTCAAAGTGACACTCACTATTCATCACAAAGTGTTGCTATCTATCCTAGTGACACTCACTGTTCATCACAAAGTGTTGCTATTTATCCTAGCGATACTCCCTGTTCATCACAAAGTACTACGTGTTCTTGCACTCCCTGTTCATCACAAAGTGCTGCTCATATTTGCACTCCCTGTTCATCACAAAGTGTTGCTCATATTTGCACTCCCTGTTCATCACAAAGTGTTGCTCCTACTAGTACTCCCTGTTCATCACAAAGTACTATCTTGGTACTCATTGTTCATCACAAAGTGCCTTGATCTATCTTATCCTAGGGCCTCTTCTTGAGTGTATCCTCTTGAGTAGTTTCATAATTGGCAATGTATGTTCTATCACAGAATTGTCAATCCTAGCCCTATCTGCTATCCCAGTCTTCCCTAGAGGACCTGCTTGAGTGTATCCTCTCAGCAGCTTATCCAATTGATAGCGTATGTTTATCACAGAATTGCCAATTTGACCTTGAAGACATAAACGTGCTTACATATTGCATAAACGCGCTTACATACTGCATAAATGCGCTTACATACTGCATAAACGTGCCTGCTTTGCACATACGCGCCTAAAATACATAGATGTGCCTATGCTCTGCACAGACGCGCTTGTCCTGCATAGACATGCCCACATTTCACAAATGCGCCTACACAATGCAAACACGCTCGCATCTGACACAGACGCTTTTCCCAGCATAGATGCGTTGGGCACAAATGTAGATGCGCCTAGCCAACATAGATGCGCCTGGCACCAACATCGACGCGCCTACACGTTTTTGACATTTTTCTAGACATTATCCTAAAGCGCATTTATTGCACTACCTAGCATGCATTAATGACAACAAATAATGTGACAAAGTACAGGGAGGTTTTGTGGTACTCACCGGCTCTCCTGCATCTGCTGGCCTCTGGAATCGGCGAACACGATCGAATCTATGCTCCAATGACATTGCTGTTGACTGTTGCTTCTCTATTATCTCTCCGCACTCCGATCTCTTGGATGTGTGGATGACAATGAGGATGTGTTCCCTCGTGGTCTATCTTATAGACTACCCTAGCCCTAGCCCTCGTTTCCCGAGTCAGTCTTCTTTATCCCGTGACTCTGTCACTATATCCTATCCGGTAAGTCCATTCTAGCCTTTCTTTCTTATCGAGAGATTGTCTGCGAGCTTTCTAGACATTTTCATCTAATCTCTCGAGGGGGCATATTATTCCCATCTTGGGGCAACTTTGTATCAGTTCATATTATCTTCTTTGAAACAACGCTGCATTGTCTCAAAGAGGGGCAAAATGTAGACACCTAAAATTGTCATGTCTAATTAAATAAATACTTTATTTATTTAATTATTTTAGCCTAATTCTTCTATTAATTAAATAAATCTTTATTTATTTAATTCATTCATTTATCCTCTTCTAGCCTTATTTCTTATTTAAATAAATATTTATTTATTTAAATTATCCTTTTGTTAAATTAAATAAATACTTTTATTTATTTAATTATCCCACTTTTTCTATTAATTAAATAAATCTTTATTTATTTAATTAATTCATTAGCCTTTTCTACCCATGACACATGTCATTCATCTCTTAATTCCTACACTACCTACCCCTTTCATTATTTTATTATTTTCTTTACCTACCCTCTAATCATAGCCAACCATTTATCTTTTACACCTCTCAATCTTATCCCTCCATTTATTATAGTGTCTTCTATATAAGGAGATGCTTCCTTCATTATCAAACCCTAACTACCCGATCAGATGACTCCCCGACTATGCTTTTGAACTTTCATATGCGATCCTACTTGCAACCACATTTTTGTTCTTTGTTGAGCTCTTGTGCACATATAAAATCTGAGAGCAAATATATCAAGCAAGATCAATGGAGATAGGAAGAATGGAGATCCAAACCCTATTGGACATGTGATGGTATAATCTTTGTGATTTCATTTGATTTGCATTGTCTTAGGTAATCTTCATATGTTATGGTGGATCTTTGTTGTTGTTAGGCTAGGATTTTTTGGTTGAATTCATTTAGTCTTTCAATATAATTGTTATCCATTTTCACTGTACACACATCACACACATGAAGATGCAACACATAACACCAGATGTATGAGGAAAACCCATTGTGGGAAAAACCTCGCTGAGAATAGCTGTTAGAGATCTTCTGCTCCATATAGCCTTACAATGAAAAGATTCGATTACAAGTTTTAGGGCACCAACCCAAGGAGCACCAACCCCTGATTTATGAGAATCAACTCAAAGGATCACCAACCCCTACACAATTTATAAGCTACAACCTAAAGGAGCTACAACCCCTGCACTAAGCACCTACTCAGTGTAAACAATATGAAAAACTCAGATAAACAATTGGGATCCTTGCTGCAAATGAAATTTTGCAACCTTTCAAAGCTAAGTTGCACTGTCGGTTTATATCAACTCAACACACACTACAACTTAACCATCCTGCTGGTTCCAATTCTCCTTAATCTTCTCTCCCTCTTATCTGTTGAATTCAAATCACACTATGTCACTCTCTACCAGGTACTGATTCTTTCAGTTTGTCACCTCTGCATGTTATGCTCACTCTATCGATTTGTTCCTTACACCGGTTTACTCTACTTCTTCTTATTGGTACAATCTTCACTCACAAACACTTCAAGTGTTTTTCTCTTCGGCTCTTAGACAACAATTTCACACTCTCCTTTTCCCTTGAGTAGCTCCACTATCTATCTTAGGTCACCATATTTAAACTGAATATTTCCCGCCAAAAACCAATTCAAATAGAGAGTGGTTAGGGTTTCCTTCTCCCGACCAAATCTACATCCAATCTGATCCGATCCACCTTGAATCGCACACCTGCATAGGAAGAATAAGCCATCACGTGTTTTTTATCTGTCCAAAATATGTTTACCAAAAATAGCAAACCTGACCATGATTTTTGGCCTTGAAATCTGTCGACTCATTTATGACCCAGTTGTTTCCTTCTCAAGGTCCTCTTGCAATCTGATTTCCTTGCTTCAATCCATGTGCCAACAACTCCCTGATCTTTCTTTGTCGTTCATTCTTCCCTGAGCTGCATCAATTTGTTATGGACCTATGATTTATGGTTGTTTCATTTTGTGAGATTTTGCCAAGATCAAGGGCATAATGAAAATTATAAAATAGAGACAAAAGAATGACAAGAACAAACTGTATTCTCATCAATATGCAAATGATCAACTGGATTAACCAATACAATGAATATGGGCCTGCTTATATAGGCAAGGCCATATGGATGTACGAGCACACAATCATGACATGTGGCTCAATGAGAAACAAGGGTAGGTAAGAAATACTAGGGGTAGGTAGGAGAAATAATATAATCTTCCACAAGAGGTGGAATTTATCCTACAAGCTATATCCCTATGTGCACACTTCCCTAAGTGTCTCAAATCCAAACTATGAAGAGATGCATTATCCTAAGTTAACTTAAGTAAAGTGTAATAATATCCATAATGAATATTTATTTACACCAACACCCCCCCTTAAGTGCAACATAGGGGAATGAAGACTCAAGTCAACAATGCAAGATGGGTCCCGACTACTAGGCCAGGATAGGTACCCATGTACAATATGCAAATGCAAGCAAAACTATGCAATGCAATCTCTCACAAACAAAGAAAGGGAGAAAACCTAGTGGGAAAAAACTCCCCTCCAAAAGAGAGATGAATGTACAAAAGACTCTCAAAGAAAAAGGAAAAAACCTCATAGAGGAAAAAGTCCCCCCCATAAGAGAGGAAGGAGAAGTCAACTGACCCCCCCTAATGAGACATCCTGCACCCCCAAGAGAGCTCGCAACTATTGGAACTTACTCTCAGTGAAAGGTTTGGTGAATATGTCTGTAACCTGCTTTGTTGTAGGACAATACTACAAATCAATGAACTACTCCTGAATCAACTCTTGAATGTATTGCATATGGATCTCGATGTGTTTGGTTCACTGGTATTGGATCGGGTTCTTCGAGATTGCAATAACACTTTGATTGTCACAAAGTAGAATTGTCGACCATAGAGTGGTGAACCCAAACTCTGTGAGAAACTGCTGAAGCCAAATGGTCTTAGTCGCTGCATTAACAACTCCTCGATACTCAGCCTTAGTCGAAGAGAGAGCAATAGCATGCTTCTTCTTGCTCTACCAACAAATGGGGCCTGAACCAAGGTGAAAATTGTAACTTGAAGTAGACTTATGATCATCAAGATCGCCAGCCCAATCGGAGTCTGTGTAACCAACCAAGCGAAGTCCTATGCCTTTTGCATAGTGAATCCCATAGTGATGTGTACCCTGGATGTAATGAAGGATGCGTTTGGTGGCTTTCCAATGAATCTCATGTGGTTCCTACATGAAGCGAGAAACCATGCCAACCGCAAATGAAATATCAAGGCGTGTATGAGTCAAGTAGATGAGACTACCCACAAGCTGACGATACAATGTGACATCAACTGGTGGAGAAGAGCACTGAGACTCAAGCTTGACTCCTGAAAGAAAGGGAGTCAGTGTTGGCTTACAATTAACCATATGAAAGTGTGTAAGTAGATCAAGAGCATACTTGGGCTGTGATAGTGTAATCCTGGAAGGTGACTGTGAAATCTCTATCCTGAGAAAGTAGTGCAAAAGCCTCAAGTTAGTCATAGAAAATCTGTCATACAAAGTAGATTTGACCCTCCTAATGATGGATGTTGTGCTCCCTATAATGATCAAATCATCAACATAGAGCACAAGTATCAAGTGGGAGTCATCCTATCGCAAAATGTAGACATTCGGTTTGGAATGACACTTGGTGAACCCTGCTGAGAGAAGAAAGGAATCCATCTTGGCATACCAAGCCCTGGGGGCCTGCTTGAGGCCATATAGAGATTTCCTTAGTCTGCAAACCAAGGAAGTATCCTGGATGAAACCTTGTGGTTGCTCCATATAAATCTCCTCATCAAGATCCCCATGAAGAAAAGCACTCTTCACATCCATCTGATGTACAACCCAATGATGAGCTACAACAATAGCAAGTGTCAAGCAAATGGAGTTCATCTTGGCTACGGGTGCAAAGGTGTCATTATAGTCAACACCTGGAACCTGAGAGAAACCTTTTGCAACAAGCCAAACCTTATACTTATCCACACTACCATCCGTTGTAAACTTGGTTTGATAGATCCACTTACATCGAACCATGTTTCTCCCCTTAGGGAGATGGAATAAATCCCATGTGTTGTTCCTCATCAAGGAAATATACTCTTCCTCCATAGATTGGTCCCATTCACGAAGCCCTGATGCTTTCTGAAATGTCTGTGGATCGGAAGTGATAGCAATGAATGTATGTGGAAGATCCTGATGTTGTGAGAGAGTTCTCCATGTATTTGAAGGATCCCCAACGAGAGAACCTGTGGAATCAATTATCTGTCGAGCCCAACAAGGTCTATGTGGAGGTGGAGAATGAGGCTCCTCAACTGCAAGTGGACCCTGGGGAGGTGTAACCTTGCGAGTCAGAGTTGAAGGAGTCTCATCATTTGAATCACTAGCATCACTATCCACAATGGGGGAAAGTGTAGGAGGTAGAGAGGCTAAGCTAGGAGAGCTTTCCTCAAAGTGAACACTCCTCTCAATAAACACCTCATGTGTCTCAGGATCCATCAATCTATAGGCCTTAACACCCTCAGGATATCCAACAAATGTGCAAGGCCGACTTTGGTTCCAATGCCTTGTGTTTCTGCGGAGGTATGCAAGCCCATGCTGGACACCCAAAGACTCTGAAATATCTCACAATCGGTTTCCTACCAGCCCAAGCTTCAAAAGGAGTAATACCTTGCAAAGCTTTGTGAGGAACCCAATTCTGGATGTGTGTGGCACAACTGATAGCCTCTACCCAAAAGGCAGGATCAAGAGAACATGCATGTATCATACAGCTAGTCATTTCTTTGAGAGTTCTATTCTTGCGTTTTGCAACTCCATTTTGTTGTGGAGTGTATGAAATAGAATGCTGAAGATCAATCCCCTCAAATGTACAAAAATCCTCAAGTCTTTTGTTCACATATTCCCTTCCATTATTTGTACGAAGAATCTTGACCACTTTCCCAGATTGCTTCTCCACACGAGTCTTGAAGTCCTGAAATCTATCAAATATTTCACTCTTATGAATAAGAAAGTAGACCCAAGTGAAGCGGGAGTAGTCATCAATGAAGGTGAGGACATAGCAGGCCTTGCTAAATGAAGGTGTTGGAAATGGACCTACTTCATCGTTGTGAACAATTTGAAGAACTTCTAAAGCTCTCGAAGCTTTCCCCTTATCAAACTTCTCCTCAGGATGCTTGCCCATGGAACAACCTGAACATACACCCTCTGAAAAAATTATTCGAGGTAGACCTGTGACCATGTCTTTAGTGTTGAGCTGCTGAAGATAGTGGTAGTTGAGGTGACCAAACCACTCATACCATAGCTTACTTTCTAAATTTGAATGAGTAAGCAAGGCCCTAGAAGGAGAACTTGGTACAAAGTGGGAGAATTAATAAAGCCTTGAGTTGTCATTGACTTGTCCCACTGCTACCAAGGCATCATCATCAAGTTCCTTTACCACGACTGAATCAGGTGTAAACTCAACCTTTTTCCCATTCCCATAGTGAGTGATTTGGTAGATAGAGAGAAGGTTGGTAGACAAGTTAGGAACATAAATAACATTCTCAAATGTTCCATCATCCATGTCAACTGAACCTTTCCCTTCAACCTTTACTTGTGTATTATCACCTATGTAAATGTGAGGTACCTTAGATAGCTCCAATGAAGAAAAATACTCCTTTGTAGAACCCATGTGATAAGAGGCACCAGAGTCAAGTATCCACCGTTGTGAAGAACCTATTGTAGCCACAAATGCTTGCCCTTTTCCCTTATACTGTGAGGAAGAGGAAGGAGATGAATCCTTCTTTGTGTAGGCAAATGGCAAGTTGATGTTGTTTTTCTTAAGAATATTTGTCAACTCATCAACTTGCTTGGTGTGACATCGATGCTCATCATGCCCATACTTCTTGCAATATGCACAAGTTGGTTTATCCTTCTTAGGTGGAGTCCCCTTCTTGGAAGAGGATGAAAAATTGCCTTGTGATGGAGAGGATGATTGCCCTTTTTCCTGTTGTGGCTTTGACTTAGATTGCTTTTTCTTCTTGTTGGAATCTTTGCCATGACCTCCTTGATTCCCTTGATTAGCCACCAAAGCCTTGGACTTTGAAGACTTGAGAAGCCCCATGTTCAACAACTTAGATTGTTCCAATATCAATATTTATGTGAAAGCATCAAATGAAGGCATAACATAGGAACTCCCCATTGTCAAACGATGAGTTTGGAAGCTAGACACAAATGCTGCATGTTCTAGTGCAAGCTTGTCCAACAAGTTGAATATCAATTGAGCATCCTTTTTGTCAATTCCACAATCCTTAAGCTTTGCTCTTAGCTCATTTGCTTTGGTGACATAATCTTGGATTGTATCAAAAATTTTGAGATCCAAGTTGGTGAGCTCATTGTCAATCTTGTAACCTCTGATTTCATCAACTTGACCATACAATTTCCAAAACATATCCCAATCATCTTTGATTGTAGTACACTTCTCAATATGAAAGATGAGGTCATCGGATACATACTTACACAAAGTTCCAAGAGCCATGCAATTCTTAGTGAGTCATTCTAACTGAGCATTAGGATCAACCTTAGGATCAGGTGGTGTTGCTATTGTTCCATCTATGTAATGTGTGAGACATTTTTCCATTAATTTGCTCCATACTTTAATTTTCCATGATACATAATTATGTGGAGTTAAAGGTGGAAATTTATGAGGACTCATTGCAACAAAAATGAAAGAGCACAAGGAAAGAGAGGAACAATCACACAAGACACCCCCCAAATTCACTCAATCAAAGAACCCCCCAAAAGTGATGATTTGGCACTTTATACTTAGTGCGTGTACAATGGGCCACTTGCAAAAAATGGCAAAGTGGACTTCTAATTTCAATTTTACAACTGCCTCAATAAGTCCAAAATAGACTCAAACTAATAATGCAAGAGATCTAAACTAAGATCCAAGCAATTTATAAGTACCAAATAAGACCAATATCTGAAAGTACAATTTCCACTAAGAATATCTAAAAATTGATCATAGATTATGAAAGTAGACTAAAAAACATGCACAAAAAAAAAAATGGCACCTAAAAAGGAGGTCGTATGAGCTCAAATGAAGCCTTTGAAGTTGTAGAATTGAGGATTGGACAGGTACAGCTAAGAGAATCCAAACATTCCAAAAAACTTGTGCACCAAAATCAGAAAATAACCACACCACTATGAAGAGCACAAAAAATTAGCCCAAATAAAAAAAAATTGCACCTAAAAAGGAGCAAAATTGAGCAAGTTATGGGCCTCCAAAGTTGACCCAAAAATCCAAACTGCTCAACGGAGAGGGGTCTAAAAATTTCCAAAAAAATGCTGACATCAGCAAAACACTGTGTTAAATTTGATGTCCGTATGACCGTCAATATGGCCATCGCACCCTGGACTAGGCTGACTGGGCGCTTACGTGGCAGCTGATTGTGCACTGATGATGTAGCAAAGGGTACAGATGACTGGGCAGAAGATCCGTGTGGCAGCTGACGTTGCAAAAGTCATGGCTGGCGGGTGGGCCTAGTTGCTGGTGGAGCTTTTGGAGTTGGGTCACCGGTGGTGAAAGGCGGTCGACAAGAGGCGAGCCCATCAGGGCCGATGGGAGGCAAAGGGGCCGTCGGTGGCTTCCAGAGGCTTTCTGGGCGGCTACTGGGTCAGAGGCTATATGGGCAGCTGTTGGAAGGGCACGGGCAGCAAGGAGGATTGGGGTCACACTGTGGGGTGGTGGTATTCGATGGCCAAGGCTGGCGGGTACACCTGCAGACTTGCGAAAATGGTACGACGGGGAGCAGAGGGGGGGCGGGGGGGTCTACGGACCCCCAAACAATTTTTTTGAAAAATAAAACCCCCTTTTGCCTTTTCGGATTTTTTATGTTTATTTTTATTTTTTCAGAATTTTTTTTTCAAACTGGAAAATAATTTTCAGAAATTATTATTTTATTTTTTTTAAATCTGAAAAATTTTGTACTGTACTGCCCGAATTGGGCGAAAAATTCCTCCAACACCCAAAATTCGATTTTCACCAAAATAGATCGATTTTATACTTGATTTTTATGGAAATGGCCTCCCAGACGCAATGGTGAGGTCGAAAATGCTCTAAGATGCCTCCAAAAATGTTGTCCCTCAGATCCAAAAATAGAAGCCTTCCAAGATGTCTCCAAAAACCAATCAATTGAAGCCCCAATGGCTCTGATACCATGTGAGATTTTGCCAAGATCAAGGGCACAATGAAAAGTATAAAAGAGAGACAAAAGAATGACGAACAAATCGTATTCTCATCAATATGCAAATGATCAACTTGATTAACCAATACAATGAATATGGGCTTGCTTATATAGGCAAAGCCATATGGATGTACAAGCACACAATCATGACATGTGGCTCAATGAGAAACAAGGGTAGGTAAGAAATACTAGGGGTAGGTAGGAGAAATAATATAATATTCCACAAGAGGTGGATGACCCACCGAATGTGGAGTGTAACAGCAAAATAAGACCACAAAAGGTGGAATTTCTCCTACAAGCTATATCCCTATGTGCACACTTCCCTAAGTGTCTCAAATCCAAACTACGAAGAGATGCATTATCCTAAGTTAACTTAAGTAAAGTGTAATAATATCCATAATGAATATTTATTTACACCAACACATTTAATATCGACTAACTACTCCAACAACCATGTTGATGGAAACTTCATCGACCTCTGCATGCTCGCCACCTCAGCTTCATGTGGCATCACATCAACATACACTCATCTCACCAACACAGGGTCAATTTAAACTTGAACATTCAACAAACTCATATCGGCACAAGCCCTTACCAATGAGACCTTCTCCTGCTGCTAACCGACAGTATACACTACACTGGTAGCACAACTTCACCTACGGTAGTTTGTGATCTCTTTGTCACTCTGCCTCTTTATCACAAACATTATCACAAGCAAATATCCAGCCTTTATACTAGTTACAACTTGTCATGCTAACACACAACTTCATATCACCTCTTATCAGTGATGTCACTGATAGTCTCAATACCTACTCGTCTTCCACCATACCGATTGACAAGCCTTCATGTTAATCTTCCTTATGCCGGATCAATCTTCTTCATACCAGTTTTGTCATATTGACATACCCTACCGATAGTCTGCAATACCGGTTGACATCAATGACAACTCAATGCCAACAGTTCTAATCACACCTTTTCCATGAATAGTAGTTATTTGTACAAATCGGTTTTGGCTCTTAATCGATACCTTGCACAATTACTTATAATCATTGATCATTTATTAATTCCTTAACTAATATTTATTTGATATGTTTATCTTGCTTAATTTCCTTCCAATCGATACTAAGTGTTGATCAATTTATGATGAGCACTTGATCATAATCAATTGATACACATGGCAATAATATTGATATTCTTGCTAATTTAAACCATGATGGTAATCAATATTCTTTATATCATTACAAAACAATAATCAATTGATGAATGATTGTTGGAATATGTTTCTCATTATCCCCATAATCTTTCCTTTATATGATAGTTGATATGTATTTATACATGATCGGTGCATAAGAGATCTTCATGCATTATGATCACAACTTCAGTATGCTATATGCTCTTAAAGCCTTTGTTCCTTGATTATGAGAATGGGTGGATAACTTATTTAATCTCTTGTATTCACTACTAGATCTTATTCTCTATGGTGTACTTGGATGATTGATAGTAAAATAGTGAAGTCTTATGAATAATATGATTTTCCTCCATAAGGTCTACATGCTTCAGTCTTTACTAATATAATTTATAAAGCTCCCTAATTGAACTGCTTAAATGCTACATACAAATTGTTATTACTATATAGTTGGAGGTGTTTCAAGGCTACCACCCTTGATCACATAAGTGTTTATTTGCTTCTTATTATTAGGTTAAAGATGGGGAAATTGCAATCTCCCCTTTTATGAGATGCTTGCCCACAAGCATTCTTAAACTATTATGATGATTCCTAGATCCCAAGGTGTGTTTTTGTCTTCAATCATACTAGATGATTTCAAAATAGTTTCTTCATTTAATTTTAATAATATTATTGTAGGATACATACGATTCAATCTCAAATAAAGAATTATTCAAAAGTTGAAAGTTATCCTTGCTTCCAATATCAAACCTATCTTTTTTCCAGCCTTTATTATTTGATTTCTTTATACAATGTTTCAAATCATAGGTCTCATCTATGTTGTTCAATTCATCATCTCTTCCTTTTCCTTTTGGTTCTTTGAATTGTCTAATCGCTACAATTTAATTCTTTATTTGTAAGATTTCATGATATCTAGTCGATGATCTATCCTTGCTTACTATTTTTGGTATCTTATCTTTCAATGTCATATTTCTTTGTTTATCTTCCTCAAAGTGATTACATTGGACACATGAAGTAACTTGATTCACTTGCATTAGAAGTATTACTCATCTCCTTTACAACCATTGATTTGTTAGTGGATGCAAAGTATTCTTTGAGAGGCAAAAGAGAACTTTGGTTGACATCCTTATCGCTAAGAAACTTCACATAATTTGAATTCTAATTCTTAGGTTCAATCTCTACCATGTTGTTGTCAATGCATCACCCTTGAGATGGTGTAAAATTAATCTCATAATTCTTATGAATCCATGTACTTAGTTCATTTTTTATAGAAGGAACATGTGAGGAATCAACCGCTTATATTCCCTTAGAATTGTTAAAAAATATTTCCTCTTCTTGTATCTTTTTCTCCTTTAAATTGTTGACTATATTATGATTTTCTTTTAATGCTTGATGATAATTTATTGTTTTAACCTTTCCTAAGGTTTCATAATTTGCAATTGTCAAATACTATGCACTTTCTTCCTTTGGTGTAACAACCTTCAAGGCTTCTAATGAAATTTGTTGTGAAGAGTCTATGTGTGAAACTCTTTAAGCAAATTTTGGATCACAATCCTTCATCTCTTGCTCATTTTCATGTTCATGCTTTCCCATTTTTCTCCTTAGGTCAAGGTGATGATTTATATGACCTTTAGGTACATAATCCATCCTTAGATCTATGTAGTCACTTAGAGGCATATCATTTTGTAGTCCTCCCTTGATCCAATCTTGTTGAAATTGATCTATTAGAACAATCATAGGTACATTACCTTCTCAGTGTTGCTCTTTATATCGAAAATTTATTACCATTGGCCTTGAAATTATTGTAGGTGTAATAACCCACTTAACTTAACCCAAAATTTTAACTATTTTTTTTTTTTATATATATATAAATATTGATTTCTTATTCTTACTTATTCTTAATTATGTTTGATTCAATCGCATACTCAGGTATATCTATCCAAATGAGATAGGCATCCATCCAACCGGGATGGGAATCTAGCCATACGAGTTAGGCATCTAACCATACGAGTTATGCATCTATCCATATAGGACTAGGCATCTAACCATATGGTTTAGGCATCTAACCATACGGGTTAGGCATCTAACCATACGGGACAAGAGGTTTGATCTATCCAATCTGGGATAGGCATCTACCCAAACGGGGTAGGCATCTATTCATAAGAATAGGATATGCTTTGGCCAGAGACTTTAGACTCATCAGGACCATTCGAGTCCTGAGCCACTCTCTAAAGACTACACTCCCCTACTAGGAGTGCACCAAGGTCGCCGTTCTTAGGAGTATAAAAATAATTACATAAAAAAGCTTGAGTTCTGCCTTGAAATTCGGCCTAAAGCCTCTGGAAGTCAAGCGAATCCATACGGAATTCCTTTTGAGTATGCATTGAATTAATTTTAACCTTTCAATTAGTATTTGCACACTTTTGTTAAAAGACCAAGGAGCTTCAAGAACCAACAACTCTCCCATAACCAAATCCTAATCCCCATCCTCGAACGCCTAAGTACAAGGGACAACTCTGTCCCTAGACTGCCTGCATGCCCATTTCAGCACAGGATCAAGGCGTAAAGTATGTAGTTCTGGTTTCTAACTATGGTTTAATGTAAACTATTTTGTGGGTACACAACCCTTTCTAGGGTCAATGTCCCAGATAGTTTCTCTGCGGTTGCTACCCACGATGGTAGATCTATAGCAAAAAGGCTCAAGCTGGCCTTCTGCTTGTGGCCTAAAATAACTAAGTCCTATTTCCTATTAAATATGTCACCCTTAATCCGTTATCATCCTCCAAAAAAAAAATCATCTAGATAAATAAATTCCAATATATCGCATGCCACCAAACACTAATGGGGTTTTCTAAGGTTTAACTGAGCGGATGTAAACTCATTTTTTAAAAGAATTATCTTTCTATATTATCGATCCAAGGGGGATTACCCACCCCTTGGATTTTAACTTCCATACGACCCTTATTTCTCCCCGACAATTTATAGGGACAATGCCACAGTCATCGTTGTTGCAGCTTTATTAGGCATTAAGTGCAATAGTTCAACATGATGACATTACCCGTAAGCGTGACCCAAAGGCACCATAGATACCGAACACTGCTAAGGTTTTTGGTTTCAACTCCTCTTGTTTAGTTGTCTATCTATTAATTTAATTATGAATTCATGAAAGGAAAATATGCAAGAAATTAAAAACTGAGATATAAGTATTACATGCTAAATGATTCAACCAGTATTTGGAAATAGTGTTTTCTTGAAAGAAAACTATAGTAATAGTAATTAAAATTCTAGAACTTGAACTATATACATGAAAGTACTTATCGCTTGAAAGTTATGACACTTATAGGAAATAGCTTATGAAAATGACCATTACACTTTAAGTATGAATCCTAAAACTTGAAATGTACAAAATTGCTTGAAAGAAAATTAAATGATTAAATAGCAAGACTTTGGAAAATAATTTAACATTTACTTGTTGAAGAGAAAAACTATTTAACAATAAACTTGAGAATAACCACATTATTGATAAACCAACTAATTCTTCCATTTGAAGTAGCATAAATTTTATCTTTTATTAATTTCTACAAATGATAACCTTACGTAAATATGAATCCTAATACTTGAAAGATATTAAATTTATTGATTAAATAGCAAGACTTTGGAAAGGAATTTCAAAATCACCACATTACTTTAATTTACCAAAATTTGAAAATAAGATTAGAAGAGAGTCTAATTGCTTGCCAATTAACCATTATAAATAAAGCTCCTAAATAATTCCAATCAATCTACTTCTAGTTGCTTTAGAACTAATATCAATTCCCTTACAAGATTATAAGAGATAACTAACTATTCCTTTGAGTTGAAGTAACGTTAATTTTATCCTTAGATATTTCCTACAAATAATATCCTTTTAAATTTCAATTTCCTTACTTCAATTAATTCTCTAAGTGGTCATAGGATAAGTTTTCTTGAGACTCATTTGCTTGATAAGGATAAGGATCCAATATATAGGATAATTGATTCTAACTTTATTTCATCTTCAAAACTAAGTTCATTAGACATATACAAGGAATATGATTACTTGATAAGATAAGTCAAGTCTTATGTTAAAGGGTTTTCAGATTTGGTAAAACTATTTGGTTTCAAATAAAGTCTTCTTTGAATCCTAAGTAATATTATGTGTTTACACATAGATCATATCATTAACTTATATGTAATTTATCTCTAATTTAGATGTTAATTAATTCATCTATACTAGTTACTTTGCAATATTAATGGAACCTCACCCTTTAATAATCTTATATGCCTTTGACTATTCAAAGATCGATTACCCTCAAATTCCTTACATACTCTATATCTTGTAGTTTAACTAGAGAAATCAAATATATTCAATTCCTAGAATTGAGTAAATCCTTAACTAACATTAATTCATATTTATTGAAATACACAAAAGGGTAACTTTGAATCTAAGCACAATATTACTTGAGAGGTAGATTCTTTTTTTACTTTTAATACTTACGCTAATTTCAAGTATACAAAAATCTATTTTATGTCTAATAAATAACTTAATTTTTTGAAATGCATGAGGGGATCTATTTACTACCAAAATTTATTTGAAGTTAACTAGTAATACTTGAAAAGAACCAATACTATGGAATAAGTGCAAGGAATTAATGCTTTAACTAAGATTATAATTCTATGGAAGAAACACTTGCTTGAGAGTGATAGTATCAAGGCAACTTTTAGGGGGATTATTATTACTAAAAGAGTAAGTCTATTAAACCTATTCTTTGAAATCAACAAGTACTCAACTACAGGTCTAACCAAACAATTATTTCATATTGCTTGAAATATATAAATTGTTTCTGAGAAGGGGCTACACATATTTACATGGAAGATAAATCCTCTTAAAATTTGAACTATGTGAAGGAACCCAAATGTTTGAGATGATAGAACTAGGTGAAGCATACAAAAGGTGTAAGGATTTCAAATATTCAAGGGGGGTGTTAGGTGAACCGCCATTTGGAATAAAATTATTTGACTTGCAAGAGTTTGTAAGTTCTCATTCCCCCTTTAAATCAACTAATTAAGAATAGTTAGTTAATGGGTCATTGAATGTTTAGTATAGAAAAAAAAAATGTAAATGGAATTCCCTTTGATTATCAAAGTTAAAGAGAATTCATTTACAACCAATTAATTGATAAAATAATTCTCTAAAATTGTTTGCCATTAACATAAAATTTTTGATAAAACAAATACAAAATAATATTATCAATCCATAATCAATTTTTATATTATCAAATATTAATTATAAACTAACTATAATCAAAATTTATAATATTCAATTTCAATTATTAACCAACAAAAAAAAATTACAACCCCTATTCTCCCATGCTACATTATGGTCTTATTTTGCTCATTTATGAGCATTATAAGATTTTGGCGATTCAGGAAAACAAAAGGCTGTCGGTGTCCCCGAGAAAAGGCAAGAGGAAAAGTGAGGATTCTAGGCCCAACAAGGATGAGCAAAAACAAAGTAAAAAGGCTAAAAAAGGCTCTACGGAGAAAAATGTGGAGGACACGGATTTGAGCCATAAACATAAGGATGTGGAGGTTGATCCTGAGTATATGGGAAAAGAAGGTAGTGATATGGAGACTGATGATACTGACAGGGTGGAGAGCTGGAAAGATGAGGAAGTGGGGGAAGAGGAAGGAGGAGAAGAGGAAGATTCTGATCAGACTAGGTTGGTCAAGGAAATATCCAGAATGGACAGTGGTAATGAGAAGGAAAAACATAAAGAGGATGAGGGTAATAAGGAGGAACCTACCCACTGTGTGAGCCCTGGTGATCTCAACAACTAGCCCATGGAGGAGCTGGATAACCAGAAAAAATAGGAGGACAAGGAAATGGAAACAGAGCTAAACAAGGATAAGGAGGATATGAGCATGGAAAAAGATAGAGATGGTGATGAGATGAATACTGGTATGCTTATCCTAGATAAGCTTAAGAACAAGTATGATACTTGTCTGGGTTTCAATAGATGGGTTCATGAAAGAATTAATAAAATGGAAAAAAGGGCTAAACATCAGGAAGAGCAGGGACAGAAAGGTGAGAGGAACCTGGAGCAATGGAAAAATGAAATGGACGAAAAGGTGGAGAAGTTGGAAGTTCAGATCAGCAAGCTGGAGGAAGGGAAGGCTGCCATGAAGAACTTCCTGATTTTGATTCCGGAGATCCTCAACTCTGCGACTAGGAACATGGAGGAAATAGCCAAACATCTTGATGGTCCCAACCCTACCAAGTCTATTATGGACCTTGATGCTGAAGAGGTTGCTACTGAGGCTGGGACTATGGATAGTGCTCCTGGAGGTGTGGCTAAAAGGACCAGGGCGAGCTTGAAAAAGGTTGCCTTGGCTTCATCAAAGGAAATCCCTATCCTTAGGGAGAATGTCAAAGAAATGAAAGGGATTAGTGAGAAATTGGCTAATGCCCTTAAAAACATAATGTAATTTGTCCTTTTTTTGTTTTTGCTGGTTGTTGTTGGTAGTGTTGGACTTTTGTGCTGGCTTTTGCCCAACACTTTGCTGGTTTTTTTGTTGTCTGTCCCATTTAGATTCTTAATGATTTTATCTTTTATGGTTCCTTTGTAAAGGGTTTCGGGTCCCTTCAAAACCTGGTTTTCCCGTAATAAAAAACAAACAAAAAATTGCAAACTATAATCAAAATTTATATTATTAAATGTAAATTATTAATCAAAATTTATATTATTAAATTTTAATTATTAATCAAAATCAAAGTTTATATTATTAAATTTTAATTATTAACCGAATAAAACCACTTTACAAAAAGTAAAATTAGAAAAAAAAAACAAGGCTCCTTTTGCATCGTGTAGCAATTAGAGGAATTAAGAGGGTAGTGGGCCATGCAAAGATTTAAAAAAAAAAAAGTTGCTTTAAAAAAATAAATTTCATTAATAGTACCCACTATTAATAACCCATCACTATGTATATATAATTAATCTACTATTTAATTCATCCTATTTAAATACAAAGGTTAATTAATCATAGAGGTAATTTAACAGAGGAGAATAAAATATGTTGAGAGTTAAGAAAACACATGGAGTAAATTATTTTGGGAGTAGAATAAACATAGGATTAAAAATTATTTAGATAAATGAAATGCACAGATAAATAATTTATCTTGAGAGATAAATAAACTCATTAGAGCACAAGAGACTATAGTAAATTATTCCTGGGAGGTGAATAAACACAGGAAATCAATTTATTCTAAGAAATGAAATGCATAGAGAGATAATTTATCCTGTGAGATAAATGAACCCATAAGAGAAAAATAGATTTAGAAGGGAAAAAGATAGCATTCACAGGGGTGAATAGATATGCATTTGAAATATAGAGGTAGAGATTCACAGAGAGGAAAATTTCTAGAGAAATAAATTGCACAACATATTTTGGGCAAATTAATATTTTGAGGTAGAGTTTTCACAAAGAGGAAGATTTCTCAGAAAATAAATATACAATACACATTTATGCATATTTTGAGGAAAGATTTCACACAGAGGAAAAAGCACATGATTTTTCTTTCTATCATGATTTAAAAAAAAAATAAAACAAGGGTATTTACTTATATTAAAAAAATCGGACAATTTATTTTCTATTTGAGAAAGAATACAGATTTAAATGAGATTTTCATATTTAGAAGAAAAAAAACTACTATCAAATATTCATGTAGATCAAAGAAACTGAGAAGGATAGGAAAAAAAAAGATTTCTCTTATTATTCTATCAAAATAATTGAGAGATAATTTATTTTAAAAAGGAAGATTTCAAATAATAATAATAATAAAAAGAGATTAAAAAGAAATTTCTTTTGAAAATTACAAGATTCATACATGCAACAAGTAAATGGAAAAGGGGAAACCTGGATTGGACGAAGAACTTGTTATAGGAATCGACTTCAATCTCTCAGCTAATCTTTTTCAATTCTTCCTTGTGGCTTGATAGAATCTCCTCCAATAGGCTTTGAAAATCCTATCTTCTACCTTACAAAGTGTTCACAAAATCCTACTACTACTAACATGAAGAATTCAAGAATACTTTTCATCAAAAAAACCATGAACCACTATTTCGAAAACTGAAATACATTATATAGAAAGGGAGTCAGTTTCCAACTACTAAAGGAATTAATTGATTAGAGATTCTTTTTCCAAAATAAACTCCATGCAAAATTAATTATTGACAAAGTGGGGGTTTTATGCATATTAAATTTGAATTTAAAATTATTTCATGCAAGATATATTCCTTACAACTTGTCATAGTGGCGGTTACATTTGACCATGCATTTAAAATCTGAATTCGAAATTTGCTTCTAGAATCTTCTCATTTTCTCCTACTAAATTTGCTTGATTAATATGTTAAATAAATAAATATTTTTCAAATTTATTTCCTTATGAGTGAGTCACCACTTATTAATTCTTCTTTTAAAATAATTCCACCCTTATTCAATTTCCGTCAAGAAATATAAATTTCCAAATAGATTTACGACTTCAAGAGTGTGTCACCACTATAAAATTATTATTTTTATTTAAAATAGCTTCACCCCCATTCTATTTATCATTTACTAACATTAATCATGAAATTCAAAACAATAATAATAAGCAATAGTGATAACAATAATAATAACAATAATAAATAATAATAATAATAATAATAATAATAATAATAATAATAATAATAATAATAATAATAATAATAAGTCATATCAAGGTTCAAAAAGAGGGTTATGGTAGTAGGCATATGTCTAGTATGAGTTTTAATGTTGATGAATTGATTTATGTTACCTCCTTTGTTGCCATTATTGTTTACTTGTGTTAGCATTCCCAAAAACCAAGCCAATTTCTCTTGCGTGTTTCTTTATTCTTCCATGATTCATGTGGTTGTTGAGTTCTTCATTTTCTTCCATACTCGTTTCTTCTTGTACTAATCTAAAATGTTTCCCCATAGCCTAGCAAGTTCAGTAGCTCTAATACCACTTGTAATGTTTCCTTATATATTCTAAAGAAACAAGGGAACAAATAACTTAAAAATCAATTGCAAGAGACTACTTGTAAAAAACACAAAATTACTATGACTACTAATAATAAATATCACTTAATAGAATGACAATTTATGATATGCTATAAAAATATATCATTTCTAAAATACATAATCGATATATGATAATTCAAATGTTTAAAAAATCTATAAATTGTAACTCTAACTGATTGGATGAAGTATTTGTGTTGTCTCTGATATAACTTTGGAAATTATGCAATGTCAATCTGATCCAATATAAAATTATGGAGTGATCTCTTCTATTTCTAATATATCGATATAAGATATGAACCTCCTTATTAATAATAGAAATGATGCTCTATTGTTTTGTCTAATTTGGTCCTTGGAAATATGCAAGATAATGGTGTTGTTCCTGATTTCTCCCTTGAATATATGCTAAGATGCATGAACCCCACGCATACATGGTACTCTCTAAGAGAATTCCCTCTATTACTTGGCCTCTTCCAATGGAAAAACCCCATGGCCTCTTGTTTGTAAATAGAATCCAATCTATGATACCAACCACCACTAGTGGATAAGGCTCATACTGCTCGATGACTACATAAAAATAAAACTCCATCTCATCTACATCAATTTAATCCTAAAAAACAATATCCATAGCTGCTAAACCTGTCTCTATGTCATACACAACCCTCTGACCATGTATCAAAATTTGTAGAATCCTGTAGATATGTTCTAAGGTAATATTTATCTTGCTTGTGGATAAGTGAAAACTACTAGTCTCACTATGCCACCTCTCAACTAATGTTATCAACATACTATGATTTTCCTAGATATTAGGCATTCGAGCCACATACCATAAACCAGTTGCAACCAATGCCATATGATCATCCTATGTCAATCGTGACATCAATTCCTCAATAAAAAGACTTATCTCCCTTGATCATAGACAATTTAGGCCCTCCTACATTTTGAAATGAACCCTAGGTCAATCATCTATCTTAAACCCTAATTCCAACCTAGGTCAACCTATGACAACTTTTGATTTTGATGCATGCACATTAACCTAGCTAAATCACCCTAGTTTATCAACTACACCACAAACTAGCAATGGTGTCATAGCTTAATAACTATGCCATAGTCTAGAAATGACACCACAACTTACGAATTATGCCACATAATGGCAATAATGCCACAATAATCATAAGATGCACACTAGGTTAGTAGATGCACACTCAAATCCATTAGTTGCACCAAACCCTAGTCTAAGACCCTCATTTGACCCCAAAACATGAAATTGCATGCAAATACTTGACGTCAAATTCTAGAAATTTAAGCTCAAATAACTCACCTAGACGACTTGCACTTTCTCTGATCAATGATTTGTCACAGGAATGTCAACCATCACTCTCAAAGTCCACTAGTTGACATTGGAGATGTAAAAGTGACAAGTGCAAATGACCCTTGTACACCCTATAACTTTCCATTTAACCACTCTCATTACCCTAATTATTTTGTGTGGTGCTCCTTGAGTTTCCCCTAATTCTTCTCTTTTCCCACTATAATCTCATCCATCCATCCTTATCACCTCACCTTAATTTCCTAACCTAATCTTCCTATCGAGAAGTTGGCCTCCTTCAAAATTGAATTTTTTTTATCATCTGATTTCTTGGTGGGGCACCATATCAAGCACACTTGGGAATATTTCTCCAAATTCTCTTATTTTTTCTTTGAGACAACACTTAGAATTGCATTGTTTCAAAGGGGAAAAATGTCGACACCAAAAATTAACCTTCGTCTATTCATCAATCATCTTTCATAATTAAATAAATTATAGTTATTTAATTGACCTACTAATCTTCCATTTTATTTATATTAATTAAGTGATTTTATATTATTTAATTAATTATGATTTTATCATAATTAATTATCATTGTGATAGGTAAAAAATTTGTAAACTTGTGGAGGCTTACAAAATGCGAGTTTCACCATAGTACATGATAATACCTCTTAGAAGGCAAGATATGATCTCTCCTATTTATAAAGGGAAGGCTCCCCCTTTTTACTGAAATCTCTATCTATTCTAAATCTATCTGCTAACTTTACAATATTCCAAGATGATATAATAACTTAGTTCTCTTTTTTTGGAACAAGTTTTATCCAATTCTCTATTTAGAACAGAGTTCTCTTTTTCTCAATAAAACAACTCAAATTTGCAGTAATCTCTATAATCTAGACTAATTTATGATATCTTGTCAATAATCTCCTTTTTATCCATGCATTCTTTTTTGAGATTTCCTCATATCCTTGATAAGCCGCTCTAGAATATTCATTTGATGCTCTAGTGCCTCTCACTACTCAACATACATAGCTCGAGAAGGAATGACACTATTTTGCACAGGATCATCTGAGTCAAAATATTCAAGTTTCAACCATGCATCAAAATCCTTTCCTACGCTTCCAACTCTTGAGAGAATTTTTCTATGGTGTTGTCCACCTTAGTTTTCGCAGTATCAAGATTGTTGACTATGGTGACAACTAAGCCTTAGGAGCCGCATACCTTGGCTAAGTATCCTATCCATCCATTTTCCCACCACTTTGCTCCATGAAGTTGCTTGCTCAACTCTCTTCACAACTTTCTCATCTAGTGATGAAGTCACTAGTTCAATAGCCTCTGAAGACTTAGTAATCTTAATTAGCATAGTGGTGAGATATTCAACATTTGCCTTGAGCTTATCCTTGATCTTATCATCATCATACCTAGAAATAAGGGCATCCAAAGCTGATTGAACATCTTTTGTGATAGAATCATGAGTTTTTTTGCCCAATTTAACCATGTTGATGATATAATATGATTCTTGGATCTGATCAATGTCTTTATTAGGAGAAGGAATGACGATCTCTACATATGTGTTTCTAGCTTTATCCACCTTCACCCTTGATATGGTCTTAGGCTTGGTGGAGATGAGTTGACCAAAATCAAAATCATCTGGAGAAATAACTTGTTTCTTCCACTTGGGGGTATTAGAGAACAACCATGGTGGCAAGGAGGAATCATCATCAACATCTGTGACAAAAGCCTAAGAGGGATCTATTTCTTGAGAAGTAGTAGTCATAATAGGTGATGTTGTGGTAACAACAATAGGAGGATTTTCTAGAGCTGACTCATTGGGTCTAGGACCCATCTCTGTCATGAACTTATCAAAGGCATCCAACATGGTAGCCAACACTTTAGACACATTTGGGAAAGTAGAGAAAACATTCTCAATATTGTCATGTGGGGTATCTAAGGCAGACTAACAAGCACTAGTTGAATAAATATGTAAAATTATATGTGAATTGTACTAGGAGTGATACATGTGATAGTTGATTTGAAAGGTTCTGATTCAATGGTAGAAATAGGAGCATGCATCATAGTAGAAGAAGAAAGAGATACCTGGGGTAGGGATACGTGGGACTTATCTAATCATGGTAGTCCTTCTTCATCGTTTTCATCATGCTCTTCATTATCCTCCTGCTCACCTTCAAGTTGATTAACATCGATGGGATCTAGATTAGGATGTTCGTCATCTAAATGCTCATCTTGTACTTTAGAATCTTGTGTCTCTTGAACATTTGAAGCAAATGGTTATCCTTGGGGTTTTCCTTTGTTGGCCCCAATTATAAATTTCAATTTTGGAGGCTTTAGAAGTGTGGAAGAATCTTGTTTATTCTTTGTTCTAATATTTGATCTCCTACCAACAGGTCTAGCTGTATCATCATCAGAACTAGTAGAAAAAGGTTTCAACTAAATTCCTTTTCTTGATAGCCAAAAATTAGTATTCACAAGAATACTTTGGTATATGTCTTTGATGGAAATTGACTCCTTATGTGACCATTGAATGAGAGGCAAGGGTGTTGAAGAAAAAATATTTTCAACATTAGTAAGATCTAGGACATTACCATCTTCTTCAAGGTCATCTGGGATGTCTGCAAGATAGAATTCTTGAATTTGGTCCAATGTGAGTCGACAATAATCAAGAGCTTCCTAATATCATGCTTTGTTCTATAATCAATCTAGATGTCTTCAATACTATGCACATGCACATATTGTTTTTTAGTTTGTTCATCATTCCTCTGTAATCAAATTCTCTCCTAGCCTTGAAGAATCTCATAATTACTCTCCTCATATATTATTTCATTGCATTGGCCTTGCAAATAGAGTTGATAGAGTACCTATCAATGGTCAAGGAGAATTTGAATTGTTTTGTGTGAACCAAATTGTGGTTCATGTACCGCCACCATCTGACAAGCCAATTCCATCAAAACAATTTTATCTTATGGATATCTTGGGAGCATGAAAGGTTCACCATTGAAACATCCCACCCTTAGATAGGTGAAAGTAGGGAATTGCAGGAACATGCACCCATATTCATTCACTAGTTTCCAAGCGTGATCATACACTCTTTTGTTGTATAAATATTTTTTCAAAATGCACATGTGATAACCAAATAATGCATCATTCACTCTTCATAAATGATTGAAATTGTTCTTCAGTACCAACTAGGAATAGTAATCATATACAACAACTTGTCTTTTGTCTCTTGAAGTAGATAGACCTAGGAAATGCCTCATAGAAGTTTTTGCGTACACTAAATAGAATGTCATGTAGAACTTGAGAGTAGTTGGCACTTTGGTGAGTTGCTCACATATGGCATCACTTATCTGCTTCCCACAAAATATCTTCTTCATGTTTTATCTGATAACATGAATGTACTAATACATGCATTCATAATAAGTATTAGAGGTAGGGAGCCCTTTTACCCTGCACAAGAGAGTAACCAAGTCATTGACGTGTTCAATAAGATCACTCCTAGGAAAGGTATTTGGCCACCTGGAAATTGTAGGCCTCAGGAATTGTCATTCATTTTCTTCCTACACTTATCTAAATTCCTATCATAGTAGGCTTGTGTTGACTGCATGATAATATCAGAGTACTTTTCAATGTTCAAACACTTGAAGATAGTGTCAAATAAGTCTTCATCAAGTCTGATTAAGTTTTGTGACTTGTGTCCTTCATGCTCTTTCTAACAAGATTAAAATGATTTGCAATTGCCATAACAAATTCAGGATCCTAAGCAAATATTAGGAATGTTGAAACCAGATGAATACCATTATTGATGGTGGCTCCATCTTGTAGTATGAAGGTGGCTACTCTATTCTCTTAAGAAATTATGATAGGTCAACATGACCTATCTCATTGTCCCTTAGGTGATCAATATTTGATGAGATTGATGATGGTGGGAAGACCGGATGCAGATCTTTCTTCTTGAACTTCATGGCCTTCTTGCTCATAGATGGTTCTATCATTTGTAAAAGAATGATATTGTAGCATATATAAATCATCAACACTTTAGAAGATCACACATCGATTATGTTGATCATTTTGAACCAAATAGGATCATGCATGTGCCGCGTTTGGTGTAATTTAGGTTATAAAACCCTCATTGCATCATGGTAGTATAGGTGTAAATTAGGCCTATGAACCCTATTTATGTGTGTGTGTGTGTGTGTGTGTGTGTGTGTTTAGTGTAATTTGGGTTTGCAGATCCAAATTACACTTATGGCTAAGTGTAGTTCAAGTTCGTAGACCCAAACTACACTTGGTGAAAAAGCTAGGTGTATTTTGGACCTATGAACCCAAACTACACCTTGGGAAAAGCTTGTTATAGGTGTAGGTCGGACCCATAGGTCCGAACTACACTTATAAAGTGCACTAGGATAAACTGGTGTAGGTTGGACCTATAGGTTTGGCATACACCAAGAAGGGAAAGACAAAGTGTAAGGTGGACCCATAGGTCCTCCATACACAGGCAATGCAAAGACTCAAAACTGGTGCAGTGTGGGCATATGAATCTACCATACACCAAATATTAGCATCAGAAACTCAAAGAGGTGTAGGTCAAGCCAATAGGCCCACCATACACCAAGCAAAGATCCCATGGTGTATATCGGGCCTACGACCTCACTTTACACCATGTGTATAATAGTAATGAGAAGGTGGGGTGCGGGTCCATGAACCCAAACTCCTCCAAAGGTTGGTACAAAATACAAAGGATGGTATTGGATGCTGCTCATGTTCATCAACCCAAACAACACCAAAACATGGTGCATAGTAAAAAAAAACCATCAAAAAAGGGAAGAACAAGATGGGTATTTGGGTTGATGAACTTGAATATCACCATTCAATGGTGTGGTTTGGGTTGATCAACCTAAATACACCATCCATATTGGTGGAAAAATGGGAAGCCATATCTATATGCATTTGAAAATCAAACATGGAAAACAATTAGGATTTCTAAACTTGAATATTCATTGATTTATTCAAAATGGAAAGGCAAAACCATGAAACATAAAATGGTAGAAGTCTTACTGGAAATGGGAAGTATTCCTGCAAAATTGAAGGGTGAGCATGCCCACAAAGTAACCTTAGCTTGAAATAGTAAACTAAAACAAAAATGCAGGAAAATGATTTAAAACAAAAACAAAAGGACTCCTATTTGAATTTGTAGAAGGGGCATTAATAACACTTAAGTGTCATAAAGAGGTGCAAGTCGGGTTTGCGAACCCGATTTTCACTTATCATTGGCAAGGTGCATTCAGGTTTACAAACCCGACTTACACCTAGTGAAAAAAGGTAAGGCATAATGGGGGTGTAAATTGGGTCTATGAAACTGATTTGCACCATGAGCCCAAAATAGTATAAATCGGGTTCATAGGCCCAATTGACACCTAGAACTCAAATGAAGATTAATGTTGGAAATACAAAGCGATGATCATGTGCGAGATAAAAAAGTCATCTTTAAATACATGCACAAAGTGATTAAAACACAAACAGGTGAAAACTTTGTGGGGTTACCCCAATTTTTCCAAATATCTAAATTGGGGATAACACTTTGTATTATTCTTCTAAAGTCCCTTTATAATTAAATAATTTTTATTATTTAATTGTCTAATTATTCCTCTATGGTTGAATAAATAAATCTATTTATCTCTCCATTCACCTTAACCCTCTTCAGTCTTGTAAAAAGATAAAATATCTATTTACTATTACCCTTGCTCATGAAATTAAATAATTTTATTATTTATTTTTAAAATTTTTCCCACTCACCTCCCCACTCTTTGATGGTCATTGCAAATTGCCTCTTGATTCCTTTCACCATATTCTCCACTCTCTCCCTATCTTTGGCAAATTTTGTCCTATGCAATCTAAGACATTCAATCTCTTATGTGCTCAATTCAAACTCAACCATTAATCCAATTCCCTCCAAGCCTATATATTCAAATCTTTGCCTCTCATTTTGGGTTAACCACTATACTTGATCTCTCCTTTTATTATATACTTGTTCTTGTAGATTTCTAATGGCAACTCTATCAATATTTTAAAGGAGACTTGAGAGCTATGGATATCTTTGAGGGAGTTTATGAATCATGTTTATGCATTTGATGTTTTGTGTTTACATTCTTATGTTTTCTATTGGTTCCCAAATCAACAGATTGGAAAGTTCTAAAAGGATGCCAAGCTTTATATTCAAACCTTCCAACTGACTTGGCCAACTAACAGAGTGAACCCTTTGGATTACTCACTCCCTACACTTTAGGACATAGGCGGGTATACCTATTCACCAACTGACTTCCTCAGGATGATGCTTTTTATAGCAGATTATACTTGACACTGTATTTTGATTTTTATATTTATCTTCAAATGGAAGTTGTTTCTAAGATAAAGTTATCTATTCTTTAGCTTCTTCTAACTCTAATTTGTTCCTACTTTCTATACTTATATCTTACTTCCATCTTCAAACTAAAACTGAAAAATGTAAATGTTTTAAATAAAAGTAAGTATGATTTGATAACTGATCAGTGCCTTCTTATCTCTTGGCCTAAAGAGTCAATCCTTTCTAGAATCTCACGTATAACCCCTGTGAGACAATTTTTAAACCCACCCCTTGGATGGATTTGTCAACTTATCTAACCCTCAATATTATTAGAACCACTATTTCCCACAACAATAAGTATGATTGAGTATAACTTCTCCTTCAGAAGACCAATCAACAAAATCACAAGGATATGGTCATCACAAATGATCTTTTTTAATAAAATTATTATAACAATTAACAATTCTTTCATAAGAGAATTTAAGACAACGTTCATCTAATAGAAATGAAAATCACAAGAGAACTGATATCTAAAATGCAAGATCTTCTTTAGCACAATTGAATTGAAAACACTAGATAAATTACCCAAAATGAAAAGTTGCAGAAAAGTATCTATCTTCTATTGATTGTTTTTTAAAATGATTACATTACATATTTGTAATAAAGTGAGGGGTCAAGCCCCTTTAAAGAGTCTTTTTGAAGTTAAACTAATCATATGATAACTAAGTGCCTTGATATCTAATTAGGCACATATGTAATTTAGTCAAGTGACTAACATAGCTTTGACTTAGGTAATTATCACAGTATTTAGTGATGCCTTTGACTATGCTCTCTATAGAAAACATTTCTTCCACATGATTGTTGACTGTGTCGGGATCTCCCTTTCGGACTACTTTTATTACATCATGCAGGTACTTTTGACATTCTTGGACCCACTTGATTTGTTCTTTCAGTTCTCCATCCCCAGTCATCAGAAGAGGTATCCCTTTTCCTTCATCAAAAATAAAATATCTTGACTCTTCCATTAGTTGTTCTGTATATTTATTTTGGGCCTCCATCAAATTTTCAATTTCTTTGATCACAGTTGGATCTAGGTTACTCCTCTCTTGGACCTCATCAAATTTTTCTTCCAATCGGTTCTCCAACCTCTTATATTTTGAAATGGAAAGATTATTCTTTGAACATGTGGTCCAACACTTATCCATCCATGTCATCATGGTATCAAAACTTTTCAAAATGAATACTATTATTACATCAAATTTAGTATTGGCCAATTGGTTTTTCAATTGCTGGTTCTCTTCTTTAAGCTTACTATTTTGTGTCTTGGCTGCGATCTCTCTCCTTGTGTAAGCATGGTTATCTTCTCTACTATATTTATCATGTCGTTTAAGAATTCAATTTCTTTAACAAATCTTTCATTCTTGAGCCTATAAGCATCACTTTCTTTCATGACCAATTGGACTTGAGCTTTTATTTAAATTTGGCTATGTTAATGCCCAAATCAGCAGTGACTATAGGGTTTGTTTCTACTACTTTAAAAGTCATTACATGCCCAAAGGATTTCTCGGTGTCTGCAACCATATGCTTCTTGTGTGGTGGATATAGTGCCCAAAACTGTATTGAATTTTCATATGGGTTATATCCTGATCCAACAAAGATTTGAGTCACTCCTATAGGACTCAACTTATGGTTTGCACCACTATTGTGCAAAAAACTATCAAACACCAGGGCAGGTTTGAAGTCCCATCCTGGAAATATCAGTACACATGCATCTCCCAAGAGCTTTCTCCCCTTTTCAGGAGTCATTATGTCCATTTCTTGCTCTATGTCCATCCTCCAACTCTCCATAAGATGTCCTTCATTGATATCAATGATATCAACAGTTGTTTCTCTTGCTGCTTTTCCTTTTAACTTATATAAAAAGGATTTAAAAACATGTGTCGTGATGAATTGATCATCAGAAATAAAAAGATTTCAAGCCAGTTGTCTAGAATCCTCCTCAACAGAATCTCCAACTTTTGATTCTCTGTTAACTAGCTGATATGATTCAATCCTAGAGACTGGAATCCTATTAGGCTCTGGAGGTGGACCCTCATCATCAGATGAATCCTCACTAGCAAAGGAAAGGAGTTGTACACTTTGTATTTCTCTCATCTTGGCCTCCATGTCCATATTATATTTTTCAATAGCTCTAATGGAATCTTCCCCATCTAGGTTTCTCATTACATCTTCTTCTGGGAAAGGTTTGTGGGTGTACCCACTTAGCTTCTATGCTTTCTTGGCACTGTCAGTGAATCCTTCTAGGTCAAAATCCTTCCTTAAGGTAGCCCTATTCATGTTATAATGTATTAGCTTGCCCAATATCTAATCATATCCCTCTTTGGAAGGCATAGTGAAATCACCAAAACACAAGGTTGTTGGCATGAAAGACTGTATTTCATAGGACCTTAAATGTATGGAATTATAATAGTCTAATTGCCTTACTATCTCCAAGTAAGCTATTATGTATGGTAAAATTATAGGCAATATAAATGGTGTATCCTCAAAGCCATAAACCCTTATTATAGTAGCATCTGAGTAGCAGTACCAATCTCCCCAATTGCGTTTCACTATCTCCAGACCACCATAGTCCTTTGGCCTCAAGAACCTCTTAATTTCATCTAACAAATAATGGTCACATGGATGGTTGAACATCCTGAAAATGGTTTTTATAAAATATTCTTCAAAATAAGTATAAATGGACCTGGCAAACCTACTATCCCAAATGGATGTCCATAGCTGAACTGGTAGTGGTTTGCCTTCCTAATCAAGCTGTTGTATTTTTAACTCCTCTGGCCACATACCCTTTACATATCCAAAGTACATGACCATATGCATCATAAAGGAGTATGCTTAAGGGATAACTTAAAGGGGTCTTATTGATTGTTGTGAGGGCTAGGTCAATCAGATGGTGAAGTAATATTTCATAGTCAAAGATTCTAGGGTTGTGGATCTAAATATTTGCAGCTATCACCATAGGCTCAACTGACATGAACCCAGGGACTTCAGCCCCTAACACCTGTCCAATAGTATAGTATGTGTATTTGAAGTAATTTCAAATAGGTCCACATTTAATGGTGGCCCATCATCATCCACCAATGGCACTGTATTCCCATCCACTCTTGGTCTATACAATGGCAGTCTCCAACCCTTGTAGGTGGTGTCCAACCTCCAATATTCATTTTTCAAATCCTCGTAAACAATTTGATGGCACATACATCCTCAAAACCAAAAACCTCCTCAATTGTAGTTTTGGACAAATGCACAAATGGATATCCTTACAAATCACATATAGCCTTGAGGTTTGAATTGTAGTGTTTGGCCAAAAGCTTGACCAATTCTACATCTAAAAATACATTTGGGACAACTATTTTCCCTAAATTCATCCTCTATGGGTTGAAAATAGGTTCATTCTTGGTTCTTCTACAATAGTAGAAGATAAATAATTCAAATCCCTGAATATTAGTCCATATATCCCCCACATTATGGTATTTGTCTTCAAATTTATTAACGCTAGGGTTTAATTGAACTTCTCTCCTATCCCTATCCCCTGCACTAGGTAATTGGTCAATTAGGTCTTGATTTAACTTCATCTCTTCTACTTTGTCTTTCAACTCAATTACCTATGGTTGCTTCAGAGGCTTCTCTTTTTGTGTTTTCTACTTTTTTCCTTTAGTTTCAGTAGTTTCCTCCTTTGTTCTCTTCCCTTTTGATGTTGTAGGACTATCCATTTTATGAATGATAGAGCACAATTCAAAAATGAATTTCACAAAGTTAAGAAAAGGCCTCAACTGTTTACTTGTTATTTCCCAAATGCTCTAACTTGATCCTTTGCTTCCACTACTCGCAATGCTTTGTCAATTTTCTCTATTTGAAGTGTTTGCAATTATCCTTCTCAGAGAACTTCGACTATGTAGCATTAATGTCACCTTCAACAATTGATGCTCAGTAAATTTAGAATTTTGATTGATCTAATTGATGTGACAAGTTATTTTTATCGGTGTGACTTTATATGTTAACACATCATCAAGACCTAAGTGATGTACTGCCTATGGGAGATGTCTATTGGTCACCTCATTTGATTCGGTTTGATAACTGTTATTCTTACCAATTCATGTTTTGTTCATCGGGTAGACTTTCCCCAATCTTTCTTATCTCCTAAATTTCCTTTCCCCATGGTCATCGCTGGGAGTGACCATGATTAAACATCATCGACGGGATCATTGATGTCGGGGTTACAAAGGAAGTTTCTAGCCAATGGTCATTTTCTTGCCAATATACATTCTATGTTTTCTGTTGTCAAGATGACTTATCTATTCGGTCTATCCTTCATAGTCTCATCCTGACAAAACCTAGTCTTGTCAACTATTATATTTTTCCTTATGACTCATATCGGAGTGACTCACGCTAATATTATTTTGTATAGTTTCATCGGTGTGTCTTTTATCATCGAGTTGACCTCTGGTATGTCACTCCGGCTTCGTAACTCATGTCGATGTTGAATTTGTTGGTCAGACTCTTTCCGATGTCCTTTCCTTATGTCTTCTATCAGGGTGACCTATGAAATTGATGTGGTCCTTATGGTATTATCTCGATGGTGTTAGTCTCTTCGATGCTTCATAGCTCCCCTCATTGCTCATATCGAGTTGGGTCATCCCAACATGTTCACTTGTATTATCCATCGATGTGAATTTTGTGATCGAGATGACTTTTGTGGGTTCACTCTGATCTCATAACTCTTCTTGATGTTGTGTCCATTGGACATACTTCCCCGATAATCTTCTTTCCATGGATGTATATTGGCATGGCATGAAAAATTGGTTTGATCACTTTACGCTTGCTCTGAAGAAGGTTTCCACATTGATAACATGTCTGTCTTTTTGTTCATATGTCTCTCTCTAATAGAAATGTATGTTTGTTTTCCATGACTGGATGTCTCATCGGTATGATATAAACATGTCTCCTCGAAGAGTTCCTATGTTACTAGTTTGAGAGATCATAATGCGATCAATATGACTTCAACGGGGTCTTGTTGATTTACTTATTTTGAGGCCTTTTATTAAAATGAAATGTTGGGCTTATACATTATACAAATTTCTTGTGTTTTGACAACTTTAGGTGTGTCTAGGCAGTACCACTGAGGTCTATGGAGACCAAAGTGCATGATAATGGATACTCTAGGCCTATAGGACAATCTTGACATAGGGAGATCACTTCATTTTTTTAGGTGCTAACAATCCCCTCATTGCTATATGCTAGGCTCTACGCTTGTGGGAGCCCATTTTACCCCACATATAAAACATTTTTTATTCATGTCTTTCATTGATGAACTTTTACCAATAATAACTCCATCTGATAGGTAAATAAAGCATTCTTCTCAAACTAGTGTCTAGATTCAAGGATAATTATTAACAATGTAGGGAATGTTTTCAAGGCTGTTGGAATATAAGGATTTGATTGATAGTAAGGGTCAGGAAAAATGACTACTTGAAAATCAAAAGGAGAACTTTAATTCCACTAGAATTAATGGCTCCAATAGTGGCTTTGTTTGGGGATGTATACCTCTAGTGGGTATAGTAAGAATTCATAAATGTCTTTGGGAAAGCAGACCATGACTAAGGTGGGGGATGAAATTGCTAAATGTACAGATGCTATGGTGAAAGTTAATCCTATTCTACTGTGCATGGAGCATATCTTCAGATAGTCCTAAAAATGACTATGCAAAATTTGGTGTCTTTGACAATGTTTTGTCATTTTGAATTAATGTTTCTCTCTATGTTACCCTCAGGTTTTAAGGTTCTTAAGTTTAGATGTTCCTGAGTGAGCCTTTTATTTGAAAACCTAAAGCCTATTATGTTTCTTCATTACCTTTTTACTTAACTTGAGGGTATTTTCCATCATTGAAAAGGACCTTGTTCCTTTCCCTAGGCATTTTTTCTTCTGCTGACCTTTTATTTTTCCTAGAAACTATGTCTTTTCCATTATGGTTAGGTCCCCTTTTAATATTTCTGCGGGCATTTATTTTCCCTAAGTCCAGCCTAAATGTTTCAGCTTATATCTCCATGATTAAATATCAAGCAACTAAAGGTTCCATCATTTTGCACGTGCATCAAATAGACAATGATGTTTTAATTCAAGCGGGAAGATGCTCAAAGGATAGCGACAAGTATTGAGTGAACATTATAACTTGCACATAATGAATGAGCAGATCAAACAACCCTCATAGTCCCGCAAAGGAAGATGTAGAAAAGTTAAGGATTGTGGCATCGCGAGATGATGTCGCGTGTCCTAGGTAGACCAGGAAGGTGCAAAGGTGGGGCCGCTAACATAATTGAGCTAGAAGATGACTGGATGATGTGTGGTCAGAATTTTGTGGACCCATCTTGCTATGTTGGAAGGTCTATATCAATATTGACCAATGGTGATCATGTGATGTGCTATGCTGGATAGATCTACGACAGATATAGAGCATTTTTCAAAAGGAGTGTTTGGGGATTTTTCATTGTTATTCACGTGAGAAAATTGAAGGTAGAAAAGATAAGCTTGTTGACATGGAATAAACATAGGCGTGTCAAGGCACATGGATGCCCACTAATTCTCAAAAGATTGATTTAGGAGGTATTTTGTTGGGTCGAGTCGTATTAGTAGACAAAGCTAGCAGTACCAGGGGTGGCAATATCAGCAAGTTTTCATTGCCACCACAAAGAGAAGTTGAGATCTTCAGAAGGATTAAGGGGATAAGGATGATTCATGAGCTAGAAGCAAAGTGATCAAGGACATGTCAAGATGTGTACTCTCAGAGATTCTCATAGTAAGACAGAAAATCAAGAAGTTGTTGCCGAGAAACTTCCAAAAGATAAGGACTTGGTATCCAAAAAAGGATATTTTGAGGCAGAAATTTTGCAGTCAAGAAATCAAAAAAATCAGGAACAAAATCATTCACGTAAGGTGAACTTGGTCAAAAGGGTAGTGAATTGGTAGTTGAGTTTGACAATGTTTTGATTTGATGGATATGATTTTTTGAATCCATTTGCTAACATGATGAGTAGAAAATCATTGGAATGATGATTTTTTGCATGCATGAACACTACCAAGAAAGATATTTTCATTATAAATACAATTGGGTGGTGTCTTCAATTGGTAGAAAGAATAAGAAAATTCATTATCTTCTCAGAAGGTTTTGAAATGGTGAAAATGATTTTTGAGCAATATCATGCTAGGAGTTACACAAAGCTTTGTGATACCAGATGGAATTCTTTTGGGAGCGAGTATGCTTATAGTCGATGGAGTCTCCCTCTTCGAGAAGGGAAGTACTCTGTAGAGCATCAATATGTATCTCATGGTCCATCTGGAAGCATTAGGGGTGATGGTGGCACGTGTGAATAAATTTTGTTTCTACCAAAATGCAGTTAAGAATTTTGGTTCTACTTCATCATGAACGCCAACATGGACAGGATTTTGGGGGACTGTGAGGAATATTTTTGTAACAAAGTTACAAGTGATCTTATGAGCTTGTGATAGGTGTCTCCTATAGCCTAAAGCTTGTTTTCTCCCTTTTTTCTATAAAAGTGAATTCAGGGCCATGAGATAGAGGTCGAGAAATTTGGTCACAAATCTTGGGGGTCGGGAAACTTGGTCCACAAGTTTGGATCCAAACCCTTGGTCATGTATAGTAAGTCTAGGTGAAATGAGTAGGCTGTAATAGGAATTTGCATAGCAAATAAAATGGATCTAGTGTCTTATTTTGTTTCAGGTTCTTGAAGGAGTTATATGTAAGATAATTTAAAATAGAAAATATCTTATTAAATGGATGCAAGAATAGTTGAAATTCATTTTCTCCAGTGTGTAACTCTGTTATGTTTTGAATGAGTAAGATCAAGGGTTTTTCTCATTCGTTGCATTGTTGTGATGTATGCATTTTCTATCTTATACTTTGATCTAAGGGGTTGGTTAAATTTCTAGGATAGGATCTGTAGACTAATGGAGCTTATACATGGATTTTGATAAGTATTTTGCGTTGGGACAAATAGATGAGATGCATTGTAAGGTAGTGTTATCTTAAGATCTCCAACTATTAGATTAATATTCTATTATGTTATATTTCATCTTATGTTTTTTCAATTTCAGTTGCCTAATGGATAAGACACTGGTTGTGGCTTTAGTCATTCCCAATAGCAGTTCTTTACTCATAGCTCATCAATAGCTTGTTGTAAACCAATAATATCACAATATCTTTTCATTTTTGTATATGTCACTGCTTGTCAAAAGTTGTCTCACGCTCCAAAGTAGGTTGAGGATCACTGAGAGATAGCCACTCTGTATCATTCTCCCTCTTTGTTGAGCCCCTTTTAGGAGTGAGACCTTTTTCTTTATTTTAATTTCATCTGCAAATATGGTGCAGAGATTGTAGGAGCATTAAGGGATCACCCTCCCAGGTTTTGTAGAGCCTGAAGTGAAGAAGGGTTTGCATAGTCCTTGTCATATGTTGGTCCAAGTCCCCAAGTATCTCTAAAAAATTCTGGAGTTGGCCTCTCCATGCATGATTGGAGGGCCCAAATTGGTTCTTACCCCTGTGGTAGTGTAAGACCCCACCGTGTGCAATTTGGGGCACCAACATCTTCTTTAAGAAAAGAAGTACTTCAAGAATTTTCCATGCATTGGTAGTTCTTGAATTTCTCCTCATGTGTTTTGTAAATAGTATGAGTCCTCTCATTTGTCTACAATCACAAATGGTTTGATTTAAAGTGCTTCAAACTTGCCATGTTTTCTCTTATCCCAATTCCTTGCATTCCACATAAGGACCCAATCTCCTTCCTCAAATTTTTCATCACTAGATCTCTTATCATGTAGGGTCTTTACTTGCTCTGAATTTTGAAGTTACATTTCTGGGCTTCTCTTCTAACTTCATCAAGTTCAACCAACTACACAAGTATCTCATCCCTAGAATCTAGAAGCTCTATTTCTTCATCAACTATAAATTTGTGAATTGGTAGTAGATTTGCTAATGGTAACTTTGCTTGTTTTCCATACACTAATTTAAATGGAGACTTACAAGTAGATTTCTTAGTAGTAATTCAATTTTCCCATATTGCTATGTTTAACTTAGAATCCCAAGCCTTTTTTTTTGTCAAGCATTCTCCTTACAATTTTCAAGATATTTTTGTTATTGGATTCTGTCTATTTATTTCTTTGTGGGTGATAAGGTGATGTGTATGAGATAGTGATGCCATAATCTTTGCAAAAAGTAGTAAAATCCTCTGATCTAAAACACATGCCATTGTTAGTTATAAGCCTAGAGGGTACTCCAAACCTAGTCTAGATATTCTCCATTAAAAACTTTATCACTAATTTACTAGTTGCTTGCTTAGTAGGAATGACTTCCACCCATTTAGTGAAGTAGTCTATGGAAACTAGTATCTATTGATGACCCCCACTTGATTTATCAAATATCTCCCCTATAAAATCCAAGCCCCATTGCTGAAAGGGTTCATCAACTTGCATTGGCCTCATTGGCAGTGCTCCTTGATATTTAAGCTTTCTTGAGAACTTATGGCAGGCTTCACACTTCCTAATATGTTTGTATGCATCATTAAATACATAAGGCCAATAATAACCCACCTTAAGTATTCTATGAGTTGTGGTCTTAGCAAAAAAGTGACCACCACAAACACCATTAAGAACTTCTTTTAGTACCTTTTCTACCTGATCTTCATCCAAACAAAATAATAGAACTCCATCTTGATTTTTCCAATACAAGTCCCCTTTAATGAGAACATATTTGAAATCCTGTAACTTTAGATATCTCATTTGATTATCCTTCATTCCTTTTGGACATTTCATATGCTTCAAGAAATACACAATATCCTTGTACCAAGGGACTCTCAATACTTACAATTGCATCTTCCCCTATCACCTTATTTACTTGTGTGGCGTCCAGGTTGGATTTTGTCCTTAATTTCGCCAGCCCTTGTCCTTTGACAAGATTAGTTATTTGGATCCACCTACACCTTCTCCCTGTCACCTTAGTTTGTCTAAAGATGTCTTTTACAACAACATTGGGTACATATGCTACAATTTTTGCCCCAACCAGGTATGGCCTTAAATATTTGACTATCTTGACAAGTGCATCAGACTGCTTCTCATTTATGTCATATTTTAGTTCTACATCATGTAGAGATTTACTGAAGAAGGCAATTGGTTCTTCATTCCCTTCATCATTGTTTTGCAACATGACAACAACAATTATATGGAAAGATGCAAATGAGAAAATTTGAGATGGTTTGGAAAACTTTGGTGACTTTAGTACAGGGGCTTCTTTGATTGCTCTTTTAATATCAACAAAGGCATCATCAAGGGCCTTTGTTGTCCAATCTAATTTTCCTCCTTTCTTCAACATTTTGGATATGGGCTTAACTATTCCTACAAAGTTTGAAATGAATCTTGTTACAAAATTGATTTTTCCAAAAAAGAATTAGATTGCCTTCACAGTTTTAGGGATAGGAATCTTGTCTATGGAAGCAACTCTCTCAGGGTCAATATTAACTCCATCCTTAGATACTATGTGCCCTAGTGTTTTTCCTTTTGTGATTGCAAACTAATATTTTTTAGAATTTAGAGATACCCCATATTATAATGCCATGATGAATATCTTTTCCAAGTGTAGGTAGTGCTCTTCCTCCTTTTTTGAATAGGCAATTAAGTCATCTTGCTAAACCACCATGATAGCATTAATCAGATCTGCAAATGCCACATCCATGGCCTGCTAAAAAGTTGCCCCTGCATTGGTTAATCCAAAAGGTATTCTAACATAGACATATGTGCCCCACAAAGTTGTTAATGTAATTTTATATTGTTCCAATTCCTTGAATTTAACCTGGTTATATCGTGAAAAGCCATCCATCATAGATAACAATTCACAATCTGTAACCTTTTGCAACGATGCCTCTATATTTGGCTGTGGATAGTTTTCTTTCAGAGATGAGATATTCAAGTTTCTAAAATCTACACAGAGCCTAATGTCTCCATTTTTCTTTCTGACTGGTACTAGGTTTGAAATCCAAGAAGAATGCCGAATAGGTTTTATTATTCCTCCATCTCTTAATTTCATTAGCTCTTTCTGCATATTGGGTGCAAGAGTCGGGTTTATGGGCCTTTTCTTTTGTCTAAATAGTTTTGCATCAGGTTTTAGTGGGATATCATGTTGAATAAGGTCCTCCATGTATGCTTTCAAATCATAATATGACGATGCAAATACATGTCTACACTTTCTTAATAGTGCTATCAACATTTCCCTGACCTTGGGTGTTATCTTTTTCCCAATGTACACCTTTTTTGGAGCATGTTCTGCTCCTAAATTTATTTCCTCTAACTAATCATTCTGCACTACTATAGTCTTAACTGGGGCATCATTTCCATAAAAAACCCTCTCCAATGGAACTAATCCCCTAGGGATTTTATTTGTTTTCAATTTTACTACCTTTTCCCCCAAAACCATATCCTTTTCATCAATGTTTTCAACAAATGCGTTGAAATCTATTTCTTGTGCTTCATATTTGTCGATGCACTGCAAAAAC
The DNA here is from genome assembly GCF_030272615.1 of Cryptomeria japonica. Taxonomy (NCBI): domain Eukaryota; kingdom Viridiplantae; phylum Streptophyta; class Pinopsida; order Cupressales; family Cupressaceae; genus Cryptomeria; species Cryptomeria japonica. Next base: position 409,452,576 of record NC_081405.1, on the reverse strand, counting down.
TTTACTAAGTCATCATCATCTTCAAATACCTACCAGCTATAAATGTTATCTAGGATAGAGGGTCTTCTCTTGATTTAATTTCAGATATGTTTTCCATGGTAATGTCATCCCTTTTTGAATGCTACATTTGCAAGGAAATCTGCTGTCATATTCTTAGCTCTTTCCACCCAATTGATAGAGAGGGCATCAAATATTTCAAGATAATCCCAGACCACATTTCTATATTGTTTAAGTCTATCATTTTTTGATGCATACTTTGATTTTATTTGAGAGATAACTAGTTTTGAATCTTTGAAGATACCTAAGATTTTTACTTTATGTTTGATAGCAAGGTTCAATCCAATTAGAAGGGCCTCATATTCTGCAACATTATTAGTTCATTCAAAGGATAAAACAAAGGAATACCTGAACGTTTTCCATTTAGGTAAGACAAAAACTACCCCTTCCCCATTTCCTTCCTTACTACATGCTCCATCAAAGAACATTCGCCACATATCATTAGGACTTTTTTGAATATGAATTTTCATCAGATCACTATTTTGTAACTCTGGTTTTGTTATTTGTGCAGTAAAGTTACCTACATTTGTATCACATAAATTTACCATGGGACCGTCATTTGGATATTCAATGATATGTGGTGACCTTGGCTCCCTTCAATCCAAACATCCCTTCCATTGACCAGTACTATGGCATATGATAGATCTAGTTGAATACTCCCCCCTACCAACCCAGTTTATTGTCTTGAAAGTAACATTCCATAACTAGGGGGTACATCAATGACTGTGATGTCTCTCTTATATGTGGTTTCTAGACATGATGATATTTTCACCTCTATGTCTTTTATGACTCCCACAACAGAGATTAATCTATTATGCATAACATAGCAAGTGCCATAATGGTCATCAACCTCCAATCCAAGTTCCTTCATAACTCTTAAAGGCATTACATTTATGGCTGCTCCTTAATCAATCATACAATTCCTCATCAACCTATTATTTATCAACAAAATCAAATATAATTTATTAACTTGGGAAGGATCATTAGGAAGGGTAACTCCTAAATATATTTCAAGAGCTTGTTTGTAATCCCCCAATCCCGATGACTTGTTTTTCTTTTCATGTTTGGCACCTCCCAAACTAGAAGAAACTTTAGAGATTAATACCAAGGTGTTGTTCTTATATTAAGGAATCTTCATCATTTGAAGCAATGGGACTGATATTTTCATTTGTGATAATGCATTGGTGATATCAAATGAATTTGTGGTTGATGTTGATACTTTGGTAGCTTCTACTTGTGGTACATCCTTCCTTTGAGGTTCTTGATTCTTTGGTGTATTTGGGATTTGTTTAGTTACTATCATTTTAGGTGTCCCTCCATTTATAAGCTCCTTTTCACCCTTCTATATTTTTATTTCTAGAAAACCTATGTGTTTCAAGGCCCAAACTTGTTTTGGTTTGCGTCTAGTCATGCATGTGTGTTTTATTGTTCTTGTCTAAGTTTTTGGTCATTTTTTGGCTATCTTTTTCCTCTCTTTTTGTGCAAATTCGGGTTTCTAGTGATTGATTGCAAGTAGTAGGAACTTTTTGGTAGCATTGCAAGAAAAAAATTAACTTGTAATCGGGTCTCTAGACCATGGTTACAAGTTCAATGGTTGTTTTTTATGATATTACTAACTTGTATTTGGGGGTTTAGGACCCAACTACAAGTTGGTTTATTATTTTCATTACATCACTTACTTGTATTCGAGGGTTGAAGACCCGATTACAAGTGATTTCTTGCCAAATCCAACATTGACATTTCCCTTACATATTATTAGGTTTTTATAACCCAATTTCAAGTTCTTTTTGGTGTCTCTCTATTCTTGCATTGGTATTCCATAACCCCAATTTTCTCTCTTTTGCCAACCCACATTTTAGGGAAGAGTTTCATTAATGGTGCAATCTTTTCATTATCAAAGAATTGTTCTTATTGCAAGACATCTATTTATAGTCCTTTGATATTTGTGAAGTTTCAATTTGCTTTGGAACTGTGTTTTTGTTTTGGGTGTCGCTTCCTTCTCTCTCATCTTTTCAAGGTATGTTTCTTTCAAGCTCTTCTTTTGAAGTTCTTTTTTTTTTTATCGTTGCATTTTTTCTCATCCTTTGGGCATTTCTTGTCTTTATCTCTAAACATATTTTCTATTGTGTGTTATGAATTCTATGAGCATTGGGGTTTTCATAAACCAATCATGCATGTCCTTCTCCTTTCATGAAGTGTTCCCTTATATTCAAGTTCTTTCAGATATTTGTTTCCTTTGCAAGATTCAATGCGAGTCATCATTTTCACTTGCATCTTATGGTATGTATACTTGAAATCAGGTCCACAAAACCCACCTGCAAGTATGCATTTTTTTTGAAAATATTGTGTAATCAGGTTATATAGCCCAATTGTGAGTTCATTATACTTTATCACTCTCTTTGTTGCAAGTTTGTTTACTTGAAATCGGGTCCTTAGGACCCTATTTCAAGCTAGTGTCTCCATCTATGCAAGCTCAAGTTCGTATCACTCTTTCAAAACTTATTCACTTGCAATCAGGTCCCAAAAACTCAATTTCAAGTGAAGAGTATTATGTTTTTCCCCATTATGCCTCATTCACTTGTAATAGGGTGTTTAGGACCGGATTGCAGCCCTTTATTCACTATCACTCGCAATCATGCGTACTCATTTTCAATGTATATTTTTATAATCGGATTGCATACCATTCACATGTAATTAGGTCCTTGGGACTCTATTGAAAGCTTTTCACTGTCATTCATTTGCATACTATATGCACTTGTAATCAGGGCTCCAAGAACTGATTACAAGTGTAAAGTATGAAGTTTTCCCATCATTTCAGTAGTCATGTTACCTTTCTAAGTTTGCATACACTAAGTTATCTATCATCCACTTGCATCTTGCCCTTCAAGATTTGAAATATTGTCATTTTGAAACCTTATTCATAATGCATCACTCAAGCATTCCCATTAATTTTTCCTCTCTTCATGGTAAATATCCAAATAAGTCTACGATTAAGCATTGATTTTTCAAGAAAGTGTTATGGCATCTCTAATAGCTTCTGAAGATGTTCTCACTTTGGAGTTTCCATCTCAATGTTGCATATTCCTAATCAATGACAAAAGAGTTGGCATCTCTTTCCAACAAAAAAATGAAATACAAGTATGATAAGTATCAAAATGAGATTTCCCCTTCTCAAGTGAGCTCTCCGGTGGATGAGATTAAGGATAAAAAGAACCGACAGGTTGACATGTTTGAGTTTCTTGAAAGAGAAGATAGATCACTAGCCCATGGCATACAGTTGCTCCTAAATATTCACATCCATTTGGTTTCCACTTTCCTAGTGGTTGCCTTGGGGTGAGGGATTTTTCTTGCCTACACTACTCATTTTGATGGAGGATCCAAAACAATCAAGGATAATGATGACAATATCATTATCAGATTGAATGCAGAGACTATTTACAAGATCTTTAAGGTTCCTGTTGCCATGGTGTATGGAGATTTCTCTATGAAGAGTGCTATGGATCATTACAACCAAAAGAGTTCAAATTACATAAGACATATTAACTCAAAATAGCTCAAGACTCCTATGACCTATTTCTCTAGATGGCCCAAATTGTATCAATCTGGTTTTGTTGAGGAATTTAGTGATATGTTCACACTTCTCAATGGGCTAATGGGGTTGAAACATGTATTCGACATCTTCATGTACAAATACATTGTAGTCATGAGGAAAGGGCAATCTCATATCTTCTAGGGTGAAGTCATTAGTGACAGCCTTGTTAGCAACAACAAAGAAGGAAGACTGAGATGGGGGGGGGTAAATTAGTCTTCATCAGAATAAAAAACTTTTAAGAACAACAGATCTAACAAACTGCAATAATAAACATATAAGATATTTAACAACACAACACACAACACCAAGATTTTTGACGTGGAAAACTTGGTTAAGAGAAAAACCACGATGGGAACCTACCCACAGTAAGATGATACTCTGCAATAGTATGTGAAAATATTACAATAGGGAATTCACATGCATTCAAGCACACTGCCTAGAGCTCACTGCTCAAAAGATATTTTCCTAGAAGGCTACAACCCTTAGGGAAGTCTCACTAACTTATAACAAGCTTCAAACTACAATCCTAAAGAAATGAACTGAAAGAATGGCATCTCCAAATGCGTGATTACAGTTCTGGTTAAGCACAATTATCTTCCCTACAACACCAATATCACCTCAACCTCAACACCAAATGATAAATCGCTAATTCGCACATACACCACTTTTTGATAATGCAAACACAATGTTATCACTATTTTGAAAATTGGGTATTCTTGTCCCATAATCGGGTAAAATCTGCAAAAATGTGTTTGGCATAACCTTGTTGCCTTTGTGTTTTTTGGGTCAAAGAGGGTTTAAGGTTTTTGAAAGATTTAACCCTTCCTATGTTTTGAAAAAACCTCATGTTCTATTCTTGCATTACTTTTTCCACTTATGTGGAAGGGTCGCTCCGTCATGAAAATGTCCCCCCCTATAGGTTTCCCTAGGCGGTCTTTTAAATATTTTCAATTTTTATGCCTTTGCCTATGTTTTGTTTTAATCTTTGTCAGGGTTCTTAACTATTGTGCGAGCCAAGGTTGATCCTGCAGTGTGCATGGCTTCGCGAAGAAGAGATGCCTGTAGTTTAGCGTTCACGAAGTGGCGAAAGGGGTAAGCGGGCCCGACCAAAGGATTGTTCGTCAGATTAAATGGAATGCATCTTGTATTTGATCCAATGGCTCGCGTTGCTTCACTAGCCCAAGATACATGCGACTTACCCTCTATGAAATAGCGAAAGAGTTGGCGGGTCCCAGAGGTAAGAGATTCCTTTGGTTAAAGGACGATCAATTCAAAGAAGATCAACGGCTCGTGTAGTTTCGCAGTTGAAAGATGTCTGTGTTTTACCTTTTGTGAAGTAGCGAAAAGGTGGAGGGCTCGAGCAAGGTGGTCACAAAGAGGTTAATAGGCAAGTAGTTCCCAAAGATCTAACGATTGTAATTGCTTCATGAAGAAGAGTTCGCTGAGGTTTAAAGCCTGCGAAGTAGCGAAAAGGTTGGTGGGCCCAAAGGATAAGCGGGTCATGGTTTTAAAGACCGATCAACTTGTGGTTGATTGGATGGCTTGCATGGATTCGCAACCCCAAATCAAATGAAGATTACCGTTCATGAAGTAGCGAAGTGACATGGAAGTCACACGGTAGATGACATGGCAAGACAAGTGGGCCGCTTGGTTGAGGGAAATTGTGACTTGTCAGATGCACATGGCTCCAAAGGATTGCTTGGGGCCTGCTTTGATTTAATCGATGATGGTGTTGAAACCCATGTGAAATTGAACACGTGGTGATCTTAGAATGGAGCCCACTGGAGTTCTTGAGTGAATAGGAGACCAACACGTAAGATTCATTCACCAGTGATGAAAAAACAAGTGGTTTCCAAGCCGGGGGCCCACTTTAAAGGTTTGAGTTTGTTAAATGGTGTACATCTCGAGGTGGGTCCAACGGCCATCATTGTTTCGCAGCCCAAAGATGCGGGGTGGTTAGCCTTCACGAAGTGGCAAAAACCACTAGCAGTGATGGTTAGGCGTAGTTAGTAAAGTAGATTGGTGGTTGCTATAGGAAGTAAAGACCGAGCAAGTGGAAAATGATCGGATGGCTAGTGTTGTTTTGCACGATCAAAGTGCGCAGTGTTTACCTTTCGCGAAGTAGCGAAAGGAAGGTGGGGCCCGTTACTAATGTAGAAGGACCGAAAGAGTAAAGGCAGTGCAAGTTTCCATGGATCCAATGAACGTCGTTGCTTCGTGAACGAAAGGTGTGGGTTTTTTAAACTCCATGAAATGGCAAAACAATGAAATAGGGAAATACTCAAAGAACCGGTGATCCATTGGAGCCCGTTTTTGAATTCGATTTGCGAATTCAATTTTGAGTTGATGGCCGAAGCATGTGAGATTAATTTATCAATTCAATGTCAAGTTGCCATATTAAGGTCCACATCAATTGAATATTGGCACCATTTCGATGAGTTTGTTGCAGAGGAGCCGGTGTAGAGCGAATTTCTTCGGGCGAATAACAGGTTTTTGTGTCTTGCTTGCTAATAATAGTTTGAAAATCGGCACTTTATTGTGTGCTTGCCTTATCAGGGTTGTATTTAAATCTTAATTGATATAACTGCATTAACAAGATGACACTAAGAAGGGAGTTCATAGGAAAGGTAATTACCAAGATAGGAATATATGTGATGACTTCCTAGAACAATTGACCATGTCCTCAAATGCTGCGGCCAAAATCAAACAATTAGTTCCTAAAGCCCCCTGTCTAAGGATTAGAGACAGTTTATATGACAAGGGTAGATGGTTGAGGGATTCACAAATAGGGATTTCAGGGCTGGGTCTTTTTAAAGTGGGATTCAGTCAGAGACATGCCAGTGCCCCAATGAATAGCATATGGGAACTATACATGGGGAAGTTCATAGTCCCTGGGGTTTTTATGGATGTGGACTTGCTAACCTAGATCACACACAATTAGGATCCTGTTGCTAGATGTGTGAGGAATGTCAATGGAGGAGCCCTGATAGAAATCAATCATGATCAATTTTGGAATGTTTTTAAGCTCAGTGAGGCATCAAATTTATTAGAGCCTATTGATTTTGAAACATTTGCCCAGGTTTATGATGTGCAGAAAGATCACCTTAGGAGTGGCCCTTTGAAGGAGTTTTTTGTTAAAATAGGAGGGTTAACTGTAGTGGGCCCTAGCACCATGGAACCCTTCTCCCTAAATTTGTTTACTTTAAGGGCCAAAGACATGTATTGGGCACTATGTCAGATCCTTGGGGAAGAGGATGAAACAACCATGCCAACCTATTATATGTTAATGATGGCACAGATTCTGAACCCCTCTCTAGTAGTGACATTTGATTATGCACCTTACCTCACTGATGCAATTCATGCAGGGCTTGTAAGGATAAAAAATGGTAAGGTGGATAGACCTTTTGGATCGTATTCTCTTCTAATGCATATATTTTTGTTCAAAGGATCTAATTATTTTGCTAAGGAAATGGATTTTATCAAAGAAAAGGAAGGTGAGGAGATGCCTGTGCAACTGTGGAGCACAATCTTGTCTTGGGATAGAGAGGGTGCCAGTTATTTGAAGTTTGATAGATGCTTTGCATCTAGGCTTAGGATTATTCTATGCCCATAGAACCCCAGGATCCCAAAGGTTTTTTTCGAGTTCCTTAGGCCTAAGGAGTTTGCTGAAGGTATTAAGATTGTTCATAATTGGGGTGATATGTATTTGTACCCTGTTTCTACAGTTTTCAGAGTTTATGGTTTCAGAGGCACTCCATATTTATTGCCTTATCAAGTCCCATTGAAAATAGGGATTGTAGAGGTCTTAAGGTAGATTGGAGGTGTGCAAGAGGTAGAGATGACAAATAGTGGTAAAGGGACTATTTTCCCAACTATTACCATGGCCCATCAATTTGTGATCACCAAAGGTGGTTGGAAATTCTTTGATGATTATTTTCAACCATATAGGTTGTCTAATGCAGTAACCAGGTTTGCTGACCATGAGGATTTTTTCAACGGTATGTTCAGGAGAAGAGCAGTATGCAAAGGTAGGCCACACCAATTTCATTTCCCTGAGGACCTAATCAAAAATGAATTCAATTTGGATGAGCAAGAAATGAGGAAAGAAAAGTGGGTGGCATACAAAAAGGGTCTGGATTTCATTTATCTATTTGATAGTAGTTATGACCCTCTATCTAGCTTCAACCCCTTCGAGGAAAAGATCAAATTTTTAATTCTTTACTTTGAAGATTTAATGCAAACTATGAAATAGAAGAGGGAGGCTATAATAAGAGATAACCTTGACAAGGCTAAGTTAGTTATAGCTAAGCCTGCCTTTGCTAAAGCCATTCCTCCTGGTGATTATGTGATGCACAAAAGGTCAAAATATAGTGTATTGGTGCCAGTAATAGGTGAGCCCTCCACTTCAAGAGGGAAGAGAACAATTGAAGATGGTCATTGACATACAAGAATCCCCTAAAAGGCAGAGGGTGGGGAAAGAAGTGCAAACAGATGAATCTCTGTACTCCCCATCTAAATCCCCTATCCATATAGGAGATGAACAGGTAGTAGTAGAACACTTGTTGCAGTTAGGAAGCCTCAGAGAGATTGCTTACACCTATGAAGAGACATAAGAGGGAATGCTAGAAGAGCCACCTAGTGTCGAGATGAACTTAACTGAAGATGAGTTCAAAGGTAAGGAGTTAGACCTAGCTGTCAAGCAAGCTAGTGAAGAGTTCCTAGATGACAACAATTTTGTCACAACAAGGGCATTCGTATAATTTGTATGGAAACAAAATATTGAATAATTCAAGGCGAGATGTGAAAAGAGAATGAATGAGAAGCCTCACAAAGATACAACCTTAGTAGAGGACGAATTTAAACAAGAAATGATGGCTGAATTCAAAGCCATCACTCCTGAAGTAGGAAGGGAAATGGTGTCAAAGGCTGGTGTTCTACTCCTCCCTGAATGGGATATAGTAGATGCCTTGGTACTTGAAGCAGTCAAGAAAGAGACCAAGCCTATGGAGGGAGTGACATTCAACAAAGATAATGATGCTCTGGTCATGTGGTCCCTAAAGAGGGATGAAAATAGAAAAAGGAAGGATACCTCAGGATCTAGCTTTCTAGGAGGCATGATAGTAAGAAGAATTCAGGATATAGGGGTGGTAGAGGCTACTAGCACAATTTTAGAAACTGCAAAATTCAATGTAGCAGTGGGAGAAAAGGAGGCAAAGGAAAAGCTAATCTCCAGTTGAAATTAGAAACAATCTTGAAGGCTTATAATGAAGCCAAAGAAGGAATAGTTAACTGAGATAACATCATTGCTGAATTGAAGCATCAATTGGCAGGACAATACCATCAAGGCGAGTCCTCTACTCTAATGAAAACTTCTTCTCCTACACAACCTCCACCTACCAGTCCTATTATAGAATTTCCCCCTTCTCCTATGCCTTCTGGTTTTCAACTAGCTGAGACCATTCAACATGAATTAGAGAAGTTAAAACATGCTAAGGTCCCGTTTGCAAGTAAATATGAGGAAAGAGTAAAGGCCACAATTTTGAGCTTTGCTGACACAATAGGGTCTTCCATGGTGCACAAGAGCATGAAGAAGATTTTTGATATTTGGAATGAGTTGAATGAAGACAAGGCTATTTTGGAGCCCATTTTGGGTAAGTGGATGCCAAGAGAAGTGGATCTAAAACTTATGTGTGCATCTTATGATGAAGCAAGATCGAATGCTATTATTAAATCCACATGTGAGTTAGCAAAAGGTTTGACCAAGTTAGCAGAAGGAAGAACCAATGTGGAGAGGAAAGCCAACTTGTATAGGAAAGAATATTCTGAGCGTAAATTTGAATTGTTTCCTGGGGGTATTGTTAACCAAAATCAATTGAAGGACAAACAGGTATGGCTTGATGAGCTAGGAGCTAACTTATCTCTAAGGGTGAATGGAATCATTAGTACAAGATAACACATCCCTATTTGTCAAGACAGTTGAAGAAATAGAAAAGATAAAGTCACATTATGGCTTTTTGAATTTAGAGGTTAATAAAGTGATAAACTCTTGGAAAAGGTTGGTTAAGTTGAAGGAAAAAATTATTGGCTACTCATGGCCTACTGATGATGTGTTCCAAGAGTGGACCAAGAAATATGCGGTGCAAGAAGAAGAAATCCCAGAGCACTTAGAAGATGTTACAGAGGAGCAACAAACTGAAGAGGCCGTTGATACCGAAAAGGACTTGTAACTATTTCTTGAAGGACATTGTGGTTTGTAAAAAAATTTTCTTAGGAATGTCCAAAGCTTGTATGCATCCATGATGTTATAAATGGATATGAGGACTAATAGAAAAGGGATCACAAGAATTTTTGTAAAGAAACTCTGCAAAAATATATATGGGTTTTTTCTAGCTATCACTGAGAATACTTTGAATCATGTAAGATTATTTTCAAAAATGAATATAAAGATACAGATCAATACTTTTCAGGCCTAAATCTGTGTTGTCTTCTAGTGTGCACTCGTTGATTTTCTGGTTTCATTTGAATAATCTAGGGTTATTTGATTGAACATGGATTGCAAGGCAATCATATGGATGTGTTTCTAGCTTTTCTCTTCAAGGGAGAGGAATTAAATATGCATGAAATATCTCTATCAGTAAATCAATTGTTTCCTCATTTTGAATTTGATGAACGATTTTAGTTTTAAGAGGATAAAACCATGTATATGTTAGGCATGTATGGGGTTAATTAAGGCTGAGGTGGTGAAATGTATGCGATTCTTCAGTTTTGGAATTCTAATTTGATTTAGGTGACTCTATAGCCCAAATAAGGCACTGGTATCCGGTTGTGGTTTTCTTTCTATTTCTCTTGGAGATCAATACTGAAAATGATTATAAGCTTTTCAATTAATATTTCAGTTCTACTAAGGTGATGAAGTCCATAGGTTTCTAGCATTGGTTTACTATGGATCTCAGATTTTGAAAGTGTGAAAGTTTTCATAGAAGGTATACCCACCTGAAACTTTGGATAAGTTCAAAGTGTAGAAGGTTTTGTTAAAACCTTGTTATATGTTTTTTCTGGAGTTCAGTTTCTTCCTTCGTGTCCTCTTCATTTGCAAACAAAGTTTATTGTATTCCTAACAAGGAGGAAAGAAGGGAATCAAAATTTGAGAACAACACAAAACACTGACGACCAAACTACATGAATAACTCACCTATATATACAATTCATCAACCTTGATAACAAGGTCGGCTAAACCCTCAACCCTCAATTTCAAAATTACATCACATGATACAAAGATTGACCACCAGACCAATATAATAATTTACATAGCATAGCATGGACCTAATTCAAATTCCCAAATGATCAACTCCACCGAAAATCATGCCAAGATCAACCACAACACACTACACCACCAAAAATACCACATAACACAAAAATCATTACCGGTTGATGAAAACCACCCAAAAGTCACACAACGATTAACTTGGATCGCAAAAACAAATAGTAAATTACTAGGAAACACTAGCAAGCATGTTAGAATCATCCAAAATAGCTGCACCAACACCACTTTTCAAATCTTCATCTGTCAACGTCTAGAAGCTCAAGAACACAACCAATCAGCAACTGTCATGAAGAAAGATAACTCGTGGAGCACCAAATCATGAACCATTTGAAATGAAGATACAAAAGACAAACCAAAATAATATCCCAAAGTCTCAGCACAAGATCTGATCACACCGCAATATATCAAAGGAAATATCAACCTTTGCAAAATAGTGATCATCAAAACCAAACTACAAAACTAGATCAAAAGATCTTCTCAAATACACCAGATCAAGTCACATGAATATGTTGACATCAATGAAAACAACATATCCTAGCAGTAGCAATGACCAACCATATCCATCAATCTCCCCCTTTGGCATTGATGGTAACATATGAATGTGAAAAACTATCAATGTAAAGAAAAAATATATCACCAACAAACTCCCCCTAAGGCCAAGATAGATAAAGTAGTTTTTCACATGATCTTTCTCCCTCTTTGACAAAAATTCCAAAGATCTCCAAAATAGATAACCAAACTCTCTACAAAACAAAAAAATGAATCTCTTCCCCCAAAATATAGATTACTCCAGCAGAAGAGCAACACCAACTCACCAATTTAGATAAAAGAATAAGGCTCTGAAATCCATCGGATCGATGCAACTCAATGCATCTAGTTCTCATAAAGAGGGGTGGATACCCCTAACTTGTCTCTCAAATAGACAAATGTATCTACATGCAAGGGCTTAGTGAAAATATTAGCTATTTGTTCCTTTGTAGATACATACTCCAGCTACACCTTCTCCTCACTGACTTGTTCTCTCAAGTAATGATATTTAATTGATATATGCTTAGTCTTCTAATGTTGCACCAGATTCTTTGACATGTTGATAGCACTGGAATTATCACAGTAAATAATAGTATGCTCATCATGAATAACTCTAATATATTTTGAAAATTTTGAATTCTCTGCAATGGCAATGGAGAGCTCGCATGGGGGAGGAGAAGGCGACAATGACATAATTCAAATTTTGAATTCTCTGTAAGGTGGGAACTCTAGTTCCAATGGAGGAAGTAGCCAAATTGATGGAGCTAGCTAGATGGGGGAGAAGGAAAAGCCTCTAGATATTCTGCAAGCTGATGGTACTCTGCCAGAGAATAATGCGAGTCCTGGAAATGCGGTTGGGGGGTCCAACCCACGTGAAGAGGTTTGTGAGAGTGGACAAGAAATTAGAAAGTGGTCAACCCTCTTTGGAACTAGACCTATTGGGAAATATTCCTTGCCTCCTGTCAAGAATATATCAGATCTGAATGGTGGTTATTTTGCTATCTCTATACCTAACTCGGTAGTGGATCATAACATAAGCAGTATGTCAAACTCTCTGGTGGGTTAATTTATTGGACCACATCCAAACATTGATGTTGTTAGGGCCTTTGTTAAATGGAAATGGGCTTTGAAAGGTAATGTTGAAGTTTCGGCTCTGCCCAAAGGTCTTCTCACATTTGCTTTTTCATGTGATGAAGACAAAATAAGGATCCTCTATGGTAGCCCTTGGCTGGTTGGAAAGACATCTCTGGTCCTCTAGAAATGGCATCCGAATTTAAATATGAGTGATTCTCTTCTAGTGCAAGTTCCAGTTTGGGTTAAGTTACCAGTTCCACCTCTTGAGTATTGGGAAGAAAGTATTTTCTCAAGTATAGCAAGCTCTTTTGGAGAGCTCCTCTAAATAGATCCAGTCACAGCTTCAAGAAGGAGGCTCACTCATGCCAGATTTTGTGTTGGGTGATAACTCAATGATGAACCACTAGTACCAAAATGGTACTGAGAGGGGGGGGTGAATTAGTACAAATACAAATACAGTCCAAGATCACTTTGACAACAAACACTCCAAATGACTGATAAATAGAGATACCGGTAAAATAGAGTGCGACCGGTAACATCTAGTATAGCTCAATCAGTCATGAACCGGTCACTCAATAAGCTTTTCTCTTAGCTCAATACCACATTATCATAATATTCACATGAATGAACTAGTAGACTTAACCATCAAATCTTCACAATAGTGAGTTCAATATGTTTTATAGACAGACGTAAAACATAGAACCTTCATGTGCATAACAGATAAAATAGAGCATCACAAGACAAGAGTATTACACATGACACACATATTTTTCACGTGGAAACCCAACTGGAAAAAACCACGGTGGGGATGAATACCCACAAGATGCTTTTTGAACTCTTTGGAAGTTCGCTCTGTTAGGAGCCTTGTCCGGTTAAGAACATTACAATAGGTTCTAGTAGGAACCGACCTTGTTAAGGATCACCCGGTTAAGGGATACGCAGTTAAGGGTTAAACCTGGTAGGGTCAACTTGTTAGAGGATTTTAAGAACTCAATAGCTGAAAGGATCTCCTAAGCTTCTCTAGCTTCTCAGAACTCATTAGCCTCGAGTTACCCGGTTAAGGGATTTGAAACAAGCCAGTTAAGGCCACTTGATTTAAGGGATTTTGAATCAAGCCAGTTAAGGCTACCCTGTTAGGGGATTTTACAACTGTTGAAGTGGTTAGAGATCAACAGGAATTACAATGATCTATTAACAACACTCAATGCTAATGTAGATTCATTTAGGCTCCTCTTTTCCTTTTGCACATTCACTTTGTAGGTATCTCTTCTCTCCTTTGGTCTGGCAAGAATCACGTATCGCTTTCCTTGGATACACACTCACAACTTTTTCCAACAACTTCAGACAGAAACCTAACATCAACCTTATAGGGAACATACAGGTCAGTGGCAAAAACCCTAAACCCTAAACCTGTTAGGTTGAGCAACTCAAATGGTTCGATCCTGACCGTTGAATCATACTGCATTAAATGCACCAGTCTTGAGTCGATCTCAAGACATTCTCCATCGTTCATTATCCACTGTTTTCATGGCGGCTGATAACCCATCACACATTATCACTATTTGATAGACTTTGCACATTCCTGATGTAGATAGGAATAGTCATCTTCATGCAAGATCCTTCACGCCCATAGAGCTTACGTGGCAACACGATCTATCCTCCATCATACTACTAACACATCACACAAAGATCACTGATTGAGTCACACAGACTTGAGGTACTCCAACCGGAACCCCGAAGTGGAAGCTGCCTACCAACCAGTAGTCATACAGTGCTTCCATGTGCCAGTTCCCATAACTACATGCCGGTTCACCTTGAACAAATGTGCCACTTCACTTTGGCATATACCAGTTTACACATATGCTAGTACCTCTTTCTTCACTTATCACATGTGCCGGTTCACACTATGTCTCATATTGACTTCAATGACAACATACAGTATCATTATGTCTTCATGCTAGTTCACATAAGGCTCATGCCGGTTCACATAATGCCAACATTGGGATCGCCCACGATACAGATATGCTCGAGTAGATAGATATTATGTCAAAGTTGGGAACTTGGAAACAACAGATTGAATACAAATCCATTCCCTTTGCTTGCTTCCACTTAAAAAAAGCAGGTCACTGGGGTAATCATTGTCCTCTCAAGCCCAAAGGGGAGAATAAGCAAGCCATAACTATAGTAGAAAGTAAAAAGGCTCTAGAGAAAAAGGTATGGCAAGTCAAAAATTCTGAAAATAAGGAAATTGACCTAGTTGATATTAACTATTTTGGACCTCTAGGGGAGAATAAGGAAGTGGTCTCCTCAACCTCTATCTCTAAACATCCCCCCAAGGAAGCTCTGAGGAAGGAACAAATGAAAGCAGACAACCCTCTGGAAGGGTAGATCCAAAGAGAGGAAATAATAGATCAGAATGAATCTTCTAAAGAAAATACCCAGATGGTAATTGCTGACACCTTGGCTAGTAAGGAAGCTTCCAATGAAGAGAATCAGAAGGATAAGAATATTAGTGAAGTGAAACAATCTAAGGAAGGGGAGATCACATGCTCACAAGAAGAAAAGGCCGACTCTTTCCCTCTCACAATCAGTTCTGATTTGTAAGAGGCCCAGAAATGTGCTATATTGGGTCTGAACCTTTCAAATTCAGATTAAGCCTCTAAAATAGTCAATATCTCTTCACATGATTCCAGGTCACCTATATGGGGTGATGAAGAGGAAATTTCTAGAATGCTTAGTAACCCTAAGGCGGTATTTGAGAAAGAAGCTGAATGGAAAATTCTGAAACACAGGAACAAAAAAGGATCCACTCCCTCTGCCGCCCAATTAAGGAAGTCTAGTAGAATTGCTCAAGTTGATGTAGGGTATGTTTCCTCATCCCTAGGATGACCTTCAAACCACAAATTCAGAGATAAGGAGGCCAACAAGAACATAGAAGATGGGACTTAGAGGACTCTGAAGGAGTTAGGAATTGGTAAGTAATCATGAAGATTGTTTCTTGGAACATTAGGGGACTTAATAATCCCCACAAGCATGATATTATTAGGAATATGACTAGGGATAGTAAACCTGATATTTTTCTTATTCAAGAAACCAAGATGAGTAGAGATAAGGTAGAAGATTTGAATTTCTTCAAATCTAGGAGCATCTATGGTGGTAGCTCGGAAGGTGCCTCTAGAGGCATTGCAACAATCAGGAATCTCAATAGTGTTAGAGGTCAAGTTCTTATTCAAGAGAGAAAATTTTCTTGCATCAAATTTGAGCATTTAAAAGATGAAACCTCTTGGGTCCTCACAAAAATTTATGCTCCTAATACCTTGAA
The DNA here is from genome assembly GCF_030272615.1 of Cryptomeria japonica. Classification (NCBI taxonomy): domain Eukaryota; kingdom Viridiplantae; phylum Streptophyta; class Pinopsida; order Cupressales; family Cupressaceae; genus Cryptomeria; species Cryptomeria japonica. The sequence goes on along the minus strand of NC_081405.1, from coordinate 409,436,679 downwards.
AGCCAAAAGCAGTTTTTGGAAAAAACTTATGGAAGTAAGAGACAACTTTAAGAACCTCAGCTGGCTGGTCATGGGAGACTTCAATACCCCACTAAGAGAGGAGGAAAAATTTGGTGGAAGCCCTTCTTAGTTGGACAACAGACTATCCCTCATGGATTTTATAAACACTCAAGCTCTTAATGATGTGGAGATGCAGGGTTTCAATTACACTTTGACTAACAGGAGGGCTGGAAATGACCTTATTCAAGTTCGCCTTGATAGGGCTCTTATTTCTGATGATTGGTATAGACATTATTTCTATTCTTTGTCTGCTCACATTCGTGTTGGGTCTTACCACTATCCCATAACTCTTATAGCTGACCCCATAAATAGGAGAAGGCATTTTCCTTTTAGATTTGAAAAAATGTGGACTTTACATTTGGATCTCACCCACAAAATTCAGTAATGGTGGAACATTCAAGTTGAGGGTACTGCCATGTATAGAGTTGTGAAGAAACTTAAAAGCATAAAAGACAACATAAGGACTTGGAATAAATCCAACTTTGGGAATATTTTTGAGGCCAAAGGAAAAATTCAGGAACACCTCAATAAAATGTAGGTCCAAATCCAGAAGGATGGATTCTCTACTGTGACTATTATTGAAGAAAATGAGATCCTCAAAAGATACCATAAAATCATTACTAAAGAATTATATTTTTGGAAGCAGAGGTCTAGATGTATTTGGCTGAAGGAAGGAGATAAGAATACCAGATTCTTCCATATGTCAACCATCAAACATAAAGCGGCTAATAGGATAAAAAAATTGATGGTGGACAATGTGGAGCTGGTTAAGGAGGAGGAGATAAGAAATGAGGCCAAAAGTTTCTTCACTAATCTTCTTTGTAGGGATCAAAGCTTGGATGATGATATTCAAAATTCCTTCCTTCAGAACATTCCTTGCCTTATTGATGAGCAGAAGAATGCCTTCCTAACTTCAATCCCTTTGAATTTGGAGATAAAAAATGTTGTGTTTTCTTTTGAAGGTAACAAAGCCCCTGGACCTAATGGCTTCCCTATGTTCTTTTTCCAAGAGTTTTGGGATATTATTGGGAAAGATGTCTCTAGTGGGGTTAAAGATTTTTTTGGGGCTAGAAAACTTCTGAAAGAAATTAATGGCACCTTCATTGCTTTAATCCCCAAAATTCAAGGTGCTGACTCCATGGATAAGTTCAGGCCTATTAGCTTATGCAACTCTTTTTATAAGATAATTTCCAAGGTCCTAACCTCCAGACTCTTGAAATATCCTCCATCTTTGATTAGTCATCAACAAAATGATTTTGTGCTAGGAAGGCAAATTATTGATTCCATCATAACTATCCATGATAACATCCATTCCCTTGTTATGGCTAAGAAATAGGGTTTTATTCTCAAGCTTGATCTATCTAAGGCCTATGACTGGGTTGATTGGTCTTTCCTCATGAAGATCCTTTTGGCTTTTGGATTCTCTAACAAATGTGTGGACCTCTTCAAGCAACTTATCTCCTCTGCCTCCTTTGCTATTCTTGTTAACGGATCTCCCTCCTCCTTCTTTAAAGTCTCCAAAGGATTGAGGCAAGGGGACCCCATCTCCCCTACCCTCTTCATAATTATGGCTGAATGTTTTGGTAGGTCAATGGAAAGCATGGTGACTAGAGGTATTTTTAAAGGTCTCCAACCCTCCTTTGCAAATCATACTTGCTCCCACTAGCAATTTGTGGATGACACCATCATTATGGGGTACTCAAGCATTTCGGAAGCCAGAATCCTGAAGGACACCCTTTGTAAGTTTGCATCTGCTTCTGGCCAGCTTATCAACTAGGTTAAAAGTGAAGTGTTTTTCATCAACACTCCTAAGAGAAGACAACATAGAATCAACAGAATTCTAGAATGTCGGATTGCTGATCTCCCTGCTACCTACCTAGGCCTCCCCCTGGGCATTGCTCCACCTGATTCCTTTTAGAGTTCTTTGGTGGATAAATTTCAAATAAAGCTTGCTGGTTGGAAAGGTGCTCTCTTAAGTCAGGCTGGCAAGCTACAACTTCTTAAAGCATCCCTTCAAAGCATTCCTATTTATTCCCTCAACCTCTTTAGAATTCCAGTCAAGTTTGTTGATGCTATTGAAAAAATTCAATTTTTTTTTCTTTGGTCTGGGGTAGAGGAAAACAAAAGAATGGCTTGAGTGGCTTGGGACAAGGTTTGTAGATCAAAAATTAAAGGTGTTCTGGGCCTGAGGAGAATCCAGACCCTCAATGAAGCTCTTTTGTCTAAACAGGTTTGGAGATTATTCCACTCTAACAGTGAGTGGTGTAAAATTTGGAGAAATAAGTATCCTCTTCTATCTTCTTCTCTTTTCTCTTTCATTAATTTTGATTTCAGTATTAACAGGTCTCACATTTGGAATCATTACTCTAAGTGTAAAGACAACATTGCTAAAGGGGTGAAATGGAGAGTTGGTAATGGTAGGAAAGTTAGATTTAGGGAGGATCCCTAGTTGCTTGATAAGCCTTTGATGGAAATCCCTGATTGGGCCCCTTTTGCTACCCCTTGTAAAAGAGTCTTTGGCTCCTTGGTTAAGGGGTATTGGATAGGTGATAAATGGCAGAACATTGAAGGTATTCACCCTGAACTCATCAATCTCAAGAAACACTTGTCTTCTACTTGGTTGAACAATTAGGAAGATACTCTTATTTGGAAATTTGAACCCAAAGGCAACATTACCATTTCTTCAATGTATGGAGTTCTATCTCTAGCCCCCTCAGAGAATCCCTTCTAGTCTAAAGCCTGGATAAAGGGTCAATCCCAAAGATCAATATTTTCTAGTAGACCATCCTCCAAAACAAAATTTTGACCTTAGACAATCTAAAGGTTAGAGGTTTTATCTTCTCAAATAGGTGTGCTTTATGTCTTGAGGAGGAAGAGTCTGTGGACCATTTGGCTATCCACTATTCCTTCACCGCTTCAATTTGGGAAAGTTTTCTTAAGAATTTTTGTATGGAATGGGTGTTTCCTAACTCTATCCAAGATTTGTTCCATTCTTGGAGTTAACATTGGTCTAATCCCACTTTGAGATCTTTGTGGCAGCTCTCACTCCCTCACATCCTGTGGGGGATCTGGAAAGAAAGAAACAACCGCATCTTCAGGGATACTTCTCTCACCCAGGCTATTGTTTTTCAAAAAATTCAAAGGGCTATTACGGAGAACATTAGGATCATTGGAGAACCGTGCAATTCTGTCAACCCCATGGAAACTCACATTCTCAACTCCTGGAATCTGAAGAGTGTTGTTAGTTCTAATTCTAAACAAAGCAAGAGACTTGAAGCCAAATGGAACTCTCCCCCTCATGGTTGGATCAAAATCAACTTCGACGGAGCTGCCAAAGGCAATCCTGGCCCAACAGTATGTGGTGCAATTCTCAGAGATGAAAATGGCAGTTGTAAGGAAATGATTGTTGTTCCTATAGGTTGCCAAACTAACCACATGGCGGAAGCTATGGCTGATCTCCAAGGCATTCTTCTGGCTAAAAGATGGAACTGTCCCTATCTATGGATTGAGGGGGACTCTAACAACATCATCAAATTCATAAAAGGAATTTCTAAGCCTTCATGGACTATCAACAACATTATAAAGGCTGCTAGAGATTTCATCAACACCTTCGATAAATGTTTTATTTCCCACATTTATCATGAAGCAAATGGCCCTGCTGATTGGGCACCCAATGTGGCGGTCACTCACAACAATATGGTTACCTGGAAGGGTGAGGAGGGTCTGCTCAATGACGTTAGATTGATCATTCTCATGGATAGATACAACTGCACCCCAAAAATCATAAATGGACAAAATAATGATTAAAAGTATTAATTCAAGGGCCATTACTAATTATCATTGTGTCAGTACCATTAATGACAAGACGAATTCCACCTTTTCCCATGCTTTCTCGGTATTTGGGGTCGCTTTGAGAAATTTCTTTCCTGTATCTTTCTGCAACTCTCAACTTTCTATTTTGAATAGCAAAACTATGGGAGGTAATAGCATTCGCTATGAGCCTAACAACTGTAAGGAGTGGAAACAAAAGGAGGAAATTTGGAGCATCTTGCAGAAGGGTGGGTTTATAAAGTATATGGAGAGACTCCATGAGAAGGATGCCAAAATCACTAATTTTTTCTGCAAAAATTAGAGGAAGGGCACCTTGAAGAAGGGAGATCAAACTATCTCCATTGATGAAGACCTCATTGCTCAGGTTACGGGTCTTCGAAGGGAAGGAAGCAATTTCTATAGGGACAAAAAACTTAGCAAGGAGGCCATTAAGTGATACCTTGAAATGTCAAATGAGAAGAAGTGCTTGGTTAAGCTAAGAAAGACCCACTACCCTCCTAGGGAATTTTTTAAGCTGTAGAGGGAGGTTTGTTTGCTATTATGCGATACATTACCTTGGATGGCAGATTTACCAAAGTGTATGGCTACCATTTTGTATTACTCAACCATTTTGGGTATGATAAAAAAGTTAACATACCCTATTTCCTGATTTGTTTAATGAATGCTACCATTAAATCCCATAGAGAGAACCCTAAGGGAGATATAACCATGTACCGAGGTCTTATGGTGTTAATTTATGACCATTTAAAAGCTAACCAAATTTCTCGCCCCCAGCCTTCTATCTCTGAGTCTGAAGAGGAAGGGTCAGATTCTGATTTTTCTATGGGTGATGAGTTTGAAATTGATTTGATAAGTGAGACAAAGGAGAGTCTGGAACACTCTAAAGCTAAACTTGGTAAGAAAAGAAAACAGGTGAGTATTAAGCCGTCCTCTTCTAAGGGCAAGAAAAAAACTAAAGAAAAGGTTTTCTGGATTCACTCCTCCTCCTCGAAGGTCTCTGAGGACTCTGAGAAGGATGAATCTATTGGTGTAAATAATTATTCATCATGGATATTATTACACTTTACTTAAGTTTACTTAGGAAATGCATTTCATAGTAGTTTGGGTATAAGACACTTGGGTGTTTGTGCCACATTGGGATAGTGTGTGTAGGAGAATTTCCACCTTTTATGGTGTTGATCTTGTTGTTACACTCCACATTCAGTGGGTGATCCACCTCATGTGGAATATTATATTGTTTCTCCTACCTACCCTTGTTTCTTATTGAGCCACATGTCATGTTTGTGTGCTCACATATCCATATAGCCTTGCCTATATAAACAGGCTCATATTCATTGTATGTAATGCTTAATGATCCAGTTGATCATATTTTTCATCTTGATAGAATACAGTTTATTTCTATCATCTATTTTGTTCTCTCTTATTTATGCTTTCCATTGCCTCTTGATCTTGGCAAAATCTCACATGGTATCAAAGCCATTAGAGTGTCATTGGTTTGCCAATTGAGAGAAATTTGATGCTATTTGGGGTTTGTATTTTGGAATTTTCTATTGCAGGTTATTATTGAAGCTTGATGGATCAAATTTGAGGTTACCATTGGATTGAGGAGGTCCAAGAAAGTCAGTTTTTCCTTTTGTTTCATCCAAATTGGACTTTGGAGGCCAAATCTAGAGGCATTTGAAGTTTGAAGCCGCGACGGAAATTTTCCAGAAATTATAATTTTGCAAGTGATTTTCAAATAATAGCAAACTCATCCGAACTCCTTTTTTCAAGCAATTTTTTTTTTTTTGGGGTAGAATTTCATGATCTATACAATGGTGCAGGATTTTTCTATTTCTCGGATACAGGTTTTTTGGAAATCATGAAATCCTGATTTTTACAACTTTGGAGGCTTCATTTGGGCTCATACGAACTCCTTTTCAGGTGCCATTTTTTTTGAAAGTGCATTATTTTTTGTTTACTCTCAGAATATGCTATCAGTTTGCAGTAATTGTGGGTAGAAATTGTACTTTCATCATATGGTCTTATTTGGCCAATTTGGCATTTGTATTGCATAGATCTATCTTTCTGATCTTTTGCTTTGTAGTTCTCAGCCTATTGGGGCAGTTGTAAAATAAAATCAGACGTCCACCTTGCCATTGTTTGCAAGTGGCCTATTGTACACACACTACATATGGAGTGCCAAAATCATCATTTTTTGGGGGTACTTTGATTGAGTGAATTTGGGGGGTGTCTCTTATGCTTTTGTGCTCTTGTGTTCCTTCCTTTTTGCTGCTATGGGTTCTTCTAAGTTTCCTCTCTTAACTCCTCATAATTATGCTACTTGGAAAATTGATGAATGGAGTAAACTTATGGAAAAAGGAATCACTCATTACATTGATGGAACTATTGTTGCTCCCACTGATCCTAATGTTGATCCAGTTGGTCACTTGGATTGGCTCACTAAAAATATCATGGCAATTGGTACCTTAAGAAAGTATGTATCAAAGGATCTCATTTTTCATATTGAGAAGTGTACTCTAATCAAGGATGCTTGGAAAAAGTTTCAAGACTTGTATGGTCAAGTTGATGAGATTAGGGCATATCAAATTGATAGTGATCTCACCATGTTGGATCCCAAGAACTTTGATACTATACAAGATTATGTCACTAAGGCAAATGAGTTGAGGGCACAACTCAAGGATTGTGGCATTGATAAGAAGGATACTCAATTGATATTCAACTTGATAGGCAAGCTTCCACAAGAATATGCAGCATTTGTTTCTAGTTTCCAAACCCATAGGATGACAATGGGTTCAAGCTACACAATGCCTACATTTGATGCTTTCAATGAAATATTGATGATGGAACAACTAAGTTGATAAGCATGGGAATTCTTAAGGCTTCTAAGTCTCAAGCATTAGTGGAAAATCAAGGGAACAAAGGAAATCAAGGAAATGATAACTCAAATAAGAAGAAATGGCAATCAAAGCCTAAGGACAAAACACCATCTTCTCCACAACAAGGAGATTCATCCTCTTCCAAGAGGGATAACTCACCAAAGAGGGAGAGACCTACTTGTTCCTATTGTAAAAATTTTGGTCATGAGGAGAATCATTGCCATTCTAAGAAGATTGATGAGCTCACACATATCATCAAAAAGCACAACATTGATTTGCCTAATGTCTACAAGAAGGATGATTCATCAACTTCCACTCCCTCACATTGAAAAGGAAAAGGGAAAGCATTCATGGCTTCTACAAGTGGAAATACTCACTCTTTTGGGACAAGAAAAGGAAAAGATCTATGTGCTACTATCAGTCATGATTCAGAAAGATGGCTTCTAGATTTAGGGGCTTCTCATCATATGGCATCTTTGTAGTCTATGTTCTCTACATTTGAGCCTCGCACCATGCCGTAGATTTTGATGGGCAATCATACATACATGGATGTGATTAGGAATGGATCTATTGACATTGGGGATAACTCCTTCAATAATGTGTTGTGTGTACCCCACTTGACAAACAATCTCCTTTCTATCTATCAAATCACACATGGCACAACTAAGAGAGTTGTGGAGTTCACACCTGAGTCAATTTCATTAGAGACTTGGAGACTAGAGCTATCATTGCGACTGGGGTGGTTGATCATGCATCTCTATTATACTCATTTTCAGATTTTGTTGATGATGATGATTTCACATTTGATGATTCTACACATGATGATCACACTTCTTGTGATGGTTCAGATTTTGAGGAGAACTTTGGGCACTTGAACATGGGGATTCTCACATGTGAACCCATTCTTGAGTCTTGTATTTCATCTCCTCATATTGAAATCACATCACCTATTGCACTTGATGATGCAGATAGTGCGACAGTTTTGCCTTCATGTGATTTAGTGCAACAGGATATTCATTATCTTCCAGCTTCGGATTCATCGGATGATTACTTGACATACATTGCAGGTTTGTTTGTGGAATCCTACATTGCATATTTGGGAGACATAATTGATGACATTCATCTTCTCTTTGATGAAGGTGATCCTTCTTTGGTTGTTGCAAGGGAAAACTTTGACCCTCTTGTTCATTCTCTACATGATCATTCTTTTGAGGTTGACATGATTGTGGATACTTATGTACAACAGTTGGAGGAGGTCTCTTTATTTTTTGAGGAGACATGTGAGTCTTTGGGACATGTTCTACATCCATCTCCACTAGATCTTGGAGTGCCTTTTTCAGTAGTGTGGCACAGTTTACCACCTTTGGAGGGGGTATCTTTTAGCATCGACATGGGGACACTTGAGCAGTTTTCAGAGATTCCTTTCATCATGAATTTTTTTCATACATCCTCCCTTCATGATTGGGGAGACTTCATGGATACACCTTTGGTTTTGTTTCTTCCTAAGGGGAGGAATGTTGTTCAACGTTCATGGAGTAGTTTCTTCATTCATCTTCGAGCTTCTATCATTGGTGTAGATTCCAGATTGAGGGGGGGCTTCCTAGTCTCTCTTCTTCTTCTTCTCTCATATGGGGGGGACTTCTTCCTCACATGGGGTTTTTTCCTCACATTCTTTTATGAGAGTTCTCTTGTATTGCTTTCATCTCTCTTTTGGCAGAGGGTTTTTTCCCATTGGGTTTTTCTCTCTTTCCCTGCTTTGTGAGAGATTTTATTACATTGGTTTTCATGCATTTGCATTTGTACATGGGTACCTAACATGGCCTAGTAGCCTGTACCCACCTTGCATTGCTTAGTTGCATTGTAGACTTAAGTGCATTCCCCTGAGTTGCACTTAACGGGGGGTGTTGGTGTAAATAATTATTCATCATGGATATTATTACACTTTACTTAAGTTTACTTACTAAATGCATTTCATAGTAGTTTGGTATGAGACACTTGGGTGTTTGTGCCACATTGGGATAGTGTGTGTAGGAGAATTTCCATGTTTTATGGTGTTGATCTTGTTGTTACACTCCACATTCAGTGGGTGATCCACCTCATGTGGAATATTATATTGTTTCTCCTACCTACCCTTGTTTCTTATTGAGCCACATGTCATGTTTGTGTGCTCACATATCCATATAGCCTTGCCTATATAAGCAGGCTCATATTCATTGTATGTAATGCTTAATGATCCAGTTGATCATATTTTTCATCTTGATAGAATACAATTTATTTCTATCATCTATTTTGTTCTCTCTTATTTGTGCTTTCCATTGCCTCTTGATCTTGGCAAAATCTCATAGAATCCCAGTCCCCTCAGAAAAAGAAAACTAAAACTTGCATTCAGATAAGGAACAAACAGAAAAGGCAAGACAATTATGAAATGGAGTTGGAGGATAAAGTGCAGAGAAAGGATCCTGGTGTCAACCAAAAAGTGGGGGAGGAGATCACAGGGGAAGGTTTTAATCAGAGGGTTGGTGGAAATGCCAAACAGATCACTAGTGGAGATGTTCCCAATAATGAACAAGACAATGCTGGTGAGAAAATCCCCCCTTCAAATCCTCCTATAGAGGGTTTTAAAGGGTTTGTGGACACCCTCGATTGGTTAACTAACAAATACAAGAAAGCTATGGAGGATAATAAGAAGCTGAGCCACAAGGTTCAAATTCTAGAGACAATCAATATTGGTGAAGGTAAATCTATGGCTGAATATGTTGAGGACTTGATTAAAACTTTTGCCAGAGCTGAAGAGATTAGAGATGCCTTCAACGCTAGGTTTGAGCAAATTGAGAAGGCCCTGGAAGAGATAAAAACCAATGACAATGCTATGGACCAGAGAATGGTGGAAACTGACAACAAATTCAACAAAATTGAAAAATGCCTCAAAAGCATTGCTGAACAAAGCCATAACATTCTGAAGGCCTCGACTGACCATACCAAAATTCTTATCAGCAAACTGGAGAATGAGAAGGATTCCCTAGAGTTGGAACCTGACACTGAAGGTATGGGAGAGGTGCAAGGACCTAGAATGAGGACCAGAGGCAAGAAGAAGGAGAAGAAGCCAAACAAGGAAATTGAAGAACTCAAAGTTGCTTCGGCAAACTATGACCTGCTGGTCAATAAGGTGGCTGATCTTCTTGTCTTTGTAGTCGCTGTTTTTTATTTAGGTCTTTTATTTGGTTTTTCACTTTGCTGTTCCTTTCTTTTGCTATCTGTTTGGTTTACTGACCTTTTTGCTAGTCTTTTGTAAGCTGGTCTAGCTACTCTATGCTGAACTATCTTATTCTCCTATGTCAAAGGTTTCGGGTCCTTAAAACCTATTTTTCATATTAATCAAAACTCTAATTCTTTTAACATTTGCGTCATCCAAACCACCCGAGTGCAATTACTAGTAGAAGCAATATACTTAACTTCAACAGTAGATAAGGATATTGATTCTTGTTTCTTGCTAGCCCATGAAGCCAACTTCTTACCCAAAAATAATGCTCCATCGGTAGTGCTTTTCTGGATCATCTACATCACTAGCCCAATCAACATCAGTGTAAGCACATAACATGAAATCATCATTCCTCAGGTACCATAAACTATAACCCACAGTTCCCTTTAGATATTTGAATATCCTCTTAACAACAATGACATGACTCTCCTTCCCATCAGCTTGATATCTAGCAACCATACATACAACATACATAATGTCAGGCCTAGTTTGAGTAAGATATAGTAGTCCACCAACCATAGATTTGTACAAACTTTGATTAGCTTTCAGAGATTCATAGTTTTTAGACAATTTAAAACTAGTCATCATAGGAGTTTCAACCGGTTTGGAGTCATCTAACCCAAATTTCTTCATCAATTCCTTCACATACTTAGTTTGAGATATGAATATACCTTTTCCTATTTGTGCAATCTGAAAACCTAAGAATAATTTCATCTCACCAATCATAGACATCTCAAATTTTTTTGCATACCACCAACAAACTTCATGCTCAAGTCACCATCACCACCAAAGATAATATCATCAACAAAGACTTCAACAATCAAGATGCTATCATTTTCAATCTTGAAATACATTTTACTATTAGTAGTACCTTTAGTAAATCCCAATTTTAACAAGTATTTGTCTAGTCTAGCATACCAGGCTCTAGAAGCTTGTTTCAGTCCATAAAGGGCTTTCTTCAACTTACATACCATGTCTTCATTATCCGACAGTGAAAATCCATCAGGTTGCTCAATGTAAACTTGTTCCTCTAGATCACCATTCAAAAAGGCTGATTTGACATCCATCTGATAAACCTTGAAATCTTTATAAGCATCATAAGCAATCAATAGTCTAACAACTTCAAGTCTAGTAACTAGAGAAAAAGTCTTCTCATAATCAATTCCTTCTTGTTGTGAGTAACCTTTGCAAACCAGTCTAGCTTTATTTCTGACAACTTCACCAGCTTCATTCAATTTGTTTCTGAATACCCATTTAGTACCAATAACATTATTATCCTTAGGTCTAGGCACAAGTTCCCAAGTATTATTATTTACAATCTAATCTAGTTCTTCTTCCATAGCTCTCATCCTATTTTCATCTTTACAAGCTTCAACAACATCTTAAGGTTCAACTTTAGAAATCAAACATACTTCTTCAGCATCTAACCTTCTTCTAGTCATCACACCTTTATTCTTATCACCAATAATCTGATTTTCAGAATGATTCAATCTTACATACGTCAGAGTTTTCTGATTGTTCTGTTTCTGAGGTTTTTGAATATCTTCATCAGTAGCAACAACATCTAGATTAATAGTTTCTACCAGATCATTCTGCTTAGGTTCTTCAGGCTGAACATGAGAAAAAACAACATGTTGACCATCATCATAACAACATGCTCTGATCTCCTTCTGAAGATTCTCATCCACCCTCACATTTGCACTTTCAACTATCTTTCTCAATCTCTTATTATAGCACCGATAGGCTTTTCTCTTAGTTGAATATCCCAAGAAGATACCTTCATCACTTCTAGCATCAAACTTTCCTATATCCACATCTATCTTGATCTAACATTTTCTACCAAATACTGAAAAATATCTTATAGTAGGAACATGACCAAATGATAGCTCACAAGGGGTCTTATCAATATCACCTTTGATGTGAACTCTATTGAATGTGTAAACAACAGTGTTAATGGCTTCTCTCTAATAGATCTTAGGAACATTTCTTTCAATCAACATAGTCCTTGTAGCATCCAAAATAGTTGTGTTCTTCCTCTCAACAACTCCATTTTGTTGTGGGAAATCTTTATAAGCATCATAAGCAATCAATAGTCTAACAACTTCAAGTCTATTAACCAGAGAAAATGTCTCCTCATAATTAATTCCTTCTTGTTGTGAGTAACCTTTGCAAACCAGTCTAGCTTTATTTCTGACAACTTCATCAGCTTCATTCAATTTGTTTTTGAATACCCATTTAGTACCAATAACATTATTATCCTTAGGTCTAGGCACAAGTTCCCAAGTATTATTATTTACAATCTAATCTAGTTCTTCTTCCATAGCTCTTATCCTATTTTCATCTTTACAAGCTTCAACAACATATTAAGGTTCAACTTTACAAATCAAACATACTTCTTCAACATCTAACATTCTTCTAGTCATCACACCTTTATTCTTATCACCAATAATTTGATTTTCAGAATGATTCAATCTTACATACCTCAGAGTTTTCTGATTGTTCTGTTTCTCAGGTTCCTGAATATCTTCATCAGTAGCAACAACATCCAGATTAATAGTTTCTACCATATCATTTTGCTTAGGTTCTCTAGGCTGAACATGAGAAAAAACAACATGTTGACCATCATCATAACAACATGCTCTGATCTCCTTCTGAAGATTCTCATCCACCTTCACCTATCATCATATGATGTGAAAAACCATTGTTAATCACCCATTCATCCTTTTCTTCTACCCTAGAAGCCAAAGCTTTCTCCTCAATAGAATAGCTAGTGGAATCAATAGGTACAAGTCTATCTTCTTTAATGGAAATAAACACAACTTCATCTCCTTATGATTAATCATCTGTAACACCTTCATCTGCAACATAATAACAATTCTTTTGATTCCTAAACTTCAGGTTAGACTTATAAGACAAATCATACTTCTCATCTTTCTCATATCTATCATTCCTATCATCCTTATCAAACTTATCAAGCCTTTCATACTTAGCCATTCTCCTTGGGCATCTAGAAGCAAAATTTCCTATCTTATTACAAGAGAAACATTTCAAAGGTAGCTTTACATCATACTTACAGGTACCTTTAGGAAATTTCCAAGCAATTAGTGCTTCAAGCTCATCAAGTTCTCTGTCTTGCTCCTCAATCTCTTTTCTCTCTCTCATATCTGGATATTCTGCACTCATCAGGATCATACTTCTTCTTATCAAATACAGACGCATATGCTCTAAATGTTGTGTTAGACTTTCCATGCGATTATCCAAACTCACTTAGCTCAAATGCAGAAAGCTTTCTAACCAACACATCTCTTGCCACTGCAGTCACACTTAGGATCTCATCAATAGAAACAACCTTATGTTTATAAGCAGGAGGCAAAGATCTCAACACCTTAGCAATAATTTCATCTTCCTTAATGCTTCCACTAGCACATCTGATACCTAGAACAAGATCATTCACCTAAGCCATAAAATAATGTATGTTCTCACCATCTCCCATGTTTAATATCTCATATTTTCCTTTCAAACTCTACAACTTAGCAACTTTCACCTATTTATCTCCTTCATATAGGATCTTAAGCTTCTCCCAGATCTCATGTGTGGTCTGAAGTCAAATAACATTTGTCATTTCTGAATCAGTGAGGGCACTAAGCAATGCTTCCTTCGCTCTAATGATATATTTTGCTTCTTTAACCTCATCCAGAGTAGATAGCCCATTCTGAGGAACAACATAGACATTCTTTGTAATCTTCCAGTAATCTTCTCCAAGACATTTCAAGTGCACCTCCATCCAGTTATTCCATATAGTATAGTTTCTTCTGTTGAACACTATATTTGAAATAAAAAAAATCTTCTCATAGGAGTGAAAACTAAAAGATTATCGGCCAAAATATCATATCGAGCATCTCAAAAGGAGTTTCACCGAAAGAATGCTTTCATCGAAATAGAGCATGACGTGTAAAACACTATGTAAAGATGTCTTCGGTGGAATATCACTTTCGATAAATGAAGGAAGCCACTCATCGATACTCCAGTTTCATCGAAAAGTGAAAAGAGCAAAAGGTGAAGTCGAGGAGATACAACTGCCGAAGAAATTCAAAAAGCATTCATCGAAATGCAAATCTCATCGATAATATTATGTCGAACAAAAATAGAGGGGTTTTATCGATAAAGGGGATATCGAAGAAAAAAGGCTTTCGATGAGCTTGCATGAACTTTCACCGAAGAACGGAACTCATCGAAATATGATTTCGATGAAACTTACGAATGACTCATCAAAAGAAAGTTCATCGAGGAAAAGATGATTTCGAGGAGACTAGAAAATGGTTTTTCGACATGGATTATTTGCCGATGAAGTGATATCGAGGAAAGTGAGCTTTCGATGAGAGATCAAATTATTTGGCCGAGGACAAGGGTTTCATCAAAAACTCGATTTACGATCATTTCAGTTGAACAGTACTTCTCGCAAAAGAGTTAAAAGCCCAAGTGAAGAATGTCACATCTGCAATTAATTTTAAACATTTGAATAGCCGTTATAGACGCAGAGACATTAACTATGTACAAGTTGCCCATGCAATTATAGCTAAACTGATCGAATCTTCATAAGAACCAGATTGATGCTAAAAGACTGAGAATTGCGAGGAATTTGCTGAAGCTCATGAATGACAATCAGAAGAGTTAGGCATTTCTCCAAGTAAGTGTGATTTCTCGTATTTACTGAAATTATGGAACCTTCTTCTTCTTCTAAAAAGAGTAGAAAAGGGAAAGAATTGAACCCTGAAGAGAAGCCCAAAAGACAGAAAAAGGAAGGAAGAGCTTTGACTCAGGATTTGCTAGACCAGTGCCCGTCATCCAGTGTGAGGTCTAAAAAGATCAAGAGTGAAGAAGAAGGATTGGAGGATAAATTTGAACATTTGGGAGATATATGGATTGAAATCAGGGGACATGAGTTGTTCCTATTTAGTTACAAGAGAAGGGATGCTCCTGAGACCATAAGTAACCTATGGAAGAAAAACTTAGGGAAATTTGTAGTCCCGAATGTATTTGTGGATGTTGAATTAATGAAAGCTCTGGTAGATTGCTATGATCCAAGAACCAAAACCATATGTGATTATCGAGGGAATCCCTTGGTGGTGATTAACAAATAGACTATTGATATGGTATTTGATCTAGACTGGGAAGTAGAAGAGAAAATTGATATGCAGAAACTATCGCAAGAATTCTTTAGCTTGGAAAACATCTACAGGATGTGGAGATTACCCATTCACTGGCCGAAAGTGGGTGGGTCCTTTGTTCCATTCGGAAAAAATGACAAGGTGCCATTTGATGTCAATCAATTCCATCCATATTTTAAGTATACATATTATGCTGCAGCCCAAGTATTAGGCTTAGAGGCTCATCCTCTCATGGATATTGGGGTTATGGTTCTGTGTGTTGATTTACAATTAAAAGACCCTAGGTCATTTGACTATGCCACTTATGTTGCAGATGCCCTAAATCATGGGTTGGAAAAGTTGAAAGGAGACCTTGTGAATATCCATTTCTCATTGTACTCTTTATTGATGCATATCATTCTTTATTGTGGACAAGAAATCAATTTCTGGTCAGATGATTTCTGCATCAGAGCTTATGATAAGAATGGTTTGAAGAAACAAATTTAGTTGTGGGTTTCTGCATGGGATCAAAGATTCATGAACAACCAATACGGGCACTTTCAGGAATATTTTGTGAAACCCCTTAGTGCGGCCTTTGGACAACATAGAGATTATACTCTGACCCCCGAAATTAAGAGATTCCTCAGGCCAAAAGACTTCTCTCCAGAGTCTCAGATTGATCACAACTGGGGTGATTGGTATTGCCACATTAATCATACAGAAATCAGGGTATTTGGGTATGAAGGAAAGCCATACATACTTCCAATTACAGTACCAAACAGGGTGGCTAGCCTAGAGATTGTGAGACAATTATCTGCTGTCAGTGCTAAACATCTTACGGATTTTGGTAAACAATCCATTGTTCCAGGGTTATTGGTGTTTTCTGATTTTATTGTTAAAAGTCCCTAAAGCTATCATTTACTTCAAAATAAATTAGATTATTATGGCATGACTCTGGGTGATCCTAGAGAAAACTTTGATCCTGAGGGATATATAAGAGCTGCCAGGGCGTCACAAAAACTAAAAGCCAGAGTACATGTGGCTAAAATGCCAGATGACTTAATCAAGAACCTTGAAAGGGAGGAGGCTAGGGTTTTGAGAGAAAGGAGCGAAATGACTTGGGAAGCCTTCAAATGGAAAAGAGCAAGGGGGATGGTGGATGGAGATTTACTTGGAAACCTCCAAGATCCTCTGGAGATAGCCAAAAGGCTACTTCAACATGAAGTAGAAATTATGCATAGAGTGCCCCCACAATTCCTTCATTTTATCAACACTGAAAAGGATAGTCAACCATTGGCTCACATGTCACCAAAATCAGCTACTAGTAGTATCCCTGCTGACTCTCCTAGAGAAGATTATCCTCCTAGTTTTGAAGCAGAGGTGAATGTGGACACTGGTGAATTTAACATTAGAGATGTAGTTGATATAAGGATGACAGAGCATGAGGATTTCGTTGCTGATGAAAGATTCGCCTCTTCGAGGGAATTCCTTTCATTCTTGTACCAGTATAAAGGGGCACATCTGAAACGAAGCATGGCTGGAAGACCAGAAGAAGAACAGATGAAAAGACTACAATATGAAATCGATACCCTCATGAAAGATATGACCCTTGAAAAAGGGAGGAGAATATTAAAAGAGGCTGGTGTTATCATCTTTTCTAGTTGGGACATAAATTCAGCACTTCTGTTTGACGGATTCTTGAAGAAGCAAGACTTGAATCAATAGGTGTTGCCTCAAGAGATAGATAAATTGTTCCTAGGCTTCGGGTATGATCCTGAACAAAAGGCTCTCCTACAATGGGCATTATATCCGAAGGGAAAAAGGCCAATTATTGTGGATATCGAAGAAACCTTTGGGCACCTCATGATTCATCAGGTTGGAAAGACTGACCCTAGGGTCACTGCTAAATTGAACTTGGATGTTGCCAAATTAAATTTGGACTAGACAAAGTTTTTGGTCAGGGAAAACATCACCTATAAGGGGTTGTATGAAAAATCTAAAGAGGAGAATCAAAAGTTACAAATGAAAATATTACAACTTGAGACAGGGACTCCCTTAAATGAATATGCCTCATATCCCACAGGACATAGTTTGGATGATGTTTCTGATGCTCTGTATTGGAAGTATCAAGCAAATAAGGCTACCAAACAGGTAAATAATATCCAACAAAAGATGGATAAAATGGTTAATGATATCATCGGACACCGATTCAACACCATACTTACACATGTTGAACATTATTGGAAGGTATACACTGGAACCATAAAGGCATTAAGAGAGCATGAAAGATTAAAAGCACGATTGCACGAAGTGATAAACAGTGTTGATATGATGACGCCAGAGGAGAGGGCTGAAGGGAATGCGTACATGGAAAATCATGTTAAACTCGAAGATACGCTAAAAGGAGATCTTAAAGAATTGGATGATGGGAGACCTATTGGAATGCCCTCGGTTTATAAAGAAGGAGAAGTAATATCTCTGGAAGATTTGCAGAATGAACTTGTCAGCGTCAGGGATCGGGCTCTATAAAAAATGGATCGAAGCAAAGACATGGCCCCTACCGTCAACCAGATGATATTCGAATATCTTTCACAAGGAGAAGAATTGAAGAAACAGAGTGTTAAGATCAAGACTTTCAAAGATGATGATTATATTCATCACTTGGGAATTCTAAATCTCTTTTTGCTTAAGTTTGTTAGGAATATTCAAACTAACAATTAGTATTTCGAAAAGACATGTCTTTTCATGAATGACTTTTGCTCTCATATATATATGAGAGAGGCTTTTGTAATATAAAGGGAAGAGAGACATAGGAACAAGATAGCAATGTATGACAGCTTGTAAGTTTTCTGTTACAAAAACTTTGATGGAATACATGCTATGATCAGTTGTTTTTCTTTGCGTATGTGTTGTGGATTATTTCACTTTGTTTTGGCAATCACCTATGATATTATCTAAAGAGATAAGGTTATTCATATTCTTGAAATCAAATTTATGCTTTATGTTATAAGGTTGAAATAAAAGTTCTGCTTGCGAATTATAATTGTTCTTCGCAGTGCTTACTTGACTGGTCCCTTAAAGGTAGGGTTAAATTCATTCAAGCAACTTATGATATAAGCATTCAATTGATCTCAAAAGAAATAATAACCGACAGGTCCATAAAGGGGTGGGTTAAAAAACTGTCTCACAAGTTCGCACAGTAAGTCCTAAAGAAAGTATAATGACTCTGTAGCCCAAATAGCAAAGAAGGCACTGGTTATTCATAGATTACACTTATCACCATATTCATCACATGTTATTTTAAAGCAACAGGAATAGCTAGGTAGGAAACATAGATCGAAAAGCTTCTACAACAACAATCTTGAACTCATCTGCTATATCTCCATCCCAGGAACTTATGCCATTCTAAGATAGGAAGAAACCAGATCAAGACACTTAATCTGCTATAAAAGGCACTGGTCATTGAAAACAAATAGTGAATAGGTATACCCACCTAGGTTTTGCAGAGCCTAAAGTGAGAGAGTCAGTAACCAAATAGGTTCACTCTATAAGCTGGCCAAGTCAATTGGAGGGTTTGATCATAGGAGTTGGTATTTCCTTAGAACCTATCCAATCTGTTGATTTGAGACCCAACAGCTTCCATCAAACCTTGGATTGTCCTTCTTGAAAAGAATACCTTGAGCTGCCATCTTGGGTCTCCTCAAGCGATTAAGCTTCTACTAGAGGATCTAGCTCTGATAACAATTGTTAGCAACAACAAAGAAGACTGAGAGGGGGGGTGAATCAGTCTTCACCGAAATAATTTTTTTTTTAAGCACAACAACAGATCTAAAAAACTGCAATAATAAATAAATAAGAATTTTTAATAGCACAACACCAAGATTTTTGAAGTGGAAAACCCAGTTAAGGGAAAAACCATGGTGGGAACCTACCCACAATAAGATGATACTCTGCAGTAGTATGTGAAAATATTATAATGGGGAATGCAAATGCATTTAGGCACACTACCTAAAGCTCATTACTCAAAAGATATTTTCCCAGAAGGCTACAACCCTCATGGAAGTCTCATTGACTCACAACAAGCTTCATACTTCAATCCTGAAGAAATGAACTGAAAGAATAGCATCTCCAAATGCCTGAGTACAGTTCTGGTTAAGCACAATTGTTTGTCCTGCAACACCAATCTCACCTCAACCTCAACACAAAATGATAAATCACTTATTCACACATACACCACTTTTTGATCATGCAGACACAACACTGACGAGCAAACTACATGAATAACTCACCTATATATACAATTCATCAACCTTGATAACAAGGTCAGCTAAACCCCCAACCCTCAATTTCAAAATTACATTACACGATACAAATATTGACCAATAGACCAATATAATAATTTACATACATATCATGGACCTAATTTGAACTCCCAAACGATCAACTCCATTGAAAATCATGCCAAGATCAACCGCAACACGCTACACCACCAAAAATACCACATAACACGAAAATCAATACAAGTTGATGAAAACCACCAAAAAATTGCACAACGATCAATGCGGATTGCCAAAACAAATAGGACATGACTAGGAAACACCAACAAACACGTTAGAATCATCTAGAACAACTGTGTCGCATGTAAAAGAATTCATCTCTAAAGCATCAATTAGAATTCAAAGGGAAATCACAAATCCCTATTTAATTAAATAATTCAAACAAACAGACAATGAAATAACACAATCAAATCAAAATAGGAATTATAAAATAATTCAATTAAAAACTCCCTATTCTGTGACTGCAAGTGACACAAAGATATTGCGCTGACAACCTGCAAGTGAGACAAAGATTCAAAGTTCGTGATTGTTGAAAATGGAGATTGAATGCTCAATTTATAGATTATTGGATGAGATTGATTGAAAGATGGAACAAATTGATCAAGAGGTGGAACTCAGGTGAGCTCACATGAAAATTGATAGTTCAACTACTGATTTAGAGGTGAAACTGAATAGATTGAATAGATTAATTGAGTCAACTGATTGAGAAAAAGCTAACTGAAGGAAGAAAAAGAATGATTGGAGGAAATTAAGAAGATGACAAAGATAACTAGAAGATGGAAATAGAGATTGGAGAGATAAATGATTTAATTGATTTAATTAATTAATTTAGCATGTGCTTGCACTTTGACTTAGATTTTTAATTTAATCTTTGCATGAGATTTTAATTCAAATAATTGAATTTATTTTAAATTCAATTTAGTATTTGAATATATTTAGAACTTGACTTTGATTTTTAATTTTATTTTTGAAATCATGCACATGTATTTGAATTTAGAAGAAATTAGAAGAATTTAAAATTAAATGAAATTAGAATTTGAGGTTTTGGAAATGGAAGAATTAGTTAGCTAATTAAATAATTTAAAGAAACTATTTAATTATTTTAGAAATGGAATTTAATTAAATAATAAAGATTATTTAGATTAAAGGATTAAATCACAATTAATTAAATAATAAATATTTAATTAATATTTAGAAAAGGGTTGAATGATTAGATGATTAGAGATAGAAGTTGAAAATTAATTTATTTAAATAATAAAGATTATTTAAATTGGAGAATTAATTAGAATTAATTAAATAGTGAATATTTAATTAACATTAGAAAATGGTTAAAATGATTAAATGATGAAATAATAAGAAATAGAATGATTAGTAAGATTATGAGGAAATATGAAATTAGAAGAATAAGATTAATTAACTTAATTAAATAATTATAGAATTATTTAATGAATTAGAGGAATAATTAGTACATGATCAATGAGACATTTTTAGGTGTCTACAAGTTGCACCAACACCACTTTTCAAATCTTCATCTGTTAAGGTCTAGAAGCTCAAGAACACAACCAATCAACAACTGTCATGAAGAAAGATAACTTGCGAAGCACCAAATCATGAACCATCTGAAATGAAAATACACAAGACCAACCAAAACAATATCCCAAAGTCTCAACACAATATCGGATCACACTAAAATATACCGGAGGAAATATCAACCTCTGCAAAACAGTGATTAGCAAAACCAAACTACAAAACAGGATCATTAGATCTTCTCAAATACACCTGATCAAATCACATGGATATGTTGATATCAATGAAAACAACATATTCTAGCAGTAGCAATGACCAGCCATATCCAACAAACCTATGTGAGCAGTTGTCACAAGTTCCAACCACCCTCACCTTTTATATGAATTCCTACTTAGTGTACATAGCAGCATCACTTGGACAATTTCTTGGTCTTTCTTCCAAAGGTGACAGATCGATGCTATGGTATGGAATTATTATGATCAACTCACTTTTAGATCTAGTAGAATTCACTATAGGAGGGTGCAAGATGCCTTCTTTGGCCTTTTCATGTGCTTATTTGATAAAACACTCAAGAACAAGAGAGTATCAAAAGCAGCTTTGAAGAAGGTAAATGAGTATGGATGTTTGTTCCTATAGTTCCCAAATTTCACTTACATGAGAGTTGGATGTTTTGAAGTTCAGTCATACATACTACCTAGATATCCTACTAACAAGATCATCTTCATGGAGTTATCTAGGGAGTTGATGGTAGTTCATGCGGTCCAAATAGCCAATCATAAGCTAGGCATCAATATATCCTCTCACAATCTATTGTGAATTGGTCGGTATTCCTTGACAACCTCAGAAAGAGCCAAGGCAATGGAAACAAAACTTCAAGAAATCAAGTTGAATAAGTTGAAGGCAAGGAAATATTTTGATTAGCGAGGGATGAAGGAAAAAATCAAGAGAGCCTTCACTCATATTCATCGCCTTGAGGATATATGTGTTGATCTTTGCACATAAGAAGATGTCAGAAAAATGGACTACAATAGGCTCAACTTAGAGAAAATTGCGGGTCTATATATAACTAAGATTCCAAAAGGAATGACAAATGCCAAGAAAAATATAGTGTCCCTCCCTAACTCATCCTTATGAGAGAATGTGATAAACATTTTTAGATTTATTCACATTCTGGATGTCTCTTATTTCATTCTTAATATTGATATTCTCATTGACATTAGTGGATTCATGATGATTATTAATCCTATACTCTGATTCGATTATTGAAGATAGGTGAATGATTAATCTTCATAATTATTTCACTAGCTAGGATATGAGGTTTATATTGATCTCTTATAATGAATCATCTTAGACATGTCATATTTATATTTGATACATTATGATTTATGTGGATGAAGTTATAACCTTGACTATTATAATGATTAGACTTATATTGGTGATATATATGCACTCGTTATTCGTGTCTGGATTATATTGGTTATGAGGATATGATGGCATCTTACTAATGCTAACCCCACTTCATGATTATATTGGATGAGATGATGATATGGTTGTCGTGATTGTCTTACCATTGTATTCATGACAGAGACGATGTCATATCACTCATTAAAAGCATGCTATAATTTTGTGATTCTCTTCACTTGTCTAGTTATTTATGATATATGCAGTTGCACATGTTGTTTGGTGGTTAATGGTGGTTGCAGGGTTGCAAGTACTAGACATCAACTCCAGCTGGTCTCACAGGTCTAAGCGTATCTTTATCCCAATGGCAAGTTGATCAGAGATGATATGAGTTCCTTCTACACACTCTAGGCTTAAGTTGATACCCTTGCCAATTAGTGTCTTGACGTGTGGCATCATGTTAGTGTCATGTGGTACTTTGTTCAACCCTATGTTGGGTTGCCTTGTGAGTTGTGATTATTAATTAAATTAATAATTAATTGTTTCATATGTGTTAAAAAATAAATTAATGGACTTATATTTTATTGGTTCTCTTATATTATTATTATTATTCGATGGTTTAATGTTTATTTGAATATTTATTATTTGAGCCTTTGATTTATTTATTTATTGTTGGGTTATTTATTGTTTATCTATTTATTTATTGTTGTAATTATTTATTTGTTCATTTGCTTTATTGTTTATTTATTTATTGATTGATGGTTTATTTATTTATTATTATTTATTTACTTAACCCTTTTTATGATTGGCCCTCTTAGGAGTTGTGATTGCGGGGATATTATTAGTATTTATATTATTTTGTGGTTTAACATTTATTGGGCATTTGATTTATTTATTTTATTAATTAGCCTTTTATATTTTATTTATTGATTAATGGGCTTATTTATTATTTATTATTGTTTATTCTTTTTACCCATTTGTTTATTTATTATTTACCTTACCTACCCTCTTTTATTATTGGTTGTAAGATTTGGGTAAGTTAAATAATATTATTTTATATTTTCTTACCTTGATTTAGTGCATGGTAGGTAAGAAATATTATATTATTGATTATTTTTATTGGTGGAGATTATTGTATAGTTTTGAATGAAATATTATTTATTTTTCTTTTTGAGTTTTGTTATGGGTGGGCTTTCCTAGAGAATTTTTGGTATTGTTAAGAATTTTGATTTCTTGGAGCTTGGTTTTTTTTGGCTTGGCTGAATAGTGGATTAGATTACTCTACTTCGAATTTCATTCTCATAACTTCAATTTCCAGGTTGGAGGAATATTTTCTTGTATTGCATTTATTTAAAAAGATTGTCTACGGGAAATAGTTGTGAAATATTATTATTTATAAAGTTTATAATGTATAGTTTGGGATCATATTTCAATGGAATTTATTTAGCGAGTTTCGCTATATATGGCTTCTGGCAATTGATTTCTCTGTTTTTGGTGTATGTTTTCAATCTCTGTGTGTTTAGTTTCATGGGTATTGTATATGTATTTTGAGGGTCTTAATGCATTATTTTCCGATGCTTTGGGAGTTTTGTATCTAGTCCTTGTGAGTGGTCATATTGAGCCTTGTCGGGAAGTCTTATTTGTGATTTGTGGGAGGGCTCTTATGCATTGATTTACTCGTGGGCATTTTGATTAGTTCCTTGGTCTGCATTTATCATTGTGCTCTTATCTGTTGAGTTTCCAATGTTATTTGTTAGAATTATGTGGTTTCCAAACTTATTATATTTTTTTATTTCCATATTTTGAGTCTAAAGATAAAAGCGCTAAATCTTCTAATGAATGCATTGAAACAATGTATGTGCTGTTATCTTTGTCATATGTGCTAGAAGTATTGGTAAATGTGCTATTATTACTAATGTATGCGTCATTCTGAGGAACGAAGGCACTGTATATTTTTTCATATGAGGTAATATAATCATCAAAAGTATTAAACTATTAATTGTATGCGCTACTTTGTTGGACAGAGGCGATGAACTGTTTTGTAGATAGGCGATAATATTTAATAAATGCACTAGACTTCTCTATCTTATGTGTTTCGACCATTATTGGCTTTCTATTTTGATTTTCTCAAGTTTGTTTTTTTGTACCAAAGGCATTTGTTGATATTCTTATGTTTCACAGAGTTGGTTACTGCTCAAATTTGGCCATTTTCTTATTGTTTGGGCTTCAACAAGATGGACAATACCTTGGTGTTGAGGGATGTGTGTGTGTGTGTGTGTGTGTGTGTGGTATTGACTACAACAAGAAGGCTCATTCCTTTATGTGGAAGTTTACTTGTGGTTAGCTCCAATGAGAGGATTGTGCCTTGTTGTAGAGAATATTATTATAGCAACAAGATAGATGCCATGCTCTTGTTTATTTATCGGATTTGGCTTATTGTTGAGGCTCTTGTTTCATCTTGGTCGCATTGTGGCATTGGCCTTGTTATTATTGTATATGTGTATGTGGATATTTATGATGTTGTTGTTGAGCCTCCTTGTTGATATTTTTTATTTGTGTTTACCCTAAGGTCTTGGAACATGGTTAGGGGGAGTGGGATTCTATGTGATGGTCAGGATCATGAGAGAATAGTCTATCAAGAGATTCCTTGTAAGGATGCTTGAAGTCTAGACCACCAGGAACAGGTTGGAAGTTTTCTCGATGTAAAGAAGTGATAATCATAATAATTAATTAGTTGGGTTGGGTAACTAGGACTCACCTAAACAAGATAATTAAATGGATTTTGGTGCCCCACCTCATAGCCCTTTAGTGGAGACTTGGGATGAGCTTGGGAAGATATGGTAACTAGATAAGTCAAACTGTCTTCATTCTCTCATAGGTTGAGATGGTTCCACATGTCTATCAAGGTATGGTATTATTCCCTTCTTTGTAAGGATAACATGCAACAACATGTCTATCAGGGTGTGGAATTATTCCCATTTATGTGAGGATAGCACATGATGACACTCTTATCTACATGTGTCATTGTTCCTTATGCCATGGTTGTTGATATGCCTTTGGGAGTTTTATTTCTTTTGCTTAGCCATGTGTTGTGACTTGTGTTATTGTTATGTGGTCACTCTTTTGTGGAGTTGTCATGGTTCATGTTTTTTGGTTGTTAGGTGTCATCTTAGGTCTAGAGTGTGTGTGGGACCTTGTGTCATCTCCTAGCACTGACGTTGGTTCCTTTGGTTCCACATGGTTGGGTGATTTGATGCCTTCTTCCATTGGGATGTTTTTCATTGGATGTTGTTGTGCGTGGATATGGATTCCTTATCTCTTCAGTTATTGGATGGATTCTTGGAGCAGATTGATGTAATATGATTTATGTGTCATTCTTGAGATAACAATATTTGTAAATTGAGTATCATACATTTAATGTAAAGAATATTGATTTCTTACGTAATGAAAATAATGCAGTAGGTTGAGATCATGGTATTTGTATTGGAATATGTTATTGTAATCCTAAGTTGGTTCTATGTTGTATCTTGGATGTATTTCATTTATAGAAATATGGATTTAGATTATGATTAATTAAATTGTCATTGGAATATCCGTGGATGGAATAGAGTTTATATGCTTGATGTAAAAGAAGTTATTTTTCTTATTGTGCTTGTCTCTTGGAATGATTATATGATTGGATTTATGATGATGAGGAAATATTAGTTCTTGTTAAAGGAAATGAATTAGCTATGTTGTATGTGATGCTTAGTAATGGAATAATGGTGGTATGGTAGTGATGCATGCTAAAAAGAGCACAAGAGAACACACAAATTCAAACATTAATATGTTAGTGACAATAAAAAATGAAAGACAAATGAACCTATGATCCTAAACATGCATACCAAGAGAGATATAAAGCAAACAATGAAAAGCATACCAAAACGAAGGAAGTAAATAAACCCCCCCAAGATGCTCTCCAACATGCTCATAGTTGCTCCTCCCTTGTTCCTCTCCTCTCCAAGTTCCACATGAGTGTAGCCCTTAGATTTTTTCACTATCTATGGATGTCTTATGAAGATTCAAGATTATGAAAATAAGACCAAAAAACTATGCAAGTGTAAACAAACTACTATGAGAAAGCACCTAATTAATCTATGTTAATTTTAGCAAAAATAACAAAGCAAATGCTCCTAAATGCTCTCTCAAAATGACTATAAATTTGATGCATAAATATTTCTAGATTGTGGATCCTTTTGGAGAAGGAATGAGCTCTATTTATAGGAAAAATGGAGAAATGGATGGTTGTGATTGAGTAATCTCAACAAGGGCCAGGATTGATGGGTTTATGATCCATGTGAGGGATTTCAACCCAATCCCAAGATGACAAATGTCAACATGAGATGGCTTGAGAGGAGAGGGAAGAAGCATTAAATGCTTGAGATGACATGAAGGTTACCTTGGGAGGTAAGGTTTAGGCTTGAGTTAGTGAATAAAGCTTTTATCCAATGAATAATGCCTTTATCCAATGGACAAACTCATGTGCAAGAGTTAGTGGGGATAACCATGGTCAAAGCAATGAATGTTTGAAGAGATCCATGAGTTAAATGAGGGTTTAGTTAGAGAGAAAGCCTCTAACCATGTGGGTGAGTTGAGTTTAACCATTAATGGTTATGTAAGAGCCATAAATGGTTATGTAAGAACCATTAATGGTTTGGAAGACTTTAGGGGTTAACTTGTTGGAGAATAAAAGCCTCAAATGCTTTTCAAAGACTTTGGAGGCTTTGAGAAGTGACTTCAAGTTGCATAGGAATGTGACAATAATTAGGGGATGGGATTAGGCTAATTAGAAATGGTTTAGAAGAATCTAGAATGGGTTTAGGATGCAAGTGGGTTTGGTGGGTGAGAGAAAATAGGATTTTAATTAAAATAAAATTACTTTATTTCAACCAAATAGTGAAACTTGCATTTGTAGGAGAATGCAAAAGGGGGGGGGGGGGTAGTTTAGGGATTTAAATAAGTATTTATTTATTTATTTAAAGGAGGAAAGGGGTTAAATTTAACTAAATATGTTTTATTCATTTAATTGATTGTTAGAATGTGGTTAAATGAATTAATTTAAATAAATTGAATAATTTATTTAGTTAATAGAAGAAGAGGTTGAGAATGAATGAATTAAATATCAATTTAATTAACTATTGACTAATGGATAAATAATCAAATAAATACTTAATATTCATTTAATTAAGTGGACACATTTATGTGTCTGCATTTGCCCCTCTTTGAGATGGTGTGGTTTATTGCGTCGTTTAAAAGAAAGAAAAATAGGTATGAGAAATATACCCCCTAAATGTTAATTTAGTGGGTGGTATGCCCCCTTGAGAGATGGGCTGATTTTTTTTTGAAAAATCGGGCGATCTCTCGAAAAAGAGAAAGAAGTTGTGGGGAGCTAGAATAGAAGAAATTAGAAATAGTGGTGAAAGAATGGGAGAAGACAGAGTGGATACGAAGAAACAACAATCCTCAAAAGTACACGGGGGTCACAGTGCAAATGTAGTGTTTGTGCTTTTGATTGATACTATATAATTGATCAAAGTTGGTTGGACAATCTGGTGCAATTGATTGAATTGCCTCGGTTGAGTCAAAGCATGAAAGTTGATGTCAGTTGTTCTGTTGGACAGGATAAAGTCTGAGTAAGTGAATCAAAGTGACTTGTTGTGACATAGACAATTGATGTAATTCTCCGATGAATCCAAGGTATCTAAAGCAAAATACTTGTTGAGACTTAGACAATTGATGTAATTGTCTATTTTGATTGTGTTTGATTGGTTGATCAATTGATAATGTTTGTGTTTTAGGTTGTGTGTGGTGAATCATAGCAGCCCCGTTGAGACTAGGTCATTGTAATAAATGCCTGTTGTAGTCTAGGAATGCCATAATCGATGACCTGTTGAGACCCAAAGATAATTGATCGAAAAGTATCTGTTGATAGTCTAGGTGTGTGTGATTTGATGTACCTATGTAGATAGATTAACTTGTTGTGCTTATAGGATGACTTAGGATGGGAAACACAACCCCTCCTGTTAGAGATGGATGGTGATGAACGTGGCTTGATTGGGTTGATGGGAAATGATGCATGGTATACATTTATGATGATGACCTAGATAGGGAGGGCTTGGGAGGATTCAATGTTAGATAGAAGGTATGGTGGACCTAGGACCCATTCTTATGGAAGATGATGAAAAAATAGAGTATCCATTGTCATGACTATGTATGAATGATATGCAACAATATACATGTATGGATGAATGAAATGCAACAAAATTTAATATATACAGATGAGATGAGATGATGATCCATAGATTATTTACATTTCTTTATTTTCATCATTGAGCATGGTAGTATCAATCTTGGCCGAGGTAGAAGAAACCAAGTTTGAGCATGTAACCTGTAAGCAAGCATCTTAGACAAGGAAAGTTCCCCTCCATTTTGGTTCATGTACAAATGGTTGAGGTATACATTGTACTCAGTAAGCCATGGTGATCCATAATTGTATTTTTGCATATGATCACGTAGCTTAGTGAACTTTCCACGTAGACACCATTAATACATGCCCCAAAACTTTATTGGAACAATCCACAGACAACAAAAAAGATATTAGGAACCATCTCGGCTACTCTAATCACTTGTGGATATCTTGGAGTAGCATAGGAACCTAATATGAATAATAAATAAATAACAAATCGACCAAGTGCTTAGTAGCTTATACAAAATTTTCTTGTCAAAGAAAATGTTACTATGTCTTGTTTGTGAGCAAGGATGCATCCTTGTGAAAACAATTTTGTGTAGATGTTTTGATTGGTTGGTTTATTTGATAAGTGATCATCATTTGCGTAGCTCAAAAAAATTTTGTTTGGTGTCTATTGAGATGTGTATGTACAAGGAATAATATTCTTTGCAATTTTTTTGATTGGTTGTTGATGTTTTTGTCATGTTTTTGGATTTTGTGAATGTTTTGAATGTTTTTGGTATTATTTCAAGACATTTTACAAATGTTTTGGGTTTTTCAAGGATTTTATGAATGTTTTTGATATTATTTCAAGATGTTTTTGAATGATAAACTTAATGAATCACAAGCAATGGAGAATCCACTTCCATCAGTAGGTTTAAGAACATTTGCCCCCAGTTAGATGTCGCTATGAAAGCGTGATGTGAGACACATGAAGTAATAATCTGTTGGGAGATCAATAACAAGCCATGGTATAAATAATGGGTGAATGGATGCAATGGATGTGATCACAACAAGTCTGATAGGCAATAGAGTCATAGCCCTTTATGAATGGCGTTTGTATAAGATAAAGATGATCAAAGCGTCTGGTTTCAGGAATGATATATCTTGTATAAGACTTGATCAAAACTTCTGGTTTCAGGAAAGATACATCCTGTATAAGACTTGATCAAAATGTCTGGTTTTAGGAAAGATACATCCTATATAAGACTTGATCAAAATGCTTGGTTTTAGGAAAGATACATCCTGTATAAGACTTGATCAAAACGTCTAGTTTCAGGAACGATATATCCTGTATAAGACTTGATTAAAATGTCCGGTTTCAGGAAAGATACATCCTGTATAAGGCTTGATAGATGATAGTTGGAATAATGATGAAGATATGAAAATGAAGAAAGATTCCATGATGATGTGATAGATATGCATGTGGGGGATGCAATGATGAATGTGACTAGATGATGATGATGAGATGTATCTTGAAAATGAGATGTATGATAATGATAATGATGTGATACTAATGCAAGATTAAAATGATATGCAACTAAATGCAAGTTTTAAAATGATATACAACTAAATGATCACTTTAATTCTGTTCTTGTCTTGCTATGTGTTTGGTCCAATGTTGAAAACCCTGAAGGCAAAATGCCCTCAGTGAGGTCAAGATTTTGCCCCTTGCTGTTGATACTACTTTGATATGAATATGTACACTGATCACCAAGCCATGGCGGGATACGATTTGGACAACTAATTCAGATAAACCAAGGACAATGACTATGCTAAGTATGTCCAGGATTGATAAGCATTTGTGAATTTATGGTGATGGCTCAGATGGGTGGATATGATATGTAGAATGTGATCTATGAAACATGTACTACCATAAATTGATAAAAATAAGGCTAACTTAGAACAAAATCCAGTAGTCATACTAATCTATGTCATTGTTTTGATTTGTTCGATGATTGATAAGAATGTCTGGTTTCAAAGAGTGAGTACCTTGTATAAGACCGATCTATCTGGTTTCGAGTGTACCTATCCCTATATAAGACATGTTGATGTTGATGTTGATAGATGGATTGATTATCAAGACTCAATGATTGATAGGAATGTTTGGTTTCAAAGAGTGAGTACCCTGTATAAGACTAATCTATCTAGTTTCGAGTGTACCTATCCTTGTATAAGATATGTTTGATGTTGATGTTCATTTCGAGTGATGAATTGATTAACAAGACATGTGATTAGTTTTATTGCAGAATTTGAGAGTTTTCTTGTTGTTGAATTGATGGATGGGCCATGTGTTCATGCTTTGAATTGATGTGATAAGGGATATGGATTAGAGGATATGGATGACGTGAAGCAAGAGCATAGATAGCACTAGATGATAGACACTATGAATAGATAGGATTGATGATATGGATTAGAGGATATGGATGAGGTGAAGCAAGATCATAGATAATGATGAATTTAGATAGGGTAATGGATATTGGAGGAAGGATAATGGGAGATATGGTAGGAAGAATAGAGTGGATGAAATTTTCCCCCAAGCATAGAGGTCTCCATTTGCAAAAAAGGCAATATGTAGGATTTTCACAACATCTAGCACTACCCGAATAAGTGTTCTTGAACTTTTCAAAGATAGAGACCCAACCCACACTTAGAACCTCCAGAAAATTCAACTGAAAATTTCTAGAAACTGGGAAGTAGACTCAAAAGAGAAGAAGAATCCCAAACTAGATCAAGGTATTTAGTCTTTGATTACCCATGTGTGTGCAAGTGGGTTCATTCTAGCTCATATGATTGTTGTAATCTTCAGAATCCAGCATGGCTAGCTACATAAGTTGCACTGACTTCAAAAGCATTCTAGATAGAGCCTTGCTGCTAGCAAGTGTCCATAGCCTTGACGAGGTTATCATTGTAATCTCACAAATATTGCTCCATTTCCAGCCAGACGTCCATAACCTCGATGGAGTTACTTGCATGTTCCCATAGCCAAACATTTTGATATTGCTTTTTTTTTTTCTCTCATGCTTTTTGATGTTTTGACATTTCTTTTTGCTCTTTATTTTTCTTGCATTGGCTTGTAAGTGATGAAACTTACATGGTTCAGATAATTACAGTGGCGCTGAAGCAAGATTTTAGATTTTTCACTAGCCATGTCTTCAATTAAGAGATCACAATGATATAGAGAAATCGATTAAGTGTATGACATATAGTAATCAAAAGATGTCAGTACCTATAATACCCTAAAATTGGTCACCTAAACCATGGGCCCCTAATCTCGACAACATCACCAAAGTCACCTAAACTTGAGATATTATTTCCTCTTCTAAATTGAGGGAACTTGAAATCAGAAAAGCAAGTAAATGAATTATTAATCATTCTCTAAAATTGGAACTCAAAGCTATTGAGAAAATAAATTCAGTTGCATTGAAAAGACTTTTTTCTTGAATAAATCAAAGAAATATGCATGGAATTAATTGAATTATATCTCCAATGCAAACTCAAACTTATAATATGAATGCAATTCAATCCAACTATAATTGGAATCTATCTCAAGGTTAACTGAATTTGATCTCTCAATTATTTCAATTATCCAAAATTGTGCTTTTTCTTGAATAATCTCAACCACTTATTGCTAATTGATCTTGACCGTTGGTCTCTCTTGCGATTCTCTATAAATTCAACCTTCATCTCTCACTCAAAACACCCTGGAGATTTATTGTTATTATGCAGTTTTTGCTTTGGAGTCATTGAAGATATTGTGCTTGCTTTTTTGAGATTATTGCATCTTAGCTTTTCTTTTTGCATATTTAGTTCAATTATGATTGCTTGAATTCATATAGCTTACTATTCATTAATCTAGCATAATATTGCATCCATTTAGCTTAATATCATGCTCATATAGATTCAATCCTTCATCTTGGTATAATCTAGTCACTGGTATTGCTTATACAAATTTGAGAGCAAGTCTATACTCACATCTTTTAGAAGGCAATTGGTCGATTTGTGATGGTTTTATTATTCATGCTTATATTTTTCTAACCATACATGTAATGACTTAATTGAAGTGTTGTGTCTTACAGCTTATAGATACTTATTCCACTTTTCACACACACATTTCTGGCACCCACCGTGGGGTAGAAGACTACATCTTTCGGCCTCGAAGACTAACTTTTTCTTATTTTTATTTTTTTTAGATTTTCGTCCATACAGTTACTGCGAAATATCATATGAGATTTCTCACAGTGCCGAATGACAAACTGCAAGTATCATACAATCTCATATGAATTATCGTATGACTCAGTGAGAATAGTCATACGATATTCTGTGTTTTTGGGTTAAAAGTAGATTTCATTCTTCAGGTTTTCTTATTCAATTTCTATCATACTAACGCTGACCCTAGCTTGTTGTTTGTCTGTTTGAGGAATTTTCACAGCCTAATCAGTTTTTGCAGAACGCTTGTCGAAGAATATTCTTGTCAAACAAAGACAATATGACTACTGATTCATTGTCTTTGCAGGTTGCCTGAGGAGATTCAAGTAAACATTGTGTATTCTTTAAATTTATTTTTAGACACCTAAATTGCTATCTGGTTAATGAACAAATCTGTCTTTCATGTTTTAAGAAAATTTTGAGAGGTAGGAAAGTATGCTCTTATTTGCATAGACAATAAAAAATCCAGATCCTTGAGGCTTTTTCTAAGTTTGAGATTTATGTACCTTTAGTGGGCTTGCCCTCCCGAGGAACCTATAAGGCCAAAGTCATTAAGGCTGGTGAGAGGGGAATGAACCAAGTGGGAATGACTAGCACCAAGTACTTCAACCCCCTATAAAATAAAGATGATTTGATGAAAATCAAGTCAATGGCAGTGCTCAGGAATAACTCTCTTCTATACCTTCGGGTATATCAAACCTTGGTTTTCAAGGCTAGGAGGCCTCTTAATTGAGTTTATACCTTGACATGCTGAACAAAACCCTTACTAGTTCCAATTAATATTAGAAGCTACCCAGTTCACCTCCGAAAGGGGGGATAATATTTGTGCAAGAGAGATAGTAACTCTCCCAATATACTTGCCATTTTGTGCCCCCATTAGCATTTGGAGTTGGCTAATACGACATTAAGAATCCATTGGGTGAGACTCAGTATCCGTATTCTAATTAGCTATTGGGTGTGTACTTGAGTCTGCAAGCAAAGGTTTTCTTCTCTCACCAATTTCCATAGGGTTAGTGTGTTGTGACTAAAGTCATTATACATATTGCATGTTTACTATGTTTTTATCCCTGAAACTAAAACTGAAATACCAAAACTGGAGAAAATAATAAACAACTCAGTGGTCAAAACTCTGTTCGTGTCAAAAACTAGTCTATCTTAGTCAAAACTCTGTCCGTGTCACAAACTAGTCTACATCAACTATCAAAAAAACTCAGTCCATCTCAAAATTGGTCGTCGTCAGTCTTTGAAAACCCTATCTATCAGAATTTTGTCTCTATCCAGTAATCTATTGTATGAGTCTTCTAATTTATTGTCCTGATACATAACTGTTGTCGTTCGAAATTTCATCAGGTCTTATAGTTTGTCGTCTGGGTCCTTATTCTGTGTCATACGAAATTTGATAAACTGTCATCCTGCTTGGGGAATTATCGTCTGATCTCTGTTCTTGTGTCATATGAAAAAACATTACATTCATTAGTTTTTCATCTGAGGTATACCCATATGTCATGCAAACATAAGCAGCAACTCATATGAATTTTTTTTTTTATCATCCTAAAGCTATTAAACTATCGTCTGGTCTTGTAAAACTTGTCGTACGAATCTCTAATTTTGTCAATCTAGAATAGTCAAACTTGCCTAAAACAGTCTACAATGAGCATAAAACTGGTTAACATCATTCTGAGCATAAACAAATCTAAACAGTGCACTTCTGCCATTGTGTTGCATGATTTTGTTGATCATCCTTCAGCTAGTTCAATTGACCATTTATCAAACTTAAGTTACTTAGATCACATCTTACACATGATATATCATTCCTGAAACTAGATTGAGTCTTAGTCACTTCTCTTAAATCAAACTAGGTAACTTAGATCACGTCTAACACAGGATAGATCTTTCTTGAAACTAGACTGAATCTTAGTTGCTTCTCAATCGATACGTTAAACAAACAACTAGCTCCAAATTTGATCTTGACTTCTGCATCACAAACAACTTTAGGTCACATCAGTAAAAAAAATGCCTATTCAAACCAGAAGTTCTCGTAAGAAAGATGCCAAAGGTAAAGGACCATCCTTTTCATACCAGGATAATCCATTTTACATAGAGGATCCTGTTGCTAATAAACCTTCATCATCAGATATACTAGTTTATGATCAACCTTTGTCTCCCATCATATCTGGAACAAAACAAGAAAGAAAAGCTGCTAAACACAATACTTATGATGATCTCAGTATCTAGGCTACTGATAGTGATTCCTCATCGGATGAATCTGAAGTCTCCGAACCTACCGAAACTGATATTCATAAATGTCAAAAGGATAAAGATTTCTGAAAAATGATGAAGATTATCATGGCTAGAGAAAAAGAAGACTATTTTCTAGAACTAGCAAAGCAAGACACTAAACTTCCTACTGGTTATAACGTCGAGGACCTCATCACTAAAGAAGAAGAGACACACTTAGCAATGGTAAATAAATAATTACAAGTGTTACGAACTGAGATCACATAACTAAAAAACAAGGATAAATCATCAAAACAATAATCTCTGGACACGATATGCCCTTTCCATTTGATAAAAACCTTTACATGCCTTCATTTGATAAAAACCTTTACATGCCTTCATTTCCTTCAAGAGTGGAGATTTCAAAATTTGACAAATATGATGGCAACTCAGATCCTCAAGACCATGTCAGAGAATTTTGTGCTTTATGTATGGAGTTCATGCACAAACAAACCTATCTGATGCGCCTTTTCCCGAGAATTTTAGGAGGGAAAGCTATGGAATGGTTTTCAAGCCTACCTATGGGAATAAAAACTTTTGAAGAATTAATCCAACTGTTTCTATAACAATATTCCTATAACATTCGTCACCCAGTCACTATGATAGAGCTTTGCAATACCAAACAGAAAATAGGAGAGCCCTTTCTCACTTTCCTCCAACGATGGAGAAAGACGTTCTCTAGATATTCACAGCCTATTCCAGATTCTGAAAAGATGGATATCTTCGTCAACAACTTGATCCCTAGATTGAAATATAGTATCCAAATGCAAGTATACCCTTCATTCAACAAAATGGTAGACAGTGCCCTCATAATGGAAGATGTGCTTATAAAGAAAGGTGATATCTCACTTTGGAAAGAAACACAACAAGGTTCTACTTCCAAAGAAAAGAACAAATATTGGAAATATGGCAGAGACAACAATAGAAATGTTGTTAATGATGGAGTGGTAGACACTGTTAAAGCAAAATCAAAATCCACGATATTTAACTTGGCTAGTGGCACACAAGCACTCAAAGCAGCTGAAACTGCAGCAAAAAATCCTCCGAAGAAAGTAAAAGAGTGGTTTAAAGAGAAACCTTGGCTGTCGAAACCTAAACACTTTCAAAACTTTATTGGCAAATGATCTGATAACCTTACCAGACAATTCTAGGGCATATGATCTAGAAGTTAAACCAAAATGGTGGAGAGAGAACGAATACTATGAATACCATTGAAACAAAGGTCATAACACAAACAATTGCATGAAGCTAAAGCATGAGATTCAAGATCTCATCGACGCTGGCAAAATTGTTGTTGGAAATCACACAACTAATGCTGATCTAAAAGATTTTAAAGATCCCTTACTTGTTTATGAACAAGGTGATTCTTCAAAGTCAAAAGGAGGTGCCAAAGTCAATTACACCTATACTAGCAATGACAATGTGATTAACATGATTGAGTCTTCCCAACCTGAATATTGCAATGTGATCATAGTCAAAGATAAACAAAACTAATCACAAAATGCAAATGTTGTGACCCGCGCTCAAAAGAAAGTCACTCTCGAAGGAGCTAGTTCTTCAACTCTTGCTCAAACAACATCAAACCTACCAAGTTCTTTGAACAATGAAACAGATACAACCATGGCTAAATCCAAACATCTAGCTTCATCATTCTCTCTTGGTTATAGCAATGTCGAACAATTGAAAAGAATGAAGGCTCAAATATCCATCTTTAAATTGCTCAAAATCTCTTATGCTCATAAAGAGATCCTGGACAAAGCGTTGCTCACTACTAATGTCCCAAAATATTAAGATATCGATTGATTTCAATCTATGGTGGGTCACCTGACTTTGCCTCATTATCTTACTTTCTCTAAAGAAGATGACAACTCACTGAATCACCCACATAACCATCCATTGCACATTAAAGCTATGATCCATAAACATTGAGTTAAACTCATTTTGACAGATGGAGGCACTGGGTTGAAT
Organism: Cryptomeria japonica; assembly: GCF_030272615.1. NCBI lineage: Eukaryota > Viridiplantae > Streptophyta > Pinopsida > Cupressales > Cupressaceae > Cryptomeria > Cryptomeria japonica. Next base: position 409,399,516 of record NC_081405.1, on the reverse strand, counting down.
ATTTTTACCTATAATCTACTTACACAGCTGGGCTTTTATGAATATTTCATTGATTCGGCTAAGAAAATAACAATCAAAGCTTATGATGAAGAAGAAAGAACCTCTAAAGGTCTAGTACTATTACCAATCAGGGTAGGACCTATAGAAAGAGATGTTATTTTCTAGGTGCTTGATCTTCCTCTGTTATACAAAATCTTACTGGGTAGGCCATGGATTCATGAAATGAAGGCAGTTCCATCTACATATCATCAATGCTTAAAATTTCCTTATAACGGAGTTGAAGTAAATATTCCTGCTGATACAAACTCCCTATGTAATCCATTGACAAAAAGTGTTGATACCTTTGTCCCTCATAATAGAGAAACCTCTATAGCTGAAAGTTCAAAAACCTTGATGAAGTACTTAGAAAAGAAATTGAAAATCATAAATACTGGTATGGATGGATACAAGATAGAACCAATCCTTTCATTAATCTCTCTTCCTCCATCACCAAGACAATCAAGAAAACCATAAGAGGTTATGAAGCCACAAACTTCCACTCCAAATTTCATATATAATAGTCTCTTTGTACAATCCTCTACTTCCCTTGTAGATGAACTAGAAGAGGATGGTGTTCTCAAATGGCTTATCAAAGAAGATAGTGAAAACAAAGAAGTAAGACATTGTGAGATTTCTCCGACACAATATGGTCTAGGATATAAAATCATTCAACGCATGGGATATTCAGGTACTAGTCCTTTGGGAAAAAATCAAGAAGGTATTATTGAACCTGCAAACTAAGTCTATAAATAACAAAGCTGGACTAGGATACAATCTAGGAAAGACATCAGACTAGAAACATACTTCCCATCATCAGTCTAAGTGGAGGAAAAAGATACTACCTTCAACATCATAGGAAGTAAATACTCAACAGACTCAAGAAGAGTATGAAAAAGAACAAGAAGAACTAGCAATCAAGAGAGAGGAAACATTCAATAATCAAGTTCCAATGGTATCAACTACAACATTACAAGGAGTAGAAATTCCAGAGGATATGAGAGAAGAGGTAGAAAGAATTAGAGAATTGTTTGCACCACTAAAAATTCCAGTCACATACACTGGTAGACAACAAGTAGAAGATTCAAAAACTGACTTGAATGAGTATGAATGGGGTCCAAATCATCTCTCAGATACATCTAGTACAAAAACTCTAGAAGAGTCTAATCATATCACAAAGGACACACAAGAGCTGATACGCTTAAAACTAAAAACAGAGATAGAAGAAATCAAACTAAAAAGACAAGCAGAATATGAACAAAAGCTAAAAGAAGGAAGAACACAAGAAAATTCTTCACCTACTATGTCTCCCTCTAATAGGATAGAACAAATCGAGTATGGAACTACACAAGAAGAATTGGAAGCTACAGAAACAAAACCAGTCATTAGTCCAGAGGAAGTTGAATGGAGTAGAAGACATAAATTCACAGAACCATCAAGGTTATGTCAAGAGGTATGTTAGATACAAGTGATAAATGAACCAAATCATGAAGGAACTTGCAGCATCAAAGATGTAGGTATTGACACTATACATACATTCACTTAATCACTTGAAGATGAGTCACACACTTCATCCTATGACTCTGATGACTCTAACAACAGTCCTATTGATGACAATACCTATTCAGCATCAAACTCTGACTCCTCTATCACGGATGTCGAGAATCTATCTACTGATCTTGTTACTATCGAACCATGATATGTAGTCTAGTCTGGCATAAAAAATGGTGCTATGAGTAGGTCTAATGGATTTGGTCAACTAAATATTAACATGCACTTCAATGATCATGTTGTGACTATTCTTGGTCTCGAGACATTTATGCAAGGTAGTCCTCTAGAACTCAACTTGTCGGTCCGAAGTTATGATGATAATACCATGAACTCCCTCTAACTTGTTCAAACTTTATCCTTGGTACATCTTGAACTAATTGATTGTAGTCTCCAAAACCAACCTATGAATGTACCTATCTTTGCCAATGACTACACATTAGCCTACTACCTTAATGTAGTTGAACCAATGGACTCTTCCACTAGCAAACATAGTAAGAACATATCTAAAATAGATATCAAGTATCTTAGTCGAAAAATCAAAAAAGAAAAAATATAAGATCTGATGGCGAAAACCACATTGTGGCAGTGTCATAGTCAAATATAGAAAAAATAAAGGACATACCTAAGGGTGAAAACCTCTCTGAGGCACTCAAAGGTGAGATACTTGATATACTGCCAAGTCACTTCCAAGAAAAGTCTTCTATATTGATTGAACCAACTCAACCAGTAAATATTGGGAGTCAAGAGACACCACATATCATCCACTTAGCTCAATCACTATCAGTAGAAGAGTTAAAAGATTTCAGGAGTCTATTTTTAGAAAAAAAAGATCAACTTTACATGGACATACTCTGATATGCCAGGCCTCAATCTCAATCTTATCATGCACCATCTTTCTATTACACGAGGAGTTAAAGCAGTCAAGCAAAAACTCCGCAAGATGCACCCTCATGTGGCACTGCTAGTCAAGGCTGAGCTAGAAAAATTGCTAACAATTGGATTTATCCGAGCTATAGACTATGCAAAATGGATTTCAAACATACTACCTGTATCAAAGGCAGACAAATTCATTAAGGTTTGCACAGACTTCAAAGATCTCAACAAAGCATGTCTGAAAGACGATTTTTCATTGCCTAACATTGATAAGGTAATGGATATGAGATGTACTCACTAATGGATGGATTCTCTGGTTATAATCAGATCAAAATAGCTCCTGGGGATCAATAAAAGACAACTTTCACCTATGCATGGGGAACCTTTTGTTGGAACGTTATGTCATTTGGGCTAAAGAATGCAAGAGAAACTTACCAAAGAGAGGCAACTACTATCTTTCATGATATGAAGCATAAAAACATGGAAGATTATGTTGATGACACTTTAGTAAAGACTATGAAGAGATCCACACATATTCAAGAACTAGGTCTCATACTAGATAGAATGGAAAAATTCAAGCTTCAACCAAATCCTAAAAAGTGTGCATTCAGAGTGACATCTAGGAAATTACTTGGCTACATTATTTCAAAGAAAGGAATTGAGGTTGATCCTAAGAAGGTCCAAGCTATAATGGAAATGCCACCTCCAAAGAATATTAGTCAAATGAGAAGTTTACAAGGACGTCTGTAGTCAATCAGACACTTTATTTCTCAGCTAGCAGATAAGCTCAACCCTTTACTAAAGTATTAAGGAAAGGAGTAACATACAACTAGGATCAAGAATGTGAACAACACCTTCAACAAATCAAAGAATACTTGTCTAATCCACCAATACTGATGCCGCCAATTCAAGGTAAAGCATTTATTCTATACATATCGACTACTGATTCATCACTGGGGGCACTTCTAGCACAACATGATGAAAATAAAAAAGAGAGAGATATATATTATATCATCAGAACCTTGGTATCTTATGAAATGAACTATACTATAATAGAAAAATCATGTTTGGCATTAGTCTTTGCATCACAAAAATTGAGATACTACATATTAGCACATTCCATCAAGCTAGTAGCTAAGATTGATCCGCTTAAATATCTTCTCAACAAAGAAACACTTACAGGAAGATTGGTTAAATGGGTCATGGTTCTTACAAAGTTTAATATTGAATATATAGAATGCAAAGCCACCAAAGGACATGTAATTGTAGATCAACTTGCCGATGCTCCACTTGAAGACACTCAACCTCTGCATATATAATTTCCAGATGAATCAATCATGCACCTTACTCAACAATCATGGAATATGTTCTTTGATGGGTCTTTCACTCAACAAGGTTCTGGGGCTGGAATACTTTTTATTACTAAAAAATATTCAATCCCGAAGGCTTACAAGATTCTTTTCCCTTGCACAAACAACATTGCAGAGTATGAAGCTTTGGTAAATGAGATCAAGCTGGCTATTGAATGGAAGTTTATTGAATTACACACATATAGAGATTCTCAGCTAATCATCAATCAAATCAATGATACATATCAGACTCAAGATAAGAAACTAATGGCTTATAAGAGAATGGTGGATGATCTCAAGAAAGATTTTACTTTTGTATCATTCCAGTAGATTCCCAGATCTACAAACAGAGCAGTAGATGCTATGGCCACCTTGGCATCTATACCAGAGTTAAAAGAATTTAATTTTCGCTTTGAATTCCTAGTGGAAGAGTTATATTATTGATGTAGAGGTCGGCAGGGGAAGCATAATTAATCCCTAAATCCAACCTTTTGCAGATGATCAATCCCTTTGTTCACTCCGACCTAGTGAACAATGTCTCCTTCCTTAGCATGATAAGGCTAATGGCTGACAAGCCAAATTAGCAAAAAGTGGAAATACTCGAACCCTTTGATTTAGGGAGTGGATAGTGTTCCCCTATCTTGGTTCAGACTTGTTTTGATCAACCAAATTTATCCCCAATAGCTCCTAGACCCACAACACCCAAGTGCTACTATACTGTCATACCAAACTGAATTCAGCTTGTAGCCCTCCAAACACTATTTTCTGCAAACCAGCCTCAACTTCTCCAAAGGATGAAGAAAAAAAACTTCAGATTTGAATACCCTTTATCGAGTACTTTCAAATTCCAAAAGGACAGGCTCCAACTCCTTTTGTACACCTCTGAATTCCTCTTGACCAAATAGGCCTAATAGGGGTAACTAGGTCTGGTCCTCAAGCAACAAACTACAAATGAATTCACAAGGCTAAACAAACATTACGTTCAGGTCTAAGGATTCTCCTACGCACACAATCCAACCTTGGATTGGTTCAGTCCACTCTCAGAGTCCTTCTGCACTCCTACTTCCTAAATTCCGAGACCAAGCACATGGGCATGCTTGGCCTAGGGTATGGTGTGGAACCTAAGTATTGACACTTCCTAGGCTGCAACTACCAATGTCCTAATGTACATTTCTATAACTTGAACTCCCCTAATGGCCATTGTGGTCCAATGCAGGAATCTCAAGTTAGAGCCATTGCTAGATGAAACCTTGATTTCACTTCACCCTGGTTGTCAGACTAGAACAGAAGAATTTCTGACTCAGATGTGTCCACCTAGACCCTAAGCCAATTGAAACCAAATGGAACTACACAATTCTAAACATTCATGCCATGCCAAGTCCTATCAATGCAACTTATTGATTTCTTTTTCAACACAAAAGATGTTTTGAGAAACCTGCAACTATATTTATGTCCACACCAATAGATCAGCTACATTTGTTGAATCAATCTATTCCCATTGGAAATGATTCAAACATGTTCAAATAGGTCTCCACCAACATCCTCAACCAAAATTCAAACCGGCCTAGCCTTTGGGAGGAGTTGGGAGACCAAATTCCTATTCGGTTACATTTTCTGGCAGTTGGTAACTTCCATCAGGTCATCGACATAGGTCAAAAACATTACCTTTGATGCCCAATGAAATGCTTTACAATCATGCAGTTCTATCGAGCCATCAGTTTGACTCAAAAATAGTCATCTTAATGTCTGATCACAAACTCTTCTAGTGGTGTGCTCCTATCAGGTCTTCAAAGTAGCTCAAAAACTCTCCACCCGATGTCTGATGAAATTTCCTCAAGGTGGTGCACTTTTCCATCGGCTCTTCGGGATAACTTAAACACTGCTTTGCCGATGCTTGATAACTAGTGTACACAAGTCTGCTTTTCCATCGGGTCATCGGGATGACTTCTAGATAGTTTCTCTGATAGTCGACACCAAAACTCCAAGTGTGCTGACTTATCAGGTCATCGGGGTAAGTCAGGATCCTTGACTTCCGATCCCTGATGCCAACTCCTCCCATTTTCTACTCCATCAGGTCATCACGAGTGAAGAAAAACAACTACACCGATACTCAATGAAAACTCCTTCAGAATGTCTCCCCTCCATCAAGTTATCAGGTGGTGCTCAAAACAACTACACCGAAACTCGATGCAAACTCTTTAAGAAGGTGACTCTATCGAGATAAGTTATGCTGATAGTGCAACTTTTACAACTTTTTTCAACATTTGGTCTATTGACCATTTATGCATTTTCCTGCACTCCAAAGGTTTCCAAATGAACCCTAAGCACACAAGACACATAAAATTGACTCTTCCTAGTCTACCATAGATCCGTTGACCAAGTTTGACCAAGTGGTTTATAGGTGTACCAACTTGATAATTGGTCTTACAAAAATGGATCTTTATTACAACAAACATGAAAAATGGAAAATGGGCTTCATTGTTGGGGTGCTCCTACACCATACTCCCCCTGTTGCTTTCAACTCAAGTTCCTACTTGAGAGTAGTTCTTGCAATGTGGTGCCATTCTTGAGGATTGTCTGCTCATCCATCCAAGTGACATTTAAGTCTGGTAAACCTCTCCACTTGACCAGATATTCCTTGTAGGTGTTCTTCCTAGTATGTTTTACCACTTTAGTGTCCAACACTTTCTCCAACTAGAGTGGTTGGCTAGGTAGAAGGTCCTTCAACCATTCAACTTGTTCATCATCATCTTCCTACAAAGAATTGTTATCACCCGCAATACTCCTGAATGGAGTAAGATCACAAACATTAAAAATAGGAGAAATAGCAAGATTAGGTGGTAGAGAGATTTCATATGCATTATCTCCAAACTTATGGATGATTTGGAAAGGACCAATCATCCTCATTTGCAACTTGGTGTACTTGCCTTTAGGAAACCTACCTTTGTTCAAATAAGCCCACACTTGATCTCCTATTTTGAAACTGACATATCTTTTTCTGTGATCTGCATGTAGCTTATAGTTCTCTGCAGTAGATTTCAAAGTCTCCTTCACCTGTTCATGAACTTGTTTGATAAACTCTGCCAAATATTCTCCTTGGGCACTTGATTTGAAATCATTTGGTAGCTCTCTTAACTCCATCACCCCTCTAGGATGAATACCATAGTTGATCTGAAAAGGAGTTTTTCCAATGCTCTATTAATAGTATCATTAAATGCAAATTCTGCCTATGGAAGAATTGAATCCCAAGCTTGTGCATACTGCTTGGTTAGACATTTGAGTAGGTTTCCAAGAGACCTATTTATGAATTTAGTCTACCCATCTATCTAAGGATGGTAGGCAGAACTGAAAGACAAATTTGTGCCTAACTTCTTCCAAAGAGTTCGCCAAAAATGGCCTTGAAACTTTAGATGTTTGTTTGAGATGATTGAGGAAGGCAATCCATGGATTCTAACAACTTCCTTAAAGAATAAATTTGCAATGTGAGATGCATCATTTGTGGACTTGTAGGGTACAAAATGTGCCATTTTACTAAATCTGTCTACAATGACAAAAATGTTGTCAAACCCTTGTCTTGTCCTAGGCAAACCCATAACAAAGTCCACACTCACAACTATCCCTCTTTGAACAATAAGCCATTCTAAACCATATATTCAGAATACAAAGTGTGATATGCATCAGAAAGAGTAATGCAAACCTCATATATCCCACCAAAACCTGCATCACCTTTGTATAGGTCTTTCAGGGCATCTATCCCAATACTTTGGATCTGAACCTCTTGCACTAAATGGACTCTCCTACTAAGTGCATCTGCCACTTTGTTTTGTGTTCCCTTCTTTTGTTTTATAGTGAAGGTATAGTCCTGCAGCTGCTCAACCCACTTCATATGCTTGCAACTTAGTTTCTCCTATCCATTCAAGAAGCTTAATGCATGGTTGTCAGTGAAAATAATAAAATCTTTAGGCAAAAGATAATGCCTCCACTTTCTAAGTGCTTTCACAATTGCATATAGTTCCAAGTCATATGTACTATACTTTTTTTTAGCTTCATTAATTTTTTTAGAAAAGAATGCAACCGACCTACCTTATTGGCTAAGGACTGCTCCAATTGCCAAATTACTTGCATCTATTTCTACTGTGAATAGTTTAAATCAGGAAGAGTAAGAATAAGAAATTGTGCCACTCTACCTTTCAGGTATTCAAATGCTTCCTCTACTTTGGTTGTCCATCCAAACTTTACCTTTCTTCCTCCCTTGATGGTGTCAAGGAGTGGTGCACATATGTGACTAAATTTTTTAATGAATTTCCTATAGAATGTTCCTAACCCATGAAAGCTTCTCACTTCTCTTGGTGTCCTTGGTGTTGGCCAAGTCAAGATGGCATCTACCTTCTCTGGATCCATCTTCAAAGTACCTTTGGATATCACAAATCCCAAATATATTAGTTCTTCCTGCATGAAAACATATTTTTCTAGATTTATCAACACTTTCTGTTCATGAAGTCATTTTAAGACTTGACTGAGATGTTCCAAGTGTTCTACCTTGGTCTTACTGAAAACAAGTATATCATCCAAATATACAACCACAAACTTTCCATTGAACTCCTAAATAACTTCATTCATGAATCTCATGAATGTGCTAGGTGCATTACTAAGGCCAAATGGCATGACAAGCCATTCATATAATCCCTCTATGGTTTTAAATGCAGTTTTCCACTCATCTCCTGGTGTTATCCGGATCTGGTGATAGCCTAATTTAAGGTCTATCTTTGAAAAGTAACATGCACCTCCTAACTATCCATTAGATCTTCAATCCTTGGGATTGGGAATCTGTATTTAATTGTGATTTTGTTCACTTCCCTAGAATCGGTACATAGCCTCCATTTGCCATCCTTTTTAGGGGCTAATACACTAGGGACTGCACATGGGCTCTTACTCTTTTGAATCAACCCTTTATCCAGTAGATCCTGGACTTGTCTTGAGACTTCCACAGTCTGATCAGAGGTAAGCTTATAAGCTAATTTGTTAGGTAGTGAAGCACTAGGTATGAAGTCAATGTGATGACATACATCTCTTAAAGGTGGTAGGGCATCTGGCATGTCTCCTGCAACTACACCTTTGTTAATGTCGAGAAGTTATTGCACTTCTTTGGGTACCTCCTTAGGGTTTTCCTTCTCCTTAGGCTTAAAGATTAAGGCCCTTTGGCTTCTTTTATGGTTTCTACCATCTTCCTTTCTCTTACCAATAATACCATTGGTTCTTTTTGCTTTTCATTCCTCAAGTCAGGCAGTGGTTTCATGGTGTATACATTTCCATCCTTGTTAATGGTATACGTGTTTTTCATCCCATCATGTTGTACCTTGAGGTCATACTGCCAAGGGAGACCTAACAGAAAATGACACGCATCCATGTCTACAACATCACATAGTACTCTATCCTTGTATTCTTCTATAGAGAAATCGACCCATGCCTGTTCATTTATGAGGGTTTGTTGGCCTTTGTTAAGCCAAGATACATGGGATGGGTTGGGATGGGGCAACCTTAGAAGTTTGAGTTTGTCTACCATTTCTTTAGACACTAAATTCTCAGTTGAACTAGAATCAACAACGAGTTTACATACCTTATCGTGGCTCTTGCAATGAGTCTTTAACAACGTCTTCCTTTGTGGTGGTTCTTATGGTGCTAGTGTCTTCAGTAATGTCCTATTCATCATTAGGCATACTCCTCCTTTTCGATCCAAATCCTTTGAGGGTGAGTGAGAAATTTGTGCATCCTCCTAGATCAAGTTTGTTCTCCTATCCCCTTGTGTGCTTGATCCTGTCTTCTTCGGACATCTATTGGCATGGTGGCCTGTTTGGTTGCAATTAAAGCACCTCATAGGGCCTCCATTTCTCCCACTAGATCTGCCTCTGCTATGGACCTCCTACCTCTATATCCACCTCTAGAACTACTCTCTCCTTGTGAGTTCTCTTGATTTGACTCTCCTTGGGGTCTAAAGTTCTGTCCCTTTCCACTAGACATTCTCGTACCTTTGTTATTGAAGTCCTTTTTGCCTCTGCCCCTGCTGTTCTGGTCTTGCCTCCTCTTTAGATTTTCATCAACCTTCAGTGCCAATTGATAGAACTTTTGCACTGTCTTAGGGTTGCAAAGGTTCAGTTCATCTTGAATGTTTATTCTTAGGTTGTTCGGGTATCTAGCTACCTTCTCAGTTTCACCTTCCACTGTCTTGGATTTCAAACATAGCCTTTGGAATTCCTCAGTATAGCTATTGACATCCATCTCCTTTTGTCTCAAGTTTTTTCTCTTTTTATGAAGTTGTACTTCATAATATTAATGTACATAAGCTTCTTTGATCTTGGAAACCATCACCTTCCATGAAGTGATCATGTTCTTTCCTGCCTTCACCCTTTCTCCTTGAGTGAAGTTCCACTGAGTCAATGTTGTACCTTTCAATTTTGTCTTTGCTATCTTGACCCTCTGGTTCTCAAGGATCTCATCAAATTCAAAGAAACTTTCCAATGCATCCACCCATTCCATGACTAGATCTGGGTCCATCTTTCCACTAAACATGGGCAAGTCTGACTTACTGTCTGAAGCCCTTCTAGCCATAGACTTGAGGGCATTTACAAGGTGTCTTTGGTCTGCAGGAATTTCCTCTTCCTCTTCTTCTCCCCTTTCTTCCACTAGACCTTCTTCCCTCCTTGCAAGCTTGCCTTTCAAACTTCACACTTCAGTGCTCAATCCTTACACTATCTTTTCAAGTTCAACATTGGTCACCTTCAAAGGGATCCTAAGGATCTCCTCTTCTCCTTCTTGGTTTTGGTCAGACATGTTCAACTATTTCTTCCCTTAGGCTTCGCCTAAGCTCTGATACCTGGTGCAGGGGCACAAGCCTAAGAATTCATCATTTCCTCTTTCATTATTTCATTTTTTGGTTTCAAGGTGTTGTAAAGGATCCGAGAATCCTATGTTCATGTTTTGTTTTGAAAATAAAGTCCTAATAGTCCATTTTGTAAGACCTAGTGGCCTAGGGTGCATTATAAACCCTATGGTCAACTATGGTCAAAGGGACTTGGGATGTGTAGATTTAGTGAGTTATGTGTATTTTGGTCTATTTAGGTCCAAGCTAATATGTTTAGGCTCCTAGGTCTATGTTTGAAGTTAATTTGTTGGCCAATTGTAAAATTGTCAAAAATTGACAAAATGTTGCCAACTTGGTGAACAACTTTTTGAAAAGTTGTTAAAATCAGTTCCCAATGTTCACAACCACTTTGTTTTGGTTAGAACATGTTGAGATGGATATATAATGCCTCAAAAAACTCATTTGAAGTTGTTGTTGGTGGATATTTATAATTTGACATTTTGAAGCAATAAAAAATACTGCATTTTCTTGAAAATTTTCTGTTCTTTCAGTTGGTATGGAATTTCACGTCCTCCAAAATGAAAAATTATTCCATGGGGAGCTAGGGGGGTGAATTACCTTTCAAAGTGAGTTATTGTGTGACAGTCCAAAACAGCCCGTGAAAGGGCATAAACCAAGGGTTTCACCTTTTCTTTCCCTTTTCTTCCAATTTAATTATGGAAAAAGTCTAAAACTTGGTTGGATGGAATATCTGGGAGTGTACTATGAGATTCAAGAGGTTTTAGACTAGGATAATGTGGTTGGAGATTTTTTTCTTCAAGTTTGAAGCTAGACATTCCCATGTGACTGCATACGGTGGTGAAGAAGACTTTGACATTTTCCCATAATTTTTGATCAGATGCAAACCAAGACTTTTAACTTTGGATTTGGTTATTTTTTGAGTTCCCCAAGGTGTTCCAATTTCTTCCCTTGATAAATTGCCAATTGGAAGGGTAGTTCCTTTGTTAAAGTGCTCATTTAGCCCTATTTAGCCTAGTTGAGGGTTTACTAGAAATGGTATTTGTAGAAGGTTCCAGATCAAACCCTTTTGGAAAAAGTTCTATCCTAGTTTTTTAATGGTTAATATAAAATAAAATTGCTTGGTCCTTTGTAGTTTTTGGGAGAGAAACCAAAAAGTCACTTTTGAGGGCTAGTAGGCCCGAATAGACATTTTGCACTTTGACCCCTTTGAGACTTGACCAACCCAATCTGAGGGTTGTTTACAATCATTGGAGGTTTTTGGATCCTAATAAACTTGATTTGAGTCTTTGTGGACTTATAGAACCGTTTTTGAGGGGTGTGAGCCATTTGAGCAACTTTTCAGCACTTTGCTTGTGGGGTTGACAAACCAAAGTTGATAGCCTTTGTAAAATGTCTCAGTGGGGGGTTATGGGGATGAAAAAAATTGAAATGAGACATTGATTTGTTTCTTTTTAAGGTGTGAGGTCTGGTTGGGAAAATCTCTTTTGAAAGGGATTGGGTTGCCAGTTGAGCAAGTGAGCAACTTAGAGCATTTTAAGTTGTTTGAACCATACCTCTACATCAATTGGTATCAGAGCAAGTGTGATCCTTAGGAGAAGGATTGTTTCAGTTTAGCCATGTCAGGGGAAGAATATGAGGGTGAGTTGTCTTCAAAGATGACCAATGCACAAATAGTGAAGTTTTTGAAGGATAAAAACTTGGTTCACAAGATTGATTCCTTGCAGAAGGAGGTTGATAGACTTAATGGGGAACTTTGTAAGAAAAGTGGTGGAAACTTTGATGTTGTTGAAGAGGGGAGTGATGAGGAACCCCTTGACAAGAGTGATGAAGAATAAGTGCCTGCTGATTAGAGACTACTTGTGAAGACCCTGAAGGCCATGGAGAGAAGGACCATGGATGTTAGGTTGGACCTACCTTCCTATGATGGAAAATTGTATCCAGATGCTGTTGTGGATTGGATTGATGCCCTCACAAGATTCTTTGAATGTGAAGACATACCGGAAAGTCAAAGAGTTTAGATTGCTAAGTCCAAGTTGAAGGGATCAGCCCTTACATGGTGGAATTTCACTGAAGATGATAGGGTGAAGGAGAAGATGAATCCAGTGACCCCTTGGAAGAAGATGGTTGCATTGATTAGGGATGCATATGTTCCTGATGATTATGAAGTCCAACTTCATAAGAGGAGAATGAGTTTGAGACAAAAGAAGACGAGTGTCTCAAATTATACTCAAGAGTTTCATAAATTAGTGATGAAGTCCAATGTAGTGGAGCCTGAATGTGTGAAGCTTGCAAGATACTTGCAAGGGTTGAGAGTTACCATTTAAGATGAACTTAGTCTAAGAAGCCCTCCCACAGACCAAAAATGTTTTCAACTTGCTTTTGAGGTTGAAGTAAAACTCAAGAGGAAGAGTGATCAAGGTGGAAGAGGGAGAGGGCAAGAAGACTTTGGAAATAGGGGCAGAAATATGTCTGAAGGAAGAGGACAAGGTTCCAAAGACCTTGGTGAGTCAAGTCAAAGGAATGAACAAGGGGAAGGCAGCTCTAGAGGATCATTCAGAGGAAAGAGAGGAAGATTTAGAGGAAGGGGTTGTGGAAGAGGCCTAGAAGGCATAAAATGCTATAGGTGTCATCAAATGGGGCATGTTGCATCCAAATGTCTAGAGAAGGCAAACAAACAAGGTGAAAGGAGAGAAAATCTGGTGAGAGATGAGGACACACATAGTGTTCACTCTCATGGATCCTTTGTGCAACCTGAATAGGGAGAGATCATGATGATGAGAAGGACATTGATCAAGGCACCTAGTCCACCAGAGCCACCCCAAAGGAAGACACTCTTCAGGACTACTTGTAGAAGTGGTGACAAAGTATGTAGTGTTGTGATTGATTCAGGTTCTATTGATAATTTTCTATCCATTGAGGTAGTAGAGAAACTGAAATTGAAGAGGATTGAACATCCAAGACTCTACAAGGTATCATGGCTCACAAAGGGGCATCATACCATCATAGAAGAGCAAGCATGGGTGGAGTTTTCTATTGGAAAGTACAAGGACAAGGTACTTTATGACATTGTACCTGTGGATACATGCCATTTTCTGCTTGGAAGGCCATGATAATATGACATGAAGTCAAAACATGATGGTGAGAAGAACACATACACCATCGAGTACAAAGGTGAGAAGGCAACACTACTACCCCTCCCTGATAATGGTGAAGAAGAAAAAGACTCTAAGTTTTTGTTTGTAGGAGAGAAAGAGTTTTTAGAATGTTTGAAGAAGGAGGATACTCCTTGTTATGCTTTGGTTGTATTGCCAAAATAGGAAGAAAGAAAGGTGCACAAGAAAAAGGAAGAACCTAGGAGGATAGGACCAAAATAGGTGGCAAATTTTCTTGAGATCTATAAGGACATTATAACCAAAGAGATGCCTAATACCCTACCTCCAATTAGAGAGATTAGCCATTATATTGATCTAATCTCAGGGGATACACTCCCAAATAAGGCTGCCTATAAGTTAACACCCCAACAGAATGAGGAAATGGTAAGAACAAATCCAGGAACTCTTAGATAAGGGTTTGATTTCTAAAATTTTGAGTCCATGTACCATTCCAGCCATGCTATCACCTAAGAAAGAAGGTACATGGAGGTTATGTATGGACTCAAGGGCCATTAACATGATCACTATCAGGTATAGGTTCCCTATACCTAGGATTGAGGACTTGTTGGATCATCTAGGGGGTGCAAGGTGGTATTCAAAGGTCAATTTGAAGAGTGGGTACCATCAAATCAGAATAAGAGCTGGAGATGAGCATATGCAACATTTGAATTTGGTCCTTAAGAGATTGCAGGAAGAAAAGCTCCTAATCAATGTAGACAAGTGTCTTTTTATGCAGGAAGAATTGGTGTATCTTGGTTTCATAGTTTCAGGTGGAAGCATCAAGATGGATCCTGAGAAGGTGGAGAACATCTTGAATTGGCCTTCTCCAAGGTCAATGACTAAAGTTAGAAGCTTCCATGGCTTGGATTCCTTTTACAAGAAGTTTATAAGAGGTTTTAGCCAAGTTTTTGCACCTATCCTGGAAACAATCAAAGGGGGGTAGGAGTGCAAGTTTGTGTGGACCAAGGAAGCTAAGGAGGCTTTTCAAAGTCTCAAACAAAAGGTAGCAACACAACCTATACTTTCTTTTCCAGATTTCCAAAAGGTTTTTACAATTGAGTGTGATGCATCTAATGTTACTATAGGGGCTGTTTTGAGCCAAGAGGGTACGCCCATTGCATTTTTTAGTGAGAAACTCAATGAGGAAAAGAGGAAGTATTCCTCATATGATTTGGAAATGCATGCCTTATTTCAAGCCTTGAAAAAGTGGAGGCACTATCTCCTTCCAAAATAATTTGTTGTTTTTACTGACAATCAGGCACTTAGCTTCTTGAATAGCTAAGAGAAGTTGAGTCACAAGCATATGAAATGGGTAGAATCCATCCAAGCATATACATTTACAATCAAACACAAAAAGGGAGTTGCAAGCAAGGTGGCAGATGCCTTGAGTAGAAGATCCTTGCCAGTGCAAGAGGTGAAGTTGCAAAGTGTGGGGATTAACTCCTTGAAAGGTATGTATGAAGGTGATGAAGACTTTCATGAAATTTGTAAAGTTTGTTCTGATTTTTCTGAAGCATACCATGTTGAATATGTTGATTACTTGATCCAAGATGGTTTATTGTTCAAAGGACATAAACTATGCATTCATAGGTGTTCAATGAGGGAAAATATTGTGAAAGAAAAGCATTGTGGAAGCATGAGTGGACATTTTGGTTTGGATAAAACCCTTGAGCGAGTAAGAAGACACTATATTGGCCTAAGATGAAAAGTGATGTAAGAATATTTGTTGAAACATGCACTATTTTTCAAAAGGCCAAAGGTACTTTCACCAATGCAGGTTTGTATCAACCATTACCCATACCTACAAGGCCTTGGGAAAGTTGTAGTATGAATTTTGTAATGGGATTGCCTAGGACTCAAAAAGGCTTTGATAGCATCTTTGTTGTTGTAGATAGGTTTAGTAAGATGGCACATTTCTTGCCATGTTAGAGTACAAGTGATGCAACCTATGTAGCAAATTTGTTTTTCAAAGAGACTGTAAGGATACATGGACTTCCTCTAACAATTATGTCTGATAGGGATGTGAAATTGATTGGCCATTTTTGGAGAACCTTATGGAAGAGGTTGGGAACAAACTTGAACTTTAGTTCAGCCTACCATCCACAAACAGATGGGAAAAATAAAGTTGTGAATAGGTCCTTGGGAAACCTATTGAGATGCTTGACAAAGCAATATGGAGAGAAGTGGAATGTTGTACTTTCGCAAGCTGAATTTGCATTCATTGATTCTGTGAATAGGAGTACAGGAATGAGTCCATTTTAGATTGTGTATGGGAAAAATCTAAGAGGCATCTTGGAGTTGAGAGACCTTCCACATTATGGGCAAAAAAGTGCTCATGGTGAACAATTTACAGATACAATGAAGGAAGTGCATGATCAAGTAAGGCTAGCCCTCCAAAAGAGTTCACAAAAGTACAAGGAACTTGCTGATAATAAGAGGAGGGATGTACAATTTCAGATTAGTGATATGGTGTGGGTGTACCTGAGGAAAGAAAGATTACCAAAGGGGAAGCATACAAAGATACTCATGAAGAAAGTGGGTCCTTGCAAGGTTTTGAAGAAACATGGGTTGAATTCCTATGAGATATCTCTTCCCTCTAACCTTGGTATTTCCCCTATATTTAATGTATTTGATCTAACACCCTATAAAGGGCATGTTGCTGCAGGTACAAACTTTCATGTGGAGGAGATTCAAGAGGACATGGTTGATATACCTCCTCATGCACCAAAGAAGCCTGAAAAGATCATTGATGAAAGGGTCATTAAGAAGACCAGGAATAAAGAATACAAACAATATCTTGTAAAATGGGTAGGACACCCTATAGCAGAGGCAGTATGGATGGATGAGGTAGAAATTCTGAAGCATGGTACTTCATTGGACCAACTTATCTTATGTGGAAATGAGATCAGCCCACCCCAGGAGTATGGTGCAGGGGCACAAGCCTAAGAATTCATCATTTCATCTTTCATTATTTCATGTTTTGGTTTCAAGGTGTTGTAAAGGATCTGAGAATCATATGTTCATGTTTTGTTTTGAAAATAAAGTCCTAATAGTCCATTTTGTAAGACCTAGTGGCCTAGGGTGCATTATAAACCCTATGGTCAACTATGGTCAAAGGGACTTGGGATGTGTAGATTTAGTGAGTTGTGTGTATTTTGGTCTATTTAGGTCCAAGATAATATTTTTAGGCTCCTAGGTCTATGTTTGAAGATAATTTGTTGGCCAATTGCAAAATTGTCAAAAAAAGACAAAATGTTGCCAACTTGGTGAACAACTTTTTGGAAAGTTGTTAAAATCAGTTCCCAATGTTCACAAACACTTTGTTTCAGTTGGAAAATGTTGATATGGCTATATAATTCCTGAAAAAACTCATTTGAAGTTGTTTTTGGTGGATATTTGTAACTTGACATTTTGAAGCAATAAAATACTGCATTTTCCTGCAAATTTGTTGTTCTTTCGGTTGGTACGGAATTTCACAACCTCCAAACTAAAAAATTCTTCCATGGGGAGTTAGGGGGGTGAAATAACTATCTTTTGAGTCCAACTAGAGTCTTTGAGGTGGATTTTGGATTTATTTATTGTGTGATAGTCCAAAACAGCCCGTGAAAGGGCATAAACTAAGGGTTTCACGTTTTCTTTCCCTTTTCTTCCAATTTAATTATGGAAAAAGTCTAAAACTTGGTTGTATGGAAGATATGGGAGTGTAATATGAGATTAAAGAGGTTTAAAACTAGGAGAATGTGGTTGGAGAATGTTTTCTTCAAGTTTGATGCCAGGCATTCCCATGAGATTGACATACGGTGGTGAAGAAGACTTTGACATTTCCCCATAATTTTTGATTAGATGCAAACCAAGAATTGTAACTTTGGATTTGGTGATTTTTTGAGTTCCCCAAGTTTTTCCAATTGCTTCCCTTTATAAATTTCCAATTGAAAGGGTAGTTCCATTGTTAAAGTGCTCATTTAGCCCTATTTAGCCTAGTTGAGGGTTTACTAGAAATGGTATTTGTAGAAGGTTCCAGATCAAACCCTTTTGGAAAAAGTGCTGTCCTAGTTTTTAGTGGTGAATATAAAATAAAATTTCTTGGTCCTTTTTTGTTTTTGGGAGAGAAACCAAAAAGTCACTTTTGAGGGCTAGTAGGCCAGAATAGCCATTTTGCACTTTGACCCCTTTGAGACTTGACCAACCCAATCTAAGGGTTGTTTACCATCATTGGAGGTTTTTGGATCCTAATAAACTTTATTTGAGTCTTTGTGGACTTGTAGAACCATTTTTGAGGGGTGTGAGCCATTTGAACAACTTTTGAGCACTTTGCTTGTGGGGTTGACAAACCAAATTTGATAGCCTTTGTAAAATGTCTCAGTGGGGGGTTATGGGGATGAAAAAAATTGAAATGAGACATTTATTTTTTTCTTGTTAAGGTGTGAGGTCTGGTCGGGAAAATCTCTTTTGAAAGGGATTGGGTTGCCAGTTGAGAAAGTGAGTAACTTGGAGCATTTTAAGTTCTTTGAACCATACCTCTACATCAATACCACCTGATGTAGAGGTCGACAGGGGAAGCACAATTAAGCCCTAACTCCAACCTTCTATAGATTATCAATCCCTTTGTTCACTCTGAACCAGTGAACAATGTCTCCTTCCTTAGCATGCTAAGGCTAATGGCTAACAAGCCAAATTAGCAAAACATGGAAATACTCAAACCTTTCAGTTTAGGGAGTGGATAGGGTTCCCCTATCTTGGTTAATACTTATTTTGATCAACCAAGTTGATCCCCAATAGCTTCTAGACCCACAACACCCAAGTGCTACATACTGTCATACCAGACCAAATTCAGCTTATAGCCCTCCAAACACTATTTTCTACAAACCAGCCTCAACTTCTTCAAAGGATGAAGGAAAAAAACTTCAGATTTGAGGACCCTTTATCGAGTACTTTTATATTCCAAAAGGACAGGCTCCAACTCCTTTTGTACACCTCTGAACTCCTCTTGACCAGACATGCCTAATAGGGGTAATTAGGTCTGGTCCTGAAGCAAAAAACTACAAATGAATTCACAAGGCTAAACGAACATTGGGTTCAAGTCTAAGGATGCTCCTGCGCACACAATCCAACCTTGGATTGGTTTAGTCCACTCCTGGAGTCCTTCTGCACTCCTACTTCCTAAATTCTTAGACGAAGCACATGGGCATGCTTGGCCTAGGGTATGGTGTGAAACCTAAGTGCTGACACTTCTCTAACTTGAACTCCCCTAATGTACATTTCTCTAACTTGAACTCCTCTAATGGCCATTGTGGTCCAATGCAGGAATCTCAAGTTAGAGCCATTGCTGGATGAAACCCTGATTTCACTTCACCCTTGTTGTCAGAGTAGAGCAGAAGAATTTCTAACTCAGATGTGTCCACCCAGACCCTAAGCCAATTGAAACCAAATGGAACTACACAATTCTAAACATTCATGCCATGCCAAGTCCTATCAATGCAACTTATTGATTTTTTTTCAACACAAAAGATGTTCTGAGAAACCTGCAATTGTATTTCTGTTCGCACCAATAGATCAATTACTTTTGTTGAATCAATCTATTCCCATTGGAAATGATTCAAACATGTTCAAATAGGTCTCCACCAACATCCTTAACTGAAATTCAAACCAGCCTATTCGTTGGGAGACCAAATTCCTATTCGGTTACATTTTATGACAGTTGGTAACTTCTATCGGGTCATCGACATAGGTCGAAAACATGACCTTCGATGCCTGATGAAATGTTTTACAATCATGCGGTTCTATCGGGCCATTGGGTTGACTCAAATACAATCATCTAGATGTCCGATCACAAACTCTGTCAGTGGTGTGCTCCTATCAGGTCTTTGGAGTAGCTCAAAAAATCTCCACCCGATGTCTGATGAAATGTCCTCAAGGTGGTGGGCTTTTCCATCGGCTCTTCGGGATAACTTAAACATGACTTTTCTGATGCCCGATAACTAGTGCATATAAGTCTTCTTTTCCATCGGGTCATCAGGATGACTTCTAGATAGTTTCTCCGATAGCCGATGCCAAAACTCCAAGTGTGCTGACTTATTGGGTCGTCGGGGTAAGTCAGGATCCTCGACTTCTGATCCCTGATGCCAACTCCTCTCGTTTGCTACTCTATCGAGTCATCGCGAGTGAAGAAAAATATCTACACCGATACCTGATGAACTCCTTCGAAATGTCACCCCTCCATCAGGTTATCGGGTGTTGCTCAAAATAGCTACACCGATACCCGATGTAAACTCTTCAAGAAGGCAACTCTATCGGGATAAGTTACGCCGATAGTGCAACTTTTACAAATTTTTCCAACATTTAGTCTATTGACCATTTATGCATTTTCTTGCACTCTAAAGGTTTCCAAATGAACCCTAAGCACACAAGACACAAAAAATTGACTCTTCCTAGTCTACCATAGATCCGTTGACCAAGTTTGACCAAGTGGTTTATAGGTGTACCAACTTGACAATTGGTCTTAGAAAAATGGATCTTTATTACAACAAACATGAAAAATGGAAAAGGGGCTTCATTGTTGGGGTGCTCCTGCACCAATTACCCTCCCTATGATTCTCTTGAGCCCCAAATAGTCTGTTCTATTATGGACATGACTCATATTGCTACAACCACATTTACTCTTATTTACGAGATCAAATTATCCAAGAAAATCTTACCGGTAATGAGAAAAGGAACCTAATCCAAAATGCTTCATGGTACATCATCATCACTAATGATCTATTTAGGTGAGATTTGGATAGTACTTTTCTTAGTTGTCTAGAAACTGAAGAGTCCCAATGTGCATTATCAAAAGTCCATGAAGGTATTTGTGGATCTCATTCAAATGGTCTAACTTTAGCTCGGAAACTACTAAGGGCTGGCTACTACTGGCCAGACATGGAGAAAGATGCTATAAAGTTTTCTAAAACTTGAGAGAAGCATCAGGTACATGGGAATCTCATACATGCTCCAACAAGGGATCTCATACCCTTCATTACACATTGGCCTTTTCTGCAATGAGCCTTTGATCTCATTGGTCAAATATATCCTGCATCATTCAACAGGCACAAATTTATTATAATTGCCACTAAGTACTTCACTAAGTGGGTAGAAGCGGTTCCACTCATCAAAGCAACTGGTAAATAAGTAGCTCTGTTCATCCTTAACCATATCAATTGCAGGTATGGGATACCTTCATCCATTGTGACTGACAATGGAGGACAATTCATGAATAAAGATCTAGATGAGCTTTTTGAAAAATTCAAAATCAAACAGCATTGGTCATCCATATATTACCCTCAAGGAAATGGACAAGCTGAAGCATCTAACAAAAATCTGCTGACTATCTTACACAGAACAATAAATAAATCTGGGAGAGATTGACATCTGCAACTCAATCCCGCACTATGGGCTTATAGAATAAGTATTAGAATACCTTTTTCTTTGGTGTATGGATTTGGAGTAGTCTTACCTATTGAGGTGGAAATATCATCTTTGAGAGTTTCTTTGCAAGGTCTTATTACTGATGAAGACTATAAAATACTAGATTGCAATAACTCGAGTTGCTGGATGAACGTTGGCAAGTGGCATTTGATCATTTGAGAGTGTATCAAAAGATAATGTCTAAAGGATATAACAAGAAGGTTTGACAATGAGAATTCCAAGTTGGTGACCTTGTTCTGAGAGAAAATCCTAAAAATAAACAGTTTCGAGACAACAAAGGGAAGTTTGAACCCAACTGACTGGGTCCCTACATCGTTGCTACAATCTTTGGCTCTGGTGCCTATCAGTTCTCAACATCGGAAGGAGAACAACTCCGTGAACCGATCAACACCATCCACTTGAAAATTTTCTTCATTAGTAATCTCTTCTCTAGCAACCTGTATAGATAAAAAGTCCAGGAAAAAATCCTAAAAATCCTTAAAAGTCTTGAAAAAAAAATAAAAAATCTTTGCCAAGGAGGTGAAAACCTAGCAAATAGGCACCACTTGTACTCAAGCGCTCCATCTATCAATGCAACATTGGCATTTCCTACTTTCCTCCATCTTTGATTTCACTTTTACATATCTTTTAGTTGCTTTTGTGACATCTTGGTTCTTTTGGAACCCTCATGGCTTGAAACTGATCAATGTCCTAGTCTTAGGGTAATAAATTGAGCAATTTACATG
Source organism: Cryptomeria japonica (assembly GCF_030272615.1). Taxonomy (NCBI): domain Eukaryota; kingdom Viridiplantae; phylum Streptophyta; class Pinopsida; order Cupressales; family Cupressaceae; genus Cryptomeria; species Cryptomeria japonica. The sequence continues at coordinate 409,377,489 of NC_081405.1, read as the reverse complement.
TCCTAAGTAGTATAAACTAGGTCATCATTCTGTCAGTGATACTTGGTCATCCAATTCGAGTCAGTCACCTGTCTCCTAACTATTGAAGAGTTTTATCACTGAGTACACAAGCAAAACAACATTACTGAAAATAATCACTAAACGGTTTGAGATATGCATTAAATTTTCTTTGTGTGCTATCTTTTATATTGGTTTTTGATTATTATTCACTCTGAGTAACTCGAGGAAATCTATCTTGACTAAGAGGAGCAAGGATTGGGGGCATAATATTTTCTTTGTTTTCTGCTTGTAGGAATGATTTTGATGATCTAGAAACATCTAATTAGCTAGGTGTCTATGATAAGTGTCTTCACATCAAGGTGAAATTGCCACACATACCTTGACTCTGCTTATTTGTATGCTATAGGGAGGTTGGCATCATTTCTTTGTCTATTTTGAGGGAATTTCTTTAAATATGCAATCCAGATGCATGCGTACTCTGTCCAAGGATATGAACAAAAAAAGGGTCATTATGGACAAGATAATTAATATTGCACATGAAAAGAGAGGAACTCTATTATGCCTGCTATGTATGTAAATGCTCAATGATGAAAATTAAGCATTTCAAATCCAGTGACTAGTTTTTAGTTTGCATTCATTCTGCATTTTGTGCATTTTGAGTGATTTCTGCATGATAACAATGATCTCTTTATCTTCTAAATGAGAATTTGAAGTATCATCATTTCTAAGCTAAGTGGTCTCTTTTTCATCATTTCTCCGATCGAGTACTTGTGTCTTGAGATGTTATCTGCATACATATGCATCTTATATAGATCCATACATTTCATTATACATGCTTATTTGCATTCATATTATTGCATAGAAAAATAAATTTTTTTGCATTACTAGTTACTCATTTTCATCATTTATTTGCATATGAAAAGAAACAAAAATAAACATCCATATTCAATGACATTACATACATCCATACTGAACAAATATGCATACATATAGAATAAATCATATAGAAAAACATCTCATTATCAATCAACACAAGTACGATGAAATCAAACCAAGATCTCGTATATATAATCACAAATATCTCGGAGTACAAATAAAAGTCTTAGGGTACAATGATATCAACTGTCATCTACAATCTCCCATTGGAGTAAGAATTGTATGGGCTATAAAAAAATGGGGTATATAACAAAATCTAAGAGCTACAAAAATCTAGCTCTCTGCCTCTCCCTCATCGCCAGGTGGTGGAGGAGGTGGAGCTTGTTGACCAGCATCCTGCCTAGGTGCCCGAGCTCTCTCAGATTGAGCCATATACTAAGAATATGGGACAACTTGATGCGCTATAGGAACTACTACGCTATATGCCGCAACATAATAAGCTGTCCGACTTGTCTAGTGCAAAACCTCCCGCTGAAGAGCGTCTCACTCTGCCCTGATCTCCGCCAGCTGTCAGTCCTGCTCTACAAACTATGTTTGAGCCATTGTCAATTGTGACTATAGACCGCTAATCTTGATCTCATAGACCATGCTACATCAGTTGCCCCTTGCTCCCTCATAGGCTCTCCACCTCCATCTTTGCCTCCATCTCCACCACCATCTCCACCTTGCTCATCCCTTCACTATTGCACCTGTCTAGGAGTTGCTCGCTCGTCCTCTCCTCTACCCTCTACCATCCTAACACCACTAACCCCGACACCAACAACTCCAAGGGATCCGCCCTCTCCTCTCTACCTCTGTCTCCCCCCAGCTAGTACCATACTACTGCTCACACTAGGATCACCACCTGCCTACCTAGGAGCCTCTGCTCTCCATCCCTTTCCCTGTGCCTGTGCAGGGTCATCATCCTCAACCTCCTCTATGAGAGGTGCATGCTCAGCTGGATCTGTAAATCTAGGAAAGGGATGACTCTGAAACCAATCCCTGTACTGGGGCAATGCCCCCACATCTGCAATATCATCCAGGTAGTCCCACTGAAGTCGTTGTAACCCTACCAGTGCCTACATGCTTAATGTGTATGACAACCTAGGGGCCCATCCTTGTCTCTCCTCGTCTACATAATGAGTGTAGCCGGTGAAATCCTGTGAAACCCCCTGAGGCCTACCATACTGCCTCATGACCCAAGATACAACAAATCGCTCAATAACTATCACCGATCTACCGATAAGAGGACAAGTCATGAACATGTCACGCCGCACAGCTCTCCAGTCATCCCAAATCTCAAGACCCCTATATGGTCTCCATACAGCAACAATCTAATCATCAAGTTGTCATCACCAATACTCTGTCTTGCCCAGATGGGGCTGAGTAACGTATCCAGAATATCTATAAACTATTGACTGGTGTGGATCTCTGGCATCATCCACAATAGGTCTACAAACTAGGATATACTCCCAGGCCCATATCTATAAAACCAGGACACCTGTTGCCATGATCTTCCCCTCCCTATAAACAACCTCATGCATATCATGATACATGTGGGATAATAGACAAGAACCCCACCCTAATCTCTCAGGATGATCCAAAAGTCTCTCCAACATCCTAGCCCAGCTGCATAAGAAACCCTGCTGTCCTCTGACCAATATAACGAAGGAACCAATGAATCCTACCAAGGCACATGCCAAGGGAAACTACTCACTGTACCTGGCCATCATATCATCCCAACTAATAGCCCGTATAAGGACATCCTCATCATGAAAAATGCATCTCAAAGCTAATATACTAGGACACTGACTAGAATCGTAATCAATCTTATCCCCAGCAAATGGAATCCTCAATATCCTATAAACATCCTCTGTAGTGATGGTCATCTCCCCAACTGGTAAATGGAAGGTGTTATGCTCAGAATGAAATCTCTCAACCAGTGTAGTAAGCATCCCATGATTCACATGAATATCCGACATCTGTAAGAGGTGGTAAACCCACACAAGTCAATATGTGCTCTATCTATATCAGATAATGCATGAACTAGCCTCATTGTAGGAGGATAAACAAACCAAAATAGGACATGTGGCAATCGAACCTAAAAGAATCAAACAATAGAGCATCAAAAAAAATCCAAATTATGCTACAAAACAAATTAAACATCATGCAAATCCAAATACATGAATTGCAAAATCAAATTTTCATATTTGGACACTTAAAAATGCTCACTGTTTTTCATACGACATTTCACAATCTATGCAGAAACTCGTACAAGTCAAGAATGCACCTAGCATGACAAAAGACTCCCATATGATAAACAACATGCGATCGCACAATAAAATGGTCTTTCAAGCAAACACTCGTACGATACGCGGGGAGGTCCCAAACGACAAATCTAATGGGCAAAAATGACAAAACACAAAAAGACAGTTTGTCGTAAGAGACACGGTATCGTCTCACATGAAAAAATGACACTGACCGGTTTTTAATGCCATAAAAAGCAAAAAATTCAACAAAAAATAAAATTTGATGAGATAAAAAGGCACAAGATTAGTCTCTTACCGCTGGCTTGTAGTTCCATGGTCGATTATGACATCTCTAGTGCTCAAATCGATGCTCTTGGATCAGAATGACCATTTTTCTTCGTAGAGGGCTTTTCAAATTTCAAACTTGGAGAGGTTAAAATAAATTGAAAATGACACTTGGACTCTTTATATAGCCAAAACCTAATTTTTTAACTTGCTCCGATGGACATGAAAATTGTACCCTTAGCTAATTTGTCCGTCCTGATTCCATTTTTAGGATCGAAATCAAAATCTGAGATCATTCTTCTAGTAAATTTTACACAACTTAGACCACTTAGCACTTTCATCAAATGCTCATTCTTTTCTTCAATTTGTGCTCAATTTCTCATCAATCATCGCTAAATCTTCAAATATTCCTTTGACAAAATCTTTGTGCTTAAATAATTATCATCACCAACAATTGCCTATAATCATCATGTACCCTCGCTATCTTTCAATTTTTCTCCTGAGGGGGCATACTCATGACCTCATGACCTCACATCTTCGAAATCAAGAAAATTCTCAAATCTTCATCAAAAGTCGAGCAAAAATCTTTTCAACTAAAGAAAATCAAACAAATTCTTATCACTAAGGGGCACCTCGGCTTAATCGCTTCATATCAAGTTGATATTTCTCATACATCTGAGTCAAATCAATTGCTAAGGGGCATATCAGTTTCATCTCTTTAAATCAAGCTGATTATTTGCTTTCTTTTGAATCAGTCTCTTAATGCTAATCAATTTCATCGCTTTTCATCAAGATGATTATTGATTTAAACTTAATCAAAAGTTTAAAGAGTATCTTTGATCACACTCTCAATCTAAGAAGGTGTTTAGTTTCATCACATCAAATTAAGCCAGATAGTTTATCTTCACTTCCATCAAGTTGAAGATCGATTTTATCTTCGATCACTATGTCTAGTTCAATCAAGTTCTAGATCAGTAAGAATCGCTTCTTGATCAATCAAGTTCAAGTTCGGTATCTTTGCTCTTCATCGGTCCTAGTTCAATAAAGTTCAGGATCATATCGCTTTAATCAAATCTGTTGAGTTCCATTGCTTCAAAATAAGCTAAACACCTTTCTCTTCATTTGGTTTGTGATCAATCAAGTTCAGAACTGGTATCTCCTAGACATCAACTATTCTTTGAACCAACACGCTGCTCGCACATTAATTCAAAGAGGGGAAAATGCAATAACCTAAAATTGGTCACCTAAACCATGGGCCCCTAATCCTGAAAACATCACCAAGGTCCTAACCAAAGGCAATTAAATCAACTTTGAGCACACAATTAATTAATTCTTCAACCATTAAATGTCACATGGCAAGTGAATTATTCTATATTAATTAAATATTTATTTATTTAATTAAATCATTCCAAGAAAATCATTTTGATCAATTATCCTATTTAATTTATTAGATATCCTACCATATTTAATTAATTAATAAATTTGCCATTAATCATAAAAAAGGAATTAATTTATTACAAAAGAGGAATCAATATGCAAATCAAGAGTTAAAATGAAAATAAAATAAAAGAATTGAATTGAGAGAGAAATCAAACTTGAGATATTATTTCTTCTTCTAAATTGAGGGAACTTGAAATTAGAAAAACAATTAAATGAATTATTAATCATTCTCTAAAATAGGAAATCAAAGCTGTTGAGAAAAGAAATTTTGTTGCATTGAAAAGACTTTTTTCTTGAATAAATCAAAGAAATATGCATGGAATTACCTATTTTCATCTCAAGTGCATGGAATTAATTGAATTATATCTCCAATGCAAACTCAAACTTATAATCTGAATGCATTTCAATCCAACTATAATTGGAATCTATCTCAAGGTTAACTGAATATGATCTCTCAATTATTTCAATTATCCAAAATTGTGTTTTTTATTGAATAATCTCAACTGCCTATTGCTAATTGATCTTGATCGTTGGTCACTCTTGTGATTCTCTATAAATTCAACCTTCATCTCTCCTTCAAAACACCCTGGAGATTTATTGTTATTAAGTAGTTTTTATCTGGAGTCATTGAAGATATTGTCCTTGCTATTTTGAGATTATTGCATCTTAGCTTTTCTTTTTGAATATTTAGTTCAATTATGATTTCTTGAATTCATATAGCTTACTATTCATCCATCTAACATAATCTTGCATCCATTTAGCTTAATATCATGCTCATATAGATTAAATCCTTCGTCTTGGTATAGTCTAGTCACTGGTATTGCTTATACAAATTTGAGAGCAAGTCTATACTCTCATCTTTTAGAAGGCAATTGGTTGATTTGTGATGGTTTTATTATTCATGCTTATATCTGTCTAACCATACATGTAATGACTTAATTGAAGTGTTGTGTCTTACAGCTTGCAGATACTTATTCCACTTTTCACACACAGAGTACCAAGATACAATGAGTAGTTCTTTTCCAAGATTGAGTGTTTATCCCAACCAAAAGAAAATGTTAAAGAGGAACAACCTCAGATTTTGAAGCATTTCATGAATAGATATCTAGGAAAAGGACTGAACATGAGATTCGAGCATGGGCAAGTATGTGACAAAATGACACAAATGCCTATTTCACAGATGATGAATTTATGCAAAGGATTGAACGATAGAGATTGAAGGATAGAAAAGAGGTGTTGGATAATAGATAGAATGTTTTAAGATTTGTGCGAGGATAGATGGAAATGTTTTTAAGATGAGTGTTGGTACACAACTCGAGAAGTGATGAAGAGAGAGAATAATCAAATTTTGGGACATAAGGACCAAAATAGATAGAGGAAATGATGGAAGAATAGTTTTGGAAAGATGTTTGGTGGAAGATAGATATCTAACATTGAAGGTTGGATGCCAACAAAGTTCTTTGTGAATTGCTTTTGTGTTTTTTAACAATTTTGATGTGATGAGGTATAGCAAGGTTTGAGATGTGTTACAAACCAAGCTACCTATTAATGAGAGGATGCACTCATAAACTAGTTTTAACTTGTGTAGAAATACTTCTTAGGATGATTGATCCTAGATGTAGAGACACTCTAAAAAGTGATTTGTTGGTTTGATCTAAGAAATATTTGAAAGTACTAAGGACAAGACCTCTTTGTGTTTGAGAGTTTGAATGGATTTGTGATTTTTGAATGTGAAAGTGGAGAGTATATATGTTTGAATAAAATTCTTCCATTATGAAAGGGTTTTCTACCTCTTCCTCTCTTAAAGGGGTTGGTAGTTCCCCTAGAGCTTCGTTGTATGTGATATAGATGTGAGGAAATAAAGTAGGATTGATCTTGCCCCCTTTGATTTTGTGATAATCAAAATATCTATACTGGGTGAAAGCTCTATTGCTCAAAGGCTCTTTGTCAAATTCATTGGATTTACCTTGTAGGTACAAGTGCATATGACTTAAGAATACCCTATGTGAGAGAAATAGTTGTCTATTGATATAGAAAAACTTCCATCTTTTGATAAGAGCTTTTGAACCAAGTTGTTTCTTCTGTAATTTGATCTTTTGATGAAGACTCCTTTTTCTCAAGATATGAGTGATGGTCATAAAAAATGATACTTTGTTTCACATGTTGATGTTGTTTTGTTTATCAATGCTTTATGTAGATTCATTGGATGGATACTTGGTTTAAATTTGTTTTGAATTTCTTTGACAAGAAAACACAACAAGCACACAAGCACAATAATATTGCCCCTTTTCAATAAAGACACACCAGGTGTGGGTCTAAGTCAACCCAATCTTGAACTTTTTGACCCTTTATAAATGTAAATTATGTTCCCAAATCCTGAAGTCGACCCAAATTATTACTGGTCTGAAACAAGATGAAGACAACTCAAACACTTTTTATCCCTAAGGTCATGGCCACTTGCGATATTTTCAGCCCACATCTTGATATTTCTTTGACTTTGGTGCTACATAACTTATGAATCCCGCCGTGGTAGGTAAGGATGTGATATACTAAGTCTTGCATGAGCATAGTAGATAGATGATCCCTATGATGGGGGAGTCACCACTTTCATCAAGCTACAAGTAGCCTTTCAAAAAGCCCTGTTTCTACTCAAGGAAATATGTATGGTGAGTATCTTGGGAGCAAAACCATCTATGCTCTTTCACTGGACTTTTCACAAATATCCTCAATCAATAGAATGAGTGGGCTTCTATAATAAGAGGTGTCTAGTAATGTTCGATATCTTTGGATGTAAGTTCATTCTGTAGTGACTCACTTAAGAGCCTTATAACTTGTGGTGGGGCCCATATGTCCTTTTGACAAGTTACACTGTAGGAACAACTACACCCAAGGCTACAACTTTCGCTCTCACCTGATTTCTATAGCGGCTCGAAGGATTTACCGTGCAAGGTCATTCCCAAGAGTGATGTGTCTCTTGGCATGCCTCTCCTAAAACATAAAATTTAGAGTGTTACTAACACTTTTCTCTTGCACCTAGGACCACGAGAGCCAAGGGAGAGGATAATGTGTGTTAGAAATGGGACCACTCTACAGTTTTGCACAAGCGTGCCAATCACGAAAAACACTTGTTCTTTTTAACCTTTTTATCGCAATGTGATCTATTTTCTATTTGGAGATGTTTGTCCAACAGACACGATGTTCTTTTTATCCCACAAAAGCAATTTGTTTTCTAACTAGGAAAGTCAAATCCTAGTCAACAAAATTAAAGCATGCTTGCTTGAAGTAAAATCGCTTTGTAAACAAAATGGACAAGTTTTGATTGTTCTTTTTATAGCCCAAATTTGAAGTGTGAATTTGCAAAAATAAATGTTAAGGTTGTTGTAAATTTTAGCTTTGCAAAGGATGTTCTTTTTAAGCCCAAAAAGACATGTTTTGATTTGTTTTAAAACACCAAAAACTAAAATGCGAGGTTCTTTTTACCGAAAAAGAGGAAATGTGAATTCTTTTTAACCAATTTTTAGAAAAGAAGTTAAGAAAGAAATAAAAAATCCTAAATTAAACTCCTCCACCCTACAAGAAATTGTTAAAAACCTGCAAATAAAGAAGTTAGAAAAATCAAAAATCTTATGTGGGTTTGCACAAGCCTAAATTTAATTTTTTGTTTACAATTTTGAGCTCTCTGGAACAAAATCGCTATTTGTGAGCACAAAAGCGCAACTTTAGAACAAAAATGCAACTCTGGAACAAAAGCGCAACTTTAGAACAAAAGTGCGACTTTAGAACAAAAGTGTGACTTTAGAACAAAAGTGCTAAACTATTAACAAAAGCGCTAAACTATTGACAAAAGCGCTAAACTATTAACAAAAGTGCTAAATTGTTGACAAAAGCATTAAACTGTTAACAAAAATGCTAAACTGTTAACAAAAGCGTTATACTAAAATGTTTGACTGAATTTAAAACTGACGGACAGAGAGCACAAAAGCACTAGATTATTACAATAGCGTTAATAAATGGCCAAAAGCGCTAAAACTAGGACAAAAGTGCTAGAACTCTTCTGTCGATAGTGCCAAAATGTGAGACAAAAGCGTTAAAGCGCAACCTGTGTGTGGAAATTATAGGAAAATCACAAAAAAAGTTAGATTTAAAATCAGAAGGTTGCATGTTCGATTCATGTTAGGTTCACCAAATGATGCATGCTAAAAAAGACACAAGAGAACACACAAATTCAAATATTAATATGTTAGTGACAATAAAAAACAAAAGACAAATGAACCTATGATCCTAAACATGCATACCAAGAGAGATATAAAGAAGACAATGAAAAGCATACAAAAATGAAGGAAGGAAATAAAACTCTCCAAGATGCTCTCCAACATGTTCATAGTTGCTCCTCCCTTGTTCCTCTCCTCTCCAAGTTCTACATAAGTGTAACTCTCAACTTTTTGCACTATCTATGGATGTCTTATGAAGATTCAAGATTAGGAAAATAAGACCAAATAACTATGCAAGTGTAAACAAACTACTATGAGAAAGCACCTAATTAATCTATGTTAATTTTAACAAAAATAACAAAGCAAATGCTTTTAAAAGCTCTCTCAAAATAACTATAAATTTGATACATAAAGATTTCTGGATTGTGGATCCTTTTGAAGAAGGAATGAGCTCTATTTATAGGAAAAATGGAGAAATGGATGGTTGAGATTGAGTAATCTCAACAAGGGCTAGGATTGATGGGTTTATGATCCATGTGAGGGCTTTCAACCCAATCCCAGAATGACAAATGTCAACATGAGATGACTTGAGAGGAGAGGGAAGAAGTATTAAATGCTTGAGATGACATGAAGGTTACCTTGGGAGGTAAGGTTTAGGCTTGAGTTAGTGAATAAATATTTTATCCAATGAATAATGCCTTTATCGAATAGATAAACTCTTGTGCAAGAGTTAGTGGGGATAACCATGGTCAAAGCAATGAATGCTTGAAGAGACCCATGAGTTAAATGTGGGTTGAGCTAGAGGGAAAGCCTCTAACCATGTGGGTGAGTTGAGTTTAACCATTAATGGTTATGTAAGAATCATTAATGGTTTGGAAGACTTTAGGGGTTAACTTGTTAGAGAATAAAAGCCTTAAATGCTTTTCAAAGACTTTGGAGGCTTTGAGAAGTGACCTCAAGTTGCTTAGGAATGTGACAATAATTAGGGGATGGGATTAGGCTAATTAGAAATGGTTTAGAAGAATCTAGAATGGGTTTAGGATGCAAGTGGGTTTGGTGGGTGAGAGAAAATAGGATTAATTAAAATAAAATTACTTTATTTCAGCCAAATAGTGCAACTTGCATTTTTAGGAGAATACAAGTTGGGGGGTGGGGTAGTTTAGGGATTTAAATAAGTATTTATTTATTTATTTAAAGGAGGAAAGGGGTTAAATTTAAATTAATATGTTTTATTCATTTAATTGATTGTTAGAGTGTGGTTAAATGAATTAATTTAAATAAACTGAATAATTTATTTAGTTAATAGAAGAAGAGGTTGAGAATGAATTAATTAAATATCAATTTAATTAACTGTTGACTGATGGTTAAATAATCAAATAAATACTTAATATTCATTTAATTAAGTGGACAAATTTATGTGTTTACTGGTAGTAACTAAGAAAATGGGAATTAGGAACAATTGGAATTAGTGCTTTAAAATGAACCCAAAAGGAAATGTTGGTAATTGGATTTAAAGTATTGTAATTATGATGACTTAATTAAATGGATGGTCTCTTATGTTATTGTAAGTAAATGTTAGGATATGGATGTAGAATCAAATGAAGATGTTAGAATGTGATGAAATTCTATGATGTTAGACATGTTCATGTACTCAATGTTAAATTTGATAATGACATTGTCATACCCTAGGGAATGTTAATTGATGAGTTGACATTTATTCTGCGTGTGTATTGTGTTCATATAATTGATCATGTGTATAATTAGTAGATGTTTGATCAGTTGCATATGTATATAATTGGTATATGTTTGATCAATTGCATTTGTGTACTTGAGATGTAAGTGCTGTGTTAAGTATTTTTTTAAAATTATCTCTATTGTTAGTTAGTTGGTTAATTTCTCTAGGGTATTTTGGCGGGCATTACAAAAACTCTTGACTTAAAATATATAGAACAAAGGGTTGCTAAAGCTCCTCTTTCATCGTCTCAATGGTCGAAGAAGGAGTTTACCTCTATCTTTAATAGGTTTTAGCCCATCCTTCAAAAAATGAATGTTTGGTTGAAGAACAATAACGTCAAAACCATCAAGATCAAGGTTGGGGCAGAAAGTGATTTAGCAGGACCAATTGGGCGTAGGTCTAAAGTGAGAGTTAAGTCCAAAGAAGGCATGTCTTCCTCAGGCACAAGGATCAAGCTAAGGTAAGCAGAGTCGTAGTTATCCCTCCACAATAGGTATCATTGAACCTCAAGTGCAAATTCACCCTAAAGATGAAGCACATGAGGAGAATGTAGTAGGATCTCCTCCTACCATGGACTCAGATTCTCCTCACACAATCATTCCTCAATTGTCATTGGATGTACCTATGTGTGCAATTGATACAGATGTTGATTCTTTCTCTACAATCCATGTGGATCCTGCCATGCCAAGTACATCTTCTTGCACAATTATATCATCACCAATTGCAAAAGCTTCTCATGGAAACTTGGAGAGAATCTTTGATATAAATTCTTCATATGCCATTCTACCCAACATATCAATTTCAAAAATTGATACTTTTGTTGTGAGCTTTGATAGGTTCATGTTTGAATCTTGCCATGATTTTTCATCTAAGCAAATACTTGTCACTTTCCGAACTGAGGCTTCTCCTAGAATGAGAGCTATGGCACAAGTAGAGCCAATTTCTTCACAAGCCATAGTTGTTGTTGCAAACATGAACACATTAGATTTACCCCCATGGTTGAGTTCAATCACTCCAAAAATGAGGAAGCAAGAGATTTATCTTGATAGATTTGATTTTCAGTATCTTAAGAAGCCTAAGCCAAGAGATGATAAGAAGGAAAAGATAGTCTCACATGTGGTCGTGGACAAAAATAAGATGAAGTATGCAGAAGTAGAAGAACCCCTAGCTGAGAAACTACCAAAATAAATGCAACTATTTGATTACAGGCTCACAAGAGTGGAACTAAGAAAGTAGATGCATGCTGGAATTGTGCATGATACTCAAGATTCGATGGCCTCATTGGTTTAGAGTTATGATGAGCTCTTGGAAAAGAAGGATAAACTCAAGGAGTAGAATGCAAAGCTCATCTCAGTACTCCAAAAGATCACTAATTCTTAAGAAAAGGTTGATCCCTTAATCTCCTCTACCTCTAAAGAGTACATCAAACCATTAGAGAAAGTTGATCGAAAGGCCAAGGCAGTTGATTCTTGGGTAAATTAATTAGTTGATCAAAGCATTCACGTGGTGAAGAAAGCATTGCATGTATTGAGAAATATGAGAGCAACAAAAATAAAGTTGAATCAAACTCTAGAGACTTTTAGTCAAAGTCTAGAATCAACGGAGAAAGATTTGAAGATCTGGCATGAGATGGATCAAGTCAAGTTGGAAACTCTGTGTAGCAATATGGTGATACCAAGTAGAGAAAAGTACATCAAATTTGAAGAGCTTATGGTAAAAAAATCATTGGTTATTAAGGACCTTATCAAAGATGTATAGGTTACTCTTGAAATGAATACTAAGATGGAGTAGGATGTCGTCTCTAATTTTGAGAAAAAGTCTTATAAGATTTTAAGTCAAGATGGAGAAAAGGTCTCTGAAGATATGATACTTTCTGAGTTGGTGTCAAAAATACGTTAGGAACTAGAATTAGAACAATTTACAGAGGCTTCAATCAATTAGTTTGTGAATTGCCAAGTCTTTCTTGATAAGATGCAAACTGTTCTTTAGGAACATAGAGTAGCAACAGCCAGATATTTTGACATCATCATCAAGACCGTTGTTATTACAAGGAATACAGTGGGTCTGGATCATGAAGAATTACATAAATCAATTGACAAGTTTCAATCTTTCATGACCAGATATAGAGAATAGAAAGTGTCTCATAAAACTTGAGCTTTGTTTTATGTATTTTCTTTTTGATAAATTACATGTAGTGTCAAGACTTGTAGTTACAAGTAGTTTTATATCTTGTAATCTTGTAATCTTGTAACTTGTAATTGCATGTAAAAAAATTAAAAGTTGGTTAGAAATAGAACTATAATTTGAATAAGTCATAGTTAGTTATAGTTAGTTATGGAAAAAGCCTTGATTAGTTAGACTTCTCCCACGTTTTCTCTCAGCCTCTTCTCCTATATATACACAAGGGTTCCCTTTGTAATTTTCATCTTTTTCAAAAAGCAAGAAAACTCTGCAGAAATATATAGTCATAAAGACTTTTTGCTTCATACTTGTAGATTTGTTTTCTCAAGTAATATCAACAAGGTTTTGAGTTTCAGACTTTGTGTTGAAGCCATACCCTTATATCCATTGTGCTCTTGTGTCATAGATTGTTGAAAGGAGCTTTAACTTGATTTCCTGTAGACTTTGTACTGCAAATAGTGAAGGTTAAATTAGTGTAGTTAAGTGTTAAGAGCTTAGAAGAGTTGCAAGACTTTGTGCTTGTGTTTGTTCCCATTTTAAGTAGTTTAGAGGTGCATCATATTTGCAGAATTTGTGTTGTTATATGTTTTATATTATTCTCATTTTAATCATTTTGGAAAGGTAGATAGGATAGTGGGAATTAATGACTTTGGGATTTGTTTCTATTTTCTCATCTCAGGGAAAGTGATGGAAGACTTTGAAATTTCACAAAAACTTCACTTCCTTTTTGTATAAGCATTCTTATTGTTATTAAAGTTCTTTAAACTATTGTATTTATTTTCTTAACTGCTATTTCTTTTCTAGGAAGAGAAAAGAATATCAGCTTTTTTGAATAAAAGAGAAAAGGATGTTGTCCCACCCAAATTAGATTAGTATTTACTTAGTAATAGTAAAATTTTCCTAAAATTAGGAGAGTTTTATGTTCACATGTTGTGGTTGAAACCACAATTTGCACATCTCCCCAGGTGTACAAAATTTTCAACCAATGGTTTTTGGCGATTCTGCTAGGGATCAAATGCATTCAAAAGCCTCACACTTTCATTTGAAGTCTAGTGTCTTTTATTTTAAAAGTCTATTTTATTGGGCTTACTACTTAATCTTTACACTGGAGGGTTTACTTCATTACGTTCGCTACAAGAAGGGTGAAGGTTTACCAGAAGTTGTATCAAGTTAAGCCAAACAAGCTAATTTTAGTTCTCTCACCATCTCATTTCCTCTTTCACAAACCACTAGTTACCCATCTTCCAACAAGAGAAGTGAAGATTCACCTTTCTTTTTCAAGCTGTTAATACCTTCCATTCCTATTTTCCCAAGATAGGTTATTGTTGTTGTTGTAAGTCCTTGGGGGGTAGCTTTTGGTCCTTTGGCTTTAACCCCACCTCTCCATCCTCGTCCACAAGGCTCTCAGAAGAATATTCCTAAGTTTTATGGAGATAGAAAATATCATCTCAATGAGCATATCAAGTCCTTCTATATGGTTTGTGGAGTTCTCAAAGTAGACCATCAAGATGTTGCAGTCCGGTTGTTCATAGAAAATATGCAAGGTATTGAAGTCGATTAGTTCTATAATAAATTTGTTCGTTCCATCACATCTTGGACCATGCTCAAAGATAAGTTCGAGCATTTCAAGCCTGCTGAAGATGAACAAGCTTTTTTGTTGTTACCCTCTCATTTTTATTTTTCAAGAATACCTATTGTAGACACCTAAAAATGGTCAACGCTTGCGAGGTCATACTTTAACATTTGCGCATTGCCTCATTTTAGGTTTTTGAGTCGCATTAACATTTCTCCTATGATTCGCACTTGATCTTTATCATTTGCGAGCATTGAGTCATTCTTCTACATTCTTCATTCATCTCATTCTCAAATTTGGTCTTGTCGACAACACTATCCAGTCATGATTTTGATCGATTTTATCCTATTGCATCAATGTGCATGCTAATTTGTCATCATTTTGGACATCGTCAATCCTAATTAGGGTTTTGTCCTCCTGTCAATCTTGCGATCGATTTGTCATCAATCATTGCTCTCTTATCAATCTTATCATCAATCTTATCATTTTGGACATCGTCAATCCTAACTAGGGTTTTGTCCTCTTTTCAGTCTTGTCATCATGCGATCGATTTGTCATCGATCGTTGTCATTGTTCGATCTTGTCATTTTTGCGATCGATTTGTCATCGATCGTGGTCATTTATTTTATCATCTCATGATCGGTTTATCAATCTTGTCGTTTTACGATCGATTTGTCATCGATCGTTGTCCTGTTTGATTTTGTCATTTGGCGATCGATTTGTCATCGATCGTGGTCATTTCCAATCTTGTCGTTTTGCAATCTATTTTATCATCGATCCTCATCCTCTTGTCAATTTTGTCATTTTGCGATCATTTCACTATCGATCGTTGTCTGTCTCAATTATGTCAATTTGGATCAATTTGTCATTGTTCCTTGTCAATTGGCACATTTCTCAATCAAATCATTTATCACAGAGGTCCTTTGTTAAATCAAAATCATGATCGACATTAATTGTCTTCAATCAGGACCTAATTGTCATCCTCGCATTGCTAATTCACCTTCTAGGGTTTCATGATTTAGTCATTTAACCTTGCTTATCATTTTCTTCCTTTAGGATTAATAAATTCCTTATTTATCCTAAGTCTTCTCATTACAATTAAATCTTCATTTAATTGGCTAATTATTCCTCTTTGTGAATTAATTAATAAATGAAAGATTATTAATTAATTTACCTAAATTCTAATTCCTAATTTTCCTCTTTTTCAATTTCTTAATTTTCATAATTTCTAATTTCTTTTCCCTCCTATTTCATCTCCTAATTCCATGGGAATGACATTTCAATTTGTCATAAATTTGTCATAATTGACAATCAATCAATTTTGACATAGAAGTTGTCATAATTTGTCATAAATTATCAATCAACAAATTGTGCATAGAAAGTGCATAATTTGTCATAATTTGTCATAATTGACATAATTGATTTGCAATTTCCATTTGAATTGCATCATGCTAATCTTGTCATCTCTCCAATTCTTCTATAAATTGGATGATTTTCTTCAATCAAATCCCTAGCCGCTAATTGGTAATCAGACTATTGAATTTCTAGTACTCTTGATCAATAATCTTGTCTACTTGCTTTCAATTATGTGTGTGCACTTGTAGGTGAGACCCACAATCCAACCATTTGAAGAGGAAAGAAGAACAATGGAGCCGCATGGAAGGAGCATTCAAATCGTCATCCAGTTTGCATAATATTTAGTGTTGTATGCTTTGTTTTCATGTCTCTATTGAATGTGTTTAGGATTAGATCATTGCAGTAAGCTTTCGTGATTGAGCTAATTATTAATAGTTTGACTTGTTTGTGATGATTTCCTATTTCCTAACGTACACCTACCCATATTAAATAGGTAGTATTTTCCTTCTATCGTCCATGCCTTATTGCAAAAACTCTAGCATATCAGAATTAGATTTCAGAATTCTTGAGTTCCATTTCCACCCAATGTCACGATCCCAAGGAGAAGTTGATATTTATCGGGTGGTAACCAGAGGTCCACACAATTCCATTCATTATTTCTTCATGATATCTGATTTTCTCTTATAGGCCAATGTTGAAGTATTGGAGGTTTTAAACTTCCTTTGTATCGGTTTCCAAGTTAGCTCACGACCATGTAATGCACAATTCCCAAGAAATGAATCAAAATGAGATTTGCAAGTACCATCATTAATGATAGACTCAACAATTAAATGCATGTAAAGGTGGCGATATGAGTTGTAATTTTTGATAGTATCTTCTTTTGCAAGTGGAATTTAATGCACCACCCTTAGAAACTGATCAAGTAATGTATGCTATCATGAATTTTCTTTATCAAAATGTTTTTCCCTCATAATAACCAGTTTTTGGTCATTTAATACTGACCTAAATTGGTTGGAAAGTGAACAGGGGAATATTATTCAAGGGTTTCATTCTCTTGCATGGAAACAAAAAAACTAATTTTGTTAGGTATAGAAAGATTGTTGCCTTATTAAGAAAAAAATCTAAGCAAGCTGAAAATCACAAACGATGTTTGCAAGAAGAAATAGCTACCAAAAGAAATCCTAGTGATTAGTTTTCAAGGCAACTAAGAGCATGGTGCTTAAGGGGAAAGGTCCCATGATACAACCAGATGTTGAAGACATGTAGGATGACATTCTTTTCAACTTGACCAACTTTTCTCGAAAGCTTATAGAAGATGAAGATGATTTTTTAGCAGTCCTTTGGGTACTTATCAAAGAACAAACAAAGGCAGAGATGGTCGACAACCAAACTGGTAGTCGAAATCTAGTTCCTGATGAAGAAAGAGTATGGAGTTGGTAGTTGTTTATAATGTGGAATTTAGTGTTAATAATGTAACCTTCTGATAGTTTTTTTTCTATCTAACATCATGTTTAAAACGGTCATTTTCAAGACTGTTACTTTGGGAGGAACCATTTCTTGAAAACAATAAAGGGGTTTTTAGATATAAAGAGATATAGAGTAGATAAAAAAGGGGGGAGTTCTCCTTAGAATTCATACTTTGTCTTATTTTCTGAGAGTTTTGAACTTGATAAATATAGAAACTTTAATATTAAGTGATGGATTTTGAATAGTCATCTGATGTGATTAGACTTTGTGCTATGCTAGATGAATAAGAATTTTTCTTATGTTGATGCTTTCCTGTTCATGGTTCTATATTTTTATTATTAAAGAATTTGTTTCTTCCCCTTTATTCACTGTTATATCATATTTATCTTTGAATTAATATGAAATAGAAGTGACATTTGTTAGTAATTAGTTGCAAGTTTTACTTGTTTCCTCTTTGTCTTTCCTACTTTCTGGTTAAAATTATACCCCCGAAAAACCCAAAATTCATATCATAAGAGGGATTTGTACCTCTAAAATTTAGAGGAAAGTTGCAAAATGAACGCAACTTCTCCAACTGTTGTTAATAGTTTGTTTCCTAATCTAGGGCTAGGAGTCATATTGTTTAATGGTATGATGAATCAATAAGGATCCGATAAACTACTGAGAGGAGGGGGGGGGGTGAATCAGTAGATAGAAAAATGATATAAAATTTTCACCAAACAAAAACCACCTCTCAAGTCAAACTTGTAACTGACAAATTGCAATATCACTGTCAAGTAAACCGATTGATTGTCATAATAGAATAACAGTAAAAAAACTTTGAAACTCTCAAAACCTTTAACCAAAATATCTAAATACTTTACTGACAAAAGTAAAATCTCATTTCAGATTGTTTCCGGTCATCATATCATATCTAAGTGGATTTAGTTGTTAATAAAATTAACCATATCAAACATAACCACAAGAACATTCACCACTCGACACAATGTTTTGACGTAGAAACCCAAATGGGAAAAACCATGGTGGAGATGAATACTCACAAGTATTCTGAACTCTTCTGAAGTTCACCTTGTTAGGAGCTAAGCTTGTTAAAGCTTTACAATAAGTCCCGTTAAGAACAGATCCTATTAGGGACCACCTGGTTAAGAGATTGACTATAATGCCCTATTAGAAGCAATACCCTGTTAGGAGTAACCTCGATAGAGGATTTGAAATACAAGCTAATGGACCACCTGGTTAGAGGATTTAGATAACACTAAGCTTGTTACAACTTACCCAGTTAGGGTATTTGACTATTGTAATTGTTAGAGAACAACAAGGGTTTGCTGATCTGTTTGAGTAGCACTGCACTTGCTTGTTCAGATCTTTTCATGCTCCTATATGCCTTTACACATACTACAAATACATCATCTGGTTCAACAACTGATCACTCTTACATTCAACCCAAACTTCTAACACTACAACAAATCAACTCATCGACCTTATAAATAAAATAATAGGTCGGTAACACATCACAAACCCAGTTATCTCATGGAGATTACAAACAAATCAGTTCAAGTATGACCGTTGGGTTACATAGTAATCACTGCACATCATTCAAGACAACCTCGATCGCTCCTTGATCACCGCTTCATTGAAATTTGTAACTCATCATGCAGTTTCCATTACATGCAATGAACTTTCTCATTCCCAAGATAAAAACCACTATCTCTCCGTGCCAAAATCCATTTGAGACTCTTCTCATACAACATGCATACATGTCATAATCATTACCACTCATCATTTGATCATAAACCAATACAACCAATTCACCAAACTTCATCAGTTAGGGTTTAGCATATCAATAGGTGGGGTTTACCGGTTGATCTCACTTCTTCTCTAGTAATACTAATTTCCTTCACAAGCTCTCTTACCGGTTACAATTCCCTTCACTAGCTCTTCCTACCAGTTTCAAAACAATATTAATACAACATCATTACCAATTATAATTGACATCAATGACAACATAAATGTTCATCAATGCAATCTTCATGCAAATGGAAACATTGTTATATTTTGAAGGTAACAAAATCTATTAACCAACAGTTGGCTCAGCTGACACAGATGAAGAAAGATACACATGAAGGCATGTGTGAATTTATTGCCAAGTTTAATAACCTGGAAAATAAAATTCCTATTGCTTCTCAGCCCACTACTGAGATTCTTAAGTGTTTCTTCATTAACACATAAATTCCTAAAGCCATTTTTCTATTAAGAAGAGCTACTCCAAGAAACTTGGCCATTGCCAAAACTATGGCTACAAAAATTGAGGATGACTTGATCTTAGCTAGAAAAATAAAAAAAGACCCTAACCTGTCTAAGGTGAATTCATCATCTGATGTGTATTTTTCAAGCACTATTGATCCTATGGTGTAGAAATTGGCAAATGAACTTCTTTCTTTAAAGAAACAGATTTCTCAAGGTTCTTTTGTTGCTCCTTACAAGGATTTTCCTAGAAAGACATATCCTAATTTTTTTGCTAGTTATGTTGCTAAGAATTAGTTCAAGCTCCCCCCCCTCCCGAGAGGCTTGCGCTTGAACTACCTCCGCAAAATTCAATTGTTGGATACTATGAGACTGATCAAAATGAACCCTCATTCTTTGATTAGCAGACCAAATATGTTGTTTCTCTTCACCAAGAAGAAGGAGAGGTAGCTAGTGACTCTACCATAAGGTATATGCACTATGGTGATTCAACAACAGTTGGAAGAATTCATGGTCAAGCATATGCTATGATGAAACATTCACAGATGAGGTTATATCAACAAGAAGAAGAAGCAAAAGCAATGGGGGAGTTCCATCTGCCTAATACTATTGCTAAGAGAGGAACAACACTGCCTACCCTCCCTAAGGATGTAGTGAAAAATCAAGTGGTAACGATCCTCCTTTTCTTTCTTCCAATGATCCAAAGCCCAATTTTCCTAACCCCAAGCCACAAGATGAAAATATTCCTCCCTCCTTAGCTGATTCATTTCAAGTCTTTAATATTATTCACCATGCTAGGAAGACTAAAATTTAGCTGTCTAAGGTTGAGTATCTACAAACCAACACTGATCAATTTGATAGGTTAGCCAAGTTTGTTAAAAGTAAGGACACTCATCCTATTAATGAAAATACCCATGTTATTTCAAAACCTTGGAACTTGCCTAATAACTTGGTGATCATCCCAACGGCTAGCACAAAAAAGATAGGATTTTTTCTATATTTATTTTTTGCTTAATGGTTTTAAATTGAGCAATTGTATTTTGGATTTTGGGGCTTCTAATAATGTTATGCTAGCTATGGTAGCTCTGTTGGATATTATAGTTGTAGGATGTATTGTTGTCATTGACGTCAACATATTCCTATGTTATTGTACTTTGATGTTGTAGAGAGTTTGTTTGGATGTAGATATGTTGATGCGGATTAATGTGTTTTGAGATACTTATCTCTAGTTGATTCAGTATGAGTTTCAGTGTTCTAGAAAGTGATTTGCCTGAGTTATGTGATTTGGTGTGATGATTGGTTTTTCTATTGGTTCTATATTGTAGAGTTGTGATTCCTGGTTTGTATTTCTCTAGAATTGATTCTTTATGTTGTGAATATTTTGGAGAGTCTTTGGGATGTTCATGCATGTCCTTAGTTTGGGTGGTTCATGATTTGGAACTTCACAAGCATATCTTTCAGTTTGTTAGTAAGTTATGTTGGTGTTTTTTTAGCTCCAGAAGGGAAATAATGATGATTCTAGTTATCCAAGTTGTTGTGGTTGTTGTGAAGGAATTCATGTTGCATGTTGATGTTCTTTGATCATGTTCTATGTGTTTTGGTGGTCTTCATTGATCATGGTGTGTGTCATTGAAGATTTTATTGGTCCAGTGGTATTCTTTGTGTTATACGACTTTCTAGTCGACCCAATGGTTCTTGTGTGTTGCAGATGATCTTGGCGAGATATTCAGTGGTGTTGCATGTTTGAGGTTTTTATTTGGGTCCATGCTATGTCCTTTCCGATATTGTGTTGGTCTGCATATTGATTTATGTATCATGTGATGTAATTTTGTAATTAGGTCTTATGTGTTGAGCCGACCTTGAAATATAGGTTGATGAATTGTATAAATACATGTAATATCCATTTAAGAGAGATATCTACATGTGTGAATATTGTTTTGATCCTTCAGTAGCAGAGGAGAAAAGTGAAGAAGTGTGCAGAAGTGTGAAGAGAAGAGTTTGAGTATATATGATTAACCGGAATTGTGATCAGGCATTTGGAGATGTTATTCTTCCAGTTCATGTAATCCAAATTGTTGTATGATCTTTGTAAGGTAGTGAGCCTTCCCAGGATTGTAGCTCATTGTTATTTTTGAGAAATGAGCTCTAGGCAGTGCGCCTGAATGGATGTGCATTCCCCATTGTAATATTTATGCATACTACTGCAGAGTATCATTATATTGTGGGTAGGTTCCCACCATGGCTTTTCCCTTAACTGGGTTTTCCACCTCAAATTTTTTTGTTATGTGTGTTGTTGATGTGGTGTTTATATTTGTTACTGTTGTTCTTGATCTGATCAAAACTTGAAGATAATTTGTTTAAGTTTGGTGAAAACTGATTCACCCCCCTCCCTCTTAGTTTTCCTGCATTGTTGTTGCCAACAATTGGTATCAGAGCTAGATCCTCTGGAGGAAGCTTGATTGCTTGAGAAGATCCGGGATGGCAATTGTTGTTTTCAAGAAGGGGAGTTTAATGTTAATCTTGGAGAATATTATTGGAAGATCACAAAGAATGTCTACAATGTTCCTCATAATGGTCATGTTACTACAACTAAGATCAAGGATGATGAACACAATATAAGAGCTAAAGAAGCATTGTTGAGTGCCCTAACTGATGTAGATATGACTAATGTGATAGGATTTTAGATTGCTCATGAGATTTAGGAAAATCTAGAAACATTGTATGAAAGAGATAAACATGTGAAAGTTGCTAAATTGCAGAGCTTGAAAGGAAAGTATGAGTTGCCGAGAATGGGAGAAGATGAGAATATTTTGTTGGCATTATTGGCATAACTGATGCAGATGAAGTATGATTACTGAACCGGTAAAGGACTTTTTGTGATGACACTATGATGAAGAGATTGAGATGGCATGATTGGATGACTTTGATCAATTATTTGTGTTGTCATTGATGGCAACTGATGTTTACTATGTTGTATTTTGTCATATAAGTCTTTTTGGTCTACCGAAAATGCCTTACCAGTATTGAAGACAATGAACTGGGAATTAGGACGTTAACTGGTAAACGAAATATTTTGATTAAATCTGGTGATTGGTGATGATTGAAGTGTTGCGGTTTGGAATGTGAGTTTGTATCATTGTAATATGTATCTGACCAAAACCACATCATGTTTTGGTTATTGGAAGTCATGTCTATGATTTATGTTGTATTTTTGCTAGGGTTTAAGGACCACGAATGATTTTTGATTTGGAAGTGATCTACATCAAGTTCAAATGTTGGAGGTGACATGGCACAAACCGCGTGAAGTGTTTGAATGATGTTTTGGTATGGTTGAAGATGGAATTTCTTGGGAAATAGTAAAGCGCTTAGAAGAGTGTTCTAAGGGTTTGACTTTGTATCAGATCGAGATGCGGTGATCATTCAACAATTGTAATTGATTTCTAATTGATTATTATGATCCATTTGATGATTTGTAATGAGTTGTAAAGATTTTTGATGATATATACTGTAAGTCTTTGGGTTTTGTAACTGGCTAAGTTGTAAAGGTTATTTATGTTGATTTAGTTGTTGTTTGTTGTGTCGGTGGTTTTGAGAAGAGTGTGAAGCCGAACCAGAGTATGAGATCTGCTAGAGAGTAGTAGATTTGGAGAAAAATTGGATCTGATCAAGCAATCAGTTGAGTTCTATACCTAGATCATCATTGTTATTATCCTAACAGTTATAGTAGCAAAATCCCTTAACCAGGTAGTTCCTAACATGCCTTACATTGTAAATCCCTTAACTGGGTAGCTCAACATCTGAGTGCTAAATCCTCTTGTGAGGTTGATCCTAACAGGTCTCATCATCTAAATCCCTTAACTGGGTGACTCCTAATAGGATGTGCTCCTAACCGGGCATCTTTGTAAGCTTCTAATTGGGCTAGGCTCCTAATAGGGTACATTCCAAAAGAGTGCACAATTTTTGTGGGTACCAATTCCCACTGTGGTTTTTTCCTATTTGGGTTTCCAAGTGAAAATCATGGTGTTCATATGGTGAATGTTTTTATGTGCTGTTATGTTTTACTTTTTATTTATGCATGTTGATGAACAATTAATGAGAAGTTCTGATAAACCGGTTTAACAGTTGGTTATCAATGATTATCGGTAATGGTAAAGAGTTTATTACTGGTCTATGATTGATTTGGTGAAGTTTTATAAGTTCAAGTTTTAAGTTTGAAATTGTTGTTAATTCTTATTCACCCCCCCTCTCAGTGTTAACCGGATCCTCTAAGATTAACAACTGGTATCGGAGCATTGGTCCTCTATGTGTAGAAAGCTTAACAGCTTGAGGGAAAGATCCCAAAGAAAGATGATGAAGAAGGAGGGTCCCAAGTTTACCAAGGACAACTATCGGATATGGAAAGACCAGATGAAGATATACATTAAAGGATTGAGTGCTCAGTATTGGAATCATGTGATAACAAGTATGTTGCTCCTACTACCAACCCTTTGACACTGGATGAGCCTAAAGCACAACAAGAAAACATTCAAGCCTTGGGACCAATTGTAAGTACTTTATGTGATTCTAGGTATATAGATGTTCATGGATTAGATACTACATTTGAGGTATGGGAGAAAATAGAATTGATTTATGGAAGAGATGAACATGTTCAAAGAGCAAAAGAAGAAATTTTAAGAGGCAAATTTGATGAGATGAAAATGGTTGATGGTGAGAACATTGCACAATATGGTCAAAGAATTAAAGAAGTTGTAGGTGGTATTAAGAGTGCTGGAGGTAAGATTGATGATGATATTGTTGTTAGTAAAATTCTTAGAACTCTCCTACCACAATATGCTATTAGAGTTTCTGCGATTCAAGAACTGAGATCTATTTCTAAAGATAAAGGTGTTGTTGATTCTCTTATTGGAAAGTTGACTACATTTGAATTAAACAACTTTGATAATAGTGTTTCAAAACCATTTGAATTTGCTTTTAAAGCTTTTGTAACCGGTACATCTGTTAGGAAAGGAAATGATATTTGTCATAATCATGACTGCAGGTCTAGTCATGGCGATAGTAGAGGTGAGGATGATAATGAAGATCATCTGATGGAACTTGAGGCACTATTGGCTAAAATATTTCCTAGAGGCACTGGTAAGTACAAAGGTAAATTACCCTTGAAGTTTTTTTCCTGCAATAAGATTGGACACATTGCTGCAAATTGTCCTAATGGTGATAAAAAGGAAAAGTTCAAGAAATTTAAAGGAAAAGGACATAAACATTGCTATATTGCAGTGGATGAATGGGTGATAGATGAAGAATCAGAAGAAGATGACAATGAGGAGATAGTGTAGATCTAACTGATGAAAAGGCATTGGTGTCTCACATGGATAGCAGTGATGAATGGATAATATATAGTGGTTTCTCACACCACATGACCGGTGATAGAAAGAAGTCCTTATCTCTTGAATAATTTGATGGCGATGTGGTAAGGTTTGGTAAAAACTCACTCTGCATGGTTAAAGGTAGAGGAACTATTTCATTGAATGGAAAAAGTAATGCAGATGATGTCTTTCGGGTTGATGGATTCAAACATAACCTTTTGAGTGTTGGTCAATTAAATGATAAGGGATATATTATAGAATTTAAAAGTGGAGTGTGCAGGATTCTTGGAAGTAATGGAGAATTGATTGCTACTAGAAAGAAGACAAGAGATAATCTCTTTCATTTGAATACTAATGTGAATAGTTGTTTGGTGGCAAATATTGAAGACGACTGGTTATGGCACAAGAGGTTCTGTCATGTGAATTTTGACATTTTGATAAAGGTTAGTAAATAAAGTATTTTGAGAGGTTTGCCCCAGCTTGTTAAATTGGATAATGTGTTATGTAAGGATTGTCAGATGGGTAAGATGACTTCTGTGTCTCTTAAGAGTAAGTCTTTCTCTTCAGAAATATTCTAGATTTGGTTCATATTGATCTTTGTGATCCTATGAGGACTAAGAGCTATTATGGTGATAGATATTTCATGATTTTCAATGATGATTTTTCCAAGATGACGTGGGTAACTTTTCTAAGAGAAAATTTTGAGGCATTCAGTAAATTCAAAACATTCAAAGCTTTAGTTGAGAAATAAACCAGGAAGAATTTGAAACGTTTGAGATCTAACTAGGGAGGAGAATTTACTTCTGATGAGTTTGTGAAGTTTTGTGATGAACAGGGAATCAAGAGGCAGATGTCAACTCCTAGAACTCCATAACAGAATGGGATAGCAGAGAGAATGAATAGAACAATTGTTGAAGCTACTAGAACCATTTTGATTCAAGGTGAAGTACCAAAAATGTTTTGGAGAGAAGCAATTAGCATTATTGTTTACACTTTGAACTGGGTACTTGTCAAGAGAGGTAAAAACAAAACACCTTGTGAATTATGGCATGGCAAGACTCCTAATGTAAGTTACTTTAAAAAATTCGGGAGAAAATGTTTCATTAAACATGATGATTTCACTGGAAAGTTTGATGCAAAGTGTGATGAAGGTATTTTTCTTGGTTACTCTACAGAGAGTAAGGCTTTCAAATGTTATAACAAGAGAACAAAAAGGATCATTGAGAGTGAAAATGTAAAGGTAGATGAACTCTCTGAGAAATTTGATAAGACTAGCAGATCTGAACCTGAGAAAGATGAAGAAAAACTTATGTTTATTGAATCGAAAATACAAAATAATGATGAGCAGGAAAATGCAGAATTAGGTATTCAACCAGTAAATGAAGAAAGCGATGAAGAATATGAAGAACATGAAGCAAAAGGCATAGAACTAGAACTGGTAACACCAAGATATGTCAGACTGAATCATTCAGAAGACCAAATTATTGGAGATAAAAATGTTGGTGTACAAACGAGAAGGAAAATTAGAGAAAACTCCTGTCTGATTTCAACTATAGAGCCTAAAACAGTAAGAGAGGCATTGAAGGATGATGATTGGATTAATTATATGAATGAGGAATTGGATCAGATAGAGAATAATAAGACATGGACACTTGTTCCTAGACCAAAAGACAAGAATGTAATTGGCACTAAATGGGTCTTTAGAAACAAGTTGAATGAAGAAGGTAAGGTTGTGAGGAATAAAGAAGGAGAAGATTATGGAGAAACATTTGCACCGGTGGCAAGATTGGAAGGAGTAAGAATGTTACTTGCTTATGTTGCATTTAAAGGCTTTAAGGTCTACCAGATGGATGTTAAATCTGCTTTTCTTAATGGCATCCTTGAGGCAGAAGTGTACATAGAACAACCAGATGGATTTGCTTTGTCTGAGGATAAAGATATGGTTTGCAAGTTACATAAGGCACTCAATGGATTGAAGTAGGCACCAAGAGCATGGTTTGAAAGATTCCATTCACACCTGATCAAGATAGGATTCCAGTGTATGAGTGAGGATAGTAACATATATCTTAATACTGATGGAGATAGAGTGTTGATAGTTGAAGTATTTGTAGATGATATAATTTTTGGAGGTGATAATGATTTATGTATGGTGTTTGCTGAGGAGATGAAAGAATTTGAGATGTCTCTTATTGGTGAGATTAAGTTTTTCATTGGGTTGTAGGTCCAACAATTGGATGGTGGAATATTTATCTGTCAGAGTAAGTATGTAAAGGAAGTGTTGAAAAAATGTGGCATGGAGGATTGTAAACCAGTTGGTACTCCAATTGTGATAGGTTGTAAATTGTCTAAACATGATGATTCACCCTTAGTTGATGAAAAAGAATACAGGTCCATGATCGGTAAGTTGCATTATGTTGTTCATAGTAGGCCTGATATTGCACATGATGTTGGTTTGGTTGCTATATTTTAGAAGGATCCCAAGGAGACTCACTTGGTAGCAGTGAAAAGGATATTTCGGTACTTGAAAGGCACAATAGATTATGGCCTATGGTATCCTTATAAAAATGATTTTTCTTTGGAAGTGTTTACTAATGCAAATTGGGCAGGCAACGTTGATGACTGGAAAAGCACTATCGGTGGAGCTTTTCTTCTTGGAGGTAGATTGGTTGCTTGGACAAGTAAGAAACAAACATGTGTATAATAATCAGCAGAAGAAGCAAAGTATGTTGCAACATCAATTAATTTCACATAGGGAATCTGAATGAGACATGTGTTAGAAGGTTTTAAACTTGATATATTTGAACTGGTAACTATTTATTGTGACAATACAAGTGCAATTAATATTTCAAAAAATATTGTATTACATGAAAGAAATAAACACATAGAATTGAAATATCACTTTCTAAGGGAGAGAGTACAAGAAAGACAACTCAAAATTGGAGTATGTGACAATCAAAGAGCATCTAGCAGACATTTTCACAAAACCATTGTCAAAGACTACATTTGAGTACCTCAGAGGTAAAATAGGGGTAAGACCCCTACTCAAGAAAAACTAGGATGCAAGAGATGCATCAATCCAGTATGCTTATTGAAAATTTTTCACTATGGATTGATGAAATGATGGCTACTCCATAGAGGGAGCATCTTAGATGAGATTTGCAGAGATGTTGAAGACAACAACAACAAATTTGATGACTGACGATGCATATGCACCTTTGGCATTGTTGTGAAAAGGGGAGAAGAAATATATTAGCCTAAGTAGGAGAAGATGTGTAACAGAAAGGGAAAGAAGAAATGAAGATTTAGTTCCAGGTGGAAAAGAGAAGAACCGACAGAAGAGTGAAGTGAAACAGAGAAGTGTGAAGAACTGAGCAACATGATTTTAGTTGAATTTGTTGGTGTTTATGTTGGTGTTACCATCAATGCTAAAGGGGAGAGTGTTGGCATGATTGGAATAACTGATACCGATGAAGTATGATGAGTGAACCGTTAAAGGATTGTTTGTGATGACATTGTGATGAAGAGGTTGAGATTGCATGATTGGATGACTTTGATCAGTTATTTGTGTTGTCATTGATGGAAACTAATGTTACTATGTTGTATTTTTTCATCTAAGTCTTTTTGGTCTACCGTAAATTCCTTACCGGTATTGTAGACAGTGAACTTGGAATTAGAACCTTAATCGGTAAACGAGGAAATGTTTTGATTAGATCTGATCATTCATGATGATTGAAGTGTTGCAGTTTGGAATGTGAGTTTATATCATTGTAATATGTATCTGACTAGAACCACATCATGTTTTGGTTATCGAAAGTCATGTCTATGATTTTTGTTGTATTTTTGCTAGAATTTAAGAAGGGTTTAATGATTGGTAAAGAATTCTCTTAACCGGTAATGATTTTTTGTTTGGTGGAGATCTACATCAAGTTCAAATGTTGGAGGTGACATGGCACAAACCGTGTGAAGTGCTTAAATGATGTTTTGCCATGTTTGAAGATGGAATTTCTTAGGAAACAATGAAGCACTTAGAAGAGTAATCTAAGGGTTTGACTTTGTATCAGATTGAGATGCGGTGATCATTCAACAATTGTAATTGATTTGTAATTGATTGTTATGATCTATTTGATGATTTTTACTGAGTTGTAAAGATCTGTGATGACCTATTTTGTAAGTCTTAGTGTTTTGTAATTGACCAAGTTGTAAAGGTTATTTATGTTGATTTAGTTGTTGTTTGTTGTGTCGGTGGTTTAAAAAAAAGTGTGAAGCCAAACCAGAGTATTAGATATGCTAGAGAGTAGTAGATTTGGAGCAAAATTGGATCTAATCAAGAAAGTAGTTAAGTTCTATACCCAAATCATCCATTGTTGTTATTCTACTAGTTACAACAGCAAAATCCCTTAGCTAGGTAGGTCCTAACATGCCTTACATTGTAAATCCCTTAACCGGGTAGCTCAACATCTGAGTGTTAAATCCTCTTGTGAGGTTGATCCTAACAAGTCAAAGCTCCTAACAAGGCTCATCATCTAAATCCATTAATTGGGTGACTCCTAACAAGATCGGCTCCTAACCAGGCATCTTTGTAAGCTTCTAACCAGGCTAGGCTCCTAACAGGGCAGATTCTGAAAAAGTGCACAATTTTTGTGGGTACCGATTCCCACCATGGTTTTTCCCTATTTGGGTTTCCACATGAAAATCATGGTGTTCATATGGTGAATGTTTTTATGTGCTGTTATGTTTTACTTTTAGTTTATGCATGTTGATAAACACTTAATTAGTAGTTCTGATAAACTGGTTTAACAATTGGTTATTAGTGATTACCGGTAATGGTAAAGAGTTTATTACTGGTTTATTATTAATTTGGTGAATTTTTACAAGTTAAAGTTTTAAGTTTGAAATTGTTGTTAATACTGATTCACCCCCTCTCTCAGTATTAACCAGATCCTCTAAGATTAACATATTTCATCCTTTATGACTAAAATGAATGATCTTGTAATTAACATTAGATGTGTCAGTGGAGTCCTTGAAGAAGATGAGATTGTAGCTAAAGAACTAAGATCCTTGCCTCTTGCTTATAAACACAAAGTTGTTGTTATTGATGAGATCTGGACTGTAACAACTGTGACAAGAGACATGTTGGTTGGTAATCTTGCTTCTTTTGAATTGAGTGAACTTGGTGAATCACATAGCAAAGCTGAAATTTCATTTAAAGATATTGTATTTGAGAAGCATAAGTATGATCCAGGAGAGAGTTCAACTAGGGTTTCTAGACATGAAAGGGAAATGAGAGAGATAGAAGAACATGAAAGAGAATTGGAAGAGCTTGAAGCACTTATTGCTAGAATATTTCCTAAGGGAGTTGGTAAGTATTAAGGGAAGTTACCTTTTAAATGTTTTTCATGCAATAAGATAGGACATTTTGCTTCTAGGTGTCCTGAAAGAGCATAAAGAGTGTCAAGGTATGATAAGATTTACAAGCCTAAAAAAAAGTATAGATATCAGAAGAAATATTATGCTACTAATGAAGGTGTGACAGATGATGATACTGAGAAAGGGAAATCAAAAGATGAGTTTGTGTTCACTGCTATCAAGGAAGATGATCCAGTACATGTTGATTCGACAAGCTACATAGTTGAATAGAAACTCTTGACTGCTAAGATTGAAGAGAAAAATGAATGGGTTATTGATAGTGGTTGTTCACATCACATGATAGGTGATATAAGTAAATTTGTAAAGATGGAGAAGTATGATGGTGGTGTGGTAAGATTTGGAGACAACAAAGCTTGTGTAATCCATGGTAGAGGTTCTATTTCTCTTGATGGTAAGCATAATACTAATGATGTTTTATATGTTGAAGGTTTGAAGCATAATTTTTTTAGTCTTGGACAAATGGTTGATAAGAGATATGATTTACAATTCAAGAATGGGAAATGTAAGGTCTTGAATAGCTCTAGTATAGAAATTGCATCAGGAACTAAAACTAAAGGTAATATCTTTCATTTGAATGCTGGTGAGAAAAGTTGTTTGATTGCTTAGATTGATGAAAGTTGGTTGTGGCATCAAAAGATGTGTCATGTTAACTTTGACTGCATGATTAAGATAAGTTCTACCCAAGTTGTTAGAGATTTGCCTAAGATAGTGAAGCCTACTAATCTAGTGTGTAAAGAATGTCAATTGGGAAAGCAAACAAGAATTTCATTCAAGAGAAAACTGTATATATCTAATGGGTTATTAGATCTTGTGCATACTGATTTATATGGGCCTTCTAGGGTGAGAATCTTGCAGGGTGGCATATACTTCATGTTGTTGATTGATGACTATTCTGGGATGATGTGGGTCACTTTTCTAAGGAAGAAATCTGAAGCACTACAGAAATTCAAAATATTCAAAACTAAGGTGGAGACGGAGATAGGATTGAAGCTGAAGTGTCTAATATCTAATAGAGGAGGATAATTCACTTCCAATGAGTTTAATTCCTTTTGTGAAGAGCATGGAATCAGGAGATAGTTATCTACTTTGTGAACCCCTCAGTAGAATGGAGTTGTTGAAAGGAAGAATAGAACTATTTTGGATGTTGCTAGGACTATGATGATTGAAGGAAATGTTTTGCATATCTATTGGCGATAAGTTGTTAGCACTTTTATGTACACATTCAACTGGGGGCATATAAAAGGTGATTCCGGCAAGACTCTTCATGAGTTATGTTTTGGTCATGTTCCTATAGTTATATATTTTAGAATATTTGGAAGTAAATGTTATATTAAAAGAGATGAGGATATAGGAAAATTTGATGCAAGATGTGATGAAGGAATCTTTTTGGGATAATCTACTCAAAGCAAGGCCTATCGGTGTTACAACAAAAGACTAAGAAAAATAGTGGAAAGTATGAATGTGAAGGTTGATGAATGTCATGAGAAGAAAATAAGAGCATATGGATATGAATCTGATGATCAAAATGTTATTTCAAAGCAAGTACAGACTCGAAGCATGAAACAAAGTGATCTGGAAGAGTCAGTAAATCTAGATGTTGCTACCGGTGAAGAAGTACAAGAGACTAAAAACTAGAACAATCAGGAGACCCCCAAGTATGTAAGTATAAATCATTTAGAAAATCAAATTATAGGTGATAAAAATAAAGGTGTGATGATTAGGAGAAGAATTTATGTTGAACAAACATATTTTATTTTAAAAATTGAACCTAAAGATGTTGTTGAAACTTGTAAAGATGAAAATTGGGTAAAAGCCATGGAAGAAGAGTTAAATCAGATTGAGAAGAACAATACATGGGAACTTGTTCTGGGGCCTAAAGATAAGAATATAATTTGTACTAAATGGGTGTTCCGGAATAAACTGAATGAAGATGGAGAAGTTGTTAGAAACAAAGCAAGACTGGTATGTAAAGGATATTCACAAATGGAAGGTATTTATTTTGAGGAGACTTTTGCTTTGGTAGCTAGAATTGAAGCTATTAGATTATTTCTTGCATATGTTGCTCATAAGAAATTCAAGGTATATCATATGAATGTGAAGTCAGCCTTTTTGAATGGTGAATTGGAAGAGGAAGTCTACATTGAGCAACTAGATGGATTTTCATTAACAGATGAAGGAGACATAGTATGTATATTGAAGAAAGAATTGTATGGACTTAAACAAGCCCCTAGAGCTTGGTATGCTAGATTGGATAGGTATTTGATGAAGTTGGGATTTTGTAAAGGTATTTCTAATAATAACTTATACTTCAAGATTGATGATGATAATATTTTAATTGTTGAAGTTTTTGTTGATGACATTATTTTTGGAGGAGATGATGATTTGAGTAAAAAGTTTGTTGATGATATGCAAAAAGAGTTTGAGATGTCTATGATAGGTGAGATGAATTTTTTTTGGGATTGGAAATTACAAAAATTGATAGATGAATTTTCATATCTCAATCAAAGTATGTGAAGGAATTTTTGAAGAAGTTTGGGTTAGATGATTCCAAACCTGTTGAAACTCCCATGGTGACCGGATGCAAGATGAGAAAAAATGATGATTCTCTAAAGGCTAATCAGACTCTGTATAGATCTATGATTGGTGGACTGCTATATTTGACTCAGACTAGACCTGGCATTATGAATTTTGTATGTCTTATTGCAAGATTCCACACTGATCCTAAGGAAAGATATGTTACTCTTATGAAGAGGATTTTCAAATATTTGAAGGGAATAATTTATTATGGTTTGTGGTATCCAAAGAATGATGATTTCATTTTGAGTGCTTATACAGATGTTGATTGGGTAGGTAATGTTGATGAATAGAAGAGAACTACCAGTGGAGCATTATTTTTGGGAAAGTAAGAAGCAAGATGCTATTTCTTTATCTACTACAATAGCTGAATACATTGTTGTTGCTAGCAACTGTACTCAAGTAATTTGAATGAAGCAGGTAATAAAGGATATTAGAGTTGTTTATAATGAACCTACTATTATATATTATGAGAATTCAAGGGCTATCAATACCTCTAAGAATCTATTGTTGCATTCTAAGAGAAAACATATATCAATCAAGTTTCATTTCTTGTAAGAGAAGGTGAATGAAAAAGAAGTCAGATTGGAGTATGTATCTACAAAGGAACAGATTGTAGACATCTTCATGAAGCCTTTGCTTGCAGATACATGTTTATATCTGAGAGAGAAGTTATGGGTGATTTACCCTCCTAATATAAACTAGATGCATTGAGTTGCATCGATCCAGTGGACTTCATAGTCTTATCCTATTATCTGGATTAATGAGTGGGTGATGCTACTCAAGGGGAGTAGTCAGTGTGTGATTTAGTTGTTCAAATTTGTGAGTTTGTTCTAAAGGCCAGATAATGATGATTTGTATATACCTTTAGCATTGATGTCAAAGGGGGAGAGATGCATGTGAAAAATTGTCTTATCTATCTGAGGAAGAGATCTTGGATTGCTATTGTGTGCATGATCTCAGGGGGAGATTGTTGAAGTTTATTTCTTTCTTTTCATTGATTTTTTTTCACATTCATATGTTGCCATCAATTCCAAAGGGGAAGATTATTGGATGTTAGAGTTGTTGGAATGTATTGTTGTCATTGATGTCAACATATTCCCGTTTTCTTGTACTTCAGTGTAGAGAGTTGGTTTTATTGTAGATATGTTGATGTGGATTAATGGGTTTTGAGAAACTTATCTCTAGTTGATTCAGTATGAGTTTCAATGTTCTAGAAAGTGATTTGAATGAGTTATGTGATCCGGTATGATGATTGGTTTTTCTATTGGTTCTTTATTGCAGAGTTGTGATTTTTGGTTTGTATTTCTTTAGAATTGATTATTTATGTTGTGCATATTTTGGAGAGTGTTTGGGACATTCATGTGTGTCCTTAGTTTGGGTGGTTCATGATTTGGAACTTCACAAGCATACCTTTCAATTTGTTAGTAAGTTATGTTGGTGTTTTTGAGATTCAAAAGGGAAATGATGATGATTCTAGTTATCCAAGTTGTTGTAGTTGTTGCAGAGGAATTCATGTTGCTTTTTGATGTTATTTGATCGTTAACTATGAGTTTTGGTGGTCTGCATTGATCACAATGTGTGTTATTGAATATTTTATTGGTCTAGTGGTATTTTTCATGTTATACAACTTTCTAGCTGACCCAATGGTTCTTGTGTATTGCGGATGATCTTGGTGAGATATTCGGTGGTGTTGCATGTTCAAGGTTTTGATTTGGGTCCATTTTATGTCCTTGCCGACATTGTATTGGTTTTTCGATGTGTTTGACACCCTAAAAACCTTTGTAGTACGTCCATGAAGAAATCAGAATGGGTACTGTGATAGTGATGAAAACCATGCGAAGATCACTCACCACTACGGGAGGAGGATGTCTGCAACAAGTACCTAGTCACATCTCTCTATCCTCTCTATCCATATAGGCTAGCAAGAAGCAATTTTACATATAGATTGCCATAAAAATAGTAGGGACTGCGGCCTTAGATGTGTCCCAAACCAAGGAGGCACACTATGGCCCGAGAAGGGAACCAGTGAAAGGGGAAAGCCTGGAAAGGGCACAGTGAGGTCAGGTATCGTGTGATGCAATTTTATAATTATGTCTTATGTGTTGAAACGACCTTGAAATATAGGTTGATGAATTGTATAAATACATGTAATATTCATTTGAGAGAGGTATCTGCATGTATGAATATTGTTTTGATCCTTCATTAGTAGAGGAAAAAAGAGAGAAGAAGTGCAAAAGAGTGTGCATAAGTGTGAAGAGAAAAGTTTGAGAATATATGCTTAACTGAAACCATGATCAAGCATTTGGAGATGCTATTCTTTCAATTCATGTAATTTGGATTGTTGTCCGATCTTTATAAGGCAGTGAGCCTTCCTAGGGTTGTAGCCCTTTTTTTTTTGACAAGTGAGCTCTAAGTAGTGTGTCTGAATGCATGTGCATTCCCCACTATAATATTTACACATACTACTATAGAGTATCATCATATTGTGGGTAGGTTCCCACTGTGGTTTTTCCCTTGATTGGGTTTTACATGTCAAAACTTTATGTGTTATATGTGTTGTTGTTTTGGTATTTATATTTTTTACTATTGTTCTTGATCTGATATGAACTTGAGGATAATTTGTTTAAATTTGTTGAAAAATGATTCACCCCCCCTCCCTCTCAGTTTTCCACCATTATTGTTGCCAACAAGCTCATGCCTTAGGATTGACCTTGACCAAAACTATTGGTCATTTTTATTCTATGGAGAATAAACAAGTGCCTCTAATTGGGCAAATAAAAGATGCTCAATTCACATTTGTAGCTTTTCCTAAGAAGAAGATAAAAATGATTGTCCTAGTTTCAAATTTACTCACTTCTTATGGAATGTTACTTGGTTGTAACTTCTGTAAAGATATAGGTGGTGAACTTAACATGGACATGACTAAATAAAGGATACCTATTAAGGGTGTTGTGTAGAAATTAGTACCTAAAATAGAGAATAAGTACATCATGGTGAAATCAAATGATCCCCATGCCCAAATCCTTTTTGAATATGTTGGATTTGGGAATTATTATCTCCATATTGATGAAGTCTCTGAGGTTGCTAAAGATTGGCCATATAATGCCTTATATTATTCACTTATTTTAGATAGTGAAAGGTTTGCTAATGCTAATGAGCATCAAGAATAAAAAATAGGCTCTATTGAGTCCTATGTCATGGTTGAAGACTCTCAATCCTCTACTCTAGTTGAAGAAGTTCAATCTTCTACTATGGCAGAAGAAGTTCAACCTCCCACTATGGTTGAAGAAGATACCATTCCTCCTCAAATTCCTAAAAATGAAGAGGGAGAAAGAACCAATATCTCTCATGATTCAGTAATTCTAATGATGTTTGGACCTTAGAGTTTGATGGAAGTTGCACTACCAATGGGTTAGGGATTGGTGTTGTTCTTATTTATCCCAAGGGGGAGATCGTCCCTTACTCTTTTAAGTTGTAATTTTCCAATACCAACAACACAGCTAAATATGAGTCACTCTTGTTGGGTATGGATGTTGCTCGTAAAAAAAGGAATCAAGAATCTTGATGCGCAAGGTGACGTAGAGTTGGTAGTTTTTCAGATAAGAAATGTGTATGAAACAAGGAATTATAGACTCAAACACTACTGAAAGCTTGTGTGGGACAATATTGAAAGCTTTGACGCTATCAACATTTCAATAGTACCTCGGGAATATAATGATAGAGTTAATTCTCTTACAATTTCAACTGCTCTCTTAATTCCCCATCTTGATTTTGGTCATATCATTGAGTTGATGTACAAACATAGTGTGCCTAATGATCGGGATCATTAGAAAATTTTCAATGATGACAAGCAAATTATAAATTTTCTTTAAATTGAGGATAATTTCAATAATTTGTATTTCAAAGGAAGTAATTCTTTCTCTTCTTTTGACTTAATGTCAGATACAACATCTGAGTTAGGTGAAGAGATTCTCCAATTGAAGGGAAATAAAATTCCCAAAGTCATTGTTTCACTTGAGAAACTATTTAACAAGCATGATCATTATATCAAGAAACAAAAGTAGATAAATCCAAACTCTTCTATGAGATACAAGAAGTACAACATTGGATCAAAAGGTGATGCAAAGTTTGTAAACACTGGAAATAATTGAACTTCTGAAGAAAGAGATCAATTTATTCAACTTATATGCCAATACATATATGTGTTGGCTTATTCCTATGATGACCTCAAGTCCTTTCATCCTAAAGAAGCACAACATGATATTCCTCTAAAAGCTAGTGCAGTACCTTTCAGGTAGAAGCAATGCCAATATAATCCTAAAATCTCAAGTGCTAGTCTCTCAGAGATTCAGAAAATGTTGAACACTGTATTTTTCCTATTTATCATTCAACAAGGGTAGAAAATATAAATTTGGTGCATAAGAAGAATGGATAAATACGTATTTGTGTAGATTTCATAAATATCAGTCAATTGTAACTAAAGTATAATTATCCTTTACAAATAATGGATCAAGTGTTGCAGATAGTGATAAGAGGTCAAATGATGTCCATGTTGGATGGATTTTTAGGCTACAATTAGATTGAGATAAGTGAATCAAATCAGTACAAGACTACATTCACTACTCCATGGGGTACATCTACATATC
This sequence comes from Cryptomeria japonica, assembly GCF_030272615.1. Lineage (NCBI taxonomy): Eukaryota > Viridiplantae > Streptophyta > Pinopsida > Cupressales > Cupressaceae > Cryptomeria > Cryptomeria japonica. Next base: position 409,339,820 of record NC_081405.1, on the reverse strand, counting down.
ATAGGATGCCCTTTGGGTTGATTAATGTAGGTGCTAGCTTCCAAAGGGCTATGGATTTAGTCTTTCATGGTATCCTTGGTAGGTATATTGTTGTATACTTAGATGATCTCACTGTTTTCTCCAAAGATCATGAGAATCATCTTTTTTATTTTCAAGATGTCCTTGAAAGGTGTTGCAAGCATGGTATTTCCCTCAATCCAAAGAAGTCAATTTTTGGGGTTACAGAAGGAAAACTCCTTGGACATGTTGTGTCCAAAGACGGGCTCAAGATTGATCTATAAATGGTTAATTCTATTTAGAATCTTCATTTACCTACTAGTAAGATTGTTCATTTTTTCTTTGGAAAGGTTATGTAATGTGCAAAATTTGATTTAGCGATTTGCAACATAGAAGGGAGAAACCACTAAATTAATTTTCACTTAGGACCATTACAATAAAAAGAGGAAGGGAATCCACTAGATTCAATCACAAATCAGATAGGGACTTAATACTAAATGGATTGGATTTAATTTTGATCTTTTTTTATAAATTGAAATACTGAAATTAGGCAAAGTGTTGAAAAATGAAGGTAAAAACATGTAAACAATAAGCTATAGATGCAGGATTGAGTTGGGCACTTGGAATTGAGCAATGTAAGTCGAGTCAAACTTGCTCCTCAAAAAAGATCCTAAAAATATAGGACCATGATCCGGCACCACAGTCCTCTGAACTTTTCATACACTGAAAAGGGTTGATTCATCTTTGTGATTGAAGCTTATTTTGAAGAGTACAACTCCGTACATATTTACTACACATAAAAAGAAAGGGGAAAAAGGTTGGGAATAGGGGTTTACCTAAGTCAAACCTCGGTTTTGAATAAACCTTGAATGAAATATTGGAAATACTAAAATAAAATTATGGAAGGATATACCTTAGATCTGCAATGATAGATAATTATGCTTTGTTTTTTAAAAATAATCACATATGTTATGAAATGGCATGAACATGAAAAAACCCTAACATACACACATGCTTACAAATGATTGATGTAATATTGCTCTACAATGGATAAATGAAGAATATACAACCTTGAAGACCTCTAGAAATGCTTGATGATGAAAACTTCAATGCTTGAATGCTTTATTGCTTGTTTTACCAATTTAGCCTATCATGAATGTATTCTCTTGTTCTTCTTCTTGTGCAAATGAGAAGGGAAGACCTCCTTATATACATATTTTTCATCAATTATGTTAATTTTCCAACATAGGCCAACATGAAGCAAGATTTACCACTCAAATTTGAGATGGGGAAAAGGGTTTGAAATGGGCCCCAAATAGGGAGGACCATGGCATGGCATCATGGTACCAATGAGGACCAAGGTGCCACGCCCTAGTCCTACCCCATATTTGGGCTAGGGTTAAGGTGCAATGCAAGGTATAATGAGATAATATGACACTTATTGCATGGTACAAGCATAAATGAGTCTAGATCAAGTGTGAGGATAAGAACACTAAAGCGAGGGCCCCAAATGCGGTCAAAATTGCAAGAGGTACAATTTTATGACGCTACATGTTAATTTTTTGTGTAGGTTTATTCCTTATTTTGTTGAGAAGACTCATCATATTGTTGATATGATGAAGTGTAAAATTACTTTCCACTAGAGTCCAGAAGGAAAGGTCGCTTTCAGCAAAATCAAAGAAGCAATAGCTCATGCACTTGTATTGGTTTGCCTAGACTACACAAAGGATTTCATCTGTATGGTTACACTTCTAAGAACACTATGTTTGTTATTTTGATGTAGAAAAATACAAAAGAGATTGAATATTCCATTGCTTTCATGAGTTTTCCTTTAAAGTCTCATGAACTTAAGTATTCCTTAGTTGAAAAGAATGCTTATACTATGGTAAAAGCAGTAAAGTATTTTAGGTTCTATATTTTGAATTCCCACACCTTGGTTCTAGTTCCTAATACAACAATTAAGTCCATTATGATGGATAAATATTTTGGTATGAAAAGAGGCAATTGGATTGCTAAAATCCAAGAGTATGACTTGGAGATCAAGCCTGCTAAGCTTGTTCATGGGAAAGGGCTTTGTCAGATCATTGTTGGCAACACTCTGGAGGAACAAGAACAAGATGTTTTAGAAAAGCTTCCCAGAGTATTATTTATTATTACAACTGATGAATGGTATTCAAACATAGCTTATTTTCTGACTTGTGGTGAATGTCGAGCTCATTTGTCATTAAAAGAAAAGAAGAATATAAAACTCAAAGATGCAAACTTTGTTCTTTGGGACAGTGGTTTGTACAAAAGAGCTATTGATGGTACTTTCCTTCACTGTGTTGATAAGGCAGAGAAAGTCAGATTTTTAAAATATTTCCATAATTTGGTGTGTGGTGGATATTCCTCCACACTAATCACTACTCATAAGATTTTGAGAGAAAATTATTATTGGTCGACACTTTTCCAAGATGCTTTTAGATGGGCGCATAAGTGTGTACATTGCTAAGAATTTTTAGGCAAGCAGAAGCTTGTAGCATTGCCTCTAAAAATCATTGTGATTGAAGAACCCTTCCAATAGTGGGGAATTGATTTCATTGGTTTCATCAACCCCTCTTCAAGTGCTAGTCATACATATGTTCTTATTGCAACTAATTACTTCACTAAGTGTGTGGAGGCCATTCCAGTGAAGTGCACTAATTCAAAAGTGAAATGTAGATTTATTAAGGAAAATATAATTTCAAAATTTGGTGTCCCACATAAGATTGTGACTAATAATGAAACTAATTTCTCTTCCCATAAATTAACCCTATTTTGTTTTGATTATAGTATTACCTTGGCTCATTATTCTAATTATTATACTCAAAGTAATGGTCAGATAGAATCAAGTAATAAGAATTTGGTTACCATCATACAAAAACTTGTGGAGGAAAGTCAGAGATCCTGGCATAAGGTTATATATGATGCTTTATGGACAGATAGAATTACACCCAAAAGAGCTATTGGCATGTCAACATTTCAGCTTCTTTATGCGATGAATGCAGAGATACCTATTACTTTAGAGCTTCCTGCTTTGAAGTTAGCTAAGGCAATTGAAGATGAGACATTTGAAAGTGTCTTAGATAAGAATTATTTCTCAGTTAAATGAACAAAGAACACAAGTGGTAGACTGAATTGTTGAACATCATAAGCAAGTCAAAGTTCTCTTTGATAAGAAAGCAAAGTAGAGAGAATTTCAAGTTGGTGATCGTGTTCTACTATGGGAAAAAATAAGAGAACCAAAGGGTATGCATGGGAAGTATGATTCTCTTTAGTGAGATTTTTTCACCATTCATCAAGTCATTGGTGAAAATAACTTTCTATTGGCATACCAAGATGGAACATCATTTCCGATGCCTTACAGTGGCCAAGCATCTTAAGCATTATTTCAAATAAGTTACTAAATAAATTTGTACATAAGTAAAAGTTTTGAGTGTTTTGTTTTTCTTTTGTTTAGTTTATTTTTATTTTTGTTTTAGACACTTGAATTTGTTGCCCAATGATTGGATGAAGGCACTTAGAGATCTAGCTTCTATTCCTCTCCTCTTTCTTAAATACAAGTGAAAGAAATTCCCAAGTTAGAGCCAGTTGTTGTCCTCATTTTTTAATTTTCAAAAATGAGGCAACCCCTATAAAATTTTCCCCTAAAATTCATATTTTTATTCCTCTAAGGCATGTGTTTCAAGGCCCAAACTTGTTTTGGTTTGCGTCTAGTCATGTATGTGTGTTTTATTGTTCTTGTCCAAGTTTTTGGTCATTTTTGGTTATCTTTTTCTTCTCTTTTCTATGTAAACTCAGGTTTCTAATGATTCATTGCAAGTAGTAGGAACTTTTTGGTAGCATTGGAAGTAAAAAATTAACTTTTAATTAGGTCTCTAGACCTCGATTATAGGTTGAATGGTTGTTTTTTATGATATTACTAACTTGTATTCAGGGATTTAGAACCCGACTACAAGTTGGTTTATTATTTTCATGTCATTACTCACTTGTTTTCAGGGGTTGAAGACCCGATTACAAGTGATTTATTTTCAAATCCAACATTGACATTTCCCTTACTTGCTATTGGTTTTTATAACCCGATTTCAAGTTGATTTTGTCGTCTCTCTTTATTTGTATTGACATCCCATAAAACCCAATTTTATCTCTTTTACAAACCCATGTTTTGGGGAATAGTTTCACTAATGATGTAGTCTTTGCATTATAGAAGGATTGTTCTTCTTTCAAGACATCTATTTGAAGTCCTTGGATATTTTTGAAGTTTCACTTTGCGTTGGAGCCATGTTTGTGTTTTGGGCATTGCTTCATGCCCTCTCATATTTTCAAGGCATGTTTCTTTCGATATCTTCTTGTAAAGGTCTTTTTGTTTTTATCGTTGCATTTTTCTCATCCTTTCGGTGGTTCTTGTCTTTGTCTCTAAACATATCTTCACTTGCATGTTATGAATGTTATGGGAATTTGGGGTTTTCACAACCCAATCATGCATGTCCTTCTCCTTTGATGAAGTGTTCCCTTGTCTTCAACTAATTTCAAAGATTCATTTTGAGTCGTCATATACACTTTCATCTTATGGTACACATACTTGTAATCAGGTCCACAAAACCCAAGTGAAAGTCTGTGTTTTTATGGAAACAAAACTTCAGGAAATCAAGTTTAAGAAGTTCATGGCAATGAAAGATTTTGATTATTGAGGGATGAAGGAAAAAATCAAGAGATCCTTAACACATGTTCATCACCTTGAGGATATATGGGTTGATCTTCGCATAGAAGAAGATGTCATAAAAATGGACTACAACAAGCTCACCTTAGAGAAAATTGTGGATCTGGATCTAACTAAGATTCCAGAAGGAATGATATATGGCGAGAAATATATTGACCCTGAATATATAGAACAAAGGGTTGTTGAAGCTCCTCTTCCATCTCCTCAATGGTTGCAGAAGGAGTGTACCTCTATCTTTGATAAGTTTCAGGCCATCCTTTCTAACACCAATGCATGGCTAAAGAACAATAATATTGAAACCATCAAGATCAAGGTTGTGGCAAAAAGAGATTCAACAAGACTAGTTGGGCATAGGTCTGAAGTGAGAGTTAAATCCAAAGAAGGTGCTTCTTCCTCAGGTACAAGGTAAAACATAAGCAAAGCCTTAGTTATCCCTCCACAAGAGGTATCACTAAAATTAAAAGAGAAACCTCAAGTGCAAATTTATGTCATTCACTTTTAAGATAAATCACATGGGGAGAATACAGTAAGATCTCCTACTCTGGACTCAAATTCTCCTCACACAATCATTTCTCAATTATCATTGGATGTACCTATGTCTCCAACTGACATAGACGTGGATTCTTTCTCTAAAGTTCATGTGGATCCTATTATGCCAAGTACATTTGCTTGCACAATTGTATCATCACTAGTTGCAGATACTTCTCATGGCAACTTGGAGAGCATCTTTTATGTAAATCCTTCATATACCATTATATCTAACATATCAAATATATAAATTAATACTTCTACTATGAGGTTTGATAGGCTCATGTGTAAAGCTTGCCATGATTTGTTGTCTAAGAAAAGACTTGTGGTTGTCAAGACTAAGGCCTCTCCTAGAATGGCAATTGTGGTATAGGTAGAGCCTATTTCTTCACATACCACATCTATTGTTGCGAACATGAACTCATTATATTTACCCCCATGGTTGAGTTCAATCACTCAAAAAAGGAAGAAGCAGGAGATTTCTCCTGATATATTTCATTTTCAATAGCTTAAGAATCCTAAGAAAAGAACTGCTAAGAAGGCAAAGATAGTCTCATGTGTGGTTGTGGACAACAAAAAGATGGAGTATGTAGAAGTGGCAGAACCTCTAGTCGAGAAACCACCAGAAGAAATGCAGGTATTTGATTATAGGCTCACAAGAGTGGAAGTGGGAAAGCAGATGCATGTTGAAATTATGCATGATTCTTAGGATACGATGGCCTTATTGGTTTAGAGTTATGATGAAATCTTAGCAAAGAAGGATAAGCTCAAGGAGGAGAATGCATAGCTCATCTCAGTGATCCAAAATATCACTAATTATTTAGAAAAGGTTGATCCCTTAACCTCCTCTACTTCTGTAGAGTCCATCAAACAATTGGAGAAATTTTCTCGAAAGGCCAAGGCAAATGATCCTTAGGTAGATTGATGCAGAGAGTCTTGGAGCTTGTTCTATTCACCTTCTTGGGTTCTTGTCTTACTCAACCCTCTAACTCCTCAAGCCCATCCAATGGAACTTGGTAGGGGTTTTCTATCTAGACCTCCAAGGTCCGATCCACTTTGGATTTCCTCCAAGGTATAGCCACTGATATTTGACAACCAACACCTCTTGTTGAGGCTTCCACCTCAATTCCCAACACCACTCCTAAGGCTCCAACAACCTCTACAAAGGATCACAACACACCAACTTGTTCTAGGTGGGAAAAATACATTTACATAGTATCTTTGAAGATTTTAGGGGTTTGTGCACCTTCATACCCATCACTAAGGTTTTGTAACCTCTCTTTCTCTCCACCGGGCTGAAATAGGCCTAATTCAATTAGCCCTCCCTTGGCGGTTTTAAGGACTTGGTTTCGAAAATTCCCAAATAAGGCCACAAATAAATTACAGATTTGGATACCCTTTTTAGGGTAACAAATAATATTGAAAATTTGCAACTGGGTTCATTGTACACATATGGGAACCAATTTTGTCCTAATCTTAAGGGTTTTGGCCTACCTGGGTGAATTACAAACTTGTTCTTCAAAACCTTCACCAATCAAAACATCTGCTCAAATAAATTGAGGATTCATTTAGGGAATTCACAGGGATTTCTAATTATGGGCCCTTTTGTCTTCCACCAATCCACATGTGCTCAGAATTTGCACATCTTCTGTTGTCCTAACTCACCAACTCCTAGCGGTGGGCCTAGGGCTTCATTGTAGCTCCTCCACAAAGGCCTGAAAGACAAAAAAACCTACTCTAATCATACTTACAGACCCTAACCTAGCATTTCACTTGATTTCAATAGGTTCCATCAATGAATGCTCAGGTTAGAGCCATTTTACTCTTAAACCCTACTTTGCAAGGGTTTTACAGCTAGTTATAGAGAATGAACTAGTTCCCTACAACCAAACACAAACAAACTTACTAATCTACCTTTCTGGAAAGTTAATTCAACAAACACCCATTCCCTGCAATGACATTTCTTTGACAAGTCCGTACTGGACCGTACAATGCAATGAAAATAATGAAAAACTATCAAAAACGCTGAAAAGACAAGATTTCTTGAAAACACAAAATTTGCTTTTGCATTCCAGATTATCCAACCCATACAATGAAGTTGATTTTGTATTATATGCTCATGATTTAGTTGGTTCTACCAACTTTGCAATGCCAATCATAAAAAATACAACTTTTGCAAAAATTGCAAAATGTTGCTCAACAACTTTTACATCTTTTTGACTCCTTGGTTGTAACTTTGCACTCAAGTGCATTCCAAGGCTCAAAAGGCCCTCAAACATCCCATAATACCTAAACACAATACAATATACCCCTATTACATGATGGAAATGATCTAGAGTACTACTCCTGTGATCAACATAATCATTACAACTTCCTAGGCTGATAGCATCCTGAACACAAATGACACAACCAAAAGATTGGACAACTCAACCATGGCCCTATAGAGTCCCAAATGGTTGTTCCATTATTACATCATGAAAGACAACACAAAAACTTAGAAGAAAACAAAATTGCATGCTTGGAGTGTTAGGTGCCCTGCACCATACTCCCCTTGGACAAAGAACTCAAGTCCCTTGAGTTAAGAGGTCGACAATCTCCACTCCATGCTGAAGTATATCTGATTTTGACATCCACATAGCATCTGATTCAGGTAGCTCTGCCCAATTTACAAGATAGTGCTTGTAGACTCCTTTCCTTGTCCTCTTTACTACCTTGGTGTCGAAGATACTTTCCAACTTGATTAGTTGGCATGGTGGCAAATCTCTCACCCAATCTTCATTAACATGTGATGACATGTCCAACTGATTGGTTTGTGATTCTCCCTTGTATGGATAGTGATCACATACATTAAAGATAGGAGAAATACCCAAGGTGGGAGGGAGTTCAACTTTATATGCATTATGTCCATATTTGTGCACCACCTTGAGAGGTCCAATCTTCTTCATCAATAGCTTGGTAGGTTGCCCTTTTAGAAGTCTCTCCTTCCTTAGTTATGCTAATACTAAGTCTCCAACTTTAAATTGCACATTCCTTCTTGTTTTATCAGCATGCACCTTATACTGCTCGGACTTTTGTTGTAAGGTCTGCCTTACCTTATCATGCACTTCTTTGATACCTTATGCAAAATTCTCACCTTGTGCACTCTTAGGTGCCATAGAACTGAGATCTCTGAGATCTAATATGCCCCTAGGATGAAATTCATACACTATCTCAAAGGGTCTTCTACCTGTGCTTCGGTTCACTGAGTCATTATATGCATATTCTGCCTGACCGAGTACCAAATCCCATGTCTGCCCATGTTGTTTTGTAAGAAATCTTAGCAAATTACCCAATGATCTGTTGACTACCTCTATTTGACCATCCGATTGAGGATGATAGGTAGATGAAAAGGATAATTTAGTGCCCAACTTCCTCCAAAGTGTCCTCCAAAAGTGGCTTATGAACTTCACATCTCTATCACTAACTATGCTGATTGGAAGACCATGAATTCTAACTATCTCCTTGAAGAAGAGGCCTGCAATGTAGGTGACATCTTGGTGCTCTTGCAAGGTATAAAATATGCCATTTTACTAAATCTATCTACCACCACATAAACACTATCAAATCCCCTTGGAGTTCTTGGTAAGCCTAGCACAAAATCCATGCTCAAACATTCCCAAGGCCTCTGAGAATTGACCAAGGGTTGGTATAGACCTGCATTACTTGATGATCCTTTTTCTCTTTGGCAGATTGTACATTGCTCTACAAACCTTCTCACTTCTGATTGCAACTTGGGCCAATAATAAAACCTACCAACCTGCTCCAAAGTCTTATGTATGCAAAAATGACCTCCTAGACATCCTTGATGCTTTTCTTGGATAATATTTTGTCTCATACAACATTGGGGTATGCAAATAAGAGACATGTGAAGTGTTAGAAAAATTAGTACAAACAATATATATCTCTACAAAATCCTTATCATCCTTGTAGAGGTCTTTTAACTCACTCAAACCCACACTTTGCAATTGTATCTCCTGCATAGTCATGACTCTCCTATTTAGTGCATCAGCTACCTTGTTTGTTGTGCCCTTTTTGTGCTTAATAGTGAAGGTATAGGATTGTAGGTATTCAACCCACTTTAGGTGTCTCTAGTTCAACTTCTCTTTCCCATTGAGGAAACTAAGGGTATAGTTGTCAATGAAAACTACAAACTCTTTGGGCAACAAGTAATGACACCACTTATTAAATGCTTGCACCATGGCATACAACTCCAAGTCATATGTGGAGTATCTTTGCTTAGCTTCACATAACTTCTCTGAGAATAAGGCTATAGGATGACCTTCTTGGCTTAAAACTGCCCTATTGCCCTTTGGCTAGCATCACATTCTATTGTAAACAACTGATTGAAATCAGACAATCTAAGGGTTGGCAACTCTACTATCTTAGCTTTCAACATTTCAAACACCTTATTGGCTTCCTCTGTTAACTTAAAATGATTTAATCCCTCCTTTGATAGTGTTGAGTATAGAGCACAAACATGGCTAAAGTTTCTCACAAACTTCCTATAAAAAGATGTCATTCCATGAAAACTTCTAACATCACTTATGCCCCTAGGTGTAGGCCAATTAAGTATTGCTTCTACCTTACTTGGATCCATCTTTAAACATCCTTGAGAAATAACAAAACCAAGGTAAACTAGCTCTATTTCTAAGAACTCACATTTTTCAAGGTTGATTTTGAGTTGAGCCTCCTTCAACTTCTTCAAGACCATCTCCACATGCTTAATGTGTTCCTCCTTGGACCTACTGAAGATCAAAATGTCATGAAGATACACAATAACAAATCTACCAATAAACTCAACTAAGACTTCATTCATGAGCCTTTGGAAGGTACTAGGTGCATTGGTGAAGCCAAATGGCATCACCAACCACTCATATAGGTCTACATTGGTTCTAAATGTTGTCTTCCATTCATCACCAGGTCAGATTCTTATCTAATGATAACCAAACTTCAAGTCCACCTTTGTGAAGTAGCTTGCTCCACCTAAGTTGTCCAATATGTCCTCAATCCTTGGCATGGGAAACCGATACCTTATAGTGATCTTATTGATTGCTCTTGAGTCAATGCACATCCTCCATTTCCTACTTTTTTAGGTACTAATACAGTAGGAACAACACATAGACTCAAGCTCTTTTTAATAAACCCTTTGTCTAAGAGTTCTTGCACTTGTTTGGCGATCTCTTCATTTTGACTAGGTGTTATAAGCCGCTTTGTTAGGTAGATTTGCCCCTAGTTTCAAGTCTATTTAATGATTCAAATCTCTCATTGGAGGAAAAGAATTAGGCATATCATCTCCTATAACTTCTGCATATTGTTTTAGTAAACCTTGCACCTCCTGAGGCACTTCACTCATTGGCTCTACCTTTGCTTCATCTCTAGGCTTTAACACTATAGCATAGCCCTGATTACCTTCTTGTTTCAATACTTTAAGGAACTCTTTACCACTCAGCAAAATGAAACTTGACCCTACTTGCTTTTCCTCTTTTGGATCAGGTAATGGATCCATCTAACATTTCTTGCCATTCTTGGTGATGAGATAGTTGTTCTTTTCTCTATCACGACTGGCTCTCACATAGTATTGTCATGGATGGACCAACAGTAAATGACAAGCATCCATAGGCAATATGTCACATAGTAGGTTGTCTTTATACTCACCAATTTCAAAGTCCACCCATGCTTGTTCATCAACTAAGACATGTTGACCCCGGTTGAGCCATGACACCTTATAGGGAGTGAGATGAGGTAACCTTTTTAGTTTGAGTTTATCCACCATTTCAACTAAGACAATATTCTCCTTGGAACCTGAATCTACAATCACCTTACAAATTTTCCCATGGGACTTACAAGTGATCCTAAATAAACTTTTCATGTGTGGTGGCTCTTGAGCTTGGGGTATCTTGAGCATTGTTCTTCTCATCATTAAGTTTTCTTCATCTGTCATTGGTCTTGCCTTGCTGATTGGAGAGGTCTCACTCTGAGTGTCCTCCTCTTGCACTAACTGAGTCCTTCTTTCACCCATGTATGAGCTTGTTGAACTTGAGGATTTTCCCAGGCACCTACTCATGGTATGACCAACTTGGTTGCAGTGGTAACACCTACTGACGAAAACTGTATTTCCTCTTCTTGAGTTTCCAAACCTGCCCCTAAAATTGCTATTTCCTCTAAAGGATCCTCTAAATGTTCCTCTTTGTGAGTCCCCACTTCCTTCTTGGTTTTTCTGCTATTCATTTCTTGGAGCATTTTTCCCTCTACCAAAGGTTTCTCTACCTCTAAAATTCTTACCACCTCTATGTTTCTGATTTTGCTCACTTCTCCTCTTGATCTTTTCCTCTGTCCTTAATGCCAACTAAAAACATTTATGAACAGTGTCTAGTGTGAGGATACTTATCTCATCTCGTATGTTTTGTCTAACGCCATTCATGTACCTGACCAATTTCTCCTCTTCATTCTCATGCTTCCTAGCCCTCAAACTAAGTTTGTGGAATTCCTCAGTGTATGCATTGACATCTAGTTCCCTTTGTTTCAAATTTTGCAGTCTCTTGTGGATTTGAACTTCATAATCCCCTGGTAGGAATTGAGCCTTAAGCCTTATCTTCAGATGCTCCCATGAAGTTATCTTCTTCTTACCTTCTTGTACCCTTTCTTCTTGCATCATGTTCCACCAAACTAGGGTTGATCCCCTCAATCTTGATTTGGCCACATTTACTCTTTTCTCCTCTACTACCTCCTTATAATCAAAGTGATTATTTAGGGCCTCTATCCAATCTAGCAACTCTTCTCCATTGATATTTCCTCCATAGGTGGGTAATCCATCCAAATTATCCTTGGGCCCCTAATTTCGACAACATCACCAAGGTCCTAACCAAAGGCAATTAAATCAACTTTGAGCACGCAATTAATTAATTCTTCAATCATCAAATGTCACATGGCAAGTGAGTTATTCTATATTAATTATATATTTAATTAATTAATTAAATCATTCCAAGAAAATCATTTTGATCAATTATCCTATTTAATTTATTAAATATCCTAGCATATTTAATTAATTAATAAATTTTCTATTTAATCATAAAAAAAATGGAATTAATTTATCACAAAAGAGGAATTAATATACAAAGCAAGAGTTAAATTGAAAATAAAATAAAAGAATTGAATTGAAAGAGAAATCAAACTTTAGATATTATTTTTTTCTTCTAAATTGAGAACTTGAAATCAGAAAAATAATAAATTGGATTATTAATCATTCTCTAAAACTGGAACTCAAAGCTTTTGAGAAAAGAAGTTCAGTTGCATTTAAAAGACTCTTTTCTTGAATAAATCAAAGAAATTGCATGGAATTACCTATTTTTATCTCAAGTGCATGGAATTAATTGAATTATATCTCTAATGCAAACTCAAACTTATAATTTGAATGCATTTCAATTAAACTATAATTGGAATCTATCTCAACGTTAATTGAATCCGATTTCTTAATTACTTCAATTATCCTAAATTGTGCTTTTTCTTGATCTCTCTTGTGATTCTCTATAAATTCAGCTTTCATCTCCCATTCAAAACACCCTGGAGATTTATTGTTATTATATAGTTTTTGCTCTAAAGTCATTGAAGATATTGTGCTTTCTCTTTTGAGATTATTGCATCTTAGTTTAGCTTTTTGCATATTTTATGATTGCTTGAATTCATATGTCTTACTATTCATCCATCTAGCATAATCTTGCATCCATTTAGCTTAATATCATGCTCATAGAGATCAAATCCTTCATCTTGGTGTAGTCTAGTCACTGGTATTGCTTATACAAATCTGAGAGCAAGTCTATACTCGCATCTTTTAGAAGGCAATTGGTCGATTTGTTATGGTTTTATTATTCATGCTTATATATGTCTAACCATACATGTAATGACTTAATTGAAGTGTTGTTTCTTATAGGTCGTAGATACTTATTCCACTTTTTCACACACACATTTCTGGCACCCACCGTGGAACAAAAGACTACATCTTTCGGCCTCGAAGACTAACTTTTTCTTATTTTTCAGGTTTTCGTCCATACAATTGCTGTGAAATATTGTACGAGTCTTCCCACAGTGCTGAATGACAAACTACAGATATCGTGCGATCTCATATGAATTATTGTACGACTTGGTGAGAATCGTCGTACGGTATTCTGTGTTTTTGGGTTAAAAGAAAATTTCTTTCTTTAGGTTTTCTCATTCAATCTTTATCATACTAACGCTGACCTTGGCTTGTTGTTCGTCTTTCTAAGAAATTTTCATAGCCTAATCAGTTTTTGTAGAACACTTGTCGAAGAATATGCTTGTTAAACAAAGACAATATGACTACTGATTCGTTGTCTTTGCAGGTTCCTAAGGAGATTCGAGTAAACATTGTATATTCATTAAATTCATATTTTTTAGGCACCTAACTTGCTATCTGGTTAATGAACAAATCTATCTTAAGTGTTTTAAGAAAATTCTTAGAGGTAGGAGAGTATAAAAAATCCAGACCCTTGAGGCTTTTTCCTAAGTTTGAGATTTGTATATCTTTAGTGGGCCTGCCCTCCTGAGGAGCCTTTAAGGTCAAAGCCATTAGGGTCGGTGAGAGGGGAAGGACCCAAGTGGGAACAGTTAAACGCTAAGTACTCCAACTCACTATAAAATAAATGTGATTTGATGAAAATCAAGTCAACGACAGTGCTAAGTGTGTATATAATAATCTGTACACATGCATTAATGTGGGGGTTGTAGGAAAAAATATGTACAAATCGAGAGTTTTGTCATTGAATTTTGTTATCTTGGCTTCTTTTACGTAGAGATTTATAAATGATGGTGTTTTTGGAGAATAAATTAAGGTTAGGGTTTGGTGAAAAAACATGGGATGCAAAAATTTGATATACAACTTTCTCCATAATCTTTACAAATTATTACATGAATTTGGACTGTGAAAACCTAATACTTTGAAATAATTAGCTAGGGAGATTTTCTTCGTATTTTTTAAATCAGAAATTGATAAAGCACAACACAGAGAGAGATCACACTTCATTATCAAAGTATTATAAAAGAAAAACAGTGATCAAAGGAAGGGAGGGAGTGCTTCATGAAGAGTTTTGATCAAGTTTCGTGTATTGAAACAATTATTGAAAAAGGGAGATTTTCTTCATATTTTTTAAATCAGAAATTGATAAAGCACAACACAGAGAGAGATCACACTTCATCATCAAAGTATTATAAAAGAAAAATAGTGATCAAAGGAAGGGAGGAAGTGCTTCATGAAGAGTTTTGATCAGGTTTCGTGTATTGAAACAATTAATGAAGAAAAAGGGTTTCAGAAATTTACATCCGCAGTTCTCTAGATCTCAATTCATAGTGTCTAAAATAAAGGTAATAAATGGTGATTGAATTCATCCCACCTTTAATAGTATTCACACATTATAGAAAGGAAAAATAGAAACTCCCAAAATTCCATAGCTCACCCTTCTATGTCTTTCCTGTTTCAATTTCATAGTATTTATGATTATATGTTATAATGTGCTTGATAGTTTCTAAAACCTTTTCAACAAATCGAATTTTTGCATATATTGCAATAATTGAATTCCATGAGGTGACACCTCTTTGAGTCACTGTATCAAACAGTTCATGTGCAATCCTTCGGATTCCACATGATACATACATGTCTAACAAATCAGTTGTAATTAGAACATCTGACAATTTTTTTGTGTTATCTTTTGATGGAGGCCTATACCCTGTTCCAAAGATGCCATACTGGGGCAAGAGCGAGGATGTTTGTGAAGGTTTTGGATTTTGGGTCTACACCTACCAATTGCATTTGCTTGAAAGTTTTCAAAGCCTTCTCAACAAGCCAGTTTGTGCAGATCTTGCAATCATTGCAGTCTATGAGATCACTTTTTTTTTATGATTCCAACAAACGATTCACATGCCTTGCTTATACTTCCACATTTTGCATCTACAGAGCATTTACAATTATATTTTTTGACAAAAAACCTCCCTTTCATTATGCTTTGATGGATCTCTATACGCTGCTCAAAGGGTTCCATTGGCACAGGCAATGAGGATGTTGGTAAAGGTTTTGCAATCTTTTATTTACTTGAAAGTTCCTAAAGCCTTTTCAATATATATATATATATATATATATATATATATTGTGCATATATTGCAATCATTGTTGTCCATGACAACACATTTCTTTGAAGCATTTTCTCAAACAATTCAAGTGCCTTGTCTATGCTTCTATGCGTGTTTCGACATACATGAGTGACGGGTAAGGATTTTTATAGATCCTTACATAGGCTATGAAGCTTGTCAATGTTTAAATAAATTCATTTTCTATTTTGTTCATCATTCATGTTGTGCGTGTATCAGTATATATGTATTCTCAATACATCTCAAGACTGAAATGAGGAATGCATTCTCTTTAAACTTTTGATTTCAAAATAATTTAAAGCACATTAATGCCCAAGTAATGCATTATGTTTATACTTTTTATTTCAAAATAAGTTAGACCACATTAATGCTCTAGTAAATAATATTTCTTGTACTTAGTGGGCATTCTTGCATTTGATCAATTTAAATTAAAACACCTTTGTAAATCCATTTGGCAAACCAAGCTTCTTATCGCTTGGTCAACACAATCTTTAAAAAAATTAGTCATTTGTGTCACACCAATCCCATGCCTTGTGTCATTTGGTTTTAAAAGTACAAGAGCCAATATAATGGCACAAAACTGTGAAGAAATATATTGTATAATATATGAGCTTTGTGAAGAAGAATGTATTCGGTTTAGCATATGAAGATGATCTGAATTCACCTCAGTCCATTAATGCCCTCTATAAATTGGGAAACTCAAATAAGGCCTAGGTCCTTTTACATTCAACCTTTATTGAATTCCTTCATCTTGGATGTCCTATCCTTCACTAGACATTTAGGTGGCCTTGTAAACTCTGGTGAACTCTGTAGAATCAACTTCCTTCTAGCCGAAATGAAAACAAAAAACAAAAAACATCCAAATGTCATCACTTATAACGTCTTCATTAAGGCTTTGAGTAAAGGGGATCAAATTGACTAAGCTCTTGGGATTTTGGACAGAATGAAGCAAACTAATTGTTTTCCTAATATTATTGCATACGACACCCTTATTGATGGGATCTGCAAAACTGGTAGAGTATATGAAGCTTTTATTTTCTTAAAACAAATGTACCCGTGTGTATGTATATGTACATATATGCTTGTGTTTATGTGCATACGTAAATGTGATATTTGCATATATATATATAAAAGCATAAATATGAGAACAATCGAAATATGCACTAAAACTGCATCATATAAAATGGTGTGAAACAAAAAATAGAAGTGCAAAGTTCTAAATTGTTACACTCTCTTGATAAATTTCCTTACTTCAAACAACTACCGTAGCTAAAATTTATGTATTTTTGGGGACATATATGTAATTCACGAAAGGATCGATATAATTAAATTGAATAATTGTCCTTTCAACTCAATCTTTTCAGTCTAGGAAAGTCTGCGCCCTGAGTGACTATTAGTAGCTAAAGAATAGGTGACCCCTATAAATGGGACATCTAGTGGAAGGTTCTGCGCACAGTCTGCAACTCTCTCTCTCTTTTTATTAATATTATTGTTTGTATTTTCTATGGCATAAGGAGCCTATTAATTTTTATGAGAGGGATTATTCTACTGGCTATTTTTCAGCTTCTAAAACTATTTATTTGTGTCTTTTTTTAAGTTCCTTGCATTGCTTTATTTACTTGCTAATTATTTACTTATTTCTTGATTGCTGATTAGATATTTGATACTTCTATATGAAGAAGGCTACAATGGAGATACAAGAAACAAGTTTATTAACTATATACTTAGGTACATGAGCTATGAGATTACACACAGGTAATACATGTATTTAATACACAAACAGAGGAAGGCATTCATTATTTCAACTTATGTACTGAGAAATGATCCTTCATTTGAACCAAATTGGGTCAAGGCAATTATTAACTTAATGCCATATTGCAGCGGTATGTCTATATCAATTCAATGGAGTAGAATACTTCTTGAGTAGGCAAATTGTAGATATAAGATAACTATTTATTTACAGAACTTTTAGAGAACCACATATTACACAAATCACTTAATAAACTATAATAATTGCATGGACTACATCTTGCTCCACCATCCAAATGCATTTGAAACAACTTGACGAATATTTCTCAACTTTTTCAAGTTTATTGGAAACTTTCATAGTTGTGAAAAGATTGTTGAGTGCTGATAGAGTTTTCACAACTCCTTGAATTGCTAAAAAAAAATATATCCACAGCCCCTTGAATTGCCAAAACAATGCAAGAATGATTGAATTGCAAAGGCGCTTGCTAAAGTGGTTCCAAATTCAGAAAATATAAGGTGCAGATTCATTTCAAAGAACTTGAGTGTAACTGTATATACACTGTCCTATACAATATGTTTGACAAGAAAAGCAACTATAAGGAACGCCATAGAAAATTCCAGTGAATATGTATATGGCTGTATATGTCAAATATATACATATACATGTAAGTTGACTGAATTGTTGTTGACTGTATATGGTTGTATATGTATATTTTTGACTGGATGTTGAGACAATGTATATGGTTGTTCGCTGAATTGCAAAGGTGCTTGCTAAAGTGGCTGCAAATTCAGAACATATAAGGTGCAAATTCATTTCAAAGAACTTGAGTGCATGTACACTATCTTATACAATATGTTTGACAAGAAATTTGAATTCTTAAATATGCATGTATACATTCAAATTATATATATTGATATATATTGATACACATGTAAAAACGTATGTAGATATAAATATGCATATATGTTTACAAAATATTTAAGAATTTTTTAAAGTTGCTCAAATTTCTTCTCAAACATATTGTATGAGATGATATACATGCACTCTAAGATCTCAGAAATGAATCCACACTTTACATGTTTGGAAATATGAGCAACTTTAATGAATGCCATAGAAAATTCCCAACTAAGTTCCTCTCTTACTAATTAATCCACATTTATTTTCATTTTCAAATTTATTGTTCCTAACATATTCTATTAATTCTTCATTGTTTTGTAGGTGCTAGATACAACACAAAAAAATTATCCTTCCCTTAAACTTCCTACTGCAACATGTCCTTCAACATCGACAAACTCAATCCTGGTATGCACAACCTTATTTGTTCCTCACACTTATTTCATTACTTGATCCACCTCCTTTGTTTTTTAACTGCAATCTTTCTTCTTTATGTATACTCCTCTTTCAGGTATTCTATTTCAACCAAGGAACCACCATTTAATTTTCCATTTCCGCCTACTGTTTCAGGTATCTCTTTATCTATATTACACTTCCTCCCATTCGTATTATTACATTGCTTGTTGTGCTTTATTAATAACAAAAAAACATATTGAATTGATCTTCCATTTTACATACAAAGAACATAGTCATTCACAACTTGATACTTTTTTAAAAATTAGATTTATTAAAAGAGGCCTAATTACAAATTCCTTTAATTCACAGTTCACTGCACTAAAAATTTGTTCAATAAACAATACAACCTTTCAATCTTGTTTATATTTCCATTTTATCCATGATTTCTGATGAATATTTTGACAATTGTAGGCATATGACACAAGTTCCGCTCATCTCATACAACAAATTCCTGAGATTGATGCTCCACACCCTCTCTCAAACCAAAATCAACTTGTATGACATTATCCCTTGCATGAAAAAGAATCTTTGCATTCTTCTTTCTCATTTTTAGCTATTGTATTCTGCTAATGATGTTCCCTATTTCAATTTATTACTTGCTTTCTCACTTTATCAATAGTATAACTAATTATTGTTCACCATTTTGTTTCATAGATAACATTACAAGCCCCCTCTCAACCTCTCTTTTATGAATGACCACCACCACACTACTCTTCTCGGTTATTGAATCTTTGCCTCTTCTCGATTCTATTATATTCAAATTTTCTATTTTGTGACGTACTGGTTACGCCAAGGTATTATCGCGCTGTACAAACCTAAGTTTCATGTGTTTTAGTGGAGTTCATCATTTAGTGGATTCCAACTCCGATATAAGTTTTACTTGTAATTTTTTAATAAGATGTTATTTATTTCAAGGATTATTTGTTCAAGGATCTCCATTGTTATTATTCAAATACTCTCAGAATGCTCCATCTCTAGCTATATAAATTCACATTTGAAATTGGATGTACCTGCCTTTCCTTGCCTTTCCTTTAAAATGGTAAGGAACATACGTCCAACTTGAGAGATGATTTTAGGATAACATATTGTATGGTTAGATAGAATCCTTAAGATATAAATAAACAAGAGAGATCCTATCATTGATTAGCAATTAAAACTTGGTTGGCACTTAGAATTATATGTTTCATAAATTCAATAGTTCGTTATTTTATAAATCAGTATGCTTGCAAAAATGGTTTCTATTATCACATTCGAGTCTGATGAACTACTTGGGATGGTGAGCACCGGGTATTTAATTATATTTTGTTCATAGATATCCTCTTTTTCAAATACACAATGGGTGCTTATCTTCACTCCCGGAAATTGCTTCAGGATTTGGTAATATGAAGAAAAGAATATCCAAATAATCTCCTTACCATTTGAACCTCACACCATTTGTATTCACCTCTACATAGATGTTTGAGAAAAGAACATAAGACACAACATTTTTTGGATCCAAATTATGCCTTATTATGCTTCCATATGTTGCATACTTGTCTACCAGAGCATTTCCAACAATAGTATTTGACAAAAAGCCCTCTTCCATTATGCTTTGATGAATGTCCATACCCTATTTCGAAGCTCCCATTTTGGCATTATGCTAGCAAAGGTTGAGGAAATTGGCATTACACCTGCAAATTGCATTTGTTTGAAAATTTCTAAAACCTTTTCAACACATCCATTTTCTGCATATCCTGCAATCATTGCATTCGATGAGACCACATTTCGTTGAGACATTCCGTCAAACAATTTACATGCCTTGTCAATGCATACACATTTTGCACACATGTCTATGAGTGCATTCACAACTACATCTAACAAAAATCCCCCTTCATTAATGCTTTGATGGATGACCATACCTTGTTCCAATGCTCCCATTTTGGCACAGGTAGTGAGGATGCTAGAAAATACTTTGGAATTTGGCTTTACACTTGCCAATTGTATTTGCTTGAAAGTTTCTAAATCCTTTTGAACAAATCTATTTTTTGTATATCTAGCAATCATGGTATTCCATGAAAGTTCATGATGAGATCTTTTCACTGATTTGTGACCTTTTTCTTTTACCATTCATAGTTCCATAAGAGGCATTGAATGTTTAAGTCATTAGATAGGAGCCTTGCACTATTAAACTTCATAGCATGTGAAGAGTTCGGTCATTTCATTGTCATTAACAAATGATATTTGAAGTGAAAACAATGATGTGTTGAGAAAAAATATCTAGAGTATTTAAACCAATGATGAACACGATGAACAATAAAACATCAATGGCATTCAATGAATAAGAAAATGCACAGAGAAAGGAGAGCATTGCAACTCAAAAGTCCAACATATGCAAGCCTTCATGATAGAAGAATATCACTAGCAGTGAAACATTAAAGGCTTGAACACTTTATATGTAGCCTTAGATAGAAAACATAGGTAGATTCATGAAGAATCCCGATCATTGAAATGCAAAATTCTACATCTTAAGATTCCTAGTTGTATTGAAAAAACCATTAGTGGCATATGATTGTACAAGAGGCATAATACTGTCTAGGACAATCATTAGAGAGCAGTGAACAATGAATAAATGGCAGTCCTCAAATACGCACTAGAGACAACCAACAGAGGATAGCCTAGAGACAAGAGTAAGACTATTGATAATACATATGGTGAGTGAATGATAGTCCCATCAAGTCTGCAAGCTAAAAGAATAGTGACAGTCATTTAGAGAAAATTTTCTGTCCAAATTCATAGTGAATAAAGATTCAAAATGCAGTCACATGTCTGTCACATTGCAGATCATAGGTCTGTGACAGAGAAAAGAGTGACTACAAAGACCGTTTACAGTCATAAAGATTCAAGATAATATTTGCAACATACAAGATTTCAAAGTAAAAGGGCTTGTAAAATAGTGAAGAAGCAAAGACAGTCAAAAGGTTTCAATAAATAGACAATGTTGACAATATCATGTTGATATGTAGCAACACCTATAATGAAAGCTATGTGGGAAGTACAGTCCATAGCTTAAGGAGACCTGTAGCAGTAGCTACAATTATTAACAATATAATTATTGTCAAGACAAAATGTACAAATCATGGCAATAATGGCCGTAGTTATTGTAATCTTGTATAGAATGGTACGATCATGATGAATCTCCATGAAAGGTGACAATCAACAAGAAGAATGATATTTTTATCAAATATCATAGTCCAAGCTTATACTTTGTTGTTACAATTTAAGAATGCCACAAAAAGAGAACGAGTTAGATTTAAGTAAATTATTCATTTACTGTTATGCATATAGAAAATACAGTGATATTTGATTATGATGCAGTGACTGTATCATGCATTTAGTGTTCTTTAATTCACTGTATTTTCTATCAGAATCTTCTCACTGTGTTATGTGGTCCTAGTTGAATATAAGCCCTCAAGCTCATGTTTGACTATAGATCTTTTTTATACTTGTTTTGACTTCTTTTTCTCAGGGCCTAAACTGCGTTATCTTCTATACATTTTGAGAACCCCCTCCGTGACTATTTTGAAACATGTCTTCACTGCTATTTGTATTTCTTGGAGATCTTCATATATCTCTAGACTTTGGATGCTAAAAGACTGCTTTAGCCTAACTGTTCTTTTGGGCCCGCTCACTATATTTTGCATTGTTCTCTACTTTGGTGCCAACTGAATGTCCTTTGGTACTTATAAACTCAAGGCATCATGACTGTATTTTTATTGCTATGGTTGCTATAAGCCTATAAAAAACTTATAATAACACTAAAAGTCCTAGGTATATTTTAAATCCAAGAGTTAACTTGATTCAACATGATCTCTGTTCATGGGATGGGATCTCGTTGGGACTGCTACAGGAGATGTTGGGCACTACTTCTTCATTTTGATCCATGACTGTCATATTCATTGCTTATGCCTACAAGAACATACTACTCTTCTAATGCTCCTTTATCCTTTTTAATGCCTTTTGGGATACATACTATGCCCTTCTTATTGTGCCATAAACTGATATGTGATCTGAACACAACTATCTTTGCAAGTATGAATCCACTGTTTGGCTTGGACTCCTTTTTTGACACAAACTGCTCATTGCACTGCCATTTCTTTGTTTGATAGTGAATACCTTTGACAGCTATTGGAACCTTATCAAGAGATCCATAAGCAAAAATAGCCTTTACCATCGTAGAATATCACTATTGACAATGTACTGCTATTGATGACTTGGTCTGATTGTATGATTGTGCCTCCTTCATTCACATCACTATAACTTATTGAATGGACTATTCTGACTTGATATGGAAGTTTTGGACTGTGAATGGTGCATTTGATGGCTGTATCTATTGTCTTTGATATGCTTCTCTAATACATTTTGTAACTTTATTTGATCTGCATTAGGGTTGTGACTATTTATACTCAGATCTTTTGCTATGAATGTGTATTTGACATGACTGCTATGAGTAGTGATTTGTTCTTGCTTAGTGAGGGGTAACTTCATCATGTTGGGTCTGCCCTTTTGGTGTTAAGAACTAAGACACTACACTCTTTCTATACCTTGCTCTCACTGGCTGTGATTGCGGCATGCCTTTTATTGCCTATGGATTGTCATAATATTTTAATTGTTCTCAACTATCATGACTGTATTGTTAACTGAAATCTTCATACTTGCAACAAGACTTCAAGGTTGTCCTCTTTCACAAATAACACTAGTGAACCTATGAAGTTAACTTGGCCTACTTCCTAATACCCTGCCTTATTGTGGAAGATCTACATATAGTTGGAACCTTATAAAGTCTTTTTCCTAAAATATTTTTGCAGTCAAAGACAATATTGAAAAGTGGCTGAGAGCATTGTTATGAAGCCATTATGAGCAGAGTTGAATCCTCAATCTATGATATGATCTCAATGATCAACTTATGTGAAGTATGTTGGAATTAGTTTCTTAGCTCTCAAACAACTACTTGCCCTTAACTCTGCATCAGGAAGCCTTTGAGTGACTTTTATATTTTGACAATGCTAAGTGCCAAGGATGTGATTGTCTTTTTGTGCATTCTAATACTACTTACCTCTATTGTTGTAGGTGTAAGAGGTCTTATTGCAGCAGACTGTACATGGCTTTGAAGGCTATTTGTTGGGTTTTAGAATCCTTGAACATGCTGCTAAATATATCACTGTGTGTGTGCTCTTCTTTAGATAACTCTCAGCTCATTCTTCTCAAACTTTTGAGATAATGACATATTCTTGAGCTGTGACTGTCCTTAAGATATTAAGCCTCTTGGAGTGCCCTATTTATGTGTATCTTTAGGACTGATTGAAGACTGTAATACTAGTCATCTCTGTTTATCTTAGTTTGACTGGTCCTAGTCATTCTCTTATGAATCTGATGTTCATTATCCTTATAATGAATGAGTCCCTTTGTAACAGTGACTATTCGTGACCATTAATGGCTGCTCTCAGAAGCATAATGATTGCTTTTGACCATGAGACTCTAGCCAAATGGAACACTTTGCTTGATAAATTGAATTTTCTGCTCAAACCAACAAAGATACCACTGTAGCCATACATGATACTTGAATTCATTGGACTTCGATATTTTACCCTTTGTGGATTGCCTTAATAGTGAGGTTTCTCATTGAACTTGTATCATAACTTGCCACTGTCTTTTGATTAGACAGTGCCTTGACTATCTTGGCAGTTTTCAACACTTTTGGTATTGATCTCTGTGACACATCTCATGTTTTGACTGCAACATCCTTCCATCTAGTGAAAACTATGAAGTGTTTGGGTAAATGCTGCTATGTCACTATTTATTGGAGGTTATTCAAGCTTCCTTTCACTATTATTTTGCACTACTAAAGAGACCTTCATTTGGTATACTGACTTATATTGTCCTATGACTGTTATAACGAATTCTCCTATCTCTTTACAGTGATAAGATCACTGTTATTGGGTATTATGTTATGTTTCTTGGACAAATGACTGTCATTGTGAGATTGGGGGCTATACATTCTTCATATGACCTTGTGACAGTTCTTAATGATAATTGTCTCATGAAATTTGACCATGGATCATTATATGCCACTCCCAGTATAATGGCACTTTAGCAATTACTGTTTTTTGAAGCAATCCATCATACTCTTAACATGTATGCCTGGAACTTAGCATGTTGGGCTCAACCCTTGTGGGAGCCACATTTTACCCCACATGCCATAATTTTATGAATAATAAGTAACTTTCCTTGTATCCGGCAATGAAGAAAACAAGTTAGATAAAACAACATATGATGATTTCTTCTTGATGATTTGATCTAACGTTTTTTTCCTGAGTTTATATGTTGAGCTAGTTGTTGTGATGCACATGAGGGTTATATTGTATGTTTGTAGGTGCGTGTGCATATATGGGATGATGACCCTTCATTGCTCTAACACACTATTTTACTCAAATGTAGGTACTCAGGGGCAACAAGACAACCAAATGCAGGATGGACGAAAGACTACAAATGACAGAAGGCATCACATAGAGGTGACGAGTCACCTTTCCTTATCTGCATTTAATTTTATGTTTTGCATATGCAAATATATAGTTTTTCCCTTCTTCTACACCATATCAGTTAGTCTCACGGCTTGTGTGAGACATTGTGCATTCATCAATAAAAGATTACTTTCTCAAAAATTTGTGTTCACTCTATTTCATATGCATTTGAATAATGAAACATGATATTGTAATCTCGTCTTTTTTTTCAAATACTCATGAATGCAATTCAGCAGAATAAAATTGCACCTTAGCTCTACCTGATTGAGCTAGTAGAGAAAATATGTAACATGACCATTTAACAACAATCAATGATTAAATTAATGACTCAATATATAACTAAATTAATGACTAAATATATGACTAAATAAATCACTAATATGACTAAATGAATGACCAAATAACAACAATCAATGACTAAATGAATGATTAAATATATGATAAATTAGTGACTAAATATATGACTAAATTAGTGACTAAATATATGACTAAATTAGTGACTATCATGACTAAATAAATGACCTGATAACAACAATCAATGACTAAATTCGTGACTAAATATATGACTAAATTAGTGACTATCATGACCAAATAAATGACCAGATAACAACAATCAATGACTAAATTAATGACTAAATTAGTGATTAAATCAATGACTAAATTAGTGACCAAAACCATGACCAAATCGATCAATCAAAACAACCAATGGTCATGTGACCAAAATGATTTATGATCAGCAATAAACTACCAGTGGTCACGTGATCAAATTTAGTCATTTATCTACAATTTTGGTAGTTTTTTTAGTCATATATTGTTGTTTTTGTACTAGTGATTGTATCAGGGATGACTTTGAAACAAATGTTCCTATTAGACTAGGTGAGGCAAGAAGAAAACCCAATGCTAGTGGAAAAATGTGATTCTAATGAAGTGGTAAGTGACACAGGGTACAACCCCAAGACTAAGATATGAGCTACATGGGTGAGTTCAAAGATTACCAATAAGCCAAAGCTTGTAGATTTGGTGAAAGAAGCCAACGGAAAAATAACCTTGAAGACTATAGAGGATACCTCCCCATTGGAGTTTGCTAGTTTAACCATGCATTCAAATATGTTCACAAGAGGTTCTGTAAGACATGCATCAAAAGCTTATTGAGCTCGAACAGGGGCATAAATAAATGAACGATGAAATTAATAAGTTATATGTTGAAAAGGCTATGTGGAAAGAAAATTCCAAGGAACAATCTGATAAGCAAAATAGGGCCATTGTAATGCCCCGCCAGGAACCCCAAAGGAAAACCCACAACAAGGGTGAAGGAATTTTTTTTTTAAAAGTATAAACATCATAAGTGTATTTACACAACATGCACTATAACACAAGCAGAAGACTTACACCAGAATTCCTTAAGGGTTACCGATGAAGAATTAACTTCAAGAATAAATTTCACAACATCATAAATCCACATATGCATTATTAACTCAATGATCACAAGAAGCCATAAGCAAATAAAGATTCATCATAGAAAGATTGAAAGGATACAACATAATTTCCACTTCAATAAGCATTTACTAACATCATCAAGGAAACTGATAAAAACATCCAAACATAGGATTACATTGCTCTTCCAATACATAGCTTCTCAATAAAAATAAGGGATAGATCTCATCCAATTACAAGGTTACATAAGATCAATATTACAATGATACAATGACCACATAGGTCTACAAATACTAATAATATTCAAAACATGAGATGAAGCATGAGTCACGAACCACATGAACACCTGTGAACCAATCCTCGCATGAAGGCACAAATCCGAACATCCGATGGGAAGTGGCACTACCACCTAACCATGTAATTCCCAAATGGAATCACCCCACCATGCTAGGAGATAGCTGAGGACCCTCAAACAAACATAAGCATGACATGGTCGACAAAACAATACGACTCCATGACAGCACAATAAGACTCCACAAGAATCCAGGTGACTCAAGTTCACAAACACAAGTGAACTGACATCACAAAACACAAGTGAACCAAAAGAGGGAGTGTCATCTCATAGCTTGATGGTTACCTCGGTAGGCTCTCATAGGTCCTGGATCTCTGTTCTAGTAACCTCTCTCGAACCTCCGGCTCCAACTAAGTCTCATGCGGACCCTTCCAGCCTTTCGTGAAGACAAGGTGGTTAGTATGCCATTCCAGGCCTTCTCACTACATTATGAGCCCTGTACTAGCACTCACTTATGCATGAGGTACAATTATATTTATTAATGTTATGATACTACCCACCTAATTAATTTATTAGATTACCAGTTATTATCTGACTTTCGCTGGGTCGTAATACCTACCACTTTGGGTGCAACCCCCAAGCGAAAGCCACTCTCTCAAGGGACACTACACAAGCATGGTCACTCCTCGAGGACCCTATGGCGAAGCAGACAACCATAACACCACTATCAGAAACAAGTGGTCAAACAAGGACATACTAACTCTTGACTAACCATAAGGCAAAGACACTACATGGTTAAGACAATGAAGCCAACATATATCACTTGGTCAAAGGTACCAATACACCAACACAGGATGACTAAACCACAGACCAGAATATCATAATAAACACTTGCAAGGATAGCTAAATACATCAAATTTGCACTTAGACAATCTTTGAAAAGATCAGCATCATAAACACTGGCAACATCATTGATTGAAAATTAAATTAAACGCTCCTTTCCAACAGTCACATCTAATCAATTTCCAATTCAATATTCCAAATCTACCCATTTGAATCTCTAATTCATGCCTTAATTTTCATTGATAAATTTATTAACCACATAATAAAAATCACATGAAAATCACATTACATCACGCAATACCACATTAAACATTCCATTTATAAAATTTAAGTTATTAACACAAACCGGTTTGGAGACCGGTGAAGGCTCAAAGCCAAACGGGGGTCAAACCAACCCGTGGTTGTGCTGCTGCCCGGTAATAGACACCACTTACCAGCAGTGTTGCTACCACTGGTAACACTAACCACTTCCAATCGATAACACTTACCACTTCGAACTAGTAACACTTACCACTTCCAACCGGTAACACTTACCACTTCCAATCGGTAACACTTACCACTTCCAACCGGTAACACTTACCACTCTGAACCGGTAACACTTACCACTTCGAACATTCCATTTCCATAATTATTTCACGAGCACACACATATAGTACCAATTTCCAAAATTTCAAGGAAGAGTTTACCAGCAAGGTAAATGGTGAAATAAACACATTGGAAAGAATAGCTAGCCAAATCATGACAGAATAGAAACAAGGATGCACCCAGCAAGCCCAATCTAAAATTCTTTCTTTTCAAAGAAGAGGTAAATCAAGAAATTGATTGCTATGAACAAATAACACATAACAAAGAAGAAATGAACAAATTCCTTTCATGAATGCAACCATATGCTTATAGCATCACACAATCAACTATATCAGGCAATCTTTCTTCCATTTCGACATTCCAAAAAGAATCTATAGGTAGAATACATAAATTTCCATACACAGGAAGCAAAATGAAAAATTTCAAAAATAAATTCAAAACAAGAAGGGAACCTCCAACCTTGAAGCAATTAGCAAGAAAAAGGGATGAATAAAATCCAGTCTTGCAGCCAAGTCGAATTTCTAGCTCCTTTAGGAAATTTTTCCAGAATTTTCTCTCCAAAAATCCTCTTCTTCTCCTGCCGTGAAGAATGGATGCCCAAAATATCTTTTAACCCAAGCTTCTAGGTTAAAGTTTTTCTTCCAATCAAATTTAAATATTTTAAAACTAAAAAGGCAATCAGATTTATTTCTTTCCCAAAAATAATAATTCTTTCCAATGATTAAATTAAAAAGGCCAAATGGAAAAATAAAAAGGAAAACTTTTATTTCTTTCTTTTTCCATAAATATTTCCTTCCACATAAGAATTTAACCTTTTTAAATGGCTAGGCAATTTATTTATTTCACAAAATATTAATGCAACTTTACACAATAAATTAAGTCATTTAATCATTTAATCTAGCAATTCATCAATTTAAATAAATCAATAATCACAGAGCATATTAATTAAATGATTACGCCAATGCAAGATAGCATCATCCATTTAAATTAAATAACTATTTAAATAAATGGAAACACTTAGAACCAAGATAGATCAAATGATGACTCTCAAATGACTAAACCAAGGCACCATGACATGCATAACAGCCAGATAGGGAAACACAATTGACTGACAACATTCACACGAGTGTAACTGCGGTCAAGCTAGGGTACAACAACTATCTCTTCCACTCCCATCGGATATATAAGGCATGCTCAGACCTGTGAAACCAGGTGGAGTCAATGCCTCGTACCTACCCAGTACTAGTACCTGCAATATCCTACACCAAAGAACCACACGTGCATATAGACCAATATATTTACAGATACGATAAAAACACCGATGAAGGAGAATCATGACGTTCCTTGTCTCACCGGAGTGAGTGAAAGAAAATCATCCCCTCACATCCCAATACACTTGCAAACACGTAACATATAAATAACGCATCACAATATAAGGGAAAAGTGTCAGTCCATGATAATGATCCATAAAATAACATTAATCATAAGCACTGAAATATTGCATAAATCATACACCATAAATCTAGATAAAGCATGAAATAACATTGCATAATATTCGAATCAAAATACAATAATGTTCCACAGAACAGTCACTGAAGTAACTCAAAACATACAAAGGAGGCTGATCGAGGAGGGGTACTATAGCCATCGTATTACATAAGCACGCTCCTCCAAAGCCAAAAGATTGCACTAAAGATAGCCAAGGATGGGAAGAGGAGAAGAGAAAATATGAAAAGGAAATTCAATATTTGAAAGCAATCAATGAAGTGAATTTGTAAAAGGTACTTGGACAAATGTATTGTGCTTTTGAACAAACATTGGCCCATAGGGAAAAGCTTGTGATTTAAAAATTGGAGGATGTTTATAGAAGATATGAGTCTTTTTGCAATATGATAGAAGTATTCACAGAGAACAAGCCTAAAATAAAGGCTCTGTCAAAGAGATGGCAACCAACCCATCACATCTTGATCACTTATGCAGAGCTACACAAAGGGACTGAATTGCTCCTCTAGCAATAAAAGGAACATAAAAAATAATAGCAAAGATCATGGAGGAGATTAAGTATGTTCTAGGAGAAGAAAAAAAGGTGGGGGTTAAGATAGATTCTTTCCATACTTTCCAGCATTAGAGCATACCAACCATAGTAGATAAAGATAAACATGTCATAGATTTCAATGACTAGAAAAGTAAATTCTGTCACATGGTTCCTAAGATTATCTCTCACATGAAGGAAGAAAAGGACATGAGTGTTCAAGTGTTTAACATCTTCCTAGATATAATTATCACTCTGGACATCAAGTATTCAAAGTTTATCATTGAGGTCTGATCCATGACAAATAAGAGGTGGAAAGATCACCTTATCAATGTGCCTTCTATGGAGAGTTATAAATGGCCAAGTGATTATGAGATCTATCAATGGGAAACCACATTCTTGAAGGTTACAAAATATTAAAGGCATAGAGAGCCAACAGGTGAATATGAAGTATGCCCAATTGAAAGTAGGACCTTGCCAGACCCAAGGGTCATGGTTTGCTACTTGTAGAGTCATGATAACGGGATTACTTGCATTCACCAACTATATTTAACATTGTGTTTCATTTCTTTCATGTTGTTACACTTGCTTAAGCAAAATTTCAAATTTTTTAATTAAAGCTTTTCTTAATTATGTGTATTATTTATGAAAAGGTGCATTGTAATGGTCTAAAGCTTTTTGCTTCTCCCCATTTTGTATATAAGGTAGAAACCAGGACCAGTAAAGAGAGAAGAGATAGAATATTAAAAACATAAGGAGAATAGGATTATTGAAAATAAATTTTGTACCTCATTACAGTGGTGAAAATAATATAAAAAATCAATGTTTTTGTGCTTAGTTATTTGCTGATTATCGAAGAAAAAGTATTGTGTGGTTGTCTGCAATTTCTTTACTTTCTTATGTTTGATTCAAAGTATCAAGGATAACTCTGATTTATCAAAGCTACTATTACTATTTTGTATGGTTTGATTGATTGGGTTTTGTCAAGCAAAATTAAAATTCCATTTGATTGAATTACAACAATTGGTAAGAAGTAATTGGATTAACAAGTAGAATCGCCCAATATCATATTCTTGCATGTTTATATAAGATATAAACACTTTAATGTTGAGTAACTTGAAAAATAATCAGAAACTAGATTGAATAACTCTGTAACCCTGGAAGAGGCACTGGTCACTATTACATATAATATTTTTCATCCAAAAGTTTACCTTTTGTTTATTTAAGAAAAAATAGGAGTAGAAAGTAGCAAGGTATCAAGCATTCACTTCAGGTATATGTGTTGTACTCAGTGAGTAGAAAACAAAGATTAAACCAAAGTTATAAATCTGCTATATTCAAGGTAAAACCGCCAAGGTCCTGCAGAGCCTAGAGAGTAGAAGATATCTCCCTTTAGGAGAATGTTGTTTGTGGGATAAGTCAGTCGGTGAAACTGATCATAGAAGCTTCAAGACTCTTAGGGTTTTCCAATCTATTGATTTGGGAACCAACGGATTGGTGACTCTGCTAGAGAGATGGTTGATAAATCCATTTGGATAAAGAGTTAAGGATATATATATATATATATATATATATATATATATATATATATATATTCCAATCTATATTTGGAGATTGTTACAAAGACTCTGTTGTAAGGAGAACTAAGGAGAAGAAAGAAATAATTCCTTAAAAAAGGTGGCGACTCTCATTTTATTACATTCTCAGATATATCAGGAAATTAGTTAATCTTTGAATGTTTGGTCAGAGATCATTACATAAATACTAGTAGGTTAATCACATAGAATTGGGACCAAAGAGGAATAATAGAAGAAAAGACCGAAACTAGAACCAAAAGAAAGAAAATCAAGCTGAAATGGAACCCCCAAAGGATAAAGATGGAAGAAATTTCAGTATTATACTAATCCATTTGCAAATGAAGGAGACTTCCACATAGAGGCTAAAAGAGAGATACAAAACCAATATGATGCAATGATACTAAGTCATGCACAAGGAAATTTGGCAGACCAATATCAATTGGAAATAATCACATGCAGAGATTTTTTAGGCCCCCCCCAGGATTCTCATTGCTTGGGAGTACTAGCAATTGGAACAAGATCTGCATACTGAGATTGAGCTACTTGTAAAGGAAAGAAGGAGACTAATGTTCATACAAAAAAGAGATAAGATAGCTCAAGAAGTAGAAAATATGAATACATAATATACCCCCCATGTCTCTACTCAATTACACCAGAGTATTCCCATGTTCACTAATCAATCTCATTCCATGGTCACTGCCTCAATTGCAAATACCTCACAATACAATCAACACACCATGCCAATGATGTTTGCTGATGTTAATTTAGCTGCAATCTCTAGACCCTTTGGAACTAGTATGGCAATGAGTTAGGGTTAAAATAACTATTACAACAAAGGATATAACCTTTATGGAAATGGGTACTACATACCACAATTTGGTTATGGTGGTAATTATCAAAATCAACGTCAATGGTATCAACATTCCCAATATGGCATATAGATGCATAATCAATAAATACAACATCAATAGTACCAGTCAAACCAAAGGAAAAATTTATTTGCAAGGAGGCCCATGAACATAAACAGGTTTAGATAGTTAGACTTCTCTGGAATCCTAGGGTACCCAAACCTAATTGATAATGAAGTAATAAATTATGATTTCAATAAGATCATAATCACTACATACCTCAATTTGGTTATGGTGGTAATTATCAAAATCAACATCAACAGTATCAACATTCCCAATATGTCATATAGATGCAAAATTAATAAACACAACATCAATAGTACCAGTTGAACCAAAGGAAAAATTTATTTGCAGGGAGGCCCATGAACATAAACAGGTTCAGATAGTTAGACTTCTCTAGAATCCCAGGGTACCCAAACCTATTGATAATGAAGTTTGATGGCGTTCACCTAAGTTTTGAGGAAATCATGCCATCAATAGAAGACCATATCAGATCTTTTGAAACAGTAATGGACAATTTTGATTTTCAAAATGAAGATGTGTATATGAAATTGTTCATGCAATCCCTTGTTGAAGATGCAAGAGATTGGTTCAGCAACCTACCCGATGCAATGATAAGTTCATGGAATGAATTTAGAAGGATTTTTAAAAAGCAATATGGTGATTCAAACCCAAAGTTTGCCTTACACGAGATCACCAATATTCAAAAAAATCCCAATGAATCAGTTGCAGAGCTCAATTTGAGGTTCATAAAATCATTAAACAAGGTTCCACCACATTTAAAACCCATTGGTCCTATGAGCATAGAATTTTGCATGAATGCATTTGATCCTGAAATAGGGTATGGATTAAGAATGAATAAATCAAATGATTTGAATGAAGCATGTAGATTTGCCTTGAGAATAGAAAATGTTAGAAAATATTCAGGAAAGATTAGAAAGAGAGATGGGATCAGAATATTGTAGAACCCCAAAAACAATCAGAATAAACAAACAAAAGAAGAAGATAAGTTGGAAAAGGTTTGGAATGATATAAAGGATCTATCTAACAAAATGGTGAGAGGTGATAAGACTGCAACATATGATAGGCCTAATTTTCATAGGCCTAGATTACATGATATGCCTTACAGGACTAATTGGAAAGATGGTAAACCCATTGAAGAGAAGTAGAATGCAAACAAAGAAACTCCTAACCTGTTAAAGAAGCCTAGATAAAATATGGTAGAGAATAACCCTTGGTGTGTGGTATGCAATTTGCCTCACGAGCTTTATTTTTGTGTGATAGCCCAATTTGTGGAGGATGAAATAACTTATGATCAAGAAATGGGTGATCATATGGTAAATATGTTGTCATTTGGGCCACATGGGATAAGCATGGATTGTTCCTTTTCAAAAGATGGTGGACCGAAGTATGATGTAGACAAGCAAAGATACAATATGCACATTACTCAACAAGTATTTATTGTTCAAGAAGATGAAATTAAGGTGGATAGAAAGATATAGATGGTTAAAAATAAAGAAGACCACATGTATCTAAGAAAGATAATAGAGAAAGAAATTGAAGCATTAATGGTTGTAGCAGTAGCCCAAGCAAAAAGTAATTATAACCTTAGAAATAGAAATGTTAACTTTGACCAGGACACACCTTCAGGGATGTTTGTGAAACATAAAGATGCCACAAGCACAAATCCTCAAACCACCAAATAGAATGAAGAAAAATAGTTGCACCCAAATGTCTCCCAAAAAACATTCCAAAGGAAACAACAATGGATAAAAATAAAATGCCACACAATTACCAGCAAAAGCAACAAGTAGGTGATAGACAAAATCCAATTGAGCTTAAGGTAAATCAAATTGATCCGAATGAAAATATATCATCATTTGATATAACACAAGCCCTGTCACAAATCAAAATGTTAGTTCCACTCCTAGAAATGATGAAAATCGAGGAGTATAGAAACAATGTTGTTAAGTTGATTTCAAGTGTATGCCACAAATCTGAAACTTCTTTGGATGGGAAATATAGTGGGTAGGAAGGTAGGGGTAAAGATAAAAATGAAAGAGAGGTGATGAAAACCCCCGAAGTATATTTAGGATATAATTTGACAAGGAACCATTCACAAATTGATCCTTTTTATACTACCTTGTTGATAAAAAACAAACTCGTAAAAAACTGTATGATAGATTCAGGAGTTGCAATAAATATTATGCCATTTGTAGTAATGAAAGAATTAGGGTTATGGGTGGACACCAATTATGGGAAGTGTTATGACATGGATAAGTAGTCTGTCCCAATTATTGGAGTAACGTGGGATGTGGAACTCAAATTAGCATCATACCCTGATGCTTCGTATAAAACTGATGTTACAATGGTTGATACTCCTCCATACTTTGGGATGCTCCTTTCTAGACAATGGGCAGCTGCAGTAGGAGGAAATCTCTAGTTAGATCTGTCTTATGCAACAACACCTATGAATGAGAAATATGTCAAGCTATACAGGGAACCCAAAGTTGAAAATGTTGATCCTAATCAGATGAAATTTTTCTGTGATGTTGATTTAAGGAGTTTCAAGATTGAATCTTCCTAGCCCAACTTAAAAACACTCATCCAATTGATAAGGAATTATAGTTAGATAAAGAAGGTGTTTGGCAGATGTATTTTGATGGAGTCTACAATAAAAAGGAAATGGAGTGGGCATAGTCTTCATTGCTCCAAGTGGCAAAACATTCAGATACTCATTCTTATTATCATTTGAGTGTACAAATAATATAGCTAAGTACGAAACACTAATATTGGGAGTGAACTTAGCTATAAACCATGGCATAAAACTATTAAGTGTCTCTGGATATTCGGAGCTTATAATATCACAAGTTAGATCTAAATACTCTTGCAAAAACAAGAGGCTAAAACAATATAAACATATAGTATGGGATTCAGTGAAAATGTTAGATGCATTCTTAGTCGATTGGGTCAATTGATGAAAAAACATAATGACAGATTTCTTAGAAAATATTGCTCGAGACAAAATGATCTAACTCTTGCTGGCATAACTAACAATGTGTATCATTGGCAGGTATTTAACAATGATGATGATTGATTAAAGTTTCTATAGTGCATGGATCAGTGTGAATCCCAAGAGATAGATTGTAATGTTGTATTCCAAGTAGTGGATGGAAAATAAACTATCTTTGGGAATGAGATAGTGCAGTTAAAAATAAATAAAATACCCAAGGGGTTGGTAGCCTTAGAAAGAGTATTTGATGGAAATGATAGGATAAATACTAAAGTCACCCTAGCCAGAAATGAAGATCTAGAAGAGGTAAACTTGGGAATAAACAATGCTCCCAAGAAGGTGTATATTGGTAGAAAAACTAGCCCAAAGGTCTGACAGATGATTATAGACTTGTTAAGAAAGTACAAACATGTATTTTCTTGGTCATATGATGATTTGAAAGCCTACATAGAAGATCTGTTTCAGCATGAAATACCATTGAAACCCGATGCTAAACCATTTAAACAAAAGAAGAGACCTATCAATCCTACATTGGCCCCCAAGATGCAAGAGGAACTACAAAAGCTCAAATATGGTGGCATATAAAAAACCAATTAGGCATTCATCATGGGCATCAAATCTAGTTCATCTAAGGAAGAATAACGAAGATATTAGATTATGTGTGGAATTTAGGAATTTAAACATATCATCTCTAAAATACAACTATCCTCTACCAAATATGGAGGCTCTATTACAAAAGGTGACTGGGTGTGAATTTTTGTCTATGATGGACAAGTTCTTTGGTTACAATCAACTCAAGGTTAAGGAGTCTAAATAATATAAGACAATGTTCACTATTCCATGGAGGACATATATTTATGATTGAATGCCTTTTGGTTTGACTAATATTGGTGCAACATTTCAAAGGGCGATGAACGTAGTCTTCATTGATTTAATAAATATTAAACTATGATAATATATTAGGATGACTTTACTACTTATTCAAAGCAGGCTGAAGATCATTGTATGCACTTGGAGAAAATATTCAAGAAGGCATTGGAATACGACACATCATTAAACCCTAAGAAATGTCATTTTGTAGTCATAGAGGGTAAGATGATAGGGCACGCAGTATCCAAGAAGGGAGTTAGAATTGATCCTAAAAGAGTTGAATCCATAGATAAGATTCCAATTCCTAAAATAGTGAGGGCTATCTAGTCTTTCTTTGGACAAATTAACTTTGTCAGAAGGTTAATTTATAATTTTGTTGAGATTGTTAAGCCAATATCTAAAATGTTGAAGAAAGGAGAAAAGCTTGATTGGACATCTGAGGTACTAGAAGAATTTGAAACCATTAAAAAAGGCTATTAAGGAGGCCCCTATACTAAAATCATTAGACTTTAGCAAAAAATTTCAGATTTTTTCATTTGTATCCTTCCACACTATTGTAGTTGTCATGTTGTAGAAAAATGATGGACACGAACAATCAGTTTCATTCTTTAGTAAATCATTGTAGGCAATTGAATTGAAATATGGCATTATTGAGAAGCAACCCTATTCCTTGGTCAAGGCAGTAAAATTATTTAGATCATATTTGGTAGGAGCACAAGTGGTGGCTTATGTGCCAAATGTAGCTATTAAGGATGTGCTTTCTCAAACAAAGGTCATAGGCAGAAGGTGTAGATGGATAATAGAATTTAGGAGTTCAATATTGATATTTAGATCACTAAGTTGGTGATAGGATAAGGTTTGGCAAAATCGATGGCTAAATCAAATTATGAAGAAACACAAGTAAATAACTTGGAAGGTTGGGATGGTGTTGTTTATAGCATAGAACACACTTCGTGGTATACTAATATAGTGTATTTTCTTAGAACATAAAAGTGCCCTGATGATATGAGTGAAAAACAGAAAAAGACTTTGAAGTTATAGGCCTCTAAGTATGTTCTCCTAAAAGGAGATTTATTCTGGAAAAATAAGGACAAGGTCCTATTGTTGTTCTTAGATGAAGGAGAAGCTAGTGTTATATTAAGAGAGATGCATGAAGGAGTGTGTAGAGGGCATTTTTCAACAAAGACCACAACCCACAAAATATTGAGGGTGAATTATTACTAGCATTCAGTGTTCAAATTTTCTTACCAATATGTAAGAAAATGTGAGTCTTGCCCAAAGTTCTATGGTAAACTAAAATACCAAGGAGCATTGCCTCTGAAACCTATGCAGGTAGAAGCACTGTTTCATCAATGGGGAATTGATTTTATTAAAGAAAAATCTGATAAATCCAATAGAGAACACAGATGGATTATAGTAGCAAATGATTATTTCACTAAGTGGGTGGAAGTTGTTCCCACTAAAAAAGCTACTAGTAAGGTGGTTATAAATTTCTTAATGGATAATATCATCACATGCTTTGGGATACCTGTCAAGCTAGTCATGGAAAATGACATGAGTTTCAAATCTATAAAATTCAAGGAATTTTGTGAATCATACAGTATTGCTATCTCATATTCCTCACCCTATCATCCTCAAGGAAACACAAAAACTGAATCAAACAATAAGAGTATATTAAAGATAATCAGGAGAATATTGGAAAATAATAAGAAAGCATGGGACTAAGCTGAGACAGGCTATTTGGGTAGATAGGATAACAAGAAAGAAGGCAATTGGCAAATCACCTTTTGAGCTAGTGTATGGGGCACATGCAAGAATGCTTGTACACAACCTACTGCCAGTCTACAAATTCATTTTGTAGGAGGACATAAATGTACCTGAACCCATGGAAGAAAGGATGAAAAAAATAGCTGAATTGGATGAGATTATAACAGAGGCTCAAAAGCAAAATGTTAAGATGCAACAACAGGCTAAACACTTACATGATAAAAGAGCGAAAGAAAGAAATTTAAAGTTGATGATATGATCCTCATGTGAAATGCTAGGAGTCAGGATAAAGGGAAGCATGGAAAGTTAAAAGCTTTATGGATAGGGCCATTTGTCATCACAGAAACATGTGGAGAGGATTCTTATTACTTGCAGAATATGGCTAGAGAAAATGAAAATTGCTAGTGCATGCATAGTTCTTGAGACACTTCTTTTATTAAAAGAAGATATTTTCCATGCACAACAGTTTGGGTTTTTCTTTTCGCCTCCCTTATTTTCTTTTTACCATTTGGTTTGCATCCCAGAGATCCCCTAGATTCTTGCAATGACTATCACAGTCATTCATCCCCAACCAAAGCCACTATTGGAACCCACAAAATAATTTTTTCTCGTAAAAATCTTGTTAATACAAATTATTTTCCCACTACTGTTCACACAACTAAATCATATAACCTAATTTGTAAAAGATGAATTCAATGTGTTTTCTAGCCTAAAAACTTAAAAACCTTGATAGCAAGTCATAAGTCATATTACACCTTTGTCTAAAATCCTATAATAGTCCCACGTCCTACATGAGTCCCCTATGATACCTATATATCCAGGACATCATCATGATTAAGCCACTATAAAGAAAACTCTCAGTTATCTCCATTTCATGAGATCATTTCTCCATTACATTCAACACTCAGTGAAACAACGACAAAAGAAACTCAAACTATACAGTTATCGCTATTTCACAAGACCAAAGTAAGCACTTAGTGAAACAACAACAAAGGAACATGGGGCATATTGGGTATCACTATTTCGCTAGAACTAGATTGTTGGAAATTGTTGCTGCTAGGATATGTTGTTGTCATTGATGTCAACATATTCCTATGAATTATTGCTCTGGATATTGCAGATTGGTTTATTGGGATCATGGTTTGGTGTATGGATTATTTCTAGTGTCATTATATCTTTATATATTGGTTTCAGTGATCCAGGAAGCTTAACTGATCATATCATATGATCCGGTTTGCAGTTTTATTTTTCTGATCAGTGCTTTGCAAAGTTCAGTATTCCCTTCAGTATATTCCGGTGTGATCAGATCTTGAGCTAAGACTTTGGGAGATTGTTTGGGATATTCATGTGTATCTTCATTGCAGATGGTTTGTGATTTGGTGCTCTGCAGGTTATCTTTCTTCATGACAGTTGTTGTTGTTTGAGTACTCTTGAGTTTCAAATGTTGACAGATGAAGATTTGATAAGTGGTGTTGGTGCAACTATCTTTGATGATTCTAACATGT
Source organism: Cryptomeria japonica (assembly GCF_030272615.1). Lineage (NCBI taxonomy): Eukaryota > Viridiplantae > Streptophyta > Pinopsida > Cupressales > Cupressaceae > Cryptomeria > Cryptomeria japonica. The sequence continues at coordinate 409,299,880 of NC_081405.1, read as the reverse complement.
TTGCTGGTGTTCCTAATTGCATCCTATTTGTCTTGGTGATCCATTGATCGTTGTGCAAGTTTTTGGTGATTTTATTGATCTGGTGATATTCTTCATGTTATGTGGTATTCCTAGTGGTGTAGCGTGTTGCGGTTGATCTTGGAATAATTTTCGGTGGTGTTGAGTGTTTGGATATTTGAATTAGGGCCATGATATGTCATGTATATCATTATATTGCTCCGGTGGTCAATCTTTGTATCGTGTAATGTAATTTTGCAATTGTGAGTTGAGGGTTTAGCTGACCTTGTTGTCAAGGTTGATGAATTGTATAAATAGGTGATTTAGTCATGTAATTCAGGCATCGAGGTTGTGGGTGCATTATCAAAGAATGGTGTATGTGTGAACAAGGATTCATCAAGAGGAAGATTTAGTGGACCATCTTGCCCTCCATTGTTCTTTCTCAACCTCTGTTTGGGAAAGCTTCCTCAAAAGCTTTAGTATTGCTTGGGTGTTTCCTAGTAACATCAGAGATTTGTTCTCTTCCTGGCAAATTCATTGGACCAACTCTTTTCTGAGGTGTATGTGGCATCTCTCTCTACCTCACATTCTGTGGGGTCTTTGGAAGGAAAGAAACAACCGAATTTTCAAGGATGTGTCCTTAAATCAAGACATTGTTTTTCAGAAAATTCAAAGGGCTATTCAAGAAAATATGGGAACTATGGAGGTCTCTTGTTACTCAAACAACTCTTTGGAGTCAAATATATTAAGAGCCTGGAATATGAAGATCACTGATGGTCATAATATCAGCCACAATAAAAGGCTTGAAGTTAAATGGCAAACCCCTCCCCATGGTTGGCTTAAAATCAATTTTGATGGAGCAGCCAAAGGAAATCCAGGTCCTTCAGGCTGTGGAGCTATTCTCAGAGATGATAGAGGCATTTGCAAAGGTATGGTTGTTGTCCCTATTGGCATTCAAACCAATCATAAGGCGGAAGCTATGGCAGCCCTTCAAGGCATTATTCTAGCCAAAAAATGGAACTGTACCCATCTCTGGATCGAAGGGGATTCCAATAATATTATTAAGTATCTCAATGGGACCTCTCAGCCCTCTTGGTCGATCCACAATATAATTTTTTTACCATTGACATCATCAGAACCTTCAAAAAATGCCACATATCCCATATATATCGGGAGGCCAACTGTTCTACTGATTGGGCTGCAAACGTGGTGGTGAAGAATGATACAATTACCATGTGGATAGGTGAGAGCAATCTTCCCGGAGATGTAAGACAAATCATAATAAATGAAAGATATCGAAGTACCCCAAAGAATCTTCATTGACAAGGCAATTATGATATGTACTGAAGTAAGCACTTCAAGTTACTTCGATAATGAGGGAATTACTCATTATAACATCAAAGTTAGCAGAACGTGCATTATAACTTGTCAAATCATTAATGCTACACATGCTTTCTGGGCTTTTGTTTTAGTTTTGAAAAGCTTTCTGTTTCACCAGCTCTGTAACCTAAACTTGACTATGAGAAACGACACCATGGGCGGAAATAGGAGAAGATATGAGCCAGGAAGTTGCAAGGAGTGGAAACAGAAAGAAGAGGTGTGGGAAATTTTGCAGAAGGGTGGTCTTTTGAGCTTCCTTGAGAGACTCCATGGCTGTGATGGAAAGATAACTAGCTTCTTCTGCAAAAATTGGAAGAAGGGCAAGCTTAAAATGGGCGACCAATTGGTGGAAATTGACAAAGAGTTAATAGCTAAAGCTACGGGACTCAAAAGGGAGGGCTGCAATTTCTACAGAGATAGGAAGGTTAGCAGGGAAGCCATTGAAAGGTACCTGGTCACAGAGAAAGAGAAGAAAAGACTGGTAAAGTTGAGCAAAACCTATTACCCACCTAGGGCTTTTGCAAAGCCCTGGCGAGAAATTCTCTTTGTTTTAATGAGGTATATAACTCTAGATGACAGGTTTACGAAAGTATATGGATATCACTTTGTCCTCTTAAATCATTTTAGGCATAACGATAAGGTGAAATTCCCTTACTTCTTGCTCTGTTCTATGAATGCATCCCTAAAAGCATATAAAGAAAATCCTCAGGGTGACACTGCAATGCACCAGGGACTCATGGTCCTCATTTATGATCATCTAAAGGCCAATAAAATCAATCGAATGTAGCTCTCTGTGGATTTAGAAGAAGAAATGTCTGATTCTGATTTCTCAAAGGAGGAGGATTCAGATAATGATTGCTCGACTGAAAATGAGGAAAGATCTGACGACTCAGAGTATGAGAGGAGCAAGAAGAGGAAATCAATACCATCTTCTTCTAAGAGTAAAAAATCCCGAAGCAAACCCTTGATTAGTATTTCTTTAGAAGAAGAGGACTCTGATTTCCCTGAGGAGAAGAAGAACCCTAAGGGAGTGCTGAAGGAAAAAAGTAAAATCCAAGCCCAACCCAAGAAGAAGCAAAAGAAAATAGAGGAGACTGGCAAAGATCCGGAGGACACAAGCAAGGAACCGGAAGAGGACAAGCAAACAAGAACCCTGGAAGCTAAACAAAGCCTGGAGATGGAGACTATGGAGGAGACCCTCAGGGCCGCTGACACTATTTCTGCCCTCCATATTACTAAAGATGAATAGATAACCCCTCGTAAAGTTACTCCTTCTCTTGGTCCTCACCCCGAGGCCTTGAAGGGTTTTATGAAAACCATTGAATGGCTTATTGATGGGAATAAGAATACTGTGGATGAATACAAAAAACTCTACAATAGAGTCATGATCCTCGAGACCATTAACATTGGAGAGGGCAACACTATGGCCAATTATATCAAAGATTTGAAGAACATAATTGCCAAAGCGAAAGACATTGGAGATGCCTTTAATCCCCGGTTTGAGAAAATTGAAAAGGAGATACATGATAGAAAAACCCTAGAGGAAACTAGCGAAAAAACGCTCTCGGATACAGTTGCCAAAGTGGACAAGATAGAGGAGTGCCTCAAGAACATTATGGAGCAGAGTTTCAGCATTCTAAAAAGCTCAGCCAACAACACCCATACCCTCATCAGCAAGCTCGATGATGAAAAGGAAACCCAGGAAATTGACCTGGATGCAGAAGGAACCGGGGAAGCCCAAGGTCCCAGAACTCGCACCCATGGAAAGAGGAAGGAAAAGAAAGTGAATAAGGACCTAGAGGAGCTAAAAGTAGTTGGGGCGACCTATGATGAGCTGGTGACTAAGGCAGAGGATCTGCTAAAGAAAATTACTATGTAGTGTCTCCTTGGGTTCTTTTCTATTTTTTGTTGTTTAGCTGTTTTTTCTGTTCACTGGTTTTTTAGACCAGTCGCTTTGTATGAGGACTCTATTTTCTCAGCTTTTTATTTTAGCTATGTTGTAATGGTTTCGGGTCCTTAAAACCTATTTTTCAATCAATCGGAACAAGTATTCATCTTTTAGTGTGGTGTATTGAGAAGATATTGGTGTTGTAGAGAAGATAATTGTTCTTAACCGAAACTGTCATCAGATATTAGCAGATGGTATTCTTGCAGTTCATTCCTTCTAGATTGTTGTCTGAATCTTGTTGTAAGTCAGTGAGACTTCCCTGAGGGTTGTAGCCTTCCGGGTTATTGTATTTTGAGCAAGTGAGCTCTAGGCAGTGTGCCTGAATGCTGGTGCATTCCCCATTATAATATTTTCACATACTACTGCAGGGTATCATCTTATTGTGGGTAGGTTCCCACCATGGTTTTTCCCTTAATCGGGTTTTCCACGTCAAAATCTTGGTGTTGTGTGTCATGTTATCAATTTGCCTATCTTTGTTGTTGCTGTAATTTATCAGATTTGAATTTGTGCTTAAGTTTATAGATTCAGTGAAAACTGATTCACCTCCCCTCTCAGTTTTGCTTCATTGTTATTGCTAACACCAACAATGACAAAAGAAACTCATACTATACAGTTATCACTATTTTTTAGGACCAAAGTAAGAACTTAGTGAAACGTCGACAAAGGAACATGGAGCATATTGGGTATCACTATTTTGCGAGAACTAGATCTCATCAAATTAACCATTGCACAAAATAATGAAGAAGGAAATGAGGCTTATGTGGATTTCGCTATTTCTCCATTGCATTCAATACTCAATGAAACAATGACAAAAGAAACTCAGACTATATAGTTATCGCTATTTCATAGAACCAAAGTAAGCACTTAGTGAAACAATGAAAAAGGAGCATGGAGTATATTGGTATCACTATTTTTCTAGAAATAGATCTCATCATATTAAGCATTGAACGAAATAATGAAGAAGGAAATTAGGCTTACGTGGATTTCGCTATTTCACTGGACTCATACCTCATCATATTAAATGGTCCGTGAAACAATGGTTAAGAATGGATAGTGTGTTATGATATCTCCATTTCACGGGTCCCGTAAACTATCATATTTAGCAAGCTGCGAAATGGTGACAAGAAAATACAAGCTTATAAAGTGTCATCACCATTTCGCCAAAAAAGGACATGAAGGATTCTAGAGGGGCATGATTTAGTGATAGATTAATAAGATATTGCTATATCACATAAAGGACATAAAGGATGAAAAGTCATGTTGCGATACAATGATGATAGTCAAAAGTGGTTTTGGCACATTGCAAGAGCTCAAAATAAAAGGAAGAGTGGTATTGTGATATAGCGATATAGCGATAAGTGTTGTCACTATTTCACAACAATAAAGAAGAATTAATAAAACATGTTTGCGATACAGTGAAAAGGATTACTGAGGAAAATTGACGTGTGACATCAACATTATTTTGAAAAGGGTGGCAAAGTTGTTAATGAAACACACAAAATTAATACAGAAGAGACCCCAAAGGTCACCATTAATAGCCAATTTTTAGCTCATTTTCTTCATTCCAAGATGGAGAATTGCGCAAGTTGGGGAAGGAGACAGTTATAAAAGGGAAGAGCATTTAGAAAAGAAAACTAGGGTAACGAACCTAGCTAAAAGGGCTCTAAAAAAACCATTGTTAGATGCATTACTTGGCCCGACAAACATAGGAGCCAAAAATGTGTTTAAGGCTAAGATGGAGGGTAGCAGAGTGTGCAAAACACCTTCCTACTGTCAATTTATTAGAGAAGTAAAGTAGATGAGTGTTTCAATTTGAATTACAACAATTAAGATACACAATACAAGATAAACAAAGCAACATGAAAAACAAAAACACAAAGATGTACGCCAGATTTCATGTGGGAAAACCCTTACGAGAGAAAAACCCACAAACCAAAGTAATCCTTGTATTATAGTAAAACAACTACATACAAGTTTCAGATCTTTGATCTAATCTCTATTGAGGGAGAAGTACAGAAGATTACAATCTTAAATGGATTTTCAATTCAGCTTGTTTACAAAATTACTAATCGATTGCTACAATCCTCTTTACACAATGATAGAAATCATCTTCACATGATCCAACCACTTGCAACTATTTTCTAGATGTTTTTTATATGTCTCTATTGAAAAATAATTTGTTTCAGTTTCCCAACTATCGAACTTCCCAGATTGTCAACAACACGCACGTTGTCTACATTGCTTCCTCTAAGTCATTCTAGTTTCCACCAATTGTCAACAGACATCTCAGAAAGTCAAAGCGAGTCCATCATGATCCCCATAGAATCCTTAAGACTATTTGCTAATGTTCCCATTCAAACCAACACCATGAGTCAATCATGGTCCCCGTTGAGACTGTCTCAAAGAATATCAACATATCGCCACCCAATGGAAGTGTAACTCACTAGTTCTCATTCTCACCAAGTTTTGTTCCCCCAATCTTTGATCCCCAATAGTGGGACCCTCACAAGTCTCTTATCGGTTGATCACCACCTGATGAAAGTGTAACTCATTAGTTCTCATTGCCACCAAGCTTTTTCCCACCCAATCTTTGATCCTCGATAGTGGGCCCCTCACAAGTCTCGTATCAGTCGATCGCACTTTGTCATAAAGGTGACTTTGGCTACCAAAAAATCTGTTAGACAGTTCAAATAACTGGAAGACAACTGAGAGGGGGGGGGGGTGAATCAGTTGTCACAGATTACCAGAACCTTGAGTAATTAAAACTTTAATACTGGAACCCAAAACATTAATACCGAAATACTTAAACCAAATACCAGAATAGCAGTTAAACTAATTAAGCATAAACAATAATCAGAGAATAAATACCATCCACATGAAACCAAGATTTGTACGTGGAAAACCCGATAAAGGGAAAAACCATGGTGGGAAGCCTACCCATAGTCAGATAATACTTCTGCAGTAAGTATGTGAATTAGAATTTAGGGGCCTGCACTTGTAGGAAGGCCAATAGCCTAGATCGTACTTCTCATCACAAAAGGAGTCTCATTGAATACATAGAAATCTAGACTACAATCCAGAGAAGTGATTGAACTGTAAATATAACATCTTATATGCCTGAGTATAGTTTCAGTTAAGCTCAATACCAGAGGACTAAATCCTCTTACATAAACCCAATTTGATCTCCAACGATTGACCAAATCCTCTGCCTGAATGATATTACATTATTCACACATTACATATCCATTTCCCATAACCACATATACCTATCATGATCTATAATGAGATCTTACATCTATATATACAAACCCTCAACCATAAACAATCAGGTAGGCCACCAGACAATAAAACAATTAGATAAGTACAAAAAATGTAGGCCTTAGAACAAACAAATAATATCCAACACATAAGACACCCTAGAAACACATCGAGAGGTCCAATCCACATTCTTCATTAAACCGATCCATAACCTAAACCAACCGGGACCCAATATAGGTCCACATGCTAAAGAAATGATCTCCATCCACCAAGTCTTGAACATGATCACCAAAAACATCCTGAAACTCCACTAGAAGCTGCACCAACACCGCTTATGCATATCATCAAGATCTCTCCATTGAAACCCTTGCTAGAACCACAAGCCAAGCTTCCAAGCAAACAAGACAACATCCAATCACTAGACCAAAACCAACTAACTAAATATAAACATGAGTATTATGAATAAGCCAATTCCATAGCCAAACCATACCGGAGCCTATCGGATAATGTCAGATCCAAACCAAGAAGAAACTGCTCAACCTACCGGGACCAGAAGGGTGCCGATAAAGCATCCAAACAACTAGTGTTGGCATCAATAACAAAACATGAATGCAACACAAAATCAATTCCTCCAAATGGCCAACAATCTCCCCCTTTGGCATTGATGGCAACACTAGATGTGAAAAACATCTAAGTACCAAGAAATGCCAAACAAGTCTCCCACAATGGAAGACAACCAACAATCTCTCACTCAAGGATATAACAATGAAGTTCTGAAATAAAGACCAAACTCCCCCTATGAATGATATCTCTATAAAGCTCTAAATTACACATATATCTCTCCCACTAATGTATATAACTCCTTAGCTTTTTCTTTTTCACATCAATATCTCTCCCCCTTTGACATTAATGCAAGAAATCTGACGAAAAATATCAAAGCAAAAATATAGACCACTGAATCACAAAGTTGACTACTCCCCCTGAGCAGTAGCATCCCCACATTAGTGCCGAAATGAAAAGTATCTCTGATAATGCATACCAGACTGATGCTAAGCCGCATCAATCAAGTCTCTATCGGAGGGGCAAAAACTCCCAATCTGTCTCTGAAGTACTCAAATGATTCCTTAGGCAAAGGTTTAGTGAAAATATCTGCAATCTACTCTTTAGTGTTCACATAAACTAGTTTAACTTCATTTGCTTCCACCTTTTCCTTTAAAAAGTTGTACTTAATAGATATGTTCTTTGTTTTAGAATGAAATATCGGATTCTTTGATATGTCAATAACAAAAGAGTTATCATAGTGAATAAGTATCGGTCCATCACTATCCACCTTTATATCTTTCAATATTTGCTTCATCCATAAAACTTGTGTATAGTTAGTAGCAGCAACAACATACTCAGCTTCAACAGTAGATAAAGAAGTGTATGATTGTTTCTTGCTAATCCATGAAACCAACTTCTTTCCAAGAAAGAAATCTCCACTAGAAGTACTTTTCTGATCATCAACAACTCCAGCCCAATCAGCATCTATATATGCACATAAAGTAAAGTCATCATCCTTAGGGTACCATAAACCATATTCCTATGTACCTTGTAAGTATCTAAAAACCATTTTCACTGCACTCTCATGATTTTATCTAGGATCATGTCACAACCCTCCTTTATCACCTTTTGATTTAAATACAAACTCTATTATATTTCTTTGGATAAACTATTGAATGAATATTGTAAGGGAACAAAAATAATAAACCACACACACATGGAAAATATATATATATATATATATATATATATATATATATATATATATATATATATATATATATATTTTAATTGGTTATTTAATTTCCCTCAACCAAATTAAGGCACATGTTGTAGGAGGAATAAGAAGCTTCTAGAGGCTTCTCCACCACCCTTGCATGTAACTCCTCCCACTAAGCCTAATCAATTTGCATGGAGGCCAAATTGGGAGAGAATCTCTTTTTTTTCAATTAAAAATTAGGTAGTGGGAATTTGAAATTTCTTTTATAAAAGAGGTACAAGTTTCAAAATGAGTGGTTGGCTATTCCATAAGAAATTCTGCAAGTAAAATTTTCCTTTGTAGTCAATTCTCATTTTCAGCTAAGATTTTGTTGGGAGGACTTCTCTTCATATTTGGAGGATCAAGGAAGACTCTACACCATTTTCAAGCACCCAGGTTCTTCCAAACTTAGTTTCGTGCATCTTATTCTTGTTGTAGATTAGATTTGATTAAATTATTTAGAAAATTAGAATCATTTGATGAGAATGAGATTCAGATTTTGATAAGAAATTAGTTTCAGTTTTTGATAAGAAGTAGATTAAATTGTTTGATAAAAAGTAGATTAAATTGTTTGATGAGAATGAGATTCATTGTTTCAGATTCTTGATAAAAATTAGTTTCAGATTTTGATAAGAAGTAGATTAAATTATTGATGAGAATGAGATTCATTTGTTTTAGATTCTTGATAAGAAATTAGTTTCAGTTTTGATAAGAAGTAGATTAAATGGTTTAGGAGAATAGAGTCATTTGATGAAAATTAGATTCATTGTTTTCAGATTTTTTTTGATAAAAATTAGATCCATTCATTTCAAAATTTTGATAAGAATTAGATTCATCCAGATTAAATCAGTGGAATATCTTATTAAGTTTTAGATTTGAATTGATTTAAAGTCTGAAATGTATTCTTTTCTCTAGTTTATTGATTTAAGTCTGAAATATATTCTTTTCTCTAGTTTATTGATTTAAAGTCTGAAATGTATTATTTCTCTGGTTATTGATTTAAAGTCTGAACTGTGTATTCGAAAAGATCTTGCTGTAATCAATATCTCTAAGATTTCTCATCTTCTGGTTTTCTAAATCCTCTGTAAAAATACGTTTAACACCTCCCCTTTGTGAAAGTTTTTTTTCCTGTGTGCACAAATAAAATTATCTCTTTTTTTCTCTATAAATAGAACTCCCTGTGTGTACAAACAATTTTCTCTTTTCTCTGTGAACAGATCTCCCTGTGTGTGCAAACAAATTTTCTCCTTTCTCTGTGAATAGATCTCCCTGTGTAGAAAACAAAAGAAATGGGAAAAAAGGAGAAGAAGAACCTCTCTGGTTACTGCTTCATTGTATTTGTCCCTGAAATTTAATCTGTGATTATTATTATTATTTCTATCAGACCTGTTATCTACCCTTCTCCGAGTGATTTCAATAATTTAAAAATACAATACTCCTGCATCAAAAATAATAATATATATAAAACATAAATATTTATACACACACATATATATATATATATATAAACATACAAAAAAAAGAGAGGGAAATCATTCAACGTTAAGAAAAATCGTTCAACGCACGACGTTTAACGCAAGGGCATGCAGGACGGTTACGTTGTAACCATCGCAGGGGTACGGAGGGGCCCGCGGGTCCCCTCATCTCTGCGGACCTGCGCATGCAGGGCCGCAGGGGTGATGGGACCCATGGTCCCCACCCCGCACCCTATTTACTACCAAGTATAATATGTTATTTAATTTAAAAGTTTCTTTTACCTTTCAAATTTGTAGATTGAAATTTTAAATTGGGAAATTAATACTGGTTGTTTAATTAAAAAAAAAAAAAATTATTTTTTTTGATAGAAATGGCATTTAGGAAATAACGAATTCCTTTTTTAGTGTTTCGACTTAGAAAAAAAAAATTGGGCTAATATGTAGCAAGTTCATAATTAAATTACCCTTAGTAAGTTTTAAAATTGTAGACTATATTCTTCTAAAATTAAGAATCATTGGGACACTTGATTGGTCTTTAGAGATTAACTTACATTAATACAAATGCTTAAATTTAATCGTTAAATCTTCTTACGTCATGCAAATTTCTCATAGATTAATTTCTTTTATTAATGGTTCATAGCATGCGAATTATTTATGGAATAATTATATCTTTCATGCAATTACTATTATGCAAGTTTCGTGATGGTCATTATTATGCAAATTACACTTCAAGTAGTTATTTCAATTATTACGCTTTCATTTTTGTTTTCGTAGTTAGAAAACTAAACAAAGGAAGTTGGAACACCAAAACTAGCAGCATTCGGTATATATGGTGCCTCTGGGTCACGCTTACGGGTAATGCCATCGTGTTGAACTACTGCACTTAACGCCTAATAAAGCTGCATTAACGACGTCTGTGGCATCGTCCCTATAAATCGTCGGGAAGTAATAAGGGACAATTGGAAGTTAAAATCCAAGGGGCGGGTAATCCCTCTTGGATCGATAATTTAATAAGATAACTTTTAAATGATTTTCACGTCCGTTGAGATACACCATAGTAAACCCCTTTTTAAGGATGGTCAAGTTGAATATGCTCATGAAATTTACTTTCTTTATTTATTTAATTCATCTCGAAGGGATAGTGGTGATTTGCAATTGGGTGACGCTCATGATAAGTATTAGGGTCTAGTTATTTTGTTTAGGCCACAAGCAATAGGCCATCTTGAGCCTTCGCTTAAGTGCTACCATCATGGGTAGCAACCGTAGTGAAACTGTCTGGGACATTGACCCTAGAAAGGGTTGCGTACCCACAAATCAGTTTACATCAAACCATAGATTAGAAAATAGAACTACATACTTTACGCCTTGATCCCGTGCCGAAGCGGGTATGTAGGCAGTCTTGGGACGGAGTTGTCCCTCGTACTCAGGCGTTCGTGGGTGGGGTCTAGGCTTGGTTGAGTAAGAATCCTAATTGAAAGATAATATAATCAAATTTAATTCAATGCATACTCAAAAGGAATCCCGTAAGGATTCGCTTGACTTCCCGAGGCTTTAAGCCAAATTCTGAGGCGGAATTCAAGCTTGTATTATTTTTAATTACTCCTAAGGACGGCGACCTCGGTGCATTCTTGTTAGAAGAGTGTAGTACTTAGTGAGTGGCTCAGGACCCGAAAGGTCCCGATGAGTCTAAGTCTCTGGCCAGAGCACCTCCTATCCCGTTTGGATGGATGCCTACCCCGTATGGGTAGATGCCTATCCCGTATTGGATAGATGGAATTTTACGTCCCATATGGACAATTGCCTAACCCGTATGGTTAGAAGCTCATCCCGAATGGATGAATGCCTAATCCTAATTGGATGGATGCCCAGAGTATGCAATTGAATAAAACATAATGAAAAAAAAAAATATACTCAATTTTTGTGGAAACAAATAAGGGAGGGTTATTGCATGTGGTGGTTATTACAGATCACTCCGAAATATTGATACCATACAAATAACATTCATTATATTAGGCCTAGTCTAAATCAAATAAAGCAGACCTCCAATCATAGATTTGTATCTTGTAGGATTTACCGGTGCATAAACATCTTTTCTTTTCAATTTCACTCTTGTAATCATAGGAATACTTACTGGTTTATAATATCCCATACCAAATTTCTTCAGCAATTCCCTAGTATACTTAGTTTGATAGCTGAAAATACCTTTATTAGTCTGAGTAATCTGCAAAACTAAGAAAAACTTCATTTCCTCAATCATAGACATTTCAAATTCATTCTCCATATTCTTAGAAAATTCGATGCATAACTTATCTTCATCTCCAAAAATGATGTCATCAACAAATAATTCAATAACTAGTATATCATCATCAGCGAACTTATAATATAAATTACTGTCAACATTGCCCTTAGTAAAACCAAGCTTCAAAACATATTTATCCAACCTTGCATGCCAAGCTCTAGGTGCTTGTTTCAATCCATATAAAGCTTTCCTTAACCTAAAAACCATGTTTGTATCATCTGATAGTGAAAAACCATCAGGTTCCTCAATATAAACTTCCTCATCAAGATCCCTATTAAAAAATGCACACTTAACATCCATCTGATAAACCTTGTAGTTCTTATGGGCTTCATAGGCAAGAAATAATCTCATGGCTTCAATCCTAACTACAGGTGCAAAAGTCTATCCATAATCAATTCCTTCCTTTTGATAATATCCTTTACAAACCAATCTAGCCTTACTCCTTACAACTTGACCATCCTCATTCAATTTATTCCTAAAAACCCATTTAGTTCCAATAACATTCTTATTTTTAGGCCGAGGAACCAAAGTCCATGTGTTATTTTTCTCAATCTAATCTAATTCTTCTTCCATAGCTTTCAACTAATATTCATCTTTACATGCCTCAATTATTGATACTAGTTCAACTTGTGAAATTAAACACACCTCATTAGTTTCCAGTCTTCTTCTTGTTATTACTCCATTATTCTTATCCCTAATGATTTGATCTTCTGAATGATTCAATCTCACATACCTAGGAGTCCTCTGACTCTTTGTTCCTCTTCCCGGTTCTTCAGTTGCTGTAGAATTTTTTGATATTGCTGGAGTAACTGGCTCAACACTTTGTTCCGGTAAAGGTACTATCGGTTTAGATATAATCATTTCCACCACTGGTTCCTTCTCATAAACTCTGATTTGACCTTTATTCAGCTCATCCACCTTGACATTAGCACTCTCCACAATTATCTACAATCTCTTGTTGTAACATCTATATGCTTTTCTTTTATTAGAATAACTAAGAAATATGCCTTCATCACATCGAGGATCAAATTTTCCAATGATATCATCTCTCCTAATATAACATTTAGTACCAAATATTCTGAAATACTTAACTATAGGTGTACTGCCAAACCATAATTCATAAGGTGTCTTACCGGTTCCTCCTTTGATATGTACTTTCTTGAATGTATAAACCGTTGTTCTCACTTCTTCTCTCTAGTAGATATGAGGTAGACTAGCTTCCATCATCATTGTTCTAGCAGCATCCAAGATAGTTTTGTTCTTCCTTTCCACAACTCCATTCTACTCTACTGAGGTGTCTAGGGAGCAGAAAATTGTCTCCTTATACCATGCTTCTCACAAAAGTTATTAAACTCAACGGGTGTGAATTCTCCACCATAATCTGACCTCAAATGCCTCAGATTTCTCCTTTAGAAAAGTAACCTATATCATTCTAGAATAATCATCAAAGATTAGCATGAAATATCTATCGCCTTGAAAACTTTTAACTCTAGTAGGGATACACAAATTGATGAATACTAAGAGGGGGGGGTGAATTAGTATTCCAAAAATCTTTGCACTAAAACACTTACACAGTCTAGAGATAAATCGGCAAAGCAGTCTGACAATCAAACCAGTTATCACACATACAAACCAAAATGCGAATAAACCATTCACCCACAAAAGCAATACAACCATAACACAAGATATTTGACGTGGAAACCCAATTGGGAAAAACCATGGTGAGATGGAACTCACAAGTCACTATCTACAGAATAGAAATCAGACCGGTTAAGGTCTTACAATGTTCTTCACCAGAATAGATCCTGTTAAGAATCTCAATCATTGTTAGGAGATAAGTCTTATTAAAGACTACCTTGTTAGAGGATTTTAGATTCACATGTGTGAACCACCTTGTTAGAGGATTTTACAAAGGCTTTGAGGCCTACCCGGTTAAGGGCTACAAACTTGTCAAAGATGTGAGTAATCAACAAGTGTTTGATCCATCTACTAGCACAAACCGCTTGGTTAGATCCAGTATGCTCACAACTAATGCATTCCAGTATTACTTCAGTCTTCTCTATCTCACTCTGAGTTACAACTCGATCTCCTCTCATAAGATCGCTCTGCTCTTTCACCTTAAACCCTAGCTCAACATAAACCCTATTCGTAGCTCTTTCAACAACTTTTAAAACCCTAGACATGATGTCCTTTTAAAGGAATCTGATTTCATGTCGGTCCAATAGGATTACATTACAATTTCCTAGGTTCAATGAATCTAGACATACTCAGTAACATGACACAAGAATCACCGTCAATGTGTCGGCACCGTCAAACAATTGGTGGATTGGTAACTCATCACAAAATGCCGGTTGGTAACTCATCACAAAATGTTACCAGTTCATACAAAATGCCGATTGTCGGTTTGACAAAAATGAAGACTGATAAGAATGTGTTGTGCCGCTTTGCTTCCTCATACCGCTTGTGATCTGCGAACCGCTTGGGGTTGATATGCCACTTCAGACTGGGAAACACATTCTGCAAGATCACCACTAGTCAAAAGACTAGAGTACAACATACCGGTTGGAAAAAATACCGATTGAGCATGAGCTCATACATATAAAGGGGATCTCAATACAAGTGTGTGTCCATCAATGACAATCACAACATAAACATCAAAAATGCCAACAATCTCCCTCTTTGGCATTGATGGCAACACTTAGGAAAATAAAATTTTGACATCTAAGTGTTTTACAACAAAAGCTTGCCACTAACAAAATTGCTCCCCCTAAGCATATACACTATCCCTTAATCAACAGAGTGAATAGCAATTTTCCATTCAGAGCATAATCATTAGAGCATATAGCATATATCACAGCATATATCAAAATTTCAAAAAAAACTTCTCCCTCTGATATACCAAAATTTCAAAATTTAAGACCATCAAAATTTTAATTAAAACCATGTACTTCTCCCCCTTTGCCAACAATGACAAAGTACCACTGCAAAAACCTGTTTCCATATATATAAAAGAGTTTATGACAATAATGAATAATATTTGTCAAAAACCGCTTTGTAGTCCTGCAAAAATTGTTTCATGGAGAGAGACTAGGACTCAAGTAGGGAGGTCGCCACTTCCTTCTCTGTCTGCATTTGTGATACCTATTCCTCCATGGCCTCTATTGTGCTCAGTTCTTGGGTGACTGCCAGTGCTTCCAGGTTCAGATAGCATTTCTAAAGAATTTGCTGTCGTGGAAGTAATACTAGTTGAAGTTCCTACAAATCCTTAGATCTTGTGCTGATCTCTTGCTCTATCTTGGCTGACTGGATCTAGAACTGGTGAACGGTTTTCTCATATGCCGCAAAGGAGTCGTAAGGAGTCTTGAATGTGCTTAAGTAGGACTATAAGTCCATTTGAAGCTATTGCTTCTTAGCTAGCACATCATCACAAAATAGATGAGGTTGATAGATTTTGCTGAGTAGCAAGTTTCCCTCATCCAAAGCACTCCTTATGTCCTTTTCATCCTTTGATAGTTCAGTCCTAAGCTCATTCAGTTTCTTCACCAGAGCAACATTAAGAGCCTTTTGGTGCTCTTTCTTCACATTGGCCTCAGCTGCTTCTTCTAGGCTTTGCACCTGATCATCCACTACAGTACACATAAGTTTGAGTTGTGCTAGTGATGAATCAGTGTCAGGAAGATTAGTACCGGGGATTAAACCGGTGAGCGTGTCTACAGCTGCCTGAATGATGTCTTGTTCCTTTTTCCTACAGATTATCTCAAGGCACTCTTGAGCAACCTTGATGCTCTGCATAAGTTCCAACTCGCTTGCAGATTGGAGATCGATAGGACTAGAGAGATCAACCGGTGAGGGTTGACTTCCGGTTGCCTTCGGAGTCTCCACCTGAGAGCTTTTTGCCACTTCACATTCCTTGGCTTCTTCAACTTTCTTCTTTTCCACTTCTCTTCTCTTCTCTTCTTCCTTGTCTTCTTCTACCTTTTTCTTCTCCTCTGCTCTCCTCTTCTGCTCTTCCTTTTTTTCTTCTTCCCTCTTCTTCTTCTCTTCCTCTTCCTTTTTCTTCTTTTCTTCCTCTTCCTTCTTCTTTTCTTTCTCTTCCTTCTTCCTCTTCTCCTCTTCTTTCTTCTTCTTTTCTTCTTCTTCCTTCTTCCTCTTTTTTTCCTTGTCCTCTTCTTCTTTCTTTTTCCTTTCTTCTTCTTGCTTCTTTTTCTCTTCATCTTTTCTTTTCTCCTCTTCCTCTTTCTTTTTCTCTTCCTCCTTTCTTTGTTTCTCATCTTCATCCTTCTTCTTTTTCTCTTCTTCTTTGTCTTTTGCCGCTTGTTGTGTGTCCACAGCTTGTTCACCACCCCGATCGGCCTATTGGCCTTATTCAGTTCCCTGAGTGACATCTTCTGTATCCAGGGCATCGACGTCTATGGTGTTGGTTGGTTCCTCCACTAGGTTTCCTTCCTCATCAAAAACTTCATCCGGTTTGGAAATTACCGGTTCCTTTTCTGCTTGGAGGTTGGCCATTCGAGCTTTGTGTGAACTGATAGCATGGGCCATGTGTTGATGTGTATCCTTTTCTACATCATCAACTCTCCCTTCCAACAACCAAAGTCTTCTTCTCCTTGTGAAGAAGAGACCTTTATTTTGATCTAATACATCAAATAATTCTGAGTTTGAGAGTTCGGGGAAGTAATGTGCAAAAAATTTCTCCCTAATCTCTTGTTCCTTTTCAATGGCAATGTGCCATCTATTATCCAATGCTTTATACAATGAATCCGGTGTCTGAGACTTAATCTCTGATGGTGACTGGTCATTTCTACATAAATAAAGAATAATCTCCTTCAGTACTTCATCTTTTTCCTCACTATTGAAATCATCATAATAATCAATTAAATCATGAAGTAACTTTCTCCTAATATTCTTTACTCTTCTTTGACAATGTGTCAAAGGTTTGTAAGAGGAGATATCTATATTTACCGATGCGGATGTTGTTGGTTCATTCTTCTTCACCTTCTTGGTCTGTCTAGCCTTCTTTGGTTGTTCATCAGACTCAGTTTCTTCGGAGTCCGGTTCATTTGCCTTAGTCTTCCTCTTTCTTTCAAAGACTTTGGCTAGTGTTGCCTTCAATTTCTTCTTTTCCAGTGACCGCTTGGTCACTTTTGGAGTCTCAGTGGTAGCTGGTGCTGATGTCGTAGGCACTGCCTTAGCTTTCTTGGCTGCCAGTTCTTTTCCCTTCTTCACCGATGGTTCTTCAACCGGTGTGATCCTCTCCAAGTAGGTTCTGGTTCACTTCGCCTTTGGATCAAGAGGCAAGGCAATAAGGGTTGAAGCATACCCTTCCAGCATGTCATACATGACTTCATAGCCCATAGGCTCCACTTCCTCCATTCTAGGCTCAATAGCCTCCATTAGATATTTGTCCACCTGAATAGTGAAACAGATGTCGTCTTCATACTTCTTCACTATGTCACCTGAGATTCGCATCCTCTGACTCATTTTTCTTCTGAACTCATCAAAGTATTTGTTCAGGATCTCGGGGTAGCCGGTTCCAATAGCTTGCACACTTTCCTTTATCTACTTGATTACTGATTGGTCAGGGGACCACTGGACATCTCCTACACCGAGAAAGTAGCCTTGGAAATAGAAAAACAATCCTACCAGTAGTTGTCCAAATTTAAATTTCAATGAATTGTCCTTTTTGATTTCCTTGAGATTTGACAAGAGTTGCCTTTGCATACCGGTGCATAAGTCAAATGATTTATCCTCTATAATCATCCGGTAAGCGGCATTTACCGTTGCAGCAGATACATAATTAATCATACTAGCTGAGAATGTCCTGTAGCCTACCACCATGCAGGCGTATTTTACCAGTTCATCCTTGATAGAATTAACTATCATACCTCGTGAATCACTTGTTGAACCGGTGAGCTTGGTCATTTCCATTTTGCTTACCGTTCTCAGGGCTAGTACTTCCCCTGTGTTGCAGAAACTGGTGACTGCATGAATTGCCTCAAGCGTGATATCATGCATTCTCTCCAGGTACATCTTGTCACCATGGACTCTGCTCAAGATGATTCTGATGTGATCCTCTGTGAAGTCTTCCAGAAAATACACCGCATTATGGAGTTTCTTCTTCTCTAAGATACTGAACTCCGGTTTGATCCTTTTATCCTTTCCACAAAATAGACCTAATTGAGTGTGAATGGCCTATGTCTTCTATCTTGCAATCAATATAGTCAGAAATTCCTTCTTCGACTATGACTCCAGCTGGGACTTGAGACAAAGCATTATACTTGGACTTCCTCTGAATGAAATTTTCTAACTCAATGGATGTGCTTGAACTGGTATGAGATGCGGAAGCCATTGAAGAGTATTTCAAGAATACAAAAAATACCTTTCAAACACGAATTTAGGGCTTCCTGATTTTGCTTTTCTTCGCTCTCCGTCGGATGCCAAATCACCACTTTGAGTTCTCCACTGCCGATTGCAAACTATACTTGAATCTCCTTCAAATCTCTCCAATTCCTTGAGATCTAAGCTCAAATCACCTTCTTTTTTCTCTGCACTTGAAAACTTTTCTTCGCTTGAAAAATAGATAGTGAGAAATGATTTGAAAATTGCATTTATACATGTCTCTCACCTACCATCATTAATGCTCCTATATTAGGGCATAAACCCTAATTTGCCTTTTTACCATTTTCGGTCTTCTGCCAGGTGACAAGTGTAGCATACCAGTTAAGGTCTTTTACCGGTGTTAACCAGGGGTTCAAAAGAATTTTGCTATTTGCTCCCCCTAAGCCTTTGAGGCTTAGTTTGCCGGTTCAGATATTTCCACACTGGGTGCAGAAACCGGTTCCTCGTCCAATAATACTGGTTTCTTCTTCCATACTTTCTTCATGTCTTCTTGAACTATTTCAACATCTATTTCTCCTTCCTGAGTGACTGGTATATCATCAGATATACTTTTTCTAATTTTGTAGAATCTTGCAATGTGACCCAGTTTGTTGCAGTGATAGCAAACAAGTTCAGGTGTTCTCCAAGGTCCATTGTACATGTTTCTATTCTTCCTTCTGCATGTTGCAGCAGTGTGACCATGACCATGATAGATCATACAACTTTCTCTCCATCCGGTTGCCGCTTAATGACCACCGCTTCTTGATTGATGGTTGAGGACATTAAACTAGTTGTGGTTCTAGTTCATATAAGATTCAGGACCAGTTCCTTTGGTCCTTTGAGGATATCTTCCAATGTTATCCATTACAGACCTGCATTCAAATGCTCTATGCCCAAACTTGTTGCATGCATAACAATGACCACTGAACTTATTGGATCTAGGTATATTGTTGATAAAATAAGGAAAATTATTGTAGGCTTTGCTCTTACACACATTGGCAGTGTGTCCTTCTTTAAGACAGTTAAAGAAAATGGGTTTGAATTTTTGCTTACCTTTTCCTTTGAGTGTCGGTTGCTTCTTTGATGCTTCAACATTTGTCCTTGAGGATTCTCCTTCCTCATGTTCAGAGAAACCAATACCATTGGTATTCTTTGCCGGTATAGATGATTCAAGCTTTTTCTGTAGCCTGACTATACTTTTGCCAAACTTAGCTAGTATTTCCTTTGATTCAAAGAGTTCTTTGGAAATAGCAATGTTTGTCTCCATAAGACTTGCATTTTCTGAGATGGCAATGTTCAATTCTCCTCGCATGTCTTCTTTCTCCATTTTTCTCTCATGAAGGCGAGTAGTTAGTGAACTAATCTCTTGTTTCAACTTGGAGATCTCATGATCTCTGTCTTTTACTAGATCTTCAGCCTTTCTCCGGTTCTCAAGTTCTTGACTAAACCGAATAGTCAGCCCTTCCAACTCCTTTCTCAGATTAGAGTTTGAATCATTCAGCTTATTCACTTCAGCAATCATAGCTTCCATGTTAGCTTCATCTTCAGAACTACTTTCAGATAGTTCCATCAGCCTCTCTGCATGTTCTCTTCTTTTTGCTTGAGATGCCTTGTATTTGACCATAAGATCATCATAGGCTTGCTCAGACTTAGTGAGCCATTGAGTAAGTTCCCTCAATGTGTATTCTCCCATATCTCTTTCCAAGTGGTTAAACTTATAGAAAGGTTGGCTCTGATACCAATTGATGAATACTAAGAGGGGGGGTGAATTAGTATTCCAAAAATCTTTGCACTAAAACACTTACACAGTCTAGAGATAAACCGGTAAAGCAGTCTGACAATCAAACTGGTTATCACACATACAAACCAAAATGTGAATAAACCATTCACCCACAAAAGAAATAAAACCATAACACAAGATATTTGACGTGGAAACCCAACTGGGAAAAAGCACGGTGAGATGGAACTCACAAGTCACTATCTACAGAATAGAAACCAAACCGGTTAAGGTCAGACCGGTTAAGGTCTTACAATGTTCTTCACCAAAATAGATCCTGTTAAGAATCTCAATCTCTATTAGGAGATAAGTCCGATTAAAGACTACCTTGTTAGAGGATTTTAGATTCACATGTGTGAACCACCTTGTTAGAGGATTTTACAAAGGCTTTGAGGCCTACCCAATTAATGGCTACAAACTTGTCAAAGATGTGAGTGATCAACAAGTGTTTGATCTATCTACTAGCACAAATTGCTTGGTTAGATCCAGTATGCTCACAACTAATGCATTCCAGCATTACTTCAATCTTCTCTATCTCACTCTGAGTTACAACTCGATCTCCTCTCATAAGATCGCTCTGCTCTTTCACCTTAAACCCTAGCTCAACATAAACCCTATTCACAACTCTTTGAACAACTTTTAAAACCCTAGACATGATGTCCTTTTAAAGGAATCTGATTTCATGTCAGTCCAATAGGATTACATTACAATTTCCTAGGTTCAGTGAATCTAGACATACTCAGCAACACGACACAAGAATCACCGTCAATGTGTCAGAACCGTCAAACAATCAGTGGATTGGTAACTCATCACAAAATGTTACTGGTTCATACAAAATGCTGGTTGCCGGTTTGACAAAAATGCCGGTTACCGGTTTGACAAAAATGAAGACTGGTAAGAATGTGTTGTGCCGCTTTTCTTCCTCGTATCGCTTGTGATATGTGAATCACTTGGGGTCGACATGCCGCTTCAGACTGGGAAACACATTCTGCAAGATCACCACTAGTCAAAAGACTAGAGTACAACATACCGGTTGGAACAAATACCGGTTGAGCATGAGCTCATACATATAAAGGGGATCTCAATACAAGTGTGTGTCCATCAATGACAATCACAACATAAACATCAAAAGTGCCAACACAAATCTGTATGAATAAGATCAAGAACATCATTAGATTTATCTTGTATACTCCTAAAAGAGGTTCTGACCAATTTTTGCATTTGACATTCTTTACATACCGGATTATAGGGCTTCATAATCTTAGATATATCTCTAACTGCCTTAGTTGAGCTGATCTTCACAATGCAATCAAAATTCACATGACACAACCTTTTATGCCATAGCCAACTCTCATCAATCTGTGCAATCAAACATGTCTTCTTACCGGAATTCAAATGAAATATATTACCTTTTGTTTGTGTACCGGTTGTAATCTCCAAACCAGTTATGTTAATGATTTTGTATTTTCCATCCTTGAACTACAATTGAAATCCCTTATCCACCAATTGTCCTACACTCAAAAGATTATGCCTTAAACCTTCAACATAATAAACATTATCAGTATTGTTCTTACCATCCAATGATATAGTTCCTTTTCCTTTGATCATACATGCTTTGTCATCTCCAAATCTAACTAGACATCCATCAAATTGTTGCAAAGATAGAAACTTCCCTTTATCTCCAGTCATATGATGTGAACAACCACTATCTATTACCCATTCATCCTTGTCTTCAATTTTAGTAGCAAGTACCTTCTCTTCAGGTACATTCTTTTCCAGTGCTGGAAAATCTTCTTTAACAGCTAGGAACACCCATTCCTTCCCATTGTAGGAACTACTAGCAGAGTCTTGTGCCGGTTCATCATCAGAATCAATAATGCCTTCCTCATCCGCTATGTAGCATGATTTGTCTCTATTTTTCCTATACTTATACTTGTTATGATATCTAGTGTTAGGTTTAAGTGATCTTCTAGCTCTTTCTTCAAATCTTGAATCCCTTTCAGGACATCTAGATGCAAAATGACCAATCTTATTACATGCAAAACATTTAAAAGGTGATTTTCCTTCATACTTACTTCCAAGGGTCCTTTAGGTACTCTTCTAGCAAATAGTGCTTCAAGTTGCTTAAAATATTCATCTTCTCTCTTCATATCATCCAATTATTTTGCATACAAAGCTTTCCAATCTTGCTTACTGGTTGATGATGCAGATGCATGAAAAGAAGGTTCAGACTTCATAGCTCCAGAAGGTCCAAATTCTTCAAGCTCAAAAGCAAATAATTTCCCAACCAAGGTATCTCTGTTGACAAATGTATTAGCCATTTTTCTCAATTCATTAATAGCAGTAGACTTTATCTTGTAAGCCGGTGGTAGGGCCCTCAAAACTTTAGAAACAATTTCATCTTCGCTCAGAATTCCACCATAACATTGAATTTCCATAACAATCTCATTTACCCTTTCCATGAATGCAGTAATCCTTTCATCTTCTTCCATCTTTAGGTTTTCTTATCTCACCTGGTAACCATCAAGTTTAGCAATCTTTACTATAGGGTCACCTTCATTAAGAGTCTCCATCTTATCCCATATAGCCTTTCCAGATGATTTGTCCATTAATTCTATTATTTGTTGATCAGAAAGTGCACACAAGAGGGCTTCTCTTGCTCTACAATCATTCTCAAGCTCCTTATCTAAGTTTTCTAGAGGAGGATTGCCAGATGTCGGATTGTGAGGTGTGACACCATTCTGTGTGATCTCCCAAATCTCCTTGCCAAGACATCTCAGATGAGTCTCCATTTGAATCTTCCATACTGAGTAATTTATTCCATCAAGCCTAGGAATATCACTCCAAAAGATAGCTCCAAATGAATTGGATAAACTTGAATGGTTAGATGCCATAGGATCTTCCTCAAGTGGTTAAGCTTTCTGTAGAGAGGACCAATGCTCTGATGCCAATTGTTAGACAGTTCAAATAACCAGAAGACAATTGAGAGGGGGGGGGGGGGGGTGAATTAGTTGTCACAGACTACCAGAACCTTAAGCAATAAAACTTTAATACCGAAACCCAAAACATTAATACTAGAATGCTTAAACCAAATACCGAAATAGTAGTTAAACCAATTAAGCATAAACAATAATCAAAGAATAAATATGATCCACATGACACCAAGATTTGTACGTGGAAAACCTGATAAAGGGAAAAATGATGGTGGGAAGCCTACTCACAGTCAGATAATACTTCTGTAGTAAGTATGTGAATTACAATTGAGGGGCCTGCACTTGCAAGAAGGCCAACAACCTAGAGCACACTGCTCATCACAAAAGGAGTCTCACTGAATACATAGAAATCCAAACTACAATCTAGAGAAGTGATTGAATTGCAAAGATATCATCTTCTATTCTTGAGTACAGTTCCGGTTAAGCTCAATAATGAAGGACTAAATCCTCTTACATAAACCCAATTCGATCTCCAATGATTGACCAAATCCTCTACCTAAATGATATTACATTATTCACATATTACGTATCCATTTCCCATAACCACATATACCTATCATGATCTACAATGAGATCTTACATCTATATATACAAACCCTCGACCATAAACAATCAAGTCAGCCACTAGAGAATAAACCAATTACATAAGGACAAAACATATCGGCCTTAGACCAAACAAATAATATCCAATACATAAGACATCTCGAAAACACATCGAAAGGTCCAATTCACATGCTTCATTAAATCGGTCCATAACCTAGACCAACCGGGACCCAATATAGGTCCACACACTAAAGAAATGATCTCCATCCATCAAGTCTCTAACATGATCACCAATAGAATACTGAAACTCCACCAGAAGCTGCACCAACACCACTTATGCATATCATCAAGGATCTTCATCAAAAGCTCTGTCGGTGAAACCCTCGTCAGAACCACAAGCCAAGATTCCAAGAAAAACAGGACAACATCCTATCACTAGACCAAAACAAACTGCCTGAATATGAACATGAGTATTATGAATAAGCCAATTGCATAGCCAAACCATACCGGAGCCTATCGGATCATGCCAAATCCAAACCAACCAGAAACTACTCAACCTACTAAGACTAAAAGGGTGTCGAAAAAGCATCCAAACAACTAGTGCTGACATCAATGACAAAAGATCAATGTAACACATAATCAATTCCTCCAAATGGCCAACAAACTCAAGTTTGACTGATAACACTTTTACGTGATACTGAACAAATCAAAACTGCAACGAAACCAAATGCCCGATAACATGACTTAGTCATATTCTATATTTCAACTAGTAAGTTGGAGACACCCATTCTCAACATTCTCCCATTTGATGAAGAACATACTAGTATCTCTAGAGCATTTGAGACTAAAGAGAATCATGGGCTCCATGGACTATAGAGCTAATATACCATTTGAACTTTGTTGTGTTTATAGGTTTCAACAATGCATTCACAACATTCTTCAGAGTATCCACTGTTTCTAGATTAACCTTTCTATCTTCCACTATGGTACGAACAAAGTGATACTAAACATAAACATGTTTCATCTTGGCATGAAAAGCGATATTTTTTGCCAAACAAATGGCACTCTAATTGTCTCAAAAATTAGAAATCTATCTTGAATTAAAACCAGCATCCAAACACAAATGCTTAAGCCAAACAGCCTCTTGACAAGCATGAGTTGCTGCCATGTACTCTGCTTCTGTACTGGACAAAGTGAATACAACTTGCCGCTTGCTCATCCAACTGATTGCACCACCATTCAATGTGAATACATATCCACTAGTGGATATTCTACTATCAATGCATCCTATCCAATCAGAATCCACATATCTCTGAATATTTATAGTCCTCTGCAATCCAACCAAATTTCCATGGTAACATAGAGCATACTAAGAGGTACCTTTCAGGCATCTAAACACTCTCTTCACAACACCCCAATGCAATCTTCTTAAATTTTCCATAAATTGACTTATTACTCCCACTTCTTGGGCAATGTATGGCCTTGTACAGATCATTGCATACATTAGCTTGCCAATTGCACTTGCATAAGGTGCCTTGGCCATGTCCTCCGTCTCAGATGGAGATTTTGGACAATCTTCAATAGAGAATTTTGTTCCTTGTAATACTAGAACTACTAACTGCTTGCAGTCTGACATGTTAAATCTCTCCAGGACAGTAATAATGTACTTTCTCTAACTGAGCCAAATCTTTCTATTCTTTCTATCCCTATTGATTTCCATCCCTAGAATATACCTAGTTGCACCTAAATCTTTCATTTCAAACCATGTTGACTATTGGTGTTCAAATCAACAGGTTTCTACACTCTCGAGAAATAGCCACTGACTCATGGTTAAGCAATAGGACTAGATTTGACCAATGAACAAAGTGTAGTGCCCTAACTACAACTTTCTACTCTTTAGGCTCTGCAAAACCTAGGTGGGTATCCCTATGATAGTGTTACTTTGATGTTCTCTCTCTTTTGAAAAGACACTGTACTTTAAGGAGATGTTTCAATGAAAAATATTCCAAGGAAAGAATGAAAAAACTCGTACTCTTGGCTCAGACCTTAGCTTATGTCATCTTTTGGTACATTGAAACTGGTTATATTCTACATTACTCCTAAACTAATCCTAATACTGAAAGCAAATATATTTTAACGATTGATTCTTAAACATAGAAAACATGACTAGTGCTTATCTCTTAGGGAATACAAAATCAGAACAAGATCACTATACTTGTAATAATGTGGATTTTAGTTTTTAAGATTTAGATCTTTGAACACAAATGCCTTACATAAATATTCAACCTAAAAAAACACATTCTCAACTCATCTCACACTAATTCACACTGTGTTACTATACTCCTGATAGAATTTAATTCATTTTCTTCAAATGAAACCTACCAAAACATACACATTCTCATTTTGAAAAGACAAGCTTAAAACACTCTTAGTATTTAAAACTCATATTACACATGAATCAACAGATTGAGACTAGAACAGAAAATGTATTATTGATATTTATAGTAAAATAAGTACATTCACAAAATTGTAGTGCAATTTTGTGCAATAACTCTTTCCTTCTATTAAGCTCTTCTCCAAGTACATATGATCGCAAAATTTTTAGATCCAATACTCAAGGCCCTGAATTCCCTTTTATAACACAAGGGAGAAAACAAGCTTCAAGACAATGAGTACACAAGATGAAACCCTACCTAGGAAGAAGTACAATCAAAAGTGTCCTTGTAGGCATGCCCTTCTGTCTTTAAGTCATTCATTCCTTGTTGTTGAGAAGTCCTTGTCTGAGGTTGCAGGCCTGGACATGATTGCTCCTAGTGGTCCTTGCATATTGTATCCTATTAGGTCCAAAAAGTGGGTTGAAGGTGCTAGTTACCACTATCTTGAAAACTAGGATGAAGGCAGGTGAAAGTTGTTAGCAACCTTCCAAAAATGGCACTGTCATTCCAAAATTGCAGGGGGACAAAAAGGTAAAAAATAGCGACTAGTCTTTCTCCTCCTCTAAGCTTTGTTGGAGGACAACACAAAACTAGTTGTACCATTCATCCATATTTTTGATTGGCCAATCAAAAGTCTTTAGACCCTGCAACATATTCATTGCAATCTTAGTCGCCTAAGGTGGGACCCCTACTGTATCCACAAAAGACTTATGATATAGCCCATCTACATCCATGATCCTATCCAAAATTGTACTATAGGAGGCCTCTTGATCTGGATTAGATTCAAAGGACTCTTGCTATCGCCTTTTCAAAATATGTACGCTAGGATTTCAGATCCTTAACGTACTGAATTGGTGTCAAAATTGATGGGATGTTCACCGCTGTAACCCCTTGAGTGATTCAAACCTATCACTCATTACTTTCTTTCCTTCTCCATGATTGGGAGCTCCTTAATCAATTGATTATAGTTTTTCCATGTTACTTCAATTTCCTTTGCCTCACTCCCTTTATTCCGAGATGATGCCAAAATAATCTCCTTCAATTGTTGCCCCTTTGGAAACCAAGTAGCCCTAATAGGCTGAAAGAATAAAAGAATGGAATCCAATTCACTGTCAAT
Organism: Cryptomeria japonica; assembly: GCF_030272615.1. Classification (NCBI taxonomy): domain Eukaryota; kingdom Viridiplantae; phylum Streptophyta; class Pinopsida; order Cupressales; family Cupressaceae; genus Cryptomeria; species Cryptomeria japonica. The sequence continues at coordinate 409,272,479 of NC_081405.1, read as the reverse complement.
TTTGGTTAGAGAAGAGTAATTAGCATGGACCTCCTCTAATTTGTCCATGGATTTGCCATCCACCTTCAAAATTGAAGTCTTTCTGATCTCATAGTAATTCTTTGAGGCTTTCTCTTTGGCTTCTTGTAGCTCCCTTGTGGCCTTCTCTAACTCCTCAGGCCTTATTCCTCCTGAGCTCCCTATCTCAGCTTTAATCATTTTTTCTTTCAATTTGCAATTTTCAATAAATAATAAATGATAACTATGATTAAGCTGGGCCAAACTATCCTTGTGAACAATGTGCTTTGCTTCTAAATCCTGCACCACTATCTGATCAAATTGGGCCGCATGGGAAGTCAGAGAAACAACCACTCCTGCAGTGGTGTCACTAGCTGTCATCAAAATTGCTTCCCCCCTCTGTTGTTATAATCCAAAAGGAACAATTAGATGATTGGAATTTTATCCTCTAGCACAAACTCCAAAGGCTTTGATATCTACATTTATCCTGGACCCATAGTTATCATATTCTTTAACATACCTTGGGTCATTATGCCTGATTACTTGGTCTAACAAAAATATTTTTTTGTGGTCCCATCCTAGGACTAGGAGCATGCCACTTTTGGCAACCATTTCCCTTGCCTCCTCAGGGATAAATTGAATATTGTCAGGGTCTACACTTATTTCTTCCCCCTTAGCTGCATTTCTCAATTTCTCTTTGAGCCAAAAAGATTTAAATTCAAGGGAGTTTACAAAATTGTCATCTGACATGAACTCTCTTGAGGAAGCCACTCATTCATCATCCACCTAATGTATAGGGATGACACTAGGAACCAAAGCTCTGTCCATGTCATCTAGATGCTTTGCTGCTTTATCCTCATTGAAAAAGTCTCTGGGAGGGGAAGGGGGATCCACATTGGGATCATCAATCTCATGGATGTCTACAAAATTTGAGATCTTTGCTTTTCCTTTCTCCACTCTTCTTATCTCTCCCATCACTAGCCTCTTATCTTTGGCTTCTGATTTAGAGGACCCAGGTCGCCCCTCTTCTTTGATAACCACCCCTTTTTTGGAAAATATGGGGATATCAACAACAAGTTGCTCTTGAAATTTTTCTTCATTATTCCTAGCTTCCTTCCTCTAGATGTCCTTTTGAATTATTTCATCAATATGTCGAAGGAGAATGATCATTCTAGCAATATCAGATTGGAATTCCTCTCTGAAAATCCCCTTGTAGTTTTCATCCTCTGCCATTCTCTCCTTCTCTATCCTTTTCAACAACTCTCACTTCTTCTTCCTTTGGATGGCTTCACTTGGTAGAGTATTTCTCAGCAAGTCCTCTATCTCATAAAATTGGTGATGGTAGCCTTATTCTTTGAGTTTATTTAGCCTTAAATCCCCTATGTACCCCTCGTGATTATAATTTTTGGCCATAGCCACCTTAAGCCTGTAGTTCTTGATCAAAAAATCCTGGATCTTCTACGAATTATCATATCCAATGTTGAATTCTCTGAAGTCAGTGGCTTTGGGGAGATTCTTCCCCTTTCTTTCTGGGATTTGATCCTTATCCACCCACATCAATTGCCACATGAATTCCAAAAATGCAAGCCTAGGAGATACAAAAATTGGTAGCCTATGAGGAGCCTTCTCAAAACCATAGCACCTTATAATTGTGTAGTCATCATAAAAGAAGAAGTCTCCAAAATTATGGCTAAAAGCCCCCTCTGCATACTATACATTTTAATCTTTGTAGGCTTTTATACTTAATACCTTAATTATATGTGGAGGCAACCTTGTTATCACAAAATTCAACATATCCAAAGCCCTTTTGATAAAATAATCAAAGAATAAACAATAATCCCCAAAGAGAGAGCCCTTGTCCCACACTTGTGTCCATCTCTGGACAGGCCATGGTAATCTTGTCTATGGATCTAGCATTCTGATGTTCAACTTTGGTGACCATGTTGACCTGAGAATAGTGCTTGAAGTTCAGTGCAGTTGTTTCATCATTTCCCTTCATTAGGCTCTCATATAACTTGGTTTGGAGGATTGTAGCAAAGTCAAAAAGTTCATTAGTAGATGGGTGTTGAATGGATAGTGTCAGCATCATGTAATCAACAGGCAACAAAGTAAGCCCACAATCTTCTTTGAGGACCTGGCACGGGGCATAATATATCTTTACAACAAAAGTTTCAAACTTATCCAGTGCAAAAGGCTTAGTCTCGGTTGGCAGGATATAGCTTGGGGAAAACTTGGAGAGCCTTCTCAAAAACATAGGCAGATACTCCCTCTTGATTCTCCCCTTGTTCTTCTCATTAATTCTCAACAAGACCTGCTTGTTGATCCCCTTAATGGCTAACCCATCTAGCCCAAAGCATTTAGTGATAGCCTTTTAAGAGATATCCAAAATAACCTTTTCTTGAAGGTTTTTGACAACAAGGCTTGGGGGGTCAAATATATTAGCCAATTCTCTAATTAACATTAGCTCAATAAACACATTTGGAACCACTAGCTTTCCTAGGTTCAACTTTCAAGGGTTGGATATTGGGCTAGGTTGGTCCCCATTTCCATAAAAATCATGGAAGACATCCCACCCCCTAAATCCCATGATGGCATCCTTGCATCCAGCCTCTATGTCTCCCCACCAGATCTTGGTTGACTCCAATAAGCTTGAGCCGGGGAATAGGTCTAGCAAATATTGGCTTAGGACCCAGGTTGCCCTGGTTTTCCTCCTAGCTAACTCTTCAAATTTGATCATTGTTTCCCTCTCTACTTCAACATCTTTCTTGGGAGTCTCAGCTGGTTCTTCTTGAGGTTGTGGGGTCTCCTCTGTAATAGAGGCAGATTCAGTCTTCCTTTTGGGAGGAGCTCTCTTCTTTGCTTCCCTCTCCTTTGGTGGCTCCTTTGCCTTCTCCTTGGGTTCCTCAATTGTTTTCTCTGCAACCCCTCCTTTTCAGTCACTAAAGGGATTTTTTGATTAGGTATTTCTTCTGCGGAAGCTCCGGCCTCTCCATCCTTCTTTGATTAACTTTTCTTAGGAGTGGGCTTCCTTTATTTTGGGGTCGGGGCTTTCTCCTCTATCTCCTCCTCTGAAACCATAATTGAATCCTTTTTTGCTTCCCTCTTCCTCTTTTGTTTCTTGTGGGGAACATTGGCTTCAGCCTCCTTAGCTTGTGCAGGAGCTAGCTCAGGGTTTCGCCCAATAGTGGGGGCAACTTGTAATTCTTGCAACGGGGCAATTATGCTCAAAGGGATGTAATGGGTAACATTGGGGACATTTGAGTTGACTCTAGCCTCTTGGGTTTTCTTAGTACCAGGTCTTGTGGTTTTCTCAATGAGGGAGGCCATAACTAACTTATGGAGAGGAGAAAATAAAAATCTAGGGCTCTAAAAACACCTAAAACTCACACGAACAATTCAACCAAATTCACACAGAGAGCGCTCTAAATTTTACTTATTGGTTAGTTGCTTGTGTTTGGGCGCCTTGAGACTTCTTGAATTCACTTTCTTTTCGCTCTGCAACTTCTCTTCGATTTCTTGAATTCTTGGTGAAGATGAATGTAGTAGAGTTTTTCTTTTATTGCTCTGCCATTAATTCCTCTGTGCAAAGCAAAGTTGTCATTGGCTTCAAAAATTTGAATTTCCACCGTAGATGATCAACTGAATGACCACAATCAATCCTTGACTTCCTCTAACTATTGAGTTGGCACCCTTGTATTTCCTCTTTGGCCACCTTTGCCTTTTATGTTATGTCAATCACCACGTGGGGCAATAAATGCCATGAATTTGTCGTATTCTCTTTCCCCAGGCATCCTTTTACAACTTTACTTATCGCTCCAAGATAAATTTTCACCATCTCAGGCTACGGGGGTCCCATTTATCTAATTCTTTTATCTCTCCAAGATAAGAATTACTTTAAATTTCATTCCTTTCTTACCCCTGAGCAAAGTTTTATCCTTCTTTATTTATTCTCACTAAAACCCAAAATCTAGCCGCCATTACACCTTGTGTTTCCCTGGGATAAGATTTTCACTTTGTATTCCTTTGCTATTTTATCCTGCAACTTTGAAGGATACACTTCCCAATCCCTTGATGATGGTATGATGAAAGAATAAGGATCCGGTCAACTACTGAGAGGGGGGGGGGGGGTGAATCAGTAGATAGAAAACTGGCATAAACTTTCTGCCAAACAAAAATCAACCTGTCAAAGCAAACTCTAAACTAGCTGGTTTAACACTGAACTTCAAATGCAATAATAATGACAAGTTAAACCGGTTAACTATTATAACAGACTTACTGTAAAACATCTTTGAAACTCTCAAAACCTTTTAATTGAATCATTCAAATACTTTATTGACAATAGTAAAAACATATTTCAGATTGTTGTCGGTTAACATGACATATCAAAGTGGATTTAGTAGTTAGGAAATTTAACCATAGTAAACATAACCACAAAATCATTCACCACTTGACAAAATATTTTTGGTGTAGAAACCCAAATGGGAAAAACCATGGTGGGGATGAATACCCACAAGTATTCTGAACTCTTTTGAAGTTCACCCTGTTAGGATCCAAGCCTATTAAAGCTTTACAATAAGTCATGTTAAGAACAGATCTTGTTAGGGACCACCCAGTTCAGGGATTGACTATAATGCCCTATTAGAAGCAATACCCTGTTAGGAGTAACCTCGGCAGAGGATTTGAAATCCAAGCTCATGGACCACCTGGTTAGAGGATTTGAATAACACTAAGCTTGTTAGAGCTTATCAGGTTAGGGGATTTGACTGTTGTAATTTTTAGAAAACAACAAGGGTTTGCTGATCTATTTGAATAGTACTACACTTTCTTGTTCAGATTCTTCTCATGCTCCCATCTGCCTTTACACATACTGCAAATACATCATCTAGTTTAGCAACCACACTCTCTTACTCTCAACTACAAATTGCCAACACAAAAACAAAACAACTCATCGACCTTATAAAAAAATCAATAGGTCAGTAACACATCACAAACCTAATTCTCATAGAGATTACAAACAAATCGGCTCAAGTATGATGGCTGGATTCCATAACAATCATTGCACAACATTCAAGATATCCTTGACCGCTCCTTGATCACCGCTTCATCAAACACTATAACTCATCATGTGGTTTACATTACATGCAATGAACTTGCTCATTCCCAAGACAAAAATTGTTATCTCTACGTGCCAAATACCATTTGAAACTTCATCTCATACAACATGCATACGTGTCATAATCATTACCACTCATCATTTGATCATAAACCAATACAACTGATTCACCAAACTTCATCAGTTAGGGCTTATCATATCAAAAGGTAGGGTTTACCGGTTGATCTCACTCCTTCTCCAGTAATATCGGTTTCCTTCACAAGCTCACTTATCGGTAGAAAAACAACATTATTACAACATCATTACTAGTTATAATTGATATCAATGACAACATAACATTTTATTAATGCAATCTTCATGCATAATGCCAACAATCTCCCCCTTTGGCATTGATGGAAATACAAGTATCAATACCCTTGATTTCTATGATTGTGAATAGGAATCCTGGTTTACATTTTACCATGTATTCACCTTCAACTGAGTCTCCATGTCTTTAGCTAGTAACTGGCTATAGATCTTCTCTCTCTCAATCATACAATTTTTCTCCCCAATCATATAGTTCTTCTCCCCCTTTGACAACAATGCCAAAGTGAAAGTAAAACATGCAATGTCAAACTTCACTATTAAGCATCATCAACCTGCAACTTGATGCTCCTCCTGTGGAATAACTCCACTCTACACTAATCCTGCTGTAAAATTCTGCAAGTAGCTCTGTAACTAATGTATTTCACATCATGCTCAATTGACCTCATGTAGGGGTGCAACCCCTAGCTGACTTCTAAGATACTCAAAAGTAGTCTTAGACAGAGGTTTTGTAAAGATATTTGCTAGTTGCTCCTTGGTAGAAACATGCTCCAATAACACATCTTTACTCTGCACTTTTTCTCTCAAGAAATGATACTGCAGCTCAATATGCTTGGTTCATGCATGCAAAACAAGGATCTTTGAAATATTAATGGCATTGGTTTTGTCACAAGATCTTTAATAGTTTTGTAAACTTCATCTTGAATCCTTCCAGAATGTGTTTCATCTAGATAGCCTAGGTACAATTCATATAAGCTACAACATACTTAGCTTTAGTAGTGGACTGTGATATACAACTCTTCTTCTTGCTACTCCATGAAACAAGTCTTCCTCCAAGAAAGAATGCTCTGCCAGTTGTGCTCTTCCTATCATCAACATTACTTGCCCAGTCTGCATCTGTATAAACCTTCAAATCAAAGTTACCTGCATATGGATACCATAAACCATAGTCAATAGTACCTTTCAAATATCTGAATATTCTCTTGGTTGCTATCAAATGTGTTTCCTTTGGTTTCTTCTGAAATCTGGAAACTAAAACAACTACACGAGCTATATCCGGTCTGCTATGAACAACATAGTGCAATTTCCCTATCATTGACCTGTACTCCTTTTCATCAACAGATGTGGCTTCATCCTCTTTAGACAACTTGCAACCTGTAACTATTGGTGTCCCAAATGGTTTATAGTCACTCATTCCAAATGTCTTCAATACATCTTTCACATACTTAGACTGTGTGATAAAAATACCACTCTTCATCTACTGTATTTGCAAACCTATGAAGAATTTTATCTCTCCTACTAGAGACATTTCAAACTCACTTTTCATCTCATTTGCAAAGTCGTCACTCATGTCATCATTGCCTCCAAATATGATATCATCCACAAACACTTCACTAACCAGTATCTTATCTCCTTCAAATTTGAGATATATGTTGACGTCTTCACTGGTTCTCTGAAAACCTATCTTCATCAAGTGTGAATTTAACCTTTCATACCATGCTCTCGGTGCTTTCTTTAACCCATATAGTGCCTTGTGCAATTTGCATACCATGTCCTTTGCATTAGTCAAAGCATATCCATCTGGCTGCTCAATGTATACTTCTTCTTCGAGTATTCCATTTAGAAATGTTGACTTCACATCCATCTGATATACTTTGAATCCCTTATGTGTTGCAAATGCAAGTAAAGTCCTGACACCTTCCAGTCTAGCAGCTGGAGCAAAAGTCTCACCATAGTCTTCTCCTTCTTCTTGTGCATAACCTTTGCAAACCAATTTAGCTTTGTTTCGGACTACTACACCATCTTCATTGAGTTTGTTCCTAAATACCCACTTAGTACCTATCACATTTTTATTCACCGGTGTGGGTACTAGGGTCCATGTGTTGTTCTTCTCAATTTGATCAAGTTCCTCCTCCATAGCTTTAATCCAGTGATCATCTCCAAATGCTTCCTTAGCAGTTCTAGGCTCAATAGTGGATATCGTGCAAGAATTCTCTCTAATTCTTCTTTTGGTTAACACTCCAGCATCTTTATCTCCAATAATCTGGTTAGGATTGTGATTGAGTCTCACATACCTCAGAATAATATGATCATTATCTTCAAGTTCTTCTACTTCATTATCATCATCTTCTTCAAAATCTACTTGTTCTGGTTGAACTGGTACAACAACATTCTCTTTACCAATTTCAGGTTTCACCGGTTCTAGTTCCATGAATAGAATGCAAGGATCTTCTTCCTTTTTCTCCACACTAGTTTCCCCTAAGACTTCAAGATACTCATCCACTCGAACATCAACACTTTCAATGATTCTATGTGTCCGGTTGTTGTAACATTTGTAGGCCTTACTCTTGGTGGAGTAACCAAGAAATATGCCTTCATCACTTTTAGCCTCAAACTTGCTAACATAGCCACCTCTCTTAATAAAACATTTACTACCAAATATCTTAAAATAACTGACATTAGGTGATCTACCATACTAGTATTCATAGGGAGTTTTATCCTTACCTCTCTTCACCAATATTCGGTTCATAGTGTAGACAGTTGTGCTAACAACTTCTCTCCAGAAAGTTTTTGCTACACCTCCTTGTATCAACATCATTCTAGCAGCTTCAAAAACTAACCAGTTGTTCCTCTCTACAATACCATTCTGTTTTGGTGTCCTCGGTGCAAAATTTTTCCTTTTGATACCATTTTCTTCACAATATCTAGTGAATTCCACATAAGTGAATTCACCACCTTGATCAGTCCTCAGACACTTTATCTTCTTGCCACTTTCCTTTTCAGCTAAGGCCCTGAATGCCTTGAACTTACTAAAGACTTATGTTTTATCCTTCAAGAATGTGACCCACATCATTCTTGAGAAATCATCAATGAAGATCATAAAATATTTGTCACCTTGAATACTTTTAATGCTTATTGGTCCACAAAGGTCTGCATGAACCAAATCTAATAGATGTTCTGCTGAAAAAGATTTTCTTTTGAAAGTTGAGGATGCCATCTTTCCCAACTGACATTCCTTACACAGAGAATTAACCGGTTTCTCCAACTGAGGCAAACCTTTCACTGACTTGGACTTACTCACTTTAACAATGTTATTAAAATTTATATGACAAAATCTCCTATGCCAAAGCCAACTATCATCTACTTTAGCAATTAAACAATTGTTGACTTTAAGATTCAGGTAAAACATGTTACCTTTAGTCTGCTTGTTGGTTGCAATTAGTTTACCTTTTCTCCCATAGATTTTGCACATACCATTCTTAAATTCCAATGGATAACCTCTGTCATTGAGTTGGGATACACTTAAAAGATTATGCATTAATCATTCAACCCAGTAGACATCATTTGCACTACTCTTTCCATTAAGAGAAATAGTTCCCTTACCTTTTACCATGCAAGGTGAGTCATTACCAAATCTCACAACCCCTCCATCAAATTCCTCCAAGGTAAGAAATTTGCTCTGGTCACCAGTCATGTGGTGTGAACAACCACTATCAATGATCCAATCATCCTAATTATCCATGCAAGAAACTAATGCCTTTTGATAAAATGTTTCCTCTTTAGTGGCTACAAAAACAATGTCTTCATTAGCATCTCCCTTAGATTCCTCATCAGTGATACCACCATCAACTGCAATGAGACAATCTCTTTTGCCTTTTCCTTTGTACTTCTTGAACTTCTCATGCTTGTGCTCATTGTCACCATTAGAAAAGTTAGTTGCAATGTGTCCAATCTTGTTGCATGCAAAACATTTCAAAGGCAATTTACCTCTATACTTACCAGTACCTTTGGGCAACCGCTTGGCCAACAATGCTTCAAGATCAACCAAACTATCTTCATCATCAATTTCTTTGCTGATAACTATGATTGACATCTATATTTTTCCTCATAGATGAGTTAGAAACTGAACCTCTAAATGCAGATACAAATTTCTGAACACTACCATCATAACCATTTAATTCAAAAGCCGTAAGCTTACCAATCATGGAGTCAAGGGTTACCTTAGTTTTGTCAATTGACTTTAGCTCCTGAATGGCTCCAAGCCGGATAGCATAGACCAGTAGAAGGGTTCTCAACACCTTACCAATCATTGCTTCATCTTCCACTTTAACACCAACACTCTTGATCTCACCAACTATCTCTTTGATCCTCTAACGATACTATTGTATATTCTCACCTTCAGCCATCTGCATGTCATCAAATTTTCCTCTTAGACTCTATTCTTTGGAAATCTTCACATGCTCATCACCGCTATAGATTTCTTCAAGTTTCTTCCATACCTCATAAGCAGTTTCCAGACCATGGACATCAACATACTCTGCATCAGACAAAAAACTGATAATGGCCTCCAATACTTGATTGTTTTCTTGTTGCTCTTTCTTCTAATCATCAGTCATAATCCCACTAGGTGCAACATATTCAATACCAACATGTTCCCAGTATTGACTTCCTAGACTCTTGACATAGATTTTCATTCTACCACTCCATATCTTGTAGTTCTCTTTATTAAACTTCAGACCTTCTTTCTTCAGCATGTTCTTCAAGATCTTTACCTCAAACTGTTAGGCTTAGACCTTAGAGGACCTTAAATACTCTGATACCAATTGATGGTATGATGAAAGAATAAGGATCCGATCAACTACTGAGAGGTGGGGGGGGGTGAATCAATAGACAGAAAACTAAGATAAACTTTTTGCCAAACAAAAATCAACCTCTCAAAGCAAACTCTAAACTGACTGGTTTAACACTGAACTTCAAATGAAATAATACTGACAAGTTAAACCGGTTGACTGTTATAACAGACTAATAGTAAAACATCTTTGAAACTCTCAAAACCTTTTAACTCAATCATTCAAATACTTTATTGACAATAGTAAAAGCACATTTCAGATTGATGTTGATTAACATGACATATCAAAGTGGATTTAGCAGTTAAGTAATTTAACCATAGTAAACATAACCACAAAAAATATTCACCACTTGACACAATATTTTTGACGTGGAAACCCAAATGGGAAAAACCATGGTGGAGATGAATACCCACAAGTATTCTGAAGTTTTCCCTTTTAGGAGCCAAACATGTTATAGCTTTACAATAAGTCCTGTTAAGAACAAATCCTGTTAGGGAGCACTCGGTTCAGGGATTGACTATAATTCCCTATTAGAAGCAATACCCTGTTAGGCATAACCTCAGTAGAGGATTTGAAATCCAAGCTCATGGACCACCTAGTTAGAGGATTTGAATAACACTAAGCTTGCTAGAGCTTATCAAGTTAGGGGATTTGACTGTTGTAATTGTTAGAAAACAACAAGGGTATGCTAATCTGTTTGAATAGCACTACACTTGCTTGTTCAGATCCTTCTTATGCTCCCATATGCCTTTACACATACTGTAGATACATCATCTAGTTCAGCAACCCCACTCTCTTACTCTCAACTACAAATTGCCAACACAACAACAAAAAAACTCATCAACCTTATAAACAAATCAATAGGTCGGTAACACATCACAAACCTAATTCTCATAGAGATTACAAATAAATCGGCTCAAGTGTGATCATTGGATTCCATAACAATCACTGCACAACATTCAAGATATCCTTGACCATTCCTTGATCACCGCTTCATCAAACACTGTAACTCATCACATGGTTTACATTACATGCAATGAACTTTCTTGTTTCCAAGACAAAAACCATTTGAAACTTCATCTCATACAACATGCATACGTGTCATAATCATTACCACTCATCATTTGATCATAAACCAATACAACCGATTCACCAAACTTCATCGGTTAGGGTTCATCATATCAACATGTAGGGTTTACTAGTTGATCTCACTCCTTCTCTAGTAATACCAATTTCCTTCACAAGCTCACTTACCGGTAGCAAAACAACATTATTACAACATCATTACCAGTTATAATTGACATCAATGACAACATAACATTTCATTAATGCAATCTTCATGCAAATGCCAACACTCAGGATAAACCTGGCCGACCATGCCAAGAAACCTAAATCGTACCCCATTGCTCACCAAGGCCTTATTTTGTTAATATTTGAGCATCTGAAGGGTAAAGCTAGGGATAATAGGGATGACCCCTTTGTGGAGAATGCCCACATTTCTGAGGGTTATGATGGCTCTAATTCTGATGAAGATTCTTCGAATCTTCCTTCGCATAAGAAATTGAGGGTTAGTGATGAAGCTAAAGAAGACACGGAAGAGAATGTTGGTTCTGGGCAGGAGCAGGGGAAGGAGGTGGAAGAAGAGGTGGAGAATAAGCAGGAGAAGGAGTTTGAGGGCGAGGAAGGGGATGAGCAGAGAAAAGAGGATGTTGAAGAGTCATAGGCGAAGGATAATCCCTATGTCTTGAATAATAGGGATGATGTTCAACACAACATGGAGGAGGGAAACCCTAGGTCTATGGACTCTACCCCGGTTATGGAGAACACGAAATCTATTCTGAATGCTGCTAGAAATAGTACCCTGGAAATGTTCAATTTTCAGAAATAGGTGATTGATAACATCTCTAGCATTCAAAATAAATAGAAAGAGCTAGATTATAAAATTGAGAATTTGATTAAGGACATCAACATTAAAGGTAATGAGGATGATGCGAAGGATACTAGTGATGCAAAGGACGAAGAAGAAATTCCGGACTGGCCGGAAAAAGATTATTAAGGGAGATTTGAAGCATCTTGAAGATGTGGTGAGGATTATCAAAGAAAAGGATGAGGTTGATAATGGTCTGATAAACAATTGGATTCAAAAAACTGAGAATGCTTTGAAGAAATTCATGGAGCATAGTCTGGCAGTGTTGAAGGTGTTTTCTCAAAACATGAATGCATTGGTTGCTTGCCTAGAGAAGAACAAGCAGAATAAAGAAATGGTAATCATTGATGACGAGCCGGCCTCTAGTTCTGTTCTACACTCTTCCAGATGCATAACCAGGCAAAATAATAGTGAGCTGGAGTTGAAGACCAAAGATAATCAATAGATGCAGGAAAATAAAGAACTGAAAGAGGTAGCTAATGCGGTGATGATGCTAGTCAAGGATGCGAAAGAGACTATAAAGATCTTCATCTGATATGTAATCTAGTTTTTGGTTGCCAATCTCTCGTTGGCCTTGAGTTGTTCTTTTCCTTGGCTGTTGTTCTTTCTGCTATTCTTTTACAACCTTTCTCTCTTTGTTTTGTTCTTTCTAGTTTCTCTTTTTCTTATCTCCTCGTTATGTAAGCGGGTTTCGGGTCCCTTAAAACCTTATTTTCCTTAATTAAAAACACTCAGGATAAGCCTTCTATTGTATTTCCTTTTTCCCTTTTATCCCAGACCTCTTTTCTTTGACCTTTGCGACCCTCTGGGATAAAGATTCCATTTCTCATTCACTAGTTTTCTTATCCTAGAGCCCAAGTATCTATGTGCATATTCTCACTGAAACCCAAAATATTACTCCGTATATGCCCTCTATCCCTCTGGGATAACTTTTTCTTTGTTCCATCTTGCTTCCTTATCCTGGGACCACAAAAAATGCTTTGCTAAACACCAAGGAATAGTATTTTCTCTGTTCACGGCCTTATATTCTTATCCTGAGACCCAACCTCCTTTCTTCATAAGTCGTCCAGGGAAAATAAAACCCTCTCTGTTTCTTTGTAAAATTATCCTAGTGCCTTTCAAAGCTAACTGGAAACCTCCTCGGGGTAGCTTTTTAATAGTGATTTTATTCTTCTAAAGTTACCCCAGGATAGAACTTTATCCCCTTGCAACTCTTTGTTAGGAGCTATCCCGGGCGATCTTTGGATGCTGCCTTCTGCTCCCTGGGATAACTTTCTTCCTTTGCTCCCATTGATTTTGTTATCCTAGGTGATTCTTCAATGGCCCTCATGATGCTGCGGGGAAATTTTATGTGACTAGCCTCTTTGAAATTCTATCCCGAGGCATGGACCACCAAAGCTACCTCACTTAAGACCCGAAACAAGAATGTGGGGAAACCTTGAGGGTTTATGACCGTGGTGAGGGGCCACTCCTTAGGACTCCATGAATAGTTAGACATTAATAAAAGGTCATAACCAAGACAAAGGGTTTTCAAGGGATACCGACCTGACAAAAGCCTCTAACACTTGGGGCCGGTATTCTGAAGGCCTCGATTGACAATACCAAAATCCTCATCAGCAACTAGAGGACGAGAAGGATTCCCTGGAGATGGAACCAGACATTGAAGGTACGGGAGAAGTGCAATGACCTAGAACAAGGACCAAAGGCAAAAAGGAGAAGAAGTCAAACAAGGATATGGAAGAACTCAAAGTTCTTGCGGAAAACTATGACCAGCTGGTCAATAAGGCGGCGGATCTTCTTAAGTCTTTATAGTTGTTGTTAAATTTTTTGTCTTTTCTTTAGTTCTTCCACTTTGATGTTCCTTTCTTTTGTTGTCTATTCAATTTACTGGCATTTTTGCCAGTCATTTTGTAAGTTGTTTCAAGCAGGTCTGGATGCTTTTTGATGAACTATTTTATGCTCCTATGTTAAAGGTTTCGGGTCCTTAAAACTTGTTTTTCATATTAATCAGAACACTTGGGGCCGGTAAAAGAACGACACATACCCCTTAACATTTCAACTTAAAAATCAAGAACCGCTAGCAGCCAGTCAACTTAAAATTAAAACAACGCCCAAAGGGAAAACAAAGACTTTGAAACAAGGAAAAATCCATGTCCTAAACCCTAAACCCTAGGATTTTCAAAGGTCTTACATGCTATCCAAGGAAGGAAAAATACCATTTCAACACTGACAACTGAGATTTTAAGTAAAAAATCATACCCTTATCATTCCCAATGAACAACATATTGTCCTCATACAAAGCAATGATAAGTAAATAATCATTCTCAATCTTGTAATACACACAATGGTCAGACTTCGATCTTACAAATCCTAGAGACAACACAAAGGTGACAAATTTTTGGTACCACATTCTAGGTGATTGTTTCAAACCATAGAGAAACTTTTTCAACTTACAAACCGAGGATTCTTTACCTTATACCACAAAATGCTCAGGCTGGGACATATAAATCTCTTCCTCCATGTCACCATGAAGGAACATTATCTTCACATCTATCTACTCAATCTCAAAGTCATATACTACTGCACATGACAAAAGAAATCTAATAGATGTTAGATTTTCTACAGGAGAAAAGATTTATCCATAATCAATTCCCTCAACTTGGGAATAGCCCTTCACAATTAATCTAGCTTTATACTTTTCCATGTTGCCATCCTGACCAATTTTATTTTTAAATACCCATTTACAGCCAACAGCTTTTCTACCTTCAAGCGAGGGCACTAGAGCCTAGGTTTCATTCTTCTATGGTGAAGCCATTTCTTCATTCATGGCCTCCAACCAGGAATCTCAATCAAGCATTTGTATTTCCTCTTTCATAGTCCTAGGATCATCAGTGTTAGTAACCAAAGCATAGGCACAATTTTTATCCAACAATGAGAAACCATACCTATCAGGTTGTCTTCTCTCTTGTGTAGACCTCCTCAATGGTTGAGGTGGAGGTTCTTGTTCTTCTTCTTGACCAGAACTATCTGAGATGCTTGAGATCTCCTCACTTTTAGATACACATGGATTTCGAAGTTCCTCCTTTTCAGGAGTTAGAGGAATTTCAACTTCTGCTTCCTCTTTCTCTATCTTTTCAAACTACAAATCAACTGAGGTGGTCTTCATCTCACAAAAGATTACACATCTTCTATATAATACCTTCTCAGTCACCAGATTCCAAAGCTTGTATCCTTTCACTCCCAATTCATAGCCAATAAAGATACACTTAAAAAAATTATTATCCAACTTAGATCTATTTACATTAGGCACATAATCACATGCCTCACAACCAAAGACACAAATATGTATCAGAGAGGGATTCTTTCCAGACCATGCTTCCATGGGTGTTTTATCCACCAACACTGAAGTGGGAGATCTATTTTGTAAATAACATATTGTAGACATAGCCTCAACCCATAAATTTTGCTCTAGACTAGCACTACTAAACATGCTTCTTGCCTTTTCCATCAACGTTCTATTCAACCTTTCAACAACTCCCTTTTGCTGTGGAGTGTAAGGTGTGGTCTTATGTCTTTTAATTCCATGGTATTTGTAAAATTGATCAAATTTTACTGAACAAAACTCACCGCCATTATCAGTCCTTAGGCATTTAATTTTCTTACCAATATGATTTTCAACCAAGGTCTTAAATTCCTTAAACTGACTGAATACTTCTGATTTGTTTTTCATAAAATACACAAACATCCTTGAATAGTCATCTATAAAAGAAACATAATATCTAGAATTCAGTAATGAAACAACATTAACTGGACCAAATACATTAGAGTGAATATAATCTAACAAACTAGAAGATTTATGAGGAATAGAATAAAATGAAACACGATGTTGCTTTCCATTTATACAATGTTTACAAAATTCAAATTCAAAGTTACAATCATCAAGCCCCTCTACCAGATTTTTGTTCTTTAGAGTTTTGAGGCCCTTCTCTCCTATGTGACCAAGTCTATGATGCCAAAGCATGGTTTTCTCAGCAGGAAGTTTTACCTCCATTGAACTTGCAACGTTCTTCTTCCAAACAACCTTATCTAACTTTCCAGAGACACTGCTACATTGAACAAACTATGCATCCAACTTGAACAGAGTACTAATCCTTGCACCCTTAGCCAACACTATATAGCCTCTAGTCATCTTACAACCACCCCTTGATAATAATACTTGTACAAAAAAATCATTCAGCTTACTAATAAAAGGTAGATTAGGAGCCAGGCCTGGTATATGCATTACGCCATTAATTCCCTTTGTTCTTCCATTAGGAAACTAAATTTTGACTCTTCCTCGACCAACAATTTAAAGATATGAATCACTAGCTAGGTAAACCTTTCCACCATCATACTCTTCATACTTGGAAAACCATTCTCTATGAGATGTCATGTGGAAAGATGCACCAGAATTGATCAACCAAACATTGTCAACTATCTGCATTGCCAAGGCAGCAATGAAGGTATCCAGATCGCTATGAGAAGATTTAGTATTAGAAGACTACTTCTTCTTCTTCTTCTTCTTCTTCTTCTCCTCTTTACAATCCTTTTAGATATGGTCAAACTTCCCACAATTCTAACATTTCACCTTGGACTTCTTGTGTGGAGAATTTGATCTCTCCTTTGATTTGGATTTGGACTTTTTGTCCTTTTGTTTGCCTTTCTCTTTTGATCTGCCTCAAACAACAAGGGCCTCCTTGGGCATTTCACAAGAATTTCTCTGTGCCTCTTCTGAGAGCAGTGAAGAAACCACATCCTCCATTTTGAAAGTGGTTGTTGTACTTCCGATATCCATCACCAGAAGGTCCCATGTGTCCGACAAGGAACACAATAGAAGCATACATCGATCCCCATCCTCAATCTTATCTCCCACAAAAGTTAACTATGCAACAATCATGTTGAAAGCATTTAAATGATCTACCACAAATGTCCCTTCACTCATCTTCAAGGAGCATAAATTCTTCCTCAGGAACAACTTATTTACCAAAGACTTTCCCTGATAAATATCACCAAGTTTCTTCCAGAAAGAATCCGTTGTCTTCTCCTCATGAACATTCAAGAGGACAAAATCCATAAGGCATAATCTAATCAACCATTTGGCCTTCCTATCTTTAAAATCCTAATCTTCTTGTTTCATTCCTGATGGTTTTGATCTAGACAGTGCAGCCTAGGGGTCTCTATCAACCAATAGGTCTTCCATCTTGAGTTTCCATAACTCGTAGCTGCTACCATTGAATTTCTCAATGTCCACTCTTCCCAATGTGCTCACCATATCAGTATGCAATTTCAAACAAACACAAAAATTCATCCTACCCACAAGGATAACACAATTGGCCAAGCTTTGATACCACTTTTAAGGAAAGCAGAGTGCGGAAAATTCCTTCCTAATGTCAATTTCTTAGAGAAGTAAAGAAGAGTGTTTCAATTCAAATTACAACTAAGATACACAATACAAGTTAAAAAGAGCAACATGAAAACACAAACATAAATATGTACGTCATATTTCACATGGGAAAACCCTTACGAGAGAAAAACCCACACACCAAAGTAATCCCTTGTATTATAGTAAAATAATTACATACAAGTTTTATACCTTTGATTTGATCTCTGTTCAGGCAGTAATATAGAAGATTATAATCTTAATCATCTTTTCAATTCAACTTTTTTATAGAATCACCAATCGATTGCTACAATCCTCTTTGCACAATGATATAAATCATCCTCACATGATCCAACCACTTCCAACTATTTTCCAAACATTTTTTATGTCTCTATTGAAAAATAGTTTGTTTTAGTTTCCCAACTATCAAAATTCCCAGTTTGTCAATAACACAACATTGCCTACATTGCTTCCTCTGAGTCGTTCCAATTTCCACTAATCGTCAGTAGATAACTTGGCAAGTCAAAATAAGTCCATTGTGTCCACACAAAATCTTTAAGACTATCTGCTAATGTTCCCATTCAGACCAATCATCGACTTCCAACTTAGCATGAGACCATGAGTTAGACACGGTCCCCACCAAGGCCATCTTAAAGAATATCAACATATTGTTACCCAATGGAAGTGTAACTCACTAGTTCTCATTGTCACCAAGCTTTGTTCCACCTGATCTTTGATCCTTGATAGTGGGCCCCTCACAAGTCTCTTATCGGTCGATCGCCACCCGATGGAAGTGTAACTCATTAGTTCTCATTGTTACCAAGCTTTGTTCTACTCGATCTCTGATTCCTGATAGTGGCCCCTCACAAGTCTCTTATCGGTCGACCACACTTTGTCAGAAAGGTGACTTCAACTACCAAAAACTCAAGTTCGATCGATAACACTTTTGTGCGGAACTGAACAAATCAAAACTGCAACAAAACCAAATGCTCGATAACATGACTTAGTCATATTCGAGATTTCAACCAGTAAGTTTGAGATACCCATTCTCAACAGGTCTGAGTGATGACAAATAAGAGGTGGAAGGATCACCTCATCAACATGCCTACTCTGGAGAGATATAAATGGCCAAGTGATTATGAGATATATTAATGGGAAACCACGTACTTGAAGGTTGCAAAGAATTAAAAAGGCATAGAGAGCCTGTCGGTGAATATGAGGGATGCCCAATTGAAAGTAGGACCTTGCTAGACCCAAGGGTCGTGGGTTGCTACTCATACAATCATGATAATGGGCTTACTTGCATTCACTGACTATGTTTAACATTGTGTTTTATTTCTTTCATGTTGTTACATTTGCTCAAGAGCAAGATTTCAAATGTTTTTATCTAAAGCTTTTCTTAATTATGTGTATTAGTTGTGAAAAGGTGCATTGTAATGGTCTGAAGCTTGTTGCTTCTCCCCATTTTGTATATAAGGGATAAACCAATACCGGTAAAGAGACAAGAGATATAATATAAAAAACATAAGGAGAATAGGAACAATGAAAAAGAAATTTTGTACCTCATTACAATGGCGAAAATAATATAAAAATCTAAAGTTTCTGTGCTTAGTTATTTGTTGATTATCAAAGACAAAGTATTGTGTGGTTGTCTCCAGTTTCTTTACTTTCTTACATGTTTGAAGCAAAGTATCGAGGATAACTCTAATTTATCAAAGCATTTATTATTGTTTTGTGTGATTTGATTGATTGGGTTCTATCAAGCTGTAATGACACCAAATGTAATGGTGGGTGATAAATTGTGAATGAGAGATCAAGAGGAAAACTACCCTTTCCCTCCAAGGAGAGAGGAGAGTTTCACTACGGATTTCCCTTCAAACACTTTTCACGCATTACATTGCAAGAGGGGAGGAAAGTTCACTAGATTCAACCTCCAAAGAAGAAGATAGAATTCTAAATGAAATGGGAATGATAAGTTAATCCCCTCTTCTATTTGGAATGGAAAGGAATTGATTGAATTATGTATAGAGACTAAGTGCAAAAGTGACAAAGAACTGATTATAAATTGAGATCGGAGTATGGGATGAAGTTGTGCACCTAGATCTGGCAGTAATATGTCGATCAAATTCACCCTACGAATTTGAAAAAAAGTTGCTTAGACCGTGGTGGGAATGTACATGATCCTTCAAATAATCTGCGAAATGAAAAGGGTTTTTCC
This sequence comes from Cryptomeria japonica, assembly GCF_030272615.1. NCBI lineage: Eukaryota > Viridiplantae > Streptophyta > Pinopsida > Cupressales > Cupressaceae > Cryptomeria > Cryptomeria japonica. The sequence continues at coordinate 409,252,871 of NC_081405.1, read as the reverse complement.
GCTTCTACAAATGGAGTCCAAATCCGAAAGTAAAGCTGCGCACCTGCAGCCTACACACAGAAAAGAGAGGAAAAGGGGTTGGGATTGGGGGTTTGCCTTAAGGTCAAACCCCAGTTTTGGATTAACCAAGTAATGAAAGAAAGTACTTGCAAGTAAATGTAAATGAAAGACTAAAATGTAAATCACCTCAAGGGAGGTTGTGATAGAAATGTTGATAGAAATGCTTGTGTGGAATTGAATGTTGGAATCAATCTCCTCTTTAATGGTTGAATCCTTGACTTGAATGCAACACCTAGCCTTGAAGGGAGACTTGAGATGCTCAATGCTTGAAAGGGATGCTTGAATGCTCTTGAACGCTTGACCTCTTTTTGCAAATGAGAGGGAAAATGCAACTTAAATATATGTCAATTAGGGTTAATGAAATTGATTTTCATCACAGGCCGACATTGGGGAAGTTTTCCCTCTCACTGCACAACCTACAATGCAAGCTTAGAAAAGGGTCCTACCCCAAAATAGGGCGGGGGAAGGGGTACCGCGCCCTTGTCCTACCCCTTTCTCCAAGGCAGAGTGCAGACAGGGTGGTGCAGAGGCCAAGGGAGAAGCAGATTCTGAGGGTTGAGCAGTCTTCAGTCTCCGATCAGGCTAGGGGATTCGATTTCGCATGCGTGAGGACCCTAATACAGTCAAAAATTGCTAGGGTCACAATTTTATGACACTACACAGGCATAATTAAAATTCCATTTGATTCAACTACAACAATTAGAAAGAAGTAATTGGATTAACAAGTAGAATCATCCAATATCATATTCTTGAATGTTTATATAAAATATAAACACTTTAATGCTGAGTAACTTGAATAATAATAAAAAATTGGATTGAATAACCCTATTAGTTGGAAGAGGCACTGGTCACTATTACACATAATAAGTTTCATCGATGAATTTACCTTTTGTTTATTTAAGAAGCTAAAATAGTAGGAAGTAGCAATGTATCAAGCATTCACTTCAGGTATATGTGTTGTATTGAGTGAGTAGAAAACAAAGATTCAACCAAAGTTATAAATCTGTTATATTCAAGGTATACCCACCAAAGTCCTCTAGAGCCTAAAGAGTAGAAGATATCTCCCTTTAGGAGAATCTTGTTTGTTGGCCATGTCAGTCATTGAACATGATCATGGAAGCTAGCACACTCTTAGGGTTTTCCAATCTGTTGATTTGGGAACTAACAAATCCTCCAAAGGAGGCCTTTGGGGAAGATTTTGCAAGTGTTCCTAGGTGTTGCATTCAACCCTTTTTTTATCACAGGCACTTCAAAATTTGAAGGTGCTAACAATGGCTTTGTTTGGAGATGTATGCCCCTTGTGGGCATAGCAAGAATCCATTTCTTTGATAAAGCAGACCATATGCTAGATTCATTTGGTTTTTCAAACCACTCATCTCCTTATTTAGAAAATTAGGTTAAAATTTCTTTTGGTGGCTGCAAGCACCCAAAATTGAAAACCAACTCTTCCCTCGATCAAATTTTTGATTCTCATCTTGTAATAATGCAAAAAATTTGAAGATATCATTGGTGGATGTTTTCTCATAACTAATTGTTCGGATTTCACAATTCCACATTTCAAAATCAAGTTCATGTTGATCATATTTATCATGAAGTGACACATGTTTTCCATATTGACCCAATGTGATGTTTTCATTTTCAACATAACACCCCTTATTATTAACTTTATACTCCAACCTAGAATCAAGGTAATAATCTCCATGGTAATGAACTTTATAATTATTGTTAATTTCATGGGAATTTAAATTTTCATACATCCTTGTATTTTCAGATTTAGAAAGGTTCTCCTTTTGAGATGGCCTTATATCCACAAATGTATCATTATTTAATTTTATCTTATCAACATACCAGATGTATTTCTTGTTATTTTCTATTCCACCCTCAAAATCAACCACATTTATTGTTACAAGTGTGGATTTCGTTGCACCAAAAGATCAACCTGTTAATGCCCGATATAACCACTAGACATATAGAATCCATAGGAGGCCATTAATCCATGTCACAAACCCAAGCATTGCGCTGCACAACACAAGGAGACCAAGGGCACACACCTTGCAACAATCCCCCCAATGCAAGCGAGGGGTTTGAACCTATGACCAAGCTTTGATACCACTTGTTACAAGTGCAGTTACCGTTGCACCAAAAGATCAACCTGTTAATGCCTGATACAACCACTAGACTTATAGAATCCACAGAAGGAGGCTAAGCCATGTCACAAACACTATGCTACAAATCACAAGGAGACCAAGGGTGCACACCTTGCAACATTTATATTATTGTCTAAAATTTCCACGATATCAAAATCTGGAACACTACTCAATTCTTTGGCTACTTCTCCTAACAGTGATGTTGTATATGCATATGACTCCATTTTCAGTATTATATAAATGATTCTCATAAGATGATGTACTATCCATGTCATATGAAAACACCTCTTCGTCAACATGTAATTGATTTGAAAACACATAAAAATCACTTTCAGACATACCTTAGCAAGAGATTGCATAATTTTCCACTGTTGTTTCATTATATAATGGATTCAAAAAAAATTTAAAATCATTTTCTGATGTATGAAACTTCTTACTCACTTCACCAAGTATGTCATCATAATACTCATATGTCAATTGACCTATCCTTGGTTCATTATCAAGTGAGCACTCTTCTTCACTTTCCTCATGATTTATACATTCTTCATTATGCAAATGAGTATCAGATGGTGAATGCCATTCCTGATTATTAGAGTCTATAATAATAATTTCTTCAAGTTCATAATCACAAATGTAATATATATCCATAGGACTACAAGCATAATCATCAATCATCTCTTCATCAGATAGACCCTTATTTTCATATGAATATACTACCATACTATCCTGCTCTAGGGTTACTTGATCCAAAGATTTTCCAACCATTACTAACTCCTCAACTGGAAACAATGTTAAAGTCTGATTAATGTATTTATTATTAGATACATCTTCAACAATATGAACATTTTAAGACATGGCCTTATATGTTCTATGATTCTTTGTACTCTCCACAATGTACACCCATTCATGAACTTGAGAGAAATTTTTTGTTTAATTCTTTGGGAAGTGAGTTGAAAGTTAAGTCATATAATTCAATAAACAAATTAACACATTTTATCTCTTGAGGTCTGAAACATTGAGGAATTTTCATATATGCATCTATGATTCTTCCGAACAAAGAGCATGGTTTCTCTCCCTCTTGCTTCCTCATACTGAACAATGCATTAATATATATTGTAGGATCTATATTTCTTAATGTTTGCTCATAATTTGGTTTACACCATGTAAGATATTGAGACCAACAAACTAGGAGATTAATGACGGGTGCATTGTCTTTAATAGTATTGTGAAACTGATTTAGAAACCATCTCTGGAGTTATTCCCACATGATGAAATACTTTGCAAAGGCAAAATATTGAAAAAATGACTTGCAACATCTGCCAAAGACCTTGAAAATAATTTCAAGACCTCGTCCTCTACATAAATTTGAAAATCTTCAATGAACTTATAAAATGTTTGCACATGCCTGACCGTCGATTCACATTCCCTTGAAATTTTGGCACATGCTTTTTAAGCTTAGGAGGAAGGTGATTGGGATAACCTTGATGTTATTGAAGTTCAATGGCTTATATCTTTTCGAAATAAATGCATCTCTTTGCAGGCATGGCTTCCATTGTTGTGGATTGTACATCATTGAATTTGAAACCTCATGGGGATATGCATACTGATACATTTTGGATATTTGTGATTGTTATGGATGCTTCTTATCTTGTTCATTAGGTTTCTTTTAACAGAGTCGCCAACTCTTTCAAAGAGGAATGAATTCTTTCTTCTTAAGGGTTCTTTTCTAGAGCAGAGTCACTTTTATAACTTTTAACAATTCTCCAGACATAGATTCCAGATTCCTCTAATACCTTGACTCTTTTCCCAAATGGATTTATCAACTATCTCCCCAACAGAGTCGCCAATCTGTTGGTTCCCAAAACTGCAAATTGTCAAACCCTAAAAGCATGCCAAACTTTATGATTAGACTCAACAATGGTTCCAACTAATGAATGGGATTCAATCCACGAAAGGATCAATTTCTCCTCCACTTTCAGTTTGCTATACTAAGGCAAGTGTACCTTTTAATGTTTAAGAAGATTATAATTTCTTATGAATTTTTCAATCAAATCATCATCTACTTCAGAGTGGCATGCAAGTCTGAAATAGATTAATCTAACCCCTACTCCTACTCTTACTCCTAAAACATGAAATTGAAATTATATATGAATGTGATATTTTAAGAATTTATCCTTTAAGGTTTTTTGGATCATTTCCTTTCTTCCACTGGGGAATAGAGTCAAGAGACATGTGTCTTATTACTGGCCATAATACAAGTTGTTTGACACTTTAATGTTTATAACTTGTATAAACATGCAGGGATGTTTACTATCAAGTCATTCTTTTTAATCCAAATGAAAATTTTCAAATCACTTCGACTTATCTGAATGAATTTGAGTCTGCCTTAAAGAAGCCAATCAAACAAATCACATGAAAACAATGAATGTGTTTTGATAAACCAAAGCATATCCTTGATATATTGATTTAAATGATAATAAATTCCTTAGGCTGGAAGATAATAAATTATCAATAATTGCAACGAAATAGCTAAAACCAATATTTAGAACACCATATGCACCGATTTAATTGCTTTGTATGAAGAAAAGGTTGTACAATATATGCTTCCCAAAATTCTCCTATTCTAATTCAAATTCTAATCTCCCTTATTTCTTGGTCCTGATTTCCCTTTTATAATATTAAGGGAGCATTTCAGACCATTACATCCCTTGGTAACAAAAATTATTTAATTGTCCACCTAAATACAAAAGGACATAAAATAATCAAGTATTTCATTAATAAACTATTGACCTTCAAATTGTAAATGATTTTATTTTATTTTTCTTTTTGTGATTTCCTCTTTCACCAAAGTTTTCTTGAAATTCTTGCTAAAATTGAATTATATCAAAACATGTTCGGATAAATTTCTGCATATATGAACTCACTCCATATTCAACTGAGTGAAAATATGGAAACAATCACTTTGACCTATCTTGATTTAATCATTTGCCTTTCTCTGTTAAATATTTTACCCCTGAAAAAAATCATTCAACTTTATTTTTCAGGAAAAATAACTCATTCGTAAAAAGTGTATAGTAATGCATGCCTTGAAATACTTGTCATGAAACCATTTTTACACCAAGGCATTCCCTATGTCATAAAATGACCTGAATTGAAAGATGAATGGTATAACTTAGTGATAAGCCTGCAAGACGGTCAAATAAATCTTGCCCCTTAACGGAAATTAGATGGCCTACAAAATCTGCATCTAATAACTAATAAATAAATGACGAGTGATAAAAGAGTTTTGTGCCTTTCTCGCTTCCATATTCACGGTACAGGGCTACAACGGTGGTAAAAAATAATTAAACATGCTTATCTCATTGTGGCTTCCCATCCATGTCAACCTTATAATTATTTTATATTTTTCAATTCAAAATATCTTTATATTATACTTTTAATCAAAATCAATATATTAAACAAATTTATCAAACTTTTTTTATAATTTTGAAAAATAATTTATATTAATATCAAATTTATTAATTTTATATTTCATTTTAATTTTTAAATTATTATTAATTTTTAATTGTATATTTCTATTTTTAAAAGTTCAAATAATATTATGAAAAAATGATTAAAAGAGAGGAATAAAAATATATATATTTTTTAAAAGTATATAAATGTTGTGTTTTTGAATTATTAGTTAAAAAAATTTGATATCAAAATTTAATATTTATATGTTTAAAATTTATAATGTAAATTCATATGTTTAGAGGAAAGTGTGTTAAAATATATTTTATTGTAATAGTCGAGTTTATAAGTTTCATTGCCTAATGCACATGAAACAACATTCCAATAGATCATTCAAAGATAAGTAAATTTCAATAATGGGCGTCTTTTGGCTGACTTGAGTAAAATAAGTTACTTTTGTCTTTAACCTATACAACATACCTAATATATATATAGGTCGGTAATAGATTTTTGTAATGACTTAAATCAGCAAAAAGTACATAGTTCAGAAAACCATCCACCCAAAAAACTTGTACAAATAGCCACCCTATAACAACCCATTAACCTTTGCAAAATATGGAAAGACAGTACAAAATAGTTTAACAGGAACATTTTATGCCCAATAGTTATCAAAAAAATCATATCAAATGATATCTCTATTGCTGCCCAAGACATTGCATAACTAAACACAAGCTATAGAAAACTAAACTGCTAACTAACATTTTCATGCTCCTCATTGAACCTGGCCAATACTCTCATTGCCTCCTTTGTGTGCACCCTCAATTGCAAGTCACAACCCCTCTCCACCCTCGCCAATTCGTGTGTCGCATTGAGAGCCGCTTCAACCCACATCAATCCTGTAAAAGTCTTAAAAGCCTCCTAGCCACACCATGTCAATGCTCTAAACCTCGCTTTTAAATCATCTTCTAGCCAACAAACAAAGGAAATGGGGTTCACAGGTTCCACCATCCCTTCAAAAATATCAAGGCCAACCCCCGAGATAGGCCATTCAAGAATTCATTCCATGTCTCCCAAAAATTCATTTGCAATTAATTCCTTCAACACCTGTCGAACCCTTATCCACTGCATCTTTGAATTCTAATCCCCAAGTAGCAATTAATGAATAAATCTCCATATTAGTCTTGTATCTGTGACTAATATGCACAATATCTTCTCTCAGCATCACTTTAACCACCTCCAAAAGTCTATTGTCCTTGTATAGGAAATGACCCTGTATGCGCCTATTCGAAACTTTGCCCACAAATGACACTAATTTCTTCTTTGTTTTGAAGGTGAAATTCGCTTCCATTTTCAATACTACTATAGCGCCGACACCTTTGAATTCATATTCTAACTCTCTGCAAATTGCTTTTAGAAAAAATCAATATGACAGAATGACAAGCATAGCCACCAAAATACCAAATAACTCTCAAAACAACATTCATTCTGCTCGACACTAATGTCCTGCATCTCCGCCAAAGGTTTGTATCATCAATGCATTTCCATAAATATTTTTTCCAGACTTTTCTTTTCATATTGTTTGCACGATGCATCATTAATTGCACCTCTAAATCGTGCCAATTACCATGTCCTTCAACTATTGCTTTGGCCATCCAACATTCTCGAGGTTACCATATGCATCATATCCTCACCCACGTCATCATTCAACATATTACACATATCTTCCAGTTGATATTTATGTACAACTTCGAACATGCTAGCCCATTTAGATAAAACATCTGCCTCTCTATTTCCTTCTTTGCGCACATGAGTGACTTTGAAGTCATTAAAATAGTTCAAGTCACATTTGATTTTCTGAACACACTTATTTAACAACCAAGCCTGAGTTTCCCCCTTAATAATTGCATTGATTATGATCAATGAATCACCCTCTAGATGTAATCTTTTGAAACTAAGTTTTGATCCCCACTCAACTGCCAAGTGCTGCTTGCACCTCAACCCCATTATTCATACCCCTCTTCAAGCGTTTAACACCCCATGTAACAATGTTACCATTCCAATCTCGGAATACCACCCCTGCACCAGGTTCTCTCGGATTTCCTTTTGACACCACATCAAAATTTTCCTTGATCCACCCTTCTTCCGGTGGAGTCCATTTACCATTTATATGCTCATGAGTATTCTCTAGAGATAGATCATCCCGCCTAGGTCCATGACGAGCCAATATTAAGATATATTTTATTTTAAAATTATGTGTATACAAAATAATTAAATAAGAATAGTCTTATAAAAAATTAAATTAAATTAAATCATTTTTATATGATATTAAAAAATTATTATTATTATAGTTATTCATATACAATATTATTATATTTATTATTTTATATAATATTTAATTTAATATAACTTATATTATTACCAATTTTTTTAGTTAATTTTTAAAGTCATTCTTTGAGGTTTACAAGCAAATTTTCTTCATGCTCAGTTTTAATAACTATTTTTAATAATTATTTTTCTCTAAGTAAAATCAAAATCAAAATGTTTTCCCTCCAAAATTTGACCCCATTTTCACCTATTTCTTTGGCTTTTTTCTTAAATTCATTTTTTGTAATAACTAGGTGTTTTAATGCCACAAAACCTACCAAAAGTAGTTTTAATTTAAGCTTAATGTTTCTTAAGAGAAGTTACATTTTATTATTTGAATCATAGAAGTTCGCTCATTGAATTTAAATTTTTAAAGAACAATAAATAAATAAAAAGCACATATTATTTTATTAATCAAATTAAAATATTTTTAAAAAATAATGATATATTATTTATTTATTATTATATACAATATTTTAATTTAATATTTTGTTAATTATTATTTTTTCTAAATATTATTAAATTATATATCGATATTAATTATGTTATATTTTTAATGTTAAATGTGTATTATCAATTTTTTCATCTTTTTTATTGATTTTTTATTTATTAGTAGTGATTTTTTAAATATTTCAATTTCACATTTTTGTTTACTTTATATTAGTTTGTAATTTAGATTTAAAATTAGAAATAATTTTATTTTTTTGTCATTACAATAATAAATAAAAACTATTACAAGTAGTTGAACTTAAAATTATTTTTGTCCTACTAAAATTTGAATTATTTTAGAATAATCATATTTTGAACTTTTATCTCTCTCTCTCTCCCTCTCTCTATTACTTGTCTTTATCACCTCCTTTATCTATTAATTTTTATCTATATCTCATTATCTTTACCTCTCTATTATTCAATAGATTTATCTTGCTCTATATCTCTAACTTTATATCCCTCTTTCTCTATCTACCTCTTAACTCATCTCTCTATATCTTTCTATCAATCACTCTCTCTCTCTCTCTCTCTCTCTCTCTCTCTCTCTCTCTCTCTCTCTCTCTCTCTCTCTCTCTCTCTCTCTCTCTCTCTCTCTCTCTCTCTCTCTCTCTCTCTCTCTCTCTCTCTCTCTCTCTCTCTCTCTCTCTCTCTCTCTCTCCCTATTTCAAACATAACATGAAACTATTGATAATGGAGCTTGATTATCTTCTTGATTCAACAATTTTGTTTCAATGGATCTTTGTACATGGATGCATAGTTTATTTGAATCTATCACTTCTCAATCCCTTTGTTCCACAAACAACATCTTTTTTCATAATGGCCTAGCAATTTACCTCATGTAATGCACAAAGGTATCCAGCTACTACACCATTTTTTTCCTAATTAACGTTTCACACCTCTTTGACGTACTCATTGCACACCAAGGTGCAATTGTTAGTACATATCATTTGAAAACCATATCTCATCATCATAAGATAATCCTTGAGTTATAACTCTCTCCATTTCTTATTTGTATAATATATAGAAGTTCCAAATGTTGTTGCCATCTCAAGAATACCACAAAATGGGCTACTTCCATTCACAGAGAAGGACACAAATATTGGAAAAGTTCTAAATTTGTCACCAACTCTCAACTATGTGTCTTGATTTTCTTAAGCATCTACAATTCTTGATGATTTTTATTTATTCTCCAAAATCCAAAATCCTTAGGGATTATGCAAGAAAATATGGGCAAATCATGTGACTGAAATATACACAACACTCATGATGCAAATGTATGCACACGAAGCAGAAGCAAAGCTTACAATGTGAAGATTTATTCCAACATGCTTTATTAATTCAAAAACTTGGAGAGCTTCCATTCAAAAGTAATTTTGTGCTTATCAAGCTATTCTAGAGCTCTAGCTTTGCACAAGCGGGAAGAATGTCGGTAAAGGTTGTAACTTGGGTTTGTAAAGATTGCATTTTCTTGAAAGGTTTCTAAAGCATTTCTAGCAAATCTAATTTTGCAACTTTAAAAATCATTGCACTCCATAAAACAATCATTTTCCTAAGGAAGTCTGGAAAAGAGTTTATATGTTGCAACAATGCTTTGACATTTTGTTCATATGCCTACTTGGGCATTCGGAACAACAACATTTGATAAAATTTCCTATTTATTATGCTTTGAAGGATGTCCATACATTGTTTAAATTCATCCACATTGGCATAAGCAGGAAGAATGTTGACAAAGGAAAAATTTGTTGGATTTATTTTCATGCTTGCCAAACCTATTTGCTTAAGATTTCAAAGCCTTTTCAACAAATTTGTTTCCTACGCTCCATTCCTTGTCAGCTATCTCATTGGACCTTCTTTGGAACAATTTAGGTGCACAATCTATGAGTCAAAAATTTGTGTGCTTATTGGTAGGGAAGATATTGAGAAAGGTTGTGGAATTTGGGCACTTCGCCTGCTAATTGCAATTGTTCAAATGTCTCTAAAACCTTTTCAACAAATTTGTTTGTACGCAGTGATGAGACAAGTTTATGGTCCTATTTTCTAAGGATTTATTATGATGTCTATGATGATACTTTAGATTTTTATATTGTAATAACACTATTTACTATGTTAATTCCTTAGAAACTATTATCTTTTGGGCTTGAGTTTGACCTAGAAACAGTTCATAGTCATCTTAGTTAAGACAAACCAGTACTACTCCTAAGTCTTTGTATTGCAAAACCAGTATTATTTGTATAGAGAAGTCCAATCGATTTTGAAGGTGTCTAACCGGTATATGTAGACAAACGGTATATGCAGGAATGACATTGGTCATGGTCAATTCTACTTGCACCAGTTTGGAGATACTGCGGAGATCAATAAGGAAGCAAATGGAGGACAATCGGTCTATGAATTGGAAGAGGTTAACTCTTAACCGGTATCAGTATTCCAACCAGTTTCATTGATTGTGTGATGAGTTATCACCGATCGTGATGAGTTATCCCTAACCGATAGATTTGGTGGCAATCTATGATGTGTTATGTTATATTGTCCAGATATGCACCTAGGAAATTGTGATGTGATTCCTAAGCCGACATGAAATCTAATGTCTATATAATGACATTGTGATGAACTATTTTTATGATGCGAGATAGAAGTGTTAAGTTGTTGCGATTTACTGGAGGCATTGTAGAGTATGTCGGTGATGCAGTTTTGAGTGAGTGGAAGAGGATCTATTCAAGCAAGATGTGCTACTTCTAGATCACACCACCTGCTGTTTTCTAATCACTACAACAGTCAAATCCCCTAACCGGGTAAGCTCTAACAAGCTTCATTGTACAAATCCTCTAACCAGGTGATCCATTAGTTTGGGTTTGAAATCCTCTACTGAGGTTACTCCTAACAAGGTACTACCTTTAACAGGGTATAGCTCCTAACAGAGCTTTGAGATCTTTAACAGGATGTGCTCCTAGCAGAGCACCTTTGTAGACCTTAACCGGTCAATTACCTATTATTGTAGATAGTTAACTTGTGAGTCCCATCTCACTGTGGTTTTTCCCAGTTGGGTTTTTCACGTATAAACACTTGTGTTATGGTGGATGTTTTACTTGTTGTGGATGCTTTAATATCATTTTGGATTGCATGCATAGTATTAAGTAAATCGGTTAACTGTCTTTACCGGTCTGTGTTTAAAGTTGTATTGTTTTTGTTGTCACCGATTCACTCCCCCCCCCCTCCCTCTCAGTGCTTTATAAGAATTATGGTTGTGTCCTAAGAGTGATCAAAGGATGTGATGACAAAGTGTGAGGGATCAATAGGAAGTGTGTCAAAGATGAGGTTTAAAATATAATGAATCAAATGGATGTTGGAATGGTAAGACTCATATCATAATCATGTAGATATGGCCATGATGAGGCTTGGAAGGTGGTGGGTCATAAGATAATGGATAACTACTAGGAAATGGATGGATAAATCAATAGTAAATATAAAGGGGAAATAACTAGTCATTCCCCCAAGAGAGTTCAACTAATGAACCACCAGGATATTTATCCATGGATCAATGATGGCACTAGAAAGAAAGGACACTATAGTATGTGATGCTTTGGCATAGGAAATAGATAGTGAGATAAAGATATAGGCATAAACCAATACCAATGTGCATATACTCAAATGGTAGACATAATAGGATACGAAATATATAGCACAAGAAATTATAAAATGCTTAGGAAGGGATTATTGAAAGATGCATAGGAGAAAACTTATATCAAGGTGTCATGAGAGGGATAGGAAATCACATATGGTCAAATGATTAAAAATATGGGAATAAGTTCTTATCTTGCTTCCTAATTGGAGTAATTCCTATTGATGGTATGTGATAGAGGGACTAAATGTGGACTATCAAAAAAGATAAAGGTTTCTTTTTTTAATTCATCTCTCACACTCGCATTGCTTTAACCTTTATAATTTTTCACTTTTGATTTTTTCTTTTCTTTTGATTTTTTTTGGATGCCAACCCTTGATTTAGCCCTGTGCAAGTAGTAAGATAAAAGGATTGATCATTGACAATTAGATTAGGTAGTTATAAATATTTATCTTTATTTTTAAATGATGAAATTTTATGTCCCTATACAAGTGGAGAAGAAATGAATAAGAGTTTGTCCATTAATGAGTTTTAGATATTGAGATAAAAAAAGGGCAAATAGTTCTCATGGTCCTAATTATACATATTTTTCTTCCATATGGGAAAATCCTGAAAGTATATGATTGTTGAATGGTGATAATATCAAGGGCTCAAATATCCAGATTTCTCATGATTATAGATTAAAACATAACAAAGGAAATGTTAGGCATAAATGTGTCATATGAAATATGGTATGGATAGTGAATGACAAGTGTGGGGCAAGTAGGCACATGTGAAAGAGTGGATTTGATAAATTCTTAATTGTCCTTGGTGCATAATTGAAGGTTGTCACTATTGGATTTAATTACTCTTAATCCATGGATTTTTGTTTGTGTTTCATAGAAGGATGGAAAAGGATCAAACAACACAAATGTGTGGAGGGGAGAGGAATTTTTGGTTTAACATGATTCAGGGTTGTGCCTCCTTGGTACTTTGCATAACATCCAATGTGTTTCATGGATACATAAAACATGAAGAGAACTAGAGGGAACGCGTGTCAAAATATGAAAATTAGTGGGGAAGATTCTTTCATACATCAAACTTTAATCCTTTTAGTGCATCGAAACGTAAGAGGAGATAGTAACAAAAATATTAAAAAAGGGTTTAGGTACAAGGTTAGGCTATAGTCTAGACATCTAAGGTGGAGGCTCTTCTCTATTGGAATCACCATTAACCAGGGCTACTAGGTGTTGGAATACCCTAATTTAGGATGCTAAGTAAAGGATAACATGAAGGGATGAATCCTAGGCCTTATTTTAAGTCTCCACAATGAAAAATAGATCACTTTTTTCTAAGAGAAAGGGAAATAAATTCTCAGCTATTATCATTACATAGATTATGCATCATCCTTTGAATATATCTGAGGCTTGACTTGGATCAATGTTCCAAATGAAAAAGGACACCCCACTTGGATTAAATCTAGAGATTTCATTATTAGTGCTCTTTACCATGCATCGTTAGTCTTATGATATTTGCAAGAAGTCAACAAGTATGGGGTTATTAAGTAGATAATGCCTAGCATCTTTGACCAACAATTTATTACTAGAATAAAATCCTATAAAATATTATTACACCAACATTGAGTACACGAGAGTAACATAAAATCCCCTTGGTCATAGTATTCCAATAGTCAAATCAAAAGTTACATTCAAAGTTGAGAGGAATTACCCTTGAAGAGGAATGTATTTATTGGACTCAAACCATTAAGTCCAATTTTGTTCTTTGGGGGTTAAATCTTGTTTTCCCTTGCACAAGTTTTCCCAAGGCATATTTTATGTCATGTTCTTTTTGTTTATGTTCTCTTCTTTATTATCTAGCATTTGTTTATGTGTCATTACTTACTAAAATTATTGTTGATTGTTCCATAGAGATGCATCCTCCTTGTCTCCCTCCCTCCACAAAAAAAAAATAAAAAAAATTCCTTCATATGAAGATGTTTTTGAGACTTGGGAACTTGGGGCAAATGTCCACCCACAACACCACCTCTGCTAAGGATGTTGTTGAGTCACTTACTATATGACACATGCCATTACGTACTAATTGTAGTCATTAACTCCACAAAAATTGGTTTACCTTTCATGGGGCATTCACATAGATGTTATATTGTAGATTTTTCCTTGAATATTTCAATTCACTTCAATTTGAATGTCAACTCCACCCCATGCATTATTGCTCCACTACAATCCCCTTGTCATCCCTTAATTTAGGCCCTTGGTCCCCCCAGCCTTGAAACCAGTCCTCATGTCCCCACCAGGAAATAGTGTGGAGCTATGGTAAACTTGCATTGTTCTCAATGGATTAAGAAGAACTTGTTGTTCTTCCTTTCACTTAATGGCTATACATGCTAAAGTCATTTTAGTTAGAAAGGTGTCTAATGCATGTACCAAATAAGATTGGCCCCAACATTTTTCCCTTACCCCTTGTATTAATGAATTTAAGGTTCACAAAGATGTTCAAAAAATGTTATTAGATGCATTGAATCCTACTTGAGGAACCAATTGAAAAATAACCTCATTGGGTCATTTGCATGGCTACTTTGTTTGCAAATAGAGAGATTTCAACTATGGATTGTGTTTGACCATTTTTTAACTTGAGGTCAACTTAACTAAGGGAAAGAGTAATTTGAAACTATCAACATTTAAGCTTAGATGTGTATTGCCAAGGCTTGAGCATGTTAAAAAGAGATGACTCCTCCATTTAGTTTTACTCTACATTTCTTGTCAAGTATCAAATATTCCATCCTCTATTGTCAAGTGTTTAGTTCTCATATTGTATTCTCATTTTTTGTTTTTCTTTATTTCATGATGTGATAAACATTATCACACATGAAGACCTTAAGCTAAATTCTAACTTAAGTTGTAGCCAAGACTATTACTTGGCAAAGAGATAATGTAAATATAACAAACCTTACTCAATCTATAACCTAGATAGTTCCAAGGAATGTAAATAGGGCACATAGAACAAGCTAGCAAAACATCTTCATACCATGCTAACATTAATGTGAAGCTTAAAAAATATATAATAGACTGATACTAAAAGATCTAATTATATGTAATTGCCTTTCATTACCAAGTGGAGATAGAGACATGTGAACTCAATCATTGTTTAGAATATTCTTGCTATGTCTTGTTCTTAGTAGAGCCTTGACTGTTTATTACACCAAAGGCGTTACTTATTTGAGAAGGACCGACTCGCTTTCGCGATCAACAGACAATATTTGTTGAATCCAATGCAAGACCATTGCAAATATCTAGACCATTGATTTTTTTCGCAAATTTTATTACTTCCTTTGATTTTCCTTCAAGTGGAAATGTATGAGCAGTGTATTCGGTACGGGGCGTGAGAGTTATGTTTGTCGGCGCAATGTAACACAACATACGTTGGAAAAAATGTACAGAGTATTTAAGAGCTGGATTTGTGAGATGCAGATTTTACTTTGCCTTGCCACCATGTACTCCACACAACTTTGTCTCTTAACTCTTTTTTATTTTTGATCATGTGCTTCTACGTTGAAAAATCAAGTGTTTTTGTTCATTTTTGAGAGTACACAATATTATTATTAACTTAAAAAGATAGTTTTACTTGAATTTGTTTTAATTTAAATTTAAATTTAAGAACTATTTTAATTATTTCATGTATTCTATTAAATTATTTCATGTATTTTTATTAAATTATTTATAAAAATTAAACAAATTAGTTTTAATTTATATTTAATAATTCATTAGTTTATTTTTTTAATTATTATTGTTATTAATATTAAGATTTTGATAGATTTTATATTTTATATTTTATTTACTGTATTTTAATTTTAAATTTAGATTTAAATTTAGAACTTATTTTACTTATTATATCTTTATGAAATTACCTATAATAATTTAAAATATGTTAAAGTTTTAATCATTATAGAATTATTATATTTTGATTTTTGATTTATAAAATAAATTTCAATCTTACAATCTAAATAGAGAGAGAAAGAGTGTGTGTGACTGACTTATGTGAAGTTGATCAATGATCAATTCTATACTAGCCTAATGTAAGATGATTCAAACCATCATTTTTGTTGGTTTTCCATTCGTTGTTTTTCTTTTATTTGTTATATGTTGCTTTCATTTAAAGGGTAGACATGTGTACAAGTTAAAAAAGTGGGGAACCAACACATATTTTTCAAAATTATGTTTATAAGTGAAAGAAATATGAAAATGCAAATTTATAATAAAAACAATTTTTTCATTTTTTAATAAAAAATGAAAAAAAATACTGTCAAAGAATATAAAAGTAGCTTTGCATGTTCCAAAATTGTGGGGAAAAACAAAAAACATGTAAAAAATAGGCAATAAAATCATGAAGTGGCCTACCTAAAAGGGAAATTAGTAGCAAAAACCCTCGGAAAAATAGTCAGTAAACAACAAAAAAATGGTGAAAAATGATTAATGGACAAGATCCTCTTAATCATCTTGCATCACTTCTTAGCAACTTTGAACCATCGAGTTTTGAATGTAGGTTGTTAGTCACTTTGAATTGCCAATACATCAAGTGGCCAAGAAAGATATAAGAGCAATGTGTTCGATGAAGCTTTTGTTGCCATGTGTCTCATCAAATATAAGATGCCATTTGTCTATATCACAAAATTATAAGATATCTAGAAATTAATAATATCTCGAATTCCCAAATGCCATTTCAAAGGGACACATAATTGATAACACATTTAAGGATTTTTACCATTGAATTAAAACAAAATTTTAGAAATACCTACCATAGCACATTTCAAGGTAGATTGTGTACACCGCTAATTAATTATACAATATAATATGTTTATTTTTTAATTAATTATATTAGATAAAATACAATACACATGTACTTGCTATAATTTGAGCCCTTTCATGTTTTAGGAAAAGTTCAAATTCACAAACTCATCTCACCCAACCAATAAAATTTAAATTCAAAATTTTGGTGAACTTCTTTCTAGCCTAGCTAATCACAAATTTTCATGGTGTTATTATGTCCTTGTATTTAACGGAATTCAATTCCATTTTATAGATCAATCAATCAAGTAACAGTAAGAAATTTGAATAATATTTGCATTTGCACTTTTTTTTTATTGAACAAAGAGGAATACAAATACTAAATAAAAAATAATGAGCAATTCAAAATGAATTGCTGAAAATGGAAAGGAAGGTCCCATAACAACAATACAAGTGACTACAAAAGCAACAAAAAACATTACAATAGTTAAATCAAAAACCTATTCTAAGAACCACAACCAAGAGGATTCCAACACATCACCATGGTTGAATAAGAACCTTTACAACATACTTAACAAGCTAAGTAACTAAGAATGACATGAGAATAAACAAACCATCAATTGTTCAAACATTACATTTGGAATCTGAAGATCTTCTAAAGCTTTCTTGAACATTGAACATCATAACCATACATTTGAACGAATTGGTACTTAATCTCCTCCAAGAGCTTGTTGTAGTTTGCCTTCTTCTCCAACTGTGAGCACAGAAAAATGTTGTAACATAACATCACAATAAAACAATAGCATCTCCACTTCCTGACAAGTAATTTGATTAGAGAAAACAACTAAACATCTACTTTTCCAAATATGAAGCAAGATAGTTTGTCTCATTGAATTTGCACATTTCAATTGGCGCACTCAAACAAACTCAAACATCCTAGGAACATGTGCACAACTAAAGTTTTTTTAATATCATTTGTACACATTTATATGGATTTAACTAAAAGAGCATATTCTCTTGTACATAACTATTTCCCTAGCAAGATATTATTAAATACCACTAGCTTTTAGATATTACAAAACATAAAAAGAAGATAAGAAAATTTTTAGTGCTAGTTGGTAGCCATTGCTAAAGATCACAATGGGTCTCTACTCACAACTAAGAATTTCATTGCAGATGACATGTGCTTGATAATCTAAAGAAAAATGATAGCTATTTTATTGTAAATTACAAGTTGCACTTGTATTGTTTCACTTGGAGGTTCTATGAATTGCTCCTTGTTGTAAAGATTTGTTGCAAATGTAATCAGACTCAAATAGTTCTTTCAAGATGCATGTCTTGAAAGACATCTCTATTGTACATTCTTTCTTTTATTAATATATGCATTTTTCCAATT
The DNA here is from genome assembly GCF_030272615.1 of Cryptomeria japonica. Taxonomy (NCBI): domain Eukaryota; kingdom Viridiplantae; phylum Streptophyta; class Pinopsida; order Cupressales; family Cupressaceae; genus Cryptomeria; species Cryptomeria japonica. Next base: position 409,234,568 of record NC_081405.1, on the reverse strand, counting down.
TAAAAAAGATAAGTAAGAAAAATATTTTTTTTTGGCAAATTAGATGATACAAGTTCATGATAGATGACATATTTATGGTCACAAATTATTCCCTAATCTCGAATCCATCTCTACATAGAATCACTACAGTATTTATAATCATAAAACCAAATTATTGCTAAACAAAATTGAACATGAACAAAATTGAATATGAAGTTTCTATAAATGACCCATGCAACACAAAACAAAGAAAATGAGAGATAAGAAAAATAAGGTAAACAAAAATCGTCCTCTTTAATTATAGAACTAAATATATTTTTTTTTTTGTATTGAATTTACCTAAACTAAAAAGGTTCTTTTCCCTTTACAATAATATATCTTACCATGAAAAGTTAATGTCCTTTTTAATTATAAAACTAAATATCATTATTATTTTTTTATATATTGAATCAAGCAAAATAATAGAATAGATAGAAAAGAAGGCAACAATTAGTTGCCAAGAATAAACCAAGCAAGATTAATTGACAAAACTAAACTAAGAAGGGTTTTTTCCTTTACAATAATATATATCTTACCATCAAAAGTTAATGTCCTTTTTAATTACTAGCAATCACACTCTGGTATGCATTGGGTACACTGAAAAGGTGGGTAAATTTAATTAGGAAAAAATGGTCTATTTTTTACATACATTCATGCAATACTTAAGATTCATTGGTAGGCCTTTTAGAAAATGATGTTGTTTATGCAACAAATAGATTAATGGAGAAGTGATAGGTTCAAATCGACTATGCATCCAACCACAAGGATTTAAGAAAAAGTAAAATGAAACCTCTTAATCATAAAGCTAATCAAGCTTCATCACCAATAGGCTCATGGAATGTTTTAATGGTGAGATATATATATATATATATATATATATATATATATATATATATATATATATATATAGAGAGAGAGAGAGAGAGAGAGAGAGAGAGAGAGAGAGAGAGAGAGAGAGAGAGAGAGAGAGAGAAGCAAATAGAGATAGAGAAGAAGATGGAAATGAACCTAGAGGTGGAGAAGGAGATGGATATAAAGAGAGGAGAGGGAGAGACAAAGCAAAATGAAAGGGATAGATAAATATGAAAGAGATAAATTAATAGAGGAGAGGGAGGGAGAGATCGAAAGATAACAATAGATATAAGAAATCTTATATGGAGAGAGAGGTACAGACATGGAGACATATATATGGTTAGAGAGAGATGGAGAGAACAAGAGATAAAAGTAGAGCGATAGTTAAAATAAATGTGATGACATGGATATAGTGAGGGAGACAGATGGATGAATCAAGAAAGGAATATATGTTTAGAGATAGAGGGGGAGAAATGAAGATAAAATTAGAGATGAAGATAGAGGGGGATGAAGATAGAGTAGGATAGGGAGAGGGAGAGAAACAAATAGAGAGAATTAGAGGGATAGACAAAGGTAGAGAGACAAAGAGGGAGAGATAGAGATGAAGAGATAAACAAATATAGAGGGAGAGGGAGAGGGAGAGATAAAGATAGAGAGGGGGAGATTGATAGAAAGAGATAGAAATAGAGGTAGATTGTGTACAACACTAATTAATTATACAATATAATATGCTTATTTTTTATTAATTATATCAGATAAAATACAATACAAATACTAAGAACAATTATCGTGGAAAAAAATATTATACAAAATAATATATAATTAAAATAAAATAATTTACCTTTAAGACCTCTCCCTATGTATAACTTTCTATCTCTATTTTTATATTGCTCCATCTCTCTATTTCTCCCTCTTCCTGTTCCTCTCTCTTTCCATCTCTCCCTTTCTATATACCTATCTCTCCTCTCCTTACCTCTCCCTACATCTCTCTTCCCTCATATTTTACACTGTATCTATCTCTTTAATGTTCCCTATCTCTCGCTTTCCCCATTTGTCCCTCTTTTTATATCTATTTAATTCTCCTATATCCCCTCTTTGTTTCTCTCTCTTTCTACCTCTCTCCCTCCCTGTCTCTATGTCTATATCTCCCTCTCACTCACACACATTTATATTTTTCCCAATCTACCTCAATCTATATTTCTCTATCTCTCCCCACTTTCTTTATCTCTTTTTATCTCCCTATCTTTCCCCACTCTACTTAATTTCCTATATATCTTTACATTTCCACCTCTCCATCACCCTCTTTCTATGCATATTCCTTCTTATCCATCTTCCTCTCTCCTTCTATCACCCCTCTACATTTCCCAAGTTACATCTCTCTCTAGCTCTCCTTTCTATTATTACTTATCCCCGTGTCTCCACATTTTTTGTTCCTCCCTCCCTATCTTAATTTCTATCTCTATCTTTATCTCTTTATATTTCCCTCTCTCTATCTCTATCCCTCTCTTTATCCTATTCTATTACTTGTATTTGTCGCCATATTTCTCTCTCCTCTCTCCCCTCCCCTCTCCCTCCTCTACCTATCTCTTTCCCTCTATCTTCCTCTTCTATATATCTTTCTCCTTTCCTTATCTATCTCTTTTACTCCCCTCTCTCTCTCTCTCTGTGTCTATCTCCCCCCTCTCCATCTCTCACCATATCTCCTTCCTTCACTCCCTATCTATCTATCTATCTATCTATCTATCTATCATTTTCTCTTCCCTTATAGCTCTATCTCTCTATCATTTTCTTCCCATATATCTCTATCTATCCCTATTATGCTCTCCCTCTCCATAACTCCCCTACTTCTCTCCGTTTATCCCCCTCAATTTGTCTATCTCTACTTCTCTTTTTTGTCTATCTCTATCTCTTTGTATCTCTTGATATCTTTATCTCTCTATCACTCTATTTCACCATCTTGATTTCTATCTCTCCCTCTCCCTCAACCTCCATTTCTCTCTATCTCCCTCTATCTTTATCTCTCCTACCACCCCTAATCTCTATCTATTTGTCACTCTTCCTTTCTCACTCTATCTTTATTTGTGCTTCTATTTTCCTCTACATCTCCCTATATCTTTAAACGTGTCTCCTTCTTTCTATCCGTCCATCTCTCTCCCTATCCCTCTTTATAAATCTCTCTCTATGTGTGTGTGTGTGTTTTCCTCTCTCTCTCTCTCTCTCTCTCTCTCTCTCTCTCTCTCTCTCTCTCTCTCTCTATATATATATATATATATATATATATATATATATATATATCCATACCTTCATATTCCTTGTTTTCCCCCTCTATCTCTTCCTCTCTAACCCTATCTTCATATTACAAAAAAAAAGAGCTAAATTTTTCCTTATTCACATTAAACCTCTTTGGCGTACCCATTGCACACCAAGGTGCAATTACTAGTTTATATCTCATGCCATCTAAGTATTTTCTTTTATGTCAAAAAAATTGACTAGATATATATTTTAGACAAACATTTTCTTTACATTTTGTCTATGCATCTTTTATACTAAATCATTGCCACTATATGAAAGTAGGCATGTGCACCTTTCAAGAAAACATATAATTAATTTTCCTCAATGCAATCATTGGCGACTTGAAAAAGTTTTTAGAGCATGAGAACACAAGACAAAGAAAGAGGTTTCAACTAATTGGCTTTATCATAAATGGGCGGGGTGCATTAATTGAGAAGAAAATGTTGTAAGGGGAAGTGTGCATAGATTCAAGTCTAGCCACACTTGTAGTTCCAGTCCACCATTTTATCCTTAACTCATTCCTCAATCTAATGATGCATCAAGATTCCAATTCTTGACGTGAAATTTTTTAGCCTGTTTCAATTCAAAGTTGGCTATAGAATATTAGAAAAATCATATTCAAATTATTATTTAGTGTGTATATTGCAACAAGCATTTGTACATACCGTAGGCAAGATCCTAATATGGATCTCAGTTTGCAAATATTATTGTCTTGGATATTCACTCTATTTGCTAAATCAAATATCTAAAATCTTAGATGTTTATTTGCGAACATTACAATACCTTGATGTTTATAGTAAAACATTACAATATTTATTAATTTGTTAATAAATAATAAGTTTGTTTATAATTATTTAGTTGTGAGAAGTTACATTTTTGTAAGTAGTTTTATGTTTGTTTATAATTATTTAGTTGTGATAAGTTGCATTCTTGTAAGTAGTTTTGGATAGTCCATAGCAAAATAAATGACTATAAAATTACATTAAAAAATATTTAATATTGAAAAAACATCAATATTATATTATATATAAATTTGTGTTATTCTACTGTGTAATATGATATGATTTGATTTTCTGTATTTACTCTATCATTTTCAATACGGTATCAGAGAAATAAAGATGTTGGGGGTTGTACAGGAGATATAAAAAGTTGTTGGCATTGACATTTAAGTTTTAAGTTTTAAGTTTTGAGTTTTGAGAAGTCAGATGGATTTGTTGAATGAAGACAAAAAGTGGTGTGTAGTTTTGAATCATATATTATTTTTCCGTGAAGTGAAAATCCTATTATAAATATGGCATACCAATTTGTTGGATTCATTGATGCGCTAGAGAATGTTGAAAGCTAAGATTTTGAGATACAGCCTCCTATTTAACAACTAAGGTAATGTTTGGCACGTTGGGAAGCAATTATTATTTTTTAATAGTCTAATGCAGTCACATGAAATCTTTCTTAACAGGATTTCTAATTTCAAAATGTTTTAGAAATACGAGAAAGAGTGGAAACAAAACCCCCAAAAGAAAAAACACCAAGGAGTATGGCAAGATCCTAATATGGATTTTGATACACTTGGAGAAGATGTCGACTTTTAGAAGAAAATTGTTCTTACATTGTGCAAGGAGTATGGCGACATTTTATGTTCTCTGATTTTGTGCATTTGTTTTACACGTTTGAGAATCAAGAGACCCACTAATGAAGTTAGTTTAGTGTTTCCAGGATGAACAAGGAGAACTAGCATAGGTGCTTCATCAAAGTCTCTAGAAGGGTTGTGTTTAATTCTTGTAATGTTCTCTCATTATGGGAGGATGGAAACATTTTATGTTCTCTCATGTTGTACAAATGTTTTGTAGGTTTTCATAGTCAAGAGATCCACTAAAGGAGTTAGTTTGGTGTTTCCTAGGTGAACAAGGAGAATCGGTGGAGGTTGCTTCATCAAAGTCTCCAGAAGAATTGTTGTGTCTAACTCTTGTAATGTTCCACCCTTTGTTCAAAAGGATGCAATAAGAGGAAGGGAGGAAGGGAGGCAGGGAGGAGGGGAGAGAGGGGCAAAGCGTTGGGTTATTACATGTTTAGTTTGATATAGATTAGAATAAAATAAATTATTTAAATGTTATACTTTTAATATTAGTCTATGATAAATTAGTTTTAAGAAGTTACACTCTTGTAAGTAATTTTGGGTAGTTGATAGGAAAAATAATTGGTTTTATGGAATGTCCCCTACCTAAAGTGTTTATTGGTTTGTGACCATTACCCTATTCCTCGGGGTTCCCATAGGCTTGAAATGATTTAATGAAGGAACTTCATGGTGTTTGATGGTTAGCCAAGTAATGCCAATGGATTCTAGTTGTCTCTTGGAGTTTTCGGTGTTTTTCCCCTACTTACTATTTTAAGTAAGTTGGTCCTATGGGAAGGTTGGGCTAGTTGACAATTGTCTTTCATTGGGAGATGACATTTTCAGTGTTGAACCCATGCTTGGTATGGTATACAATATTTATTTTAAATAACATTGATCATTAAAGTTAAATTAAATATTTAACTTATGTTTTTATTAGTAAAGCAGCGATAACTAGGGCATTGACCCTTAACATAGTCAGAAACTATCGACAAACAACAAGCAACATCAAGAGAGATGATGTTGGAAAAAAAGAACAACCCTAAGGCAATAAGAAACAACACAGTCAGATAGGCAAGGAATCCTATCTAACCGAAGAAAAAAAAACCCCATTCAAGAGGGGGGGGAGAGCCACCCAAACCCCAACGAGGGGGGGTTTGGGGCAAGGGAGAAGACTTCCCCTTCCGCTTGCGAGCAACCACAATCCAGGCAATGTTGTCATTAGGTCCATCAAATGAGAGATCAACCAGAAGGGACCCCGCATGGTTACAAACAGTGGTGTCAACAGAGTGCTGCAACAGAACAATAGGAGGTTGTTGTAGAGATGAGAACCCTCTTGGAGAACTTATAAAGTTTTAAATAAAAATTAAAAGAAATTCCTCCATTTTTTGGGCAGCTAAGTGAGGAAGTGTATTTAATGGATTTAAGAGCTCATTTTAGGGCATTGCTGAATTTGATACTTCATTTTCTGATTTCTTGAGAGATTTCCTTTTTGGGTTTGTATGGATGAAAACCCTTATAGATAACATTCCTTGCAGAATTGAAAGATACTTCTCCAAGGGATTTAAAGGGGAGATTTCACACAAAGATTTCCATGGTGCATTCGAACAATTTTTCAATTTTACAAAAGTTCAGTTTGGTTCAATTAGGGAGCTTTTTGGATGAAGGATTTTTGGGAGTTTGAGTTCTTTGAGGCTCGAAACTAGATTTCATTGCGGCCATTGTATACATTAAAATCAGTCATATTCTTGCATATTGGATGCCATATTCTAAGGTTGGGAGTAGTTATTGTATTTTCTTGTAACAACAGTTAGAAAACATGTTTTAAAGCATTGTAATGAGAAAATCTCTATGGGTATTGTTTAGAATAATTGAAAAAGTTATTTAAAAGTTTTATATGCATATGGGTATTTCCAATTTTTGTAATTTTGTAATATTTTCAATTTTAACATTATTGTTCAAAAAGCCAAAACCCCAAAAAGTAGAAAATAGGAAAAAGAAAAAAAAATTAAAAAATAGAATAGGGGTGCATATTACAATGGAATCTGAGTAGGAAATCTTGTCATCTTGTGTTTGCATGTAAGAGAATAGTGCTTGCATGTGCAATTTACAAATACCCAATCATTTGCATGTCAGTTTTTTAGGCAGTTTTCGAAAGTGGGTAACTCTTGCATGTTAGTTTGAAGTTGTTTGGAGTAGTGGGTTCACATTGCATGTTAGTTTCTAGAAATTGTGAGAAAGTTCTATGAGAGTTAGTGATAGGGAAAGGAGATACCAAGAAAGATTAAGGAAAAGGGAAGCTGAACAATGGGAGTAGTGGCCTTTTGATGCATCAAATCAATAACCAGAGGTACAATACATTCCAATACAAGTAGATAACACAATGGGTGATAGAAATCTCGAAAAACACAGACCAACGAGATCTAAGTGAAGAACATTTTTTGAACTTGTTAGAGACCTTCACTAGAGGACAGGAAGTTGTAGTGCAAAGAGTTCAAGAACAAAATCAGCGAACGAACCTTTTGATGCAAATGATGGTCGTGCAGATGGGGATTAATGTTGGTGGTAATAATGCAAATAATGCCAATCATGCAAATAATGTAGGCAATAATAGATAGGGAGAGAATTCAGTGCATGCTGGGAATGGAAATCAGCCAACCAAATGATAGCCTCTAGGCCTCTCATGCCTAACTTACCACCCAGGATTCAACCACAGGTTGTCATTGAGCTCCAAATTATAAAATTGCAAGACCAATTCAGGCATGATTGAGAGAGTGGAGATCTTTAATTTCAAGTTGCTATATCATTGAGGGAATGTATTGATGTTAGGATGAAACATAGACCTTGCACAGGAAATAGGGCACAAAACTATGGCTTATAAAAGGTGGGAAAACTAACACTCTCATACTATGATGATTCAGGGAAGACCACAACTCATTCATGGGTACAAAAGGTAGATGCATATATTCAGCTTAATCTGATGCCTAAAAAAGAAGCTATTAAGTATGTTGTGATGCATCACATGATGGTCACCATGGGACATGATAGGATTACTTCCTATGCAGATTTTACAAAGAGATTGATTGAGAGGTTTGATAAGAAGGATCCAAAATTGCATTTTAAGGAGTTGGCACAATTGAAACAGTGGGGACCGGTTAATGCTTACATTGCTGACTTTCAGAGACTTGCAGTTTTGGTTATGAACATCTCTAAGAGGAGACTTATGGTCCTCTTTATGGATGGGTTGTTAGACCCATTGAGAGGGTGGATTAAGGCTCTCAATCCATTTATCTTATAAGACACCCTTAAGAAAGCAAGAGATATGGATTCTTTCACATCACACAATAAATTTTAGTCCAAGGGGTTTACTCATAAGAAGGATAAGGATAAGAATTTTTTTCAAAAAGATTCCAAACAACCCCAAAAGAGTCCCTCTGGGTTTGATAAAGATCAATTGAATGGACTTAGGAGGAAGAAATTGTGTTTTCACTACAAGGAGCCTTGGAATCCTACGAACAAGTGTGTAGCTCAAGGAAAGGAAAAATAATAAGTGTTTTTAACCAATGAGTCTGTAAATTCGGACCAACATATAGATTTAAGTGATTTAGATGGTGATGATTCGTTTGAGGCTTAAAAGAGGGAGGAGTCAAACATAACCCCCATAGCACAACATTCTAGCATTTAGAAAGAGGGATCCTTTCGGATGTAGGGTGCCCTCAATAGCCAAAGGATCATCACTTTGCTTGACATAGGAGCCACCCACACTTTCATAGATAGGGGACTAGTGGCTAGGAGAGGTTAAGAGCTGGGGAGTTTGAGGGGTTTCAAGTTAGGATTGCAAATGGCACCACCACCATCTACAAGATAAGGATTTATAATCTTCCCACACAACAAGGTGATTATGAATTCCAAGAAGATTTTATGTGATTGATATGGGAGAGATGGTTGGGATTCTAGGCATGTAGTGTCAGGCTATTGGAGAGTTCTATCTCAGCCTTTGCACCATGGAGATGAAGTTTGAGATTGGCAAAAGGAAGCATGTTCTTAGAGGGATGTGAGATGATGGTCTACATCTAGTGTCTCTTAAGAGGATGGAGAGACTTCCTAAACATGATTAGGTAGAGTTGGTAGTGGCGTGTGTGGTTATGCCTATGGTGACACAGGAGGAGAAAATATTTTATCCCCCAGAGATACATGATTTGCTCACTATGAGGAGCAAAGTTTTTAGCAACATACCTCTAGATAAACCCCAAAACATAGGCATAGCGGATGTGATTGAGTTAGAGGGGGCTAAGGTAGTTATTACAATTCATTACAAGCCTCAAAGAGGCACAAGGATGAGACCAAAAAAGAAATTAAGGAATTGTTAGAGATGGGCCACATTAGACCCAGTAAGAGCCCTTTTGCATCTTCAATTGTTATAGTCAAGAAAAAGGATGGGACGATGTGGATGTGCACTAATTACATGGCATTAAATAAGAGAACTATAAAAAACAAACACCCTCTACCCAAGATTGATGAGTTGCATGGTGCAATCTATTTCTCTAAAATAGACTTGAGATTAGGGTACCACCAGATACGGGTTAGGGATGAGGACATTGAGAAAACAATATTCAGATGCCACTTTGGGCACTTTGATTTTTTGGTTATGCCCTTTGGGTTAACCAACACCCCTTCCACTTTCCAGTCCAACATGAATAGGGTCTTCTAGAAATAGAATATGAAGTTTGTATTGATCTTCTTTGATGATATCCTTATATACAACAAAATATGGGAGGAACGCTTGCGACACTTAGATGAGGCTTTGGGTATACTTAGGCAGAGTCATTGTTCGCCAAAGAATCAAAGTGTAAATTCAAAATGACAAAGTTGCTATATTTGGGGCACATAATCATCTCAAAGAGAGTCAGTGTTGACCCAAAAAAGATTAAGGCAATCATGGATTGGCCACCCCCTATAAATCTCACACAACTCAAAGGCTTCTTTGGTCTTTGCAATTTCTACATGAGATTTGTCAAGGGTTTTTCACAAAAGGCTGCTCCACTCATTGACCTCACTAAGAAGGGAGTGTTTCAATGGTCTGAGGTGTCACAGAGATGCTTTGATCACTTCAAGCAAGTGATGTGTTCTTGCCCAGTATTAGCTATACCAAATTTATCTTAACCATTCAAGTTGGAGTGTGATGCATATAACAGTTGTGCTAATGTAGGACAAGCCTTCTAAAACACTTGAGAGTCAGAAGTTGAGCAACATAGAAAAAAGCTTCTCCATATACGATCAAGAAACGTTAGCCATCATGCATGCATTGACCAAATTCAAACAATATCTTCTGGGAGAGAAGTTCACTATTAAAAACGACCATAACAGCCTCAAATACTTTCTCAACCAACGAGATCTTAATGATAGACAACGAAAGTGGGTGAGTTACAAACTATTACTTCAAAATTGTATATGTTGAAGGAAAGAAAAACATAGTAGAAGATGCACTTTACAGGAGACCTCATTTGTGCACTCTAGTAGAGATTATAGCTGGTTGGAGGGAGGAGATTTCAGCCGAAAATGTGGAGGACTCTTGCGCATCAAGTGTTATTGAAGGCACTATTCATGATGATAGGTATTCAATGGTAATGACGAACATTGACAACTTAAGATGAAGGTGTTGAGGAATTTTCATGACACGGATATGGTTGGTCACCCCGGATACTTTAAAACATATAGGCAAATCCAGGAGAGGTTCACATGGAAAGGACTCAAGAATGAAGTCCTTAAATATGTTTGAGAATGTCCCACATGCCAGTGGAACAAGTATGAGCTCACATTTCCAACTGGGTTATTGCAACCCCTACCTATTCCCAACCAGATGTGGGAAAGCATATCTATGGACTTCATCACTAGGCTACCCAAGGTGCAGGGTAAGGACAAGTATTTATGTGGTGGTTGATCGATTGACAAAATTTTCATGTTTCTTTCCAATTTACACAATACATACAACAATACAGGTGGTTGATCTGTTCTTTAGGGAGGTTTTCAAATTGCATGGTTTACTTAGGAATATAGTCAATGACAAGGATAACAAATTCCTAAGTTTGTTTTGGCAAAAGATCTTCAACTTGAGTGGGACTGAGCTCACTCCTAGTACCTCATATCACCCTCAGACTGATGGACAAATAGGGATAACAAATAAATGGGTGGAGGGGCAATTTGTAGAATTACATTGTAGGGAAGAAAAAGGCATGGGTCAAGTGGTTGTATCTCAACAAGCATTATTACAATATGACTTAACACATGTTATTGAGATGTCACCATTTATGGTACTTTGTGGATATGAGGCTTCAAGCTTCCTCGATCTATTATTTGGTGATAATAGAGTTCCCAAGGCTAAAGATTTACTTCAAGATAGTTAGGATATCATGAGATCTTTGAGGGAAAATCCACGACAAGCACAAAATCAACAAAAATTATATGTTGATCAACCCCAAGTGGAGAGAACTTTTGAGCTGGATGATATGGTCTACTTGAGACTGCAACCCTATAGATAGTCCACTCTCAAAAAAAGAGGGGCAGAGCCACGATATTATGGTCCTTTCATGATTATTGAGAGAGTGGGGGAGGTGTCTTATGAGATTGAAATATCGACAGATTGCAAGGTTCACAATGTGTTTCATGTATTACGCCTCAAGAAGGAGTTGCGGCATAATGTGGTTTTGTATTTCGAGTTGCCACCATTGGATGAGGAGGGTGTTGGTGTTTTTTTTATGCATGCCCAACTCAAAATAAAATACCGAGATATCCTATTCTCTCTTGATCAAAATATTCTATGTGCTAAATAGATGCACTATGTGATCACAAAGACGACTCCAAGGTTCCCAAATTCATATGGATAGTCTCAGTTGGATCATTGTGATGTGTTGGTAATCTCAAGGGGGACTTAACACAAAAGTTCAAATCAATCAATCTAAACATTCTATTGATTCCTAACTTTCTTTTTTCTTGAACAATTTTTCAATAAGTTCTATTTAATGCTACTTCTACCAAGACTTTTAAAAAAGGCCAAAAGGATGAGGGTTTAGGAAGATAATTCTAATCCTAAGCTAATCCTATGAACTTAGGAGACAAAAATTTCAAACATGGAATTAAAACCAATTCTTGCTTCGCCGAATTCAACAACTAAACAAGAACGGTGTTATCTTCTAAAGGATTCAAAACATTTTCATATCACTCATATTCACCAACATTTTGAATAATGAATATGCAATAGAAGTTAAGTTTTCGTTTATTAGGTGCAGGATAACTTTGAAAAATACTTGAAAATCATCCAATTATAAATAGTATGAACACATTATTCCACATTAAACAACTTAATCAAATCCTTTCCTCAATCTAACCACTTAAAAATGAAATTTATTCTAATGATCCAGCCAAGAAACCATGCTAGCTTGCAATAGGAGACAAAGGTTCACCAACAATTGAACACTAAATTATGTCTTAGTACTTAAGAAGTATCACTACAATAATTTCTTTGAAATCTCTCATATCAGTTACAAATGAAATGAGGAGGGTTTATATAGGCATCCTTATTACAAAGCAACGACCTAGAATGATTTAAGATCAATGGCCAAGATTAAACAACAAACTCTAATTAGGGCAAGCTAACATAGTTATCCAAAATGAACCAATGAAAAATAAACAACTAATAAATCTAACTTTCTTCTAGAAGTGGGCATCCCTTATCCATTTCCTTGGCAGCAAATTCGATGAACCTGGTCACTATGGGGTCAACCTCTTCCATTGGGGCACTTGACAAAATGTCAATTTTGTATTCCATCAGGTCCATCTCATCTTTACATGTGGCATAAAGTGGTCAACCATTCAACTTCCATTTTTTGAAAACCATCATCGATGGACATGAATGAGGATGCCTTGCTGAAATATTGTTTCTAGATTGAATTTGTGGAAATGAGGAAGTTGTTCGAAACTTTGGCCTTTAGGTTCTCCACATCCAAGTCTTTGTCACGAAATATTTCCAGCTCAAGCACATCGAAAACTATGTTAAAGACCTTGTCTTCAGTAACTTTAGCTACCAATGCATGATACCATGTGTTGAAATCATATGATGTTTCAACATCAATTACATTTCCATTGACTAAGTCATGCTCAGGAATTCCTTTTAGCACCTTCAAACATGGAATTGTCTTTTCTTAGACAATTTGGAAATCTTACCAAAATTCGGCTATGCTCTAGATTCTATATATGAAAGAGGAGATCCGACCATAGACTTGTGCCAATTCTTCCACAAATTTGATGGCCTTCTCTGCAACTTCTGTAATCCATTCCTTGGCCTCTTGGGCAATCATCTTCATTCCTTCAAAATTCTCAACTGACTCTTGTGGAAGATCCAAAGACGAAGCGATTACTACTTCTTCTCTTCTAAGAGTATTTACCAAATGTTGGATATAACCCTTCAATTTCTCATTCTCTTCCTTGATTTTGTTTTTCCTTTTCATCCTCTTTCCTTAGCCTTTCTTTGATGGCATTGATTGAATCATCTAGCTCCTAAAATTCTTGTTCATTTGTAGTAGGACCTATGTCCACAACCATTAGTTTATAATCTTCGAGACTAATGTCTTCTTTGGATTTGTCAAACTTTGGAACGACCACTTGTACTAAAGGGATCACATGTCATTCTTGCAAAGAACAAGAATCCATGCTTCCTGTCAAATCATAGGTGAAAACAATATATGTTTCCTTCAGCTTGTGAGTTTGTTGATCCACTTGTTGGAGCTCAAAACCGCAGGTTTTGTTAAACTCTTAAAATGGGCCAGATTCTATGATCAAGTTCAACAAACAATATTGGCCAACTAATGGATTGAACCTAGTATGGTTACTAACCCCTACACTTCAGGCTTTGCTAGTACCTAGGTAGGTTTACCTTAAATGGATTATAGCAGATTGATCAGTTTATACTATGTACAATTTTGGCCTCTAAAATAAACTACATAATATATACAAAATGAAAATGTTGAAAGAGATCAGTGCCTTATTATTATTGGGTGCAGAGTCAAATTGGTTCTTTATGATATCCCCTATGTTTCTTGATTAGACAATTTTTAACCTCACACCAAGTATGAGTCTGTTAACTGCTTTGTTCTTATACTTAATGATTTATATGTATCACACTGACCATTCTGCATTTATTTAATATTTCCAAAGAGCTAAACACAACAATCATCCAAAGATTGAGAACTCTTTGATCAATCTAAAACATCCTTGGTATAATAGACTAAAATGATAACCACAATGTATAGAAAATATCTAAGCAGTCTTCGATTACTGTAACCAAAACAATAAGCAAAACTGAATATCAAAGGAACTCAATAACATCTCTTGCACAATATAAAAGACAAGATTTTTATAGATTGTTGGTATTCATAAGTTTTTCTCATAATGATCATTAAAAGAAAACGATCTCCATTTATAGGGAATGACCACCTAGTTCAAAACATGATGTCTTTTGATGAAAGAACACCATGTAACTCTACATGGCCTAATTAGCCTTGCAAGTCTTCTAATCTTTTAATAAAAATAAGTTAACATCTCCTAAATGCTCAATGTAACTTTGTTCCTTGTAAGTTTCAAAATTCAAAACGAAGTGCCTCATGATGTATTCCTTCTTGTACAACTGGTTCATAATGATCTTCATGTTATCGAGCACGTGTACTTCATCATTGATATCTTCTAATACCTTGGGAAGTTCTTTTGCCAATATTTATTTCCATGGTTCGTGTGGAATATGTGAACCATCATCACCATGGAGGATAGCAGGGAGGCTCTATGTGTCTTCTTTGTCCAAACGATCGATATCTTGCACAAGTTCCTCTTGGTATTCCTAATGTTTGGCAAGCAACCTCTTAATTCCTTTTGAATCTTCAAAAGATGCAGGGTCCTTGAGCTTAAGTTCATCTACCTTTTCTTTTATTTTGTCTGCAAGCCTGATGTGTTCTTTGTGAGCTCTGAAAGTACCTACATATGTACTCCAATAATCATTAGAATAAAATATCATTTTATTGAACCTATGGGTGACCAACTTTGCCATCATATTGTATACAGTTTTATTTTCTTGTTGACTTTTCTCCTTAATCTTCTTTTCAAGCTTCTCTTCCTTGCATCTCCAATAGTTTGTATCTTGTAATGCCTATACAATTTGTTGCTCATGTTCAAATGAGAACTCCCCCTTTTTAGTAATTGATTTCATTCTTTCTTCATTTTGCAATCTTGTTTCTTCTGATTGTTCATGTTTCATTTTATAGACATCTCTTTCCCTAACCTATTGTTCCGTCTATGCCTTATTGAACTTCATAACATTCATATTTAAATCTGTAGAAACTAAAGGGTTTGTCTCTCCAATCCTTTGCACCATTATGTGGTCAAAGACTTTATCAATGTCTACAAGAGTGGGCATTTTATCCTTCGAATAGAGTGCCCATTGTAAAGGCCTTTTGATCAGGAGCATATCCTGTGAGAGAGTATATGTTGTCCACATCTTTGGGTAGAATCTTCATCTTTGTGTTCTGGTTCTTTACAAAACTATCAAATTTTGTCCTATGAAGGAGGAAAGAAACACATTCGAATTCATAAACCCTTATTTTGATATAAACCTTGAAAGCATACCAATCCCCCCAGTTATGATTTACAATCTATCTTTCATCATATTCCTTTGGTGTAAGGAATTTGTTGATCCCTAGGGTGAATGTGTGTTGACATGGGTGGCCTAAAAGTTTAAGCAGTAGTTCAACAAAGTGCTCTTCAAAATATAAATACTGAGCCCATGGACATCTGCTATCCCATATAGGTGTCCACATTTGTATTGGCTTCCTGATACCATGTCTGTCATACTCCATCACTCTTAAGTCATTTGTCCACAAGCTCATCATTTGACCAACATACAGTAGCATATGCAAAAGAAAGGAATAATGCTTAAAGTAAATCTCATTTGGATTGTTTTTTTATAACCCCCAAATTGTGATTAATTTTGTCTACTACATATGAGACATAATCGAAAGGGTGAGCATCCAATGTTTGAACATCCGCATCCAACACCATTGGCACAATATCCATGAGAGGCTTAGCCTCTACACCCAAAATTTGGCAAATTGAGTAATAGGTATTACTCTTCAAATAAATCATCAAATGGGGGTTTCTCACTGATATCAAATATCTGAAGCTCATCCTCATTTTTGGGTCTATGAACTAGCAACCTCTATCTCTTGTATACATCTTTCAATCTACTGTATGCATTGACCAGATTGACCGAGTCAATTGGCTTGTCATAAGTGAGGTCTAGGTCAAATACCCTAGAAACATAATCTCTAGTTATTGGTAGCAATGATTCCCCAGTAGCATCACATATGGTCTATGTTTGCGGGTTGTAATTATTAGCTATTGCTATCATCAGGTCTACACTTACGAAGACATTAGGGACCACCAATTTTCCCAAATTGTATATCCATGGATTGCATATCGGTTTTGGTTTATTCCTTCTTTTGAAATGATATTAGAATAATTCACATCCCCTTTGCGAAGTCCATACATATCCTAATTTCTCGAACTTATCTCCTAACCTCTCCATATCAGGTTTCAACTGGACTGCCCTTTTGGATTTACGACCAAATTCTGGGAATTGATCCATTAAATATTGGCTTAGATGCCATCCTTCTCTCTTATATTTTTTGGTTTTTACTTCTTCTTGGGTCTCTTCCTATGTTGCATTTTCCTTTTGTTTCCTAGCCCTAGCTTTTTTCGATGACCCTTCCATTATTTTCAAAAGAAGGAAAGCAATCAACTAAGCGCAATGCTTCACCAAATTAGATACTTACTTGAACTTCTATGAAAAATTTTGAATTCTTTCTTAATGTTTGACCCTTAATTATCCTCACCTTTGCCTTTGTAGCTTTCGAAGACACTTACAACAATCAATTACACACAAAGTTAACCTTTAAATCCAAATTGGGAAGTTCGTGTCATTCTAAAACACTCTCAGAATGGTCATTTATTACCCTAATTTGAAATTTTGTGTGGACATAATGTCTTCTTGGCACCACATTAGTCATTTTATGTCGGAAAGACCCAGCAACTCTTCTTATCAATAATCAGAATTATCCATTTCTTTGGTGTGAGATACCCTTTTGATTAGACCCCTTTCTTGTTCAGTATTCACTGACATACTGAATTCCAATACTTTGGTGAGACCTCAATATGCTTCCTCGACACTAACTCTTTCGATGTGACATTGTCCTTCGACAAGATTCCTTTCAGTCTTAAACAAATCTTCAGTGTCGTACCCACATTCATATCTTTGGTGAGACATAGGAGGTATCTCTTCGATGAATCATTTTTCAGTGGGACGTTGTCTTTAGGTGAGATATATTTTGTCCTTAGTAGACCTTCGATGTCACACCGATATTCATATTTTCAATGAGATAGAAGATGTGTATCCTCGATAAGTTGGTTTTTCAGCGTGATTGTTTTTCGACAAAGTATAATCCAAATCTTGTTGGCTTTTAGTGTTATGCCAGTATGGTTTTCTTTTTTGTTGCAACATATAAGGAGTCCTGGAAAAATATCACTAGGATCCTTAATAACAAAGGGATTTTTATTTTCTTTTTTATGGAAACATAATACTAAAACAATTCAAATATAGTTTAAATACAATTTTTTTCCTCCTCTTATTTTGTGATACTTAAGGGTTTTTTCATGGCTTCCACATGTTTGATTCAGATTATCTTAGGCTAGAAAACACATTGAATAATAATATTTTCACAAGGCAGATGTCGTCAAAGGGTAATGGCCATACTATAGTTAAGAATTTTGAGGACAGTAGAGGGCAAATAATATAATGATAGGACAGTAGTGGGAAAATAATATGATTTTCAGATAACAATGGGAAAACAATCAAGTTTCTTAGGATTAAGGCAAAAACTTATCTCATTTTGTGAGGTGCTAACACCACCCACCACTAAGATAATTTCATGACTAGCCTCATTAATGTATCCAAATACGAAAGCACGGATCTTGGTCAATCTATTGCGAGAAGAGGTTTATCCTTGTCTTCTTCATAGCATGGTTGGGTGAAAATTTCATCATCCTCAAGATGATCTGGTATTTGAAAAATCAATTGTTCTTAACATGCTTACTAGAATCTTGGAGTACATTCTCTTTCTTCATATTCATCAGTTGCATTGGCCCAAAATGTTGGCATTATGTGAACCGGCATGAAGACATAATGATATTGTATGTTGTCATTGATGTCAATATGGGACATAGTGTGAACCGGCACATGTGATAAGTGAAGAGAGAGGAACCGGCATATGTGTGAACCGGTTTATATGCCAAAGTGAAGCGACATATTTGTTCAAGGTGAACCGGCATGAAGTTATGGGAACCGACACACGAAAGCACTGTATGACTACCAATTGGTAGGCAGCTTCCACTTCGAGGTTTCTGGTTGGAGTACCTCAAGTCTGTGTGACTCAATCGGTGATCTTTCTGTGATGAGTTAGCAGTATGATGGAGGACAGATCGTGTTGCCACGCAAGCTCTGTGTGCGTGAAGGATCTGACATGAAGATGACTATTCCTATCTACCTCGAGAATGTGTGAAGTCTGTTAAACAGTGATAATGCATGATGGGTTATCAACCACCATGAAAATGATGGTTAATGGATGATGGAGAATGTCTTGAGATCGATTCAAGATTGTTGCATTTAATGAAGCATGATTCAACGGTCAGGATCAAACCGTTTGAATTGCTCAACCTAACAGGTTTAGGGTTTAGGGTTTTTGCTACCAACCTGTATGTCTCCTATAAGGTTGATGTTGGGTTTCTTTCTGAGGTTGTTGGCAAAAGTTGTGAGTGTGTATCCAAGGAAAGTGATACGTGATTCTTGCCAGACCAAAGGAGAGAAGAGATACCTACAAAGTGAATGTGCAGAAGGAAAAGAGGAGCCTAAACGGATCTGCATTAGCATTAAGTGTTGTTAACAGATCATTGTAATACCTGTTGATCTCTAACCACTTCAATAGTTGTAAAATCCCCTAACAGGGTAGCCTTAACTGGCTTGATTCAAAATCCCTTAAATCGGGTGGTCTTAACCGGCTTGTTTCAAATCCCTTAACCGGGTAACTCGAGGCTAATGAGTTCTGAGAAGCTAGAGAAGCTTAGGAGATCCTTTCAGCTATTGAGTTCTTGAAATCCTATAACAAGGTGACCCTACCGGGTTTAACCCTTAACCGGGTATCCCTTAACCGGGTGATCCTTAATAGGATCGATTCTTACCAAAACCTATTGTAATGTCCTTAACCGGACAAGGCTCCTAACAGAGCGGACTTCTAAAGAGTTCAAAAACAGCTTGTGGGTATTCATCCCCACCGTGGTTTTTCCCAGTTGGGTTTCCACGTGAAAATTATGTGTGTCAAGTGAAATGCTTCTGTCTTGTGATGCTTTGTTTTATCTATTAAGCACATGAAGATTCTATGTTTTATGCCTGTCTATAAAACATATTGAACTCATTGTTGTGAAGATCTGATGGTCAAGTTTATTGGTTTATGCATGAGAATATAATGATACTGTAGTATTGAGTTAAGAGGAAAGCTTATTGAGTGACTAGTTCATGACTGATTGAGCTATACTGGATGTTACCAGTTGCACTCTATTTTACCGGTATCCGTGTTTATCAGTCATTTGGGGTATTTGCTATCAAACCGGTTTTTGACTGTATTTGTGTTTGTACTGATTCACCCCCCCCCCCTCTCAGTACTGGTTTGGTACTAGTGGTTCATCATTGAGTTATCAATTGGTATCAGAGCACTCCAGGTCCTCTGTGTTGTAAGCTTAACCACTTGAGGAAAAGATCCTAGTCTAATGATGAAGAGGGAAGGTCCAAGGTTTAACAAGGAAAATTTTGGTATATGGAAAGACAGGATGAAGATATTCATCAAAAGCATGGGTGTTCAACACTGGAGTTATGTTGAAAATGTATATGTTGTTCCTACCGGTACTCTCACCGATGACAAAAAGAGAGAGATACAAGAAAATGGGCAAGTCATGGAAGCTCTCATCAGTAGTTTATCTGACACTGAGTTTATTGATGTTCAGGACAAGGCAAATCCCAAAGAGGTATGGGATGCTCTTGAAAATATCTATGGTGGTGATGAGCATGTAAAACAGGCTAAGGAAGAGAGCTTGAGGGGAAAGTTTGAAGACATGCGGATTGTTGAAGGAGAGACCATTCAGCAGTATGGAATAAGAATCAAAACAGTTGTTGGAGAAATAAAGAGTGCAGGTGGCAAAATAGAAGATTCCACTGTGGTAAGTAAAGTCCTGAGATCCCAATTGCCGGTCTATGCAATAAGGGTTGCTGCTATTCAGGAGCTAAGATCAATAGACAAGTCTAAGGCGTCCTTGGACTCCATCATAGCCAAGTTGACAGCCAATGAGCTGAATAGTTTTGATGGTAGTGTTCAAAAGACAGAATCAACTTTTAAAGCTTTTGCTATACCATCCAGAAAAGGAAAAGAGGCTAGCACTAGTGGGGAACTTAATCAGAACAGAGAAATGAAGGATGAAGAGTTTCTAATGGAATTTGAAGCTCTTCTTGCCAGGAGATTTCCAAAAGGGACCGGTAAATACAAAGGTAAGCTTCCTTTGAAATGTTTCTCCTGTAACCGGATGGGACATATTGCTATGAACTGTCCTAATAGTGACAACAAGGATAAACCGGAAAGGTTCAAGAAATTCAAAGGAGGAAACCGGAGAAATTGTTTTGTGGCAGTTGATGAAGGTGTCACAGATGAGGAATCAGAAGATGAAGAGAATGAAGACATTGTGTTTGTTGCTGTAAAGGAAGATATGGCAGACAAGAAGGCTCGTCTCCCGATTTGATGATTTCAATGAGTGGATCATTGACAATGGCTATTCTCACCATATGACTGGTGACCAGAGCAAGTTTTTATCCTTAGAGGAGTATGATGGTGGTGTGGTTCGCTTTGGCAATGATGCACCATGCATGGTCAAAGGCAAAGGATCCATCTCTTTGAATGGAAAGAGTAGTGCTGACAATGTGTACTAGGTTGATGGTCTCAGACACAACCTTCTAAGTGTTGCCCAGCTAAATGACAGTGGTCTCACTCTGCAATTCAAGAATGGAGTTTGCAGAATCAAAGGTAAAGATGGTAAATTGGTAGCCACCAGCATGCAGACTAAAGGTAACCTATTTCATCTGAATGCAAATATAAGTACATGTCTTATGGCTAAGCTTGATGATAGCTGGATATGGCATAGGAGATTCTGCCATGTGAACTTTGATAACATTGTGAAGGCTAGTAAGATCAAGGCAGTTAGAGGGTTGCCGGTGCTGAGCAAACCGGATAATACCTTGTGTAGAGAATGTCAATTGGGGAAAATGTCTTCCTCAACCTTTAAAGGTTAAATCTTTCACTGCTGACAACTTGTTTGATCTTGTGCATACTGATTTATGTGGTCCTATGAAAACAAGAAGTGTGCAAGGTGATAGGTACTTCATGATTCTCACTGATGACTACTCAAGAATGATGTGGGTCACATTCTTGAAAGACAAGTCTGAAGCTTTTGGAAAATTCAAAGCTTTCAGAGCATTAGTGGAGAAGGAAAGCGGTAAAGGATCAAATGTCTTAGAACTGATCAAGGAGGGGAATTCACTTCCAAGTGAATTCAACAAGTATTGCGAAGAATTTGGCATCAAGAGACAGTTGTCTGCCCCTCAGACTCCACAAGAGAATGGCCTAGCAAAGAGGAATAACCAGACTGTGGTTGAAGCAGTTAGAACCATGTTGATCCAAGGAAAGGTTGCTCACACCTTTTGGAGAGAAGCGGTGAGCACTGCAGTCTACACTATGAACTGGGTACTCATCAAAAAGGGTAAGGACAAAAATCCTTATGAGTATTGGACCGGTAAGACACCTGTGGTTAACTACTTTAAGGTATTTGGTAGCAAATGTTACATCAAGAGGAGTGAACACCAAGGTAAATTTGAAGCTAAATGTGATGAGGGAATATTTCTAGGATATTCCACCAAGAGTAAAGCTTTCAAGTGCTACAACAATAGGACTCAAAGAATTATAGAAAGCATCAATGTAAGAGTTGATGAATCTTCTGAGAAGACTGAGGAAACCGGTAGCGAGCAAGCTGTAAATGAACCGGTTGCAACCTTCTAGGAACCGATTGTCAATCAACCGAGTACCAGTAACAGTGTTCCTGAACCGGTGAATGCTGATACTGATGAAGATGAGGATGAAGAAGAAAAGCAAGAAGAACCAGTTAGGACCATTCCTCGGTATGTCAAGTTGAATCATGATCCCAAGCAGATCATAGGTGATAAGGATACAGGAATCCTTACCAGAAGAAAGATCAGAGAAAACTCATGTATGATCTCTGAATTTGAGCCTAAATCATTCAAAGAGGCTCATAAAGATGAAGACTGGATCAAGGCAATGGAAGAAGAACTTGACCAGATAGAGAAAAATGGTACATGGTCCTTGGTACCCAGACCAAAACATAAAAATGTCATTGGCACCAAATGGGTGTTCATAAATAAGTTGAATGAGGATGGTACAATGATTAGGAATAAAGCCAGACTGGTATGCAAAGGATATACTCAAGAAGAAGGTGAAGACTATGGGGAAACCTTTGCTCCTGTAGCCAGATTGGAAGGAGTTTGTATGCTTCTTGCATATGCAGCTTTTAAGAGATTCAAGGTATATCAAATGGATGTAAAATCTGCATTCCTAAATGGTGTACTTGAAGAGGAGGTGTATATTGAGCAACCAGATGGGTTTACCCTATCTGAAGATAGTGACATAGTATGTAGGCTACATAAAGCATTATATGGTCTGAAGCAAGCACCTAGGGCATGGTATGAGCGCCTACATTCCCATCTTGTGAAGATTGGATTTGAGAGAACAAGTGAAGATAGCAATATCTACTTGAAGTCTGAAGAAGATTAGATTCTGATCTGTGAAGTTTTTGTTGATGACATCATCTTTGGTGGAGATGACAAGATGAGTCATGAGTTTGTTGATGAGATGAAGAAAGAGTTTGAAATGTCACTCATAGGGGACATTAAGTTCTTCATTGAACTGCAGATCCAGTAGATGAAAGATGGAATCTTCATCACTCAGTCCAAATATGTCAAAGAGGTGTTGAAGACTTTTGGCATGGAAGATAGCAAACCGGTTGGTACACCGATGGTGACCGGTTGCAAATTGACAAAGGAGGATGATTCTGCACTGGTTGATGAGAAGGAATACCTATCAATGATTGGCAAGTTGCATTATGTAGTGCATAACAGATCGGATATTGCACATGCAGTTGGCATCACTACAAGGTTCCAGAAGAGTCCAAGAGAATCTCACTTGAGTGCAGTCAAGCGGATTCTTAGGTATCTAAAGGGAACAATTGACTATGGATTGTGGTACCCATACAACAATAATTTCAATCTGAAAGTATTCACAGATGCTGATTGGGCCGGTAATGTGGATGACTGGAAGAGCACAACCGGTGGTGCATTCTTTCTTGGTGGTAGACTAGTCTCATGGATGAGTAAAAAGCAGAGTTGCATCTCCCAGTCTACAGTGGAAGCGGAGTATGTTGCAGCTTTCATGAACTGCACTCAGAAAATCTGGATGAAGCATGTACTGAAAGGCTTCAAGATCTCTGTATCTGAACCGGTAAGTATATTCTATGATAACACAAGTGCTATCAATATATCAAAGAATTTGGTTTTACATTCTAGAACCAAGCATTTTGAGCTTAAGTATCATTTCTTGAGGGAAAAGGTTCAGAATAAAGAGATTGCACTAGAGCATGTGTCCAGTAAGGAGCAGTTAGCAGACATATTCACCAAGCCTCTCCCAAAGACAACATTTGTGCATTTGAGAGGTGAATTAGGGGTATTGCCCCTTCAGGAGGTGAACTAAAAGTGATTGTTCCACATCAGTAAGGTACTGGAAAGACAAAGTTTTGGTTGATTGGTGTGTTGAAGGATGCTACTCCTCAGGGGGAGCAGCATGATGAAACAGTGATGACTGTACCTCCACTTTGGCATTGTTGTCAAAGGGGAAGAAGGAGTGAAGCGAAAAGATATCTGCAGCAAATGGGGAGAAGATGTGAAGCAAAGAAGATATCTTTTGTATATTGCCATCAATGCCAAAGGGGGAGACTATTGGCATTATGTGAACCGGCATGAAGACATAATGATATTGTATGTTGTCATTGATGTCAATATGGGACATAGTGTGAATCGGCACATGTGATAAGTGAAGAGAGAGGAACTGGCATATGTGTGAACCGATTTATATGCCAAAGTGAAGCGGCATATTTGTTCAAGGTGAACCGGCATGAAGTTATGGGAACCGGCACATGGAAGCATTGTATGACTACCGGTTGGTAGGCAGCTTCCACTTCGGGGTTTCTGGTTGGAGTACCTCAAGTCTGTGTGACTCAATCGGTGATCTTTCTGTGATGAGTTAGCAGTATGATGGAGGACAGATCATGTTGCCACGCAAGCTCTGTGTGCGTGAAGGATCTTACATGAAGATGACTATTCCTATCTACCTCGAGAATGTGTGAAGTCTGTTAAACAGTGATAACGCATGATGGGTTATCAACCACCATGAAAACGGTGGTTAATGGACGATGGAGAATGTCTTGAGATCGATTCAAGATTGTTGCATTTAATGAAGCATGATTCAACGATCAGGATCGAACCGTTTGAATTGCTCAACCTAACAGGTTTAGGGTTTAGGGTTTTTGCTACCGACCTGTATGTCTCCTATAAGGTCGATGTTGGGTTTCTTTCTGAGGTTGTTGGCAAAAGTTGTGTGTGTATCCAAGGAAAGTGATACGTGATTCTTGCCAGACCAAAGGAGAGAAGAGATACCTGCAAAGTGAATGTGCAGAAGGAAAAGAGGAGCCTAAACGGATCTGCATTAGCATTAAGTGTTGTTAACAGATCATTGTAATACTTATTGATCTCTAACCACTTCAACAGTTGTAAAATCCCCTAACAGGGTAGCCTTAACTGGCTTGATTCAAAATCCCTTAAATCGGGTGGTCTTAACCGGCTTGTTTCAAATCCCTTAACCGGGTAACACGAGGCTAATGAGTTCTGAGAAGCTAGAGAAGCTTAAGAGATCCTTCAGCTATTGAGTTCTTGAAATCCTATAACAAGGTGACCCTACCGGGTTTAACCCTTAACCGGGTATCCCTTAACCGGGTGATCCTTAACAGGATCGATTCTTACCAGAACCTATTGTAATGTCCTTAACCGGACAAGGCTCCTAACAGAGTGGACTTCTAAAGAGTTCAAAAACAGCTTGTGGGTATTCATCCCCACCGTGGTTTTTCCCAGTTGGGTTTCCACGTGAAAATTATGTGTGTCATGTGAAATGCTTCTGTCTTGTGATGCTTTGTTTTATCTGTTAAGTACATGAAGGTTCTATGTTTTATGCCTGTCTATAAAACATATTGAACTCATTGTTGTGAAGATCTGATGATCAAGTTTACTGGTTTATGCATGAGAATATAATGATACTGTAGTATTGAGTTAAGAGGAAAGCTTATTGAGTGACCGGTTCATGACTGATTGAGCTATACTGGATGTTACCGGTTGCACTTTGTTTTACCGGTATCCCTATTTATCAGTCATTTGGGGTATTTGCTGTCAAACTGGTTTTTGATTGTATTTGTGTTTGTACTGATTCGCCCCCCTTTCTCAGTACTGGTTTGGTACTAGTGGTTCATCATTGAGTTATCACAAAAATCCTCAAGATCAACTATGTGCTTATACATTCTTCGATTTACCATCCCAATATGATGATGGGAATCAAAGTTAGATCCTGATCGATAGAATGAGAAAGGATACCATTGTATTTCCACATCTACTTTATCCATTGCATGTGTTGATGGACATGATTCTAACATTTTCCAATTGAAATGAGGAAAAGAAACTCCAACCTTCTTCTTGCCTCTTTGGATTTTCTCATATGTTTCTAGTTGTCTGATGACCTCTAGTAGTACCATTTTATTTGTTTGATAACTTGGAAGTTTGTATGGACATCTTGCAAATCCTTGAACTCTCAAGTATGTGCACCTAGGGAATTGAATGTTCCAAGATCCAAGCCTACTTATCAAATCTTTTGCCCCGTGTCAATATTTTATGGGTGCCTCCTTGAAATGTCTTGGTGATGTACAATAGGAATGCATCATTGACTCTTTTGAAATGAGATTTTTCCTACACTTGCAATTGCGGATAGCAATCATATGCTTTGAACTAACCATCCATGTTTCCTACAATGCCTTTGCACATCAATCCCTTATATCTCTAACATCTCCCCAATATTTAAATGATGTAAGAACTCATGTAAAAAGACTCTGTGTGTTCCAAGTTTCTCAACTACTCATCAATGTTATCACGTATTATCCTTGCCCAATTTATCATCTTGATGTTGGAAGTGACTTTGTCGATGAAGTAATAAATCCAAGGCTCAAATGAGGAGGCCTGAGGACATCCTGTGACTCTATTTAACAATAGGATGAGGTCTCCATACTCTATGAAATTTGTCTGGAAAAGTTTCTTAGGCACTTTGGAATAATGAGGTCTTTGTTTAAGCAACCATTTCTTATTAATTGCTTTAGTACAAGAGATAGCTTCCACCTCAAAAAGTTTTAAGGTTTCCTCCTTGGTCTTGTGTATGGTAGAATGATAATCTGGAATGCCAAATGTTTCCTTGATGACCATCTCTCCAAGGTAGGCCAACACTTTGTCATCAGGTGCCATAATTTGTCTCTCCTGAGTGTTGTAATGTTTGGCACATTCTAATATTAACTCATAGCACTACATAGTTAGAGGAAATCTAGTTGCTTGAACAATTCCATTTCTTATCATCTTGTGTGCTAATGGTGAAGGAACACAATCATTGAGCCCATACATTCTCTTCTTTAAGTCCTTGAGGGCTACATGACCAAGGCCAATATCTCCAAACTTCTTCCACTTTGTCACAATCTTGGATTCCTATTGTGGTCCTTTGTTTTTTAACTTCATTTGTGCTTTCCTAGAAATCCCTCCATGAGCTGACATCTATAACTTGAAAAATATTGACGAAATTCCTTTATTGCTTTGAGGAATTGCTTTCCACTTCATCTTCAAATGTAGGAATTTCTTTGAATTCCTCTAAAGATTGTCTTGCACTTGCAACTTTCTTCAAAACTCGCCTTGAAACCTGGAAGAAATTCTTTCTTGAGCTCCAATTTTCAACTTTGAGAACCAGCTTGTGAATGAATGAATTGCCAAATCTTGTGTTTATAGAGAATTTGATCCTTTCTTTGCTTTAGTTTTTTTGTTTTCTCTTTTGCTTTAATGTTTTATTAGAAACGAATCTAGTCTTGTTTTTGAACATTAAAGCGAACCTTCCTTTTTATCTTTTTTGATTTATGTCCTCAATGGCAATCACTTTGTGCTTTATTCTAGAAGTTTCTTCCTATGGAAAACTTGCTTCTTGTTTTAATCTTTTTTGCTTTTATTCCTCAACACTTAGGCAAATGGCAATCACTTTTTGCTTTATTCTAGAAGCTTCTTCCTATGGAAAACTTGCTTCTTGGTTTAATCTCTTTTGCTTTTATTCCTCAACACTTAGCCAAAATTCTTGAATTTTCTCTCTCAACACTTAGGCAAATTTCTCCTTAGTTTGTGGATTCCAAAACTCTTTCACTTCCAAGACTTAGGGGAATTTCTTTATGATTTTTTCTTTTTTCTTTAATCCACCTATGCCTCTCATTTCACACTTACGCAATTTCATCTTGATTTTCACACTTGCATTAATCTTAGCCAAACTTTCTCCTTTATCCAACAAGAGCAGACCATGACATGACTTCAACAAAAGTTCACTCATGCCTTAGTGGACTTTACTCTCGGTTTGGAATTCTTCCCATCTTCCTTGGGTGAACTTCATGTTTGGATAAGGAAAATCCTCAAATATGGGGCAAACTGCATATGGCATTGTGGATAATCCCAATCTCCCTAGGTGGACTTTGCACTTGATTGGAAATTCTTTCCATGTCGCCATACTTAGCCAAGTTTCTTACCTTCTCCTTGGGAAGGCTTGGTACTTATGGAAAATCCTCATTGGAAGGGGCAGACTAGGTCATGAGACAAGGAATTCTTCCATAAGGCTTGGGTGGACTTGCTATAGAAATAAGGATTTTTTAAGTTGAGATAACCGGTAAATCCCTCAAAGAGAATCACCATCTTATGCAACAAGAGTAACACAACGAAAGTAGCAAGAAAACATAACAAGATTACATAAAGAAACCATATTATTGCTTTAGAATTTCCGGCTATCTCCATATAATCATCAAAGAACATCCGGTAGTTAACCAGTTACATGCAGGCTATCAGCCAGATACAATCCAACCAGGACTCTAATAATCAATCGGATCACAAAATGCGAATCTCAATCCTTATTCTCGATTCTACTTCCTCTACCCCTACAAATGATTACATAACATCATATTTATACCCACCAGAACATATCCGGGTCGACCTCATAAGATTACATTTACCAATGCAAGAAAATGAAACATGTAACTAGGTCAACCCTAAGAATTAAAGAAATCTTTCCAAAAAATAACAACCACGAAGTGCGGTTCAACACGAAGGTCAGCCACATGCCAAAAAACATCGAACAAGAGCCAAAATAGATCCACACGCCAAGAATCACACTGATAATGAAGGAAAACCAACCGGTAAGCACAAAAATTGTCTCGGAACCTAGAAACAGTCAACCCAAATGAACTAAGAGCACAAATGAATTGAAAATCTGGAATTAAGCACACGAACCAGCCTGGAAACCAAAAATAAGATCTGCCACGAAAAACAAGCAACTATCGGTACCAACTGGTAAGAACACAGAAAACTGCATAAAGAACTACACAAAAACAAAATTGAAAGGAAATATTTTTGGTTGATGCAAGATTGCTCATTGATCGGGGATGCTCCTGCATCAGACAACCCAAGTAGAAAAAGATGTTCCATGAGAGGCAACTCATGAACATCTAAAAGGATTCGGAATAAAGACCCCATCCTCACTTCTGATCCAAACATCTTCCTTATTTATCAACCTCTTCTTTAGCTCCTTTGGTGCCTCAACCGACTTCTCTAACCCCTGACTCTCTTTCTTTCTCTTCCTTTGCTTCAGATCTGCACATTGTCTCTATTTACTGCTCTCTTTCTTTTGCAACTCTAATTTATTTCTGCCACAAGACTTCATCCGGTTTGTCACCATCAGCTCTCCATCATCTGGTTCCATCTGTCCATCAGGCTCATCTGTCAGATCCTTCTGCAAACCTTCTGGTATAACCTCTGCAACTGGTTCTATCAGATCTTTCTGCAAACCTTCTGATATAACCTCTGCAACCGGTTTCTCAAGACTGCAACTTTTCTCACGACTCAGATTCTTCACCTCCTTCTCTTTCTCCTTCAAAGAAATCAATGTGAACTTCTGCCCATCCTTCTCAATAGTGACTAGGTCTCTTCTACAGTCATAAATAGCTCCTCTATCAAACTGCCAAGGTTTTCCCAACAAGACATGACAAGCACTCATAGATACAACATCACACATAATCTCATCTCTGAAAGGCCCAATATTAAAATTCACCAAACACTGCTACTTTATCTCTATCTTTTGATCATCTTGTAACCAACTTACCTCATAAGGACAAGGATGCTCAAGCCTCTTCAATCCAAGCTTCACAATCATCTCCTCTGATACTAAATTGTCAGTACTTCCACTATCTACAATAACCTTGCAACACTTACCACCTGATTTACACATAGTCCGGAAAAGACTTTTCCTCTGAGTAGCTCCGGTATCCTTTCTTTTGAACATAAGGGATTCTCCTTGCTCTGGTACACAGTCAGATATGGTACCTTCACCTTCCTGTTCCTCATTTGCCACACAACTTCATGCCATTCCCTACTTACATTCATAGAATCTATGTCCGGTTTCTCCACACTTGAAACATTTGCTAGAAAACTCTCTATCGGTACTGCCAGTGCTTTTCCTCTGAGATTTTTGTTATGGTTGCTCACTCCACTTAGGTTTTGATTCATCTTCCTCAACCGGTTTCTACTTCTTTGTACTCATCGATCCCTTGAATTTCTCCTCCCCTCTATTTAGTTGTCTTCTTCTCATCTTCTCCTCAGCCTTCAAAGCATACTGGTAAGTTTTTTCAACTGTGGAAACCCTCAACGTACTCATTTCATCCTAAATGTTAAAAACAAGTCCATTTATGTACCTCGCCACCTTTTCTCTGTCCATCTCTCTATATCCAGATCTAATTACCACCTTGTACAATTTCTCAGTATATTCCTTCACAATCATGTTTCTCTATTTCAAGTTCTGCAACTTCTTGAACAACTCCAATTCATAACCTCCCGGTATGAACTTGGCCTTCAATCTTGCAACCATCTGTCTCCACCGAGTGATCTTCAATTCACCATTCTCTACTCTGTCTTTCTGCAATTCTTTCCACCATAAGGTAGCATGCCCTTTCAACTTATTATGTCTCAATTGGACTCTCTGTGGGTCCTTGACATCCTCAAATTCAAAGTAGTCTTCCAACTCTCCGATCCAATCAATCAGATCCTCTGGGTTCAAAGTTTCCCGGAAAAGTTGGAAACTTTAACTTTATGAACTCTCGCTTGTGCCACTGCTATCAGGAATCTTTCCTCTCTTTCATATTTCGGTCCTTCAGCTTCTTCAAGCTCTTCGACATCTTCTTCATATTCATCCTCAAATTCAGGGTTTCTTCACAAACCAGCCAAAGCGTTTCAGATTTCGTTCCTCACTTCATTCTTGAAGTCTTCCATCATCTACTCTACCCTTTGGGGGTTTGTCCTTCAAGGCACCATCTCCTTTTCCACTCTGGTAAACTGCCACAACTCGGTGATCTAACTACCGGTTTCAATTGCCTCCCCTCAGGGATCTATTGAACACAGGCACAACCTGCCTCCAATCGGCGATCTATCCACCCAAATGAATGTCTCAATGTTCGCAAACAATCCTTCTACTAGCCAATCCGTAACCAACTCTGATACCACTAGATGCAGCCATAACTGGTAAAACCCTCAAAGAGAATCACCGACTTATGCAACAAGAGTAACACAATGAAAGTAGCAAGAAAACACAACAAGATAACATAAACAGATCATATTATTGCTTTAGAACTTTCAAGAACCATATGTCTATCATCATATAATCATCAAAGAACATCTGGTAGTTAACTGGTTACATGTAGGCTATCATCCAGATACAATCCAACCGAGACTTAGGAATCAACCGGATCACAAAATGCGAATCTCAATCCTTATTCTCAATTCTACTTCTTCTACCCCTACAAATGATTACATAACATCATATTTATACCCACCGGAACATATCTAGGTCGGCCTCATAAGATTACATTTACCAATGCAAGAAAATGAAACGTGTAACTAGGTCGGCCCTAAGAATTAAAGAAATCTTTTCGGAAAATAACAACCACGAAGTGCGGTTTAGCAAGAAGGTCAGCCACAGGCCAAAGAACATCGGACAAAACCCAAAATAGATCCGCACGCCAAGAATTGTGCCAGTAATGAAGGAAAACCAATCGATAAGCACAAGAACTATCCCGAAACCCAGAAACAGTCAACTAGAAGTGATATCTGACCGCAAAAGAACCCAAATGAACTAAAATTGTGGAATTAAGCACACGAACCAGCCAGGAAACCGAAAATAAGATCTGCCACGAAAAACAAGCAACTACCGGTACCAACCGGTAAGAACATAGAAAACTGCATAAAGAACTAAACAAGAACAAAACTGAAAGGAAATATTTTTGGTTGATGCGAGATTGCTCATCGACCAAGGATGCTCCTGCATCAATTTTCCACCATGATAGGGCAGACTTCAGGCCAAGACAAGTCATTTCTTCGAAGAGAAGGAGGGAGGGGTGGGGTGGACTCCACATGACTTCAAGAATTTTTCTCCTATCTAGGGCAGACTTCACATGTGGTTCAAAATTTTTCATGTTTGCCAGGTGTGGATTTGGTTGGTGCACATGAATTCATGTTTCCAAGGGTGGACTTCATGAAGCTTTGCAAATTTTTCCAAAGGGAGGCCGGACTTGGTATGAGGATAGGAATTTTTTCAAGTATGGAGGGCGGACTTGATCATGAAACAAGATATTCTTCCATGGATAGACATTCTTCATGATTTGGACAAATTCCTTGTTCCAAGTTCAAATTTAGTCAATGTTTGTGATATTCAATTAGCTTTTGGAAATTATCCTTTGGATTCGAAAGTGATTCCATACCTGGCTTATTTTGGATGAACATTCTTGATTTGACATTTCATCCGACTCTAAAACCACTTGTGATCCCATACAAAGCAAAAAAACAACTTTCTATTTCTAGAGAAAACGTAGGACGAAAAAGCAAGTTCCCAAATTGGCCCCAAAATGCCAAAACAAAACTTTCAAAATTAAGAAAAAGCAGAAAAACCAATTTTCTTAAAAAATTGGAAGTTGTTAGAATTGGTCTCAGAAAATTGGGATTTTACTCCTTTGACATGTCTGAACTCACTTGTAGCATAAAAACGCCCTATTGACCATTCGTTCTCCTAATTGAGTTTGGTGACTCCAAATTTCAAATAACTCGACTCAATTGTAGAGACTAGAGATTAGAGACAAAACCCTAAGATGTCAATACTCTACCCTAAAAAGCAAAAACAAGGGGGTCCGCATTTGCAACGGGGGGATGTGTGATTACGTCACAATAGAGGACAAACTCATTTTAGTACTTGAGGCTAATATGGATACCGGGGAGAGGACTGTTCATCACAAAACTATTAGAGTATTTGGTGAAGTGAAAGAACTTGTTGATAAAGGATGCTACTTGGTAGAGCAAGCAGATATTACAACATCCAAAGTTGAGATTGCTTGGGGACAAGCAAATTTTGGGGAGGGTGGATTGTAATGTCTCCTTCCTAAGGTGTTTATTGGCATATGACCTTTAGCCTATTCTTTGGGGTTTCGTAGGCTAGAAACAACGTGATGGGAGAACTTCATGGTGTTTAATGGTTAGCCAAGCAATGCCAATGGATTCCAATTGTCTCTTGGAGTTTTAGGTGATTTTTTCCCTACTTACTATTTTAAGTAAGTTGGTCCTAGGGCACAGTTGGGCCAATTGGCAGTTGTCTTTTGTCAAGAGATGACATTTTCAATGTTAAGCCCATGCTTGATACAGTCTATACTATTTATTTGAGTAACATTGAACATTAAAGTCAAATTAAATATTTAACTTATGTTATAAAAAGTTATAGTGTCTTTATAAAAACGACCATGGGGCATCATAAGTTGTTTTTAAAAGGGGGAATGTGTTTCTCCTAAGGATGAGCACCCCTCTTGGGGAACCTATAAAGTTCTAAATCAAAATTAAAAGAAGAATTCCCTCATTCTTTTGAGCGGCCAAGTGAGGAAGTGTATTTAATGGACTTGAGAGGTCATTTTGGGGCATGCTGGATTTAGATACTTCATTATCTGATTTCTTGAGGAGGGTTTTTCTATTTGGATTTGTAAGGACGAAACCTCTTATAGATAACATTCCTTGCAAAGTTAAAAAGATACTTCTTTGAGGGATTTGAAGGGGAGATTTCGTATAGAGATTTCCATAGAGCATTCAAGCAATTTTCAATTTTACAAATGTTCGATTTGGTTCAGTTAAGGAGGTTTTTGGATGAAAGGTGCTTGGTAGTTTCAGTTCTTTGCATGCATATTGGAGGTTCAAACAAGATTTCATTGCAGCCATTGTACACATTAAAATCAGTTATTTTCTTGCATATTGGATGCCATATTCAGAGGTTGGGAATAGCTGTTATATTTTTTGTATATGCATTTTGTAACAACAATTAAAAAACATGTTTTAAAGCATTGCAATGAGAAAATTTGTATGGGTATTATTTAAAATCATTGAAAATGTCATTGAGAAGGTTTATATGCATATGGGAATTTCCATTTTTAGGTATTTTGTAAGATTTTCGCATTTTAGCATTGCTGCTCAGAAAACCAAAACCTAGAAAAAGCAGAAAACAGAAAAAAAAGAAAAAAGAAAAAAGAAAAAACTAAAAAACTAAAAAATCAAAACAGGGGGTAAACAGTGAAAATGACTCTACGCCTA
This sequence comes from Cryptomeria japonica, assembly GCF_030272615.1. Lineage (NCBI taxonomy): Eukaryota > Viridiplantae > Streptophyta > Pinopsida > Cupressales > Cupressaceae > Cryptomeria > Cryptomeria japonica. The sequence goes on along the minus strand of NC_081405.1, from coordinate 409,200,495 downwards.
TACCCACAAAAATTTTCAGACATCGAGCGGCAAAAATGGTTCTTTGGGCATACGAAATATGCTAATTATTCTTTTAATATGGGGAACTAGGCTCCCCTCCCTCAGCCGAAATCAGTTTTCGAATGGCAGACAGTGAAATCTAAAAGAATTCAAAACGTAGAAAGAAAGGGCTTGAGATTACCGATTAAATCTAGGGCAGGAGGCGGTTACATAGGTAAACAAAATACCCTCCACCTAGAAGGTTCCCGCAGGCCTGCCATTTCCAATAGATTCACCCACCAACATAATCTTGAGGGAGGTTGTTCAAAAGTGGTTCCCCAAAACAAGACCAAAAAAAATATCAATCTTTTGGATAGTTGGAGATCTGGCGCCAATAACGCTAGACCTTAGATATCCGATGACGGTTGTCAGATACCCAATTCTTTGCATCCTTCCAAACCCACGGAGTCTAAACTGAATCTAGAGATAAAACCTAAATCAGGAAATAAGATTACATTGGAAATCAATGACAGTTTGGTGGAAAGACTTCAACAAATATGCAATACTTTCGGGGTTTTTGCTAGATGGTGTGGACTCACGGTCCCGATAAAGATCATCGCGGATTGGTTCAAATCTTCCTTCAACCGGATAGCGAGTATTCCTATCTTGTCTGAAGGCTTTCTTTATATTGATTGTGAAAATGCCAAGCGTAAGAATGAATTCCTAACAAGTAAATCTCCGACTTTTAAAAGATATGATTTTAAATTTTTAGATTGGCAACCTGATTTCAATCCATATAAATTAGAATCATTTAAAGTAGACAGATCGGTTTTGATCCCTAACTTACCATTAGAATTAATGGATAAAGAAATTATAAGGAAAATAGGTAATCAATTAGGCAAATTCGTAGAGATTAGTCATAAAGGACAAATGTATTCAAACTATGTAATGATAGTTAATATGGATATTAATGTTAATTCATTCATCCCTATCGAAATAATAACTAGTGAGTCCTCTTTCTTAATTTACCCTGAAATCTATAGAGGGGTTTTAGATTTAGCAAAAAAACCAGTCTCGGTGGTTATGCCCTCTCATAAGAACCCTATGGAGGACCCAAAGCTTGATATATTTTTCAATGAGGAAAAGGGTGGGTTTGTCATTATGGATAGATCCCCTTCAACAATGCATTTTGATGAGGTAGAGGATGAAGAAATTGTGGGTGATCAAGGCACTGCTGGTTGGGTGAATTCTTCTCCCTCGCTATCTCATGTTAAGGAAAGGACCATTATGACGGAATGTGAGGAAAGGGATATTGACACGAAGGAGGGTAAGGGCATTTGTGCTCTAGTGGAAGGAGAAAATGAAATGATCAAAGATTTATCTAAAGATAATGAGGATGTACTCAGTCATGACAGTGCTCGTCGGGATACTGTTGTAGTGGGGGAAATGGTACTCAATCTTGATATGGATTTTGGTGCAAAGGCCTTGGGAAGTCGGGAAGCAGTTAGTTCCCCCCAACAAAATGGGATGGTGGCTCCCGATAGAATGGAAGAGGATGAACAAGTGTACTTGGATCAAAAAGAATTGGAGGTAAATTGCATTATCAACTATTTATGTGACTCAGTTACTGAGGACATCTTGGAAAATTTATTGGATGAAATAATTGATACAAAAGAGGTAGATTTAGAAAAAAGGCTTTTAATGAAAGGAATTATGAATTCTATTGATCCTCCAAAGGTCACAAAAATGAAAGCCCTTATAATGGAATTATATGACAAAGAAAATGGCAAGACTTTTGATGCCTTAGATATTGAACAATGGGATTAGGAAAAGGCTACAACTGATTGTGTGGAACATTGTAAGAAGAGGGGCAGGAAGTCCCTATCTGAATTAAGAGCTAATGATGGAGAAGCTAAGGGTCAAGTTAAACTTATGGATATGTTCCACCCTGTGAAGGGGAAGGTCCTTCCCACAGCACCATGAAGGTTTTATCATGGAATGTTAGGGGTTTAAATGCCCCTAACAAGTAGCGGATTGTTAAACGTTGCCTTTCTACCTCTAGTTCTGATTTAGTTATGTTACAGGAAACTAAACTAGAGAAAGATGATTTAGCCTCTTTTAGGAAAAAATTAAGCTTCAGGCATATTACAGGAGTACCAGCTAGTACCGGCTATCGGATCCTCTAGGGGTCTGGCTATGATTTGGGATCCTCGCAATATTGGTTTCTCATTATTAGAATCTCATGACAATTGGCTCAGTGGTAGAGTCATCAGTTTTAAACATAAACTTGACTTTCTTATTATCAATGTTTATGGACCAACACAGAATGAGGACAAAAGAAGGGTTTGGAAGGAAATTGAGGAATTCATAAGAAATACCCAAAAACAGACTTGTATCATAGGAGGTGACTTCAATGCTATTACTAATCAATCTGAGAAACGAGGAGGCAAAGGCAAAACCTCTAGAGCTACTTTAGATTTTGTAGATTGGATTCATCGTAGTGGCTTGGTAGAGATTAACATGGTTAAGGATGCCTTTACCTGGAATAATAGAAGGTTAGGTTTTAGTAATATTGCAGAGAAATTAGATAGATTATTTTTATTAAGCAATCTCATCAATTTCCCATATACCTTAGAAGACTCAATTTTACCCTTTTCGGGCTCGGATCACTTTCCGATTCAACTTAACATTCTTTTGGACTCAGGACCTAGAAGATGTCCTTTCAAATTTGAACAAATGTGGTTAAAAGATGATAATATTCTTAGGCTTTTAGAGGTTTGGTGGAAGGAAGCAGAGGTTTCTGGGTCCAGGATCTTTAAGGTAGTCAATAAGCTAAAGATAATCAAGCAAAAGCTCATTATATGGAATAGGGAACACTTCGGGAATATATTTGACAAGAAGTCACAAGTGGAAGTAGAGTTAGAGGAAGTAAATAAAGCTGTTATGTTGAGGGGGATGGATGAAGTTCTGTTTCTTAGAGAAAAGGAACTACTTCTTGAACAAAAAAAAATCCTTGCAAAAGAAGTCTTTTGGAAACAAAAATCTAGGGAAACTTGGCTAGATGAGGAAGATAAGAATACTAAATTCTTTCCTAATAGCGTCAAACTGAGGAGTGTCATTAATAGAATCTCTAAGATTAAGACCAACAGTGGCTCAAAGGTGGAAGATCCCGAGCTTATCTCTAAGGAGGCAGTAGATTTTTTTTCCAATATCCTCAACATAGATTTGAGCCCTTACCGTTCAAATCAAGATAAGATTCTGAAATTTATACCCAAATTACTCAGTAAGGAACATACCCAATGTCTTACTACAAAATTCTCTTTATCAGAAGTAGAAGCAACCCTAATGCAGATGAATCCAGAGAAATCCCCTAGTTCGGATGGCTTTCCGACTATGTATATGTATATGAATCTATGAGTATGTATATGCATATAATGACGGAAGGATAATAATGAATGAACACTTCAAATGACTTTGGTGTAGGTATAATTATGAAGGAGCCACCTCACAAGCAATCATGTGAATTGATGGTTCTCCGCGATTAGTACTCAAACTTTTTCTCTATATACATTGGTATGTAGGATTTAGTTTTCCAAGGAAGGCTTCAGATTTAGTGTTGTGAACTCTAGCAATGGAGTCGAATATCAAATTGGTATCTGCTAGCGATAACAGGCTCATGGTATTCTATGGTGAAATTAAGGCAGGGAGATGGTATAGGGTCCTCAAGGATGTTGACGACTTCACCCTCAAGGCAATTCAAATAATCATGGGGGAAGAGCATTTCAGTCAAGAATTATGCTACAAGGTAAATTACAACATCCCTGTGGAATTCTCAGCCATCTTGTTGTGAGCAAGCACTCTTAAAAGTGAGGTAATTCTCCTTGGAGTAATGTTTTTTAAGGAGGAATTTTTAGGTCTCTTTGAGATTGCTATTGGTAGCATAGATGAAAGGCTTTTCATCCCCTTTTCAAAGGATTATGGCAATAAGGAGGACTATATCACCAGGAGGTCAGTTTTCATGGTGAGGGACGAAGCCAAGTTCAATGAACGAATGCCCACCATCCGCATAAATGCGGATTTCCTGCTAAAATGGCTTCACATTAAGGAGGCTCCTTACCCTAATTAGTGGATTGACTATCTTAAGGAAGAAGGGTATGAAACCTTTGCACCCACATATGATATCCCTTTGGATAAAATTCAAGTGCTTCCACCAGTTATTATCAATGCCGCGTGGGTGAAAGGCATGAACAAAAATGACATGGGGGTCTCTTGTAGCCGTGCAGAACCGAGTCGTACCAGGAAGAGGACCCCTCATTCGGCTGCAAATGACATTATGGACCTGTCGGACATGGAAGAGAATTAGTTGAGGTTCTCTGATAGGGTTAGGGTAGTATCTTTTCTACATATTAATAGGAAGGGGCTAGATACTGTAAGATTGTCTTCTGAGAAACTTAATCTCTTTTTGCAATAATAGACTCTTTCAGTATACTTTAAATAGACCCTTGTATAACATGGGGTTGAACTATTTATACTCTTAAGATTGTCAAGGATATATGATACTCTGATCTATAAATACATGGTTATTACTAACTCGAATGTATCTACAAGACTTTAGCTATCTCCTGGTGCTCTTGCATGATTACTAAGTGAACAAAAAGGAGGATTAAATTCCTCCTCTGTCAGGCTGAATTCACATGCAATAGATTAAGTTACACAGTAGTATATCTTGTTCTAGCTTAGGTGATGTTAAGAATGGAGTGATTCAATGGATAGGACATCATTGTTTTGCCCTTCTTGTCTATATATATTCAGTCTGTTTTAAATTTTATAACATAGATAAAATCATACATTTGTAAGGAACTGATTCCTAAACAGTAGAAGGGTTGTGAACTGTGTGATTTTTTCATTTCTTTGCTTCACTAAGATCTCTGCTCGGGTCAATGGTGGACCTTTGGTGTTACTCTTTACTTTGATTGAAGCTTTGTAGATTCGGTCTCCTATGTTAGGTTCAAAGCTAAAATAGCCTGGCAATTGACCTTTATTCTGATATGAATTTGTTATGTTTGTGAATTGCTTTGTCTTTCTAGGTTCTGGCAGCCTTACATTCATACGGGAAATTGGTTGTGAAGGAGGATAGGGATGTCTTTTTTCTGTTAAGATATTTATATACACCAGATTTAATATCATGATCTATACAATCAATGTAAAGGCTTGACGGCATACAGGCTCAGATGGAAATGTATGGCATGTCATTGATACTTGTTCTGACAGTATAATCAAGATGACTTTAGCTTTTAAGTTTTGTTTCATATATGAATTTTATGTACTCTGAAATATCTGGTTACTCCACTTGCCCTTCAGGTTATTGTAGCCTTGGTAATCTCTTATATTGATATTAAAACAATAGTGGCGTATGTGATCCCAAAATAAGAGATGAATCAGGGTACAATACCCTTTATGGGAGGGTGATTTCAACAACTAAGAATGGAAGGTTCAATTTAATTGTTGACAATTTATTGATAAGCAAGGTTTTATAGTGCTACTAACAATGGTCTTGGCTGTAAGGTGTGTTAAGGTGCTCTATTTTGTAGAATTAAGGAACTCGGTTGCTTCTAAACGAGCTAGTAGGAGCAACAGGGCTCATGTGCAGGTGTAATCCCAGTCTCTATGATTCATATGGCATGGTATACATTAGCAAGGAAATCTAAAGAGGTCTGATCCTCAACATATAGGATGTATAAAGGCTGATCTTAAGATATTTCCATTATATCCTGGAAATGTATGTAACCAGGAATGTATGTTTCTTGGAGAATAAACATTAGTTATGTAAAATATCAATTTGACTTTTCTGATCCATTAAAGGATCTGCGCTAGACCGGAGGTTTTCTTCCCTTCATTCTTTCCTACCGGTGCCCACACAGAATGGAGGTATAATATTCATTTTTATAATAAAATTTTGGCTTCGGCCTTTTATCGATCAAGAAAAAAAAAAAAAAAAAAATCAGAATGGCGGTGTATATTAAATTTTATAAAGCCACATTGGAAGCATTGTATATAGTATCAATATTATTATTATTATATCATATATTATTTTGTATTATTCTGCTGCGAAAAATGGTTTGATTTGATTTTCTGTATTTACTCTACCATTCAGTACAAGGTCACCACACAAAGCAGTATACTATATTACCAAATCAACAACAATATTGTAAATTTACTCATGCACATATTTTGGCATGTGACTTGCATATCTTTTGTTAAAGATAACACGGCAATAAAAGTAACACAACTGATGCAGCATGCTGAATTTAAGAACAGGAAGCAGTTCAAGTGAAATTAAAACAAGTCATTTAGTTGATTCCACTATCCTGTTTGTTCTCAGGTACAACTGATTACATTCAAATAGTTAAAAAAAATATTCTTATCATTGTAATCCTTGCACCTGAAGATGCTACTACTACTTTACATGTCTACTCCTGAGTTTTACCATTTTAGAGATATTGCCAAATCTCTTAACGCTTTTACTTGCTGCAAAGTCCTTTCCTTCTCTTGCAGTTTCAAACTAATCGCAATTGATTCAGGATCCAAACCCATCACTGCATCACTTTTTGTTTGCAATTTTTGCTCCTCAAGTAACTCGTCAGTTTCTCTAATGAAATCAATACGGAGAAGTGTGTCATCTTGCTCTGGTAATAAGTCGATAGGATCCTTTTGTTCCCATGAATAAAAAGATCAATCAGCACTATATCTTAAATTAAAAAGGCAAATATGTTTCAGTAAGTTCTCATCTTTATCAAAATACAAAAAAGCCTTAAGAGCAACAATTTTCCTCCAAAAAAGAATTGTAGCCAGGCAACAGAAAAAATTATAAACTAAGCATACACCCTCTTCAACTGTTCTCACACAGAGAACACTTAATGCAAATTATGGCTTCATAAGTTCTCAGGCTTAAGCTTCATATTTTCTCAGGCCAAATTTGTAAGCCAAATATTTCCATCAAAACAATTAATTACAAGATGAATACTTTTGGCATGCCATTTAGGTTAAAAAATGAGCTAGAATTCTGAGAATTGTCAGTTAAATTGACTTATTTTCTCTCTTAAGGCATCATACAACAATGCATGGAAAAGATAGAAAATTTGATAAAATGTTAGCTTCAAATTTATATTATCATTCAAAATACTGCAAAAAACTAATTCATGTCAACATTTATTGTAAATACTTGTCTTTAATTGACATTCCTAATAAAGAAACCCATGAATTTGGTAGTCAAGATATTCTGGAACTTGAAAGAAATTGAATTAATCCATAGAAAATAAAATAAGGCAGAAATGACAGACTATTAAGCTGTTAAAATCCAAAATTGCAGACATGTCAAATGGTGTGGACCCATGTTCCTTATCTAAAGCACATCACACAAACAAGTGAAACAAAATGTTAGCATGCATATGCACCTGCTGAATACCATGGGTTAAAATGATTAAGCATAGTGCTAAACCAGGAAGGTGAAGTTAAGGGCTATGGCAATCAAAAAAAAAGGAAAAGACTATTTTATGCCTCAAACCAACAAACTACACCCTTTCTATCTGTCATTCCCTGCACAAACCCTTTCAATCAATAGAATGACTGCAGGAAAACCAAAAAAGGCCTATCGTATGGCATATCTCCGTACTTCTGAGTCCTTTATTCGATACAAAAGCTCACAGGGGGCTTCCTTAATCTCAATTTTCTTTGAATGGCAATTAGTAATCACATATCTCATTTGACAAGGATATTCAATATAACCATCTAAACTCAGATTTCATAATGTCCACAACATGAATGCCAATAGAAAAATTAAAAATTAGCAACAAAATAGAGTTAAGATGCTCATTAATCCACTGGGCAATTCAAATTATTTTATCAAACCACCAAATTATATGAAAAGAGGAAATGAAGAATGTAAGCTAACTTCAAGGAAGGATATGGCTACTTTAAATCTATGAGTAATACAAAAAAATCTGGGGTCATTAAAGGCATCACCTATCTAAAGCCAAGCATCTATCTACGACTTGGTGCCTTGCACAATCACACATCTGCAAGCTATTGCATGTAGCATCATATCTGGATAAAAGAAACAAGAGAAAACAACCCCACTCAAGGAAAAAACAGAGAATTGAGAAACTTAAAATGAAATACATTTAGAACACAAGCATACTTGGAAAAAATTAGCTTGAGAGTTGATCACCTTTCTAGGATTCAGTGCCTTGCACAATCACACATGTGAAAGCAACAGCATGTAGCTTCATATCTGGATAACAAGAAACGAGAACAAACAACCCCACTCTAGGAAAAAAAGGAATTGAGAAAATTAAAATGGATTACCTTTAGAACACAAGCATACTGGGGAAAAAGGAATTCATAGCTTGAGAGTTGCTCTCCAACTTATAGATCGCTTCACCAAGCTGGATGTCAATAGCCACTTTGTGAGTTGGACAAATATCCTGATTCTTTGAGCAATGAGAATCATTTGGATTGATCGTCCACTTCCACCCTCCAATAGATGTCTAAACAGTCTAACCACTTTTTAATTTTTACAAATACTTCCAAGTTGCAAACATAAGAATACTGAGTATTTTCTGCACACCCACCTCGCTTAATCATTTCATAACTTTAAAATCAGCTGGGCCCCAGGAACACCTAGCAAAATGGAAACAAAACCACTAAGAGGGGTACTTAGGAGAAATCCCGAAGTGAGAGCTCTCAACAAGACCTTGTTTGACTGAGACAGTTTACTCAGTGGGTTGATTGAAAGTGCAAATTTGCTTGATTTCCCTATTTGAAATGTTGAAAGTTGTTGCTGGTTTACTCGTTGAATTATTATGTTTGAGCAATGCTTAGTTGATTAAGGCAACAATATTGCATATGTGCAGCTCACAAGAGGCTGCAAAATGTTTTGAACAAAGAGCAAACCTTGGAAGGTTGCAATAATGAATATTGATGTTTTATAAGGTTGACACAATGTTAGCAAAAAGATGAGCCTTGGAAGGCTGCAAATATGCTCAAAGTTTTTGAAGAGCCACAAATGTAAAAAGGCTATCAACTATGAGAGGGCAATGTTTAACCAATTTGTTTGTGACCTATGGAGGACAACGATAATGCTCAAAAGGGCCTCTTAGTATTCAAGTGTTTTTCCAAGATGTAGGATGATGAATCGGGCTGGAGTTGATATATTCCCATCAAAAGAAGTATAGAGTCTGTAAAGACCCGATCCAATTTTCTATACCAAAATTTTGACTTTTTCTCAAAGTTAAAGGTTCGGCATTTTGTCAAACAGTTTATGTTCTGCTAGTTTGATTTGATATTTTTGCATTGTGTTTGTTAGACTAGCATATGCTCCTCATACAACACTTAAAAACAAAATTTCATCACATATTCAACATAAATATATAACAAAACATTTTGCTAAACGGTTGTCCTCATTGAATTGAATGATTATACAAGTAATAGCAAAATGCAATGATCTGTCTACAACCAGCAAGTACAAGGATATCTGCAAAAAAAAATCTGACCTCTAGATGGGTCAATAGTGAGCTCTCCAATGTGCACTCTTTCTTACAAATACACACTCCGATTTCCATGCTGACGTGTGACTGAAACCAAGGTTAGCATCAGAATTAAGGAGCCTCCAGAGATACCCACGAACTCCTAAACTAAACTATGACTTAATAAAGTGCTCAAGCCACCTTGCTGAAATGGGTTGCCCTGCCATAAGGGACCCAAAACGCCTTAAAACTGCTTCAAAACTAGGCATTGGAATGCTAAATAGACCCCAGCCTGCAAAGAATATGTAAATGCCACCCTATGACTAGTTTTGAGTTCACAAAAACCCTCGATGTGCTCCTTAATTCACACACCCAATGTAATAACCCTATCATTTAATGAAGGCCAAAGACCACTAAATTGTAGGACAAGTCAGCAAATCATATAAAGAACAGATAAGATATTAAGCAATAAGACAACATTGTGGGAGTGAAGGAAAATCTTTCAGGACACAAGATTATGGTAATATGAAAAGAATATTTCCAAATGAATTTATTTGTCTTAGCTGCAGAAGTTGGAGAAATTGTGGAATTTAAAGCAATAAATATATTATCAAATCAGGAGGAATTCTTAATCATTTCTCCTGAAACTAGACGATTCCTCAAGACTTGACAAAGCTTGCAAAGTAATTATGGAGATATTGGAGATTACTATATTTTACTTTTGAGTATTCATTAAAGTCTTTTGTGTCGAACACCATGAATGGCGCGGACTCTGTCATCTGATCAGAATCAAGGGTTTCTTTAAGTCTTTTTTGTTGGATTTATGCAAGACAAGTTAAAGGACATATTTGGAGACTCATATATTCATACACCGATCATGTTGAAAACCCATACAGAGAAATTAGGGAAGACTCACATAGAGAATACTTTGCTGATTAAGCAACCAACTTTCTATGCAAGACCAGGTCGGGGGCTAATTCCATGGCTCATATGTCTGATCCTGAGGAGGAGGGTAACTCATCTCCGCGTGAATATGAAGCCCAGGATTCTGAGCCGATGGATTTAGACTCAAAGGAATTAAAGGACAAGTCGGAATCCACGATTGACATACTGGGCACTGCTAGGAGCTCCTCGATTGATCTTTACCGTTTCAACAGGTGGACTTTCCATGAAATTAAGACTCTGCACTTAAAATTAAGAGCCACAAATGCCAAAATTGAAGAGGGTGAACTTAAGCAACATAAAGATAGGTAGATGGTGAATAATAAGAGGGCGGCCCAAGATACAAAAGATTACGCTACTTGGACTGTGGGGGAAAAAAGTATGATGTTAGAGATTTTAAAGAAGAATGGTGAGGCAGTTGAACTTTTAAAGAGAAGATATGATCAGAAGAACAATGAGATCAGCCAGAAGATGATGCAAATTGAGGAAGGTATGAAGAAAATTATGGAGAATAGTGCTGCTATGATGAAAGTTTCTGCGGTCAATATGAACACTCTGGTTTCGAGGCTGGAGAGAATTCATAATGAGAAGAATGTTGTGGATCTGGAAAATGAAGTTGGGGCCTCTAGCTCGAAGATGACTCCTCGCACTACTAGGAGAACTAGACAGAGCACTAAATTGGTGGAAGAGTCTCTTCCACAGGACCTGTTGAACCTTAAGGAAGCTGCCAAGGCTATTCTGCTGCTTGAGAAGGAGGCCTCCCAGGCCTTAGACATTTTTAAGTAGGTGGTCTATGTTTGCTGTTGTTGCCAGCATCTCGTTGGCCTTTTGCTGGTCTTTCTGTGGCTGCTGGGTTGTATTGCTTATGGATTGCAGCCAGTTTTGTTTCTTAGACCTAGGTTCTTTTATGATACTCTAATGCTTTATCTTTAACTCTTTGATGTAAGGGGTTTCGGGTCCCCTCAAAACCTGTTTTTGCTTAATCAAAAACTTTCTATGCAAGACAACGATTCTAATGGCAGACTTTTATATTGAAGATTGCATCGATTTGTGACCAACGTGGTGAAGCACTGAAAAGAATTACTAAGCGATAAAGATACTTAGTGGTGATTAGTAATAAGAAGTGGTGATTAGCAATGAGCAGTGATAAGAGGCGATTATCTATTATAAATGGCAACCTTATTAAGACTGAAATAACCCCATCATTCACTAAGACAAAGAACTCAAGGAAAAGGGCATCGTTCAAAGGCATAAGGAAATCTCACCTCTTATTGTTGTCCAAGAGAATATACTGCAGAACAGATGAAAGCAAGTGATTGTTTATCACTGTCCAAGGGATACCCGATCAGCAATTAGTTAATTAACTAATAATATTTGTTAATAAAGAAGAGGCACAATTTGGTGATTGGTTGCAATGATGTAGAGACACAACTTCTCACATCATGCCCCACCATTGCATACTTAAGGATGCTCATAAGTTCTTTCCAAGGCATGGAATGTTGTTTTTATATACTTATATCTGCAGTTCTCACACGAGCCACTTGACAACCAAGGGGGAGGAGGGTGATTACCCATCCGATTGCAAGGTAAAGAGATGCATGCACAAGGAGAATTATAGCAGAAACAGCATCAAAGGTTGCACATTGACAAAGCCATAACAGGAAGAGCAACAGAGATTGTAATTCAGATCAGATTTATAACCACTCGCGTGAGCATAAAGGAATTTATAAGTCAGGGACAGCTATCTTACAAATAGGAGATTTGAATCAATATTCTTACAACAATCATAAAATCAGTGATACCAATAATCTTCTTACATTTAGCAGATCCATAGCATATTGGAATTTATATCAGACTTTACTATATAAGGATAGTTATATTAATGTCTACTGGTTTGATGTTACACTTCATATTTGTCTAAATTCAAGCATTGTGATAATCCAATTGAACTTATTCTCGATATTAGCCTTCATAGCCTTATTTCCATTATGCATTTCCAATCAAGACCATAAGAACTGCAAGCATAATTGACTCAATAACTAGCAAAATTAGAAAAGGGTCCACAAGGGACATTACACCCAATTTGGTATAGCAATGGAGGCTGGCAAAGAACAAATCAATCACTCCAATCCACTAGAGAGTTCATCACCCAACAATAGGTGTCATCCTCAAAACCATGGTGTCATTCAGTTCCAAACAACTCTTTCAATCCTTCCCAATATTCAGATAATTTGTTTTGCTTGCTAGACCTCACAAATTAAATCTTCAGTCGTTAAATCCCTGTGTGAAACCTATGTGATTCCACCTACAATCAACTAGGCTAGATATCTCACTGCCTAAACCAATTACCTAAGGGTTTTTGTCCTAAGGTTCGCTATAACAAGAAGCTCAAACTTAAAAAGACAAAAAACTAAACAATCATGCCCAAATGAGTTCTCAAATCCTCTTTTTATATTTTCCCATTGAAAATTCCCAAAGGGACCTTTTAATTTCCCATATAGAATATTTCATTAAAGAACCTCTATAAAGTGACATTTAATATTTCCTCTTTAATTTACTTAAGTCACTTTATAAAATTAATTACAATAAAAGTCATTCGAAAAATTTGCTTTATTAAACACTTTATTTAATTAATTTATTCATTCCTTGATATAGCTCAAAATTAGCCTGTTGAAAATATTGTTGTCATTGATGTCAAATGAGATAAAAGCAAATCATTGTTATCATATTGCTACTGTCAAAGAAGAAAATCATTGTGCCTTAACATGTAACTTTGGGGGTTTAAATGTGTTTAGGCCAAACACCACTAATCATATCTTTCAAGGCAATTATTAAGACCAAAATTGGGCGGACACTCTTTTGAGAAAATCTGATTTAATGTTAAATGAGACCTCCTTTAAATGGGACAACTTCGTCGCTTCTCTTGGGGAAATTAAGCTAAAAATATCATTACTTTTTATGTGGCCAAACCCCCTTGAGAAGCCCAATCCTATTGGGTGAAGAGACACAATTGGGGTATAAATTGAAGTTGAAACAAAAGTTAGAAAGCATGCAATTATATGCAAGATTGTTTAGAATTAGATCAGAGAAGACTTATTGCAGCAAATTTTTAAAGAAGAAATTTTTTGTGAAGGTTACCATCAACTAACCATCATCCATTGACGGTTACAAGCTGATTTTATGAAGGTTACCATCAACTAACCATCGTCCATTGAAGAATCAATAAGGCTGAAATTTTGTTCATTTGGAGGTTGGTGCCTCATGATCGAAGAGATTGGTGTCTCTTGCTAAGTTGCTGCTTAGTGTTGACGTGGCTAAAGTCAGATAACCAACTCCCTCTGGTCAATGTAGAATAGAATGTTCTTGCTGAGTAATGTTGTTCTAATTGATCAATGGGGACAACCTCAAGGTTCCAATCATCAGGTCATGACTGCGAGATAGCTCAGTGATTTAATGTGTTTTGCTAGAACACAAGGGGACTTACATGGTTGAATAAAATCAGTTTCTGGCTGCATAGGTTCCCTGAGACTCTACAGTCTTGACTTCATCAAATTGTTCTTTAACATGATGTTGTTTTGGACCTCAACTTTAGATTATACAAAAAAAAGGAAAAATGGGGAGGTAGAGGAAGAAAGAAACTAACTAATTTATCTAAAACAACATATTCAGGTGAATATATGGAAACCTTTGAAAAACCAGATTTAACTTTGATAGCTAATATAGCACAACTATGTAAAATCTGATGCAATCTTCAAGGGAAACTAGATTTTCAAGCTATTAAATATGAATACAGAACTTTTACATCCATCCATTCAACATCTAATAACCGAACTGAGCATATATATGAGTTCTGTTGGTTGAAAATTTTGTACACTTGGGGAAATATACAAAATTGTGGTTTCAACCACAGCACATGAGTAAAAACTCTCCTAATTAAGGGAAGACTCCCCCTATCTAACTACAACTTTGAAAATAAAATAGGATGGGACAGCAATCTTTCTTCTTCTTTCAAGAAAGCCAATATCCTTTTCTCTTCACAGAAAAGCATAGCAATTGAATATAAACAGCAGTAACCACTTTCAAATGAAATGAGAAAAAGGAAATGAAGTTTCCTGAAAGCGCAAAGACTTCCGTCACTTCTTTCGGGACAGGACGACAATATCAAGCTCAAAGACTTGATTATATGAAGTCCTATCTACCCTTTTCTACACTAATGCTATAAAGAACGAGTTATGACAGCTCAAAGACTGAAAAACACTATTCTTTTCTACTTTAGAAAATGGGAAGTAGTATAAGCGCAAAGACTTACAACTATTTCTCACATAATCTATTCCTAAATTCTCTTAAGAACAAATGAAAGCACAAAGACTTGCAGCTTCTCTCAACAAAATATTTAATTTAATCTATATTAAACTCAACTACTTGCAGCACAAAGACTGCAAATCAGAAGTGATTAAGCACTTTAGGAACACTTGCCAGAAAGATAATATAGAACACTAACTCAAGAATGTAGCACAAAGACTCAAAGCTTGAGCAATTTCCTTCTATTCCTTTCAATTCTTGAATTTACACATGAAAGCTCAAAGAGTTCTTTGTTGTAAATTTGGCAGAGGTTTTGCTTGCTTTCCAAAGATAAAAATTACAATAGACCCCTCAAATATTTATAGAAGAGGAGCCTTGAGAAAAAGGTGGGAGGATCGTAACTAACTTGAGAGATTCCCTCAACCACTAAGACATTTTTAATAAATAACTAAGACTTCAATAACTAACTAAGACTTATTCCAACTACAGTCCTAATTGGACACAACTTGTAGTTGCCTTACATGTAATTACAAAAGTGCAAGTAATGTGTAACTTGCTTTTTACAAAAAATATTTTTACATGTAACTTGTAAAAACAAAATTACAACTAAAGATTACAAAAGTGGAAAAATACAACTAAGTGTTGAAAAACACTTTAAGTTGCATTTTGTGAAGACACAAATCCTTGAAATTTTTGGATGCTCGTTTGTAGTTCGTCGGGATTCGGTTCATGGGTGTTCTTGGCAGCAACCATAGTCTTTACAATAGTGTCATGACACCGAAGGAGTGCAGAATTGTTTTTATCCAGGATAAATTGGATTTCATGCAAAAAGGCTTGGTGTTTCATTAATATCTGAATTGAAACGATCGAGAATTGTTCGCTCCTCCATTCATTATGAATCCTCATCTGTAAATCAGCAACTTCTTCTTCTGGAATCAGTTCTCCATCCTGACTTACTATGTTGCAAGAGGCCCTTTCACAATGTGAGACAATATCTCGGAAAACTTCACCCCGGAATCTCTTTGCATCACCAATCTCCTCAATGAGGGATTTAAGAACAAGGGCCTTGTTTTCTAGGAGTTCTTCAAATTCCAAGTACATGACCCTGGAAGAGATGATGGCATGCTCCTGCAAAACACTCAGCTGTTGTTGGGGCATGGTACGCTAGATTGTCAAAGTTTCTTCAACACTTTCCAAATTCTTTTTGAAAGTATTAGAAGTTTGATCCAGTTTCTCCTCAATAGTCTCCAACTTAGACATCATCTGAAAAATGTCTTTCATTACCTGTGCACATAGATCATGAAGCTGATCAACCCAGGAATCCAATGCTTGTACCTTCTGAGCAGCCCTTTCCACTCCACGAATTGATTCTTGGGAACCAGAAGAACCTATGGAGTTACTCCTTTCAGCAACAGGTTTTGTGATTTTATGAATGGTTGCCATAAGTTGTTGGTTTTCACCTTCTAACTTGTCTTTCTTTGCTAGAAGTTCATCACACCTTTGCACCAGCGAAGCAACAGAAAACTGAGCATCATGTTTAATGACCTCATGCGTTTGTTTGCCCAACTCTATCCTTGTAACTTTATAATCAGCAGCTGACATTTCTTCAAGTGGCTTAACTGTAATAGGTTCCACAATTTCAGCTACCTTCATCTTGTTGTTGTCAACAGTTACTCTGGAGATAGTCTTGACCTTCTTAGCAACTTTGGATCTGGACTGTTTCAGTTGCTGGTAATCAAAAGCATCAGGTGAGATTTCTTGCTTCTTCCTTTTCGGGGTAAAAGAACTAAGCCATGGAGGCAAAGTCATCAACTCCCCTCCAGTAGCAGCCATAGGCAAAGGAGAATCAGTTTCTGTTTGAATCACCGTGGTCATCTTGGGTGGAATATCTGTTTGGACAGCGACCGCGGTTTGCTCAGTTACCAATGGGCATGAAGATTGCCTCATGAATTCTTCAAAACCAAAAGTGGAAGTATCAATTTCTGACAGCTGGATGCAAGTAGGAATATCCTCAGGAACTTCCAACACACTCTCTTGTTGAGGATCAGGAGATGGCTCGTATGCTGAAATGGGAATAGCATTCTGAGGAGACTCATCCACAAGCAAATCAGGAGGAGAAAGCGGCGTCTCAATGGGAACTGGAGGAATGATCTCATGAGGCGAGTCTAAAATTGGAGACTTGGGAGCATCATCAGATTGCTGCCCCTCTTTTGGGTTATCTAGATCAATCACCTAAACATGAAATCGTGATTTTTCCTTCCCATGAACTGTCCTCTCCTCAAGAGGAAGCACTACTACACGAATGACTCGCAACTTGATCCTTGTGCCCGAAGATGATGCACCCTCCTTGTTGTCAACCTGAATCTCAGACTTACGTCCAAGAGGCCTTGTAGAATCATCTTCTTTTCCAACCTTGATTTTTATAAGTCTAACAGCATTATTTTTCAGCCATGCGTAGGTGTTAGCCAAGATAGGCTGAAATCTTTCAAGGATGGATATACACTCTTTGTGCGACCATTGGATCAAAGGAAGTGGAGCTTACTCAACCCTCCGTGAAATGTATTCAGGATCAAGTATGTGCCCATCATCAATCATCCCTTGTGGGATATCCACCAAGTTCAAATCAACAATTTGCTCAACAGTGAGCCTGCAGTAATCCATCTTCAGAACTTCAGCTTCTGTGCGGAGATCTGCCCAAATGTCCTCAATGCGATGCACATGCACAAAGGATTTCTTGATCTTCTCCTTCATACCACTGTAATCAAATTCAGCTCTAGCTTTAAACCTTTTGAGCTTGATTTCCTGCAATTCAGTCTCCATGGCCTTAGCTTTTATAGATGTGACAAGGGAATACCGGCCAATTTTCAGTGGATTTGTGGTAGAGATCCCCATTCCAACCTTGTGTCTAGCAGACTGGAAAGTGTGAACAGCCATGATTTGTCTTCCCAACTCCATAAGAATGATCTTATCAGTTGGGTATCTGGGAAGCATATATGGCTGACCGCCATAGCATCCAATTCTCATATAGGTGAAGGTGGGAAACTACAGAAACAAACACCCATATTCGCACACCCTTTCCCATGCCTCATCTGATACTCTTTTATTCTTCAGAGTTCTGTCAAACTGACACATGAAATATCCGAAGAATGCATCTTGGACTCTTTTGAAATGCAGTCTACTGGGTCTCAACGGCAACCGGTCATAATACTCCCAAACTGGTATAAGTGAGCGATCACCCTTGGTAGAAAGACCTGGAAAATGTTTAAGTGATGCTGCCAAATATACCAAATATGAATTCATGAAGAAGGTCATGGTGGTAGGAACTGCTGCAAGTTGTTCGCACAAGGCATCGCTGATGACTTCTCCCCATGAAATATGATGAGACTGCCTTATGAACATGATGAACTGGTACATCCATGGCTCAAAGACATTTGAATGCTCAAGGCCCATCATCCTGTTGAGAAGAGTTATGGTGTCTCCTATCTCCCATTTGAAATTGCAGCGGTACAACTTCGCCCACCTTGAGAAGGAGGCTCGTGGCTCTTGGATCCACTTGTTGATATGTCGTTTGCAATCTTTTTCCCTCTTCACATAATACTCTGCTGCACTTTCTTTGGAGATTTCCATATAAACAGGTGTAGGAGGTATTCTAAAAACCTTCTCGATTGTATTTGCATCAAGACGAATTATAGCTTCACCATTATCATTTTTGATGACTCTTGTTTCTTTATCAAAATGATGGGCACAGGCAAGAATAAATTCAGGTTCTAAGGCAGCCACCGGGAAAGATGATGCATGGTGGATATGGCTGTCCAACAGCCGCTGCAAGTTATTATCCTGTGGATCTTCTACCCTCTTGACGAATTTTGACATATCCACATGCCCTATTTCCGTGTCTCTGATGCGATCCAAAGGAGAAGAAACCTGGGAAGGTGCAACCTCATTCTGATATTTGTCATATTTGTACTTCATTTTCTTTGAAGTTGGAGATGCCGGCAAATCTGACATTGATTGTGAACCTGGAATATTGTGATGAAGACTTAAAAGAGTTAAGGTAACATCATAGTCAACTGCAAATATCATTCTTCCTTCTCCAAATGGGAAAAACTTTGATTCTTGAACTTCACGATTTTGTGAGAGGAAGAGGGGAAATATATGGAAATGGGAAAATCTTGACTTTGACCAATTTCGGATCTTGGGGAAATTTTCGCAAGTATACAAGTTGGAAATAACATACATGCAATCGGGGTTTTAAAACCCGAATGCAAGTACACTTGTAAATTTGCAAATGGAGAAATGGATGGAAAATGAGAATTTGACTTGCAGAAAATAACGGAAATGGAAAGTACGGATATGGGAAAAATGAATGGATAAAAATGGGAAAATTCGAGAATGTCATTTTCATGAAAATGGGAAGAACTCTTCAACATGTAATCCGGTTTTTAAAACCCGAATTTGAAAGGGAGGGGTATTTCACACTTTTCAACTTGGAATTTTAACCAAAAATGGTTAAATTCCTTAACCGTAAGGGAAGAACAAGAATTTCCAGCGAACTTGTAATTGGGATTAAAAATCTCGAATACAAGTAAAGAGGGAAATATGGGAAGAACAATGCAATTCAAAAATTGCATACCAAGGGGAAGATCTCTCTCACAAAAACCGATTTTTGGGGGAACAACAACAATTTACAAAAATGCAACTAAGAAAGAAAACTAAGAAAACAAAAAAATAATAAAATGAAGGAAAGAAAGGAAAGAGAACATACCTTTCTTCAAACTGAAAGTGCTTCTCCAAAAATAAAACAATCTTTGGAATGAAGAAGCTAAATCAATAAATAGAGACAAACCGCAATCTCCAAACCCTTGCCACGTTTTTGGAAAAAAACCGCCTTATATGAAAAAACGTGGCAGCAAATGAGTGTAAAATGAAACAAATAAAGCTCCAATCTCCACGCCTAGGTAGGAGAGTTCAAATCGATTTAGGAGAATGCAGCTTGATGAAGTTTTAATCCCCCAAAATGTGGCGTTTTGGAAACACGTGGTTGCTGATTTGGAGCAAAAACCAGTAAATACAAACCCCAAATGGCATGACAAGTGGTTTCGAATGCATAAGAATAGGGTAGAAACCAAAACGCCTCTCCTTCCTAGAAGATCTCCACAAAAATCTTCTTTGAAATCTTCAAAAACCGTTTTTCCTTGCAATTCGGGTTTTTTGGACCAAACTGCAAGTTCGATTTTGCATAAAGGAATGAAAATTGGGTTTTTGGGAGAATATAACAAGTTTTAATTTTCACTTTTTCACTTACAAAGCCAAATTCGGGTTTTTTGGAGAGAAAGACAAGTTTAAAATTGCACTTTTTCACTTACTAGGCAATTCGGGTTTTTTGGAACAAACTGCAAGTTTAAAATTGTCAAAAATGCACTTTATGTGTAAAATCGGGTTTTTGGGAGAGAGATGCAAGTTTTAATTACTTGTAAAGGGGAAATAAAATCCCTACAACAAGTTAGAATTGCTTGCACACATGTAATGGGGGTTTAAAATCCCTATTACATGTAAAAACCATTAAAGTAGGGGTTTTTGGAGAGAACTACAAGTTTACTTGTAATTTAGCAAAAAAATCCTTATTTTGACTAAAAAAGACCAAAAAACAATAAAAATGATAAAAACAATAAAAGGGAAATTTAAAACAAATTACAAGTATTCATCTTTTAATAAAAGTGCACATGTAATAAGCCAAAAATTCCCCTACAAAGACCAAAACAATGGATATCATTAAAACTTGCAGTTTAAAGAAAATTCTCCACCTACAATCGGGTTTTTAAAACCCGAAATTGAAGGAAAGACATAGCAGACAAACCCAGAATTTGACGAAATTTGAAATGTAGTTTGAGGATGGATTGAGGATTAAGCCAGTCCAAGGATTAGTCGAAATTATGCCTTGGGAAGCGTGCCATAGAGTAAAAATTTTCACTTTTTCACAAAAATTTTATGTAGTGGTCCTTCATTTTTGGAAACAAAAATGAGGACAACAAGTTCAGACTAACCATATAGAGGGAATGGCAATCAGCAAGTCCTTAACGGTATGAACTTATAAACTTCTATCAAATATTACCCTGAATACACAATCTGAAAACAAAATACATAGCATAAAAACAAATGGTGAAGGAGACCATGCACTCACATAAAATTATAATAGCTTTAACTTCCATTAATTCTGTATACATTTTGGCAAAGATTCAACAACAATTCTAGAACTTCTTACAAAAACAAGGGAACTCCAATCCCTTTATATAGGTTTCCAAAATTGGATGAATGGCCCAAATTTAATCATACAAGTGGCCCAGATTCATCCTCCAGGAAGTGGCTGCCCATACCTATTTAATAGGAAAAACATCTCCTTACCAACTACCAACTAACTAATAACTACATATCATAAAGTTGCCACCCCCAAAAAGTGCACCTGCACGGAGCTCAAAATTTGCAAAAGCACTTTAGTGGTGGGAAGAAATAACTATTTCTGGAAAAGTGCCTTTTATGATCCCAAGGTTGATTTTTTCTCCAAAAAGTCACTTTCTCCATCCAACTGAGCTTTCCAAATATCCCAGTTTGTTGTGCGCTCTGCCCAAACATATTCTTGAAACTTTATGCACATAGGAAACAATACCTTACTAAGAGGAATAGGAGGATTATCCACTTTGAACCGGATGCCCTTCCAATGGTTATCCACAACTCTCAATTGCCCGCACCATTCTACATGATAAGTTTCAAAACGCGACACCTCCGCTTGCAGCCTATTGACGAATTCTATGTCAGTTGTGGAGTATGTGATTTTATCAATTTTTAACCTGCCATTCCAACATGATATCATATTGCTCAATATCATGTTATCATTCCAGTCGGTGACCAATGCCTTGAGGACACCCTCACCGAAACTCCTGACATCAGACAAGGCTTCCTCCCTTTCCTCTTGCATTTTGCAAATGGTGCTTGCCATGTCATTCTTTGTGCTAATAATCCAGTACCATTCTTTAAAAGTGTTGATACTATGGGGATCCAGGATTGCTTGTAGCGTGGGAATCGGGGCGTGAATCCAGAATAAGGCTCTCATGATCGGTAGAGCTATATGAATCGTTTCCTGGAATTTGACGTATTCTTTCTTGACCTCCAACATCTTCACACGGATTGACTGTAGATCGATTTCCATGTGGACTGCATCATTGATAACTTGCCTTCCTCTTGCCTTGACGTTAAGATCCATTCTCTAACTGCCTTAGTTGTGTCATGCACTCCCTCAAACTCAGTTGTATTTTTCTGTGCCAATGCCAATGGAGGAACATGAGATTCAGCAATATGTTGCAGCAGCCCTCAGCCTACTAGACACGAGCTCGATACATATTTCATTCAGCACTCATCTCATCCAACTACCAAAGAATGTTTTGTACAGAGTCCTTGAACTCTTCCCTTTCCTATTCCTCGGTAGCCTTCCCCAACGGGATAGATGTGATGCTATAATCAGCCAAGGCGACCAATTCTGCCAATTTATCCTTATGCGGGACAGTAATATGGATCGTTTGATTTCTCTGCTCATCTTTGGTGATCCTGGAATAGGTTCTTGGCTTCTTCTTCCCTTTGTCCTGAGATTCCCCTATTCGAGAAAATATATCCTCCAAGTTGCTTGGTTGCTTGACAATTGCCTTTCACTAGGCTCGAGCTAGCAACCACTCATGAGGGATGGTTTGTCCTGAGGTGACTACCAACTCTCGAGCTTGTCCCCTAGATGTCTCAACAGACTCGCCACATATCCACAGCTAATCGGACGTAGAAGGTGGATTGGGCGTTGTATCTTGTCCTTTACTCACAATCGAGTTTTCTCCCACATCATTGAGCAACTGTTGAGTAGCTTCCAATAGCGGTTGCTCTTCAGTCTCGTGGGGCTCTTCAGTTTTATCTTCCTCCTTTTCTCCTTCAACTGTGGTGTTATCTCTTGTGTCACCTCCTTCCTGCCACGCCTCATGTTTGTCTTCTTGTTGTTTCTGCTTCTCACACCCACTTTCCTGCGTGTACTCTTGCCTGCTAGTCTCCTCATTTGGCATAATTTCCCCCTCCTCGACCTAATTTTCAGGCCCATCCAAATTAATGATCTACGTCTACATTTCTTGCTCATTGGGTTGTTGTGGACCATTTGTCCCTAGTGGCTCATTTGCCTCTGCGACAACTAGAACATTTTGCGGAGGTGGGGTAGGTAGATGATCAAGTTCAATTACTTCATCGTTTGAGTTGGGGTCCTTAGATGAAGTGGCGACCTCTAGCCTTCTTATTGGGATCTTTTCCCGCACATGGGCTTCGGGTGATTGACTGGGGTTCCTCTTTGTCCTCTTTGATGTTTGGGTTCCCCTGCTAGCCATTGCTTTCTTTCTTTTCTTTTTCAGGTTTTTCAACTTCTTCCTCCCTTGGCGCACTTGACGCTTCCTTGTCTTCTGAAGACTGGGACTCAAGGCCACCCATCAAATTATATGTAAACTGGATCCCCTCAAGGGTTAGCCTCTCCATCTACTAGTATAGCCAACTATCTGTACATCTCTTGGGACCTTCCATTATGGCTTCCAAATCTGTGATCGAGTCCTGGGCCCAGTTAATGGATGGTGGAAGGTCTCTGATTGCCTCATAATCTTGGATCTGCAAGCAATCCCCATAATTGACTATCTGATTCGGGACCCGGCAGTACTCAAAAATTCCCATTTGTTGAATACTTAACCTTGAGTATTCTCGTCGGTGGATCTCAAAGTCATCTAGACAGTTAGTCCAGTAGTCTTCTATGGATGCTTTACCTCTACAATGTCTGCCATAAGCCTTCTTCCTTAATTTAGCAGGGTCAAAGCATTTCCTGGGGAGGTGTTGTTCTAGGCAATATGATGCTAGCCCGTCGAAGGATTCCTCGGCATGCACAAAGTTTTTGAAGTACACATCATTTTTTCCTATGACCATTGGGAATGTGAATCCCGATTGCCTATTCTCTCCGAGTATGTGTCCAGCTGGGTGCTCCAATCTAGCAACTTCCAAGAGGACCATTCTATCTGACGAACAATGAGAAAGTCAGAATGGAGATCCCTCAAAGTCTGAAATTCGGATATAGGAGAAACGAGGGAACTGAATGAACTATGCTCCATACTTCCATATCAACACATTAGCTTGCTTTGACAACCTTATATGCAATTCTCCTTGCATCATTCAGACCATGCACATCGTGAATGCATCATTCACGCGCTCATATTGGCTGATTGCATAAGCGATGTTGTTTTTCTCCCTCTGAGCTATGTTGTAATAATGCAGCTGAGGGTAACAGTTGTATACCTTCACCTAATTTGGTCCATTCCCAAATTCTCTTGTTCGGATCAACCCTGGCAGCTGTTGATGTCTAGCAAACATGTAAACCAAGTAGGAAGTCATGGTGACATATTTATTCTCTGCGAGCTCGAACAACTATGTGTGGATGTTGTTGCTTATGATCTAAGCCCAATCGAACCTAGCCTTTCCATTGAAGACCTGCTTTGTGAAATGAAACATCCACTCCTCAAATAGGTTATAGTGGGGGACCCCCATGACTCGGCTAAGCAGTGTGACCATGTCCCTATACTCCCTAATGAACTGGCTTCTATAGGTCTTCTTGACGATGCTAGTGCTTGGAGCTCTCCTTACTTTGAACCATTCTTCGTTTACTATCACCTTGCACTTATTGGGATTCATATCAAAATCAAGTTGGGCCTCATCTATGGTTACTGCACTGGCGCCCTAAGGAAGCGGGATGTCAAATGTTTCTCTACTGGCCTCTGGAGTGAAATCAGCCATAACCATTCCATTTGCAACTACCACCCTGCTCTCCAATTGATAGTGCTTTGCGGCCTCGACCACAAGCTCATAATTCTAAATTGCCAGTGGGAAACTTGCAGCCTGTGCAATGCCGCTTTCTAGCATCCATTTGGGCTTTCCGTATGCGTTTGGACCATATACCCTCTCTTTTAAGTTTTGAATGTCTACATGCCCGAGGTTTGTATCACCTACATTTTGCCAATTACTCAAGACTCTGAACTCCTTTATCACCCCTTGATACTGATACTTCATCTTTTCAAGCTTGCAGGGAATGTCAACTTTGGATGTCTACGATGTCCCTGGTGCGTCAAGTGCCTTCGAAGATTTTGTCCCTTGATTAGGCATCTATCGTGCACACCTGGACACGAATTACGAGACAAGTTAAAGGTGAAAAATGCGGGTTACTAGTGCCAGAAGATGACGTTAGCACTAAAATCGTTTAAATAACGAGATAATTCAAATTTTGAAAACACGTTAAAACACGCTATTTGAACACTTTGAATTTTGCGGATGGAGATTGAATGCAATTTGGATTTGAAAACTTTGGTTAGTTGGTTTGTTGATTTTGAGCAAGTTTAAAATTTTATTGCTCCCTATGTTGCTGATGATTGAAAATTGCAAACGCTTTCTGTTTTAAGTACATTTTGTTTTTGGACCAGTTTGTTTTGTTGGAGATTTAACTAAAAACGAATTGATGATTCGGTTTGGAGAGACGGTTTTAGGTGTTTTCTGTTTACAGCCAGAATCTTCGAAAGATTTGTCTACGTTTGAATTTTCAGCTGGAGGCCGAATTTGACAATTGATGACTTCCTAGGGTTAAATTTAAAGTTTTCTCAATTCATTTTGCATTCAAACCCTAGTTACTACACATGATTACTCATCTAATGCAAAATTTTAACCATTCAAAGGCAGTTTTAACACACCTAGTAGTAACTGAGAGGGCGTTCACTGCAAGAGCTGATTGATCATGGTGTTTTTGGGAGAAATGAAAGTTGTGACTCTCACCTTGCAACACTTTGCCCTTTTAATTTGCTATTGAAAGGGGATTCTCAAGTTTTTGATCAAAAATGAAGGAATCGTGCCCCAACTCGAGCCTCTTGACACAAAACCGCGCCTTTGAAGAACTTACCCTTGGTTCAACTTCGGCCGCCTTAGATAGAATGAAAAGATCGGACTCCAACTAGGGCCTTAAGACGAACTGCGTGAGCTAACACCATTGAACTTCTCCCTCACACCGATCTGCAATTTGACTTTGAGCGATTTGAATGATAAGTGATTTTGTTTTCAAACGCCCCTTCTTGCATAGGAGAAATTTGGGATTTTACATGACAATGAGCAAACCTTTTGCTCCTGTGATATTTTTAAACAAAAATGCCAAATTCCCTCCCTAGAAAGAATTCGGCTCCTAGATGAGTTGAGTGAACTCTTGCTCTTTTAATTTCCTACCAGAAGACCAAAATCGCCGAATACTTCTTTACTTTGCCAAGCAATTTCAGGATTTTGGGTGAATTTGTGCAATTTTATGCCTTGGTTGTTGAACTTTTTAAACGCCCTTTGTCTTTCAATATGAAACTCGGCACTTTGACATGAAAATGAGCGAACTATAGTTGTTTATTTTAGACGCCTATTCCCCTTTGATATAAAACTCGCGCATTTCACATACTTTGCACGATTTTGGTTTGAATTAACTCAGGGTCTTTTATTTAAATGATGTGATTTGTCTTTAAGTTAAAATGCCCCTTTTCACAAGTTTTTCAGCTAATTCACCTAAAATGCGCGAACTTTACTTAAACGCATCTTCACTTTGTCATAGAGTTAGCCCTTTTAAGATGAAATGTGTGAATTCCCCTTGTATCCTTTGCTTAATACAAAACTCGCCCCTTTTAGAGGTTTTGCGCGATTTTTTATTTTATACTTAAACGCCCTCTTTTACAAGTTTTTAAAACAAACTTGGTCATTTCCTTTAGAATGTGCGCTTTTTGTCAAATGCCTTTTCACTCTATGAAATTCTCCCCTTCACTGAAATGCGCAAACTTTGCTTAAACGTATCTTTACTTTACAAAATTCACTCCTTTTGCTCAAAGTGCGCGATTTTGCTCTATGTTTTAAAAGCCAAACTTTATTTTGATGCCCCTTCACAAAATGAAACTCGGCTATTCAACTGAAAATGAGAGATTTTATTTCGACTTGGCTCGCCGAACTTTAGACTTTATGGAGGCTCCTTTTAAGCTCAAGTGAAATTCGGACATTTTGACAAAGGGAGAGATTTTGCCTTAGGCATTTTTGTTGTTTGTAACTAGGAAAGGGGGTTCAGATTGCCTAAGGCAACATCCGAACCCCTAAAGGGTTGGGCCTCCCCTTTCAAGGTTAACGTGTAGGGCTGGACCCTTCACACTAAAAAGGGTAGTGTGCCTCTAAACAGGGCCAGCCCCATAATGACACGCCACACCAAAAACCATTTTGGCACCAAACTTAATTATCTAATTAAGGCCGACTTGAAGGTTGTCTACCCATATAAATAAAGATCATTTGTAAGATCAAATCATTCATTTTTCTTTCCATGCAATCAGTGAAATTTTTCTGCTCCTTGGTGTGTGAAATTAAGAAGTGAACTGGGCAAACTTATTCAAGGAAGACAAACCTATTTTGGTGTTCCTAATTTCTGTTAGGGAGTGCATTAAAGAACAGACTTGGTGCAGACATGGTGAATTTAGAAGTGCAGATCTGATATGACAAAAAGGGCAGATCCGATAAGAGGTTGAAGATTCCAGCTAAGTATTGTATTGTTACAATTCAAGATTGAATACATAATCTGACCTGTGAGTCTTTAGTGCTGGGTTTTTCCTCCTTGGAGGTTTTCCCAGGGTAATTGTGTTGGTCTCTTGTGCACTTACTTTCTATCTTTCATTTACTGTTTATAATTTACTTAATGTTAAAAAATAATTAAATACTGAAAGTCTGATTGCTGGTCTGAGTCACAAAATTAACATGGTATCAGAGCTAAGGTTTTACTAACTTCAGATTTCAGTAAATTATTTGTTGCATCTAGTTGTTGTTTGTTTTCAGATTAAAATGTCAGGTTTGAGGGCTGAAGATAGACTTGATGGAGCCCTTGACTTTGCTGCTTGGAAAGTCCGTATTTTATTGATTCTTGAAGAGAATGAACTGCTTATATTTGTAGAAGAAGAAAGACTATCCCCTCCTGAAGATGCTGAAGAACTGAAGCAGTTCAAGAAAGACTCTCTCAAGGCTAGGAAGATCATAATTGAATCAGTCAAGAATCATCTTGTCACTGTCATATAAAAATTTGCTTCTGCCAAGGAAATGATCAAACACTTGGAAGGGATGTATGAAGTCAACAACCTCAGCAGGACTCTTGCTCTAAGGCAGCAGCTACTTGACATCAAAATGAAAGAAGAAGACTCAATCATGGCCTACTTCATGAAGATCAATGAACTGAAGGACAAGTTAAGTACTCTTGATTGCCAGATTTGAGATAAAGATCTTGTCATGATTGCATTAAATGGTCTACCTAATGAATGGGAACCATTCATTCGTAGCATTGGTGGAAGAGCTTAACGTCCCAACTTTAAGCGTCTTCAATCTAATTGCATTGAAGAGGAATCTCGAATTGAGGTAAGAGGAAAACTCAAGAACTCTCACAAAGATGATAATCATGTTCTCACAGCTAAGTCTAGGAAAGGTGGGCATTGGAAGAAAGAAAAGAGAAGCAAAGATTTTAGATCCTCTTCCTATGATCCAAGGAAGAAGTCAAGAGATTCCTCCCATATTCGTTGTTTCAAATGTGATAAGTATGGTCACTATGCTAGAGATTGTCAGAATGATCCTAAGGAAAGGGAAGCAAATTTAAATGAAGTCGCTAAACAAAATGAGGACTATCTTCTTATCTCTGTTCTATCAAGCAACGTTCCTACGGATAGTGATACTTGGATAATTGACAGTGGAGCCTCCAACCACATCTCAGGTTACCGTGAGCATCTTTCAGATTTGATAGAAAAGGATACCAACCTTCATGTGGTAATCGGTGATGATGCTCGATACACGGTAAAAAGTTCTGGTACTACCTCCTTAAAACTAGATTCTGGTATTTCTTTACAACTCAGTGATATTTTTTTTGTACCTGGAATTAAAAGAAATCTTATTTCCATTTCTGCTTTAGAAGATAAGGGTTTGCAAATAGCATTTTCTGAAGGGAAAGTACTTGCTTGGTCTAAGAAATCTAGTTTCAAATCTGCTCGTGTTATTGGAAATAGATGTGATAGTTTGTATAAGCTTGCAGCTAACCCAATTCAAGCTCTCATTCATGAGGCTCCTGAATCATGCGAGCTATGGCATAGAAGACTTGGACATCTGCACTTTCAAGCTCTTCCCACTCTTGGTAAAATGCTTAAAGGTATGCCTAAACTTAGTTTATCTCATGATGATGCTTGTAAAGGTTGTGCAATGGGTAAGAATGTGAAGAGCCCATTTCATAAAAGTGATAGTAGGGCCAAAGAAAAGTTAGAGATTATTCATTCAAATTTATGTGCACCTATGTTTGTAGCATCTCCTAGCGGTTTTTTTTATTATATTACCTTCATAGATGATTTTTCTAGGAAAACATGGATTTACTTTCTTAAATCCAAAGAGTCTGAAGAAGTCTTAAATAGATTTAAAGATTTCAAAGCCTTGGTTGAAAAAACTACTGGAAAACGAATTAAATGTTTAAGGTCTGACAATGGAGGTGAGTACACCTCAGGTAGTTTTCATGATTTTTGTATTGAGACAGGAATTAAGAGGGAGTTTTGTGTTCCCTACAATCCACAGCAAAATGGAGTTGCTGAAAGAAAGAACAAGACCATTGTTGAAGCTGCAAGAGCCATGATTCATGATCAAGACCTGCAACCCTTCCTATGGGCGGAGGCATCCAAAACAGCAGTTTACATTCAGAATAGATGTCCTCATCGTGCTGTAAAGAATGTAACCCCTGAAGAAGCCTTTACAAGAATCAAACCTGACATCAGCCACTTAAGGATCTTCGGGAGCCCTGTGTATGTTCATGTGCCTAAAGAAAAACGAACCAAGTTGGATCCCTCTGGAAAGAAAGGCATCTTAGTAGGATACAATGAATCTTCCAAAGCCTTCAGGATCCACATTTCAGGTCAAAGGTATGTTGAGGTAAGTAGAGATGTAACTTTTGAAGAAGATATTGCATTCAAAAGATCTAAAGGTTCATTATCTGATAATGATGATATTGTGATTGAAAATCAAGAATCAAATGTTGATACTAACCCTGAGATACAGAAGGAGTTCATTGACCTCCCGGATCAGGAAGTTCAGGATGATCCAGCAGAACCCATGGACTCTACAGATATACCTAAGGATATTGTGGTTAGCAAGAAGAGGCCACTTTGGGTTAGAAACACCATTCAAGATGCTGAAGGATTTGTTGCTTCCAGAGGAACCTTCAGAGATAGCAAGAGACCTCAAAATCATGCCAACTACATTTCTATAATGTGTAACATCATTGAGTCTGAACCTCACGATGTCAAAGAAGCTATGACTCATCGTGCTTGGAAATTAGCCATGGATGAAGAGTATGAGTCTATCATCAAGAATGATGTTTGGGATATTGTAACCAGACCCAAAGGTAAGTCTGTTGTTTCTTCTAAATGGTTATTTAAAATTAAGCATAATGCTGATGGTAGTATTGAAAAATATAAAGCTAGATTTGTAACTCATGGTTTTTCTCAAAAAGAAGGAATAGATTATGAGGAAACATTCGCTCTTGTTGCTAGATATACTTCTATTAGATCTATAATAGCTATTGTTGCAGCTAAAGGTTGGGAGTTGCATCAAATGGACGTTAAGACAGCCTTCCTCAATGGTGTTATTGAAGAAGAAGTCTATATTGAGCAACCAGAAGGTTATGTAATCCATAAACGAGATTCTCATGTTTGTAAGTTGAAGAAAGCCTTATATGGGCTCTAACAGGCTCCTCGTGCTTGGTATGAAAGAATTGTTAAGTACTTACTTAGCTTAGGATTTCGTAAGAATGATGCTGATGCTAACCTTTACTTGAAGATATGTAATGATGATATGCTTATTCTGGTTTTGTATGTGGATGATTTATTTCTCCCTGGTGAAAATAAACTAATCATGAGATGTAAGAAAGAATTAGCGTCAAAATTTGAAATGAAGGATTTAGGTCTAATGCATTACTTCCTAGGGTTAGAAGTATGGCAAAAATCCAATGAAATTTTTCCAAGTCAAGGAAAGTACACTATTGATATTTTGAAAAGATTTAGAATGATGGACTGTAAACCTATGTCTACTCCTATGGAATCTAACTTAAAGAAGTTGAGTGTTTCTACAGCTAACTCTGATTTTGCAGATCCATCTGAGTACAAGCAGTTGATTGGATCCTTGATGTATCTAGTCAATACTAGACCTAATATCTGTTATGTTGTGAATGCCCTCAGTCAGTTCATGAGCTTGCCTACACTTGTTCACCTGGTTGCAACCAAGCACATTCTGAGATACCTACGAGGCATTATTGGTTATGGGCTGAAGTATTCACTTAATAACTCAATCTTCTTGGAAGGCTATTCAGATTCAGATTGGGCAGGAAGTGTAAAGGACAGGAAATGTACTTCAGGTATCTGCTTCAACTTGGGTTCTGTAGTAATCTCTTGGGCATGTTGAAAGCAATCTTCGGTAGCATTGAGTACTGCAGAAGCTAAGTACATTGCAGCATCTGTTGCATCTAGAGAAGCAATGTGGCTTTGCAAACTTCTTGTTGGATTATTTGGTCAACTTAGTGGTCCTAACACTATTCATTGTGATAATCAAAGCTGTATAAAGATGTCGGTAAATCCTGTGTTCCATGACAGGTCCAAACATGTGGAAACTCATTATCACTTCATTTGGGATATGGTGCAAAGAGGCACCATTCAACTGAACTATATTAGCACAGATGAACAACTTGCAGATATTCTTACCAAACCCTTATCCAGAGTGAAGTTTGAATACTTCAGAGACAAACTTGGTATTGTGGAAAATGAAATCCTGGTTGAGAGGGAGTTTCAATCTTAGTGATTCTCTACTGCAGAGTTTTGGTCCATTCTTCGCTTGTGTGCAAGAATGAAAGGATCTATTCTATGCTTGTGTGCTAGATGGAAAATTGTAATTATGTAAAGATCCACTTGTGTATTACACTTTCTATGCTTGTGTGCTAGAACCATCCTATGCTCGTGTGCTAGGTGGAAGATGTAATTCTATGCTTGTGTGCTAGATCCATTCTATGCTTGTGTGCTAGATGGAACTCTAAAGGTTCAGATTATGTATTCTCTTCTTCCCTAGTTAAGAGGGAGTGTTGTTTGTAACTAGGAAAGGGGGTTCGGATTGCCTAAGGCAACATCCGAACCCCTAAAGGGTTGGGCCTCCCTTTTCAAGGTTAACGTGTAGGGCTGGACCCTTCACACTAAAAAGGGTAGCGTGCCTCTAAACAGGGCCAGCCCCATAATGACACGCCACACCAAAAACCATTTTGGCGCCAAACTGAATCATCTAATTAAGGCCAACTTGAAGGTTGTCTACCCATATAAATAAAGATCATTTGTAAGATCAAATCATTCATTTTTCTTTCCATGCAATCAGCGAAATTCTTCTACTCCTTGGTGTGCGAAATTAAGAAGTGAACTGGGCGAACTTATTCAAGGAAGACAAAGCTCTTTTGGTGTTCCTAATTTTTGTTAGCGAGTGCATTAAAGAGCAGACTTGGTGCAGACTTGGTGAATTTAGAAGTGCAGATCTGATATGACAAAAAGGGCAGATCCGATAAGAGGTTGAAGATTCCAGCTAAGTATTGTATTGTTACAATTCAAGATTGAATACATAATCTGACTTGTGGGTCTTTAGTGCTGAGTTCTTCCTCCTTGGAGGTTTTCCTAGGGTAATTGTGTTGGTCTCTTGTGCACTTACTTTCTATCTTTCATTTACTGTTTATAATTTACTTAATGTTAAAAAATAATTAAATACTGAAAGTCTGATTGCTGGTCTGAGTCACAAAGTTAACAATTTTTTGCTTGTAAACTCGGCTTCTAAGCGAAAAGCGAATTTTCAGGACTTAGGACTCTAGTCAGCTCAAATTTTCAGGTCAAATCACTTTCTCCAAGCTCAAATTTCTCACTGCTGCAGCTTACTCTGCCTACTCACAAAACTCCTCCTAAGGACCTCAACAAGGCAAAACAACGAAAAAAAAAGCAGGGGGACCCTGTCAACAACGAGGAGTGTGTGCAAGGCACAACACTTAGTAGTAAGGTTTGGTGTCTTCAATGGATTGATGCCAACAAAGATTCTAAGAGAATTTCATTTTTATGGCTGGATTTGGATTGTAGATCCAAGCAATCCATTTTGTGGTTTTGTCTCGAAAGGGTTTCCATGTAAATCTTGTTTCTTAGATGGCAAATCTTATGTGATTTATCTATTGTGGTTGTTAACATTTTAATAAGTCATAAATTGTTGTATGCTAATTCCCTTCTCCCCCAGCCCCACCCCACCCTTCTCCCCCACAAAATATTAAGTGTGTGCCCATCAATTGGTATCAAAGCCAGTTTCTTCAAGAATAATCTAACCACTATAAGGTATTCTCAGGAGCACACATGGCTAGTCAAGGAGGTTTCTCTTCAAATAGAGCTCCATTGTTCGACGGAACAAACTATGCATTCTAGAGCATAAGAATGCAAACTTATTTAATGAGTCTTGGCTTTGATATTTGGCAATCAGTAATGAATGATTATGTAGCTCCATCATCTCCACCAACAAATCCAGATGGAAACAAGGCTAACGAAAACAATGAAAAAGCTATGAATGCTATCTTGTGTGGCCTATCATAATCAAAGTTTGTCAAGGTGATCCATTGTGAATTGGTGAAAGAAATCTAGGACAAACTTAAGAACACCTATGAAAGTGATGACAAAGGTAAGAAGGCTAAGCTCTAAACCCATAGAAGACATTTCAAGAGCTTGAAAATGACAGATGGAGAAAATATTGCAGCCTATCTCCTTTGTGTCCGAGGACATAGTGAATAGATTAAAGGATCACTGATTGTGCAAAAGGTGCCAAGGTCTTTCCCTTTGAGATTTACTGCCAAAGTTTCCAACATTGAAGAAATGAAGGATCTAGATAAATTGACAATGGATGAATTGCATGAGATCTTCACAGCATATGAAATGGGGACTAAAAAGGAGAAGTCATCAAGGGAGAAGCAACCTTTAGAGCTTCAACGAAGATGAAGAATAAAAAACTTCAGTCAAGATATAGCTCTAGTGATGAATCAGATACAAAGGAAGCTGATTTTGTGAGAAATCTCAAGAAAGGATCCGACAAATACAAAGGTAAGTTAACCTTTAAATGCTTTAACTGTCCAAAAATAGCACATTTTGCTGCTAAGTGTCCATATATAGAAAATGAAAGTAGTGATGATGAAGGAAATCAAAACATAAAAAAAATAAAGCAAACATCATCAATACAAAAAGAGCTACAAATAGGGTAAACATGAAAAGAAGAACTTCTCTAGGCACAAGAAAAAGCCTCTACTCCAAAGGGGTTAGTAGCTCATCCGAGGAGAGTGACGAAAGTATCTCCGATAGTGATAGAGGAGAAACTCACTTTATTGCAGCAAAAGCAAAAAATGCTTTTAAAACAAAGGAAAGACAAAGGAAAAGAAAAGATGAATTCAGAAGAGAAAGAAATTTTCGAAATGGATGGGGAAGTGGATCTTCAAGAACTCATTTGTGTCTTAAGCAAAATCAAGAAGCTTAAGAAAAGGAATTTGAAACAAAAGTAACAGCTGCAAAAATATGAAGAGGATCATGATTCAAGAGAAAAAATGTCATAATGCATCAAAGAATCGAAAAAAGATTATCATCAACCTAAAGATTGTTTGCCACATACGGGTAAACAATTAAATGCAGAAAGTAAATGCACAGAACATAATGGAAATATATTAAATAACCAATCTCTGTATTAATTCAACAGTCCATGTACATCAAGTGCTTATAACATTAAACCCAGATACGACTATCATGATGATACTTCGAAGGAAAGGTATGCAATATATAATACCCAAAGGGGTGAGACCAACCGTCGCGTCCAACTGCCCTTCGGGACGACTAACTAACTGACTGTCGTAACTCATTATTACCGACGACAACATAAACATTATACGACAACATGACGTAATGATTATTCCCGGCAACAAAGATTTGACTAGTTAGAGGCAAAAGGATAGAAGAGGAAGTGAGAATCTAACTAATGACAAGGAAAGAAAACTGTGAGAAGCTAGAATTTGAAATTGTTTTGTTAAGAAAGGAACTAGAAAAATCAACAGCTCAATAGAACAGAAGCATAAAGTTTGAGAAGACCGCCGAAATACTGGATGATTTTATCAATTTCCAAAGGTCACAATTCATTAAGACTGGTCTTGGCTAACAAAAACCAAAAGAATACTAAACATGATCCAAATTCTAAGGCTACAAACTTACCAAAGAAGATAAATGAAGAAAAGCCTAAGGGTGAAGCAAATGCGCCTAAGAGCTCCATCAATAGAATAGCAATAAGAAGAAAGTGATATCCCACAGAAAACCAGCATTCCTCACAAAGACAAGGACAAATTCTTAGGATCATTCCCTCCAGGGCAGTCTCCCATGCAAGTTCCAATAATCTTTCTTTGGTTATTTTTCTTGTAATCGGTTTAGTCATAAAGCAGCAGATTGTAGGACACATGAAAGAAAAAATTCTTATGGATTGTTAAATAGAAAGTACAATTCTTTTGTGCCTTTAATGGATTACAACATTATGTACTATAAGTGACTATGGTCATACAACACGATTTTGTAGTAGTGTTTTTGTGCAACCTCCTAGACAAAACAAGGTGGATACTCTTGGCTAGGAAAAGAAAGAATCTACAACAATTTAGAAAAGGAAGCAAGAGCAAGAAAAATAGGAGACACCTATGCTTGTGCCAATAGCTTTTCATGCTCAAAATGAAGGAAATCAATGATGGTACATTGATAGTAGATTGTAATGTCCCCTTTTGGCTTAAGATATAGTTAAATAATTAAAAGCATGTTTAATTATTTAATTAGCCATTAGTGTAATTATTTAATATTATTTCTTTTTAAAAAGCACATCATAAGGATAATATTATATTGTTACTTAAGTGACTTTATAAAGTGGGAAATCAAATTAAGTCACCTTTAATTCAAAAGTGAAATAAAAGTTAAGAAAATGTAAAGGCAAGAGGAAATGGAAGCCCAAGGGAAATTCAAAAAGTTACAAAAGAGCATTGAGAGGATTGTTTGGGGAGGTTGAGTTTATTCAATTCATTGCTTGTAACTCGACCTAGTTTTGGAGATTTGGACGTGGTCCATCTCAGCCTTCCTGAGGACGGAACCCCTCTTGAAGAAGACTAACTACGGTAGTGAAAGATCTAATTTGGCTGGTATTTGCTAAAGATATTAGATAGATTTGTTGTTGGTTTGTGGATTTCCAATCCTTCTGTACATCCTGTATCTGTGATTGGGGAGTTTACAGTACATCCAATCTTTTTGTAAGTTTTGTGGCTACGATAGGAAATATAATTCTGATATTTTTTGTTGAAGGTTGTAATGATTTATCTATTTTGATGACAATATTCATATATAACTTCAAATTGCTATTCTAGTCTGTTGTTATATGATTTCCAATATAATGTGTGCTAAGATATTTTGATGGAAAGGAATTAGTTTTCATGCAAACTGTTTGTTTAAATTCCTGCAAAACGTTTCGTTAAATCTGGAGCAAATATCCATAGGGGATATTACAGTGCTCATACTTATCGTAGCTCTTCTCTTCCTTGGTTGATGGGAGTACATCTAAAGTTGTGATTCTTTGAAAAGGCTTTCCTTAAAAGAGTTTGTAATTAGTGCAAGTTGGAGAAGAAAATTTTTGAATTCATTTGAAAATCTATAATTTGTTCCAATTCGGCGGAGACAATTCTATATTATTTCTTGGGAAATCGTTCAAGCTTCTTGGACAGGAGTTTGTGGGAATCAATTCATAAACAAGGGCAGATCATGTGGTTTACTATCATGGTTTTATAATTTATGTGGAATTGGCATTATTCTAGGTATTTTAATTTGTGAGGTATCTTGGCTACTGTGACTTCAAAATATTTTATATTTTTGAGCATGTGTGGTAAATCGTTCATGGGTCTGTTGTGACCTAATTCACACATCGCCCCATCGCAGATGGGGACCCCTTGTTTTCGCTTTTTTAGGTTTTGGCCTAGCTCTGCATTTTCATAAATCTTCATTTTAAGAGTTAGGAGTTAGAGTTTTGAGGTCATTCCGGGTCAAATCGAGAATTCATGCTCAGAATTGAATTTAAGTGTTGTCAAAATATTCAGAAGGTCCGAAGGATGAAGATCCCAATTGCTTTGGGTCAATTCTGACAACCTACTATTTTTAGAAATTTTTACTTTTTCTACTTTTTTCTTCTTTTTTGAAAGTGACATCTGGGTTTTGTTCTTTGACCTATTTTATTACTACCCATTTTGTCGGAATTTGAAAATCTCGCCTCTAGATATAAAAAGCAGGGCTTTGAAAAAATTTCTTTTTTTTGAGATTAGGGTTTTGTTCTTTAGGTCGTTTTGATCCTGCCCATTTCTTCAAATTTGAAAAATTTTGCTTGTAAGTGTAAAAAGCAAGGGTTTGAAAGTTTTTACTTTTTTCAAAATTAGGGTTTCAATCTTCATGCCAAATTATTCCTACCCATGTTCTCAGATTTTGAAAATTATGTCTTTTAAGGGTAAAAAGCAAAATGCAAACCCTAATTAGGGTTTCGTTCCAGAAGATCAGCTATTTTATTAGTATCCATGTTCTCAGATTCGAAAATAAGGTCTCAAAGTTAGCCAAATAAGAAGCTAAGGCATGAAAATGGCTAAGTATATGCAACCTTCAACATGTCCTAGACTCATCCAAGTCCGCCTTAGGAAGTGTGGAAAAAAAAATTCAAAGTACGCCTAGGCAAGTTTGGCCATGCAACAAGGAATTTGAACAAAATTCGCCCAAGCTTGAGAAAGAATGGCAATGAAGGGCCCACTTAGATGAAATTGAAGATGACATGGCAATAAAAGATGACATGGCATTCCAAAAGGGTTGAAGATGGTAAAGATGATGACTTGGCAACTAAAGCAATAAAACATGTGATATGTCTTCCTAAAATTAGAACTTCTAGAAGGATATTTAAAACAAATAAAAGTTTCTAAAATAAAATGGAAGCTTCCAAGGATCAAGTTTGAAATTTTTCAAGGATGGAATAGAACATTAAAATTTGTAAAATTCCCTTCTAGAAGAAAGCAATGAAGAGTTCGAACTTCTTAAAAAAACACTCAAAGCAAATAAAACTTTCATAAAATTACTTTCTTGTGTGACAAGCAAGAGGATAAGATAAAGCTTCTAGAAGTCTCCAAGAAAATTATAAGACAAGGTTTTATTTCATTAAAGACTTCATTATTTGCCTAGCAAGGAGAAGTTCGAACTTCTAGAGGATAAAAAAAGCTTCTAGAAGCCATCTAAGAAGCTATTAAAGGAGGTTTCATCTCATTAACTCTTCTTTCTTCAAAGCAAAGATTGAATTCTTCCTAAAATTTGCAAAAGGGAGCAGCTCCAAAGATTGATTAAGTTATCAAATTTGCAGCAGGGTTATCAAAATTCGACTCAAGGGTTTGAAAGAAATAAATTTGATAATTTCCTCAAATCCACCATTGATAACAGTTTGAAAGTATAAATTCTGCCCTGATCATCTCCAAAAGCAGGAATAAAGCAAATCTAAGGGTTTGGAGGATATCGTCAAGAGGTTCAACAAATTTACCATTAATAACCGACTGAAGGTTTGCTGATAATATTCTGAATTCATCAAAGATGCACATGGTCTCCTTAAAGCCATACTTCACCCCATCCAAAAGACTATTAAAATCACCCTTGATAAGAAAGCAAAACAAATTTGGAGGAAGATACATATCCCAGGCTCATCCAAGATCATCTTTAATAGGGTTTTGATGCTCTTCCAAGCAAAAGGCGAACTTTTGCAAACCTGCCCTGCCAAGAAGAAAGATTTGGATGCCAAACGAAATTCTCCAACTGCTGCAATCATGATCAGACTTCTAAACCTGCCTTAGAAGAGAAAGGTTGTTCAAATTTGATGCACAAACCTGTCTTAAGCCTATAAACTTCGCCATGAAGATGAGAAATAGAGCGTCCCAAGGGCTTGGAAATTAAGCAAAATTGTTTAAACCATAGTAGCAAAAATCATTTAGGGAAAAAAACGGCAAACCAAAAGTATAAGATTTTTTGAAAAAATGGGGAAAAAATCAGATTTAAAAAAAAAGCGTAAAAAATTGTAGAAAAAGAGACAAAAACTATTCTTTTAAATAACTTCAAGGCATTCCCATAGCATTGAGATATAAAGAGCAAATAAAATAGAGTTTAACCCATGAATTGTAGAAAATATTTTTTTGTTGTTTATATTCATATTACTGATTACATAGGCAAATAATCAGCTAACTTTTTAAGAGGGCAGTCACCAAATACACCAAATAGTTGTCTAAGTCATCAAATATTAACTAAGTCAATGAAGTAAATGAGATCAAATGTTAACAAACAAATAGTAAAAGTGAAAGCCATTTTGAAGTGATCCAAGAATTTCATTGTGATTGAGGCAAGGAGTTTTGTAGGGTTAATTCAATATTTTAGAAAGCTTATCAAATCATATTTCACAATTGCAATGCTTTATATCATAGTAACAAAAATCATTTGGGGAAAAAAAAAATCGGCAAACCAAAAGTATAAGATATTTTGAAAAAATGGGTAAGAAATTGGATTTTAAAAAATTGTAAAAATTTGTAGAAAAATAGACACAAACTATTATTTTTTTTAAACTTAAGGGCATTTCCATAGCATAGAGATATATAGAGTAAATAAAATAGAGTTTAACCCATGAATTGTAGACAATAGATTTTGTTGTTTATATTCATATTGCTGATTACATAGGCAAATGTTCATTTAACTTTTTAAAAGGGTAGTCACCAACAAATACACCAAATAGTTGTCTAAGTCTGAGATCAAAGATTAGCTAAGTCTATGAAGTAGCTAAGATCAAAATTTATCAGACTGAGATCCAACTATTGTTAGGAATTTAGTAAGAGTACAAGCCATTTATTAGTGATCCCAGACTTTCATTGTGATTGAGGCAAGGAGTTTTCTAGGGGTATTAGCTAAGTCTATGAAGTAGCTGAGATCAAAATTTATCAGACAGAGATCCAACTATTGTTAGGAAATTAGTAAAAGTGGAAGCCATTTTGAAGTGATCCAAGACTTTCATTATGATGGAGACAAGGAGTTTAACCCATGAATTGTAGAAAATAGATTTTTGTTGTTTATATTCATATTGCTGATTACATAGGCAAATATTCATTTAACTTTCTAAAACGGCAGTCACCAAATTCACCAAATAGTTGTCTAAGTCTGAGATCAAAGATTAGCTAAGTCTATGAAGTAGCTGAGATCAAAATTTATCAAACAGAGATGCAACAA
This sequence comes from Cryptomeria japonica, assembly GCF_030272615.1. Lineage (NCBI taxonomy): Eukaryota > Viridiplantae > Streptophyta > Pinopsida > Cupressales > Cupressaceae > Cryptomeria > Cryptomeria japonica. Next base: position 409,160,243 of record NC_081405.1, on the reverse strand, counting down.
TTGTTAGGAATTTAGTTAAAGTGGAAGCCATTTTGAAGTGATCAAAGACTTTCATTGAGATTGAGGCAAGGAGTTTTCTAGGGGTAGTTCAATATTTGAGAAAGCTTATCAAATCATATTCCATAGTTGCAATGCTTTATATTCCCTGATGGCAATTGGTAAGTCTTTTATATGGGGTAGAATTCAACAAAAGGCATTTGTTTAGCTGAAGTAAAAGATTAGAAAGCCACTAGTTTTGGCAATACCTAGCTTGCAACTGCTATTTTAGGTAGACACAAATTTTAATGATTGTGTGTTGGAGGCTCTTTTATTACAACTATGTAAGCTTGTTTGTTGTCATTCAGATTTATTTTGTGGAGTACTTTAGATATGTTGCTCACATTATGAATTGTATGTCTTTGTTTCAGCAAAAATTAACTATATCAATTATAAATTAAAAAACATATATCTATATCTACATATATTAATTATGTCTTTGAACGTTTAGTGTTGTCGTAGAAAAACTCCATTGGTGAGGTAGTCACAAAGGTTCAAACCCCTACTGGGCCATTGAGCTCGTGGGATTTCTACCTTTGTTGGGTCGTTGAGCTCGTGGGTTTGAACAGGTGAAGTGTGGGGAATGATGAACCCCCTGAAAATGGACAAAATCACAAACTTTTTAAACGTTGATTCCACATTGACTCTGATTTTGTCTCAATCCAACCCTATTTCTAAGCAATTTAGTAATTTGATGCGTTTTTCTAGGGTTTTGCAAGTTTTTACAATGATTTTTGCCATTTTGGGGGTTTTTAACCTGATTTCAATGCAAAAAGTCTTTGAAATTTTGGTCAACGCTCGGTCAACGATTTTTTTCATGAATCGGGATTTTTTCAAGGAATAAATTGGCTAGCTCCAGGATTTAGGATTAATCGGGTATAATCGTGATTTTTTGCAAACTATTGCTTCATTGGACTTTAAACTATTATCCAAAGCAACAATCAAAGAAAGTTAGAAGATTGGAGGTTCGCTGGACACAAAGAAAAGTATGAACAAATTTAAGATTGTGTCCAAGTACAAAACTTGTCCAAGGATGTGAAATGTCTGCCCATGCTAAAGGAAGAAAATTTTCAAAATTTGCTAAACAAAAGTGTTTAAACCTCCTCCAATTCCACCTTGGCCAGAATTTTGTCCAAAGAAACCAAAAAAAAAAAAAATTGTCCAAGGAAGATGCGAACTTCGCCTTGCCATGAGGAAAGTCTTCAATTCAAAACGTGACACAAGAAGAAATTTCTCAAAGACATGATTATCCAAACTTTCCATTGCCATGAAGCATACCAAGGTATCAAGACTGAGACAAAATTGTTCCAAGACACAAACCCTAAGGTATGAAGAAATTGTCTAAACCCTTGCAAGTTTGTCAAACACAAGTTCAAATCCATTCCAATTATCTAGGCATAAATGGAATATGTGAAGATGCCTGATTAAAGCTCTAGAATTTGATCAATTGAGCATGGAGACAACCAAACCAAAACACCATGCCAGGGGGATACAATTCTAATCACAACTCATGTGAAATCAGACCAGCAAGTAGGAAAACAATTTTTATTTTCCAAAATTTTCGGAAATTACAATTTTCAAAATTCAAAATTTCTAGAAAGTTCTAGAAGATTCTTCGATAAAATCGAATTTTGAAAGAAGAATTAAAATTTAAAACTTTCCATTTTGGAAAGATTAAAACAAAAAACAATAAAAAATTATTTTAAAAAAAAGAAAAAAACAATAAAACAAATCAAAAACTTCTAAATTAAAAAACCCTAAACTCTATATATTTTCAACCAATTCACTTTCACAATTCATTATTCAGGTTGAAAATTTTGGAGAGCATTAGAAAGAAGTTTTCTCTCAAATTCCATAAATTTTGGATTTTTGAAGAAGAATTGTCCAGAAGAACATTCTTTTAAGTGTCAAAGGTCTAGAAATTAAGCACTATTCTCTGATTTTAAGACAGAATTTCAGAATTAGAGGTAAATTTCAGTCATAAAGAGGATTCAAAAACTCAATTTGATTGAATTTCCTCATATTTTTGTCTTATTTTTCATTAATTTCTTGACCAAACCCTTCAAAGACTTAACCTTTTGACAGGCTGAAAGTAAAATTTTCAGAAAAGAATTTAAAAGCAGAATTAAATTTTGAAAATAACATGAAGTTTTCATGTGTTTTATAGGTAGCAATGAAGTTCGCCAGCAAGGGAGCGCAGTTGAAGTCTAAACTCAAGTCCAAGTGGAAGAACATCACTGACACAGATCTCGGGCACGTTGATATGGAAGAATTTAAAAAAAGAATGTATGGACATGATGGACACATTCCTACACCCATTGCTCACAGGATGATGCAAAATGGAATTGTCTAGGTAGCTGGATTCCCACCAGCCAAATAGTGTGTCGAGCTAATTGTCGAATGTGCTTTGCACTATAAAGCACAATCGAGAGAAATTATTGCACCAAATGGTAGAGTCCTGATAAATCTATCAAAATTGTCCATCCAAGAGACATTTGGTATACCAAAGCACAATAAAACCACCTATAAGACTAAGGAGCAGACCCAGAGAGTATGATAGTCAATCTAAACTTTGTGCTGCAAATGTAACCAAGTCTTGGCTTGAGAAGAAAAGACCTCAAGGAAAGGTTCTGAAGTATTTGCTGCGTCCATTCTTCAAGGAAGAGTGTGGTGATATCATCCTACTGTTGAATAGAATAATGGACAGCCCTAAGGATCAGCTATTTGAAACATGGATGAAATCACCTCAAGAACCAAGATATTCAATTGGTCTCGCATAATCAGTGATAACCTTCACGAACAGTTGATGAACTTGGAAAGGACAAACACATTCCGCATGAGTTGCTGGCAACAACTTACAGATATTCAGGACTGATTTGCAAAGGCATAATAGGAAATGGTGAGAACGAATTCTGATCATATGATTGTTATCCTCAACTGCAACTCAAGGATAAAAGTTTCCAAGCTCATGACGCATTCCTGATGTACATAACAAGAACACTGCAAGAAGGCACTCATAACCGTCTTTCCCATGAATCCAAAAGTTTGATCAGCCAATATGGATCCTAGTTTATCCAGTTTCCGAAATTCACTTACATCAGAATCCAAGGTTTCACTAGTCGTCCCTACCGATTGCCAGTCTATCCAAACAACAGGATGGTCATGTTGGAAGTTCTCAAACAACTGGAGACATATCAGAGTTTCAAAAGAATAAGACAAATGGCAGCCGTATCTTTTCCATTCTTTATTGGGAACATGGAAGAATCTTGTTCAACTGCGCAAGCAGCCGAGGGTGCCAGGCTTGAAATGCAATGGTGTCCTTTCACCTTCTATCAATCTAGAACCAATTATGATCCTCACAATAACATCAGATCAGTAAAGGAGGAAAGATTCAGCCATAGAGTAGATATAGAAGATTTCTGGGCAAATGATGTTGATGAGTACGAAATCAAGAAAAGGTTACATTCCAAGCTATCTATGAATTTCATCAGATAAACTCAACTTTTTTTCATACCAGATCAATTAGAAGATAATAGAAAGCATACTCAACCTGGTTTTGATGAGCATGCACCTCTTCCTCCTATTAAATGGTCAAAGCCAGATCATGCAGACTTAACCACCCTAATGTGGCCAGTCATGAAATATACCAAGTGGTGGGTTAATGAACAGTGTAACAGGCTAAAGCAAAAGAATATAACTTTGACATATAATTTGATGGGAATAGCAAAAGGATATTATTCAAATGAAGAAGCACCACAAAATGCCAGACCAAACAAGAATGCTAAAAGGGGAAGGCAATTGAGAATGAAGAGCCTGCTTCGAAAAGGCAGAGGATAGAACCATCTCATTCCGCCACATCAAGGAATGAGAAATACATATTGAATGTTGATGAACCATTGGTAGAAATAGAAATTCCTTCTTCAATTCATAAGGAAAATGCAAAATTAGTCCATCAGGAAGATGAACAGCCGCCATCACCTACTGGCACGGAAATCCTAGAATCAAAGCATGATACAGATATTGAAGAGGAAGAGTTCCAAGAAGGGATTATTTCTACTCTCTGGGGGATTGCACGTGACAACAAAGGATGATCAAGAGGTAGAAGGCATTGAGCAGCCCACTGTTCTTGAATGGCAGAAGGAGAGATTGAAGATGAATACACCAGTAGTAGAAGAACCAGAAGAAGATGACATGGCAGACTTCTTGGCCAGGTTAGAGCAAACTACTATCAAGAAGCAAGCCAAGAGATATTCTACCATCCAAAGAGATGAGACAGGAAACCACAAAGTGCAAATAGTTGTGCCTAAGGTGAACAAAACAAAGGGAGACATTGCCCCGCATGAGTTTGAAATCACCACTTTTGACTTAGGCCCAGTCACAAAAACCCAAGCCAAAGATGACTTAGATAATTCAGTCGCTTCCATAATGGCAAAACTGGATGAGGAGACAGAAAAGAAGAATGAGTATAAGAGAGGAGTAGAGCACCTAAAAGAGTATATTCGGCAATTGACCACTAAGCCACTTGATCAAGCCAATCCAGAAGCTCTCCTACTTTTGGATTCACAACAGGAAATCAAAAATTCTGAAGAAGATCCAGTGGCAGCCAGAGAAACCAGGGATTGGATGGAAAGTACAAAAGAAGAGGCAGCCAAGTTCATAGAAGAAATATCATCAGCATGAGCAAACTTCTTCTTTGCTTTCCAAGATTGAAAACATGGCAAAAATGTGGGCTGACTTTCAGGATGTCTAGGAAAGAATCATTTCGTGCCTTCGAGAACTCAAAGGAATCTCATCCCAAGAGTTGGTTAATCATAATATAATCGAAGCAGGGGCTGCTTATGATTTCCACGGCTGGCTCTGGACATTAGTTGCACGGAATGAGGTCTTGGAAAAGGTGTAGATTGATGCTGATAAAATAGAGGAGCACATAAGGGCTACACTTTCCTTATGGTTTCAGAAATACTTGGGGAAGAAACAATCCGAGAAAGGGAAATGCAGTTGGAGAATCTGAAGATCAAAATACAGGACATCTTCCTTACCATCACAGGACCAGTTTTGAAGAGTCACCTGGCTAAAACATCAAACCTCCTTTCCATCAGGGATGCCTTTCAAAAGAAGCAACTAGACTAGGAATTCACCTTTGCTCTTTGCGTAGATGACTTAGAAGGATTGGAATTCAAGATCAACCTATTGCCACATGTCACAATGGAAGAGGTGGACTGAATTGTGTCCAAGTTCAATGAATATAAAAAGAAAGGGATACAATCCTAAAAAATAGCATCTTGTGACACTTGTCTCTTTTGTAATTGATCTTTGATATTATTTTGGGAAACTTTATCTAGGGTTGGGTTGTTTAGACCTCAGCCATTGATCTTAGATCTATCTCGGCCATTCATTTTTCTTTCAAAACTCTATATAAATCCCCATTCTCTCATTTCATTGTGTTGTGGAGAAATTTATGAAATTGTTGCACAGAGCTATTTGAGTAATAAAATATTCATTATCAGTATTGTTTTGAAATCTTTTTATTGCTAAATGGTTGCATGGTTACATACTCCCTTCAACAATTAGATTAGATTTGTTTAGGTAATTTGTTTTCAAGTTGTTAGATGAATGATAGATCTGATAGTATTGATTGGTGGAATCTTGCTCATACTTTTGTTGGATGGATGATTTCCTTTCAATGTGCAAAGTTAGTATGAGTTGTTTTTTATATGGATGTTTAACTTCTACTTAGAGTGATATTGTTCAATTGTTGGTATCCTTCCTAAGTGTGAAAACCTTAAGCATAACCATAGAAGATTGCAACGCTTTGCATAGTTGTACGAGTGTGGAGAAACAAAGTGTCATTTCTGGTTTCACCCAATCATTACCATCACTTGAGTTCATAGGAATAGCTTAGGAGTAGTATAGAATCCCTAAACCCACATACTTTTTATCTTTTTGAGGTCTTAAATCAAAAATCTAAAAAACCCATAGAACATAGATTGTTAAATCTGCCTAAGTTCAACTTGAATGATAACAAGAAACAAGCGTAAGTCCCTGTTGTGACGTCTTCACACATCGCCCCATTGCAAATGGGGACCCCCACTTTTCACTTTTTAGAGTGGGCAATTTTCTGTTTCCCGTGCCCGAGTCTCGAAGTTTTGATCATGCCTAGTGCCGTCTAGGGTTTTTGAAGTGTTAGGATCAAGTTGCAAAAGATGATATTTTTAATGATCCTAAGTTTTGCTAAGTGTTTGACTATTTGAACAATAACGTGTTTTTAAACATGCGCATCAGTCATTCTAAAGTGCCAAGATATTCACAGACCTTTTGGAGTTGTTTTCTCGCTCCTAAGGTATTATTTAAGTTGGTTTTGCACTTTATTCCAATATTTTCCTAGCGTTTCGCTCATATTTTTGGGAAATTAGTATAAGTCCAGTCAAATTTAAAGTTGCTGAGTGATTTTGAGTGGTTAAAATGATAAAATCCTAAGGGAAATTCATATTCCAAGGGTTAAAGGGTCAAAATCCATGCTAGAGGTGTTTTTCCCCTCACATTCCAGACTACCCAACCCATTCCCCCACTCAAAATCCATACTACACATGGGTTTCCCCTGGAATCCATACTGGCCACTAATTTCTCCCACTGTTTATCCACACCTGGGTCGAATTTCCCCTGGAAGTGCTAAAATTTGGCTAAGTGTCAGGATTTATCCAGACTGCCATCGAATTTCCCCTGGGAGTGCGGACTAGAGTGCAAGGATAATTCCATGCCTGGGTCGATTTTCCACCAGGATTTTTGTGACAACTAAGTGAGGATTTTTGTCTGGATTTTCATCCAGACAGAGGTCGATTTTCCCCTAAGCATTTTTGTAAGGATTTTTGTCCGGATTTTCATCCAGATAGGGATAGATTTTCCACTGGGAATATTTTTGAAGAGTTTTGAGTCCGGATTTTCATCCAGACCGAGGTCAAATTTCCACCAGGGAGGTATTTTTCCAAGCTAAGTGAGTTTTGAGTGTGGTTTTTTGTCCAGACACATCGAATTTCCCCTTGAGGTGAATTTTTTGCAAATTGAGTGCATTTTTGTCTAGATTTTTGTCCAAACTCACATCGAATTTCCCCTGGGAGGTTTTTTGTGTGCATTTTGATGAAGTTTATGCATGGATTTTTGTCCAAGCTAAGGTCGAATTTCCCTTATGGGATAAATTTTGACACTTAAGTGATTTTTGAAGGGATTTTTCAATCCCAACCTATAGCGATTTTCCCCTGGAGGCTTTATTTTGGATTTAAATTGTAGTATTTTAATAAGAAAGCCCCATTTTTAATTGCTTTTAAATAATTATTAATGATTATTTCAAATTTAAAAGCAAATTTAATAACTTGCAATAATTATTAAATGTTTGAACCTTCTAGAAGCAAGTTAGGTTTGCACCAAGCAAGTATTTATACAAGTGTTTTATCCCACATTGCTTGTGTGGTGAAAGTGAGAGGTGAAAGCAAGTATATGAGAGGAGACTTAGCATTATTTTATTATTATTTCTGCCAGGTGTCTCCATGAAAGCGATTTTTCTCCAAGTTGGGTGAATTTTAGCAAGTGATTGAAGTGAAGTGTGGGATTGAGGATTTATTTTCCTCCATTTTTTCCAGCTTGCTGATCTATTCCCCTTTGTTGCCATTAAAGACTAGTTCCAGATTTTCGATTTTTGCTAAGTTTGGCGATTTTTCCAAATTTGGCAATTTTTGGTGGAAAGTGGCAATTTTGTGTTTGGAGACTTGGGCGATATTTTCCTCCATTTTTTGCTTGCTGTTCCAACTTCCATTGTTGCAGATCCGAGCTGCCATTGAAGACATTTTCAGAATTTTGGAATGGCGCCATAGCTGGGAAAATTTCGATTTTTATTTGGGAGTGCTTTGTGTCGTTTTTTGGGGTGATTTCTTCATGCTTGGTGGCTGCCATTATTTTCAGATTTTGCTGGGCACCATTGCTAGGAGTGATTTGACCTCCATTGTTGGCTGGGAACACATTTTTAGAATTATTCTTCATTGCCTAGCTCATCCACACTAAGGCGATTTCGGTTAAGGGCTGTTTGGAGGAGTTTTCAATGCATTTTCAAGGGCTGCCATTGTTGTTACAGTCTGAAACTCCATAGTTGCAGGTTGTCTTCAGACTGATTTTCATTTCCAGCCACTTGCCAACTTGGAAAATTTCACTTGGGCGTCATTTCTTATGAGTTTTTTGGGCATTTGGTGGAGCTTGCATTGCTGATCTAAGTCTGAAACTCCATTTTCAGATTTGTCTTCAGACTTAGATATTTTTTACCAGCCCTTTGTTTGTGCCCAGATTTGACAAACTTCACTTTCGGAAGGTGAAATTCATCAAATACAAGTGTTTCCTATGACTGCGACAAGTTTAAATGACTGATTTATTAAAGTTGCAGGTTGTCTTCAAACATTGGGCAGCCATTGCTGGACCTTGGAAGGGTGTCTTCAGACTTTAAGAACTAAAAATCAGACTTTTCCACACCCTTTTCCAAGCATTTTCAGAATTGTGTTATAGTTCCGGGCACCATTTTTGACATTTTTCTGAGTATACCAGGTTGTCTTCAGACTGAAACTTCATTTCCAGCCACATAGTTGTGCCCAGATGTGACCATTTCTAAGTTTTGAAGGTCAAAATAATTCAAATGCAAGCATGTGACATGGCTGTGACCACTTCCAACCATTGACATTCATCATTTTCAGAGTGTCTTCAGACTTTCTGGAGCCATTTTCAGACTTTCAGAGGGTGTATTCAGACTTAAGAATCAGAAAATCAGACTTCAATACACCATTTTCTGAGTATTTTCAGGCATTGGAGGGCGTATTCAGACTTTGTCCTCAGAAAATCAAACTTTTATTACAACTTTGATATAAAAAATCACTCACTTTCTGAGTGTTTTCAGACCTCCAAGTGATATTTCCAGACCTGGACATTCATTTTTGGGCTCCAAATACTTGATTTTCTGAATTTACATGGGTGTCTTCAAACTTAGCAATTATGATCAGACTTATCCTAAGTCTGAAAATCGGTTTTTCTTAAGGAAAATCTTCCAGACTTTAATCCGGACCTTCATATTTTCCAGAATTGGTGTTACAATTTTCTAAGATTACCTATCACATGTTGGGACAAATGTCCAGAGCAAAGTCTTGATGGTGTCCGGATTTCCACTCCATGGAATGGTGATCCAGTCAACACAAGATTTTCAAGGACAATGAGTCTGGATGAGGATCAGATTTCCACTGTAGGGCAGAATTACAAAGGAAGGAAGTTGTCCAGATAGGCATCAAATTTCCACCAAGTGAAGAATGGACAAGGATAATGCAGATGGTTTTGAGGAATGATCAATCCATATGCGGATGAATTTCCCACCAAGGTTGAAGTTAAGTTTATCATATAGTGTTTGATTCGATGCTTATTTGTTTTGCAGGACTGTTACAAGGAAAGGAAGCATGATCAAGGCTTGAAGTGAAGGAGGATGCACGCAATGCGGATAAGGAAGATCAATTGATAAAATTATTGATGTGATTACTGGAGATGTTAAGAGAATAGAGATTCTACAATACTATCAAGATTTACTATCTATTATTTGGTGCTAAATACTCTGCAGTTCTTTCTGGGATCAACACAACCATGTTAATTCTGAACATGTAACTGAAGCATTATCATAGGACAAGGTCAGTTTGGAGGTTGCTTCCCAGCACTCTATTGTTTGAATTCATGAGTTCATTGTTATATGTTAAGGCAAGTTGAATCATATATGTTGTGGAATAATATTGCGATCAGTCAGATTTGTATATATATAACTCAACTAGCACTTTGTATAAGTTTGTAACTACACTATTAGCAAACTGTTTGATGAAATGTTGATGGAGTTGAAAGCAAGAAATAGTGTTGTAATAAATTCATTCAGCATACACACTTTTTGCCCCCCATTTCTTGGTCCCTGATTGGTCAAGACTAGGGCGTTAGCGCTCTGGTCCTCCCAATCACGGCCCATTTAGGGGCTCCTTAATAGTAACATCATTTTGGCGGGGACCTCAATCCCGTGTCAGTTCATGTTGGAAAATTAAGTGTTTTTTCAACAAGCATGTGTAAAAGGTCTACCACTCTCATTTTGATGACCACCTAAGATATTCATGCAATCAATTTAAGCAATCAAGCATTCAAATTCAAGTGAGCAAGCAATCAATCTTGTTTCAAGCGTTGGAGCAGAAGATGAAGATGTTAGATAATTGATTAATCCCAAAGACACTGAGAGGGGGGGGTGAATCAGTGTCTGACCGGTAAATGAAAGATTTAAACTTATTTACAATTCTGTAACTGAGATTAATATGCCGGTAAGCAAACAATAATGCAGTAAAGAGAAACAAAGGAATCAACATCAATGCACACCATAACACAAATATTTTTGCGAGGAAACCTGGTAAGGGAAAAACCTCGATGGGATTTGTGACCCACAATATTTACTCATTGGCCATATGAATAAATATTACTTAGTACAAAAGGGGCCTGCACATGCAGGAAGGTGTTGATGTGTTTTTTATGCACATGCGAACACAGAATAAAATACCAAGGTATCTTATCCTCTCTTGAACAAAGTTTCCCCGAATGCTGAAGATTTCGCCAAAGGATGAATCGAGGCAACTCCAAGGTTCTTGTATGTAGTGTCTCTACTTGTGGATAAGCTCTTGCGGTATGATGTGATTTGCTGGAATCACAAGGGGACTTATATTTGATGACCTGAGCGTCTGATTTGCTTTGGATATCACTGGGACATGGGTCTTTACTAATCCTTCATTTTTTTAAAAAGGAAAAAAAGGATAAGGGTTGGAGAGGAATCTAACTCTAACACTAAGAATGTAGGAGCAATGGATGACCTTTGATGAAACTTTAACTAAGTCTTGCTTTGACATGCTATGATCATCTCCACAAGGTTAGTGCGATCTTCTAAGGATAGCTTTATGTTGTTTAGATCACCGCTACAAGCATAGACACCGTCAGGTTGATGCATATCAATGAAGAAGCGATAATTGAAGTTAAGCTTAAGCTGAATGATTCCAGTTGACTACGCAAGGCAAGTTTGCAATCAACAAACCGCTAGTAGTATTGATATACAAATTTCACCATTGATCATACAAATTCCTTCCATTCATCTAATAACATGAAATTAAATTTGAGAAGTATAGAGACCATGCAATTGTTGAATCAACACATAGAATTCACCATTTCTTTAATGAAGTTTACATGTCTTTTGCAACAATGTCTTGACAACAATCTTTGCCTTCTCTTTCTAATCTACCCTAAAAACTAATTGCTCTTGAACTACCACTACTGACTATTGACTATCTCTAACTATTCACCGACTATTAACCTTTACAAATGAAGAGTCAGGGCTTTATATAGAGAGCCCTTTACAAATTGATGGCTCTGATTGACTTAGAATCAATGGCTAGGATTACAAGATAGAAACCCTAATTAGGGTTTGTTATAACAAACTTCCTTAGCCAATGAGAAAATTACATCTCATAAGTGCGGACCAATACGAAGCAGGGGTAGGTACACCAAAGTTTGTGCTATCACTGTTGAGTTAGGTACACTAAATCTCGACATGCTGAGGTGGAGCTATCTGACTGGAGGAACAATGAATGGGATGCCACCTTGTCTGGTACTTGCTCTGTGATGACCTTGGTCGATCTTCCTTTGTCCTTCATGCACTTGATGAGTGGTGCACCTTTCCTTGACCCTCTTGTGTTTGATGAGGCCTCCTCACAGTCAAGTCTTCTTTCTCCAATAGCATACCTCGCCTTGAAGTGTTGGTAAGGTCATTCTTCTTTGTCATCATGTGGTTTCTTCATGTGGTAGAATGAGGTCTTGAGGCTAGCTTGCAACTCCTCGAACACTTGAAGTCTTCCAACGCTTCAAAACGCCTTGATTCCTCCTTTAAGCACTTGGAATGTCCCTGACGATGATGAGACTGGCATAGGTCGTCCTTGTCCTAGCCTGGTCTTCTTTCATCTGCAAAACAAACCAAAAGGTGATTAAGGACACATAATAAATTCATTCTAACATAGCATTTTCTACCTTAAATCATCAACAAGAAGGCATTAGAGTGAAATTCGCTTAAGATCCTCCCCAAGGACAGGCCCCATAAGAATTTCGCTCTGCACCCTTTGGAAGGGTCAAGAGCGAAATTTGCATTTTAGCTCAAATTTCATCATCTCCTTGCCTTGAACTTCACTTGACCTTTGAATCGCTTCCTCCTAAAGACATCATTGATTTGATCCCCAAAAAGACCATAAAGAGGATTTCACTCTGGACCTAGGCCAAGGACAGGACCTATAGGGAATTTCGCTTTGGACCCTTTGGAAGGGTCAGGAGCGAAATTTGCATACTAGGACAAAATCTTCACATTTTGTGACCACAACTTGCTCAAAAGCATGTCTAAGGATGCCTCTAATCTCGATCAACACTAGGTTTGATGTAAAATTGGAGCAAAATAGAGGATTTAAGAATTTCGCTCTGGACCCTTTGGATCGATTTTCCCTAGTTGGCTCAAACTTAATGAAAGTGTGAGACATCCCTTGTTAATTCTGATCCAAATTTGTTGATTAGAGGCTCTAGGAATATCGTCAAACACTTTGTATGCGGAGTTGTGGCTTGCTGATATGAATTTCAGTTTGTTGTGTATGCTCTTAAAATCAAGTAGAAATGATGCAAATGCTTTGAAATGAATGTCAAAAGAATTAACAATAAGCTGAGAATGAAATGCACTTGTTTCTACTATTTTCAAATGCAAATTCATGAGTTCCTAAGGTGAAATGCATACCTACAACCAAGTAGCATTCTCACAAACACTTGGCATGTAAACTAATGTGCATCTACAGCCAAATACCCAAAGACAAATAATGATGTGCAACTCCTGCCTTGTATTAATATGAAGCATAGGCTAAGTATAAGCTGATTTGATTAGCCAAGATTCTTGGCCTCACAATGACATGTAAATCTGATGACAGCACACCTACAGCAGTAAGCTAATATGATTGATATGACAATGCAAAGTTCATCTAAAAATCATGAAGAACCTGGTGTAAGTAACACCCATATCCAACGAAGAGATGGCAGCTATTTACTTGACAAATGGTGCCTTCTCCTAGCCAAATCGAACTTCCCTACAATCAAGTGTGAAACTCTTGTGTAAATTTCACCAAATTGTCAAAGTACAGTAGTGTTTACTATTCACACCACTGTAGCAGCCAAAAATTATTTCTGATTTGCTCTAAATACCCTTGAAATACTTTGAGATAATCAACTCAGATTTGCATAAACTCCATTGATGCTTAGATGTGACCTCCGTATGAAGCCAACAGCACAATAGAAGAGAGGCTACGTTCTCCAAGATTGAAATTACAGCGAAACCCTACGTTTCTTCTTAAAAGTCAAAGCTTCTTCACAATAGACAAATGTTGAAATGATTCGAGAATGAATGAAATGAAATCCAAATGCCCTTTTATAATGTTTAATTTGCATTTGTCTTCATCTCCTTTAATTTATTTTCATTTCATTTCTTTTCCCTCCTTTTTGGTGCACAATATTAAAATATAAAGTATACTTTGTTATTCACTTATAACTCCCTTTTTAAATAAAGTCCACTTAATTTATTAATGATATGCACTTAATAATTAATTATTATTAAAGTATAACTTTAATAATAATTATAACATTAGAACATCACCATGAATCATTATTTCTCAATTTTGTCCGAACCTGGGAGTTAACCAATATATCCACTGTGCATCCAAGTGCCTTACTAAAAAGGGTCCCTCTCCAACAACCACTAAGTTACTATAAATAGTAAGTCCCTCAAAATGGAAACAGAAACCTTCGAATAGCCTAGCCTTAAAATATACCAACAATCTGGAGAGGAAAACTCTGCCATCTGCCACTTGAAGATCTCCATATTGCCCAAACTAGACCCTCTAATCCACCATACTAGCCTACGAGGGTCAAATGATAGGCTAATCCTTCGAACTCAAATGCTCACGAAAATTGGGACATTACAAAGTGAAAAGATTTTAAATGCAAAGGGGCTCTAATTTAATTGTTTTTGCTTTATTGCAAATTATGTAATGCCCAATAATAATTATTTAATGATGAAAATATTATCCCAAGGCAAATCGATTTTCCCCCAAGCAGTTATAAAGGCAAGTTTTATCGCACATTGCTTGTGTGGTGAAAAGTCAAGGTGAAAACTAGTATAAGTATACCCAGCCAACATTAAAATAATATTATAAGTGTGCTAATGTGAAAGTTGATTAGCTGATTGAAAGAAGATTGGAGGTCCCAGCTGGGCGATTTTTTCCCAAGTGTCATTTTGACATCATTGTTGAAGACAAGTTGCAGATTGGAGGGGCGATTTTGCCCAATCAGACCTAGGTGCTACCATTAGAGGAAGAGTTACAGCGATCTAAGTGGCTGGTTGAGCCACATATTTGGCGGTTTGTGAGTTTGGCGCCATTATTGGGACGTCACGATTTTGTGTTTGCTGGGAACTTCACACTTTGGGAGCAATTTGTAAATGTCTTGCTTGATGCCATGGCTGGGAATCATGGCAATTTTGTCTAATTGTTGGCTGGCCACCATTGATTGAGGGTTTGAACACCCTAGATGGGCACCATTGCTGGTCATTAACTGAGTCTTTCATTTCCAGATCTGAAAATTACATTTCCAGCCATCTCTACACTTAGGCGATTTTACTTGGACATCAATATTGGAAAGTTTTGAGGCATATTGTGTGGACACCATAGCTGTTACAATCTGAAACTCCATTTTTTTGAGTTGTCTTCAGACTGATTTTTCATTACCAGCCACATATTAGTGCCCAAGCGTGGCCATTTTCAACCATGGAGAGGTAAAATAATTCAAATACAAGCATATGGCTTGGTTGTGATTACTTCCAGTCACTGTTTTTTAATTATTTGCAGGGTGTCTCCAGATTTTTGGAGGCCATTTTCAGACCTTGGGAGGTGTATTCAGACATTGTTCTCAAAAAATCAGACCTTCACACGCCTTTTCCCAAGTATATTCAGACTTGTGGTATACTTTCGGACCTCATTTTTATCATTTTCTGAGTATACCAACATGTCTTCAGACTTAATTTTTCATGATCAGACATTAAACAAGTCTGAAAATGAGAGTTTTATGAGGGTTTTAGACCCTATTTTGATCAAATCTTATGTTATTTTCAGAATTTGTGATGAATATTGTTAAATTTTCTGATTTTAGACCCTAAATTTGTCAAAATCAATAAAAATCAGAACTTAGACAATTCTGAAAATTATTTTCTCCATGATATTTGACTTCAAGCTTCATACAGGTACCATGTCGAAGGCAGGGATCGCTGCGAAGAAGGAACAATTGAGAATAGTGCAAGAAGGTTTCTATCTGGACTCTCAGTTAGCATCCTGATGGAAGAAAATTACGAACACAAACATGGAATTCCTATACATGGAGCAAATACGGCAAAGGATGTTTGGATTGAAGAATCAATTCCCTTCTACTCTTTCCGCCAATATCATGAAGAGTGGCATATACTAGGCTACTGGCTTTCCACCATCCGTACAATGTAGTGAACTTGTGGAATGTGCTATGATCCTATTACCCGGATAATCAGGTCACCTAAGGGGACTGTGCTCACATCCCTTGCTGAAGATGCAATGGAATCCCCAGGAGTGCAGACATGCAAGAGAAGACTAAAGATGAATATGAGGCTAAGTTTTCGAAGAAGGCGGAAGCGTGCATGACAGTTGTGAACAAAGAGTGGATTGTTGAACCTTGGTGTCACCATTCTAAGATGCCCAAGAGGCTCCTATGTATAGACTTCAAGGATAAATACAGTGGTCTGATATTCTTTCTCAATCGAGTGATGGGGATGCCTCAGGGTGCCTTGTTCGAGGGTTGGATGTATTATTTTATTCAGGACATATCAAAAGGAACAATGATTAATTGGGCCAAAATTATTAGTGATAATCTGGACTTCCAATTGAGAAATGTCGAGAAGACCAAGACATTCAACATGACTTCCTACCTTGTATAATTGCTTGCTAGATTTGTTGTATACAGAGGACTAAAGTCGGGAACGGGCTAGGATAGTACAAAGTTTACAAATGTTATCCACAACTTCATATGCACAAAATTGAGGACTATAAGAGGGTGAGCGATGCTTTCACCATGTATATCACAAGGCTGCTGTAAGGTGGGATCAACAAATGGTTGTCTAAGGAGGCAATACAGTATATTGAGAAATATGGAAAATGGTACATACAGTTTCCTACCTTCACATACTTACGCATTCAAGGATTTAGATACAAACCTTACAAACTTCCTACGTATCCAACAAACAAGATGATCATACTTGAGGTAGAAAGACAACTTTTGGAATATGATTTCATCCAAAAGGAGAAACTCTCCCTATTGCATTAGGGAAGACTTTGGAGGTGTGTCACAATGCAGCTACAGCTAGTTTAGTCATTGGAGAACTTGAGTTCTATCGCCTTAGGACTTATAAGAGCACGGATCAAATTGATCCATTCAAGAATATTGTGAAGATCAAGGGAGAAAGATTTATGCACAAGATTGGCATTGAGGATTACTGGGCTAATCTCATGGATGAGAACGCAGTAAGGAAGAGGATGTGGTCCCGAATGTTAGTGGATTTTATGAGGAAAGGTGAGCTCTTCTCCCTTCCAGATCAAATAGTTGATGACGGTGATCACACTCATCCGCGGTATGAAAATGAAATGAACAGGCCTATCCAATTGCCTAGTTGGACACAGCAGGAGGTGGTGGATTTGAATATGCTTATGAGAGAAGTGAATGAGTACTCCAGGGAATGGGTGGACGAGTACGTCAACAAGTTAAGAGAAGTGAACATCACCTTTACCTATGAAAAGATGAGACACGAGGATCCTTCCCTCGATGATGATGAAAGAACACTTAGTGATGCAAAGATACATGCAGATGAGGAGAGTAACACTCCCAAAAGAAGGGTATGCCTGGAGAATCCCAAGCGAAGATCAAGGAGACCATTAGTCAACAATCGAAGAAGAAAAAACATAAGTCTAGCACTCCTTTATCCACCCCGAGTTCCTCATCAATAAAAGAGATTAATATGCTAGAAAAAAGCAAAGAGTTCGAACAATGTTCCAATATGGAGATCTTGCCAGAGACTATAGCACAATCGGCACCACCGAATCAGGATGAAGAGTAACCAGGATCTCCCATAGTCTAGTTGAATGTTAGTTTGGGCAACAATATGTTCGATTTGACTAAGAATAAGGAAGAGGATGATGATGTCATCTCAGCTTTGAGAGGACTCGATCGAGAGATGTGCCTTGATGATGGGATGGGTATTTCCACCATTCCCGATTGGTTACTACAGAGCATGGAGAAAAGCAAGATAATAGGGACACAGCCCATTGAAGATATTGATGATGTCTTGGCAAGGACAGATAAAGAGGAGCAAAAGAAGGCTAAGATATTCTCTAATGTGGCTAGAGATAACACGGGTGTGCAAATTGCACAAGTGGCTATCCCGATGGGTAATGTGACCACAGATGTGGCCACTCCCATGGATTATCAAATCACTATCTTGGACGAACTACAAAGAAACAGGAGTTCCAAGAACTTGATGATACGGTCCAGGCAATCAGGGTGCGATTGGATAAGACAATTGAGAAGAAGAATATGTATAAGGATGAGAATAGGCGACTTAAGGAATATATTGCAGGGATGAGTTCCCACAGGCATGAGGATCCCACTTTTGTCTCACATATTGCAATCAATCACGGATTCCCCTTTGATCATGAGGCAGCAACGAATACACATGGAATTTGGAAAATAAATTGAAGATGTTACAGAACAAGCACATGATTTCCTGACTCAATTTGTCCAAGCAATTCACAAATCGTCAATGCTCATATTCAAAATACAATATTTGGAAGGAGTTTGGGATGATTTCCAACTGGTATAGGAGAAGGTAATTCCTCGCCTCAAGGTATTGAAGCGGATCTCAATGCCTACATTAATCCAGGAGGGACTTGTACGCGAGGGAGATATTTATGATTTTCAAGGACAATATTGTTCATTGGCCATGCAGAAGTCCACTTATGATCATGCGAGACGAAATTGTGCAGAGATGGAAGGATCAATCCAAGAGATTCAAGCCAAAATCCTTACATCCATTGAAGAATTGTTAGGGGTACATATCAGTGCTTCAAACGGTCTAGACTTAGAGGAATTGAGAGCAAAGATGAAGTTTATTTACTTCAATCAATTGGATTCTTTGAAGAGGAATTGAGAGCAAAGATGAAGTTTATTTACTTCAATCAATTGGATTCTTTGAAGAAGAATCAGATCGATGATTTAGTTTCCCTATTGATCCATATCCACAATTTGTAAATGCTTACGACAGATTGGGAGAATGCCCTTGATTCTTTCTCAGATGCATTAGATGTGATGGATGCACAACAGGAGGCTTTGCCCAGCATCACCATGGAGGAGCTTGGTTCGCTTTTGGCTAGATTCTTGGAATATGTTGCTAAAGAGAGGGATGCAAGCCGGAATATTCTAGAAGATTCCTTACTTGATGACTAGGTGATATCCCATTGGGTTTCATGTTCGTGATTCTTTTTTTGATGTAAACCCTAAATAGGGAAAATTTAGGACTGTATTGGCATGATCTTGGCCCTCGATTCTAAATGAATCTTGGCCATTCATTTTGTTTAAGACTCCATATAAACCCCATTGCCTCTAATTTGTAAGAGAGATGTTTGAGAATTGTCAACTATATGTTGCAGATTTGAATACAATCACTGAAGTTTGGTGATTTTGTTAAGTGTTGTATGCATTTGTGGTTCTCATTGTCTCCAAGTTTAGATTAGAATTTACTTTCAAGTATTGTAGATTGAATGAAAGAGTTATTGAATGGATTTGTGTGGAATCTATTTAATCCATACCACTAGTTTTCTTGTTGATTGTAGGATTGCCTTGTATGGTCAACTGGAATTTGGAATTGAACTTCACTTCAATTATTGCACATCCATTGGTATGCATTGCCTTGATGGTATTGATGTTGATGGTGATAATAAGAACATCTATAAGATTTACCTTAGATGATTGCACTAAGCTTGTGTCAAATTGTTCATTGATGGTGAGAACTTGCCTAGTAGGATTCCATTAAATCGTTTATTGCCTCTTGCATTCTAGGTTTTAGAATAAAATTCCTAAACCCTTATTCGTTTTGCATTTTATTTGAGAATCCTTGTGAGATTAGATCAAGAGCTATATTGCAAAATCCTAAGTCATTGACAAAACCTGTTCCAATCCATGATAAGATTGATAATTCCGAATAGTTGTGTAAGTACCCAAATGAAAACAGTGATTCACATCAAACCATTGAACTTATGCACACGTCAGGACCTGACATTTTGTAACCTTGGAGTTGTCTCATTTGATCGCAAAGCATATCATTTGAGAGACTTTGTTCAAGAGGATAAGATACCTTGGTATTTTATTTTGTGTCCATATGTGCATAAAAAACACATCAACAGAATAGGAGACTCAAGGAGTATATTGAAGGCATGAATTCCCTAAGGCATGAGGATCCTACCTTTGTCTCACCCATTGCTATTGCTCATGGATCCCCCTTTGATCATCAGGCAACGAGGAATACGTATCAAGAGGTTAGAAAATTGATAGAAGATGTTTCAAGGCAAGCGGATGATTTCCTAGATCAATTTGTCCAAATATTTGATAAGACAACGATGCTCATATTCAGAATGCAATACTTGGAAGGAGTGTGGGAAGATTTCCAACCAGTGCAAGAAAAGACTATTCCTTGCCTCAAGATGTTGAAGCGAATTCCTATGTCCACATTGGTTTGAGAGGGAGTTGTTCAGGAAAGCAATGTGTATGATTTACATGGTTGGTATTGTTCTTTGGCCATGCAAAAGTCAATGTATGATCATGCAAAGCAGGAGTGCATGGAGATGGAAGGATCAATCCAAGAGATACAATCCAAGACCCTTACATCTATTGAAGAGTTATTGGGACAAATGTCCATGCCTCCAGTAGTTTGAATTTGGAAGAGTTGAAAGAGAAGATGAATTTTATTTACTTCAAACAGTTGGAATCCATAAGGAAGAATCATCTAGATGACTTGGTTTATCTCATGATTCACATTAACAATTTGCAGAAGCTAATGCTAGATTGGGAAAGCATTTGCGATGCTTGCTCAAATGCCTTGGATGTGATTGATTTACAGCAAGAAGGTCCACCTAGTGTTGCGATGGAGGAACTCAACTCAGTCTTAGCTAGATTCGTTGAGTATGCAGCTAGAGAGAAGAATGCAGGCCGGAATATTCTAGAAGATTCCCTACTTGATGACTAGATGTCATCTCATTGGACACCCATTTTTTATTCCGCTTTTTGATGTAAACAATAATTAGGGCAATGTTGGCATGATCTCGGCATTTGATTCTAAATGAATCTTCGGCATTTATTTCAGTTGAAGAGGTCTATATAAACCCCTTTGCCTCTCATTTGTAAGAGAGATTTTTGAGAATTGTCGCCTATATGCTGCTAGATGAAAATTGAATCATTGAAGTTTGGTGATTTTATTCAGATTTTGTAGCATTGTGTGGTTCTCATGCCTCCACATTTAGATTAGAATTTGTTTTAAAGTATTTTAGTTGAATGAAAGAAATTGTTGAATGCATTTGTAGGAAATTCATGCAGCATTGTGTGGTTCTCATGCCTCCATATTTAGATTAGAAATTGTTTTCAAGTAGTTTAGTACAATGAAAGAAATTGTTGAATTCGTTTGTATGAAATTCGTTTATCCATACCACTAGCTTCTTCTTGATTGTAAGTTTGTCTTGTGTGGTCAACTGAAATCAAAATTTTAGCTTCACTTCAATTTGTGCTTGCTCATTGATATGCATCCAATTGATGTTGTTGATGTTGCTTAGTATGAATTTTGAACATCTATAAAATTACCTTAGATGATTGCACTAAGCTTATGTTGAGTTGTTCTTTGATGACAATGCCTAGCCTAGTTGAATTTCATTGAATCATTCACTATCTCTTGCATTCTAGATTTAAGATAAGATCATAATAGAATTTCTAAACCCCTCATCCTTTTGCATTTTATTATAAAAACTTTGTTAGAAAAGATCAAGAGCTCAAATTGCAAAATTCTAAGTCATTTGAAAACCATTGGCAAGTGTACTCCACTCATGATAACCTTGAGTCACCAAGAACAATTGTGTAAGTCCCCACGTGAAAATAGCAATTCACATCAAACCACTGAGTTACCCACATGTCAAGAACTGGCCGTAGACACCTTGGAATCATCTTAGTTGATCAGATATTTAGCATCAAAGGTGATTTTGTTCAAGAGGGGGAAAAATAGTTTGGTAATTTATTCTATGTTCAAAGTGCCTAAAAAACACATCGATAGAGCATATCCATGTCAAACTCATAGCTTGAATTTTTTAACCCACTTCTATTGTCGCTCATTCAAGTCCTACTCCAAGAAGTATTTCAAATTGTTATAGTCTATTCTAACAACAAATTTTCCACCAACCAAATACTGTCTAAATTTTGCTAACACATGCATAATGGCAAGCATTTCCTTATCATAGATGGAACATAATCTCTCTACATAGACCTTCCTACTCCCATAAGCAATGGGGTGTTGCTTTTGCATATGTATTGCTCTAATCCCCTCACTTGAAGCATCACATTCCAAAACATAAGGCTGAGAGAAATTGAGTAATGCTAAAACAAGACAAATGCCCATTACCTCCTTAGTTTATTCAATGTGCATTAAGCCTCCTCAATAAATTTGAAAGTCTCTTCCTTAGTAATATTTGTAAGAGGTGCACCAAGTTGAGAGAACCCCTTAACAAACCTCTTGTAGTAACTTCAAAGGCCAAAGAAGCTCCTCAACTCTATTGTTTTCTTTACCAGTGGCCAAACCAATGTGGCCTTTATTTTCTCCTAATGGACCTTCACTCCATCTGCATTGATCACAAGCCCCAAGTAATGTATCTATATCAGTCCAAACTCACACTTGGAAGCTTTGGCAGACAAGGATTGTGCCTCCATCATGCCCAACACCTCATCAAGATACCTGAGATGATCCTCCCAAGTTTTGCTGCAAATAAGAATGTCATCAAAGAGTACCAACAAAAACTTTTGCAACTGCTTATTGAAAATTTGGTTCATGCAAGACTAAATGGTAGAGGGAGCATTGGTCAAACTAAAGGGCATGACCAACAACTCATAGTTTCCATCATGAGATCTGAATAGTTCTTTGTGAATGTCCTACTCCCAAAGTATGATTTGATGGTGTCCATAACAAATATCAAATTTCCAAAAATATACTACACCATGCTACTCATCAAAAATCTCAACCTCTTGGAAATCAGATACTTGCTTTTTATATTTGTTTTATTTAATGCACAATAATTAATGCACATTTGCATAGTCCCATCTTTCTTCTTTACCAGGACAAATGAGGAAGCAAAGGGACTCAAGCTAGACCTAATGTGCCCCATTTCAAATAACTTCTTGATCTTTTTCTCATTCTCCACTTTGAAAATCTTTGGATGCCAACAAGTTGTAGTATAACAGGCTTAGAGCCCTCCTCTAACTCAATCACGTGCTCAAAACCCCTGTCAGGAGGTCTCCTAGGAAGAATGTCACTGAAAACCACACTATGCTTATTCAAAATGGATTGCATATCGACATGATATTGTCCATTACCATCAAAAGGGGATTTAGAAGAATCAAACACTAGGTTGCTCAAGCAGCATCACTATGTCTGAATATACTCTCCATCCTCTTCGCTACATTATCCTAGGTGCACCATTAGACATACCCCTCAAAACCACTTTCTTTCCATCCACTCTAAACTTAGTTCCACAATCTGAAATTTTTGCAAGTGCTTCCCCAATGATTGTAACCATTGAACTCCCAAGAATACATTAGTCTCCCCAATGCCTACTATATAAAAATCATCAGTCATACCCAAGGCTATGGTTTTGTGGTACTTAGTATAATTCATGGTGAAGCCATCTACAACCATCACAATGTATCCCTTGAAGTCCTCTTTCTATAAACCCCTCTTAGCCACCAAGGCCTCATCTATGTTGTTGTCGGTTGCCCCATCGTCAATCAGAACTATAACTTGCTACCCTTTAAAACCCCTTTTACCCTAAATTAATTATATCTAGAGTACCAAAAAGGGTAGTAATGGTTCCTTCCTTCTCTTCCTCTGACGGATGTCCATCCATGTTTGTTGGTTCCCTATCTATGTCATCTAACTCACTACCAATAGCTCCTTCCATCTTCTCCTCCTAACCATCTTGAACCACCTCTATGAAAAGAACCTTCCCTTCCACCAAAACCTATGACCAAGCTCCGAAGGTTCTTTGCAAGAGAAGCAAAACTAGAAAATTTAGAAAATGTAATTGAACTACATGTGTGATGTCCCCATCTTTAGCCTAACATTAAGAAGCAATAAACAATCATGAGATCAAGGGTGGCATCCTTGAAAACATCCTCAAGTAGCTAGTAGTTAGGAAATAACAATATTGTGCATAGTTCAAGTAGGTAATTGTACATTTATAACGATTGTAGCATGAAGACATTACAGAAAATCGTCTTATTCCAAAAGACTTCATAATTTTCCTATCAAGCATCCAAGCAAAGCATGGAGAATAAAATATAGTAATGAAAACAAGAAATTGGAGATGCTATCCACTCATTCTCATAATCAAGGAGTAAAGGCTTTAAGAGCATACAGCAGACTGAAGCTATGATCATAATACATGAAGATCTCTTATGCACCAATCATGTATACATCCATATCGGCTGTCATACGAAGGAAAGAAAATGAGTAACATAGTCCGATAATTGTTATCAGTGTGTGATGATCCCAGTGAAGTTGGTGAAGAGATTCGACAAGAGTCAGCAAGCGGATCTATATTATGCCATATGATTATGATTGAGTGTTCATTCAATATTCCATATCAAAGGAGGGAGGTAGAGAACATGATCAAACAATTATCAATTAAGGCATTGAATCAGCAAGTAACCATTCCATTGGTTAGTTATTCAAAGTAAAACATAGATGGCACACTTGCCGAAAACTCGGCGAGTGACAAAAACAAGCCGAGTTTTTGGACCTGGCGAGTAGTAATGACTTCTACTCGCCAGGAAAACTCGGCAAGTTTTTGCCAAAAACTCGGTAAAAACTCACCTGCGTTAGCATAACAGCAAAAAAGGGCAAAAAATACCTACATTTTTTGTTTTTCGATATGGTTTTGGGCTGAGAAGGGGGAAACTCACTTGGAAGGGCCACGCTGAGAGCCTACTATGCCCACTATGCCCTCAAGTAATCGCCGAGTTTTTTGGTCTATCCATCAGGATTCATATATGGAATATAACATTTCCTTATATCTTTCTTCTTTCTTATACCTTAAGTTATATTCCATATATACTGTCAGGATGTTTGAGAGTGGTTTCGGACCTCCAGGAGTTATAATGCAAAATCTAGTTTTTGGAGGATTCTTCAATTTTCCAGACTTAGTCAAATTTCAAGATCCTTCGGCAATGCCCCTTGACCCCAACTTGGGGGCGCTGCCCCCAAACCCCCGTTGAAAAATATAGGGGGAAACTGCACTGATGGAAGTAGGGAAAATTTAACCTCCGAGTCTGATTAGGCTCCATATAACAACATAATTAGCATTGAAGAAATCCTGGTATTATACATTTTAGAGTTGAAAGTTTGAAACTATGAGTATGAATGATGAAATTTCAAATATGATGAAAGTTTGAAACTAGTTTTAGCTAGAGCTGGGAAGAGGAAGTTGTATTTACTTTTGGTTTTACAAAAACTATTTACTATTTTGCTTCCAGCCATCAGCATTTCTCATGAGGATGCGATTTTGTAGACACTTTGCATTTAAATATATCTAGAATCAGCTTGTTTCTTGAGTGTTATCATTTATTGACTCATTAGATGCATCTTCTCATTAAATTTTGCAAAAAAAATGCATGTTTTATTAAAATTAAGCATGTTTTTACATTGCCAAGTTTTTCGCCGAGTTTTTCCAAGTTTTTCTCGAGTTTTCGCCGAGTTTTTTTCTCAGGGGCTTGGCGAGTCGAGCCGAGTCGCGAGTTGTTCAACTATGATTCAAACAATAAATATATTAATTGAGTTTGTTGTCCAAAGACAACTGATGGAACATATAATCAAAGAACAATACATAAATGACAGTAATCCATAATATTAACTTCGTATATGTCATAACCCTCTTTTTGGACCTTGATATGACTTGCTATTATTATTATTATTATTATTATTATTATTATTACTACTACTACTACTACTATTATAATATTAATTTTATGAGTAATGTTAGAAAGAAAAGATAAATTGAAATAAGGTTGAAGTTTTTAAATAAAAAGGAATTTAAGTGGTGAAACACACATGAGGTCATAATTTATTTAAAAATTGCTTATTCTCTCAATATCCTAATTGAGCACATAGTGTAGGAGAAATAAGAAGATTCTAGAAAATAAATCTTAAATTCAAAATATTAAGGAATAAATATTAGATTTAGCAAATATATGACATGGGAGTTACAAAATTATTCTATGACAAGAATAATTCTATTCATGGCATTTTGTATGACAAAGGAGTTACAAAATGCATTTTTGGAGGAGAGTTTGAATTTGAATTTTGAATGCATGGTCAAATGTAACCTGTTAATTTTCATGATCAGATTATCCACAATAAACAGAAAACTAAAGTTGCACAGTAAAGCATACAAATAGAGAATCACACAACACAAGACTACCCTGGGAAAACCTCCCTCTAGGAGGAAAAACCCAGCAACAACAGATCCTCAGATCTGATTATGTTATATTGAATTGTAAGTACAATAACAACCCAGCTAGGGCACAATTGGAGCAGACTTATCTGAGACTTAAGTTCTGATCTGAACTTAATGAATTTCCAGAATGATAAAGAGCAGACCCCTAGTTCATGTTCACAGTCTGCAGGAGCAGATTTAGGCAAATATCTTCTACTCAAACATGTTTGCCTAGCATGAGGAGAGATTCGCTAGGCTTGAGAGTGATTTGCTTGCCTAGAAACCCAATATGTCACATGAAATCAGGTTCGCCATCCATGATAATGACTTTGTTGTCCTCTAGAAAGAATTCACTGTCCTCTAGGGTGAATTCGTTGACTTCTGAAGTGCAGATCAGAATTCGCATATAGCAGAAGATGATCGCATGAATGCGAATATGTGTTTAAGCCTTGCAAGTGGCTGGTATATATATGGGGTTCATCTTTTTACTTATCTCTAAGTTGGCCCATTTAACCTTGGGCGTTGTTGTGACGTTTTCACACATCGCCCCATTGCAAATGGGGACCCATGTTTTTTTGCTCGTTTTGCTCGTTTTCGCTTTGCTTTTTAGGGTTTTGGTTTAGTTTGTCAGTTGTCTAGATTTAGGGTCAAGCCCTAGGGTTCCTTTTTCGATCTTTTCAAGCCAGAACCCAGTCAGTTTTGAGAGCTTTTGAGTCTTCTTCAATTTTGAATGGAATGAATTCGCCAAAGTGGTCTATTTTCAATTGGAAATTTTGAGTACAGAGCTTAAATTTGTCTAAGTGTTGATAATGAAATGTGAATTTTTGTCCAATTGACCAAATTTTGACCAAATTTTGAGTTTTTTGATTTTTGATCCTGGGCATTGGGAATGATTTGTTTTTGCCTCGTGAAGTGATTAAATGTGCAAAATCATGATATTTTGGCCTGTAGGAGCAAAATCGCTCCTGTCCCTCAGTGAAGGACCGGAGCTACAAATCAAATATTGCTTTGTCCTCGCAGGATTTTGACGACTTGACAATTTGAAAAGGTCCGAGGAGATGTGTTTTATCAAATGAATATAACTTGAAGTGCCGACATGAAGGAGAATGGTCCAGAATGCCAAAATCGCTCTTGTCCCTCAGCCAGGGACCAGGGCGAAGTACATTGTAGCTCCCGTCCCTCTCCCAGGGACCAGAGCGAAGTCCTTCATAGGACATGTACTGGACGAAGATCAAGCAAGTTTTACGTTCGAAGGCAAGAAAGGAAGTAAGTTGTGCCGATTGAAGACAAATTGAAGATTATGAAGCGTCAGCAAGGACTCAAATGCCCAAGTTCGCTCCTGTCCCTCAGGTAGGGACCAGGGCGATTTTTGTCTTAGATGATTTTCTTGCCCAATTTGAATGGATCCCAAGGCATGGATGAATGGAATGGAATGTTACGAATCCGTTGAAGATAATTTTAGAGGTTAGCAATGTGATGTGGAGCCTACAAGAGCAAGATCGCTCCTGTCCCTCTCCAAGGGACCAGGGCGATATAATTGTTATATTGTCATTCCTCCAAATTCAGGACACTCCAAGGCAAAGAACGAGGTGGCAAGGATGTCTTAAGGCATCTCCATCAAGCACAAAGTTACAAAGGTCGCCAAGTTAAAGACTTTGCACTAAAATATCCTAGTTCGCTCCTGTCCCTCAGGAAGGGACCAGAGCGATATTTCCATAAAGGCATAAAATTTGAAAGTTTAACAAACATCAAGTGATCAAGAACGATCAAGGAACTTTATTTTGCACGATGATAGCGATTGCAAGTTGAACAAGGCAAAGACAAGCTCAAAATGTTGAACTTCGCTCCTGTCCCTCAGGAAGGGACCAGAGCGATATTGATTATATTTGCCAATTCATATAAAATTCATGCCGAGTCAAGGTGTTGCAAGGTGGTAAAGGGTCTAAGGCGGCTTTCGAAGGTGATATACTAAAGTGTTGAACGTCAAAATACTACCAATTTGTGCAAAGAGCCTATATCGCTCCTGTCCTTTGGACAAGGACCAAGGCGATTTCATTAAAACACTCATGATCCTTTAAATGCATGTCAAGGCAAGTGCACGTGAGATCAAGGATGTCCTTCAAGAGGCAATGAACGAAGAATCAAGGTTGAAAGATCACACATTTTGGCCAGAGCTTCAAGATCGCTCCTGTCCCTCTCCAAGGGACAAGGGCGATAATTCTTCTAAAGTCTAAATGCCTTGTAAAAATCAAGCGGAACAAGCATGGAATGAACAAACAACGTTATTATTCACCCTACAATGAAGATTAGAGATTAAAGATGCAAGGTCAGGGAGAAATTATGAGGATCGCTCCTGTCCCTCTTCAAGGGACAAAGGCGATAATACATCCAAAGGCACTCATTCACACATGCAAGTCAATCTAGCTCGAACGACCCAACAAACAGGCCAAATTCGACGTAAGGATGGAGACTTTGGACGTCGAAATTGCAAGAATCAAGACCCAGTTGATGGATCACTCCTGTCCCTCAGCCAGGGACCAGGGCGATGAGGTTTGTTTATTTCATTTTCAAATTTTGGCGCTAAACATACATTTTTGGATTTATTTTGAATGCTAAAATCGATAATTTTGAAAATTTAATTAAAAATTGGCATTTAAATATTGCACTTGATATTAATTAATTATTTTTTGCCTTGTAAAAAATC
Source organism: Cryptomeria japonica (assembly GCF_030272615.1). Taxonomy (NCBI): domain Eukaryota; kingdom Viridiplantae; phylum Streptophyta; class Pinopsida; order Cupressales; family Cupressaceae; genus Cryptomeria; species Cryptomeria japonica. The sequence goes on along the minus strand of NC_081405.1, from coordinate 409,131,533 downwards.
GAAGTTTATTAATTAAAAACGATGGCAAATTAATTAATTATTATAGAGCGCTTGGTATTTTATTGTTTTATGAAGGTCGGCCTTGTTATTTTATTAAAAATCGTTTAAAATTGCCTTATTTTTTTACCAAGTCGGCCTTGGGGTGAATGAGAGGTGAGCGCTATAAAGGGAGAGGTGAGAATCGTTATTTTTACATTATCATTTTCATCTCATATGCGATCAAAGGAAGAAGTGCGAATTGATATCCAAGGTGGCGCTAGTATCATTCAAAGGTGGTGCGATATTTGAAGATCCATTTGTGAAAACTTGAAGGGTGGCGAGATTGATATTTTAAAGGAGAGATTGCGTTGAAGACTATCTATACGTCAATTTTGCCTAGGCGATTTTGTTCTTTTTGCATTCTAGAGTTAGCTCTCTATTGAGGTATGGCGATTTGGTTTTATTGTTTTATTTGTTCATCGTCATAGCTTAAATTTTGAAATTTTGAAATTTTGAATTCCAGTAGCCCAATTGTTTTTTAGGAAATAATAACTCAAGGATTTATTATGAAGTTTCCTAAAAATTAATCTAATCTATGTTATATATTGCAAAATCATGTTTCTAATTTTGAAATGTTGTGTAGGCACCAAATGGAGATCTCATCAAGGAAAATCAAGCCGGATCAAGGACGGTCTTTGCCGGGGCGATCAAGCCAGGACAGGGGCGACCTCTTTCAATCCAGCGTTCCAAGGCGAGGTACATCATCGTCTTGCACATCAAGGACAAAAGGAGTTAGAACAAGAGTTAATTAAAGATAGCCTCTCAACGACATCAAATTGAATATCTAGCAAGCTACAAGTGTCAGATGAGGTGGCATCCCAGTCATCACTCCTCCAGTCAGTGTGGTCCACCTCAGCATGTCCAGATTCAATGTACTTAACTCATGGAAGGTGGCACAAACTCCAATGTACCTACCCCGGCTATCAATTGGTCGATTTTTCTAGAGAGGACATGTGTCCAAGCAATACAATTTTATCATTGGTCAAGCATTAAATGTTATGTAATGGTTGTAACAAACCCTAATTAGGGTTTTCATTGTTGAATCTTGGCCATTGATCTTGAATTGATCTAAGCCATCAAATTGTATTGTGGGCACTATATAAGCCCTGGCATTTCATTTTGTAAAGGCTAAGGGGAGAGTAGTTAGAAATTGATAGAATAGTAATTAGAGTAGAATAGGAGGACAAGGCAAGAAATTGTTGCCATTGATTGTAAACAAACTCCATTTTCATTGAAGTAATGGTGAAGTGTGTTGTTTCTTGCAATTTGCATGGTTTCTTGTTGAGTCTTCAATCCTAGATGGTAGATTATTAGATGAATGGAAGAAATGTGCTTGATTGATGGTGAAATTCATACATCCATACTACTAGCAGTTTGTTGATTGCAGACTTGCCTTGTGTAGTCGACTAGAATCGTTCAGCTTAAGCTTAACTTCAATTGTCGCTTCTTCATTGATATGCATCAACTTGATGGTGTCTATGCCTGCAGTGATGATTTGAACATCATAAAGCTTCCCTTAGAAGATCGCACTAGCCTTGTGGAGATGGTCCATTGATGTCAAAACAAGACCTAGTTAGAGTTTCATCAAAAATCAATCATTGCTCCTACATTCTTAGTATTAGGATTAGATCCTCTCTTCGCCCTTATCCTTTTTCCATTTTTTCAAATCTAAGCCAGTAAGAGCCTGTGTTCCAGCAAAGCAGATCGGAAGTTCAATCATCAGATGTAAGTCCCCTTGTGATTCCAGCAAATCACATCATACCACTGGAGCTTATCCACACGTAGAGGCCCTACATCAAAGAACCTTGGAGTCATCCTAACTGATCCTTTATGCGAATCTTCAGCAGTTAGAGGCTTTTTCTCAAGAGAGGATAAGATGCCTATTGGTATTTTATTCTGTGTATGATGGTGTATAAAATACACGTCAACAGGCGCTAAAATCATTTTACATATTACAATGATGTGGATAGGTCCACACTTTTGGAGTGTATAATGTCGTTAACTTCGTACATTCCAATATAGGGTCGGCCCTATAATGTTTCTTTTATGTTTGGCGTGTAGGAGATAAAGGGGCCAGCCCTATGCGCATAGAGATAGGGCCCAGCCCTAGTTACACGCTTCCTTAATGAAGCAGGGCCCAGCCCTATTTGTTTTACATATAATTACAATAGATAGGGCCCTTCCTTATAAGGATTCGGATGATGCCTTAAGGCAATCCGAATCCTATTTATTTTCCTAACCCAGTTACAAAATCAACACTCCCTCTTAACTAGGGAGGAAAATATATACATAACCAAATTCACATGGACAAACCCATGGTATGAATATTTACAAGTTTTAGGATTAGGGCCCAGCCCTAATCAATATACAATTCGTGATTTGATCACGCAATTACATTACAATGAACCTTTACATGATCTTCTCTAGCAATGCCTGCAGAGGAAGAAGCCAACGCTTCACACTTTCCTGGGAACCTGCATATAACACCATTATCTTTCATCATGCACATCCACAGAGGATGAAAGAGACCTTTCCATATGCACACCTGCAATAATTAATACTCAAAGATATATATAACCATATAACATAAGTCATGCACCACCGCAGATGATGCATAAACTTCTCCCAGAGAAGGACAATCTGTCACCTTGCACACCGCAAAGGGTGAACTCACCTTCCACTCCGCAAAGGGTGAGAAATAACGGCCACCTTGCACTCCGCAGAGGGTGGAAGGAACTACCACCTTGCACTCCGCAGAGGGTGGGAAATAACCGCCACCTTGCACTCCGCTGAGGGTGGAAAGAACTGCCACCTTGCACTCCGCAAAGGGTGGACTCACCTTGCACTCCGCAGAGGGTGAGAGAGAACTGCCACCTTGCACTCTGCAGAGGGTGGATGATACACCCAGTGTATCATGGTTAGTATCATCATAAATAAACAATAGACAAGGAATATACATTAGATATATATTATCAATTCCTCTATTAAACCATAATGATTTAGAACCCAAGAATGAAATTGAGGTATTAAAAGATATCAAGACTCCCTCTAAAACCCTATCTAAATAAAGAATTCACAGACCTAATGATTCATTCTTACTTACGAAGTAGACCCATAGCATCTTAAAAGAGAGAGATGAAAGATAGACTTTCATAATTAGTCCGTTGACAAGATCTGATTGAGGGAGGGCTTCTCAGGTCATGCATGAAAGCTTTCTTCAGAGAGACATAATCTGAAAACATTATCTTCAAGAGTAGACATTAGGTTACCTTAGAAACATGATATAGTAAAACAAAACACCAACCCTTACAAACCCTCAACACACAGATTCAGACATATAAATAGAAGAAATTTACCTATACTCGGTTCCTAATAGTTAATTCACATCCATATATATACACTATCACTATTCAGCCATGAATACATTGAATATATAAATGATAGCAGGTATATGATAGCAGAAATATAAGGATGACAACAAGTATCAAAATAAGGTAAGTTTTAAGGTAGCTTCAAATCACCTACAACTTCACTTACCTATCTCCCTTGAAATAAGTTGAGACTCATCACCTTTGAAGGTTCTAAGATACTAAGAGGATGAGGAATCCATTGATGCAGATGAAGGACCTTGACTGTGCATGTAATCATCTAAAAACCCTAGATCTGCACTTAGAAGTCCAGGCTGTAAATCTGATCATTGCACATGCAAACCTAGGCTCTGATACCATGTTAATTTTCATGATCAGATTATCCACAATAAACAGAAAACTAAAGTTGCACAGTAAAGCATACAAATAGAGAATCACACAACACAAGACTACCCTGGGAAAACCTCCCTCTAGGAGGAAAAACCCAGCAACAACAGATCCTCAGATCTGATTATGTTATATTGAATTGTAAGTACAATAACAACCCAGCTAGGGCACAATTGGAGCGGACTTATCTGAGACTTAAGTTTTGATCTGAACTTAATGAATTTCTAGAATGACAAAGAGCAGACCCCTAATTCATGTTCACAATCTGCAGGAGCAGATTTAGGCAAATATCTTCTACTCAAACATGTTTGCCCAGCATGAGGAGAGATTAGCTAGGCTTGAGAGTGATTTGCTTGCCTAGAAACCCAATATGTCACATGAAATCAGGTTCGCCATGCATGATAATGACTTTTCTGTCCTCTAGGAAGAATTCGCTGTCTTCTAGGGTGAATTCGTTGACTTCTGAAGTGCAGATCAGAATTCGCATATAGCAGAAGATGATCGCATGAATGCGAATATGTGTTTAAGCCTTGCAAGTGGCTGGTATATATATGGGGTTCATCTTTTTACTTATCTCTAAGTCGGCCCATTTAACCTTGGCGGCTAAAACTATTTTACATATTACAATGATGTGGATAGGTCCACATGTTTGGAGTGTATAATGTCGTTAACTTCGTACATTCCAATATAGGGTCGGCCCTATAACGTTTCTTTTATGTTTGGCGTGTAGGAGATAAAGGGGCCAGCCCTATGCGCATAGAGATAGGGCCCAGCCCTATAAGGATTCGGACAACATTGGAATAGGGCCCAGCCCTATTTGTTTTACACATAATTACAATAGATAGGGCCCTGCCCTATAAGGATTCGGATGATGTCTTAAGGCAATCCGAATCCTATTTATTTTCCTAACCTAGTTACAAAATCAACATAACCCCCACTATGACAACAACCATTTTTGAATGAAATTAATTTAGAAATTGTTTATTTTCTCAATATACTATTTAGCACATGTTGTAGGAGGAAATGAGAAGGTTCTAGAAGAGAATTTCAATTCAAATTTTTGCATGTAACCCCCTTTATGACAATTAATCAATTTTGCATGAAATTATTTTGGGAAAAGAATATGAAAATCAATTAGTTCTTTTGTAGTGAGAAAATGACTCTCTTTTCTATATATTGAGTTATAGATTTTCAAAAAAAGGGAGGAGAGTTAATTGTTTTGTGATTAAGTAGTCTTTTGAATTCTCAAGAAAGTTTTTTTTTTTCAAATCATGTTAGATATAAATGAATTTTGTAGACAATTTTGCAGTGTGAGTTAGGATTTTCAAAGGTTTTGGAGAAGATCTTTTCACAATATGAGGATCGGAGAAGGATAGTTGGGAGAACAAGGGGCGATTCATCGATAAGATTTTGGTTCATCTTGCAGATCCAGGTTCCCTCTTTCCATACTTGTATATTTTTCTTCCAGAAATGAGATTTTTATTAGCATGCATGTTGTTTTTCTTTGAAAATTAGGTAGTTTAAGGGAGAAAGATTTTGATATTGTCTACTTCAGGAAGAGGGGAGAGATTTTTATTTGCATAATATAGAGTTTTTACATTCTTTTGTTTTCAGATTTTGATAAGAAAATCTATATGCATGTACCATCTTGTTTTAGATTTTGATAGAAAGAATATGTGTGCATGTGTGAATAGATGTGTATATCTTACCCTTTTCTTTTTATCAATGAACTAGTAGTTTTCTTCTTAAAATAAAATGTGCAAAGGAATGTGAATATTAATTAATTTCACATCTTCCTTTAGAAAGCCTTCTCTTTATTTTCCAATTTCTTATAGAGAAAATAAATATATAATGAATTCATTCTAAAATATTAGTGCAAAAAAAAAATCAATTTATTAAAAATAAATAAAAAAATTGAGGTTAAATGTAGTTTTAAAATCTAGTTTTATTTTCCTAAATAAATTGAATGGGGATGAGTTAAATAATATAAGGGTTTCATTTCTCCTCTTTCTCAAAAATGAATTCTACTTCTTATGTTTCTAATTTACATCCATAATAGTTTATATATTGCAATATTACTTGAAAGTGAAAGAAAAAAAAAAAAAAAGTCTTTTTGATTAGCTAATACCTTTTATTCCCTTAGATTAATTAACCTTTGAACCCCAAATAAATTATATTTGAATGAAAGGGTATTATCATAGTGAAATTGTATACATCTATTTTTATTTCATGTACTGCATAAGAGTTTAAGTAGTTGTTCATTTATTTATCAATTCGAAATTGTATATATTAAATTTAGAACATATGTATATTAATTCTAGTAATCTTCATATTAAGTCAATGTTGTGATTAGCATTATGTGGCTGAATAGATATACATGTATTAGATCTGATAAATCTTAGATATATACAAAATTTAATTTTTTTATTACCATTCGCTTATGATATTATACAACAATAACAGACAAAATCAATAACAATGATTATAGAAATATTAAATAAATTAGTAAAAATAAATTAAAATACAATTTAATAAAAGAAAACCATTAGATAAATAAATAAAAATTGCATGTCAAGCCTGTAAGAAGGGGAGGGTGTCTGTGACTTCCTGTGAAAGTTTGCAGCCCCAAAGGAGCCTCCAGAAAGGTTTGTTTGTAGCCTCAAATAGAACCTAACAAAAAAAAAATCAATTTAAAAGCCTTCTTTGGAAAAAAAAAGAAAAAAAAAAGCTAAACTTGAAAATCTGCAACTAAACCAACCATTCAATCATTGCAAAAGGGATTCCAAAAATCTCCATAATTTGCATATATTAACCAACAAATAAGAGTGGAAACAATTGTCCTGTCGAGAGGGTTTTATTCAAATAGGAAGCTGATTGATGGCAAGGGGTTGCAAACTCATAGACAGGCATGGTAGATTTTGTGGAACTTTTCTGCATGCATTCCTCTTCTCCATTCTTAGAGGTTGCAAACTCATAAACAAGCATGGTAGATTTTGTGGAACTCTTCTATATGCATTCCTCTTCTCCATTCTTCCTGCAAGATTCATGACATTAAAATGGAAGGAAAGCCCTAAATTTTAGTATAAGTATAAAGATTTTAGGGTTGTGGGTGAACTCTTCATCTAAGGGCTAATATTAATCTAATCTAAGGGTTGAGATTGCTTCCTTTATTTGTTTATTCATTAAAATAAAAAGAAATTCTTTTCTTTATAATTAAATTTAATTTTTGTATTTAAGATAATATTTTTGTGAGGCAATTTTATTTAAGACAAATATTAAGTAATCTATTTGTTGATAAACATAAGATTTAGATAAAATAAATAAAAATCAATTATAGTAAATTTATCATTGATTTGATTATTGATTGTTATGATCTCTTGTATAAAAATTAATCATAATTATATTAAATTAATTGCTTATTTTATAAATAGATATTAACACCCTTAATTTTAAATTGTACCAATATTTTTGAACCAATGATTTAATCGGCTTATTATTTAACTATATGAGGATTAAAATTTAAAATACTAAGGGATAAAATTGTCTTGAAGATTGCTTTTCTTTTTTTTTAATTAGTAAGTTATCTAAAAAGCTTTAAAACTTTCTTATTTGCTTTTCCCTATTAAAGCTATTAATTTTAAAATCATTTGTTAAATTATATTTATTAAAAAGAATAATTTTAATTTGAGTGTTTGAAAATTTTATTTCAAAAAAAGAAAAAAAAGATTTAATTTCTTTTCATATTTGGATGATGCTGGGTAAAGCTTACTTTTGACCTTATCATGTGCTATCTAATTATTTAAAAATTATTTAAATGCTACATAATCTTTATATTTGGGATATAAATGGATAAGGAGTTATTTATAAGTAATATGTTGACGATGAATCATAATTAAGAGATCAAATAACATATGAAATAAATTATTATTAATTAAATATTTGCTTATTATTAAATGAAATGTAAGTTCCTTGAAATTATTTAAATTATGGTATAGTGTGTTAAGTTTGATAAATGTTAAATTATTTTCCAAAATCTTGCTATTTAATCATTTAATCTTATTTCAAGCAAACTAGTACCTTTCAAGTATAAGGATTCATATTTATGTAAGGTTATCATTTCTAGAAAATAATTGAAGATAAAATTTATGCTATTTCAAATGGAAAAATTAGTTGGTTTATGAGTAATGTGGTTATTCTCAAGCTTATTATTAATAGTTTTTCTCTTCAACAAGTTAATGTTAAATTTTTTTCCAAAGTCTTGCTATTTAATCATTTAAATTTCTTTCAAGCAATTTAGTACCTTTCAAGTTTTAGGATTCATACTTAAGGTGAAATGGTCATTTTTGTAAGCTATCTCCTGTAAGTATCATAGTTTTCAAGCGATTAGTACTTTCATGAATATAGTTTAAGTTTTATAATTTTCCTTCAAGAAAATACTATTTCCAAATGGTTGAATTGTTTATCATGTAATACTTATACCTCAATTTTATTTTTGTTTTATTCCAAGCAGTGATTCCTTGCATGTAATTATTTCTTTTCATAGTTGTTTTAGTATATTTATGTTTTCATGAATTCATAGTTAAATTCTTAGATAGACAACTAAACAAGAGGAGTTGAAACCAAAAACCTTCGCAGCGTTCAGTATCTATGGTGCCTCTGGGTCACACTTACGGGTAATGCCATCGTGTTGAACTACTACACTTAATGCCTAATAAAGCTGCAATAACGGCGTCTATGGCATCGTCCCTATAAACCGTCGAGGAGAAATAAGGGTCATTTGGAAGTTAAAATCCAAGGGGTGGGTAATCCCCCATGGATTGATAATCTAAAAAAGATTAGTTTTAAAAGGAATTTACATTCGCTCAGTTGAACCTTAGAAAACCCCATTAGGGTTGGTTGTGTGTTATGATCTTGGAATTTATTTTATATTGATGATTTCATTGGATGATAACAGATTAAGGGCGACGCATATAATAGGGAATAGGTCTTAGTTCTTTAAGCCACAAGCAAAAGGCCACCTTGAGCCTTTTTGCTATAAAGCTACCATCGTGGGTAGCAACCGCAGAGAAACTATCTGGGACAATGACCCTAGAAAGGGTTTCGTACCCACCAAACAGTTTACATTAAACCATAGTTAGAAACCAGAACTACATACTTTACACCTTGATCCCGTGTCGAAACGGGTATGTAGACAGTCTAGGGACAAAGTTGTCCCTTGTACTCAGGCGTTCGGGGATGGGGATTAGGATTTGATTATGGGTGAGTAGTTGGTTCTTGAAGATCCCTGGTCTTTTAATCAAATGGTGCAAATTATAATTGAAAGGTTAAAATTAATTCAAAGCATACTCAGAAGGAATCCCGTATGGATCCGCTTGACTTCCCGAGGCTTTAGGCCAAATTCCGAGGCGGAACTCAAGCTTGTTTATGTAATTATTTTAATACTCCTAAGGACGGCGACCTCGATGCACTCCTAGTAGGGGAGTGTAGTCTTTAGAGAGTGGCTCAGGACCCGAATGGTCCCGATGAGTCTAAAGTCTCTGGTTAGAGCATATCCTATTCTTATGAATAGATGCCTACCCCGTTTGGGTAGATGCCTATCCCGAATTGGATAGATGAAACCTCTTGTCCCGTATGGACAGATGCCTAACCCATATGGTTAGATGCCTAGTCCCGTATGGATAGATGCCTAACCCGTATGGTTAGATGCCCATCCCGGTTGGATGGATGCCTATCTCGTTTGGATAGATGTACCTGAGTATGTGATTGAATCAAAAATAAATAAGAATAAGTAAGAATAAGAAATCAATGTTTTTATATATGAAACAAAAAAATCAGTTGAGTTTTTGGATTAAGTTAAGTGGGTTATTACAGTATATGCATGGCCTTAACAAGGCAAAACATCCTTACTGAAATTTTACTTTATCGATACTACTTCTGCAGTGACAGTTCATCTTGGACGAGTAGATAGAGCCACAGTTTGTAAGACGGTAGAAAGCAGTGGCCATCAATCATTATCATGGGAGGAAGGATTATTAAGAACGATCATCAAAGAAAAATCAAACATGGAGGAAGAACAGATTATCGCTGCCTAAGGGAAGTCCAATAAATTAATTATAAGTGAATTAAACAAACTAGTGACCAGCAATTAATAACAAATGAACAACGATTATATTTAAGGCAATGACTAGGATGATAACAACTGTTCATGAGGAGACATGATTAAGGGAAAGGTATGTCTATTCCCAAAAGGGTTGCATCCATTCGATCCCACAAAATATTTAATGAGAAACAAACTCATTCCTATGAATCATTGGAATTTGTCTTGTTCTCTTATATGTATCCTATTTGGATCTGCTCACTTGAGCACTTTGCCTTTCGCATAAGCGGTTGCATACTTCAACAGATTACATCAGAAATAGCACCGAAGAGTATTGCATATTTTCTCAAGTCTAAATCAGAGACAGCAATCATCTTCCTTTGCCATAAGTGATATGAGAAAATTCAGCATATTACTATCGCCATATTAGACACAGCACTCCATGGCATCATTGCTATCATCAAGCAAGAGATTTGTAGCATATATTCCAGTGACACATCAGAAAGAGCACAAATCTTTCTTTACTTCTGCAGATTGGAGATCCCAACTTGCATAATTCTTCAAGATAGATCAGAGACAGCAGCATCCGATCAATCAAGCTATAGTTGCAGATCAAAGGTTAGCCTTGCACACTTACCATCGTTCATATCAGAAACAGCAATGATACTATATCCATACAAACATAGACTGCAGTGCACTAAGTGCATATATATATTTATATATATTAAAAAAAATCATCTTGCATATATCTACGTGTTGAATCAGAGATAGCAGTGATATTGGCTTTTATATCATCACATTGCAAGTGGTAATCATTGTGAATCAAATAATTCTTGCCTTAAATAGCATTGATTATCATTATCTATAAGTATCATTAGAGAATTTGAGGAAATAAGTCTCTTGCAATTGATTTGCAAATCATTGTTCCCTAATTTCCTAAACAATAACATAAGGAGACATTACAACATGTTCTCGATGGAATAACTTTTTGAAAGTTAAATGACCAAAAGAGTCTTTCCTCAATGCTAAACACTGTTTTCTTCATACAAGAGTCAAAAAGAATCTTGATTGTTGTAAATTAAAACATGGATGCATGGCCAACAATACATCCCATTGCACCTTACTTTGAGTGGACACATACCAATGTATTATGCTTTGACATTTGTTTACCTATTATTAACAATGTGCATTACTAAAAATATAAATACCTTTGAGATGTCCATTCCTGCAGGTGCAAATATGGTAAAAGGATCTTCAGAAGGGAAAGTATTCAGCATACATATTCGACATTCTTGTAACCATTCATCTTCATTAGAACCATCATTCAAATTCAAGAGCTCATTCAGTAACTGCATTGCTGGACTAGAACGCCTTTTCAATAATTCTGCCTGCAGAACAGATCAATCAAAAAGAAGATAAGCATTTGCACAAACAGAACAAAACAAATAATGAAATGGCATGATTAAAGGAAGAGTGTCAACAAAAATACAGCAAACAGTAGCCTCAAAACATCAATAGCAAATAAATCATCTGAATGTAATTAGTAAAATGCTAGTATGGTTATGGAAGCAGTAATAAAGAAGAAATACTTAGATAGATCTCTGATCGTATATAGTGAAGAAACATTTAAATATTGGCAGCCAATCCATGCTTTAACAGAATAAAAAGGAAATTAAATCCAAATTAGAGAATTAAGCAAAATAAACAGTAAGCAATGAGGACAGCATAAAAGAATAATAGTAACTCATATGAGTCGAAACATCCAAAGTCGGTGCTTTTTGGCTGTATGCAATAGCTATTTTCTGATGCTCCTCAAATCTTTCTAAGAGAGTACCCGAAACAAATATGTGATATTTACTAGACAAATGTTCTTTATGTATATAATGATGAGTGTAGTCATTGCTTACCAAGTATCTTCATTAACTTATGTAATACACCAATAGTCACGATATGTCAAGGGCTACCTTTACATGACTAACAATTTAGTGTGATTATATTTTACATTTAGCTATAATTTATCAACTAACATTATTCCTATAAAAAAGTTATTGCCAACCTTACATCTATTAAATATCAACTAATTGGCCCACATTAATGTTATAATATATTAATTTCTCATTTGAGTTTCACATTCCTCCAAATGCTTTGCCCTCAAAGAATTATTAACATATATTGTAGTTTTTATTATGATTCCAATAAGGAATGATCAATTAGAAATTATGTGATGCTTTATTAGGATTCAACTGTGAAGTTTTTCTGTCAAACTCATAACTCATTTAACCTCCTGAAATATGGGTCAATGAGTTTGACTCAAAAACTGTGTAGTTGAATTTTAATAAAACATCATATAAATGTGTCACACTGCCAAAAACATCACCGACTTGTTAATCAGAAATTGCTACGATTGAATGTGTTATAGCTCACAAAAGGCCAATGCTGAACTAAGAAGCAAATTATTAAATATCCATTGATGCATAACAAATATATACAAATATTAGTTACTCTTTTGGAGTGTGGAGGAGGATAGTTGTGGTAGATGCCCATGAAATTTTTGTAAATTTGAAAGTTTGATGGTGCCTCCTAAGGTAATCCAAGTAGTGCACGTGTTTTTATTATCCAGGAGGATGGAAGCTTTATGCATGGTGGCTCTTCTTTTTCGAGAGTTTGGACCGGTAATGATGCAAACTAGAAGGGGTTTGTATTGGGTATGGCTATTGCCTTGTCTATTAGGGTCCCAAATTTCACTTTTGAAGGACATTGGTGGTTACTAACTCTCTCAAAAAGGGAAAATGTGCCAATTGACAGTTAAGAAGGTTTGCAGAAGAGGGAAGAACATTAAGTATGCAGTTCAGTGAGGTTGTATACTAGTATATTCCATAGAGCAGAAATTGCTGTAGTTAATCTTTTGATGAATTGTGGTGTTGATCAAGACCCTCCTCCGTTGGCACTTCACTGTGATTTTCCATCTTCTAGGGTAAAGTTGGATTCTGTTTGAATCTATAAACTTCAATCAGATTTATTCTTCTCTTTCCTTTACCTAAGGATAATTCCTTATTGCAATGGGGTCTAATTATCAAGCACCGTGCATGTTAATGTGTGTAAGATTGCTTGAAATCTCTTGTGGCTAAAGTGACTCAATAATAAGTGAGTGTGAAGTCTCTTTTTATTTAGGCTATGAGGTGGCTGTGGAAGATTGTCTTGCATTTGTGGTGACTACTTGTTGGGGGTTCTATTTGTGTGCTCTATGCATAATGTGTTTGGACTAGGTTTTAACTAGCTGACGCAATGTAAAGGAGGAGGAATTCTCTTCAAGGCTGAGACCCATATGTCAGATGTAAAGTTTCAAACTATTATCCAAATTAAATACTCAATTGTTCTAATCCACCCACTTTAAGGTTTGTACAATCTGTATTTCGCGAGAATATTATGAAAATAATGGATTTGCCAAGGTCCAAAGCTTCCATAAGGGAAGATTTTGTCACCAAATTGTCAATGATTATTGTATAAGTGTAAAAAGATTTGGCTTCAGCGAATGTTGCTACCAAGACATTTTGATGGTATGTTTATTCTGCCCTTAAAGAACCAAGCTGACCATAAAGGGTGAGGTTAAAGTTACAGTTGAGAGCTCTTAGATCTTATCCAAAGATCCTAATTTAAGCATTTTTGTTGCGGAAAATGTCAAAATGAGGAAGATGAGGAGAGAACTGTTGATACTAAGAGCATGCTTGCAACTAGTAGGTCTCATGGTGACCCACAACAAGGATCACTTTGAAGTTACCAACAATCACAATCCCCCTATTTTTTGTGGAAAGAGTTCTTCCATGATATCTGGCTCCTATCACTTGATCCTTTGGTGGGTTGCAAGGTTGCATAGTCCTCCAACGCTGCTTTAGTGGAGTGTCATGTCTCCTTTTTAAGACAAACAAATAATAACATTTTATGTTGGGCCCAATTACTTTATTTTCAACTAGGCAGGTTAAATATTATTATAAGGTAAATGCAGTATTTAAATAAGTGTTTTTAACACTATTCAAAATGTATTTCAAAAAGGGTCCTTAGGTGTAATTTAACAATATTTTAAATACTTCAAGGGAAAAAAACACAAAAAAAAGAATAAAAATAAGGGACCTGAAGTAAAGCACCTATAAAAGAGAAGACAAGGCTCATCAAAGTATCCATTATCCATCATCAAAATTTTCGAATTTCAAGAATGAAAATCCTCAATTGGCAATTCCCATAGGATGGAAAGCTCTTTGGCTTTGAGGACGAAATCCCTCATCTTCAATTGAGCAATTAAAATTCTATACAAGGATCGTGACCGTGCTTCAGCTAGAGAAAAATTCAGATTTGCATGCAAATTCCATATCCAAGGCATCATTGAGAGTTTGAATTCATTCATGTATTATTGGTTTTCAATATTATACCTGTTGTGAAAGATTTATTGTTATATCAAATATTGTGCAAGATTTTAATCTCATTTTGTTGGATTTAATATTGCTTAAAGTGTTCAATATATTTTTTGTTTTTATCATTATTATTATATCATTAAAAAACAGTGTTTACGTTATAATTTTTGGCAAATATTATTAACTGTTGAGCACTTAGACCCAGCCATATTATAGGAAATTCCAAATTGCAATCTTGTAAAGCTATTGTATATTAAACGCAGCCATTGATATTTCCAAGCTGTTGCATTACTTCATATGGGTCACAGCACATGTTAAGTGGGTTCCATATCAAGAGGCTACGGTACTTGGTGGGGACCATCAAATCATTGTTGATGGCTGCCATACGAACTTACGTATTGCTGGCTTGTCATACCTAGCAAGGGAAATCAAACACTGCTTTGTAGGCAGGATTAATAGCATATTATTAATAATATTAAGTATTTTTGTTGAACGTCATTTATGTGAGTCTGCAAATATTTGCTAATCCATCTTATGACTTTCGGGATTTAGTATACATTTTGGAATTGGCTTATGTATATGTTATTCAAAGGTTTAAGTGTTATTCAGCTATCATTAGCAATCAGACCTGGGAGATTTTTATAGTCAATACTCGCATTATTTATCATTGAATTTACTAATAACTAGTTACTGTTTGATGAATAATTGTCTGAATAAATTATGCATTTTAATGACTGGCTACATGCTATTAACGCTCATTATTATTGCATCAATTTAGCATACATTATTGGTACATGATTCTCTTGCTATCATTCATAGCAATCAGAGATGAAAGTGTTCCTTGATTAATGTAAAATCATTATCATTGGATCTCCTATTTTTTCTTTTATTTCTATGGACGAATTCTAATAAATTACACATTGCTGATCATTATTAGTGTAGGGTTTAATTTCATAATGTAGCATTTATTCCCAAGTCTCTTGTAATCATACAACACCAAAAAAATAGTATATTTCCTAATAATCCTTAAAGGAACATTACAATGGTATTAGAGCCTTGATTCTGGCAGCCTGTGAATCATGGCATTAATACGCCAAAAAAGATTATGGAAAAGGGGCTTTACAAACCAAGGAAAAAACTTGAGCATCCACCTCAATTGAAAGATAAATTACTTGAATTGTTGGAGGAAATGAAAATTTGCTTATCTATTGTAGAATAGTCACATTCTGATATGATACAACTTGTGATTTTCCATCAATGACTTCTTTGGTTAAGCTCGATCTTTTGAGACAACTATAAAAAGTTGTGAGACTTCACTTGTATTACTGAAATTATAAGAATAATAGCACCTAAACATTCATACAATGATGAAAGAATAAGGATGATATTTTATTTAATTGTTAAAAGTTCTCAGGATGTATATGAGATTAAAAGTCCTCCATTTGTGAGGGCTGCAATTCTAGAAATTGTTGCAAAAATAAGGTCATGTGTTGTGATGGTTGATCTTGAATGTGATGAACTCATTCTTAAAATGTTTCAACATTTCTTTGCAAGTGCCAATAAGAATCATGGAAAAATTATAGTACCCTTAATGTAGACAATTATGGCCTTGGTTTTTGTAAATGATGTTCAATTTACATTCAATATGCAAGTTATATTCTACTTAGTATTATCTTATTTTATATATTATAGAATTAACATATGAATCTGACTATCTTCTTTTATGTAACAGGTGAGAGGAGCATTTATAAATTTCAATGTCCATTCTCACACATACCATTTTACATATATAGTGGGCTGGGTACGGTCAAGCGATGCCTTGACCGACCATATATTTTGGACATGGCCGATCAAGACATCACTTGATCGTGCCCATTCGCTATAACAATAGTGCACGGTGTTTATTAACCAAGCGGTGTATGTTTATATTCGATAACCATCGATGTTATACTGATCGGTGTATGATTATATTTAATACTTTGAAAGTTTGCCATAACACCCGATATCAATCGGTGTGTGTTTATTATATCTCCCCAATAACAATTGGTTCAAGCATAAATAATCATCAATACTAATTTATGTTTGGTCTACCCGATAATAATCAATTCGGATTTGCAATGGTTATCCCGGTTTGCTAATCGGTGAATGCAAATAGTATAATAGATTATCAAATCGGGATTCTATGATAATAAACAATTATGTACAAATAAAGAATGCTTATCAATTGAGGGCATGATGTTATTTATTTTAATAATTGATATGATAAATGATTGAATGAGAGACTTCATTTATCTCTCATTCAATCATTTATCTTGTCGAAGCTATTTATGCATTAACACTCCCTCTTAGCTAGGTAAGATAAATAAGAGTAGTGTATCAAGCATCACAATTCAAATGATAGTTACCATTCTTTTACATAATTTAATTTTCTAGGAGATCGTATCATCTACTCACAAGATATGAAGTATCACCTAACCACGTGATACAAAATGTCTATCACATTAATCTAGTGATGACAGGATATCACCTTAGCACGTGATATCGGTATTGCCTACACAATACTTAAGGATAATCATATGAGAAAATATTCAATTCTCACCTTTATCCAAGTTATGGTAAGTGCACTAACACTACATATGAATGTTTTACCACAACACAATCATGGCTTCATCCATGATCCACCAGAGATCCAACATCATAACTGGTTTGGACATTATAAGATCGTCACCTTATAATGTCTCCATACAAGTGTTCATTATCTTGAGAGATCGTCACCTCTTAGATATGAACCCAGGGGATAGAATCAAAAATGTCCTATCATGACAAAGAAGTTTACGCATTAAACATCTTAAAGATATGAAAATACAAATTACAAAGTAATTTACCTTTCTATCATACCTAAACCTTTTCTGAAGTGATCAACCTTCACTTTGGAAAGAGGTTTGGTCAAAATATCTGCAGTTTGATCTCCTGTACAAACATATTCTAATTGGATTACATTCCTGTCAACCATATCTTGCACATAGTGGTATGGAACCTCAATATGCTTGGATCTGTCATGAAACACTAGATTTACTGAAAGTTTTATGCAGCTCTGGTTGTCACAGTGTATAACAGTGGGTTTCATAAGTTCTCCAAACAACCCCACAAGCAACTTCCTAAGCCATATTGCCTCTCGGGCAGCCATAGAAGCTGCAATGTATTCTGCCTCGATGGAGCTTTGAGCTACAGAAGACTGCTTCTTGCTGATCCAAGATATCATAGCTGAACATAGACTGAAGCAACACCCTGAAGTGCTTTTCCTATTAGTCACACTTCCAACCCAATCTGAATCTGTAAATCCATGTAGGTCTATATCAATTTTCTCATATTTGAGACCAAGGTTTAGGGTACCTTGTAGGTATCTCATAATGTGTTTTATTGCAACCAGGTGTATCTCCTTCGGTTCACACATAAACTGACTTAGAGCATTAACTGCATAACAGATATCTGGTCTTGTATTTACCAAGTACATCAGGGACCCAATCATCTGTCTGTATTGAGTAGGATCAGTGGGTAGTGACTCTGTCGTTGCTTCTTTAAGTTTATGTAAATTGGTTTCCATAGGAGAGGTCATGGATCTACATTTTAGCATTCTGAATCTCTTCAAAATATCCAAGGTATACTTTACTTGGTTTAGTATAATGTTGTCAGAATTCTGCCATACTTCCAATCCTAGGAAGTAATGAAGGAGTCCCAAGTCTTTCATATCAAATTCTTTGGATAGATCTTTCTTGCATTGATCTATAAGGTGATTATTTCCTGTGATTAATAAGTCATCAACATATAAAATCAATATTAGCATATCACCTTTATTTCTTTTGTAGTAGAGATTAGGATCTGCATCATTTTTGGAGAAGCCTAGTCTTGAGAGATAGGTGTCAATTCTTTCATACCAGGCCTTCGGAGCATGTTTAAGCCCATAGAGAGCTTTCTTGAGTCTACACACATGAGACTCTGCATCATGAATTTCAAATCCTTCAAGTTGCTCTAGGTAGACTTCTTCTGAGATCTCACCATTTAGAAAAGTTGTCTTAACATCCATTTGGTGTACCTTCCACCCCTTTGCTGCTGCAATGGCTAATACAGCTCTTACTGATGTATACCTAGCAACAGGTGCAAAAGTTTCTTCATAATCTATTCCTTCCCTTTGTGAGAACCCTCTAGCTACAAATCTGGCCTTGTAGTTTTCAATACTATCGTCTGTAGCATGTTTAATCTTAAAAAGCCATTTAGATGAAACCACAGATTTCTTAGTTGGCCTCGGAACAATCTCCCAAACATCATTTTTCATAATGGACTGATACTCTTCAGACATGGCATCCTTCTATACTTGATGTTCAAGTGCATCTGATACATTGTTTGGTTCGGCTTTAGAGAGATCATTCATAAGGGCAACATAGCTAGTGAATTTATTAGGCCTTTTGCTTTCTCTGAAAGTTCCTAAAGGAGCAACAAACTTCTGAGCTTCTTCTATAGTTTTGGTGGCCCATAGTGGTCTTTTCTTGAAGTTTTCTCTAGGTGGACTTTGAGTTTCACTAATATTTTCCTCGGGACTCTCCCTCTGAAGCTCAGGAGTAGGATCTCTATCTAAGCTAGGGGTGGGGATATAGACTTCAGGGTCTAGAGAGCTTTCGGCTCTTTCGAAGGCTAAGTTTTCTTCAAAGATCACATCCCTACTTAGTTCAATATTCTTTTGACCAGGTATATATATCTTGTAGGCTTTGGAGGTTTCACTATATCCTACAAAGATTCCCCTTTTTCTAGAAGGCTCTAATTTTAATCTTTTCTCCTTAGGTACATGAATATAGACAGGGCATCCAAAAATCCTAAGGTGGCTTATATCCGGTTTTGTTAGTAAAGACTTCCTCAGGGGTCTTATCTTCAAGATGAGAGTGGGGACATCTATTTTGAATATATACAGCAGTGCTAGTTGCTTCTGCCCAAAGATTGATATTTAGATTCTGATCAAGAATCATAGCTTTGGCAACTTCAACGATTGTCCTATTTTTTCTTTCTGCTATCCCATTTTGTTGAGGGTTGTAAGGTATTGTTAACTCCCTCTTAATCCCTGAATTTTTACAAAACTCTTTAAATAATTCCTGATGCGTATTCCCCCCCATTATCAATTCTTAGGGTTTTAATTTTGTTTCCTGAGTAGTTCTCTATTAGTGATTTGAATTCTTTAAACCTATTAAGGATCTCTTCTGATTCTTTACATTTCAAAAAGTAGATCCAGGTTTTCCTAGAGTAGTCATCAACAAATATTACATAATACAGAAATCCCCCCAATGAATTTACAGACATAGGTCCACATACATCAGAATGAACTAACTCTAAAATTTTACTTGTTTTCCTAGTACTACTCTGAAAAGCACCCTTAGTATTTTTACCTAGGGCACATCCAGTGCATGCCCCTGAATAATATTGCTTTAGCTTAGGTAGACATGTGACAAGGTCTCCCATTGATGATAAAGCTCTAAAATTTAGGTGGCCTAGTCTTCTATGCCAGATTTCATTGGCATCTGTAGTTTCATGAATTAGGGTTAAGTTGGGCTCTGTGCATAGCTCATACAAGTAGCCTTGTCTTTGACCAATTGTTTTAGCTTTCTTGATGGATGAGTTCTTTGGCCAAGCCAATACTTTGTTGTCCATGAAGGTCACTTTGTATCCATTGTCCTCCAGTGCTGATATTGAGACTAGATTCCTCTTAATGCCTGGAACATATAGCACTCCTCTAAGTTGTAATGATACACCTAACTTTAGTTTGATGGTGCAGTTTCCAACTCCTTTGGCAGGGTGTGTAGAGTCATCTCCGATGGTTACCTCCTCATCATTCTCCTCTTTCATGGAGTCTAGTACTTCTTTGAATCTTGTGATGTGTCTGGATGAGCCATTGTCGATCACCCAGGAGTTCACTTTGTTTGATGCTTGATTTGTGAGTGCTTAATAGAGTACATACTTCTCGGAGTCCTCTTCCCTTTTGGATTTTCCTGTTTTGGCAGATGTGGCTTGTTTAGCTCTTTCTGGACATTTGGCAACATAGTGCCCAAATTTGTCACATCTGTAACACTGAATTTGAGAGAGGTCCTTCTTGAAGGAGTTCTTGTCGTGACGACCTTTTCTCTTCCTGAATTGCTTCTGCTTGCTTTTCTTGTTTGAGTTCGTATTTAAAACTTGAAGATCTTCATCTATATTCTTTTGTTTGATCCCTTTCTTATTTTGCCTTGATTCCTCTTGGAGACAATCAGCCTTTAGCATATTGAATTTTGGGAAGTTATACCTTGCACTGATGCCTTGGATGAATGTTTCCCAGATGCTAGGCAACCCATCTAAAGCAATGAGGGTTAATTCTTTGCTTTGGATCTCATATCCAAGGGTTGCCAGTTCATCCCATCAGGTAGATATTCGCATGAAGTAGGCATTGACTGATTCTCCTTTTATCATGGCTATGTCATTTATCTCTCTTTTTAGAGCCAAGGTTCTACTAGCATTCGATATTTCAAAAGCATCTTCAAGTGCTTTGAACATGTTGAAGGTTGTTTCATGTTTCTTTATAATAGGCATAATGTTGTTCCTTACCCCATCAACTATGATTTTGATAACCTTATCATTTCCTTCTTTCCAAATTGCTTTGTCAGGTTCAGTCTCAGGTTCTTTAGTTTCAGTCTTTACAAATGATTCAATTTTGTTTTCTTTTAGAATCATTTGAATTCTGAATTTCCATGCGGAGAAGTCGTCACCTCCTGCGAGTCTGTCTTCAAATCTGATAGCGCTAGCCATTGATAGGATTGTGATGTTGAATATATGCTTGATTTGAATTTTACGTAAAATTGAACAGCCTCAGGTTCGATTTAACTATAGCTCTGATACCATGTAAATGATGTTCAATTTACATTCAATATGCAAGTTATATTCTACTTAGTATTATCTTGTTTTATATATTATAGAATTAACATATGAATCTGACTTTCTTTTATGTAACAGGTGAGAGGAGCATTTATAAATTTCAATGTTCATTCTCACACATACCATTTTACATATATAGTGGGTTGGGTACAGTCAAGCGATGCCTTGACCGACCATGTCTTTTGGACATGGCCGATCAAGACATCAATTGATCGCGCCCATTCGCTATAACAATAGTGCACGGTGTTTATTAACCAAGCGGTGTATGTTTATATTCGATAACCATCGATGTTATACCGATCGGTGTATGATTATATTTAACACTTCGAAAGTTTGCCTTAACACCCGATATCAATCGGTGTGTGTTTATTATATCTCCCCGATAACAATCGGTTCAAGCATAAATAATCATCAATACTAATTTATGTTTGGTCTACCCGATAATCATCAATTCGGATTTGCAATGGTTATCCCGATTTGCTAATCGGTGAATGCAAATAGTATAATAGATTATCAAATCGGGATTCTATGATAATAAACAATTATGTACATATAAAGAATGCTTATCAATTGAGGGCATGATGTTATTTATTTTAATAATCGATATGGTAAATAATTGAATGAGAGACTTCATTTATCTCTCATTCAATCATTTATCTTACCGAAGCTATTTATGCATTAACAGTTTTGAATGAGAGTGATGATATTTCCTAGCGACTATCATCTATTTCATTGGTTGGTCTGAAAAACAAAAATGAGCAGGAAATTTCACTAGTTGGGCATAAGATAGCTCAAAATGGGGTTAAACAATGTGAAAAGAAGTTGAAGCTAGATGAAATGATCAAAATACAAAGAGGATCGTAGAAGAAATAGAAGAAAGGAGTTGATGAAGAAAATGGAGTCAAAGCTGCAAGAAATTGAGGTGCAAGTCAAGAAGAGAAAATTTCATGCAAGTTGAAAGTAAGGAATTTTTACCAAAATAAGATGTTTTATTGATTTCTAATGATTTTCTATGTCAGTAAAATATGGATCTTCGGGAAGCAAATTTTCTTCTTCATCAAATACGCTATCAATATTGACAGACTCTACTACTTGAGGAAGATGATGGAATTTTATTTCTTTATGGTTGCCAAAGACAATACCACTATTATAAAATGAAAAAGATTTAAACTCCTTAAGGAAATCTCATCCAAGAATAATCTCAATTTCTATGTCCTCATTCATCCAGAAAGAACACAGAGAACTGAACACTCCTAGATTGACAAATATATTATGGGCTTTTTGTCTTATAGTTTGAAAAATACCTAATCCTTTAATAGTGATCTTCTATTTGGTCCAGTATAATAGTGGAATAATATGGCTCTTAGCAAGACTAATAATGGTAGGACCTGTGTCTATTGAGTGCAGAGAATTTCTTACTAAAACCTTCTATTTTGACTGTATGATAGGCTTAACAAGGAAAGTTAATACTTCAGTTAACTTCCTTATATAGGGTAATATGTAATTACCCCTTCCCTAATTGCTCTGGCTTTTACCTAAAAACATAAATTACACAAATTAGGGCTAGGGTTTTGAAACTTACCAAATCATATCTTGATTAACATAATGAAATATTGTATGTAGATACTGTACACAAAAGATTAGAGCATATACATAGATATACATTCAGTTTATTGTTATGGTTAGACAAAATTTTATTATAATTCAAATACTAATTCTACAATACATCAGGGTTGGGGAGAGAGACATGACGAGTTCGCTTGGAGCCATTTCTACACCAAGCCCAAGAGAGGTTGCCTTCTCCAACCCTCTTGCTCCACTTGGTGGAGCGTACTTGCTTACCTATCAAGTCCTCTTTCTCCTAGGCTAATAATGCCTTGTGAGGTTGGGTAGAGAATATAATCGGGTTACTTGACTCCTCAAGGTAACGGCCCTCATGGTCCTAGACGCCACGTTGGTCATTCTATAACGGCCTACTAATGAGCCCCTTGCCACCCCTCCATTACATCTCACACCCTTCCTCCACAAGGACATATTTCTAAAATAGAAAAATGTACGTTATACATAATGAATGAATATGCAAGCATCTATAGATGTATGTTAATTGTTAAATAATAATACTATGATGCTATCAAGCAATGCTGCAATAATAGTAATGAAGCTCTAATAGCAATGGTATTTCCAAGATGTTTGATCTACCATAATGCCAAGTACTATTCCATGTAAACTATTGTTAGATTAAGCTGAGATTAGACTGTTTATTGGTTGTTCATGTATTACAATGAATAAGAAATTAGGTATAAATCAGCAATCCAGGTCGGTTATTTCAAATTGTCCCTAATAGGATTTCCAATATAACATAATTGCAAATAGTATTAGTGCATCGGTGTGATACAGCATACCAGGAAGTGATACCGTGCTGCATGCTTCACTGAGATGTAGTTTTGCCCTTGATCCTTGGTTATCCTCTATGAGATGCAAACCTTTGATCCTTTAAAGTGGATGATATCCTTCTTCCCGAAGAGCTATTATTCAGATTGTTAGACACTAACTAAAACAGGTCTGAATCAGATTAGTGAGGATCTGATCCCGAATATGTGACTATGGTTTACATGTTTCTGTTTCTGATTATTGACCCTTGTTCGCTGAATGCTGTGTTCAGTTCTTCGTCAATGGTGATGCAAATGTAATTCTCCTTGATTGGAACTGACATATATTATAGATCAGAACTTCTTAATTAAGTGTTCCTTTCCTTCATTACTTAACACGTCTATCTTCTTCTGGAAATCTGATATGATATATTTTCCTCAACTCTGCCTCTTAATCCCTCATATGCAGATCTGAGTTCCTTTTTCTCTTCTTTCATATCTTAATGATCGATGGTGATATCCCTGGAGGCTTTTGATTCCTTTCCTTTACATCTCTCAATGTGAGGGAGAGCTCACACCTCTTCATCACTAGCACTCTTGAAAAGAGTGCAACTCTTCATTATTTTTGCCCTTTGAAAGGAACACAACCTTTCACAATAAGCTATGCACTTCTTATTTAAATCAGATCTGCACTTCTGATTCCCCAATTATCCCCCCTTCAAATGAATTCTCTTCTCCGTTTTATACCTCATATTTGGGGAGACACAGCTCATCATTTCACGCCTTTTCACCATTCATTAATTTGAATTATATTTAATCATATTCTTTTATATTTTAATTTAATTTTTTATTTTTATTCTTTTGTATTTTTAATTTTATTATTATTATTAATTATTAAATTATATTTGAAAGTGAGGACATTACAGTCACAACCTTTCACAAATGTTACTTTTTTGAAAAGTTGTAACCTCAACCTTGATCGCTGGCTTTGAACCCCATTAAATTCTAATTAATTGATACCAATGATTCCTTAATTCAAATTCTTTTAAATGCCTTCTATTATTTTTAGCGATCCCAACAGGACTGTAATTATCTTGGCATGGCATGACATATTAGAATTTTCTTTTAGGGACATGTACGGTAGAGTTAGATGCAAGACCACACCAACAGGTTTGTGTCAGATATTGTCAGAAATTGTCCCTACTAAACATGGGGTTCCCTTTTGGAGATGTACAGCTCTCAATATAACGAAACAATGCACCGATTGATACCCTCATTCATTTTAGAATTGGCATTAAAATGCTGCGATGACTTAATATGCCGGGATATAATGCTCTCAGATAAATCATTGTATAGATATCTAATATATTATCTGCAGAAATAACTCCTCACAGCAGCACCTGATAAATAAATATATCTGAATATGTCAAATTCAGAAATTGATTTCATACCCTTATACCATCTCATTTATGGTATTATTATTATTATATCCTATTTAAAAATGGGGACATTACATAATATACATAGAAAGGATTGATAAAATTATAGAAGAATAAGTAGATAATAAAGAAGCAAAGCATAATAGGCAGAAGGGCAAAATTGACAAAGGGATTAGAAGACTTCACAGAATTAGGAGAGAAAGAGACTGGAGGAGGATATGTCTTCATTTTCTTCTTCTACAGAACATTAACAACTTCTTCCACAATGCTCACCACAATCTTCAGATTTTTCATGACCATCTTGTTCTTCAGGTTCCTAGATGCACAGTGTCCCCATATCTATCCAAAAAAAATATTTGCAATATATTCAAAACCCTGCAAATTTGTCTTTGCAAGAGACTTCACAAAATCGATGAACTCAACTATTGAATCCTCTATGAGACCTCTCAATGAAATCTCGAACCACAGGCTAGGGTAGATTAGTTTCACTACCAAATCCAATACCCTTAGGGTTTCCAACTCCAAAGAAGCTCTCCAATTCAAACAAGAAAAAATAATCCAAGCATAAGAAAAAAAAGCCTTGAAATGTCCTTTTCATAACAATCCCCGGAAGCCTCTAGAAACTTTTCAATTTCCTGCTCTTTTAAAATTTTATTTAAACCCGGGAAATAAAGTGACTTACTAATTCTCCTTTAGCAATCCACTAAAGTCACTTTATGAAGCTTGTTAAATTAATTAAATAATATTAGACATAAAATAAACTTTGTCGAATAATATTAAATAATTAAATTAAATAATTCCCTTTTTCTTGACTTTAGCCTATGGGAATTAAATAGGCTAATTAATTGCTCTAGACTATTCTGTGGAAAGAGACATTACAATGAGCATGTTTTGATGCAATTTCACTTTGACAACTTGACAGTCACCTATCCATGTGCCTTTAGCCACTTATTGTAAAAAAGAGAAAAAAGTGTGTTTTCATTCTAATTCTTCATTGTTATTTGTCTTGCAAGTGAAAAAAGCTTCTCCTTTTTTGTTCTAATTTGATGTAGAGTTTTCCAGGTTAAGTGAAAAAGTATTTTTTGTGTCACTTAAAAAAAGAGATATTTTTTTTTATTGACGCTAAAAAGGGCACATACTTCATGCCTTGGAGTGATTTTTGCCTTCAATTATGTCACTAGATCCCTATTATATGTGCCCAAGCTTCTTGGATCTCTTCTCAATTCATTTTTTACCTCCAATATGATTTCCTTTTCCCTACACACCCTTTGAATGACTCGGTTGCCTTTTCCTGACCTAAATTGTCTCTTAGGAGCCTTTAGTTCATCAATACATGACCTAGAAGCTCTATCCTTCACTTCTCTACCTCTATATTGCAACTGCCTATCCTTCCATCTCAATTCACACATTCACTTCATCTAGTATGTTTAAAAGTGTTCTTTCTTAATCCCTAATAGATGTTAGCTAAAGTCAACAACAACAACAACATCGACAACTATTTGCAGTGAGGATTTAGAAATGGATTACAAGTGACAAACAATGAGTCTTATAATTGGTATTTGACTCATGAATGAGAAAAGATTGACTTATGATTTACAATTTAAAACATTAAAAAAAAATTCACATGTGTACAATAGATTGGTTGAAAATCAAAAAGATATGCAGATGAAGACCTTGAGGTTCAACAATGGTAGAGAGTTTACTTTCAATCAATTCCAACATTAATGTTAATTGCATACACCCTCAGCAAAATAGGGTGGTTGAAAGGAGAAACTAAACTGTCATAGAGATGGCCTAGTAGGCATAACAAAGATGTGTCATATAGATATCTGGATGAAGCAATGAACATAATAGTATGTTTTCTTACCATTTTTTTCGTAAAGCCTTTCACAATGTCACACCTAAAAGATCATGATCCGACTCAAACAAAAGATAGCACAATTTCATGTTTTTGATTTAGTTGCATGTGTTACTTTGTAATAGCAAAAGGAGTAAACTTGATTCCAAGAGTCTTAGATAAGGTAGATAGACTTATTGATATTTCAACTAACAAAGTCATACTTAGTCAGGATATTGATGTAAAAGCAAGAGAACATTTATTTGATTGTAAACCTACCAACAAATTCTTGGTGATCAGCCTAGAAGTACTGTTGTGATTTCCTTGAAAGATGAAGGCTTTAGTTCTTGTTGTACTCCATCACAATCACCAATGCTTCAACCTTTAGCTCATATTTCTCCTACACCATTGTTATATCCAAGACAGGCCCGGGTTGACTACAACTCAAGTATTAAGTCTAAAACACAAACTAGCTCATAATGTCCACAATAAAGAGATAAAATCCCTCTCGACCTCTGGTTCAAATTGATCTACAATGTTGTGAAAAGGGATGCTTACAAATGGACCTTACCTTGCAAATGCAAACAAAATGGAGTTTGTTATCGATGGGATGAGCTGCAATCATGGTTCAAACCTCAAATCAGTACTATTAAATGTTTCTTTTGCAATAAAATTGATTCATATAAAAGAAAGATTCACAACCAATAATCACAAAATAAACTGCCCAGCAAAAAACTGACATATTTCATGGCCAACCACATAGACATTTAAAATCTAAACATATTCTTGCCAATATCTTTAACTTCAAACATTCAACTTCGAGGGGAAATGGAAAGAAGCTCTAAATAGCAAAATGTGTGATTGATGAGAAATACACAATAGGTCATAGCTCCAGTTATTTCCTCAGTTCACCAAATAGAAAATGCATGACAAATATTGTATTCTTTTCAAGAATAAAAAGCATATCAAAGATCAGAAAATTCAAAATTAGAGCTACCTCAACTCTCCTGTATAAAAGATCAAGGGCTTGAATGACATATCTCTCATCCTGAAATCACAATGTTGATGGTAAAGTAAATCAGAATACTTACATCCTCATGCCATAAAGGAAAAGCTTGCTCACATCTTGATCAGAACACACCATTACCCAATTAGCACAACCATCAACACTTTAAATCACTTTATAGATGTGGAAAGCAACACAAATCTCAATTAAGATTTCTTATAAAAAATATACATGAAAAATATCCCAAAGTACTTTCATAAGAATTTGTGTCTCATATTCATTGAAAATGTTAGCTATTAATCTCTTACCTTATTATTTTGATTGTGCCACCAACATGTTCAAAAATATAAGTATATTGAATCTTTCTCTCAAAGAACGGATCATTCATTAAGTAAATGGTCTCAAATCAACTATTAACATATTGTTCCTATCTAAAGCAATCCTATTGTGACAATTTGTCTAATGGTTCTATCCATTGTTGTTTATATGACCAAAAACATCGTTCTTCTAGACCATCACAAAATCTCATCTCTAGTTCCTGTCTTTCTTTTTTTTAGATAGTCCCTCCATTTCTTCATTCCCAACAATGAAAAAACTTTAATCCTATGTTTATTGTATCATACAAGTAGTTTGAATGCACCAAATTTTCCTTTCTGATACTGTTGACTATGTAAATAAAACTTATGTTATAGCACCAATCAGTCCAGATTCCAAATTCACATCCAGGAAGCTCCAGCATAGCTACCTTAAACTTGACTAACTTCCAGGGTGACCTGGCTTCCCTATCTTAAGACATTCAAAGTTCTTCCTTACTAGGGAAACTGTTAGAGATTACACTAAATAGAAAAGAAAAGAGGAAGCACACCAAGAGAGTAGATCATTGATTGACCTGAAAGTACAAAACAATTATCATGTTCTGCAAACCACGTTAAAGAAGCACAACTAATCCAAGTGTAAAGGTTGACAATTAATTCTGTAACAAACAGATTAATCATCCACAATTGAAATTGAGACCAAAAGTAGAGATAACCACAATATGTTTTCAGTAATGGCTTCAGTGATATACAAACCTCAGAGATCAGAAGATAGAATGCAACTTAGATCAACATTAAATCCAGACTTCTATCAATGCTCCAAGGAGCTAGAAAAAATTTAAAATATAGCTAATAAGATTTCTAAAGATTATTATATTTATAATAGCACAAAAATCTTGAATAAAAACAATAAAAAATGAAGCAGCAAACATGTCCCATATGCATAAATCTGAACTGCACAACCGAGCACAAGAAACATATGTCAGTGCAAGTACTGATCTTGCCTACTAATCTGGGATAATTCCCAAGTGATAATCAATCCTTCATTAAACTGTTAATTGGGCAGCACACACCTGCCTTCAACTATAACGACTCTGACAGGTTATTGATTGGACAATAGGACACAACATGGATTGAAATGAATGGTAGATAGGGATCTCTACAAGGATTCTCAATGGTCAAAACTAGGATCTTGCAATCTTTCGAATCCATTAAGATCACAAAGGAGAAGCCATGTCACTGGGTGTCACTTACAACGGTCATGTAGTTGTATGTATCTCTTTGGAAAGGTTTTAAATCATTTTATCATAAAGGGCGAATCAACAACAAGCAATCCTTTCGGAACGTCTCAAACCCCACAATTTCATGATTCTAAGCCATAGATGGCAAACTCAAGGAGCACTTGCCAAAAAACTCACAAAGTTTTTCTACTGAGTTTTTGGCGATTACTCGCTGAGTACATCAGAAAAACTCACCGAACGCAGCAAGAACACAAGACCCGCCCAATACATAGGAAAAAAAACAAAAAACTGGTGGTTTTTTGCCTTGCAAAAGCCAACACACCTACTTCACTTCCTCACACAACATTCTTTCATACATTTGAGCTAATTGTAAGGATTTTTTTGCAGATTTGAAGAGCAAATTCGAATAATTTCAAGTGCGGGTTATATTTTTTGCATTTTGGTTTTGGCAAGCATACAAGTTCATTTTAGATGTTAATATCCAGCATGAAGATTGTAAGCAATTCATAATTTCATAGTATTTTAGTAGTATTTACAATGCTACTTCCAAATAATTGGATTTATGAACATTTTTTGTTCATTTATGCTGATTTTATAATCAAACAACTGTTTTTTTGTATTAATAAATTATTTTTCTGATTTATACTTTCTTTTTTTGCAACAAGGTTGTATTAAATTTATGCTTATTTATACTAATGTATACTAATTGTATTTAAAAATTAAAATATTGTACTTTGTACTTGTAGGCTAGATACAATGGCAAATAGAGAGCCCTTGGCCTCCACATCAAGCTCAAGCTCAGCCCAATCGATGCCGTTGCAGGAACTCGTCCCCCTAGAGCTAAAGACCCTTCTTGATAATATATTGTATAAGGACAGACACCCGGGACAGTCATTTGCATAAGATGCTAGAACCTCTATCATGAAGGCATCAGTCCCCTCAAATACCATCTTGCAAGCATTACTCATCGTGATGCCAAGCCCTATGAGAAGACCACAAAAGAGATAAAATGAGAGATGAATGCATATCTTGCATTGCTAGAAAATAAAAAACTACAAAGGTAGAGGACAAGAGCATCCATAGCTAGTACTCACGGCCATGAGTTGCAAGAAAAAATAGATGAAGATATGGCACATAGTGGGTTTTGTTCATGGTCCACACATACAAAGCACATCGGCACCCACTTCATCTACTTCAAGTAAAGTGCCTACATGGACACCACATAACTTTTTGTACCTAGAAACATCAAGTGCGGCACCTTTTTCTTGCACATATTTCTCAAAAGGATCATCATGGAACTCTACCTCAAAAGTGGATTATCATAAGGTATCTCTGCTTCCATCTCAAAGAGTGGATTATCACAAACTTGAAAGTTACTTTTAGCATCTTGTTTAGGCCAATTAAGTCCATCAAATTGATCCAAGTATTTATCAAAGGTTGTTGTTTTGAAATATCTAGCAAGTTCAATCCCATCATTCACAACTACAAATCCTTCAAAAAGATCATTATGGAGCTCTTCTTTGCAAGTTTCTTCATTTATTGCAATTTCAAGATTCTCCTAAGTTCTTTGATGCAAAGTCTTTCTCTCATCTCCTTTCATGCTTGGTGCCATTTGTTTAGGTTTTTGCAACTATCTTTAGATACTCCCTTTTAATGTATGGGTCCTTCATGCATGAAATCTGAATGACTCCACCTAAAAATCAGCTAGGGTGGATCTTTCACAACCAAAACCAATTTTCATCAAAGGGGTTTTCATTCCAAGGTTGGAAAGCCGAACAACAGCTCAAACTCCCACAAAGGGCTTCATCAAAATAAACAATCCAAAACGACTCAAATGAATCTCTTCAGTGTAATGTTTCCATTTGTAAATACCCTAGTTTATGCCCAAATCACAGTTATAATATCAAATTTCTGTATGCCTGAATATGTCTTAAATCCAATCTGATCTTATTCAATGATGCCTTATGTTGTCTCCTTCAATGTTCTGTCTTGGTTACCTGCTTTAAATCTGCTTTAAATCTTCAATATTTTCTGCTTATAGATCTGCAGTAATTTGCCTTGAGATCTGATTATTAATCTGTAATAATTTACCATAAAATCTGCTCATAAATGCACCTCAGACCTGCTCTAGGGTCTGCTCTAGATCTGCTCATAAATGGGAATAATATCCCATAACTTCTTGCCTCTAACTCCACCAATTTAGCTTCTTAAACACCCCATGCAAGCACCCCCTTCACCCAAGAAAGGTGACACTTCAACCAGGATGGCCTCCCTTTAATTTACTTTTTTTCAAATCCTTTTTTTATTAACAAACTTGGGTGCCAAGATAGAGTCGGCCCAAAAATTAATTTAATTTACCTTCTGAATTTGGCACCTGAATGAAGAGGGATCAGCCCTAATCATGGGTTAGCCTAGGTCAGCCCTCTTAAAGAGGTATTACTATTTTTTCTTGTTTTTAATTTGGAAGCCTAGGTATATATAATGCTGTGATCAATATTAAGTATGAAGACTGCCCTCGGGTTTAAGACAAGGCATGACATCTTCTCAAGAACTTTCCATAAATTAGATTTTAAAATCACTTTTAAATTAACAATCCTTTTCACTCCATAAAAGTAACTTCATTTAATTATTATCTTTTTCCGACACTTAAGCCATCTAAATTTGCCTTCATAAAAAATTTAAAATTTGTGTTTTAATTTTTCTTTCTTGACTGATTGCGGCAAGGAAAAGGCACTGTGAAAGTATAGAAGGCGGGTAGTTTAGGAGGAGGCCGGACTGCTTGTACAAATTCTTGCCTCACGCGAGTGTTGGATGGCCTTCATTGGTGGTCTCTGCGTGCCTGACAATAAGAAATTAATGCCAGAGTGCCAGGCTGGGCATTTTTTATGGGCAATAAGCCGCTAGACGACAATGTGTTGTCCTCGATTTCAGTTTGGCCAAAATCATGAGGCAACCCTACGAAACTGGTCCGTTTCATATCTTATGGTCTCCGGGAGAGCTTAATCGACTTGGTTGGTTAGTTCGTTTCGTTCTTCGCTTTTTGTTTTTATTATTTTCTTTGCTTTTTAAGTTTGCATTTTAACCTCCAGTTCGGACTTTAAAGTCCAAACTGCAGGGGTATTTGAGTTTTGTTGTAGTCAACAGTTTGGTCTTTAAAGTCCAAACTGCATTTGGTTTTGACTGCAGTTCGGACTTTAAAGACCGAACTGCTGTTTGCTTAAGACTGCAGTTCGGACTCTAAAGTCCGAACTGAAGTTTGTTTTGGATTGCAGTTCGGACTTTAAAGTCCGAACTGCATATGGCTTTTGTGTTAGTTGCATGTCGGGTTTTAAAGTCCGACATGCAAGTACCCCTAGGTTGCATGTCGGACTTTAAAACCCGACATGCAACTACGAGTTGTATTAATTAGCATTTATTGCTAATTAGGGTTTTTCTTTAAAAGTTGTTTTTAAGGTTAATCTTGCATTTTATTCCTCATTCCTGGTTTTTATCGCGCGCCTCCACCTCCTTTTTCCTTCGTTGCAACCCAGATCTCTCCTCTTCGTTGCTCGATCGAATCGCCCATATCCGGATTTCGCAAACACCACAGCGGAATAGGTAGGTTTCTTGTTTTCGAGTTTTTATTGTTTAAGTGTTTTCGCTTTTGTTTTTCCTTTTGTTTGTTTTTTTGTGTTTTCAGTTTTCCCTTTTGGAGGACGATCGGGTTTTGAACTCCGATTGCCTCCTTAGCTTTGGAGAAACAATCGGATTTCAAAACCCGATCGTCCTCCAAAACCTCCCCTATTCTAAGCTGCATATCGGAGTTTAAACTCCGGTATACAGCTGAAAATTTGTATCCTCCAATCTTCGCATATCGGACTTTAAAGTCCGATATGCGGAGAGGTATAGGGTGGCATGTCGGGTTTTAAAACCCGACATGCCAACCGGCTGTCCTTCCCCCTAAAGAAGCATATCGGACTTTAAAGTCCGATGTGCCCCTAAATTTTTCCAATCAGCACATCGGACTTTAAAGTCTGATGTGCTCGTTTGAAGTTTTTCTCAACATATCGGACTTTAAAGTCCGATATGTAAATGTCTTTCCCCAAAATAACACTTCGGACTTTAAAGTCTGATGTGTTGATATCCTTCACAAATTTGCACTTCGGACTTTAAAGTCCGATGTGCAAATTTTTGTTGGTAAAGAAGCAGGTCGGACTTTTTTCTCCGACCTGCTGTTTTAGCAGTTTTTACTCCTTGGCCTGTTTTGAGTCCCGTTTTTTGATCCGTTTGAGAAAAAATTGATGTTGATAATGATGAATGGCTAATCATCAGTGTTGAATGCAGTCATTGTGCACGAATGTCAAAGCCCTCCCACAGCAAGCCCGAGTCTTCCTCAAGACAACCTTCTCCGAGTAAGGCATCATCAAAAAAGATGAAATACAAGTACGATAGGTACTTGAATATGTACCCTGAAAGTTCAGAGGATTCTAACATTAAGGAGATCAAGGACACTGAAATTGGTCACATTGACATGCAAGAGTTTCTTGACCGGGTTCAAAAGGCTCCTGCACACCTGACCAATTTAATCAAATCTGAGCTGCATAAGTATGCATCTTTCCCAATTGCGGCTCACGATCCTGAATTTGTACTAGCAATGGCTGATCACTTCGATCCAAGCACAAGACAGGTAAGGGATGATGATCAGAAGGTCATAATGACTCTAGACAGCGTATTCTTCAATAGTATTTTCAAAGGCTCATTGGCAGAAGAAGTGGCTGATATTTCTCAAGAGAGTGCTCAAGAGTACTACGAGAAACACAAAGATAAATGCAAAAAGGTGATCAATACTGTTTATCTCTCAACTGCTAGATCCTCCCTCACCTCCCGGTGGCCTAAGTCTTTTCACAGGAGTGATTTTAATGAAGAATATAATGACATGGTCACCATGTCATCCAAAGTGAGAGGATTAAAAGACTCATTATTTCCAAAGCTGGATGATTTACTATATGAATATAATCAGAAAGGGAGCTGCAAGAATTGATTGGGGAGAACAAATCAGTGATGCGCTTTGCACCCAACTGAAAGAGGTCCAGGTAACACTAAAGTTTTATATGACCTCATACCTGGTTTACGCAGTTGCCTCTATGAGGCAATATCCAGGCTTGTCAACTAAGGGTGACAGAAGAATAATGCCTGTTTGGGAATACTATGATCAACTCACTATCAAAAATCAAGGTAATCATTACAAGAGGGTTAATGATGCTTTCTTTGCTGTTTGGAAGTGCATTTTTGATAAAGGCCTGTATAAGAGAAGAATATCAGAGGCCGCTTACAGCAGGGTTTCCCACTTTGGTTGCGTCTTCCTTCAATTCCCCACATTCACCTATATCCGGATTGGATGCTTCTCAAGTGAGCCCTTTATTCTTCCAAGGTTTCCTTCAGATAAAATTATCCTTATGGAGCTGTGTAGACAACTGATTAGTGTGCATGAGAAACAATCACAAGCACACAAGACTGGGCTGAAATTCCCAGAGTCAATTGGTAGGTATTCCGTGCTAACTAACACCAAAGCCAAAAATATGGAGGAGATGCAGTGGAATACCATGAGAAGATTCAAGGCCCGAACCGATTTTGATTTTCGGGATATAAAGAGCAAGCTCAAAAGGACATACACTCATGTCTATAGGTTTGAAGATGTTTGGGCAGACTGTCAGGATGACGAGGATATAAGGAGGATGGACTTCAGCCACCTTACTTTGGAACAAATTGAGAATCTGGATCTAGCCAAGATCCCAATGACTATGGAAGACACAGATGACATAGTGGATCCTATTTACTATGAGAAGAAGATTGTTGACTCCCCACTCCCACTTGTGCAATGGTCGAAGAAGGAAAGCATGTCCATTACTCAAAGGATCTCTCCTATTATAGCAAACACCAATGCTTGGTTGCTAAAGAAGAATCTCAGGATGAAACAGTTTCCCACCAGTTCGGGAGATGATGACAACAGTGATGGTCCATTGGGCAAGATAGCAACAGCTGAAACTAGAACCAAGAACAGGGCAGACTCACAAGCACTATCTTCAACTCCAGTGGTACAATTAAAAGGTAAAGGGCCTAAAATCAAATTTACAGTTAAAGGGTCAAAACAAGGCGAATCATCATCAGTGTCACAAGAGGCAGCAGCAAAAGAGCCAGAACAACCACCTGTCAGTGAAGCTGGAAAGGGTAAAGAGGTCGAAGAAGGTGAAATTCCTCAACAAGAGGAAGTACTGACACAAAAAGTGCCACATTCTGTTGAAGTTGATACGACAACCACTTCACAAGTAGTCGTTCACTCTATTGATTCTGACTCCGATTCTGATCAAGAAGATGAAGATGTTCATGAAGATGGAGATCTAAGTATGGGCATGCCGCAATCAGAGACTGTTGGTCAATTTTTTACAATAACCAACTTCTCTACTTTAGATGATATCCCTTCATCTACTTTTGAATCTACCATGATGGACTTTAATGAAACTTTGCAAGATGCACTTGCAGAACAGGTGTCGGTAGATTTACCAATCATTACTACCACCGTCACAACCATCCCTTCATTGGTGAGCTATGAAGTTACACTGACGGCACCCTCAAACCTTCCACCAATAATTGAAGAGGTACCAACAACAGATGTTCCATTAGATGCTTCAATATCAGCACCATCAGTTACACTTGCAACTGCTCCGAGTTCTAGTCAACCTATTCCAGAATCCTCTGCCCCAAGTCAGCAAGGAGCCACTACTCCATCATCCAATCCAGAACTACCCCCTTGGATGGAAGTAGTGGCCCCTAAAAGGAAGAAACAGGTAATATCTCCTGATGAATTTGACTTTGAACTTTTGGTTCCTCCAAAGCCTAAGGGAACAAAGAAGTCAAAGACAGTATCTCGGGTGGTAGTAGACCCGGCTTCCAAGAGAAAATACGCTGAAGTGATGGTGCCATTGTCAAATAAGGACAAAGGCAGCATACGATCAGAAGATTATACCATGCAGGTTGTGGAGCTCAAAGTGGAGACACGTGAAAGTGTGAAATTAGATTCTCAAACAGCCCTTAATTCTTTTTTAAGAAGACTGGATCAGGAAGGGGATGAGAAAAATATCATGAAGCAGAAGTGTGAGCAGTTGACCAACGTCCTCCTAAAGGTAACACAATCTTCTCAAGAGGTTGAACCTATAGGATCATCAATAGACACTGAAGCTATCAAAAAGATTGAGCAGGTAGGAGCTAAGGGCCGAGTAATGGATGAATGGATCTCGCGGCTAAGGTCAGAAGGCTCTCATCTCCTGAGTTCAACAGTGGAGTTATTGTCTGATTATAAAGTGATCCAAAGTTGGATGCAAGGACTCAAAACCTCTTTATCCCAGGAAATTGAGGAAGTTGTGAAAAGCACTACCCTTTGGAGCAAAATGGAGGATTTCAGGATAGATGTCCTAGTTGAAAACAAGGTAATTCCCACAAGAGAGAAGTATATTCAGATCTTGTCATTATTGTCTCATAAACAAGAGACGATGAAATTAATGATTGCAAAACTGGATTGTGAAAAGAAAGAAGGTGATGATGAGGTTGACCTTATTTTTGCTAAAGTAGGTGATCTCCCT
The DNA here is from genome assembly GCF_030272615.1 of Cryptomeria japonica. Taxonomy (NCBI): domain Eukaryota; kingdom Viridiplantae; phylum Streptophyta; class Pinopsida; order Cupressales; family Cupressaceae; genus Cryptomeria; species Cryptomeria japonica. Next base: position 409,094,466 of record NC_081405.1, on the reverse strand, counting down.
TGCTATTTGTATGATGGTGATCAAAATCTTGTCACTGCTGAGGTCGTCACCCAAGAATTTTTTTCCTTGATGGACCAGTGCACGAGACAAGACTTCTCCCTTGATACATTTGACAAATTGTTGGAAATTCAAGTCAACTTTGAAGTACTCGCATCCATGCTAAAGGATGTTAAGAAGAAGCAAGTGAAGATCCAAGATGTGATATCCCGCATTCAAATCATCACAAGTTCTACCTTGATGCCAAATGAAGAAGAGGTCAAAGCTATCCTCGCCAAGTTCGAAGGTTTTCAGAAATCCAACGAAGAAGAAAATCAATAATGAAGTTCCCCCTTTTGACACTCTTCCTTCATATAGTTGCACCAATAGATGTTGTAAATTTTTGTGCAGCTGCACGTTTTCTTTATGTAGTAGTTGTAGTAAAGTGGGACTGTGCGGTTGAATAAGTCAACTGTGCCCACCTTTTTCTCAACTTCTTTTCCTATATAAGGAGGACCTTTTTGTAAATATTATCATCTTTTTCATGCTTAGCAAAACTCTGCTGGATTTTTATCCCAATAAAGACTTTGAGCTTTTGTGATGAGAATTCAATCAAACAAATAACGAAAACGGTTTTGTTGATTGCAAACTTTGTGTTGTATCAATAAATTTGTTTATATTATTTAATGTTCCTATGTCCATTGAATACATATTATCTTTACGTATTTGATCTTATGATATTGCTACATGGTTAAAGAGCTCTCAAATCTTGCCAATAGACTTTGTGCTCTTAGCATGCTTGAGAAATCTGCTGATAAAGGAAGTAACTTGTAGTAAGCTTTGTATTGCTGCAGTTATTAGTAGTTTAATTGATTAGAAATTTACACTTAAAGACTTTGAGCTTTAAGCTAAGTTTCTACTTGTTTAATTTGTAACGATCAGTGTGAATCAATGTTACCATATAGGAGACTTTGTGCTACTTAAAAGTAACTCTTAGTATAGTTTATTAGATTAACAGTTCTTTTCTTTGAATATCTAAAGAGGTAGAGAAACTGTAACTAGGCGAAGGGAGAATACATAAACTCTGAAAAAAAAGAGTTATATGCCCATTGCCAACCCACCAATTTAATTTCTTGTTAATTAGAGGAGAAATTTCATAGGGAACCTCCCCTTGATGAGAGGAGAGATTAATTTCTTAGCATAGCGTTGTGTGAATTTTATGTTTTCTCATTAGTACGCTGGTGACAAAATATTCACCCAACACAATGCTGACCATAGAGTGGATTCAGGAGAGCAAGGCGAGAAAACTTTTAAACAAACGGTTTTAGACTCACAGCATTTACCAGAAGGAGCACGATTCCTTGCAAAGCAAGCACGAGTTGAAGAAAGCACAAATCGCGAAAGAGGAGGTAAGGATCTCTCTGACCCTGCTCTTGTTGTCATTCCAAATGAACAAATGACTATGGATATTGACAATGAAAAAAATAGGTTAAAGAATATTGCAATTTTTCTTGCTGCCTTGTGTTGTTTCCCAAAACCATGGATTGGAAATCCTAGAGCTTTGCCAAATCTCCTACTGATTTCTCAATCAGCTTTGGCCAACGAACAAGAATGGTCAAAGACCAAATTCCTCTGCACTTTAGGCTCCACTAAACCTAGGCGGGTAAACCTTAATCTCCAAAGCATAAAGAGACTTCTTTATAGTGAATTTAAACTTGTCAAATTAGTTGTTTGCAATAATGGCAAAATGTTTCCTGCAACTGTGCTTTATTATGTGCTTTAATCTGAAAACTTGAATGTAATTAATAGTGAATGAATGCTTATAAAAGAATGTTGTTGGAACCTTAAGTAATTATGAAAAAACAATACTGATAGGAATAAGAAGTATGTTTCCCTGATGAGGACCTTATGCACATCAAATTTACTCACAAAAAACTAACAATAGACCAGTGCCTTATCTGACAATTTATATGTTACTTAGTGGACAAATACTTGTAATCAACTTTGGAGACAGTTTGAAAAACTCACAAATATACAAGACTATCAATGCAATGGCTTCATTATGTGTTGCAAGAATAACAAAAACAATTATGTTTCCTACACAACGGCGTGTGATGGCATACTGCAACAAATCTTAATTAGATTTATCCAAAGAACTTGATTCATCAGCACCATGTAACATAAAATGATCTGAAGATAAAGACAGCGAATCTTATATATTAATTTTTGGAAAAAAAAGATATACAAAAGCTACAGACTCACGAGTGCTTCATGATATTCTTGCTTGCACAAAAATGACTTTTCATTTCTACAGACTTGCTTTACATAACACTACTAGTCCCAACAAACAATCTGAAAGATAGGAGCTTGTAAATTGTGAACTCCCCCCTTGTATACAAAAATGACTCCCTATACATATGCGACTTAAAAGACACAAATGAAAGGACACACCCTTTCATTAGTACAAACTAAAAACTGACAAAAACCTAACTAATAACTCCCTAACTGCTATAACAACCAACAATATTACAAAACATATTACAATTGACACAAATTAACTCTGGCCATCCAGAACCAAGCCACGTTTCTGAACATGTCGCAGGTAGGCCTCACCCTTGTAAGTGTTGGCGTTGAAGATGATATCCCGCACTGCAATCTCTATAGTTACAAAGCTTTCCAACTAGTCCACTGTCTCTACCATGTCCAAGGTGTCAGCCCGTGCAATATCTAGGGAAGCATTAAGTAATGATTGACATTCTGTAATCCACACATTCCTGTCCTTAATCTGCCCTATTTGATCTATCACTTCTGGAATACCATGCTGCACAATTCCCTGACAATCATCATATTCAACCTTTAAGTCTGCATCAAACTTCTCATGCTTCTTTATCAGTCTCTGGATTTTCTCTATAATTGGACCGTCTACCTGACTAGCCTTCTTATCCTATAAGAGCATTTGTAATATGTCAGAGATTCTCTTATGTGACATACTATTATCCATACTCTTCTGGTAAACTGTCCAGAAGTCTTCAAGAACTCCACTTATCTTTTCAAATCTTTTTGACAATAAGACACATGTTGTGTTTGCCCTTATGTTCTACATTTTCTCTTTCAACTTCTTATTTTCTCTATGCAATTCCTCACACTTCTTCTTCAATTTTGATTCATCTATTATTTGGGGTACAGGCTGACCTCTAATTCTCAAGAGCTCCTCATACAGTGATTTGTATTTCCTTGCTTCTTTTGCTAACATCTTCATCTGTGCCTTATTCAATTTGGAAATATCAATCCCTATATCTGTTGTGACCATTGGATCCACTTCACCAACTTTTAGCTTCATCATGTGACCGAAAGCTTTATCAACATCAATTATCTTTGGCCTTTTGTTTGGAGGATAAAGAGCCCACAACAACATAGCTTCCTCATCTTGGTCATACCTTGACCCAATGAAAATATCATCAACTCCTTGAATATCCAATTTGAATTCTTTATTTTCTGAATTTAGCAGACTGTCAAAAATGTATGAGGCACTCAAATCCCAGTCAGGAAAAAGAATAATCCCCGCCTCCAAAAGCAATTGTCTCCCTCTTTGAGGGGTCATCACAGCCATTTCCGCATCAATCTCAGCTTTCAGCCTCCTTGTTAACTCTACCTCATTATCTGGGGTGATAACAGGGATTGCATCCCTCAATTTCTTGCCTTTGAATTGATACAAAAAGGTCCTAAACTCTTTAGACTTAACAAAAACATCATCAGACACAAAGGTGCTATGCTCCTCCAATCTGGCATCAATATCAGCACTCATCCTTGCAAGAATTTGATCCTATGCTTCAAGTTCCTCTTCTCTTTCAGGCATTTTACATCCTGAGACAGCCTCATTTTCACCTGATTCACTTTCAACTTCTTCTTCCATTTCTTGTAGTCTATCTCTTCTTTCTTCTAATTTATGATTCAAATCCTAAAAAATCTGCATAGCTTCTTCAGACTCCTTGTTTCTGAAGATATCCAAAGCTTCGATATGCTCATGCAAGTAATCACCAAGATTCTGCTTTTTTCTACATTGGAGTATATAGCCCTCCGGGTCATAATTTTTCCTGATTGTGTGCTCATACAGATTATAATCCTCTATTAACTTTCTGTCAATAACATCATAAGCCTTTGTTGATACAACGGTGAAATCACCAAAATGCAGAGTTCCAGGTAAGAAGACTTGCTTGTGGGCACCTCCAAAGTGATGTGCATTAGAGACACTCATTCGTCTCACAATCTCCAAGTAAGCAATTCGGTCTGGCATAGGCTTTGGTAGCACATAGGGAGCACCTTCGAATCCAAAAACCCTAACATATAAGAAATCTTGGCATACGTACCAATCACCCCAATAATGATTCACCCTTGTATCTCCATGCTCATGGGGTCTAAGAAATCTTTTGATTTCTTCTGCGAATGATCCATCACAAGAAACCCCAAAAGCTCTGTATAGCAGTTGAACAAAAAGCTCTTCAAATTTGACATAATGGGATCTCATGAATCGAGAATCCCACAGTGATACCCACAATTGTATTGGCTGCTCCTGCCCATCCTTACCATAAACATTTAATTTCAATTCTTCAAGCCACAACCCCCTGGGTCGTCCGTAAAACAAGATAATATGCATCAATAATGAATAAAATTTAAAAGATTTATCAGGGTTATTCTAAAGATCTAAAAAACCCTCTTGCATTTTTTCCACAATGTAGGCAGCATAATCAAATCGTCTCAGCTCATGCATTTGAATATCTCCAGCAAGTACTAAAGGTCCTATTCGAGCCACATCCGGAACCTCAACTCCTCCTATTTGACCGCATGCCATTTACGTATACTGCAAATACTATCTGAAAATGTTGATGTCGAATGGGGGCCCATCTTCATCTGTCAACTTCCCTTTCTCAACCTTATGGATGGCCAAATTCCACCCGTTGTATATAGTATCCATCTTTGTATATTCTTCTTCCAGCTTCTCAAAAGACAAAGGCACATCGGATTCGAAACCAAGACCAAAAACCTCATGAATGATAGCTACTGAAAGATGGATGAATGCATCGCCACTTGGTAATTGGATACATCTTTTCGTGGAATTATAAGCCTTAGCCAGGGTTTTCAACAATTGAATATTTACAAAGACATTAGGGACCACTAGCTTACCCAATCCAGTCATCCATGGGTTTGAGACTAGGGTCGGCTTGCTCCTTCGTTAGTAATGATATAAGAACAATTCGTGGCCTCTAACCCTGGTCCAGACATCACCAATTTCCTTAAAATCATCCTCTAGCTGGTCATGGATAGGCAAATTAACCTTAGACCTTCGAGACTTGGCTCCTGGTGAGCTCATCTGGTCAATCGTGTCCTGATTTAACTTCCACTTCTGCAAACTTTCTCCACCTTTAGATTTCTTTGAGGCACTATCAGAAACTTCAGTAACCTTCCTCTTGCCTTTGGAACTAGAACCCTCCAAATTTGAATTCTTCGGGCCTTCTAAAATTCAATTTTCTACAGTTTAATTTCACTTCAATTTCTCTGTTCGATTCAATCTGTTATGCAAATTCCTTATACAAACTCTCATATATAGATTTAATACATTAGAAGCATTTACTTAATTGAAATCGTGCTATGATTTGCCTCAGGCAAACACAGACCTATCCGTTGCCTGCATTTAATAATGGCGGGTTGATCAGTTTCAAATCTGATTTGACAACGGCTAATCGGCAAGACTCATCCCAATGAATTTCCCTTTTGGCACCATCCTTAAGTGTTTTTCATTTTGCCGCGTTCACCCTCTGTTCCTATTGGCATGACTTTCCCCGATCACTCCATCGAGCATCAGTGTAGCTCATTTTCCCTCATTCCAATGGTTATAGCTTCCTCGATGGCTCCGCCTTCTGGCTAGGTTTTACTTTCACCTTTATGTCACATCAGCATAGGCCATTCCGATGTACCCTCCTTCTATTCCTCTGTGGCATTCTGCCCATCGAGTATCGGGATAGCTCCAAATATGTTCCTCTGATGGTTAGAAGTTATTCTAATGAGTCCTCCTTCGTAGTCTGCATCTTGTTTGTTACATCGGGTCACCTTATCGGGTATCGGAACAACTCATTTTATGTTTCTCCGATGACCCGATGACATCGACCTCATACTTGTGTATCTTTTTAAATCTCCGGTCTTATCGGCATACGTTTCCCCAATGAGATCTCCTTGCTCACGCCCATCTCTACTCTCTCATTGGGTATCGGTGTAACGAAAAAATGTCTCCTCCCGATGAGTTGATGATATCCCAATGACTTCGACTTCGATCAGTGTAACTCATCCCGATCAAGTCTCCTTCTCTGTGCTCGGCTTGTCTTCCTCATCGGGTATCGGCATAACCTGAAACACCTCTCACCGATGGCTTAAGTTACCCCGATGACTCAGTATTCTCCTCCTTTTGGTATCGCCTCATCAGAGTAGGTCTGGCCGATAACACTGCCTTCGCCACCTAGTCCATCGGATATCGGGGTAGCGTAAGATGACACTTTCCGATGACCCGATGACATCGCCAACAAATGTTCCGCTCCATCCGACATCGGCTTAAGTTCTGTCGATAACCTCATCGGGTATCGGGGTAACTTTTTCTCCGTGCTTCCGATAGTGAACGCTATGCCGATGACTCCGCCTTCTTGTTATGCTATCGGTGTAGCTCTTCTCGATGGGTTACTAACTCGCCAAACTTCTTCCTGCCAATCGCACCCTAAGAAAACGCCATCCGATTCATCGGTGAGAGTTTTGTCGATCGACACGCACCCTTTTCTCCTTAGGAAATCCTATCGGTGTGACTTACGCCGATAAACTTAATTTTATATTTTATGAAGATAAGGCTTTCTTTCACAAATGTAACTTTCCACAACCATGCTACTGGACTTCTAAGGCACTAAAAACATCTTTGAATGCACTCATGACCCTGTTTCTATGATGACCCCTAAAATGTGCTCTTGCAATGAAAAAACTGTCATGATGAAGGTTATCAAAATGTCACCATACTTAATGCCATCCCTTAATATGCCCAAGTGATACTTGTTCATACAGATTCAAGCTACAATTGGATTTCTCTGATACAGCAACATATCTCCTGCACATGCAATCCAGCAGTAAATGCTCTTATGATGAAAATATATATATAAAACATCAATAAATAGCACAAAATATTTTGCAAAAATATGTGCTAACACCTTGGACATTAACAAAATTCCTTCTAGAAAATATATGAATATGTGGCTACAAAATACATGGGGAAAAAAACTAGGGTTTTCCTATACCTTTTGCTCAATGATTCAAAAGGGGCTTTTCTTAATTTTTGTCAAGAACCCTAGTAGCCAAAAAGAGGTTATTAAGAGACAATATTGGAATATTGGATCCGGTTGCTTAAGGGCTATTAGTTGGGAGCCGGATGCAAATTTGGAAGAAATATTGGCTCTATGTAATATTCCCCTTAGACAAAAATTGATTTTTCAATTAGAAATTACAAAGCAAACACCATAACTCGTTAAGGTTAGAGAAATAATCCAAACAACTGAAAGGGAACCCTTCCACTTTTTGTTCACCGAGAGCCCAATCTGGGAGGGTGAGAGCACATTGTGTTCCGGGGATCATTAGCACCATAAACCAAACTGAAATTACAATGCACGGGCGGCAAGCCAGCCCCTTCTGCTTATCCAGCAGGATAGAAACTAAACTTCTTGGTCGTAAACCAGCCAAGGAAAACAACAAGAAACTTAAACTCAATCACTCTACCGCGTGTTTCAGCAGGAGGACGAGGACATTACAAAAAGCTATCACTCTACTGCATATTTCAGCGGAAGGGCAATACATAAAACTTATCACTTGACCACTTATTCAATGGGAGGACTGAGTTACAAATACCAGAAAATAGGCGGCAAGTCTGCCTCTTCCACTTGTTCAACGGGTATGCTTACAGTCCAGAATTGGTTGATAGTACTACTATTCAACCTTACACAATATAGGAAAGATAGAATAGATGAAGAATGCTGATCACAGAAGATATTATCACCAAACCAGCTCAACACCAACTTCCTAAAATCTAATATAAATAACAGCAAGCTGGAAATGCATAACCAGCAGCACCAAATCACACTAAAATGCTTCCAACTCTCGCCAAACTCACTCAGCACACCCCAAAACTCACCCAAACTGACACTAAGAACCAAGCGACTAAGAAAAAACTGAAATAGAGCTTCTAAACATCTCAAAATACTAAGCACGCATCCCAATGCACTCCCAAAAACCCACACCCAAGCTGAAAAGTACTATTTGCAATATAAATTCAAATACTCCAGATTAAAGGTTGCAAACTTACAAAACACATCGCCTACAGCATAGAAGTTGTTCGACCCAATACCCAGAATAATAGGTTGCACAGGCAAGAAGGTAGGATCGAAACTTTGCTTTAGCCACACAGGAACCAGCAACACTGAAAATTACAGCAGCAAACCAACTCTCTCAAATCCACACCCGCAATCCACAAGAACACCACGAAATCCACACAAAAGAGCCTTAGCTAGGAGTGATGTCTCACACTCGAAACTGCAATTGAAAAGTCCAGGAGGTTTTCACCCTCGAAGAAGTCTGGAATCAGTCCGACAGCATAACATTATATTTTCTCTGGATAACCAAATGAGGAGCCAAGCACTTGTATATATAGATTTTCAAGTCTGAAATTCAAATTCAACTCCCACCAAATCCACCTCTCCAATTTGCATTTCATTTCCCATGGTGGACCCAAGTATGGCGTCCCCCCCTAAGTCAAACCCACGCCTAGCAAAGGAGACCACGATTTTTGGCATAAAATATACTTTGTCACATAAAATAAAGTCTCCTTATTCATTTTGGCGTCCCCCCTCATGGCACAAATAATTTGCCTAGCAGACTTAGGATAACTCATATTATGCACAATTCCCAATATCATTAATCAGTAATAAAATAATTAAATATTAAACCTTAGGAAGGAACTAATATTTAATTGAATAATTTATAACTCCAATATTGATTATCAACAAAATCCAGGATGAAGCTGAGCAATGAAGACCACTAAACTGCATTGGATCAGGACCATATCCAAGACTGCCAAAAATAGAAATGCCCAAACTGCCACTTACTAAAAATAGTAAGTCATGAAATACTGCTCCGAAAATCATGATCTTCGCACCCAGAGAAAGAGCTTGGAAAGCTCAGTAAAACTGCACCATCCAGACAGCCAAACCCAAACTTACTAAAAATAGTAAGTTCACATTTCACCAAAGAGTCAACTGCATGTTATGCCATACTGGAGTTCATGGAAAACCTAGAAGGAAACCACAAGCAGGACTAAAGAATTCCCTCTTGACCAACCCTGACAAGCTCGAGTAGAACTCCACAGAAGATGGAAACCCTAATTCTCCTTTCCACATAGCCTACGAGTCTCCAGAATAGGCCAATGGACCACTGAATGCATCATCACTAAGAAGGGGACATTACACTCTATCGAGCCCTAGGTGGATAATTGTTCATAAAATTCCTCCTTTTTTGTGGAATACTATTCCTAATGCTTTGGAACCTATAGGAAATGTTTTGAGAATGGATGAGACGGCTTCCCTACTGCCGCATATGGATACTTGTCCGCTTATCTCGGTTAACCCTGGGAGGGATCTCCCAAGTGATCTCAAGATGGAGTTGAAAACAGAAACCATTGTTTGTCCCATTGAATTCTTGGGGGGAATCAATGCCTGTAGAAGGGAAGGACATGTTAGAAAGAATTGCCCCTTGATTAAAAAGAGATTAAAAGACAATAACCCTAGCTAAAAAGATGTTAGTTCCAGTAACCCTAAAGTGGTCATTTCAGTTGATGCAAATCATGTTGAGTCAACCCGCCAAGAGGCTCTTCTCGTGGAAGCTATTGAAGCTAACTCTAACTCTGGAGATTCTCCAAAGCTTTCTAATCCCAGGCCTTTGCTCCCTAGTGAATCTCGAGATGTTGGCATGGTTTTTAATCCACTGTGTTGGCCTATGATGATGACTGAATCCCCTCCTCTACTTGTCATTCTGACCAAGTTGTTGCTCCTTTTGACTCCAACATTGCATATTCCCCCATTAGTAAACAAGATTCTATCAACGATGTAATTAGAGCAGCTACATGATCCTTTGTTGCTGTCCAAACCCCTATCAAGCTTGTTGATCACAAAGTGTCTCCCCTTGGGGAAGGAAGTAGCCCACTTGTGCACAAAACTCTCAACGCCCAACAACTTATTATGGGAAAGCTTAAAAATATGATAGACACCATAACAAGGATCCAGAACTTCCTGGTTGGTGATAAGCAAATACAAAATAGCTATAACCAAAATAAGAGTGAGAATATATCCTACACCCTTTTGAATTCCCCTACAGGTGGTTAAAACAGAGCCCTTGAGAGTCAATCTCTAGGTCCTGTTGGTGAGTTGATGAAGCTTGAAGGTGTGAAGGAAGCTCTGGATTCTGATGAAATCCCTATTAAAGGAACTATCAAAATGGTGGATGCCACAAATGAAGCACTTAATGTCGTTAAGAGGGCAAATGACTCTGTAGGAACTAACCCTAAAGTCTCTTTGGGCAACTCCTCATATAGTACTCCCCCCTTCATACTTAACTAGAGACTCAGCAAAGAGTTTGGAGAGCCTAAAATGAACACTAGATGTAACATTGTTAGTGAAATCCTAGAGTATGGAGATTGAGACAGCGAGTGAGGGTGGAGATGTTGATGATAAAGCTATCAAGTGGGATATAGTTCCATTCAAGGGAGATCCTAATAAGGACTTGGTTGAGGAAGCAATGAAAGAGTTTGGGGTTAGGAAGGCTAAGAGAAAAAGGAAAGTAAAAAAGATTAAAAAATAGAGCACTCCTCGCTTGGGGGCTGATCAAATTTTTGAATTTAAAAGAAAAAGGGGAAGACCCGGTGGTTCTTCTACTTCTTCTGAAGAGAAGAAAGCTCCTAAAGGGCCTTTGCCCAAATGCTATAACAGCTTCAGAGCTCCTATGGATATTGCTCCTCAATTTCTTATGGAATTAAATCTTTATTCATTGAACATTAGAGGGCTTGAGTCCCCAGACAAGAAGTACTTGGTGAAAAGATTTTTAAGAATGAAGAAGGATATTGATATCTTGCTTCTCCAAGAATTGAAAGTTGTTGACTTCTGCCTAAAAATCAATTTAAATGCATTTGGAGAGAAGCTGAGTACTTTGCCACCAGTCATGACAAAGGAAAAGGTGGTGCAGCCATCACAATAGGTGGAGTAGATCTATTGTTCGGTGGGCGTGGTCACCCTATAATAGATTGGTATGAGTAATCTTGAAATATAGAGAATTTGAATTTGGGGTTTGCTCTATATATGTATCCAATGATCACAAAGAAAGGATAGAGCTTTGGAAGTGGATTTACCAAATTGAAGAGATTCCATGGATTCTGGGGAGAGACTTTGATAAAAAACCTCAGGACAAAAGTGGAGGCGACAAAATTGAATGGCAAGGTGATGAAAGATTTTTCTGGAACAGAATGCTAAGCCTGCTTAAACTCATGGATCCTTTGGCAGGTGGGAAGAATGATTCCAAAGGCATTTGATATACCTAGTGCAATTCCTAGCTAGGAAATAGGAGGATTTATTACAGATTAGACAGGTTCTGCTTCAATATGGAGTTCTTTAGGGCTAAGAAGGATCCTGATGGATGCTCGGTGAGAGTCACCCCCTTTAGCCTCTCAGACCACCATCCTATTCATATTGTTGTCTTGCACAACGACCCCCCCTGAGATCGTGTTCTGAGAAAAATACTTTTGTCGTCAACACTAGTTTGTTACAGGATGAAGAGATACAGCAAGCAATTCTCATTATTACGCAGTTCAACAAACAAATTGTGAAACAAGATCATTGTGTTGTTAGATGGAATGAATGTGTCAATAGCTAGAAGGCCCTTTTACAAATAGTGGGTAAGAAGAGAGCCAAGGATTTCAGGAAAATGGAGTCTAAGGCTCATCTCATGTTGTTGAGAGCAAAGGGCATCCAAAATAATCCCTCCAATGCCACTGACTTGGATGCTTTGTGTCAGGCTAAGGATGCACTTAAAAGAATTTAGTATGTGAGAATACAAGGAGCTAGAACTAGGGCCAGAATCAACTAGCTGGAAAATGAGATAAAGGCTATAAATACTTATTCCAGCTTCTTAAAAAAAGGAGGCCAGAGAGAATATTGACAGTATATGGGACAATGGGGTCACTATTACTAATCAAGCAAATATATTGAAGGCATTTGCGCAATTTTATCAGCAGTTGTTCACTTCAGAGGATAATGATGGTGACAAGTTAAGGGCAAGGGATACAATCAGGCGTATCATCCCTAAGAAAATCTGCAAGGACTCTGATATGCTTGATAGAGAGTTATCCTTGGAAGAGGTTAATAGGGCTATCCTGGTGCTCAATAATGATAAAGATGATGATAGATCTTTGATGAAAAACTAGAGATCTATTACGCTGCTAAATGTCTCCAATAAAATAGTGGCCAAAGTCTTGGCAAGGAGATTGGAAAACATTCTGCCTAAAGTGATTAGCCCCACTCAAACAGAATTTGTGAAAGATAGATACATTCTTGAAAACCTACTAACTTGTTGGGAAGCAATGAATTGGGTGAAGGAATCTAAACAAGATGTTACTATGCTTCAACTAGACTTTGAGAAAGCATATGACAGAATTGAATGGATTGATGTGAACATGATGATGGAAGTTCTTGGATTTCCTATTTACTTATGTCAGATGGTAAAGACCTTAATGAAAGATGTGAAGGCTTGTGTGGAAATCAATGGTTGCAAGTCAGAAGCCTTTGACCTTTCCAGATCTATTAGGCAAGGTCGCCCATTGGCACCTGCTATCTTTGTTATTGCTACAAATGTGCGTTATTATCTGTTGAGAGATTATAGCATATCCCCTGTAGTGAAGGGAGTTGCTCTGCCTAATGGTGATGATCTTTCTAAATGTTCGATTTGCTGATGATACAACCATTATAGCTGATTTGAACGAGGAGACCATTGATGCCTTGATGTTCAAGTTGAAATTGTTTTGTGACGCTTCAGGAAATAGGATCTCTCTCCCTAAATCTATTATGTTGGGTTGGGATGCTCAACCTCCTCCGTGGTTCAGTAAACATTCTTTGTAGTGGGGGGGACCTAACCATCAGGTTAGATATCTTGAAATACCTTTGGTTGTTATGTCGGATCTGAAGGCAATCCGGGAATGGATCAAGGGCAAAATAGACAAGAAGTTGAGGAAGTGAAATAGGCATTTCTTATCCCTCACTGGAAGAGTTTAGGTGTGTCAAAAAATTGTTTCTTCCTACAATATATATTATACTTGAGCCTAGCTTTTCAATAATTATCAGTTTGGCCATATCCAGAAACAATTAAAGGAGAGAAGAAGAGGCATGCTGTGAAATGGCAATAGTGCATCATGACCAAGAATAAAGGAGGCCTTGGTCTTAAGGACCTAAGATGGTAGGGGATTTCCCTTGTGGCCAAGTGGATTTTAAAGGCTTTACAAGGAGATGAGCCTTGGACAATTTTGATTAGATACAATATATCTAAGTTTGTTCCTAGAAGAAACTCTACTTGGAAAGGGTTGTCACTCAATGATATTATTGCTGGGCAATTTGAAGTTAAACCTGCAAACTTCTCTGTTTTCAAATCCATTTGGAAAGACTAGGATATTGTGAGGAAGTTCATCTCTCATAATAACATCATTTGGGATAACAATGAGGTATGTGGGGAAAGATCACTTTGGTGGAATCTAAAGCATAACGATAAGCCTTTGGCATTGCTCCAAGGGTGTTCAGCCAGGGTGTGGGCCTCAAAAGGCTTGGCAAATTTCTCAGATATTATTAAGGATGGCCACTTGCTTAGCTGGAACGAAGTGATGCAGATCTATGATATACCCATTTCCCATAGCAAAGCCTATAATGTGCTCAAAGATGCTCGTGCCCCTCTTGCCCTTCCCAAGCAGCGTTTTGTTGAGAGCTCCAGGTTTGTGTCCTTTATGTAGCATGATGGGTGTTTGCTTCCTAGCACTAAAGCCAAGTCTATTACCAAGTACCTCGTTGATGATGAGTCCGTCTTCTCACATGTAAATGCCTACTGGAATATGAATCATTGTGCATGCTATTGGCAAAAACTATTTCATTCTCTCTGGACTAGACTTGTTGAACCAAAGAAAAGATGTTTCCTCTAGCGCCGTATCCTACATAAACTTCCCACTAGATTGCCCAATGGTGAACCCTCCATTTGCTCCTCTTGCAGACTGCCCGAGACTGTTGAACACATTTTTTTGGAATGCCTTTTTGCTAAGTATGGAATATCTTCGGTCTGCTTATTGGTGACAATATTTCTATCCCTAAGATTATTTTTGGTTATGTCTAGGGCATTAAGAAAGATGTTAATGTTTTTTGGTCTATTTTTTCTATTCAAATACTGTGGTTAACTGAAAATTCAAGAATGATAATGTGTTAAGTGGCAAAGATAGATTTCTTACTGAGTCTCTGAGGAGACTCATTATTTATGATATTGATATGCAGGTTACAATGGCCATGAGGCTTGCTAGGAGGAAATTTGAGAGGCTGCTCCAGGATGGCTCTATCAGGGTGTTTACTCGAGAGATCTCACATGGATTCTCCTAGACCGGATGTACCAAAGAGAGAACCCCTTTTAAAATTGGACTTGAAGACTTCATTAGAGAGCTCAATCACCAGAGGAAATTGGAGGCACAACCTCAGGATCAGATTCTTCCAGTAGCAGAACCAAATGTTCACCCATATAGAGACCCCATTCTATGGAGTAAGGAGCTAATTTGAAGAGAAGGTTCACAGGGTTGGACTGCATTGATAAAGGTTGTCGGAGATACCAACTCTCCTGATGGAGAGATTATATCTGGTTAACAGATTATAGTATTGACATATCACATGGTGTATCTGTAAAAATTAGATATATAGAGGTATCATTTTTGTAAACTGTGGCGGTTGTACTCGATAGTGTATACAGGACATGATCGTAATCGGTCCTTTTTTATTACAGTAGATGATCACCGTGGTTGTAGCGGTTGTACAACTTAACAATTAATTATTAAATTATCTTGTACACATCCAACCAAAGTTGCAAAAAATACAAAAATAGCCTGAAAGTGAATTTTACATATGCCAACATATTCTAAAGCTCACTAAAGATCAATCTTAATAAAATTTGACATTTCAAAAAATAGAATATTCCTACCAAAAAGTTTGGAGTGCACTTGGAATGATAAAACCAGTACCAAAATGCATCAACAGACTCATCTTGATCCCCCTAACATTGCCAATAACTGAACTCCATTCCAAAAAAGTTGGTACTTTCCAAGAAAGTTGGAGCTGACAAAAATGTTGGAATGACCAAATATAAGGACATTACATATTAGACAATGATTGCTCTACCTTTGGATTTGAATCTTTGATGCATAGTTTGATATTTCATAGTTGATCAATGATATTATGGTGCCAATAAATATATATACATACATATATATATATATATATATATATATAAGTTGTCAATTCTAGTCTCCACTCACAAACCCTCTCATTGTAATCAAATTTATTATATAACAAAGAATCCCAATAACTGGTGGAGGTTTTGGAGTGAAGACTCAAATGGGATTGAGGGGCAGTGCCCTTCATGGGGGTTTGGGGCAACACCCCCACATAGATCGAGGGGTACTTGTTGGCGAAAATATTGTACATGAAAATAAAACTAGTTAATTAAGTTGTAATTGTCTTGGTTAGTTGGCAACCGAGGGGTGGCAGTTGCGGTGCGACGGTTGGTGCTCGCACCCCCTCGGTATCTTTATATACTTCCAAATGTAACTTGTGACGGACAACAATTATGAATGGAATAACATCTCTTATATTTTATCTGATATCTATGGCATTGTTAGTCTGCATTATGTGTTTTATCTGTGCACTTTAAGTTATTCACCCGAGAGGGTAAACATTTGGCGTCGTTGCCTAGATGTACTCGAGAACAGAAGACATGGATGACGCACGGACACGATGGGCCTACCCGTTGGTGAGATTAACCCAGAGCCCCACAACGCGCAAACAGAACAATCGTCATGGGACGCGGAGCGTGATGGCAAGAGGCGAAGGGGAAATTGAACCCTATAATAATCCCAGCACAATGTTGAGATAAATTGTGGCCGAAAGGAAAAATAATAAAAGTTTTTTTTTTGTGTGTACATGGCGTGTGCTTGCTATGTACGGAAGTGTTTTATGCCCAATATATTAAATAAAGATCGAAATAAGAAAGCAAAAACGGACGAGTGGGAGGCCGCGCAGAGGGCCTTGATTCTGGAACAGCAAGTAGAACGTAGACGAAGACTGAGGCAACTTGCCGAAGGACAGCCTGAAGGGAACCAAAAAGGTGTCACAGAGGGTGCAGAAGCCGAGGGAAATTTCTACGCGTCGCCAAAACACCGTAGGGTGCGGAGCCACGAAGGGTTTCTGGAGGAAACAAGGCTAAGGTGGAATCTAGTCGAAGAGACTCGGGATCAGTTTAGAAACTTATCCCTTACGCCACAGAGTGAGGATCACCAGAGGGAACCAGGAGTGGGTGCGGGTGAGAACGAAGGGGAGGACAACTGTACGGTTGCAGGTGCCACACACAGCAGGCAAAGCACCGTACCTCCAGTCACCCACGCAGGACACACCACCAGCGCCGGAGGGAGCAGCGCACAGACGCAGCCACAGCCACCTCCAAGAAGGCGACCCCCATCGATGGCAGGCAAACAGAAGTTGCCGAAATTCAATGGAGATGGCAACAATGACCCCGTACGGCACTGTCGTACATGTGAGACAATTTGGTCAGCCAACGGGGTAGTTGACAAAGCGGATTGGGTGGTGCAGTTCCCTACCACCCTGAGAGGAGTAGCCATTGATTGGTACTCTGATGTGGATAAAACAAAGGTGGGAACATGGGATGACCTATAGAAAGCTTTTGAGAAGGAGTTTCGACTCCTTCGAGATGATAATGAGATTGTGCTGGAGATATTAAGCAAAAAGCAGGGAAAGCACGAAACAGTACGAACATACAGCCGACGGTTAAAGGAGTTACTAGGGAAGATGGAGAACCAGTCGGTTGACGGACTAAAGAAGAGGTGGTTCGTGGAAGGGTTGCGGTCATCCCTGCGGAGAAAGATGAAAATTGTACCGCCCACTTCATACGATGACGCATACAACCGCGCGATGGATTTGGAAAGTGAAGACAAAACATCGCGGAAGAAAAAGGACAAGTCCTCTGTAGAAGAGGAGTCCTCGGGAGAAAGCAACAGTGATGAATCATCAAGTAAGAAGGTGCAAGCTCTTCAAAGGGATATGCACCGGATGTTGAAGGAATTTAAGAACATGAAAGGACGCACGAGCAAAAACGAAGAGGTGTGGTGCACTGATTGTAAGGAAGAAGGCCACACAAAAGGCACCTGCCCGAAGAAGGCATTTAGTGAGATTTGCCAAGTGATGGGAAACTCCATCAAGGAATGCCCATACAACATGAAAACCCAAAGTACGCAAATGAGCCAAGTGTTGTTCACTGAGCAGGCCACAACATCCGCACCAGCGGGTACGGCCCAACAAACCAACACAACGGCATCATCTGGAGGTTACCGCGACAACGGACGCGGTGGCGAAAGAAATAACAACAATAACAATAATGGAAGCCGTATCCAGTATGACGCCAAGGGCCAGCAAATGATCCAATGTAGGGCTTGTAATCAATGGGGGCACTTCACCCGTGATTGCACGAAGGAAGCCACCCCTCAGCACCTCTGCCGATGGTGTGGGCCAGGTGACCATGACTACGCAAATTGCCCAAAGGCAGGGGTTAATCTCCTCAACATTGAGAAGGCTGAGAAGACTGGTGAGAAAGAAGTACTGGCGATCACCCGCGCTCAGACGAAAAAGGCCACTTATCCTGACCCCAGTACGGAGAAGGAGAGATTACGGGAGGCAAAGGCCAATATTGAACATGAGATGATGGCCAAACGGTGGAACAACGAGGTGGTGAGTACATCATCCCGTACGGAAGCTGAAAATAACATCATTGGGCAAGTACTGCAGATGGAAGTACCTATAAGGCTAAAGGACCTTCTAGAAACAATGCCACAGTTAAGAACCGCCATTTTTAGTTCCATACAAACCACTGCGCAAGCACCTTTGAGTGCCACACGAGCGGAAGTTTCGATCAGCCCCTCGACTGACCCAATGTTGTTGCCCTTAAATAGTGGTCAGCATCTTGCTGTAGTAGACATGGGAATTCTCGGGGCTATCCTCAAGGACACCATCGTGGATGGAGGTTCGAGGGTGAATGTACTGCCAAAGGATACGTGGAAGAAGCTGGGGAAGCCAACACTATGGCCACCCACGTTCAACTCGGTAGGTGCAGACCAGCACGGCATCAAGCCACTCAGCACCCTGATTGCCCAATCGATCACCATCGACACGCAACCCTTCATACTAGATTTTGTGGTGATCCCACTCAAGAAGAAGGGGTATGACGCCATCTTAGGCAGAGGGTGGCTAGTTACAACAAAGGTGAACCACGACTGGAAAAAGAACACCCTTTCTATGGAGAAAGGGGGGCGGAAGTACACCATTGATCTGAGGACCCAGGTTGTCGGCGAGGAACTAGCATCATCTTCGGAATCGGAGGGTGAAGGAAAAGGCGACCTAAGGGACAAAGGAGGGGGCTGCAGGGAGCCCAACGACGAAGGGATTCTCAAACTAGGAGAGTGCTCCGAGGATGAGACAAGGTCATTGAACGGGCTCTGGTTCCTCTACTTCGAGCCTGTAGCTCTGGAACATTTCATAATCCATACAGAGAATATTGGAAGGGAGACGCCCCAAACCTCGGTGACGTAGATAATCCCAAGATCATGCATGTCGGCAACAATTGGAACCCTGTGTGGAAGGCCGCAGCCTTCAAAATTTTTATTCTTCTTCTTCTTCTTCTTCTTCTTATGTAAGGGAAGGAGACCGTGGTCCCTGTAGAATTTGTGGTTCCAGGTCTTCAAATGGCCATTGAAAATAGACTTGCCACCAACGGGTTCAAATTGAAACCCTACCACGAGAAGCGTGCAAGGGACCCGAAAGGCCGGAAGGACACCCGAGAGTCCGGAGGGGAACCCGATAGGATGGAAGAGGACCTGAGAGGCCGGGCAGGCGACTCGAGAGGCACGGAACCAAAGCGGGAGACTCTCGGGTGAGGCAAACCGAGAAAGGGCGATCCCAGAGGCACGAAACCCGAGCCGAATCTGGACACTTAGAAAGAAAAAAAAGAAAGAAAAAAATCCGTACGGCAAAACAAAAAAAAAAAAAAGAGGAAGAAAGCCATGGTGGGACCACCGTGCGGTGGCAACGCCGACAGTGGAACCACCGTGCGGTGGCAACGCCGACAGTGGGACCATCGGCGGTGGAACCACTGTGCGGTGCAACCACCGTGCGGTGGCAACATCGACGATGGGACCACCGTGCGCTGGCAACACCGGCGATGGAACCACCATACGGTGGCAACACCGACGGTGGACCATTGTACGGTGGAAACCACTGCTGCCGCAAGGAATAAAGGCACGGAGACACTGTGCAGTGGAAACCACTGCTGCAGCAAGGAATAAAGGCACGGAGACATAAAACGCAGCCCCGCACAAACACGCAGCCGCACAAACACACGCAGTCGCTCCGTCGTCAGTGGTCCACTGTACGATTGAATTGTGTTGGCCGTGCGGAAGGAGGACCATACGGTGTGCACGGTTGACCATGTTGTCCGTACACTGGAGGTGTGCCCATACAGTAAGGAGGGTGTTGACAGCATGGGAAGGTGGCTGTACAATTGGAGGTGTCAGTACTGTTGTTGACCGTACAGGGAGGTTGTATGGCCGGGGTGCGATCGGGGACATTACAGTGGATTAAAAAAAAAACGACATCTAGATTGACAAATCATTCGATGACATCTGGAGCCAGGACGCTGAAAATATTAGAGTGGAGAAGAAGGGTTTTGACATCTGAAAATGTTTGTGCGGCACTGCCCTTGGACCCCACGAGGGGCGCTACCCCTGGACCCTACTGGGGCACTACCCTCAACCCCACAGGGGCGCTGCCCCTCGACCCAGCTAGGGGCACTAACCCCAGACCCCCAATTTATGTTTGAGCTTCAATACACTTTTTGAGTCTGGCGAAGGGCATCAGAGAAGGCACGGTAAGTGTTGGGTTGTCCCGTACTGTGAGAAAGAAGCCTGCAGCTAAGCATTGGCAGGGAAGCCATAAGCCGTAGAGGGAGACGGATTTGGAGGTTGCGAACAAACAGAGTTTGAGGGAAGGCATTGCAAGAACGCGAAGTCATACGACACCAGAGAGTTATTCAGTTCAGTTATCAACCTTTGGGGAGTGGGATGGAGGATTTGAGGTGTCTCGTAGCCTTTGTGACAGAGGGTTGTGGCCACCTCCAAGCATGAATGGTACGCTTTGAGGAACTCGGAGTATGTCTCGGTTGGACGTGAGGTTGCCTTGGTGGATGCACAGAGGGCTCGGGAGGAGTTGACCACCAGGTTGGAGGCAGGAGTAGCATGAGACTTAGCTCAACGTACCCAGGAGTTGGATGCCGAGAGGGCAGCGCGGGTGGCTAGGGAGACAGTATCATTTGAGCAGCAGTTGGTGGAGGCTGAGACTGAAACGCATGTTTTGCAAACAAGTTTGATTTAGGCACAAGAGGACTGTGATGTCGAACGAAGCAATAATGGTGAAATCCGCACTTGAGCATCGGATGGTAGCAGAAAAGGGTTTTTAAGCGAGGACGTAGCAGGTGTATAAGTTTCGGGCTCAACTGGTGTCAGCACTTCTATTTAATGTCATCTCTATTTTGTATTAAGTCGTCCGGAGACGACTTCTTTTCTTTTGGGGGGAATGATGTTGGCGGCAATATTGTACATGAAAATAAAACTAGTTAATTAAGTTGTAATTGTCTTGGTTAGTTGGCAACCGAGGGGTGGCAGTTGCGGTGCGACGGTTGACGCTCGCACCCCCTCGGTATCTTTATATACTTCCAAATGTAGCTTGTGACGGACAACAATTATGAATGGAATAACATCTCTTATACTTGTCTGATATCTATGGCGTTATTATTCTGCATTACGTGCTTTACGTTTTAAGCTATTCACCCGAGAGGGCAAACATGCGGAGACATAAAACGCAGCCCCGCACAACCACGCAGCCGCACAAACAACATAGATCGAGGGGCAGTGGCCCTCTTGCAAGTCTGGGGGCAATGCCCCCAGTAGAATCGAGGAGCAACCCCTCATAGTGTTTGGAGTCAATTCCCCCTAGAGCATTCCCTATTGTGATACAAGGCAAGGTCGAGGGGTGGAACCCCCACAACCAGCCCAAATCAAAGCCTTTCAAACCACACAAAACTTCATGTCACACACCATTTTCAAAATTTATCACTTAAGGGAGAAATTAGATATTTGACACATTTTTGTGAAGTGTGAGAGGCATTTGTGCATTTATAAGGAGAAAATGCTTCTTTTTTTCTTGTTTTTTTGCACTTTTTTTTGTTTAAATTGCATCCAACAAGTCTTTTTACCAAATTCGCCAAGTTTTTAGTGAGTACTCACCAAAAAATGACAAGTAATTACCAAAAACACAACAAGTCAATGTAAAAAAATGCAAAACCAATCATGCTTGAAATGGGGACATTACATTTTATCAAAGAATGGCTTAGTTTTACATAGGTCAGAGAGAACCTATGTTAATCCTCAATTTTCTTGAGAACAAAAACCCTCTTGAAAAACTACTTCCGAGGACAAATACCCCCTAACTAGTCTGAGTGGCTCCATACAAGAACTACACCTGCAAGTGTAATTTGAATCGGTTGCTTCGAAGACGGAAGTATTTCATGTATTTTGATAAGTTATTTTTGTTTAAATGATGTTCGTTGTTGAGTTTGATGAGTTTTTGAAGGAGTCTAGCGGATAGGTCGTACTACTCTATGTTGAATCATCCCTGTAGCTGGGCATGAAGTTTTAGAGGATCAAGTACTACCTTTTCTCCTGTTTAGTTGGCTCTCAGATGACACCCAGCCAAAGAACTCTCATTCCTATCATTTTTGGGCCCAACTTTTGGAGTTTTCTATACTATCTCCATTTTTATGCCTTCCTATTCTATGACCATTAGCTCAGTTTCCAAGATTTTGTGGCATCTAGTGATGGCTTGGAGTTCAGTTGGTGCTCTAGTTGGTGACAACACTCTTTGTAGTGTTTTGGGTTTTTTTGTGTTTGTTGTCCTTAGTCCTTGAAAAACACTGCTATTTATATTAAGTGGTCCTTCAAAACCAATCTCTCTAGATTTTTTGGGTTTGTTCTCCTCAATTCTTGGAGAACACTACTATTTATACTCAATGTTCATTTCAGCACCAATCTTTGTTGGAAATTCTTCTCATTGATGTCAAAGGCACTTAGATTTTTTATGGTGAAGCTTTATATTAAATGGGCAGAGACACAAATTAATGCAGTGATTTATTATTTTATAAGCAACAACTAAATGCAGCAATAAATAAATAAGCAGCATCATGCCCAACCTGTTTTGAAGTTTTAAATGCAAATAAAACAAATGTACTATGTTATTTTGAGGGGGGCGGCCCATGCTCCTTCCTATTGCCCGACCCTTGGAGATTTAAATGTCAAAATAAATAAGTATAATATTCTTTTGGGGCCTTACAAGAAGGGCTGGCCTCCTTGACTTGAGCGCCTAAATTGGGCAAGTAAAGAAAATGAATATTGATTGATGCTGTTTGGGCTGACCTCTTTGGAGAGGTGTATCTCTTGGGTGGAGAGGTGTATCTCTTGGGTGAAGAGGTGCATTTGATGGTATAAATAGGAAATCATTTGGAGCTTATTTTATCAAGAATTCATTGAATATCATTCATATGGAAGAGAAGAAATAAAAGATTTATAGCAGATTTATGAAAGGCATAATTGCAGATTTATGAGAGATGTAGTAGCAGATTTATGAAAAACGAACGGTTGCAGACTTGTGAGCATATTTTAAGGTGAATTATTGCAAAAATTTTGAGTAGATATAATGCAGATTTTAGACATATTTTGAGCAAACTTTTAGAGAGAGTATTAAGGCTGATCTTTCAGAAATTTGGAGCAGCCACTTAAGGCAAATCTATAGCACTCTTAAGGCAGATTTGTGTACAGTAATATATCCATCATCTACAGAAGAAGCAACATTTTGAAGGTGGAACTTATTCATTTGGAAGTTGAAGAGATTGGCGTCTCTTGCTGAGTTGGTGCTAAGTGGTAGAGATTGGTGTCTCTAGTGGGTTGGCGCCTGCAAATCTTTTAGAGGGGATCGGTGTCTCCTGTGGGTTGGTGCCTACGAAGATTGTAAAAAGTCTCTACTACAAAAGCAATATTTTTTCATGGTTTCCTGACGAAAGGGTTTCCATGTAAATTGTGTGTTCTTCTTGTGTTCCTAATTGCTAGCTCTTGCATTTGTGTTACTGTTGTGGATGATTCAGTTTTTGAAACATTGTTATTTTGATTAATAAAGTTTTGAAAAGTAAAAGTTTGTTGCTATACTGATTCACCTGCCCCCTCCCACCCCCTACCCCCTCTCAATATAACTGGGTGCTCTTCAATTGGTATCAAAGCGAGTTCCTTCGAATATAGCCCAACTGCTTGAAACTAGATCTATAAGAGCACTTATGTAGTAGGAAGGATACATATTCCCATAAAATGGCACCATTGTTTGACACAAGATGTGCCAATAAAATGCCAAAAATAATCACCAAACCCTCTGAACAGAAGTCTCGAATAAAATTGCACAATTCTGAAACACAATTGTGCCCATGATAGAGTGATGCCAATGTCTCCAAAATTCCAAATGCCTACCAAAACTTGGGCACTTCACTTCCAAGACATAGACATGTATTTTAAGATGAAAATATGACTTTAAACCTTCAAATCTGAATCCTTTAGTCATCAACTTGCAAATAATCTTCAAACCCTAGCTGATATAGCAATCTTCTTTCAAACCCTAGCTGCTTGAAGCTCCACTAACACCATAAATCTGCAAATATGCTCAATAGTGAACCTTGGATGGATCCACTTCTCAAAGTGGAGTTGGGTTCTCGTCCAATCCACTAATTTACAAGGGTTTCCAGCTTCAAAAATGGATGCACCTGTGGCTGTTGTGAAGAGCTGAATACGGAGAAATTTTAAATATCGTAAACCAGCATAATGAACCTTGGAGGAGATACAGTAGCCTTTATAATGCCTCCTTACACCACTTTTGGACTTCAAATCACATTATATGATTTTTAATAATTTTTTAACTCTTCTCAAGTGGTAGTCCCACTCTTCGGAGTGAAATATATCATTTTTAAATTCTTTTTGACTTTATCCCCCCATAAAGTCACTTTATAAATTTGTTCTCTTTTATTTTTCTTTTAAAAGCGACTTTAATAATTTATCGCCAAAAAGTGACACTATAATATTTTATTATTTTATTTAAGTCACTTTTAATTAAATTAATTAACTAGTAATTGCACCTTGGTGTGAAATGGGTACGCCGAAGAGGTGTGGAAGGTTGATTAGGTAAATTTTGGTATATTCTTTTACACGCATTTGTACAATATAAGAGGTCAATTGGTAAGCCATTTGGCAAAACAATGTTGTTTGTGCAGCAAACATCTAAATGAAGAAGTGATAGCTTTGAATCAACTATGCATCCACTTGTAGGGATCCAAACATGAATGAAACAAAACCTCTAAATCAAGAAGATAAATAGGCTTCATTGAAAACATGCTCATGTTATGTTTGTAAAAGTGAGAGAGGGAGATATAGAGGGGGGAAAAGTGAGAGATAGAGAGGGGGTAAAGAGAAAGGGATATACATAGAGACAGAGATGGAGATGGAAATATAAAAAGAGAGAGGAATGAGGTATAGATATGGAAGACACAAATATATATATATAGAGAGAGAGAGAGCGAGAGAGAGAGAGAGAAAGATAAGAGAGTTAGAGAGAGAGAGAGATATGGGAGTAGAGAGAGATGGAGAGATAATTAGACAAAGATAGAGGGAGAGGTGGAAGACTAAATTTGGAGAGAGAGAGAGAGAGAGAGAGAGAGAGAGAGAGGATACAAAGCGAGTAAGATATGGGGAGAGATAGAGAGTGGGGGAGAGATAGGTAAGTGAGGGAGAGAAAAGGAGGGAGAGAGAACAGAAGAGGGGAAAGAGACGGAGAGATAAATCAAGTCAACCTGTTGTGAGGTAATCACACATCACCCCATTGCAAATGGGGACCCCCTCTTTTTTCGCTTTCTGGGTTGGTCGCCTTAGCTTAGTTGGTAATAGTGTCTTTGCTATTAGCCTTTGCATTAGAGATGTATAGGTGCTCAGATAGCTAGGAGATCAGGTTAGTTGAGTGATTAGAGGTTATTTAGATCATTCCTAGGGTTTTTGTGTATTATCCGATCACGCTTCAAGTTGCTAAATCAAACCTTGGTTCAATGCATAGTGTCCTCCTAGGTCTCGTCCCTTACATCAAGGTCAGAGCGAACTCGCCTTAGAAGTCTAGAATGTCATCATCATCATGAATTGGCCTGAAATTTGACTAAGTCTGGAAATTTGAAGGATCTTCCAAAAACTAGATTTTGCATTATAACTCCTGGAGGTCCGAAACCACTCTCAAACATCCTGACAATATATATGGAATATAACTTAAAGTATAAGTTCTTATACTTAAATGTTATATTCCATATATGAATCCTGACAGAGAGACTAACTTGTCAAACAACTTCCTACCTTGACCCGTACCTTGCCAAGGATCGGGAGTGAACTTTGTCTTTGAGTCCTGTCCTCTCGAAGGTCATAGAGCGAAAATTACATCATAGGCCCTGTCCCTCCAAAGGACATGAAGCGAAATTTTCAACTTGGCTTGTCCTTACCTTGGACATACAGCGAATTCACCTTTTCAAGCCCATACCTTGCCAAGGAACCAAAGCAAAAAAAATTTAGTCATGTACCTTGCAAGGGATTAAGAGTGAATTTGTCCAAGAAAAGATTGAGAGTGAATTTTTAAAGTCTTGGAGAGATTTTGAGCAAGTCTGTTGAAGTTATGATTTAAGATTGAATTTTCCATCTAATTCATGTCCTTGCCAAGGTCTTAGGGCAAAAATCTTAACTTGTTCATGTCCTCATTAAGGTCCTAGAGAGAAACCCCTTAACCTTGTCCTTGCTGACCTTTCAGACATATCAGCCTTCCTTAGAGAGGACAAAGAGCGAATTATCATATCTGTCTTGTCCTTAGGCTGGTCATGGAGCGAATTCAATCATTATAGGGTCTGTCCTTAGGAAGGACGTAGAGCGAACTCCTTGTCTTAATCTTGATCCCCAAGTAAATTGAAACAAGTTAATGAGAGCGTACCTTGCAAAGGTTTTGAAGCGAAAATATTGATATAGGACCTGTCCCTAAAAAGGACAAAGAGCGAAGTTCACATCTTAACCTTGTCCTTACCAAGGACAATGAGCGAGCTGCATTTTAGGGCCTGTCCTTGCTAAGGACACAGAGAGAAACACCTATCTTAATCGCCCAAAGGACATGAAATGAATTGATTTGAAGTTCACATACCTTGCAGCCTGTCTAGAGCGAATTTTATGAAATCATGCACCTTGCTCAAGGATTCAAGCGAATTTTCTCCATGAAAGCTCTTGAAGGTCAAATTGGTGATGCTTTCATGTGGAAGCATTGGTAAATTTAAGGCTAAAATCAACAAAGTGAAAAAGAATTGAACGGATCAGATTAAGGATCAGCACCAAGTCCATGTACCTCGCAAGCCTCTTAGAGCAAATTTCCAAGTCCATGTACCTTGCAAGCAAGTCAAAGCAAATTTCACCAAATGGTGTACCTCACAGGGGATCTAGAGGAATTTTTGCTAAGTTTATGTATGTGCCTTGCTGATGGTTTAGAGAGAATTTTCTAAGTGATGTACCTTACTTGCCCTTTTGAGCAAATTTCATAATGCATGTACATCATAAAGGTCCTAGAGAAAATTTCCCCAATTATGCACCTCACCTCCAAGTTAGGGCGAATTTATCAAGTTATGTACCTTGCAAGGACTTTGGAGCGAATTTTGAAGTATGTAACTCACAAAGGGTTGAGAGCGAGTTCTTGAGGTCATGCACCTCACTCAAGGTCCAGAGCGATCTTCTTCCAAACCATGTCCCTTTACTCTCGATTTGAAGTAAAATTCCCATGGTTAGGGCCGAAATTCCTTGAAGATATGTATAGTGCCTCCTAATATGACCAAATTGCACCTATAGCATGTACTTTGATTAAGTAGGAATATGAAAAGGTTATAAATCATGTGTTTGATACTTATTTGTTTATTTTGCAGAAAATGAGGAAAGAAATGAAGAGAATCATGTTGGAGGATCAAAATAAATGTCCTGAAGAGAAAATGTCAATATCAAGATCAAGTTGCAAGGAAGATATCCTCAAGGAGACTTCATGAACGAGCACAAGTAGATGACTACACAAAAAACATTTACTAATGCAAGAGCAAGATCTACAACAGCATGCAAAGGGAAGGCTTCGTTTACAAGCACAAGATACCTAAGAGGAATCTCGATTCTCACCACACCCTAGAGGCATGAAGAGATCAAAGGAGTGTTAAGGAGAAGTCATACAATCACTCAAAGTCTACAAAGTGCGAGTTGAGGTGGCGTCCTAGTCATCATCCCAATCACCACTCACCAATCAAGGAAGGTCTACCTCTGCATGTCTTGATTCAATGTACCTGACCCACCAATGATGGCACAAACTCTGAGGCACCTACCCCCGATATCTATTGGTCCACACTCATGGAATGTAATTTTCTCATTCGCTAAGGAAACGTTTCTTGTAAAAAACCCTAATTAGGGTTTTCATTGTAAAATCTTGGCCATTGACGGAGAGTCAAATCCTGGCCGTTAATTGTAAAAGACCTCTCTATAAAGGCTCAAGCTCTTCATTTGTAAAGGTTAATAGTTAATAGCGAATAGCTAATAGTTAGGAGAGAATAGAATAGCAATTAGAATAGAAAACGATTAGGAGAAGGAAAAATTGTTGGTATGACTTGTAAATGAGATACTCTTTCATTGAAGTTATGGTGAAATTTGTTGTTTCAACAAGCCTCGTGGTTCTACTTCTCAATTTATTTTCATGTTGATTAGATTGAATGGAAGAAATTGTTGAATGTATTTATGTGCAATCTGTTTAGTCCATACCACCAGCCTCTTGCTGATTGTAAGTGTGCCTTGAGTGGTCAACTGGAATGACATGAGCTTAACCTCGAATCAGCCTACACTCATTGTTTATGCATTAACTTGAATGGTGATCAATGTTTGGCAGTATTGGTTCGAACATCTTTGAAACATCCTTAGAAGATTGCACTGAGCTTGTGTCGAATTGTTCAAGTTAATGGTGAGACTTAGTTCTTTAGGATTCCACCTAGTCATTTATCTATCTTCTTACATCCTAAGGCCTAGAATAGACTCTCTTAAACCCTACCTTTTTTTCTCTTTTTTATCTTCCAATTGAGTAGATAGGACCTAAGTTCCAGCAAATCAAGCATTCAGGCATTCGAATGTAAGTCCCCTTGTGATTCCAGCATAATCACATCAACCTAAACAGAGCTTATCCACACATAGTGACCCTACATTCATGAACCTTGGAGTCTTCTCAAGTGATCCTTAAGCTAATCTTCAGCATCCGAGAGATTTTGTTCAAGAGAGGATAAGATAATTAAGGTATTTTATTCTGTGTTTGCATGTGCCTAAAAAACACTTCAATAGAATTGGCGCTAGAAGGAAGGTTGATCATTGTCAAGCTGCGATCAGTGGAACTTATCAAGTCATATTTAGAGGAGTTATCCAGAGCTTTTCACCCTCCTTGGCGCTAGGAGGGCACGATCACGATGAATGGTTGAACAACTCATATCCAAATTTTATCAATTTATGTTTGGGGGAGTAATTTTAAGTACTTCCCACGCTTCTCCCACACTCAACAGAAGCGAATGCAAACTCTTGAAGAGTTGAATCCAAGAAAGATCAATGGAGAGTCATCTTCACGCTCAACAGAATTGAAACAGAGGAAGGTATGATTGTGGATACATGAGTGAAGCAGTTGATGTTGGAAGTCACCCTTTGGTAGACTTGTGAATCAAGGAAGCACTTCGCGCAGCTGGAACTAGTTGAGCTTTCAAAGCTAAATTTGAGATTTGTAGGATCTCTCTTTATTCCAGAAAATCAAAAAAAACAGTAAAAACTAGAAAATCAAAAAATCAAAAAATCAAAAAAAAGGAAAGATTTCTCGATGGAGTAACAACAATTTCATGATGAGCAACAAGTTGATATTCCTCAACTTTGGTGGCGATTAAATGCATAGCTTTACCCACGCTACTTGTCTAAATTTGCAAGGCCAAGGCAATGGAGGATCCATGATACAAATGAACACGATGAGATGCATTGCTTGAAATACTTATCAAGGATGGAATCAGGAGTACAAGGAAAGATTTTCTTTTGGGATGTTCCTAGGCTAGAAGCAGAAGAGAGCAATTTCAATGTCCTAGAGAGAAAAGATCCTCTTTCAAGCTTCTTATGGATGATTGAAAGTCATCTTGTTCTGAATGGTGAAATGCGTTTAGAAAGAATATTGCTACCATTGTGGTGTAGGATTCACAATGCACCTCATTCCGAATTTAGTTGCCCATTGTGCGAAATGGCCATTAACCAAGTCAGATATCAGTTTGGATTGCTAGCCTTATCCGAGGAAGAGTGTATTGCAAACAAATCTTGGTGTGCACACCTTGCAGCCAAATTTTGAAGAACCTATGAATGGGACATTGCTACACCATCAGAAACTGAAGGAAGACAGTTGCAAGTTGATGATACAAGTTCACCTAATGATCAATGCATTGCAATGAATAGCTCACCATACCTTGCACCTGAAGAAGAATGCCATGAAACGAAAATTGAAGAAGCAGTTAAGAATGCTCAAGTAGTAATAAGGGCAGATCAAAGTGTTGAACAAGTAGTCAAGGAAGAAGACGACTCATTCCTTGAAGAATTTCCATTCTTACTACAAAAGGAGATCCTTGACAGTGAATTACAAGAGGTTTCAAAAAGTAGCCGTGAAGGAGAAGACAATCATATAGAGATATTGAAAGAAGAATTACAGATCATCATAAGTGAGCCCAAATATGAAGAACAATTTGAGGGGGCACTTAACGATATCATCACTCTCATACTATTTGAGGGGGCGCTGAAAGATCTCATGGAGGAAACACAAATGGAATCACTACCAAAAAACTTTCAAGACAAACAAGTTATTGAGGGAGATTTAGTTCATTATCAACTCTGGCCTCCCGAGACAATGCTTGAGAATAACACACCACCAGATATTGTATTTGATCAACCACTAGAGGAAATTTTTGAAGCACAATCTATCAAGGAGTCCTTAAATTTTGGAGATATGCTCATGGAATTTCATGAAGATACATGGTTTATGCATAGAGATGAGCAAGATGTCATGATGAAAGTAAAGAAAGTTGAGTTATTTGAAGGGGCGCTAAGTTTATTTCAAGAGGAGCTTGCAAGTGAGGATCAACATGTTTTCAATGCCCGTGGAATGGTACATCACCAATGGCAACCTCCTGAAGCAACTATTCATCTCCCTTCCAACAACACATTGAATGGCGAGCGAACACTTCCATCCGAGCTTGAAGCATGCCAGGTTGCCTATTTCCTTAATCCTAGCTTTGAAAGTTATTATGATTTTGAGTATGGGGGTTTTGGGAAAACAACTTGCATTAGGATAGATCACGGTCCCAATGAATTACCTCAACTGATTATCTTACGTGAGGAATTGCCTAAATATGAGAGATGCATGTTGAGAGCTTGCTTTTCTGTATTTAAGGATGAATTTGCTCGACTGTGAACTATCACTTTTGCCACGCTCCTGTTGCATACCTTGAGAAATCATGTAAAGTCATGTAAATATTTTGCTTCTCTGAGTCGTGTTAAGTCTAGTAGTCTTGTATATAGTTTTAGAGTAGGTTTTCTTTTCGTGTGTTTTAATTAGTTTTCTTTTATTGAGCCTTGTTCTTAATTTGCCTTGAGTCATTTGACACGTGATCTTGAGTGGCTCAGGTAGTTTAGTTGTTTGCTTTCTTTAGATCGTTTTCTTTTGGTTTGCCTTAGTTTGGTTTTTTTTTTAGTGCTTTAGCTTAGCTTAGTTTGATTTGGGTTTGTTTTGCTTTCGAGTCTGTCATTTTGCTTAGTTTAGGTGTCCTATGTGGGAACCTACATTTGTAAGAAAGGTGTTCATGTTGTTTTCTCACACACTAGTAAAATTTTGGATATTATGTTTGGTTCATTTCTTAGATATCTATTCATGAAGTGCTTTGAATCTGAGGTTGTTCCTCTCCGACTTCAACATTTGATTAGGACTTGTACTTGATCTGGAAGAAAATCACTTTCTATGTCTTGATACCGACATCTTTTGGTTACTAAATCTTTACACACTAATAAACTCCGAGTCATTATGGTTTTCAAATGAAGTCGTGATTAGTGAAAAATCCAAAGTCTAGCTTCAGCACCACTATAATCGTCAAGCCCAAGTAAGCTTCATTGCTTACAAAACAAAGGAATTGACAAATGCAAAGAAAAGAAAGCAATAACAAAAGAGAAAAATGAGATTAAAAAAAAAATTTTAAAAAAAATCAAGAGAAAAAGAAAAATGAAGGAAAATCAAATATCAAAATTGGCTAATGGGAACATGCGAGTAACTCCATCGGGGCTATGGACGCCTGGCTGGCAATGGAGCAATATTCATTAGAATACAACGATAACCTCATTGGGGCTATAGACGTCCAACTGGCAGAGAGGCTCTTTCCAGGATGCTTATGAAGTATAGACAAACTACGTAGCTAATCACGATGGAACTTGGAAGTCATAACGTTCTTGTTGAAAGGAATGAATACACTTGCACACTGTAATGTTCCCAGTTGGGGATTGGATTATATGGCGTTTAAGTCCTGCAAACATAGGTTAGTAGAACAACAATATGACAGATAATTAATCAAATGTATATATTTATTTATGCGCTTATATAAGAAAGAATGCTATATGCTATTCTACCTATTTAACAAACAATGTTAACCGAGTTACCAAGGAAAGGTTACTATACTCAGTAGGACCCTACCTGGATTGACCCAACCCTCTATTGAGAAATATTTCTCAGTTGGGAACAACTTAGGATATCACCCTCCTAAGGCCTCTATTTGGGATCTCTATTAATGAATGAAATCATTAATGTTCTCAAGCTTGGCAGGGATCCCACCCCTGCTCAAGCTTCCCTATCTCTAACATATGCATATGATTCACCTCTACAATATATATATTGTCTCTAAGAAATGCACTATGAAACTCCCTCTGGATTCTTATAAAAAATTCAACGCAGTCACAGTAACCATGCTCTTAACTTTAATGCGTAAGTTACCTGTTGATCTTTGTTGATTAATTTGCAAAATCTGGATATTTCGTATGCCCTTTCTCCTTCGTTATTATGCTCTAGCATTTACATCAGTATGTGTCTTCCTCCGCAGTTTTTAGTGGTGACGGCAAGGCACAGGAGTGACGGCACGCTTCCTGCTTGTCCGCCTGTGTGCTGGGCTGTGCGATTTACGTGGGGTCTTTTCCTCCCGATACCCCTTGATGGTGGCGATGACCTCTCCTGGTTTGCGCGCCTCTCTACCCTCTTTCCTCCCTCCTTCTCCGCATTTTACAGACGCGTTATTCATATGCGCCTCGGGGCTCCCTCTGCGGTCATGGTTCGGGTCGTCACCTTTGGAATGTCACGACTTGGAAAAAGTTTGCTATGTTTTGTTTAATTTAGACTTTAATGTATCCTTAATTTATTTTCATAGTTTGATTTATTTTATTTTATCATCTTTTTTATTCTTCACTACTTAACCATTTAATTTCATTTATATTTTAATATTTAATTATTGTAGTATTTATTAGTTACTTTTTATTTTTAAGAGAATCATTGTTAATTGCAAATAATGATATATTATTTAGTATTTTACATTTATTTGGTTTATAGTAATAATTATTATTTACCATTTATTTACAACTAATTATTTATTATTTTTATTTAGTTATTATTTACTTGATTTATAATAATAATTATTATTTAGCAATTACAACTAAAGAGTAATGATTTATCAATTATTATAATAATTATAATAATGTTAATTAACAATGATCAATGTGTCTTTGATAAATGTAAGTACCGGAATATATTTATTAATCATGGGTCATTACAGTCCCTCCCTCTCGACTTTGCTTGTCCTCAAGCATTTTAAGAGTCTCTTCCTTTTCCCAAGTAGCATCTTCATTGGGTAGTCCCTTCCATCTGATCAGGACCTCTTTCACGGTTGGATTCCTCAACTTTTTCTCTCTAGTATCAATGATGACTTCTGGCTCTAGGATAAGTTGTCCCTCATCGTCAAGTGGGGGCAATGTTTCACATGGTACAACTTGTTGTCCCAAAACTCTTTTTAATCTGGATACATGAAATACATTGTGAATGCGGCTATCCCTGGGAAGTTCTAATTCATAGGCCACTTCTCCTACCTTCCGTGTTACACGGTAGGGTCCATAGAATCGTGGTTTGAGTTTCTTTGTCCCATTCTTTTTGATGGATGTTCGTTTATATGGCTGCAACCGCAAGAAGACTAGATCCCCTATTTCAAATGATCTCTCCACTCGTTTCTTGTCTGCATAGAGTTTTTGCTGATTTTGGGCATGATGTAAATTGTCTCTAAGTGCCTTCATGAGGTCAATATTCTTTTGGATAAATTCTTGAGAGCTAGGTACTTTGCTATCTTCGGTGTTCCATCCTCCGAAAAATGGGGCCTCATAACTGTATAGTGCTTTGAATGGACTCATCCCTATAGACAAATGGCGGGTGGTATTATAACAATTTTCTCCCAAATGTAACCATCTAATCCAACTTGTTTGTTGGACCGTGACATAGTTCCTTAGGTACCCTTCTATCCATTTATTTACTATCTCTGTCTACCCATCAATCTGGGGGTGAAAACTGGTGCTTGGTGTTAATGTTGTTCCTGTTAACCTGAAGAGTTCTTGCCAGAACTTACTAAGAAATTTACTATCTCTATCACTTACGATGTTCTGGGGAAGCCCGTGGAGGCGGAAGACTTCTCTAAAGAATAGTTCTGCTATTTGTTGTGCTTTAAACTCTGAGGAGGTGGGGAAGAAATGAGCATATTTTGTGAGTCTGTCTACCACTACATAAATGTTGTCTTTCCCCTGAACTTTGGGTAGTCCTCTTATAAAATCCATAGATATACTTTCCCATTTCTGGTTTGGAATAGGGAGTGGGTGTAATAGTCCCGCCGGATGTGATAATTTTGTTTTATTCTGTTGACATGTCATGCATTCCCGTACATATTTGTAAACATCCTTCTTTAGTCCCTTCCATGAGTATTTTTCTCTTATATGTTTGTATGTTTTATAGTACCCTTGGTGTCCGGCTAGAGGGCTGTCATGATACTCCCTTAGAATGGTGTCTTTTATTTTTGATTGAGGGGTTAGATATACCCTACCCTTGTAGAGGATAACATCATCCCATACTCTGAATTCTTCACTGGGCATCTTCCCTTCCATAATCTCGGCGGTCAAGGGGTCTTTGGCGTATTCTACTATTATATCTTTTTTCCAATCCTTTGTAATTTTAGTTATAGTGTTGATGTGAGGTCATCGGGATAAGGCGTCTGCAGCCCCGTTATTTACTCCTTTAACATACTCTATATCAAAATCATATGCTTGGACCCTACTCACCCATTTTTGTTGTCTATCATTTAGGTTCCTCTGGCTCAGGAAGAAACGCAAGCTATTATGGTCTGTTTTCCCCAGAAATTTTCCACATACCAGGTATTGCCGAAACTTTGCTAAGGCGTGCATTATGGCCAACATTTCTTTATCATAGATGGAATAATGTTTCTCTGTCCCCGTGAGCTTGCGGCTCTCGAAGGCCATCGGGTGTTTCCTTTGCATAAGAACAGCCCCGATACCTTCCCCTAATGCGTCACACTGTAGTTCAAATGGTATGGAGAAGTCAGGAATGGCCAATACTAGGCATGAACTCATGGCTTCCTTGAGTTGTTCAAAGGCTTGTTGGGCTCCTTCACCCCATGAAAAAACCACCTTTTTGGTCAAGTCTGTGAGTGGGGCTGCTATCTTGGAGAGTCCTTTTACAAATCGCCGGTAATAACTGCATAACCCCACAAAACCTCTAAGTTGTGTGAGAGTTTTGGGCCTAGGCAATTCCTTGATGGCTCTGATTTTTTCTTCGTCCACGCTTACCCCTTCTGCATTATTTTTATGCCCTAGGTAGAGTATCTCCTTAAGGCCAAACTCACATTTCGAGATTTTGGCATATAGTGACTTTGTCTCTAGTATATTCAGTACTTCCTCAATATGTTTGAGGTGTTCCTCCCATGTTTTGCTGTAAATGAGAATGTCATCAAAACATATGAGAAGAAACTTCCTCAATTGTCGCCTGAAGGTGTGATTCATACAAGATTGAAAAGTGGCTGGGGCGTTTGTAAGTCCAAATGGAAGTACTAAAAATTCAAAATGTCCATAATGACATCTAAAGGCTGTTTTTTGCACATCTTCTTCTCTCATTCTGATTTGATGGTATCCTGACCTTAAATCAATCTTGGAAAAATAACAAGCTCCATGCAGTTCATCCATCAGCTCGTCAATCCGAGGGATAGGATATCTATTTTTTATGGTTTTCCTATTTAAGGCTCTATAATCAATACACATTCTCATAGTTCAATCTTTCTTTTTGACTAACACCACTGATGAGGCAAAAGGACTACTGCTGGGTTGAATGTGACCCATTTCCAATAGCTCCTTAATGGTTTTCTCAATTTCCTCTTTAAACTTGTGGGGGGGTCTATAGGGTGTGGTAATCACTGGTTTTGCTCCTTCTTCTAATTCAATAGAATGTTCAAAACCTCTTTTTGGGGGAAGGCCAAGTGGAATGTCACAAAAAACCTTTTTGTATCTTTCAAGGATGGGTTGGACGTCTATATGAATTTTCTGTTCATCTGAAGGAGTTTTACCTAGTATCATACATTGAGCTACCCATTCACCTTGATCATGTCTAAGGATTTGTTCAATTTTATTACAAGACACTAGCTTGGGACACCCATCCGACATGCCCTTTAAGATCACTTGTTTCCCTTCATGCTCAAAACATATCTCTAAGTTAGGGCAATCCATAACGAACCGCCCCAAACAATTTATCCATGGCATTCCAAGGATAACATCATTTTGTATGTTTGCTACATAAAAATCTCTTTTGATTGTATGTTTCCCAAAAGTGATTTCTACCTGAGGGACTATTTTTGTACATTGATTGATGGATCCATCTACGAGGGCGACCTTAAATCCTGGAAAGTTTTGGGTTTTTAGTCTCCTTTTTGCCACCAGGTGTTGGCTAATGAAATCATGCAAAGCGCCTGTGTCTACTAAGGCAACCACCTTCTGTCCTTTAAGGGTCCCTTTAATTCGAAAAGGTCTATTCATGTTCTGAGTGATGACTGCCAGTGATCCCTCTGTTTCGTCGGTCCTAGCCCTTTTGTTACATTCTTCTATTTGGTTTACTCTGCCTCTCTTACATTGATGCCCTCTTTCCCAAGGTTCTCTACATTTGAAACATAAGTTTTTCTTCATTAATTCATCCCTCTTTTGGCACCTATGTCCTGCACTCCATGGCTCCATGCATAAGTAACATGGTTTTTCTAAATTGTTTTTCCTTGAATCATCTCTTCGGTAGGGTGATTTGGAGGGGTAGACCTTTGTTTTTTCTTTGGATTGGTTAGACTCAACCCTTCTTGCTTTCCTGATAGCTTCGGCTAAATTTTGGTGTTCGAATAGTTTCACTACATTTTTTGTTAGGTCTTTGAGCCCCTCTATAAACATGTGTTAGCCGCTTCTGGGATAGGTCAAGAATCATAACCGATAATTCTTGGAATTTGCTAATAAATTCATCCACTGTGCCAGTTTGTTTGAGGAGCACTAATTCTTGAAAATACCATTCGGAATCTTTTTCGTCAAATCTGCTGGTAAGTTTTTGAGAGAATTCCCTGTAGGAGTTTATACTTTGATGACCTAGGGAAATAAGTCCATTATGCCACCATTCGTGAGCTGCTCCTTCTAGATGGAGAATCGCAAATTGGAGGGCGTTATCTTGTGTCATGGGGCTTAGAGAAAAATAGGTATTTAGTTTTTGTAACCATGCATGGGCTGTGAGTTTCCCTGATCCGTCAAAATTGGGAAGGGATACTTTATTCACTTTGTGTTGGAGTCCTTTATCCTTATGCTTCCGGGGTGCTTCCCTACGCTTGTCCTCACAAAAATCTCTAAAGGATACCACTTCCCTAATATGAGGGTCTAGATCGGCATATGCTCTGGTAATGTCCTCGGTGCTAATTTTGTGTTGTTCTATTCCCTCTTCTTCCTGAGATGGTTCATTGTAAGGTAAGAATTGGGGTAGAGGCACCCTGGACGTTGAGCATTCATTATTATTTTCTAAATGATTAGAGCTAGTATCTCTTTTATCGGTAGTATGCCCTTTATTGGTTGAGTTCCCCATAGATTTCAAAGCTTGTAGGATGGCCTGATTGGATTCTTTCATCTCCTTAATCAAGGTATGATTTGTTTGTTCCAAATAAGATCTCATCTCATTGGCAAATTCGTTCATGTTGGGTTTCTTCTTCCTCTGGTAGACTAACATAAACTCCACAGGATGGCAGGATTATGCTCTGATACCACTGTAATGTTCCCAGTTGGGGATTGGATTATATGGCATTTAAGTCCTACAAACATAGGTTAGTAGAACAACAATATGACAGATAATTAATCAAATGTATATATTTATTTATGTGCTTATATAAGAAAGAATGCTATACGCTATTCTACCTATTTAACAAACAATGTTAACCAAGTTACCAAGGAAAGGTTACTATACTCAGTAGGACCCTACCTGGATTGACCCAACCCTCTATTGAGAAATATTTCTCAGTTGGGAACAACTTAGGATATCGCCCTCCTAAGGCCTCTATTTGGGATCTCTATTAATGAATGAAATCATTAATGTTCTCAAGCTTGGCAGGGATCCCACCCCTGCTCAAGCTTCCCTATCTCTAACATATGCATATGATTCACCTCTACAATATATATATTGTCTCTAAGAAATGCACTACGAAACTCCCTCTGGATTCTTATAAAAAATTCAAAGCAATCACAGTAACCATGCTCTTAACTTTAATGCGTAAGTTACCTGTTGATTAATTTGCAGAATCTGGATATTTCATATGCCCTTTCTCCTTCATTGTTATGCTCTGGCGTTTACATCAGTATGTGTCTTCCTCCGCAGTTTTTAGTGGTGATGGCAAGGCACAGGAGTGACAGCACGCTTCCTGCTTGTCCGCCTGTGTGCTGGGCTGTGCGATTTACGCGAGGTCTTTTCCTCCCGATACCCCTTGCTGGTGGCGATGACCTCTCCTGGTTTGCGTGCCTCTCTACCCTCTTTCCTTCCTCCTCTGCATTTTACAAACGCGTTATTCATATGCGCCTCGGGGCTCCCTCTGCGGTCATGGTTCGGGTCGTCACCTTTGGAATGTCACGACTTGGAAAAAGTTTGCTATATTTTGTTTAATTTAGACTTTAATGTATCCTTAATTTATTTTCATAGTTTGATTTATTTTATTTTATCATCTTTTTTATTCTTCAGTACTTAACCATTTAATTTCATTTATATTTTAATATTTAATTATTATAGTATTTATTAGTTACTTTTTATTTTTAAGAGAGTCATTGTTAATTGCAAATAATGATATATTATTTAGTATTTTACATTTATTTGGTTTATAGTAATAATTATTATTTACCATTTATTTACAACTAATTATTTATTATTTTTATTTAGTTATTATTTACTTGATTTATAATAATAATTATTATTTAGCAATTACAACTAAAGAGTAATGATTTATCAATTATTATAATAATTATAATAATGTTAATTAACAATGATCAATGTGTCTTTGATAAATGTAAGTACCGGAATATATTTATTAATCATGGGTCATTACATACACACATAGGTAAAATCAAAGACGAGGTGCCTTGATCCAGTCTAGGATTCTTCTTCGTTTCTAAGTATGTTTCCTAATCTCTTGATAAGTAGATTAGGAGAGGGAAGAATTGTTGGTATGACTTGTAAATGAGATACTCTTTTCATTGAAGTTATGGTGACATTTGTTAGTTCAACAAGCCTCATGGTTCTACTTCTCAATTTATTTTCATGTTGATTAGATTGAATAGACGTTGTTGAATGTATTTATGTGGAATCCGCTTAGTCCAACCCACTAGCCTCTTACTGATTGTGAGCATGCCTTGTGTGGTCAACTGGAATAACATGAGCCTAACCTCGAATCGTCCTACACTCAATGTTTATGCATTAACTTGAATGGTGATCAATGTTTGGCGGTATTGGTTCGAATATCTTTGAAACATCCTTAGAAGATTGCACTGAGCTTGTGTCGAATTGTTCAAGTTGATGGTGAGACCTAGCTTGGTAGGATTCCACCTATTCATTTATCTAACTTCTTACATTTTTAGGATTAGAATAGACTCTCTTAAACCCTACCTTTTTTGCTCTTTTTTATCTTCCAATCAAGTAGATAGGACCTAAGTTCCAGCAAATCAAAAATCCAAGCATTCGAATGTAAGTCCCCTTGTGATTCCAACATAATCACATCAAACCAACTAAGCTTATCCACATGTAGTGACCCTACATTCATGAACCTTGGAGTCTTCTCGAATGATCCTTAAGCTAATCTTCAGCATCCGAGAGATTTTGTTCAAGAGAGGATAAGATACTTATGGTCTTTTATTCTGTGTTCGCATGTGCGTAAAAACACATCAACACAACCCTTTGATTTAATTTTTTATCATATGACAATGAGAAGGAATTCATGACTTTGAATTTATTGAAGATGGCATATTTGTGCAGTTAGCTTGAACATCAAACAATTTAACCAACACCAAATTCATTGATTTTAGAGATTTATTTCAATTAAATAACTACATATAGAGTGGAATACCAAACACATTAAAAGAAACAATAGCTTGTTATTAAACAAAACAAAAAATATCTAATATTAAATCACTTTTAATTAATTCATATTATATTTATCACTTGAAAAAAAAATAAGATAAATAATTATAAATTAAATTAATTCTAATAAACTTTTATTATTATTTTTGATTTCATAAAAAGACAAATAATTAAAATAATTTTCAAAGCTAGATCTAAATCAAAAATTAAAATAGAATAAACTAAATGCAAACTCAAAACACATCAAAATTGTAAAAAAATAGAAAAGAATAATAAACTTATTAATATAATAAATAATAAAATTAAAAAGTGAAAGTAATTTTTAATTTTAAAATTAAAATATTAGAAAATATGTACGTAAAATATATAATTAATACAATACAAAAAATATTGATATGAATTGAAAGATAAACTTAATTTGACAAATAAAAAATATTATAAAACCTAAACTTAAATATAATTAAATTTAAATAATTAAAATGAGACTTCTAATAAAATACTAAAATTAAAAATAAATTATATTAAACTGTTAAAGTTTAAGGTATTAACAATTATAAATAAAAACAAACTT
Organism: Cryptomeria japonica; assembly: GCF_030272615.1. Classification (NCBI taxonomy): domain Eukaryota; kingdom Viridiplantae; phylum Streptophyta; class Pinopsida; order Cupressales; family Cupressaceae; genus Cryptomeria; species Cryptomeria japonica. The sequence goes on along the minus strand of NC_081405.1, from coordinate 409,053,504 downwards.
AAAAATTAAAAATAAAAAAAAATCTATAGCAAAAATAAAAAATTAATCTATAATTTATTAATTTATTTAATCTGTTATATGTGTGTATATATAATGACACTATTATTTTTAAAAAAAAGATAAGAAAATTACCATTCTATATTTAAATATATTTTAAAATTAAATAGTATTAATATTAAAATTTCTATATAATATATATAGATTAAATTCAATTACTTATATTATATATTATCATATAATAATTACTAAAATAATATCTTCTTATTAAATTTAATAGTGTGCACTAAATAATTGATAAAATATAACTATAACAAATGCACTCTAACATCTGCGACATGGTAAAGAAATTGTGAAAATTTTAAATTTTAAGAAAGAAAAGCAAATTGTAGCGCCCATGAGCCCATGTGGATGTTTCATGCATGCTTCCGCAGTCATTGTGCCAAACTCACAATAAAAAGTTGACCCTGTACATCAAAGAAAAAGAAAAAACTATGAAAAGCGACAAATAAAAACTGGCAAAAATATGGATGGATCAGATTATTCTGATCGTCTTGCACTTCTTTTCCAGCAGTATACACTATCAATGGCACAACTTAGGTCATCTATCTCACATAAGGTAATGCCTTCGGCGTAAAAATAAAATAATCCTTTTGATTTAATTTTTGTGGACAACTTTATAAATAATTAATTTATTCATAGCTGAAAAATGGGGGCATTACAAACATAAATGATTTCAAGATGATGCAGTTTGGGAATATAAATCATCACAATTAGTCGAGAGGCAAGACAATGTTAAGCATCAAGAGATATTGCTATGAAGGAGAAAGTTTACAAGATGTACATGTTGAGGTGGCACTCATTCATCATCAACCAATCAGATGATTCAAAGTCAATCTGTCCAAGTTAATTGAACTTGATTCCTACAAAAAGGGGAATTGACAAGTGGAAGGCATTAAATACAATTTTGCAACTTATTTTCTGATTGGTCCTCTCCCTAAAAGGACATAAACTCAAAGATTTGTATTTTTCTCATTGGAGAATATTAAATGTAATGAGGTGGTTATTGTAACTACCCTAATTAGGGTTTGCATTATATTATCTTGGCCTTTGATTTAGAATCATTTTGGGCCCTTCATTTGTAATTGAGAGATAAGGCTTGCCCTTTTCATTTGTAAGGTTAATAGTTTATAATTAGAAGCAATAGAAGTAGGAGGAGGAGTCGGAGAAGAAATTGTTGCCAAGACTCTGTTGATATTAATACATAAGTTTCAATGAAGATATGGTGGATCCGTGTCTTGTTTCTACATTTTGCATGGTTTCTTTCTATTTAACAGATTTAGTTGAAGTTCATTGGTTATGATGGCGATATGAAGATATTTGATGAATTCCTTGGTTCATACCATTGGCGATTTATTGATTAAATTGTTATGCATGATAAGTTTGAACCTCATAATTGGTAATAGTTCAAATGTGAATGTTTCATTTGGATTGCATCGGTAGGGTATTTGAATGAGTGTTTACAATATGAACATCTTTCACTACCTTAGAGGATTGCACTCTTTCTATGGCATTGTGAGTTATCTCTGGTCAAGTAGAAAGTAGTTCCATAAGGAATTTGTCTATTCAAAGCATTATCCAGCATGATCATTGTACTTAGGTTTAGCTTGGATTCTCCAACCCTATACAAGGGACGAGTTGCATGGAATTCAAAGTGCTTTTAAAACAAATGAAGAAGAAGCTCACTTCGTGAGAAAGGTAAAGAAAAGATCCCAAAAATATCGAGGTAAGTTACCATTCATATGTTTTAATTATACTAAAATAAAAAAAATGTTTCTAAGTGTATGCAAGATAAGAATGGAAGTAGCAAGGATGAAAAGGATCACGACATAAAAGAAGAAAGAAAGCATCATCAAAAGAAGAGTCACAATCAAGGTCAATATGAAAAAAAGGATTCTCACAAATACAAAGAGTCTTTATTCAAGAAAAGATGACATCTCATCAGAGGGAAGCAGCGAAGAAGGTCCAAGCAATGATGGAGAAGAAATCATCTTCATTGCAATATAAGTCAAGGATGGTAAAGACGAGAAAGAAGGAAAAGAGGAGTGAGAAATGAATATGAAGAAGTAGATCTTGAGGAAGAACTTCATTATGTTTATAGAGAAAACGAGAAGCTCAAGAAAAGAATTTCAACACAAAAGGTACAAATTTAAGAGGATAGAGAAGCTCATGAAAAGCTAAAACATAGTCTTGAGAAATCAGATAAGATGATTGTAGATCTGAAAGTACAATCACAAGAGGCAAAACGAATTGAGGAGTTTATAAGAGATCAGCTTAAGGCAAAAGGAATCCAATTGTGAAAAATTTGGGCTTGAAATCGTTTTGTTAAGGGGTTGGAGAAATCTATTGAACAACTGAATCAAAGCTTGAAGTTTGACAAAAGCACCAAAATATTGGATGATATCATCAATTCACAAAGGTCACAATTTATTAGAACCGGTCTTGAATTTGATGGAAACCAAAAGAAGACAAAGCAGGCTACAGGTTCCAATACTACAAATCTGCCACAAAAGACAAGTGAAGAAAAGCCAAAAAGCTAAAAGAGATGGTAAAAAGAAACAAAGGAGTTAAATGGCATGTTGATAGCGGTTTTTCAAGACAAATGACATATGACGAGTAAATTTCTTACTCTCAAACAAGTGAAAGAAGGGACAGGGAATTTGGACACAACATCAAGGCAAATATAATTTTATAAATGAAAAAGGGACTCTTAGTCTATATAAGGGAAACACAGATACTAAGGGTGTCCTATATGCTAAAGGGTTGAAGCAGAATCTACTAAGTTTAAGTCAATTGTGTGATCAAGGGCACAAACTCACATTTCATCCTAAAGGATGCGAAATCAAAAAGCAGGGGAAACTTATAGCGTGTGCATATAGAACTACTAATAATCTCTACATCTCCAATGAAATTAAAAGTTAAAATGTTTTATAAGGTAAGAAGATGAGAGTTGGTTACGGCATGAGAGAGTGGGGCAACTAAACTTTGACAATCTTGTCAAGATCAGCCGTAAGAAAGTCATAAGAGACATGCCAAGGATTTAAGAGCCCACAAACATCACCTCTACGCGATGTCAACTTGGGAAGAAGACTAGAGTGAATTTTAAATCAAAGGAAAACTCTGCATCGAAACCATTGGAAGTTATACATACAAATCTATGTGGTCCAATCAAAACAAGAGGCATGCAAGGAGAAACGTATATTATATTATTAATTGATAACTACTCTAGGATGACTTGGATCACAACTTTGAAACAAAAATTTAAAGCTCTTGACAAGTTCAAGGCATTCAAAGTGTTAGTGGAGAATGTATCAGGTTTAAAGATCAAATGTCTTAGATCAGATAGAGGAGAATTCACCTCAAATGAATTTGAAGACTTTTGCAAAAAGCATGAGATAAGAAGACAATTCTCAGCTGCAAGAACTCCACAACAAAGTGGGGTTGTGCAAAGGAAGAACAAAACAGTCCAAGAAATAGCAAGAGCTATGTTAAATGAGTCAAATTTATTCGACACTTTTTGGAGAGATGAGGTTCACACAGCTATCTACATTTTGAATTGTGCTCAAATGAGAGTAAACAATAGCAAAACACCATATGAGATACGGAAAGGGAGGCCTACAACAATGAAATTTTCAAAATATTTGGAAGCACATGTTACATAAGGAGAGTTGAAGAAGATCTAGGAAAGTTTGATCCTAAACCTGATGAAGGAATACTCCTTGGCTATTTCATAAGAAGTAAAGCATACAAATGCTAAAACAAGAGGCTGCACAAGGTTGTTCAAAGTGCAAATGTGAAAGTTGATGAAGGAAGACACTATGAAGAAGAAGTTCAAGAAAATGTTCCTCAAAATGAAGAAGTTTGCAGAGAAGAGGAAACAAAGGAAGAAATTGAGAAAGAGACAGTTGAGCAAAGGAAGATAAAGACAATTCTGCAATTTTATGATTATAGAAAGAAAAATTATTTTATAGTCCATGCTACTGGTGGTCTTTATATGGGTCTACAGATGGCTTATAGCGGTATGGGACTACCATGTACTCCTTGCAAGAGGCACCTAACTGTGCTTTAAATGAGGCCTACATACCTTACCCCCTATGGTATTTGTACTTGTGACCTCTCCTCAAGAGCACACTGTTTGTGCTAATCTTTGTTTGAATTAAATTTAGAAATTCTTGTAGCAAACTGTTTGTGCTAATCTCTGTTTGAATTAAAATTTGAAATTCTTATAGTTCAATTTCCAATGCCAACTTACAGAAAATTTTAGGAATTTTATAGAAACATTGTGCTGCTGCAAGCGGTGACGGTATTCCAGGTTTAAGTCTTCCAGCACTGCTGCATTGCAATTTCCTGTCACCATATTACAGAGAACTGATGCTGCCTGGAGTGCAATTGTGGATTGTTGTCATGGACTGGATACCTGCTACAACTTAATTTTTGGGCAGTCCTGTGTTGTAAATCAATCTTATTCAGATCATTCTTTTTGCTGAATGCATGGAGATCTATTACAACAATATTGCCCCACAGCATTCTTTCAGCAACTGGAACTATGAGATTGGAGCAAACGAATATCATTGCACCGAGTTTGATTTGAATTTCTGCAATTTTATGATTATAGCAAACTGTGTGTGCTGATCTGTGTTTGAATTAAATTTAGAAATTCTTATATTTCAATTTCTAATGCAAACTTAGAGGAAATTTTAGGATTTTTCTAGAAACATTGTGCTGCTGCAAGTGGTGACTGTATTCCCAGTTTTAAGTCTTTCCGCACCGCTGCATTGAAATTTCCTATCGACATATTGTGGAGAACTGATACCACCTTGAGTAGAATTGTGGATCGCTGACCTGGATGGATACCTGCTGCAACTTACTTCTTGGGAGGTCCTACATGTTGGATACCTGCTGCAACTTACTTCTTGGGCGGTCCTACATGTTGTAAAACAGTCTTATCCAGATCATTCTTTCTGCTGAATGCACGGAGATCTATTATAACTGATGGCAAGCCCAATAATGTGGTCGTTTTCCTCATCAGACGCCCTCCACTATGATGCACCAACCATTCCAATAATTCACACCATAAAATCAATAGCCATAGGTAATTTAATTTGCTGTATTAGCAATTTAGCACCATTTGTGCCTGTAACAAATCGCGATTGCGTCCATTTATCCCTGCTAAAGTCTAATCTTCTGCTAGTAGGTATTTGCTGAATACTGCACTTGTCATTACTGTCCACTGCCGTTATCTTTTGTTAGAATCTTTAGTTATAATTTGCTCAGTATTTTCTATTATCATCTTCAAATCAGAAAACACTCATAAAAAGGTATACAAATTCTGAAAATTACAAAAATAATAAAATAAAAAAATTTACATTCAAAACAAATTGAATTTGCTATTTCCAGTTTTTTAAAATTTATTTCTGTTCGGGCAGAATTTTCTATTTCAATAAAATTCAAACAAACTAAATTTGTTAAAAATATTCAGAAAACCAAATATATACAACTTTGCTTGAGAGGACCTAGGAAGGGACATTACATTATCCCATTTCCATCATGGACTAGAATATTTGGTTTGGTTTCAACTGAGTACTTGTTTCATAACCTATTTAATAGTAGGAAATTATTAAAATGCCTACCCAAATGGACAACGTCTTATTTGACTAAGGTCAATTAGGCAGATGGCTTTAATTCAATGTTGTAGGAAAATTTATCTTGCACCCCCTAGGATGCATCTTTAGTAGCTGACACTAGTATGGAGACATTTCCCATGACAGGAGATGTGCTTCCTTTGTCTCCTCACATCTCCCTAGAAGAATCCCAAAAAGTGAAAAACGAAATCTTAATTTATAATATAGCACCAGTCTATAGTTTACATGCTGTAACAAGGAATATGAGTGACAAAGTGGCTGCTGACAGTGTATATTCCTTTTATTAATGCAAAATACTGTTACAAATGTTGTTTATTGATGTAAAGAATGAATTCATTGTCCAAGATTGTTGCAATTTAGTCATTGATGTCAAAGGTGTATGGACAAGATTATTGGCAAGTTTTGACATCAAAAGCATATGAACAAAATCATTTAATGGCCAAAGACCACTTTGCTATTCAAAGTACCTCAGATAAAGAAGGAAATCAAAGACCATAAGACAAGTTTAAGTTTATGAAGAACATTCATTATGTTGCTGGCCGACTCTCTTTCTTATTGTATTTTTGCGCCATTTTTATAGAGAATTCAAATTCAAATTTATGCTAATGCTGGCTGACCCTTTACATTATGTAAGACAAAATACAACCTTTATTTCTGGCCAACCCCATGTACTGACCATATTCCTTGGTGGCCGACCACCATGTGTTTATAAAACATATATAATTAATTGCAAAAGAGAGCCATATAAAAATTTGAGTTCACGTGGAGCAATTAAGACTTTAAGATGATGACAATGATAATGATTATTATTTTAAAAGGAGCAATTAAGATTACTAAGGCAGTCAATCACTTACAAAGGGTGTCGATAAATATAGGAGGATTAACTATCCTTCATAACAGCAGTGATTACTATTAGAGAGAAAAGACTGATAAAATTAGAAGGCAGCAATGTCATTATGAAAAGATGTGAATTTGTTAAAAAGAGAAGTGATTATACTCTATAATCACAAGGCAGCAATTCATAATTAACAGGGGGCAGTGATTCATAATTAGCAAAAGCAGCGATTATATAAATATGAAGGCAGCAATCATCAGTATGAAGCAATAGCAGTTAAAAGGATTTAAATAAGTTTAAAAAGCAGCAATTGAGGTATGATTTAAGGTTTGTTAAAAGGTTTTAAATAAGTTTAAAAGGCAGCAATTGAGGTATGATGTAAGGTTTGTTAACAAAGGTGATGACCTTTCAAAGGGCTATTTCTATTCAAACGGATGCCTCTCTCAATAGACGGAAGAAGATATAAAAAGAGAAAGAATTGTGGAAAGAAGAACATGTAGAGATTTGAAGATAAATCATATATACACCAGCAGTTATTTCAGCAGAAGAAAGGTAGTGAGATGTGTGAAGTATAAAAGGAAGATTTACAATTCAGGAGAGAAGTAATGAGATAAAAGTTTTACCAACACAATCTAATTTTATGAGAGAGCAGAAATTCATCTTTCAAAAATAAGAAGATGATTAGTGAAGGAAACTGACTTTATATAGATAGTTCAAGGAGCAGATACAAGAAGGAGAAATACTTTGAATTGGATGTTGGTGCCTCATATTCCAATAAGTTGGTGCCTACAAATTCAGTGGTGGGGGTTGGTGCTTCGTGCAGGTTGGTGCCTACAATTGTGGAGATTTGTGTCTACAATGGGTTGGTGCAAACAAATCATTTAAGAGGGGATTAGTGTCTCTTGTGGGTTGGTGCCTACTAAGTTTGTTGAAAAGTTTTATATGAGAAATATTTTGCCGCAGTTTTCTCCCGTAAGGGTTTCCACATAAATCATGTCTGAAGGAGTTCTTGTTATTGATATTGTGCAATTGATGTGTAATGTGCCCTTTTTGGGGTTCTCTTACTTTGCAGTTGACTCTGACTTTCAAGGTTTTTGGCAGCCTATTCAAAGGGGTAATTTTATATTACCAATGAGTTCAGATGGTTTAATGGAGTTGTATGCACTTTCAGATGTCAATTCTAGCTTCTAGGATCCTCTCCAAGAATCTTGGAAAGGCAGTCTATTTATAGGAAGTCACCCGGTTGGCTCTGTTTGTCATTACCCTTCATCTGGATGACTCCATGCAATCAGATTTTGATTTCGATGCATTCTAACAATTTTCACAAATTTGGTGCCTTTATGGCTTATTTTTAATCATTTTACTAAGGTTGCTAGAAACTAATTAAAATATTTTGAATGCACCTTAGTGTGATAGCTCGTCGAAATTGGGGCAAAAAATTTTAAATCATGGAAACATAAAACAGGGACCTTGTCTGTCAAATTTTCATTATTTTAATGACAAGATTATTTTCAAGGCCATAATGGAATTTAAATTAAAAAGTGGATTTTAAATAGAGTTTTCTGGAAGTTTGGCAAGAAAAAGTATAAAAAGACATTTGACGAGCTCATATGGTATTATGCAGATTATGATATTTTCTCTCTAGAAACCCTTTGGGTTTTGAGAATTGTTTACCTCAACCTTCTAGAGGACCAAAACCCTCTCGAAGAAGATTAGTTATGGTAATGAAAGATCCACCCTGGTTGATGTGATGAGATTCAAACGGCATCTCAACTTGTGCGGAAAGGTATTGGCAGGATTCAAATTTGAAGAGTTTGGTTATTTGTCCAATTTGTTAGGTTACAAGTACAGGTTTGTGGAAGTTTCTTTTTGAGGTGAATGTGTGTATGTTGTAAGTAAAGGATATTGAGGATTTAAGTGATTGGGTTTATTACAGTAGAGACAATTTCATAAAAGAAAAATCGGATAGAGACAATAAATCTTGGTGCATAAAATTGAAAGGTAGTCAATTAATTGTTTGGCGTTTTGTAAGGTTACATGGTAAGTAAGGAGTCCAATCTCAATCTTTGCAAGGAGAGTAAATGCACTAGAGTCAAAAATGAATTAAGACAAATTAGATATAATTGCTGCCCATGAAGAAGACATAACATAAAAGGAATTCACAATTTGGGAAGCATTTGAAAGAGTCATAGAAGCTTGGAGACATGGATAAAAAATCAAGATAGGCCTGAATTTAATAAGTCTGGACGTTCAAATAGAGACAAAGAGAAAGGGGACATTGACCCTTCTGCCCACACTGCTTGCAAATTACATTGAGGGAGTCACACCAAATTTAAGAGGTTGATGGAGGGACATGGTGAGCAACTGATCTATCACAGTGAGCAAGGCTGAAAGGGCAGAGAAAGAGTAAGCTGATTGAAGGCATTTGCACTCACAAGACGTGGAGACTGTTGGAGGTAGAAATTATATATTTATTTTGCTACCTGTGTTAATCATTCTAGTCAGGAAAATTCCTCTTAATTCTCTACAAACTGAAGCTTATTGCAGCAGACTGATCATTTTCAATATACTGTCAATATTCAATTATGGAGGTACAAATTGCTTAATGTTCAGGCTAGTCATGATGTTTAAATATGAAAATTATTCCTAAATGAGACAAACTCAGCAACAATATCTATAAGGTCTGTATTTTCTCATAGTGGCAATGGTGGACAATCATTATTGAACTCAGTTTGTATGATTTGTAGCTTTGAATGAAAGGTATCTATCGTTGCAATATGTTTGGTACATTTTATGTTGAAGAATTTGCTCCACATAATGTTTTGTGTAGCTTATGTACCTGAACATGTAATGATTGTCTAGTTGAAAGATTAAAACGAGAATGTCATGATTATGAGTAATGAAACAATCTCTGGCTATATGTAATTCAACAATTTGCAAACAGAAACTACAGCTTGGCATCAATATTTCCCCTTGCAAGCAAACTGTTTGTCATAATGCCTATGTACTAAATTAAGGAGAAAGGTGCCAAAATTTTGTCTAAAATAGGTGTAGAGTACTACAGTGGTATCAGAGCTAGTTGCTAGCCTATTGGGAATTCAAAGGATTGATTTTCAGTTTCAAAGCACGGCATCAAAAGATAGAAAATGGTTTATTCAGTCTCTTTTCGTTTTGTATTTCCTCTCCTTTTGTGCTTTTTGGTGTTCGTTTTTTCTCAATTTTTGGGATTTACTAGTTCTTGGGGCTAGGTAGTCTTGGCTTTTTAGTTTATTTATTTTTTAATGTCTTCTCATTTGGTTTTCTTTGTATTAATTGTTCTACTTATATTTTTGCTTTTTAATTATTTATATATTTGGTCTATCTTTTAAATACTTTAATTCATATTTTTAAGGCTTATTTATTTATATTTGTGTTTCTTCTTTTTAGGAGTTGGGCTAGTAGTTTTTTATTCTTTTCCTCGATCCATGTGTTGTCTTCCTTTCCCTCCCCTCTCTCATCTCTTTATATTCAGTCTAGATCTGCAACTTGCCATTTTTCATCTCCTTTCAACTATTTCTCATCCTGATGATGAATAATGGAGTGTGATTCGAAACGTTGATGTTAAAAAAATTGGCACACAATCTAATCCAAAAGATCTAAAAGAATTATAATATGGATTTTGGAAATCTGATAGCATTAATTAATGCCCCTCATGGGAGGGAATTATCTGTGAAATCTCAGCAACTAGAGTTTTTAAGGATCAAGCTAGCAAAGAGGGTTGCAGATCTAGCGTTTTTAAAAAGATGCAGAGACTCTCGTTTGTTTCCATCTTTTGTCAAAATTTCCCATCACCTTTGGAATGCTTACACCAAGCACATCTTCAATCGGGCTTCGCTTTCCCTCCTAAGATCAGTCATCAATTCAACAAGAAGGTCAATCAATTTTTTGAATTCCAAGTTGTTGCCTCTTCATTTGGAGCTAGCTTCAGCTTTACAACAGGACCTTTGGCTTCGCCTTGACATTACTTCTCCCACTAGAGCCATGGGCAAACAAGTTGAATGCGTCAGAAGACAAAAAAAGAAGTTTTATGCTCTGCAACATAAATATAGTGCGGGTCATTCTAAGGTGCCCGGTGAGTTCGTCAACCCTCCCTCACCCTCACCTAGACCAATCTCTCACTCTCCCTCACCTTGCTGTCCACTCCACCTTTCCTCTAGCCTCTCCTCCTTTACCCTCGTCTTCCTCCTCTTCGTCTGATGGTCTGTCCCCTGCACATTGCCATCTTATGGGTTCGGCCATCGTTCTCAGCTCAAACCACTCTCTGCCTTCGCCTCCCAAGTCTTCTAGTCTGTGACCTCTTCTCTTGACTCATTCAAACTTTTTGTCCTGTAATTTCGATTCTCCTTTGCCAGTCAATTGCTCTAGGCCTGGCTCTCCCCTTTCCAATCCCACGAAGCCCCATTTCAATTCTTTCAGCAAATTCATGGAACATGCTCGACCGAAGCAACATGGCACCTTGCAGATGGTGTCTCAAACGTCCTTGGCCATGGGAGAGTCCAACATGACTAGCGAGGGTTCTCAGCTACAACCGGTATGTTCGAGAACCAGCATGGAGCGAGTACTGAGAATCCTATGTCCACTAGCCACCATCACTCTGAATCCCTCATGCTCCTCTATCTAAAGTCCTCACTTCTTCACGAAGCTTTCATCAATGAAATTGTGGGTGGCTCCTGTGTCTATGAGAGAAACCAATCACTGCCCCTATATCACACCTCTCACCTTGAAGGTTATCGATGGTTCAATACTACTAAGTCGTGCATTGGTCTTATCTTCTCCAGCCTCCTCTACCATAGTATCTTCTTCCTCACTACTTTTGAAATCTGACTGTTGTTCTGACTCTTCTAAAGCTGATTCTTCAGCTAAAAAATACTCTAACTGTTTTGCCTTCACTTTAACAATACACTTATGCGAAGGGTCCCATGGCTCTCCCAATCTCTTCTGAATTGATTCTGTAAGTTGGTGATATGAGGCTCATTCACAGGTTGTGCTAGTGGGTAGAAGAGGTATGGAGCTCACCGTTCTAGTGGGTTGAGCTACGTGTCCAAAATTGTCGTCCACATTTCCTCCTCCGTTACCCCCATTTCCATTTTGTCCACCATTATTACCTCCATTGTTTCCACCATTTTATCCATTATTACCTCCATTCTGATTATTGCCACCATTATTTCCACCATTGTTTCCGCCACCCAGGTTAACTCACATTGATACCCATCTGGCAAGATATCATCTGTCTCAGTAAGTCCAAACGCTGAGTGCTCTTTGCTCTGCTAACTGATGTCCCTGAACTAGTGTGTCCAATAATTGTATAAATCTCTCCTCACCTGGATCCCTTCTCTCACCCATATTGTCAATGTTTTGTTCTCCTGTAACTCCTTGTTCTTTCGGGCCTGTATTAAGTGCTGCTCTATTTCTTCATGTGTTGTAATGGTGGGTGAAGGGTTGCTGGCCATAACCAGACATGTCACTGTTTTCTCACATTATACCCTCCAGGATGGCAGGATACACTGCTCCGATACCACTGTAAAGGTTTGCCTTGTTTGTAGTTTAATGGACTGATTTTTGTATTTGTTTGAATGTATCGTTGTTGTGTTTGATGCAATTTGTTTCACTCATGAATAATTGTAACACAATAATAGATATTCAATAGCTCCAACTAATAGAATCACAGTTTCAAGTAATAACACATAAAATATTGTTTCCAGATTAAGCACAAACCTGCTAATGCATATTCCTTCAATATTTAACACTTTCCTCAAGAAACAGTGATTACAAATTAATAAATGACATACCCAGAATTTGCAGTCATAGACTTATAGTTGATGTACATAAAATCTGCTACAGTGTGCCCTAGACACCAACAATAACAGTCACCCAGGGTCAGCCCAGCATAAAGGGAACTGCTGTTCTTTACTCAGTAAAATCTACACTCTATTTTCTCTTCTAAACCCTCCACGTCTCTATCTATGCCAGCCGATAATGAGATTTGCAGCACATAAAACGACTCAGCTGTAGGTGCAGCCCAGCAATGAAGAATACGGCTCCCAGCAAGAAGAATGTAAGCCCCAGCAAGAAGAACACGACACAGCAATGTCACTTGATATCAAACCTTTGTGAATCACTTCCCAACTAGAATTATATGCTAAACAATCAGCCCTAAACTGTCAAACTGAAAATGTTTGATAATAACTTGAATATTTGAAGCTCAATGTGTTTCCTGGAGTGAAAACACTACTAATCTTCTTGACTGTATCTCACAACAGTGAAGAAGATGTCATTCATGAGGGATTTCGTCCTCACAAACCAGTAAAAAATACTCCTGCAATACACATAAAATCTCTCCAACCAAGCCTGATGGAAAAAGCATACAAAATGTCCTTATATTCTTTCCTCAAGAGGTCGACTCATCTTGCCTGGCAATGTGGGATTAATGAAGTTCCCTTTTATTTGAATATTGTAATCTCCTCTTTATGGACACCCATGTACTTTAAGTGAAAGGAAAAATTTAATATTTGAAAAAAAAAATGTGTCCCACTAAAGGTATTAAATAACAATAAAGTTAATAGCTTAATTTTAACTTTATATTTCAACTTTATTGTTAAATAATAAATAACACCAAATAGTCTTCGGACATGTAGTGTCGCGGTTTAAACACTTTGTTGGTGAAGCGGCCACCAAGGTTCAAATCCCTGCTAGGCCATTGTGCTCGCAAGGCCTTGTGCCTTCGCTGGGCCATTGTGCTCGCAAGGCCTTGTGCCTTCGTTGGGCCACTGTGCTCGCGGATTTGAACAAGTGAAGTGTGAGGATGAGGTCCCCCATTTGTGGCCTCACCGGTTCATAGCTTCGGGTCAAAAGCGTTCACATGGAGCCAGAGGGCGTGTCGTGCTAGCGTCACCGGTCACGTTAAAAAGTTTACCAAGCATAGTTTTAAAAAATAAAAATAAAAAAATAACACCAAATAACTATTAAATCTCCATTTGGTATTTAACCATTACCACCGACATAAGTGTTGTCCAAGAATTCACTGAAAATATTGAACCACTGACCTGGCCACTAACTTACTAGAAATAGTATCTATCTCAAGAAACACATCAGAATCGCTCCCAATTGAAACTGCCTAGGACAAATATCCTCAAGATCCCTTAAATGTCCTAGTTAGCCTGCAGAACCATGGAGAATATAGGCTAACGACAAATCATGAGTTAACTAGCTAGAAAGGGGACATTACATTGCAGCAACTCAATAGGCATAAAATGGTTACAAGATTGCTTCCAGTTCACTTATCAGATGATGTTTGTCAAGGATGCATTCTTGGCAAGCATCCAAAGCAGAAATTTAGACAAACCTTGTAGAGTTTCACAACTTTTGGAGTTGGTACATAGTGATTTGGTTGGACCATTTCCACATACATCTTGCAGTAGAGCCCGATATGTTTTGACCTTTATTGATGATTTTTCCAAATACACTTTTGTATACTTTCTCAAACAAAAATTTTAAGTCTTTGATTCACTCTTGGACTTCAAAGAATTTGTCGAGAAACAATCTAGGAAATCTATCAAAGTTCTGCGTACAGATAATGGGGGGAGTATGTCAATAACAGCTTTGAGCAATTTTGTGTCTCTAAGGGCATTGACTTGCAGCATACAATTCCCTACAATCCTTAACAGAATGGAGTTGTAGAACAGAAAAAACGGTCCCTAAAAAAAATAGCCAACTGTATGATACACTCCAAATCTTTGGCACCACTATATTGGGCAAAAGCCATTAATTGTGTGTGTTAGTCCCTCACAAAGTTGTGATGAGGGTAACTCCCTTTGAAGCTTGGGCTGATCAAAAACCCTCAGTAAAGCAATTTTGAGTGTTTGGTTCTCATGCATGGCCCACATTCCAATAGAGAAACGCAAGGCCATGGATCCACAAAGTAAGCATTGCATATTTGTTGGATATCTAGATGAAGTCAAAGCTACAAGCTTCTCAATCCTACCTCTCATGAATTGTTCGTTGAGAGGAGTGTTTGGTTTGAGGAGAGTCATGCTAGCTCTTCTTCTAGCATTTCTCCATCCACTATCACTTTGGAAACATTGCATCATGATGATAGTTCTATTGAAGATCTTAATCCTCCTTTTGATGGGGAGTCTTCTTTCTCCACTACAGATGATGATAATGATGATGAGGATTCACATTCCTCCCACAGTCATCATTTAGAGTATTTTGATTCTCCTATAGATTCTCCAATCTTAGGACCTCTTTGGGCTCGTTGAACACTAGAATCAACAAGTGTTTGGGTTGGTGATCCTTCAAATGCTGAAAGAACAAGGTCTGAATTTCAGCACGATCCACATCTCTTCATTGCTTCAGCTTCTAATCTACAATCCTTTCAGGAAGCTTCAAGTGTCCCCAAGAGGGATGCAGCTATGCCAGAAGAGTTCAGTTCCTTGGAGAAGAACCACACTTGGGATCTTGTCCCTCTTCCTAAGGGAACAAAACTTGTTCGATGCAAGTCGATCTATCAAACAAAATTTGCTTTAGACGAGTTAGTTGATAAACATAAGGCTCACTTGGTTGCCAAAGGGTTCTCATAGGTTCCTGGGATTGACTATTCTAAGGCTTACATCAATCACCAAAATGAATTCCATTTGACTTGTCCTTGTTATTGTTGCAGCTCATACATGGGAAGTTCATCACGTGGATGTGAAGAGTGTTTCTCTTCATGGAGACCTTCAATACAAGATATAAATGGAGCAACCACAAGGGTTCGTTAAGGATCCTTCACTTGTTTTCCATCTTTGGAAGTCTCCCCACAACCTCAAACAAGCCCCTTGAGCTTGGTATGCCAAGATGGACTCCTTCCTTCTAATAGTTGGGTTCACTCGTTGCAATTATGATTTGAATGTCTACATTCTATAGCAGGATGATACTCTCTCCTTTTTGGTTCTTTATGTTAATGACTTATTGATAAAGGCAATCACTCATCCACCATTCAAGCAATGAAAACTCCCCTTCAAGTTTGTTTTTGATGTCAAACTTAGGCCTTTTGCACAATTTCTTGGGGATTGAGATCACTCAATCTTCTTCAGGGATATTCCTTGCACAACCTAAGTGCGCTCTTGATATGCTTTCTAGGTCATGGCTGAATATAAGCCTACACCAACTCCATTTTTGTCAGGGGTTAAACATGAGGCTAAGTGTTCTTCACTTTTGGTGGATGGTACTTTGTATTGACAACGTGTTGGTAGTCTCATATACTTCACTCACACAAGACCTAACATTTCATATGCTATAGACATGGACTCTCAATTCATGTAGGAAATTCAGATCCACATGCACTATATTTAGGAGTTGATTCATGAGAAAATCATTGATCTTAGGTATTGTTTGACATCATATTAGATTGCAGACATCTTCACCAAACCCTTCACTAAGAGCAAGCTCCTTCATTTGTGAGCTTTATTGCGGTTGTGGCAGGTATCCACGTTGAGAAACTTCTTAGTCCTCTCTCTCTCTCTCTCTCTCTCTCTCTCTCTCTCTCTCTCTCACACACACACACACACATCTTTTCACCCACCTAAGCTACACTTAAGAGGGGGTGTTAGTGTAAGTTCTTATTTCCTAACTGGTTATTTATTTTCCTATTCCTAGGTTTTTCCTAAACTTTTAATTAAGCTTACTTAGGATTGATTGAGTGAGTATTAGTGTGAGTGGATGAAAGGTGTCAGCATCTTCCATGGGAGTTACACTTGCCTAATTTTAGCTATTGTGGTGATCTCTTCCCATTGATTTTGCCACCTCTCCCCTCTCATTTCCTATATATACTCACTCCTAGCTAGTCTTGACATTCCATTCTATTACATTGTAATTGCATTATGCAACAATTTGCTTTTGCATTCTCCTAATGCTATTTTACTTCTTTGGCATTTGCGCTTCTCTCTTGAAGACTAATGTCGTGTTGTTATCTTGATCTTGTATCATTTGCATTCACAGTTTTATGTCTATTCATTTACATTAGGTATTTTGGGTTATTCATCTTCTTAGATTCTAGCAGTCTACACTATCATTATTAGTCTTCCCTCATGTTACTTTATGTTTACTTGTCGTTTGGAGGACGACTTTTTCTTTTTGGGGGATGTAGTCAGTGTACAATGTCTATTTTTATGTTTCGATAATATTGGTTATCCAACTATCTATTAATTGTTCATATTAAGTTGTAGGTCATTCTCAAGTAGTTATAAGCATGGATTGGTTGACAGATGTGTTCCTCTTGGCAACCTTCGGGTCCTCTAAATATATTGTGTACTGTCATGGAATGTAGCATAATGTAGTCGGATCAACTCCGATCCTTGGCCGATCATCTCTAGTCTTTTATAATAATTTCATGTGCGAATACAGATATATTTTAGTCCTATATTTGGTATGCATTGTCATTTGTATTTATTAATTCATGTATTTAATTTATCAATTATAGCTAAAAACAACTGACTTTTTGAGTTTGTGACAACCTATTCAGAGGGGTAATTTGATGTTACCAATAAGCTCAAATGATTTAGTAAAGTTGTGTGACACTTTTAGATGTCATTTTTGGCTTTTGGTGTGCTCTTTGTAATGTCCCTTACTAGTAATATAAGTACCAATATGTCTGCCTGGAATAAAGATAGAAAAAATAAATCAGAAATGATATCATTGCTAATATAAAAAGAAATATCACATTAAAACGTACAGAAATTACTTTTTACAGATTATACAGATGCAGCGGAAACAAGATTTATTCAATTGTAATTTATATGGTTTAGAACATTTTTGTCTTTAATAACCATAGTTGGTAGCACAGGGAATGATCCAGTTAGCCCATCCATCCCCACTATGGATCCAAAGGCAGTCATGATGCCCCTTTGGCTTACTATTAGTGGTGTGGGTCTTATCTCCGCAATTCATTCCTTGTCTCACCCTAAAATTATTAAACCAAGGAAGTTTCAGATTGTAGAGGGCTTATTAATGGCCAGTCCCAGGCCCAGTAGCAGTCATATGCCCTACTGGCCTACTGATCTTACATGGATCAGTAGGTGGACAACTGAGACTGACTTATCCTCCTCTCCCAACCACTCTGCCTTCCCGGGATTTTTAGTAAGTTAGTGAATAGATTCATTGTTATTGACATAAGATTTTACAGTATGTTTTAGTTTCTGATTTGTAAAATAATCTGTCAGTATTACAGCAGTTCGTTTTATCCAAATTATGTTTAATCTTATGGTTATTATACCCAGTGAACAGAAAACGTAATCATTAAGAAGTTCACTTATGCCATTTGTGGTTTAACTTTATTAGTAATCTACTTATGTATATCATAATATTTCAGACGTACTGTGAAAGACTGTCAATTCCTTAGCACAACATTATTCATATTTATTACTATTGTAAACTACTTATACGTATCAGATTGTGACTGCTTGGGGTCATAAATACATATATGGCTTTAAATGCACAGCTCTATCAATTTCGGTCTTTTTGTTCTCCCAGCAACCAGCAACTTCTCCGATTAGTTGGTAGGCTCCCCAAACAGCCTTCATGTTCTTGGTGTAATCTTTGATTTCGAAGTATTTTTCCATGCCCTTAAGCTAGGCTTTGGCGACATCTCCTCCTTCAAACCCATCATACTGTGGAGGTTTAACTTTTTTCATATCATCAGATATGACTCCCATAATCTATTTATGCTTATGGTTTTGGGCATACTTGCAAAACTCGGCGAGCAATTCAAAAACTCGCGAGTAATCGTGATAAAAACCGAAGTCTTTATTCCATTTCGCGGCTCGCGCGACTCCGGAAGGCAAAAAACGCCACGCGATTTGCATAGGGTTTGCATTTGCACGCACGACCAGGTATCTTTTTGTATTGTTTTATTTCGAATACACAGTCATTTTGACTGTGTAATACACAGTCATTTGAAATGACTGTGTATTACACAGTCAAAATGACTGTATTGTTTGCATTTGCACGCACGACCAGGTATCTTTTTGTATTGTTTTATTTCGAATACACAGTCATTTTGACTGTGTAATACACAGTCATTTGAAATGACTGTGTATTACACAGTCAAAATGACTGTATTGTTTGCATTTGCACGCACGACCAGGTATCTTTTTGTATTGTTTTATTTCGAATGACTGTGTATTACACAGTCACAGTCATTTCAAAAATTCAAATGACTGTGTAATACACAATCATTAGTAATTACAATTTACAGTCATTTCAAATGACTGTGTATTACACAGTCATCAATCATTTGAAATGACTGTGTATTACACAGTCACAGTCATTTCAAATGACTGTGTAATACACAGTCACAGTCATTTCAAATGACTGTGTATTACACAGTCACAGTCATTTCAAAATTCAAATGATCCATATGCAGCAGAATGGGTTGCTTCTCCTGATGATGTTGATAATGATTTGGATCCATTCCTTACTAATGAGCAGCTGAGTGAGTTGGAGAGGGCAGGAGAGGAATGGGATGCGGAAGTGGCAGCACGTGAGGAGGAGCAGGAGGTTGATCATGCAGCAGAGGCACCTGTTAGTGTTGAGGATGTTGCCACTACTTCAGCACCACCCACCCAGCGGCCACAATCTGTTTTGAGCTTTAGTCGTAGACGCAATTTATGATTTCTTATTTTCATTGATACCAAACTTTGAACTTGATATGTAATCAGAATTTCAGAGGTTCTTGTTTTGTGGTCTATGACTCTATAACTCTATGAGACTGTCACTATGATACGTTGATATGTATTGAACTCTTATACATATGTTGCACTTGGTTTTTGGTTTATGCTATGATACTTGCATTTGTTGCTATGTATTACCAAAAAAATTTGATTTATATATCATGGAAATCATATATGTTATACAAATTTGGTGTAAATGTGTGTTTTTGAATTATATATAAAAAAAAAATGTATTTTCAAATGTTCGATAAAGTTGCCGAGTTTTGCCGAGTTTTTTGCCGAGTTTTGGCGAGTCCCGAGTTTTTAAAATTTTTTGGCCTTGCCGAGTTATTGCAAAATCCGAGTTTTTCATCTATGGGTTGAATGATAAATAATTACAATTTAATACTAGAACACGTGAATTTGACATTAATGCAAATTACCGTCGTGCATTATAACCATAAATCTAAACATGGTGCAAGAAACAGGACTTATTTGAATCGTTTAACCAGTCGAACATATTTTCTAAGTATGTGACATACCTGGGATGATTGTCTTGTCGTCTAATGAATCAAAACTGCGATTGGTTTCACTCCCGCAATATTCAATTCTCTTTTTTCTTTTCTGGGTATCTTCCCCCCAATTCCCCAAAACCCGATATATATATTCCTTCATAAATCGTATTAGAAAGTCACAACTAGTCAGAAAGATGCATGTCTTCCTACGATCGTGACTTTTGTCTTAAACACCATAATTAGTAATCGATGCCTAATACTTTAGGCATCGTATATAATAAACTTTAAGTTATTTGGTCATTAAATTAAGATTAATGATTAATTGAATTAGCTTTGTCATCATTAAATTAATTAATTTAATAAGAGATCAATTTTATTTTTTTTAAATCTAAAATCTGGAACAGAGATCGTATTACGTAGATGTTAACATTCTGTACATTTATCATGGGACATGACAAATTTAGTAAAGTTGTGTGACACTTTTAGATGTCATTTTTGGCTTCTGGTGTGCTCTTCAAGAATCTTGGAGAGGCCATCTGCTTATAGTAAGTCGTCCAATTGGCTTTGTTTGCCATTATTCTTCATTGGGATCACTCCAATGTGATCAAATTTTGATTCCAATAATTTTCGCAAATTTGGTGCATTAATGGCTTATTTTTAATTATTTTACTTATGTTGCTAAATATTAATTGAAATAATTTAAATGAACCTTGGTGTGATAGCTCATCGGAACTGAGGCAAAAAGCTATAAATTGTGGATGCCGAAAACAACCTTACATGTCATTTTTTTATTATTTTGATAAAAAAATTATTTTCAAAGCTATAGAGTTTAAATTAAAAAGTAAATATTAAATATAGTTTTCAAGAAGTTTGGCACGAAAAAGTACAAAAAGGTATTTGAGGAGCTCATTTGGTATTATGCAAACTATAATATTTTCTCTCTAGAATATTAGAATAATATCTTTCTCTTTGAGTTATTAATGGTCATTTAAGCTGTTTCTAATTTCGCCTCTAGTTAACGATTGTTTCTTTTAGAAACATCGTCTTTGTAACTCTATTTAAAGGAGCTTTGTCTCCTTGATTAATTGAACAACATCGATTCTTTGAAACCCATATGCTTTTTGTAATTTTATACCCTAGGTTTGTTAAACAGATTTATATCTTTAAATATGCCCTAGATTGTAATCAGATTTGTAGCATTTTAATAAGTCATAATTCAATAAAATCAGAAATGAAGGAAGTAGATCAGAGACAAACACAAATACCCTGGGAAAACCTCCAAGGAGGAAAAACCCAGCGTTAAAGACCCTTAGGTCAGATTATATATTCTCTTGATAGCAAAAGTACAATACTTAGCTCCCTTTACAAATCTGAATCCTTCATGAATGACAGATCTGCACTTCTTCAAGTTTGTACCAAAATTGCCTTTGTCCTCTAGAACTAGTTCACATAAGTCAGGACAATTTCGCACCCTCAAGAGCAAGTTCGCACTTCTTCAGGCAAAGCTAATTCACTAAATAATGAATGAGTGATATTGACTTGCAAGGTGTCTTATATTTATATGCATCTTTAACTTTGTTTTATCGCAAGTCAGCCTCCTTTAATTTGGGCGCCAATATTTGTTGTAGCGTGGGGTTTTTAGGATAGGGTTGGGCTTAACCTTGGGGCACGTTACCCTTTAGGATAGGGCCCAGTCCTAAGTGGGTTCGGATGTTGCCTTTAAGGCAATTCGAACCCGTACATTATCCTAGTTACAAACAACACTTTTGCATCTGTATTATGGTATCAGAGCCTTGGTTATTTTCGAAATAATTTTTCAACTAAAAATTCGTCACGAATTTTTAACAGTTTTTTTTGAAAAATTTCTTTGTTTATTCGAAATTGCTACTTTGGCAGTTCGTTTTGGCTGCAACTACTAGGGTTTTCTGGCTATTTTCTGCCCTCTCCCGCGACCCGTCTCTCCTGCATTTCGCACAACCACGGGATGCGATTTTTTTCCCGCCTGCAAATTTTTTCAGCCATTTTTTGGATGGAAATCTGCATTTTCGACTAGGGTTTTTTCCCTTCAGATCAAGTTGATTTATTTTCCGATTGCAGATTCTTGGTGGGTTTTTCGAGATCTCAACTGGATCGTCGTCAGAATTTTCTGGGTGCCTCAATTTTCGAGCCAACGGATCTAGATTCCGACAGCAAATTCGTTTTGGGTTTTTTGCAAGGATTTATGGGTTGTCTTCGGATTTTTCTGGATCAACTGGAATTTTTTCTTGAAATTTGTGCCCATCGTACATCATATTTTGAAGTATGTACCTGCATTTGCCTCTATTTCTGCATTGGGATTCGAATTTTTTGAATTCCGTGCCAGTGCCTCTTCTCAATTTTTCGTTTTCCGTGCATTGTGAAACGTGCAAGATGGCGTCATTGACCAACTTGATGTTGGAAGGCAATCAGGTTTTGTGCACTTAGCATCTTCTCAATACCTCGTTTTTCGTGCCTCGAAAAGCGTGAAGATGGCTTATGGACATCGATGTTTGTTTCGGTTTTTAATATTTTTTTACCTAAAAAGAATTCTGATGGGTTTTAATATTTTTTTTCCCTTGAAAAAAACTGTGGGTTTTAATAATTTTGTCCTAAAAAATTATCTGTGGGTTTTTAAATATTTTTTGTCCCTGTAAAAAAAATCATGGGAGGTTTATGATTTTTTCCTCAAAAATTGTACTTTGTTGCAGTCTATTTTTAGTCGCACTTGGAGTTGTTGTGCGAACATCTGCACTAGTCTCTTATTTGCAGTCTATTTTCGGGCATCTTGCTCATCTACAATAGTTTGGAGGGTTTGCCGATTTTTTCCTCAAAATCGTGATAGTTGTTCTTGGTGTGTCTCTGGTTACAGGGAGGGACAGTTCTCCAACATCAGGTTGGACGGTTGGTGTTGTTTTAGGTATCTCCATAAGTTCTGCAGTTTCTGGGAGGGTTGGTGGCAGACTCATCTCAAGTGGCAGAGTTAGTGGCAGGCTCTTGTCTTCCGTTGCAGCGTGTTATGAGAAGAAGGGGGCAACCTTCTCTATTAGTTCTCTTGGTAGTTAGAACGATGACCATTAAGGGAGGGTATTAGAATAATATCTTTCTCTTTGTGTTATTATTGGTCATTTAAGTTGTTTCTAATTTCGCCTCTAGTTAACGATTGTTTCTTTTAGAAACATTGTCTTTGTAACTCTATTTAAAGGAGCTTTGTCTCCTTGATTAATTGAACAACACCGATTCTTTGAAATCCATATGCTTTTACATCTGTATTATAGAAACCCTTAAGGTTTTGAGGATTGTTTGTCTCACTCTTCAGGAGGACAAAAACCCTCTTGAAGAAGATCGCCTATGGTAGTGAAAGATCCACCCTGGTTGATGCAATGAGATTCAAACATCTCACCTTATGCGAAAAAGGTATTATTAGCAAAATTTAAATTTGAATGGTTTGAAAATTTGTTCAATTTGTCAAGTTGCAAGTACAGGTTTGTGGAAGTTTCTTTTTGAGGTGAGTTAGTGTATATTGTAAGTGAAGGATATTGAGGGTTTAAGTATAAGATGTTGGGTTTATCACAGTAGAGACAATTTCATAAAAGACAATCAGATATAGACAAAAAAGCATGGTGCATAAAATTGAAAGGTAGTCTTGGCTTTTTGTGAGTTTATGTGGTAAGGAATCCGAACTTAATCTAACTTTGTCGTGCCCCCTTGCAAGGAGAGTAAGTGCACTAGAGTCAAAAAGGAATAAAGAAAAAGGGATATAATCACTGCCCATAAAGAAGACGTAACAGAAGAGGAATTTGCAGGGAAGGATTTGAAAGACATGTGGAAGGTTAGAGAAAGGGAAAAAAAATCAGGTTAGCCGTGGATTTGATAAATCTGGACATTCAAATAGAGACAAAAGGAAAGAGGACATTGACCCTTCTGCCCACACTGCTTGCAAATTACATTGAGGGAGTCGCGCCAAATTTAAGAGGCTGATGTAGGGACATGGTGAGCAGCTGGTTTATCATGGTGAGCAAGTCTGAATGGGCAGAGAGAGAGAAATCTGATTGAAGGCATCTGCACTCACAGCACGTGGAGTCTGATGGAGGTAAAATTTGATTATTTTATTTGCTGCTTGTGGTACTCATTGTGGTCAGAAAAATTCCTCCTAATTCTCTACAAACTAAAGCTTATTGCAGCAGACTGCTCAATTTCAATATACTCTCAATATTCAATTATGGAGGTGCGAATTGCTTAAGGCTCAGGCTAGTCATGATGTTTAAAGATGAATTATCATTTTCTCATCGTGGTAATGATAGAAATGGTGGACAACTATTATTGAACTGAGTTTGTATGATTTGCAGCGTTGAATGAAAGGTATCTAGTTATGCAATATTTCTGTTACATCTTATGTTAAAGAATTTGCTCCACATAATATAAATGACTTTGTGCAAATTATGTGCCTGAATATGTAATTATTGTCTAGTTGAAAGATTAAAACTAGACTGTCATGATTATGAATGATGAAACACTGGCTATATGTACTTCAATAATTTGCAGACAGAAACTACAGCATGACACCCATAGTTCTTCTTGAAAGCAAACTGTTTGTCATAATACCTTTGTACTGAATTAAGGAGAAAGGTGCAAAAATAATGGTCTAAAATAGGGGTAGAGCACTATATGATGTTATTGTGATCACAAGTTAGCTTCCTTTCTTAAATTTTTATTTCTCCAACGCAGTTTTTGGTGTGTATAGATTGTATGTGTGCCTTGTAATTAAAGTGATCACCCATCAACATGTATATGAAAGTCGTCTGTAAAGAACCTGGTTAGACCCTGAGTCAGCCAGGTCGTCCTTTTGCATTTTTATTAAATAAATAAACATTAAATAAAATTATGAATAAGTGCAACCGTTAAATAAATTTATTTTAAGGCCGACTTTGCACAAGTGATATTAAATATTTTGTATCGGTTATATCTTAGCTGACTTCATATCCTTTTGGCAGTTATTTCATTAGGCTGACCTTGCCTAAGTTTGGCAGTGTGGAGTGGTATAAATTTATGTTGTTGGGAGGTATCACATGTTTTTAAAATCCAAACGCACTGTCTGCTTCTAAGACAAAAAGTTGGTTTTGAGTGGGACGTCACCCATGCTCATAATTTCTTCAAACACCACAGACCTGATCCATGCATCAGAGCATGAACTAGAGCAAAAGCAGACGACAAAGGAAATTGCATTTAGCTGGGCGAGCCTTGCCATTCATATCCAGGTCACTAGTCTTCACTTAGGGTGTATCAACATTGAAGCGTATCACTCAGGAAGGACCATTATCGCTGGGAACTGAGTGTCTTCATTAAGTGCATTGCATCGCCAATCCCTGTGTCAGACAACAGATTCAGTGGCTGCTTATTGTGCCACTTTCCAAGGCACTATTTATCATTGATATCAGCACCAGGGGGACACAGCGATGTCACAAGTCAGGTCTGATTAATGGGTATGAATTCTTGGCTGCCAATTAGTTAGATTTGTATATCTGAATTTATTGATTATAAACTGGGACAAGAGCATTCTGGTAATTTGTATTTTGTAGATCTTCTGAGTGATTATCTCTATTAATGAAGTATAATAGCTGTTATTCATTGTGAATTGATCCCTGCATCTATGAATAGTTCATTGTTTAGTTTTGCAAAGTATTTCTGTTTGGGTCTATTTCAGTGCCACATCAGATACTTACATTTCCTAAACAATATCTATCTCTCTTTATTATCTTTTCTTTACAAGACAGATGATATAATAAAAGTGAAAATGGACGTTTCTCCCAAGCTTCTGAAATAACAAAGAAAATATCACAAATGCTAACAATTAGTTTTACAAAGTATTTCTGTTTGGGTGTATTTCAGCGTCACATCAGATACTTACATTTCCTAAATGGTATCTGTCTCTCTTTATTATCTTTCCTTTACAAGACAGATGATATAATAAATGTGAAAATGGAAATTTCTCCCAAGCTTCTGAAATAACAAAGAAAATATCACAAATGCTAACAACATAAGAATATCTACTCTGATATAAAAATGACTTACATCTCGATGAGCAAGATCTAGTCGATTCCATATGACAAACAAAACTAAATCTGTTAGTTCTCCATTGTCAGCAGCTTCCACTATCATCTGAATGCCAATAAATAAAATAAACGCTTTTGAGATTACAAACAAGATCAACTAAAATGGAAAATCTCTACAAATCACTATAAATAAGTACAAAAGAAAATTGAGCAGTGATCCATATTATAAAACAAAAACATATGGATACAATGGCTTGCTGTTTCACAAGAGTTCTGATATACATGTTTTAGTACCAAAATTGGTACCCCACAAATTGTTGCATTGTAGGTCTGATTTATAGTCAGTATCAATGATATGATAGTCAATGTTCGTCAAAGTAATCCAATTTATAAATTTATCTGGTTGTGGTGTAAGTTGCTACCAAGCATGTTCACAGATCATTCAGGGATAAGGTATGGCAAAATACAATGATTCAACTTTCAAGATTTCAAAAGTTGAAGTCTCTAGGATGAAATCTACGACAATATCACAAAAGGTTAGAAAGCAAAGGCAATGCGAAGCTGAAAGTGATATTTGAGTGGTCAAGACAGGAGGAAACTCTGATAGGAAGGACGGAACTTCAGGCAGCTAAATGGAAGCTTCACCTTTCACTTAGCCAGAAAAAAATGGCAATGATGGCATAAATGAGCAACAAGCATAAAACAGTCCAAATGCAAAGAAAGTTTCACACATTTTATGTGGCTCAACCAAGGAAAAGCACAACAAGGATGGCTAAGTGGTAATCTACAAGTGCAGAGGGAAATAAAGACTAAGTGAATTTCACAGCTTCTCCATGGTAATGCCATTCAAATATGGCAAAATTGCTAGTGATGGTGGATAAAAAATGCAACCAGCTGATAAAAGTAAGAACACAATGTAATTTTATATTTTCCTTAGTGGTAACTGAAAAATAAATTGAATGAATGATTCAATAATCGGATGATTACATTGAACGATATACACACGTATATATAGAGGTTACAAGACGATGTTCTATAATTAGAACATAACGTTAAAGTAAAAGATTAAAGAGCTAAAAGCTAAATTAAGCTTAAAAGCTAATTAATTAAAAAGAAAAAGCTAAATGCTAAATAAAGCTTAAAAGCTAATTAATTAAAAAGAAAAAGCTAAATGCTAAATAAAGCTTAAAAGCTAAATGACCATTAAACAAGGAACTAAATATAGGTGACTAAAATATAATTAAATATTCTAATACCCTCTCTTAATGGTCATGCTATCTATCACACCAAGCTGCCCTCTAAATTTGAGAAACTTTGCCAGGCTCAAGGACTTGGTGAGGATATCTGCAGTCTGATCTTCTGTAGGAATGTACTGCAATATCACTGATCCATCTTCAACATGCTAGCCGATGAAATGACAATGAAGCTACACATGCTTTGTCCGCTCATGGAAGACTGGATTTTTGGCTAATTTTAGAACCTCTTGATTATCACAAAACAAGGGAGTAGGTCCTGGTTGAGACATTTGCATGTCTGCAAGCATCCTACGTAGCCAAATTGCCTCACATGCTGCCTTAACAGTTCCTCGATACTCTGCTTCGGTCGATGAAAGAGCTATTGCCTATTACTTCTTGCTGGTCCATGTGACTGCACCTGTACCCAAGCTGAAAACATACCCAGAAGTTGACTTTCTGTCATCAACACAACCTGCCCAATCTGAGTCTGTAAAACCAACCAGCCTAGGATCTTTGCTTCTGCTGTATAGAATGCCAAAATCAGGAGTGCCCTTCACATATCTAAGCACACACTTCGCTGCAACCCAATGTTCAACTTTTGGGGCTGACATGAAGCGAGAAATATAGCTCACAGCATAACTGATGTCAGGTCTAGTGGCGGTGAGATAGATGAGGCTGCCCACTAGTTGCCTGAATGAAGACTCATCCACTACAGGTGAATCTGATTTGGCTGATAATTTGAGCCTTATCTCCATAGGTGTAGATGCAAGTTTACAATCTTGCATTCGAAACTTATCTAGTAGGCTCTTGGCATACTTTGACTGAGAAATGAATATGTGGCTATCAGTGTGCCAAACCTCTACACCGAGACAATAATGGAGAAGTCCCAAATCTGTCATATCAAAATGCTAACACAAATTTTGTTTGACCTGCATGATCAGATGTGCTGCATTGCCAGTAATGATGAGATCATCAACGTAGACTACTAGAAATAGAATATCATCACTAGTATGTTTGACATACAAATTGGGATCTGAAGGACTCCTCTGAAAGCCTTGATCAATCAAGTACTTATCAATTTTGATGTACCATGCACGAGGAGCCTGTTTGAGGCCATAGAGTGCTTTGACTAGTCTACATACCTGGTGTTCCTTACCGGCAACCTTGAAACCTGGAGGCTGCGTCATGTAGACTTCTTCCTGCAAATCACCATTGAGAAAGGCACTCTTGACGTCCATTTGATGGACTTTCCATCCAAATTGAGCTGAGAGAGCGAGGACAAGCCTAACGGTACTCATCTTGGCTGTGGAAGCAAATGTCTCTTCATAGTCGATGCCCTCCTTCTGTGAAAACCCTTTTGCCACCAATCGAGCCTTGTACTTATCAAGACTTCCATCAGCTTTATACTTGACTTTAAACACTCATTTGCAGCGAATGGGCTTCTTTCCTAGAGGAAGATCAGACAATACCCAAGTGTTGTTTTTCAGAAGACTATGTTGCTCCGCTGCCATAGCCTTTTCCCATTCAGGTACACCTTTAGCCTCTGTATATGTTTGAGGCTCATAAATACTATGAATGTTGGCCATAAGAGAAAAATTAACTGTGTTGTTGGCTCTTACCTCTAACGGATCTACCCTCAATGAGCTCATCATCATGAAGATCACCAATGGTCTTGGCCCACCACTTAGGCCAGAGAGTAGAAGTATTAGGCCAGAGAGTAGAAGTACCAACATCTGCTGCAAGATGAAGAGTGCCTGGAATATCTGTAGCAAGCTCCTCTAGATGTGGATCGAGAAGATCTTGAGGAAAGTCAGGGGGTGCAATGTCATGCCTGGGAGACCCCACAACTTTAGAGTCAACTAAATCCCTCCCATCAAGTGGAGCTAAGGGAAGACGAACACCCATACTTACAGTCTTTGGAGGGTGATCCTCAATGCTCAAATCAGGAGAGGAAGGCTGAAAAGGCCCTCTTTCTTCATCAAATACTACATCTCGACTGAATATGAGGTGATTAGTGTCTATATCAACCAGCCAATATGCCTTGTGGTTGTCACTGTAGCCGATGAACATCAATTTCTGACTCTTTGGATCTAGTTTGGTGCGTGTGGCATCTGGAATCCAAACATAAGCTGTAGAGCCAAAAACATTCAAATGACTAATTTTGGGCTTCCTGCCAGACCAAGCTTCCTCTGGAGTCATCTTCTTAACGGCCTTTGTGGGAGACCGGTTCAAAAGGTAGACTGCAGTGAAGACCGCTTCCGCCCAAAAGTGTTTTGGAACATTTCTATGCTCCAACATAGACCGAGCCATCTCAGTGACTGTACGGTTCCTGCGCTCAACAACACCGTTCTGTTGTGGGGTGTAAGGTGTGGTAAGACGATGCTTAATGCCATGTGATGCACAAAAGTTGGTGAACTCTGTAGAACAAAATTCCCCTCCATTGTCGGACCGAAGAGTGGCTATCTGACAACTAGACTCTTTTTCCACTAAGGCCTTAAATGTTTGAAACATGGTGAACACCTCTGATTTCTGCTTAAGAAAATAAACCCACATGCGTCTGCTGAAATCATCAACAAATAATAGAAAATACCTACATCTAGTGACTGATGGAGTGTTCATGGGACCACAGATGTCTGCATGAACGAGTTGCAAGACCTTGGATGCTCTCCAAGCGTCTCCATCTGAAAACGGAGTCCTATGCTGCTTTCCAGCTTGACACGCTTCGCAAACTCCATGATTCTGAGTTTGAATCTCAGGTAGTCCTACAACTAGATCCTCTCGAACCAACTGAGAGAGATAGTGGACATTGAGATGCCCATATCGCTAATGCCAAAGAGTGCTGATGGAAGTACTCCTAGCTGCCATGGCGAGCTCCTGAGAACCAGTAGAATCAACAAGTCTATAAAGACCATGATCCTCAATACCAACTGCAACTATAGTGCGAGTCTCCCTGTCAACAATGCTGCACTTGTGCAACCCGAAGACGACATCCAGCTGTGGTGAATGCTGCATAATCTGACTGACTGACAGTAGATTGAGCTTCATACCAAGTACAAAGTATACATTGAGGAATATTAAATCCCTCCCACCAGATGAAATATGAACGTTGCCCTTGCCAACAACAGTATACTCTTCACCTCCACCAAAGATCACTGAATCAGTGAAAGGCATGTACTCTGTAAACCAATCCCGACGATGTGTGAAATGTCGAGAGGCTCCAGAGTCAATGTACCAGGCTGATGATTGAACATCATCAGAGGAGGTTTGGGCCATGAATGCATAGAAGGCAGATTCCTTTTGATCAGGATGCGTGGCAGAATTGGCTTTCTGCTTGGACCCTCCCTGTTTGGATTGCTGGGATGCTATCAATTTCCGGCAATCTTTCACCAAATGGCCATATGACAGTAGGAACACTGTAAGCTCTTCTTTTTGGAAGATTGTTGAGGTTGACCTTGACCTTGTCCTTTCTGCTGGAAGGACGGAGCTTTACCCTTGTACTTATGCGAAGCTGAGGCTGTGAAAGCTTGTTCAGTGGATGAACTAGCGCCGCTTCCAAACTGCTGCTTCCATCGATCTTGTTGGAGCAGCTTGTTGCAAAGATCAGGAAACTTCAAATCAACACTAGTAGAGGAGATATTGAGCGTATCAATGAAATGCTCGTAGGATCTGGGAAGGCTTTTCAGCGTGATCACTACCATATCCTCTTCCACCATGGTTCGGCCTATAGCTTCTAACTGATCACGGATGTCCTTGATCTTCGTAAGATGTGCCTGGATAGATGACTTCTCATCCATCATGATAGAAAACAACATATTCTTCAGAAAGAAAGCTCGGCTCTTGTCGGACGTTTCATGAAGATCCTTCAAAAGATCCCAGATCTCTTTTGCTGTTTTACCTGAAGGCACCTGTGGGAGTTGATCATCTGTGATGGAGAGTTTGATAAGCATGAGAGCCTCTCGATTCTTCACATCATGTTTGTCTTGATCATCACCTGTTGTTGTAGGACGAGATTCCTTGCCCAAAACAAGCTGATCAAGGCAACGATACTCAAAGATGGTAAGCATACGCTGTTTCCAGGTGTTGTAGTTGCGGCCATTGAACTTCTGACTGTGTTCCAACATGATGTTGGTTAATGATGCCATCACGGAAATCGAGGTTGATCGAGGTCAACTAAGTGAAAGCAAGAGACAGAAGAATCTGATTTTTTTTTTAAATCAGAATAGAAACAACTGCTGAAAAAACTGAAACCCTATAAGAGAATTTTGGCACGAATTACAAGGCACGAATTTCGAGGTTTGGAAGAAACCCTAAAATTAAAATTTTCTGCACACTTAAAACAGCATAAATGTTGCCAAAAAAAAAGCAAAAATCCCAACGTCCAGCAGAAATTGTGAACTGTTTTTAAATTCCAAGGCAAATTTGATGGCACAAAAATTGAAACACGGAAAACGAGGCACCCAGAAAAGATCTCGAAAAACCCACCAAGAATTTGTAAACAGAATGCAAATCCGACTACTCAAAAATTGAGGCACGGAAAACGATGCACCCATAAAAAACTGACAACGACCCAGTTGAGCTCTCGAAAAACCCACCAAGAATCTACAACCAAAATACAATTTTGACTTGAACATAAGGGTCAAAACCCTAGTCGAAAATTGCAGAAACCCTAGGAAAATTTTCAACCTGCAAAAAAAAACTGCCCAAGGAGAAAAAAATCTGCTTTTTTTTTTAAAAAACAGTTTTTAAAACAAATCTCTTCAATAAAAACTTCGAAAAATTTTAATAACAAAAATTTTCGAAATTTTTAATTTCCATGCTCTAATACCATGAAAAATAAATTGAATGAATGATTCAATAATCGGATTGTCATGTCCCCTTGTACGTGATTAACAAAGATACAAAAATATTAATTACTTTATATGAAGTTCCCATTCATTTATATAAATGATTAATATTTACAAAGGTATATTTAAGCATAACTAGCCGTAACTATTACGGGATTTATAACCACTTCGGTGGTAATAAAAGGAATGGGCATCCGCGATGGAGGGGGTGAAGAATGTTTTGAACAAAGACGGATCATTTGTGTGATATCCAGTATACAAATCGTATACAAATCGTTTTCCTTTCGCCAACCACTGGCCTATTGGAACGAAGACTCAAGGAGCAGAGCACAGTAGAAGAGTTGATGAAATTACTCATTCACGCAGATAGCGGATAAGCGTCTCTGAGTTAAAAGGCACAATGCTCTTGTTTTTTTTTCCTAAACACTCCCAACGGCATTCTACGAATGTGAGAGAAATCTGTCATCGGGCGAGGTTGCTAATACAACTCGCGAAAGAGGAAGATCGGGTGACGGCATTTTTTGTGTTAATCGCACAGCCACCCGGAAGCTATCGGAGACGCAAACAGTGGTAAATCACGATAGCATCGGACGTAGGTATTATAGCAAGGAGTGATCGGTGGATGAACCCGATATCAGGTTAAGACCTGTGCATCCAATAATATCAAAGAACATGGTGCTGAGCGCAGAATATACTATGGAGGAGCGTATTTGCAATAAACGGCGTGGGATGAACTGAGATGCGGTACATTACAAATTCCACCATCCCGCAAGTATGACACAGTCTGCAATTCCGATAATAGCCAACCACATGATCTGCAAGGTCAGCTATTGACAGGTGCACTGCGATTCCATTTGAGTGCTATTTTAATATTATTGTGAATATTATGATGTTGAATAATATTTAGAAAAATATTGCATTCTCAAAGTAATTGGGATCAGCACATAAGACATTCTCAGTCCTGCATGGTCCAAATCGTCAATTAAAACTTCTCAAATTGGGAATAAATATATAAACTACTGCAAATAGATTAATCTGGAATTTTGCAGTAATATAAACTGGGCATAAATATTGAAGTAGAGACAGATTTAGTCATGGATTTTACAGTGGTATCAGAGCTTTTGTGTCCTGCCAGCCTGTAGGGTACCGAAATTTCATGAAAATTTATTACACAGTTGATTATGCACCAAGGAAATTATAATTTCCGAAGAACTAGGGCCCGTCAAAACAGGTTTACAAACTCTCCTTTAGCACAGAATAGTTCATCAATTCCATTTGAAATTGAGAGTAGCCACACAGAAATAGACGAGGAATTTATTTTTGAAACCAACATGGGAGACCCGGAAAACAATAGGGATTTATTAGCCGCATTGATCAGAAGTCAGCAAGATATGCAGGATAATGTTAATAGAATGACCAATTTGATGACCTAGTTTATGGCTAATAATATTAATCAGCATCAAAACAATGGGAATAGAGATGAACAATCAGTTAATAATCAGCCAACAAGATCAGGAACAACTAGACCATTTATGCCCACATTTACTGCTAGAAACTAGCCACCAAAAAATGAACCAACAATAAGAGAAATACAGGCAGAAATACATCAGGATTGGTTAGATTCCGGTGAAGAATTCTGATCAACAATGACCTTTAGAGAATATTTAGATGTCAGAATGAAACATAGGCCACGAGGTCAGCGAAGGAATAACAGTGAATTGCAGAGGAAAATTGGAAAAATGTCCATTCCTTATTTTGACAGAACAAGTAAAACAAGTGCTCGGGCTTGGGTGCAAAAATTAGATACCTACTTCCAATTAAACCCTATGTTGGAAGAGGAGGCAATTAAATATGCTGCACTACACCTTGACGGTATAGCACATGAATGGTGGCACCATGGGCAAATAACTTTGGGCCACAATTTGATAGGCACTTATGTTGAGTTTACTGAGAAACTTATTGATACGTTTGATTCTAAGGATCCTGAACTACACCTTAAGGATCTGACTCAACTTAAGCAAACTCGAACTGTGGAACAATATATCTCTAAATTTGAAAAACTGGCAGTTTTAGTCACTGAAATTTCTGAAAGGCACAAGATTGTGATATTTATAGACGGATTGTCTGATTCCCTCAAAGGGTGGGTTAAATCCTTAAACCCCCTTACTTTACAAACAGCTGTAAAAAAGGCAAGAGAATTAGAACCATCTTCAAAAGGAAAAATTTTTAACAAAGGACCACCCCCTAAACCGGAAAAAGACAAACAATCTTGCAACAAAGATGAATTCCCTAGAAACAGGATAGATAAGGAGGAAAGAGAAGAACTCAGAAGGAAAAAACTCTGCTTCAGTTGTAGAAATTGTAGAGAAGCATGGCAGCCGGGGCACAAATGTTTAGGGAAGGGGAAAATTCATTACATTGAGGTTATGTCTGACGGTGAGGATGAAGAAAATGTTGATCCTAACATAGAACGAACACATCAGACTACTGAGTCAGAAACAGGTACTAAACAAGGAGAAGGAGTCATAGCATCCATGACAGGAACCCCTCATTATAATATTTTCAGGGTTAAAGGAGTTTTGAAAGGACAGCGGATAATTGTTATGCTTGATAGCGATTCTACTCATAATTTTATAGATGCAGCACTCGTAGAAAAACGTGGTTTGCAGACAGAAAAACATGAGGGATTTGATGTTAGAGTAGCAGGTGGAACCAATTTGTCTAGTACTCATAAAGTTCCTAAACTGAATATTACTCTTGCCAATTACACTGTTACTGATGATTTCTATGTGATTGATCTGGCTGACACTAATGTTATTCTGGGCATACAGTGGATGGAAACATTAGATGAATATACACAGAGCTTTAAAAGAATGGAATTCAAATTTAAAATTGATGATAAGAAAGTAGTCCTTCGTGGTATGTCTAACAGTGGGCCAGGATCGTCAGTGCAAAACGAATGGAAACTATTTTCAGACATGGAGATGTAGCATGGTCAGCACAATGTTTAATCTCTAGCAAGGTATCAGGTTTTCAATCTAAATCCTATCAAGCTGATTTGTTAACAATATTAAATTCACTTCATTCGGTTTTTAATGATATTCCTCCAGGAGTTCCACCTGATAGAGGTTTCGAACATACTATTGAATTAGAAGAAGGTGCTAAACCAGTGATTACTACTCCTTATAGACATCTTAAAACATTCAGGGATGAAATTGAAAAAGCAATTAAGGAATTATTGGATATGGGGCACATCAGACCTAGTTCTAGTCCTTTTGCACCTTCTGTAGTGTTGGTCAAAAAGAAGGATGGAACACTTCGAATGTATATTGATTACAGAGCTCTTAACAAAAAAACAATCAAAAACAGGTATCCAATTCCTCGAATTGACGAATTGTTAGATGAATTGCATGGTGCCATTTATTTTTCTAAAATTGATTTGAGATCAGGGTATCATCAGATTAAGTTAAGAGAACAAGATATTCATAAAACTGCTTTCCGTTGTCATTATGGTCATTATGAATTTTTGGTTATGCCGTTTGGTCTAACAAATGCTCCGGCAACATTTCAGTCCTATATGAATCATATTTTTAACAAACAGTTAAGGAAATTTTTGCTAGTATTCTTTGATGATATATTGATTTATAGCAAAACTTGGGAAGAGCATTTGAAACATATTGACATAATTCTTGGTATTATGGAATCACAATCTAAATGTGAATTTGGAATGACTGAAATTTTGTATTTAGGGTATATGATCAGTACAACAGGGGTACAGGTTCATCAAGAGAAGATAAGAGCCATTTTGGAGTGGCCACCACCATGGAACCTTACGGAATTAAGGGGATTCTTTGGTTTATGCAGTTATTACAGGAGGTTTGTCAAAGGTTTTTCACAGCTTGGGGCACCCTTGACAGATCTTACCAAAAAGGGGGCATTCAGATGGACTGAGGAATCTCAACAGGTATTTGAGAAACTTAAAGAGGTAATGAGTTCTTGTCCGGTACTCGCTCTTCTAGATTTTAGTCAACCGTTTGTGTTGGAATGTGATGCCTCTGGTGATGGAATAGGGGCAGTTTTAATGCAAAAATAAACATCCTATAGTTTATGAAAGCAGGAAACTTAATAAACTTGAGAAATTATACTCCATCTATGATAAAGAAATGTTAGCAATCATGCATGCATTGACAAAATTTAGACAGTATTTGGTTGGTAGCCGATTTGTGGTAAAAACTGACCATAATAGTTTGAGGTATTTCTTGGGTCAAAAAGATTTAAATGACAGGCAACAGAAATGGATTAGTAAGATTCAAGCTTATGACTTTGAGATTGAATATGTAAAAGGTAAAAATAATGTTGTTGCCGACGCGTTATCTAGAAGGCCTGAAATCAACGCGTTATCTGTCGTAACAGCTGATTGGAAATCTTTATTGCTGACCGAATATTCAAAGGATTCTTTTGCATGTGATTTGTTAGATGGTAATATACAGGATGATAAATATAGAATTGTTAATGATGTTATTTATTACAAGGACAGGATCTATTTAACTTCAGGATCGAAGTTGAAAGAAAAAATTCTTCAGTCTATGCATGATATTCCTCTAGCAGGGCATCCTGGGTACTTCAAGACATATCGTCAAGTAAGAGAAAGGTTCACGTGGAAGGGATTAAAAAACGATGTACTACGTTATGTCAAGGAATGCACCACTTGCCAGCAAAATAAAGCAGAGCAAACCTATCCAGCAAGTTTATTACAACCACTACCCATACCAGATCAGAAATGGGAAAGTATATCAATGGATTTCATCACAGGTTTACCGAAATCCCATGGTAAGAATTGTATTTTTGTCGTGGTTGATAGATTAACTAAACTTGCGCATTTCTTTCCTATCACTACAGAGTTTACAGTAGTTCAGATTGCAGAGTTATTTTTTAAAGAAGTTTTCTGTTTACATGGTTTATCAAAGACTATAATTAGTGATAGAGATAGCAGATTTTTTAGCATATTTTGGGGGGAGCTTTTCAGATTAACAGGTACAGAGTTGAATCATAACACCAGCTATCATCCGCAAACCGATGGACAGACGGAGATAGTGAACAAATGGATTGAAGGTTATCTTCGTAACTATGTGGCCGGTCATCAGAAGGCTTGGGTTCGTTGGTTATATTTAGGGGAATATTGTTACAATACTACTTTTCATATGTCAATTGGTATGTCTCCTTTCAAAGCATTATATGGCTATGATGTACCCTCCTTTCTTGACCTTGCTTTTGAACAGAGCAATGTACCTAAAACTCGTGATTGGCTTCAAGAAAGCCAAGATATTTTGTCAGCTCTTAAGGAGAATTTGCAATGTGCTCAGAATCAACAAAAAATCTATGCAGATAAGAAAAGAGTTGAACTTCATTTCGAAGTGGGCGATTTGGTATTTCTAAGTTTGCAACCTTATCGGCAATCTTCTCTCAAACGTAGTGGGTCTGAAAAATTAAAACCACAGTTTTATGGTCCCTATCGGGTCGGCAGGAAGGTTGGTGCAATTGCTTATGAACTTGATTTACCAGTGGATAGCAAAATACACAATGTATTTCATGTATCTTGTCTCAAGAAAGCTCTGGGGCAACAGGTGTCAGTGTCCGAAGATTTACCCCCTCTAAATGATGAAGGGAAGCTTGAAATGATCCCAGAGGTAATTTTGGAAACACGGGAGAGACAACTACGGAACAGAACTGTCAGGGAATATCTTATCAAATGGAAAAAATTGCCTCAGGACGATGCTACCTGGGAAAATGAAATAGTTTTGGAGTTGCTTGAGGGCAAGCAATACGAGGCAGGGGAGACTGTCATGTCCCCTTGTATGTGATTAACAAAGATACAAAAATATTAATTACTTTATATGAAGTTCCCATTCATTTATATAAATGATTAATATTTACAAAGGTATATTTAAGCATAACTAGCCATAACTATTACAGGATTTATAACCACTTTGGTGGTAATAAAAGGAACGGGCATCTACGATGGAGGGGGTGAAGAAATTTTTGAACAAAGACGGATCATTTGTGTGATATCCAGTATACAAATCGTATACAAATCGTTTTCCTTTCGCTAGCCACTGGCCTATTGGAACGAAGACTCAAGGAGCAAAGCACAGTAGAAGAGTTGATGAAATTACTCATTCACGCAGATAGCGGATAAGAGTCTATGAGTTAAAAGGCACAATGCTCTTGTTTTTTTTTCCTAAACACTCCCAACGGCATTCTACGAATGTGAGAGAAATCTGTCATCGGGCGAGGTTGCTAATACAACTCGCGAAAGAGGAAGATCGGGTGACGGCATTTTTTGTGTTAATCGCACAGCCACCCGAAAGCTATCGGAGACGCAAACAGTGGTAAATCACGATAGCATCGGACGTAGGTATTATAGCAAGGAGTGATCGGTGGATGAACCCGATATCGGGTTAAGACCTGTGCATCCAATAATATCAAAGAACATGGTGCTGAGCGCAGAATATACTATGGAGGAGCGTATTTGCAATAAACGGCGTGGGATGAACTGAGATGCGGTATATTACAAATTCCACCATCCCGCAAGTATGACACAGTCTGCAATTCCGATAATAGCCAACCACATGATCTGCAAGGTCAGCTATTGACAGGTGCACTGCGATTCCATTTGAGTGCTATTTTAATATTATTGTGAATGTTATGATGTTGAATAATATTTAGAAAAATATTGCATTCTCAAAGTAATTGGGATCAGCACATAAGACATTCTCAGTCCTGCATGGTCCAAATCGTCAATTAAAACTTCTCAAATTGGGAATAAATATATAAACTATTGCAGATAGATTAATCTGGAATTTTGCAGTAATATAAACTGGGCATAAATATTGAAGTACAGACAGATTTAGTCAGGGATTTTACACGGATGATTACATTGAACGATATACACGTATATATAGAGGTTACAAGACGATGTTCTATAATTAGAACATAACGTTAAAGTAAAAGATTAAAGAGCTAAAAGCTAAATTAAGCTTAAAAGCTAATTAATTAAAAAGAAAAAGCTAAATGCTAAATAAAGCTTAAAAGCTAATTAATTAAAAAAAAAAAGCTAAATGCTAAATAAAGCTTAAAAGCTAAATGACCATTAAACAAGGAACTAAATATAGGTGACTAAAATATAATTAAATATTCTAATAGTAACACCACTTAAAATTGATGACTCAACTACCAAAAATCCACCAAACTGCGACTAGGCATAAAAGAGTCAAGTGATTAGTTTTTTCATACCTTTCATGTGGCAGTGCCACTTAAAAGGTGTGACCCAACTGGTTATGAAGACAAGAAAGTGCAACAAGCAAACATCAAATGAAAATATAAGTTCAAGTTTATTACCTTCCTGAAAGTGCAACCAATGTGGAGACATTGGATGGAAAGTGCAACCATGAAGACAAACATTTAAAGCTTACAATTGTCTTCACACTTTCCTAGTGGCATAGCCACTCAAAAAAGGCAACAAATCAATTCATTGAGGCATGCCAAGTGATAAAGGAGATAAAACTTGAGATATTTTTGTACTTTTCCGATGTCACTACCAATGAAAAGTGGCAATCATTAAAAAAAATGAACCTACAAAACCACATTTAAGGCAATCAAAAATATAAGATTAGTAATGTTTTTCACATGGCCATGCTACTCTAAAGGGGCAACTAAGATGGCAGTGATGGTTAAAAAGTACAACTAGTTGACTAAGTCACCTAAAGGATACATCAACGTACAAAATGAAAGTGACTGGTCGTGAAAGGCCTTTGACATAGGCAACTTATATTGAAGTAATATTACAATATTTAGCTTATAATGGTCATTTAAGTCATTTAAGAAGTTAAGTTAGTAACTTTCTATTTTGTATGTCAATTAGTCAGTTATAGTAACTTCCGTTTATGTCTTTAGTTCTCAATCATTTCCATTATGGAAAGATCTTCTGTAATTACTTATAAAACCAATATTCCTCTACTTTGTTAATATCAAACAG
Source organism: Cryptomeria japonica (assembly GCF_030272615.1). Classification (NCBI taxonomy): domain Eukaryota; kingdom Viridiplantae; phylum Streptophyta; class Pinopsida; order Cupressales; family Cupressaceae; genus Cryptomeria; species Cryptomeria japonica. The sequence continues at coordinate 409,013,548 of NC_081405.1, read as the reverse complement.
TCAATTATTATTTCATGGTATCAAAGCATAGGTTCTTTTTTTGGCGATTTTTCTATAATAAAAAAATTTGTGGTCCATTTACCTAGATATTTTGAGGAAACTTCTAGACGTTTTTTAATCAGTTTTATTAAAACAAAAATCGTGGCATTTTTTTGGCATATTTTTAATCGAATAAAATTTGTGGTCTTCTCCATTGGAGACCGAGGGTTTTTACCAACAAAGCTTTTGAACAATTGTTTTGATAAAAAATGTGGTTTTTGGGCATGTCTAGAAGAGGTTTTTCTACAACTAGCAAAGGTTTTTTGGGTATTTTCTCTACAACAATCTACTCGACTAGGGTTCTGCTCCTGATATGGTGTTTATGCTTGGGACTGAGCTTTTTGCACGATTTTTTAATCAAAATTGTGGGTATCTTTTTTTTGCAGCATTTTGAGGTCGTGCCTTGGGTTTCTAGGGTGAACAACCTTCCTACAAATGTACAAAGTTTTTGTGCGATTCTTTTTACAAAATTGTGGGTTTTTGGGTTTTTGCATGATTTTTTTCCAAAAAAATCGTGGAGGGTTTCTTTCATGATTTTTCCCGAAAATCGAGGCAGTTTTTTTCCTGATTGTTTCCTAAAAATCGTGTTCTTTTTCTGTTTTTTGACATTTTTTTGTAAATTGTGGGTTTTTACCATGTTTTCACAAAACGAAGGTTTTTACCACTTTTTCCACAAAACAAAGGTTTTTGCTGATTTTTTCACAAAATCATGTGATTTCAGCATCGCATTGAGGGTTTGACGATTTTTCCACAAAATCGTGATGCTATCTTACAGCAAGTCTTTTTCAAAATTTTTGGACATTCATAGGTTTCCATTTTTTTTTGTCAATTTTTTATTAACAAAAATCAAAGTTTTTTGAGAAGTTGATCTATGTTTACGTGTCTCTGGATACAGAAGGAATGGCTTTGTTACCAACATCATGTTGGAAGGCACTCAAAGGTTCAATGGCAAGAACTACAATGCCTGGAAGCAAATGATGCTCACAATTTTTGAGTACTGGTGCCTAGACTAGATTGTTCTTGGATAATTCTACTCATCCCACAATAGCAAGCAAAGACCAAGACAAGTTTGATGAGCGTAATTGTGAAGCAATTATGTTGTTAAAGTTGTCAATCACCAATAACATGCTTCTAGAAGTGTTGTCTGGCAAGACTATTGCACAATGTCAAATAAAGGCAGAGCTTTCTTCCTTAAGAATATGTTGTTCTCAATTGTGATGAATGACAAGATGTCTTTGCAGGATCATCTCATGAAGATCAAAGACATTCGTGATGAACTAGACGCCATTGGTCGCAAGATGCAAGAAGAGGATACGGTTGTTATCACACTAAAAAATTTACCACGATCCTATGAGCACTGCATCGAAACTCTCAACATTAAATCCACTAATATTGACCTGAAGTTTAATGAGATGTGCAATAAGCTCTTGCAACAAGCCAAGTGGAAATAGCAGTTTGGTAGCAACAGTGACACAACCAGTGTGGAACAAGTGTTTAATGCCAAGGACAAAGGCAAGTCCACTAAGTAGAAAGGACAAAGCAAACCTAATGATTCTTTTATGAATCTAAAATCTATCACGTGTCATTATTGTGGTAAACTTGGTCATGTACATAAGTCTTGCAAAAAGCAATTGGTTGATCAGAAGTCCAATCAAGGAGGGTCTCAACAACAAACTCATGTCACAAATAATTTTGAAGAGTCGGCCTTCCATGCATTTGTGGCCAAATAACCTATAGATTATGTCAAATATTTTGTAGGGTAGTTAGTAGAATGACCATAAAGGGAGAGTATTAAAGTAATATTATAATATTTAGCTTATAACGGTCATTTCAATCATTTAAATAGTTTAGTTAGTAACTTTCTATTTTCTATGTCAGTTAGTCAGTTTTAGTAACTTTCGTTTATGTGTTTAGTTCTCGATTGTTTCCGTTATGGAAAGATCTTCTACAATTGCTTATAAAAGGAGTATTTCTCTCCTTTGTTAACATTGAACAATCACTTTCTATTATATATGTCAGTCAATCAATTTTAGTAACTTCCGTTTATGTCTTTAGTTATCGATTGTTTTTGTTATGGAAAGATCTTCTGTAATTGCTTAAAATAGGAGTATTCCTCTCCTTTGTTAATATCAGACAATCAATTATTTTTCCAACTTAATCAAGGCAAAGGGCAGATTTTAAAGCAATAAAACAACATCTCAGTCACTCATTGATTTGAATGCCCAAATTGAAGAAAAAAACAAAAGAAAGACTTTAACAAGCTATTTTCAACATCAATTGCCTTCTTTCAAAAGGATAGGCTAATGGTTTCTTTAAAAGCATTATTTATTATTATTTTTCCTTATAACCTTCTTTTAGAGATCTTATAAATAAGTGCAATGAGCACATAAAATGTAAGGAGAGTTTGTGTTAAGCTTATGCTACTGAAACTTTCATTCAAATTTCAAAATTAGAATTTTGTGTTTGTAATTTTGCAACTTTAGCAAGTCAAGTAATAAAGAAAGTTATTATTTAATTTGTGTAGCATTTATCTTCTACCTTGCAAAGTAGCTTTGTATGTTTCAGAGTTATTGCTTGTTTTTAATCTTGTACTTTATTAGGAGTATTGTGTTTTTGTTCAAATCAATCCAATTATTGATGTATATCCATTTATCTCTATTTTTATCATTAGAAAGCAACAGTGTTCACAATCATGTTTTTATTCAACTGCAAAAAGCTAAAGGCTCATGGTAAATACTTTCAATCATGTGCCCCTACCTCCGAGATCAAATGCTTGGTCTAGATTGTTTTACGAGAATTTTGTTTACATGCAAAACCCCTAAAATATTATTTGTACAATATGCATAATCCACAATCTAATTTACTTGTTTTAGATTTTAGGAATAGATTAAATCAAGAAGCCTCCCTTGCTAATTCAAAGAGAGGATTTCATCACACACTATTTTGTTTTGTGTTGTCACAAAAGTAACAAATTGAAATGCTAATTGTTTTTGGCAGCTGCTATGAGGCAATGATTTAATAAAGGTTCTATCTCAAGATTGTTTAAACCCTTGAAGCTCTTGTTTTGTAGATTAATTAATTTGGACAGAAGCCAAGAATATCAAAAGAGTTGTTTAACAAGGAAATATATAATTATGACAACAATGAAAAAGTTCTAACTTTTCTTCTACCTTGGAAACAATATTGTCCCTCTCACATTCCGAGTTCAGCATCCTTTTCCTCAAGGTTCCAGAAAGAATTTTCCGAGTTCCATGGAGATGTCTTCTAGCACCCATACAAACACATCTCAACCTTCACCACAGCTCAGAACATAATGTTGTCTCTCGTGAAAATGTAATTGTTCATCTTTTTGTTGGAACATAATGGGTGTTTTGCCTTCCAAGTTCAGCGTCCTTTGCCTTTTGGTTCCAGAAAGAATTCTCCAGAGTTCCATGGAGATGGCTCCTGGCACCCATACAAACATATCTCAATCTTCACCACACCTTGAAACATAATGGGTATTTCCCATGAAGATATAGTTGTTCATCTTTTTGTCCAAACTCTAGTTGCAGGGGTAATAGAATGGGTTCACCATTCTTCTCCTACTCATACACCAGTTGGGCCCTCATGACTAAAAAAATCATAACTCACTTCAAGTCGGTTGTGGATGAACACTTCTTGTTTGTACAATTTGTCAAATTTGAAGAAAGATCACAGTGAACCTATACAAGAATTTCTTGCACGCTTCAACCACTTCCTCAAGAGAATCAACACAACAAAAAGGCCTTTTTAACAAATTCATTTAATTTGTTTGATCAGCACAATGTCCTAAAATTGCTTTTTCAATCAAAACTTGTGATATTGATGAATCGAAGAGGCTCAAACTCAAGTGATCAAACTTTTAGACAACATGCTGACCATAGGAGAAAACAAGAGTCAATCCATCCCTTCATCCAAAATATAACAGATCCATTACATCAAAAAATTTCAAGCATCATATCTCCTATGAAATGCTAACCTTCAGGAAATGTTTTAGCCCAACCATATCAAGGTATTGCACACACAAGTTTTACCATAGGAGAAATCAGGAGAGATTCAATCTGTCCTTTACTCCAAAATACAGCCGATCCACTACTTCAAAAAGTTCCAAGCATGCTATCTCTTATGAAATGCCAACCTCCACGAAATGTTTCAGCCTAACCAAATCAAGATATTGCACACACAAGTTTTTTTCCTAACAAAGTCAACAAGCCCAGACTGTCTTCTTTACCTAATCAACTTGTATCAGAGGCTCCTTCTGGCAAGAAATCATAACTAACTACAGCTCTTTTAATGATACCAATAATCATGATGCCAATAGATGCCTGGAAACACATCAAGCATTGCAATTGATCTCTTGGTCTAAATTAAATGATCAAGGTTTATCAAGAAACTTGAATCTTTCCACAAAAGAATCTAATAGCAACTCTACAACAAGCTTTATTTGAATGGAATCTTCATTTAATAAGAAACAAACTAATTTTGTGATCATTCTCTTGTTTTCACTCAAACTCAAAATCAAAAAGAAAAAGAAAAAGAAAGATCAAAGGAAGGAGAAGTCAAAGGGAAAGAGAAAATTCTTTAAGATTTAAAATGATCTTCATCTCAAATGAATGCAACTTAGGCTGAAGAAACTATTTCAAAGTTTGATATCCTAGATTATATGAATAAGATTACCCCATTTTTGAACTAGACTGAAAACATTTTCAAAACAACATACACAAAAGCCTATTACTGAGTCAATTAGACTAGTGTCCATCCTAAACATTTCCAGGTTGTTGTTCACAAGCATTACCCTAAGTCAAAGTTAAAACCAACTTAACGCGATGTATGATGATATCAAAGTCTTATGGCCATGATGAATTATAAGGCTGTTCTCTAATCCTAAAAATGATGCAGCATATTGACGAAAAGTGCAAAAACAATTCAATTTAAAATCTGTGACTCAATTTTTGAACCAGTTTATGAGGCTGATCTTGATGCCATTCCAAGTAATGTGCCCAGTTTTTGTGTTGACCCCATTCACGGATTGTGAGATTTTAAAGCTTCTATTTTTCGTGACCTAATCCCGAAAATCATTAAAACCAAGATTTGGTCAACTCAAGAGGTGCTCATTTTTGTGGGTTCTATTCATCATAGTGTTCTAGTCATCCTGGCAAAATTTTGAGGCAGAAGGTTGAACGGGTCAAAAGTTGTCAGTGTTTTTCTCCTGCAAGCTCTTGGGATTTTAGTCACAAAATGTGAAAGCACAGACAAATCATCTCTCCCTATGCGTGATAGCATAAACAAGACATGTGAGCAGTATGAAAAGCATTTCTCAAAGATATGTCATCTCATAGAAAGCAATAACTGTTATCTGCCACCATAGTGAAAAGTTAGCAATTACAATTGGTTCATTAAAGATGCATCTAATAACAAGTGTGAGAGTTTTTAACCTTCAAGTGCAATCTGAATTCTATAGTGGATCTTGCTCCATCTCCAACGTTGTGACCAAAGGAATTGTTCTCAGAAATGTGAACCATTTATATCATTTTATACATGGGCTATGGTCTTATGGAGGTTATGAGTGATGCTACATACAATTAGAGCCTTGCCTTAATGTGCACTATATCAGTGAAGGGACATTTCCATCAAAGGTTGTGTTTACAAGTATTTTGATAGATACAAAATTACAGATAAAGTAGTGGAATTCATAGTTCACAAACTCAGACTCAAAGATTACTTGGCAAGCTCAAAATTTTTTACTTGGCAAAAAATAAACAACTTAGAAAGTACTAAAACTTAAAACTTCTTAAAAAAACACTTTTTTTGCAAAATTCAATAACAAAATGTATTTAATTAAAAATTTACATCTCAAAAAAAAATGCACAGTTTTATAGCAAAAACAATATGTGAAAAACACATTTTAACCAGTATTTTAACCGCACGGGCGATTTACCCATGTTTTTCTTGTGTCTAAAAAAATCGCAAGTTGAACTTGTTAAAACTCGTAGAGCAAAAAAAAATAGAGAGTACTCGCAGAGTTTGCAAACTATGGTGGAATTGATTGACAAAATATCTTGAAGATATGTCATCTCATGGGACACAATGAGAGAAGGCATATGGAGGAGAAAATAAAAGTGAGTTACTTAGCTTGGGAATTACTCTCGTTTATTTCCACATATTGCAAGGCATAGTTGGACTACTCGCCGAAAACTCGGTGAGTAGTTAAAAACTCGCGAGTTTTTCTTCATGGCGAGTAATTACGACTTTAACTCACCATAAAAACTCATCCAGTTTTTGGCAAAAACTCGCCGAGTTTTTGTCAATAACTCGCCGAAAACCATGTTAACAACTCAGCTGCTTGTGCATGAAGCAAAAAAATGGCACAATTGAGTTTTATTTCATCATTTTGTGTCTTGTATTTTGCTGAGAAGGGGGAAAACACACTCCTACACACTTACAAACTGATTTCCATCAATTCTTGCCAATTCCAAGTGGATTTCAAACGGATTTGAGGTGGTTTTTGAAGAAAAATCAGATTCCCAAGTAGGCTTTCTGATTTTTTTTATAAGTTTTTGTAAAACATTTTATTTATTTTTTGTTGCATCTAGATGAATAAAATATCATTCCTAAGTAGTCAAAAATGATTTAGAGTCATTGGAACAAGATTTAACACTATTTTTGACAAGTTTTGTTGAATTTTTCACTATTTTTTTTAAGAATCTCTAGGTTTTCAAAAAAATCCAAACCCTAATAGTTTTTTCTTTTTTCAAATTTGAATGATATCTAAAATTATTTAAACTAATTTAGATAGTTTGCTAAATTGTTTAACTAAAATATTAACTTTGTCTTTTCACTTTGTATGTGTAGGTTAACAGTTAACCATTAATTCAGTATGCCAAATTCAGGGTATGATTGGCCACTAGAACCATGCCCATCTAGATATATAGGCACCCGTCCTAAAGGTGCTAGAGATAGGGCTTGGAGGTATGCCTATGAAGGATTGGACCTTGGGTTGGTGATTTGAATTAAATGTGAAAAAGTATTTCAAGGAGGCATAAACCGCCTCAAATACCACCTTGCAAGCATCGAGAAGCATGATGCTAGGGTATCCTGGGGCCACCAAAGAAATAAAAAGAGACATTAATGCCATACTTTCAGTTGGGGAAGAGAAAAAATTGCAAAAGGAGATGGCAAAACTAGCCATGAGAGCAGCCATAGCTGAATCTCAAGGTGCTTCAGTTGACATTGAAGAAGAAGAAGCACTTCAGTGCAGAGTGGGCTCTTGTCGTGGCCCACGTATCCACAAACCCAGCACCACCTCAGCCACCACTTCTCCTTCTTCTAGTAGAGTACCTATTGCATCACCATCAGGAACACAGTCTATAAGTAGTTATTTTGTGCCTAGGAACACACTTAGAGCACAAGAATCATTAGAGGCCACTGGATGGAATAGGGAGGTGTTGGTGTACATTTTATCATTCACTGAACATTAGAATAAAATGTCAAGGACACTCTACCCTCTTTTGAACAAAATCACTACGTGTGCCAAGATTGCAAAGAAAGACAACACGGCAACTCCAAGGTTTATATGTGCGAACGAGCGACTTTATGTTGGATAGCTTCCTTAGTTATGTATGCTAAAATACAAGGGGGACTTAGGATTGGGTTGTTCAATTCACAATGAAGGTCTAGACAATGAAGCTCTATCGTTTGGATCTCGGAAAGAAAACTGAAAAGGAGATAAGGGTTTAGAAGTTCTAATCTATCCCTAAGAATTCAAGAGATGCTATTGACTAGGTGAAACCAATAACCACGCTTTGCTTCGCCACGCTAGGACAACTACACAAAGTGGGTGAAATCTTCAAGGGGTGTGCTTATGATTTTCACGTCATGAATAACTACCATCAAATCGAACAATATTCATCCAAACAGAAGTTAAGCACCCACAAAGTAAGCTCAAACTAACTTTACACAATGAACAAAAATCATTTGTTCATCCAAAATATGAGAGGAAGATTCACCATAAATCAAAACTTATTAGATCTTGCATTTGTCTAACATACATGAAATAAAATCTAAACTATGATGAGGGATAAGAACAATGCAAACTCCAAAATAAGTGAAGTAATCACCATCAATTTGAACAATGCATTACTTATTACTTTAGTAGTCGTAAACAACAATTTACTTATCTCAACATGTTTTGCAACATGCTCCCATGTTTTACAAATGAGGGGCGAGCTCAATTTATAGGCTCCTCGATTACAATTCAATGGCCAGGATTGTTTTCAAATCAACAGCCGAGATTACTAAATAAAATCCTAATTAGGGTTTGTTAAAACTAACTCCCTCTCGACCAATGAGAAAATTACATTTTGGGACATTTGTCCTTTTGCTAAATATAAACCAATAATAAAATAGAAAGTTGTTGCATTGTGAAGTGTGCCTTCTAGAAGCCTCTGTGGATAAGTCAGGTTCATTAAACCTGGACATGTTGACTTGGAACAATCTGATTGATTGGAAGATGACGAGGTGCCACCTTAGTGTGTTGGATGTCCTCCTTGGTCACTTTGTTCTTTTTCCATGTACTTGCCTTAGAATATCTTTCCTTGCCAGCGACTTTGTCCTTTGCGCTTGCTTCCTCCTAGCTTTGATATTGGATTCATGTTATTCCTCTGAATTCTCCAATTCGTGTCAAGAAATTGTCTAAGTATGGATATATGTTTGGAATACTCTTTTTGTCACCATCTGATTTTGGTTGGGAGCTTGTCTTTAATTCTTCTAGAGATGAAATCCTTCAAGAAGATGCCCCGATTGCCTCAATGAAATCCTCCAAGAAGTCTAAAATCTCTTTCTACATTTTCGCCAAGTTTGAAGACTTTTCTTTCTTGATGCCTTGAAATTCTTACAAGTGCCCTGAATTTGGAGAAGAATTCTTTTGTGCCTTCACCACAATGGAGGAATTTGGAATTTTCTCTGTGAAGTATTTCCCATACTTAGCCAAATTTTGGCTTTCAATTTCATTTTGTGACACCTTCATGAGAACCCTCCAACACCTAGCTAAGATTTTGGCCATCTTTGTGCTCGAATAAACTTTGCTTCTGGATTTGTCTTCAATTCTGAATTTGGCTTGTTTTAAGTAGGGCAGACTCCATCCTTGGACAAGGATTTTACTTTTCCTCTTTATTCCTCTTCAATCTTCCTGTTTCCTTTCCAACACCTAGTCAAAATTTGACTCTTTTGTTGTGGAAAATTCCATGCAGTCATTTTTTTATTTTTTTTTTCTCTTGGCAAATTCCAACACTTGGGTTGGACTTTGGAAATTCCTTTCCTTGGGTAGGTGAATTTGTTGGCAAAGATTCTTTAGAAATTCATGTAAGTTCAAAAATTTTCAAGTGTTGAATAAATCTTTGAAAAATATTGAAAAATAATTCGAAGTGTTGGATGAATTTTTGAAATTCTCTCCAAGCATTGGATAAACTTTTCCGACTTTCCAAACTTGACCAAAACTTCACTTATGGCAGACTTTGTCATGTGTTATGCCATTTTTCTCAAAGTGTCAAGGCGGACATGGTCACGTGATAGGCCAAATTGTGCTTTTCTTGAGTGGACTTTACCTTTCCTATGCCATGCTTCTCCTTGGCAGACTTGATGATGTGCTAGGATATTTCATTTTAGCCCTGGCGGAGTTCATAGTTTTCAAGGCAACTTACTTCCCTTTCTTACTTCTCCTTGGCACATGCCATTTTTAACCCTCTCGTGTGTTGGGCAGACTTTACACTTGGCCAGCCAAACTTGGGCAGACTTCATGCTTGTCAATACATTTCAACCAGGTGTTGGGCGGACTTTAGCATCAGCAGGCCATGCTTGGGCGAAGTTTAGCAACTTCATGCCACTTCCTTTACTAGCTAGGCGGACTTCATGTGTTGTTAGACATTTTCAATTTAGCTTTGGGCAGAGTTGGCCTTTGTTTGGCCATGTTTTGACCTTTGTTGCTAGGCAAAACCAACAGCTGCTTGAACAATGTGCATGGCGGACTTTGAGATGCTTGTGCCATTTCCCTTGATTCTTTCCCTGGCGGACTTCATCATTGCTTTACCAAGCGTGGGGCGGACTTTGTAGATGTCTTGCCACTTTCTTACATAGCTGGGCGGACTTTGTTAACCCCATGCCATTCCCTACCTTGGGCAAACTTTGAGCTTAGCATGCCATAGCGGATTTCAACTTTCTTGTGCCATCTTCATGCCATGCTTGCCTTGATTTCTTCTTGGCGGACTTCATAATTGTCAAGTCATTGTGCATGTGCTAGGGCGGAGTTTCCTTTTGCATGCCAAAGAATAACGAACTATGCATATCCCTTGCCATCTCTCCATTACTTCCAAGGCGAACTTGATGCTTGGATAGCCATCTTGACTTCGTGGCATGGCAGACTTGATGATAGGTTGGATATCTCCCAGACCTTGCCAAATCCAATGGTGGCACAATTTGAACCAACCTGAGACATGAATACTTGGATGAATTTATGTTTGTCTGGAACATCTGGAACAATACCTTGCTTGGAGATTTTCCCTTGCTTTTTGTACTTGAAGACACAATTTTTTTATTCTGAAAATAGGAACGATGTTGCCATGACTCGAGGGACCCATTCCTAGGTCAACTTTCGAAAAAGATGAAAAAAGCAAAAAGAGGGCCAAAAAAGCTACCTCCTGGATTGGTCCCAAAATGCCAAAAATCAAAAAAAAGCAAAAAGCAAAAATGCAAAAATGCAAGATCCCTAAAAAATAGGAAGGTGTCAAAATTGACCCTAAGCAATTGCGATCTTTGTCCTTCGGGCCTTCTAAGCACTTTTGTGACGTCCAGACACAATTCTCAACATGATTTCTCCATTTGACCTAGATGACCTCTCAAAAATTTAACTCTAAACTCTTGAAAATAAAGGCATGAAATTGCAAAGCTAAGACAAAACCCTAAAAAGCAAACAATTGGACGTCCCTATTTGCAATGGGGCAATGTGTGAAATAGGTCACAATAGGAGGCACATGAGAATACAGACATTGCATGTGCTGATTTTTGGTACTTCAACAACATCCCATTCAATGTAGCAAACAGTCCTTATTGGCTAAATTTGGTTACCGCAATGACAGTTGCAGGAAAAGGGTACAAGGCCCCTTCTTGCAAGGATTTGGGTGGGAGGTTAGTATATAGTCCAATTGTTTTCATTTTTAATTGTTTTTCTTGTTTATTAAATCAAAATTGTGTACTAAGACCTAATTTCACTTTGTTCTTGTAGGTTGCTCACAAATGCAATTGATAGGGCAAAAGAAGTGGTGGACCAAAGAAAAGAAGACAGAAAATATGGCTGCACCATTCTTTCCGATGGGTGGAGAGATGGCAAAAACCACACCATTATTAATTTTTTGGTTGCTTGCAAGGGCAATGTAGTGTTCTTGAAATCGGTTGATGCCTCCAATAAGGTGAAAATGCAAAAACATTGGCTGGAATGTCAGAGCACATTGTCATGGAGGTGGGAGTAGAGAATGTGGTGTAAATAATCATAGATAATGCACAAACATATGTGGCAACAGATAGAATCCTCCAAAATAGGCACCCCACTCTTTTTTGGACACCTTGTGTAGCACATGTCCTTGACCTTCTTTTGGAAGACATAGGAAAACTTGATTGAGTGACTCCAATTGTGGAAGATGCAAGGAGGATCACAAAATATATTTACAATCACCCCTGGGTTCTACATTTGATGAGAGAGCACACTCAACAAAGAGATTTGGTGAGATCCGATGTTACAAGGTTTGCAACGATTTTTTTTGACATTGCAAAGCATTCTTGGTGCATTGACTTCTTTGAAACAAATGTTTGTGAGTCAAGCATGGCTAGACTTACCTTATTCAAAGAACCCTGAAGGAGAGGGTGTTGCATGCATAGTCTTCGACAACCATTTTGCACAAAAGGCTGCACAGATTGTGAAGGTAACTTCAAAACTTGAATTTTTAATTATTATTGATTCAAGTCTCTCATTATTAATTTGTAACTTCATTAATTAATATTTTTGTAATTTGTATTTTTCAATTGTAGGTGACCGAGCCCTTGGTTAGAGTTCTATGCTTAGTAAATGGGGATCAAACCCCAATAGGGTATATTTATGAGGCCATGGATAGGGACAAGGAGTCTATAAAAAATTACTACAAGGGATAGACTCAAATTTGATCCCATCTAAAAAATTATTGATAAGAGGTGGAACAATCAACTACACCAACCCATTCATGCAACACGGTACTTCCTCAACCCCCGTTTTAAGTTTGTGGATTCTTACTCAGATCCTAATGGAGTGGTCATGGAGGGCCTCACTACATGCATTCAGAGGATGATACTTGAGATTGAGGTGAGAGACCTCATTGTGGCCGAACTCCAAAATTATGAGGAAGCAAGGGGTAAGCTATTCTCTTCAGAGTTGGCAAGGAGAGGAAGAACAACTCAAACCCCAAGTATAACATTTGTCATTTGGATTTTAGGGTCTAATGAAATATCCCTTTGTTTAAAAAAAAAACACAAGGATTAGCACCCATTAACGTTAGCATAAGAAAATCCAGCAAACTCAACCACTTGTTTAGTGGGAGTATTAGAGAGTAACTTGGAAAAACATACTAAAAATATAAGGGAATACAACTTGGCGGTGTAACCAACCACTTCCACTTTTCAGCGGGCAATACAAAAGACTAAACTCGACCACTTATTCAGCGAAAGTGCTAATATCAAATGCTGGAAAGTAATGGAATAAGAAATTGACGGTGAACCAGCCACTTCCACTTGTTCAATGGGTAACAAGATTAGCTTCAAAATCTGAAAATTAAGAAACACTGTTTAGTACTACTAAATCAGCGAATTACAATATGGGTAACATTGAAACATCATGAGAAAACACTGCTACTATGATTCAAGAAGCTAGAGAAACCAAACCAAACGCAATGCTAATAAATTATGATGAAAAACGGGAGTTACAACAACGATACCCAATCTAATATGCAACAATTGCAAACTGATTTTTTAACCAGCAACCCAAGAAAGCTTCAAATGATCATATCTCCCTCGATTCTCCTCTGAAATAGCTCAAACTAAAAGCAAAGACACCATAAAGGTGAGGCATCCAACCTTTATGTAATGTCCCCTTTTTGGGACATTAAAAAATCAATTAAATAATTAAGTTTTAAGTTGTCAAAACATAATAACTTAAAAGACAACTTAATTTAATTATTTATTAAAGCAGATTTAAGTGACTTTTATGTCAACATCAAATTATAAAATAAAGTCACTTTATTATTAAAGGGGAATTCCAAGAGACAGGCAGAGGATATGTGAAGAGTCACAAGGATGTGTTATTTAAGTACATGGAGAGGCTCATTTTGGCATGCTTGGTTTTATGTTTGGCAATTGATTCTCTTGGAGAGTTTCTGGGAAGTTCTAGTTTTCAGCAGGTTTAAGGACACAAACCCTCGAGCTTAGAGGCAATGGACGAAAACCCATTGTCAGTTGGAGTTATCACGCAGGTGACTCACATGTGCTTCAAATGCATGTTTGTTGGTTGTCCAATCCAATTGTAAATGCTATGGTTGGGGTTGGTAATTTTTGTTGTTGTTCTTCTGAGGATTTTAATGCAATGTTTATTTCTAATTTCAGAACTATTATTTCAATGTGAAAATTTATGAATATCAGTTAATTTGATGGTGTATTGAAATCAATTGCATGCGAAATTGTTGTTAAGATTACTGTGAATTATTGGGTGAAAATCTGGAATTAATATCTGTAGGGAAATATTATAGTGGTATCAGAACTGGTTTTCCTACCAGCCTGTGAGGTCTCATGTGTATCAGATGAGTACAACATTGGTTGCCTGGAAAATATATTGGTTCAATGCTAATTTATTAAATAGATGTACATTTATATTTGATAAGGAGAATGATCACACTTTCTTGAGTTGCCGCCACTTGTATTTTTGAAGATTTAAGAAATACGAATTTCTATGGTTGCATAAAGTTCTGAATTTCGAAGAAGTCGTTACAAGAAGAATCAAATTATCGGGGCATTTGATAATTTCCATTTTTTTTTAGGACTCAATTAAGCCATACAATTACTATTTTGCTATCTGGGAGTCAGAAAAAACTCCTTGCAATCTATGATTGACCTTGCGGTCACAGCTACCTAGTGCTAGTTCATGGAGGAGATTGTTTTGGTCGTGAATGTAATTGGTGAAAGTTTTCATTGTGCGATCATTTGTCGTTAAGAGGTGAAAAGCATTTTGAAGTAGAGAATACCAACAAAATATTTGTTGAATTAATATTGCCGTGCACTGGTCCAATCTAGGTTGGGCACTAGTGTGCGGAAGTAATTGTTGGTGGAAGTATCAATTCATCTCCTCATGGCAACACCCTAACAGTAACTTGGTAGAGCAGAGTAGATAAGCAGCATGAATGTAAAGTTATATCAATTTTAATTAAAGAACAAGTTATGAACTATGAATGCTATATATGGATATGAGAATTATGTCAATGTCTAATAATTCTGATTTTTATCTGCAGGTCTGAAGGAGAGAGATCATTTAATATTTTCTATGTCTTCTCCAAATGAATTCAATTGGCATATATATCATTTAGGCAACTGGTCAATTGGTGTATTGACCGGTCATGCCTTTTAGGCATGACCGATCAATGCACCCATTGATCGGTGCCTTTACAATTATACCATTAACACAATGCTGATTATCGGTTCAAAAACCCCCGATAGCATATTGTAATATCATAATATAATGACTGATCAACATAATGAATCGGTTCATATAAACACCAATATTCAAAGTGCACGATGAATATAATCCAACCGGTGCATTTAACCAATGTTAATGCCAAATGAAACGGTGTATTCATTAAACCCGATAACAAATATGCTCGATGTAATTAAGCCCGATAACAGGTGTGAATCGGTGCCAATGTTTCTGCACCAGATAGCAAGTATGTATCGGTGATTTTAACCCGATAACTTATAGCATTTAATATGCTATTGGGTTAACACCCCGATAGCATATTAATGCCAATTAACAATTGACATTAATATGCTATCGGTTTGTTAGCCCGATAGCATAATGATAAGCAATGTTTGTACAATCTGATAATCATATGCAATATAAATCAGACATGAAGCATGTAGATAAATAACAGAACAAGGAAGGTTAGGAAGATCTTATCTTGCATAAGCTACCATGCATTAACAATGAAGACAAGAATGGCATCGAGTTGGGTTAAGATTGTTGATCATTATTCCCTGTGATCGCGTTTTTGCCTGAGTGGCGTTTGAGTGGGGAAAGGAATTGTCATTGCAAGAATTTATTCAGATGTTCACGGGCATCATCAACAATCGAAATATTCAATGATAATTATTGGAGCTCTCCAATGGGAGACCAAAAGACATTTTGAGAAGTGCTTAAGAGGTGAAGTGGGATTATTATATCATTCTTCCTTGGCCAGAAGAAGACGGAATTCTATGTCTCATTTTGGCAGCACCTGGGAACATCGATTATGTTCTTGGTTGGAAAAGATAGCAGCTATGCCTTCTCTTGCGATTGTGTGCATTTGAAATATACCTGGACTTGAGGTCTATTAGAGTGTTAATTTGTCATGAAACTATAGACGAGAGTTCTTCAATAATTTTTCAAAGAGAATTATTTGCATCCATGACGTGAGCAAATGGTTGGTAGTCAGTAAGTGGTATAGAATCCGTAAGCATCTAAGGTAACAGAATTAAAGACTTCCAGCATTTGATGAAACCTGACTCTATTTTTCCGTAGCGTGAGAGTAATTGGTTGGACAGTTCTAAGCCAACCATTATCAATTCTTAACAACCGTTCATCTTCCTTAATAACTGAAAACTTGAAGGAGTCACGACACAACTAGGGACTGTGGTGAGACAGTTCATCAGGCATAGCATAGTATTCACGGGACAAACCATGTGTGAGGTGGCGATCCCAAACCGGAAGGAGAGAACAAAGTATACAGACATATGAATTATCTGTCACAACGGTGGAAGGAGAATACAAGAACACATAAAGTAATTGTCACGCAAGCGGTAGGAAAATACAAAGAACACATTCCTTTATGACCGGGCAACACTTGGGCTAACACGAGTGAGGATTCAGAATCCATACTGAACCAATTCATTATTGGATAGGCGTAACTGATAATCATACATGATTATTGTCTGAGTTGAGGACAAAATTATATTATCGGGTTGTATTAGCGGCAATTCATACCCGATATCAAGTGGATCATACATGGCTCTGAAGATTCAGATATTCATTCCCTACTATTCTATTATTCTACTAGGCTAGCCAAGCTTTCTCCACGTGCAATATTAATCTTTGATTTATTATCGATCTCTATTTGGATCATTTATGTTCTTGTACGTAATTAACAACATTTTAAGAATGAATAAGATTAACACAAACTCTGCCAAAACCATAATGATCAAAAAAACTGAAAACATTAGCATCAAACTAAATCCAAATCAACAGTATAGGAGGGCGAAATTGTTTGGTCGAATTTCTGACTTCTGGAGTTCAATTTGGGGAAAACAAAATGAAGACAATGGCAGATCAGAAAAGTGATTATTTCTCAAAAGAATTTAATGAAACATTTAATAGTGAACAACTAAGGGACTTGCAGAAAGAAAAGGAAATAGGGAATAGGCTCTAAGTTATTGGTCTACAAGTCATTAAAATTCCTGATGATGTTCTCTCCAATTTGGAGGAATTGGACTCATATTTATCTAAAGTAGACCAGTCAGATTGGAGGCTTCTTAATTGGGCTCTGCAGCTCACAATGCTTGCTTTGGTTCAACACAAGTTCATTGAACATCCTTATGAAGAGGTGAGACTTGCAATTGCTTCCTGTCACAGTGAGATCATAAAAATAACAACACCTGTAGCACCCTATAATGATGACATGTTGAAGAAGGTTCTCCAACTGATTGTGGAGAGCCTACATGGACACGATGTCAAAGCCACTACTTTTGGTAAGAGGGCTAAGATTTTAGAAAATATAGCAAGAACGAGATCATTCATCCTTATGTTGGATCTCCAATGTGATAAGTTGATTCTTCAAATATTTCATTGTTTCATTGCTATAATTAGGAAACGTCATCCAGACAAGGTGAAGTCAGATATGTTCGACATCTTATCCATGATCCTAGAAGGGAATGATGAAGTTTGTAAGCAGTTGCGATATGATTTATTAGGCATTTGGAGAAGAGAGTTGCATGTTTCAACTGCAGCCTACAATCTTACCAGAAGTTTGGTTGAACAAAAAATTGAGAAATTCAATGAAGTATTGACTAAAGAAGAACTAAGATCATTAGGTTTTCAGATTTCAGGATCTCCTAAAAAGAGTAGGAACCAAATGAGGAAAGAGCAGATTTGTTTCGGCTGTCAGAAGGCTTGGACACTTGATCATATTTGTGGAATTAATAAGGAAGAAGATGCATTGCAGTCAAGTGGTAATGAGGGCAAAATTACAGATGAGAATGATTCCATGACTCATGGGGAGTGAGCTAAAATTACAGCTTTGAATACATCTCTTGTTGTGCATGATGAAAGTAAAAGGGATAATGATTTCCAATCAGCTAAGGTTAATATTATGGAGGAAGAGTCGAACTCTACAAGTGAGGGGTATTCAAAACTCTTCATTGGTGATTTGCAAGTCATTATTGATAAAGTAGGAGAAGATAAAAACATCTTTGATAAATCCACTCATGATCACAAAGCTATTCCAGTAGAGCTTTATGAAGAGTGCTTGCCATCATCTAGTGAGACAGTTGAGTTTGATAATGTTTCTACAGTTGAAAACCAATCGGACAATTTAATGTGTGACAGTTCATCTACCTTAGATGAATTTGAACTAACCCCTTTAGCATTGCAGATTTGAAGGACAAATTATTGGTCTCAAAGGAGAGAGTTATGCAAGTATTAACAAGGGTAGATGAATCTCACAAATACATTGAGGATCTTACTTGGAAAATTCAAATTGAGGAGAGACACAAGGGTGTTGCAAGTGGAGTCACTAGCACTCAGTTGGGCACAATCAAACAAGCTTTTGAAAGGATGAAGTCAGATTACTTGCAGCTGCTAATGGACAGGGATCTGGCTATCAAGTTTGCAGAAGACAAGGAAAGAGAGGTGGATGAGCTTTGCCAACAGCTGAGCATGACTCATTACTCATTAAATAAGGCTGGAATCAGACTTTTGTTGCAGCCATTCACAATGAAGATGGATTTAACTCTAAAACCAAAGAGATCATACAAATTGTTGAAGGAATCAATCCCCTTTGTAAGATTGAAAGTAAGCATAATGCTTCCACTATTCTCTATTCAGATAAGGCACATTATGTTAACGAAGATCCAAAGGACCAGCAAGAAGATAAATTCATGAATTTTGGTGACCAATTTTTCTATGATGCTCCAAATTGCCACAGTGAATTAGCTGTTATAACAGATTCTAGGGGCAGATTTCAGAGTGGTCTATGTCATGGGACAAAAATGATTAATGATCTTCCAATGTTAGATCTTCCAATGTTAGAAGAAGTTGAGCATGAGGAGTTTCTCAAACAAGACAAAGATAACGAGGACTATGTAAGTTCAAACAGCAGTATGCTGATTGGTTTTGATAAACACAAGGTGATTGATATGCTCTATGCAGCAAATTATAGTAGGAAGCATCACTTGTTTCAAGAATTCATGGCTATGTATAAAGCTGTAAGTATGAATCCAATTCCCTCAATAGTTTTTTCAGTTAGGTTGGGAGCTGATGGCTTGATGGTGAGTGCTAAATTTAGTCACTTTCAAATTTGGGAAGTGAATGTTAACAAGTTCTTACCATTAGATGACAGCCAATGCATTCCTGAAGAGGACATAAATCAGATTTTCAGTTGTAATAATGCTGATACCATTTGTTGCAGCAGGTTTGCAAACTTGATTTTATGTGATAACAGGTTTCCAAATTGTAATTTTTACAAGGTAGAGCAGCGTAAGCATGATGAGTATGTGACCAGTGGATGTGAACATCAGTCTCTACAAAAAGAAGGGAGTACTTATCAGTTTGATTGCATTGTGAGGCTATATATCATTTCTCTTTCAGGCCGCAAGTTGATGAGTTATACATGTTTTGGATGTCAAATGGGAAAAGATTGAGTGAGTGGTATAAAGAGAATCATATTTCGTCATGGTATGAGATGTCCAATTCTTTGGAGGGAGGATACGCAACTTGCAGGATTGTCAGTTTCTATCTTTCAGATGGTTGTTATGCTAGGTTACTGAGAGGAGGAATAAAGGACAAGTTGACTTCTCCAGATAATGAGGGCAATAGATTTCAGATTTGGCCATGGGATCCAGGAAACATATGCAGTTTCGTTTGCTCTTTGTAGATTGTTCAGCGGTTAGCAGAATTGGACAAGGATATCGAGTTTAGTTGTATCATGCAGATACGTCACACGAATGTTGAAACATTTTTCAGATTTGTGTGGGATCTTGGTATTGCTTGAGGACAAACAATTTCTAAGGAGGGAGGACTGTAATGTCCCCTTTTCCGGACATTAAAAAATCAATTAAGTTTTAAGTTGTCAAAACATAATAACTTAAAAGACAACTTAATTTAATTATTTATTAAAGTAGATTTAAGTGACTTTTATGTCAACATCAAATTATAATATAAAGTCACTTTATTATTAAAGGAGAATTCCAAGAGACAAGCAAAGGATATGTGAAGAGTCGCAGGGATGTGCTATTTAAGTACATGGAGAAGCTCATTTTGGCATGCTTGATTTTATGTTTGGAAATTGATTCTCTTGAAGAGTTTCTAGGAAGCTCTAGTTTTCAGCAGGTTTGAGGAGGCAAACCCTCGAGCTTGGAGGCAGTGGACGGAAACCCATTGTCAATTGGAGTTATCACGCAGGTGACTCACATGTGCTTCAAATGCATGTTTGTTGGTTGTCCAATCCGACTATAAATGTTGTGGCTGAGATTGGTAATTTTTATTGTTGTTCTTCTAAGGATTTTAATGCAATGTTTATTTCTAATTTTAGAACCATTATTTATGTGTGAAAATTTATGAATATCAGTTAATTTGATAGTGTATTGAAATCAATTGCATGCGAAATTGTTGTTAAGATTACTGTGAATTATTGGGTGAAAATCTGAAATTAATATCTGCAGGGGGATATTATACTCCATCCAATCCCAAGTTCTAACCAGCAACTAGGGAGATGGCACGAATCCCAATGCAACCTAGGCAAGGTGGTACAGTTTGCTAAAAGGTACAACCAGCAGCAAAAATCAATGTCCTCGTCAAAAATCATGAAACCTTGGGCAAAGGAGCGCCCAAATCTCTGGAAAAGAATGAGTCAATACCCACAAAAATCGGACCGAACCTCCAGACGGTATGAGTATAAACTTGAATCAACAACTAGGGTTTTTACACTCCAAAAACAAACACCACTCACATACCAACTAGAAAACATCAAATCCACTCAAAAACAAAAATCTCAACTGGAATACCCTGGCAACCTATGGATGAAGTTGCACCACACTCACCTAGGAGTTATCTTTCAAACTCGAAACTAGAAGAAGCTAGGAGGCACACAACCCCGAAGCAAGAGTCTAAAAATATTTCAGAAATCCTTCGTTATCAAACTAATAGCATGTCCAAATAATCCTCTCAAACTTGCTTTTATAGCTTTCCACAAAGAATTGACCCTCTTCTCCAGGCAATGTGGGATTAAAACTTTTACTTTATTTTATTTCCCTTTTCATGTGCACCAGTAACTTAATAAAAAAAATTAATAATTCCCAACAAGGAGGACCACATGAGAACATCTTTTAAAAGCAACTTAAAGTCATTGAACCTAGGCATGGGGGTCAAAAAGCAACTTGGAATTATAAAATCACTTCAGATATTACCTTCCAAAAATGGACTCCAAGAGAACCAAATGAGCCACTCCTCAAACCTAACTACCAGAAATAGAAACCAAGTGTTGTATTGTACTGCTAAAAATAGTACTTACTAAAAATAGCATACTGCTAAAATTAGTAAGTGACTCCAAACACCTTTTAAGCACAATCCGAGTAGCCGTCAAAATTTACTAAAAATAGAAAGCTCAGAAATCTACTCTAATTGAAATGCATGTCATACCACTCTGAAGCTCTCGAGAAACCTAGAAAAACCCAAGAGGCAAACTTACAAACTCCTGCAAACACCTTTCTGAAATCCACCCGGAAGATGGAAACCCTAATTTAGTCTCTTATTTGCCTACAAGTTTCCTGAAAAAGGCTAAAGATCCATCTAACAGTCTAGAGCTGAGAAGGGGACATTACATCTAAAGTAATTGATAAATTGATAAAATATATTTTCGCTTTTCTCTTTGCTTTCTAACTTTTGAATATTTTATTTTGCAGATGCTTGGTGGCAAAGTTGGGGTGGAAATACCCGAAATCTCAAAAAATTTGCCCTCAGAATCTTATGTCAGCCTTGTAGTTCATCCAATTGTGAGCGCAATTGGAGCTTGTTTGAGGCCATCCACACAAAAAAGAGGAGCAAGTTAGCTCAAAAACACCTCAATGACCTTTTCTTTGTGCAATATAATCTTCGGTTGCGCACAAGGAAGGTAGAGGAAGCAGTAGCTGGTCCAATTGATTTGGATGATATAAATCCTTACAGTGATTGGACATCATAGGAGCAGCCTCCATTGTTTACAGAGGATGACGTCAATGATTTGGAGAGGCAGGCTATGGAGGAGGGGGGGGGTGGATTTGGTTTCACACTACATGACATTGAGGATGAGGATGAGGAGTCATTGCCAATGCCAGGAGAAGCTAGAGGTAGAGCTACATCCAGGATGGAGGACGAGCCACAACCTGAGTCAGACATATCGAGCGAGGAGGCACAGTCACGCCCAATGCAGATTCTAGGACTAAACCCTCTAGTTCTACCTCTCCCTTAGTTTTTACTAGAACTCGGAAGAGGAAGATGTAATTGTAATGATGTATTTACTTTTAGTTTTACAAATACTATTTACTATTTTGCTTCTAGCCATTTAAATTCCTCATGAGAATGCGATTTTGTACCCACTTTGCGTTTAAATATATCTAGACTCGGCTTGTTTCTTTTGTGTTCTCATTTATTGACTCATTGGATGCATCTTCTCATTGAATTGTGTAAAAAAAAAGCATTTCTAATTAAATTTAAGCAATTTTTTAAGTTTCCGAGTCTTTTGTCGAGTACTGGCCAAGTTTTTCTCGAGTTTTTTTTCAGCCGTTGGCGAGTTTTTGGTTTTGCCGAGTAGTTCAACTGTGGTATACCAAATAATTTCTTTTGTCTTACTCTTGGCATTTAATAAATAAATCTCGCACAAATACAAAGCATGGAAGCTTTTGGTGATAAAGCATAGTCGGTAAGTTGGTGCATAATGCTAAGTTGCTGATCTGATTATATTCTCCAAACAATATCAATGATTAAAGTATTATTGGTAAGTTTGTGTGTTTTAAGAATTTGCCTAACTTTAAGGAGTTGTTAGCTTTATTTTTAATTGCCATTCAAATGTAATCGACAAGTAGTGAAGGATCCAAAACAATAACATTCAAGAAAAGTAAGTTATTAAAACTGACTCAGAAACGTTATAAAATTTGAATTGGATATGCACGTAATGGATTTGTTGAAACACTTTACTAACTTTAAACAAATGCAATTTGCAGGTTTAAAGCCCAACTCTACAACTTTTGTCGTCATCCTCCCTACCTATGCAAAATGGAAGCTTTGAACACAGTTATGGACATGAATCAAAGCATATCAGTAGGAAAAGTTTATCAGATATTTTAGTTGGATACACGTGCAAAAATGTGGAATCATAGACAATGCGCCTGAATTGTCTGACACAATGCCTCGGAGAGATGTCATCACAAGAAATAAAATGCCATGATTGCAGAATACATACATGATAGATTTGATGAAAAGGCTTTAAAAAATTCAAGAAAATGCAATCAACAGGCATAAAGCTAAATTCCAACAAGCTGAAGCACAACACTGGCATTCGAACTAATCCGCACAAATACCTCATCTCATGGCATGCCATGACTCCAAGATGTGCACATTTATTAGAATGTGAAAGGTACAGAAATCTATTACATTGGTTGTGGCTACAACTAGCATAAAAGGCATGTTTGCACAATGTTGAAGAATAAACTTACGAGATATTTTTGACAAAATGCCTTAAGTGAATGCTGGCACATCATAAAGGAAGATTGAGGATATGCACAAAATGTTTTTAATGAGAAGGTTTTAGAGACTTTCGAGTGAATATAACTCGCAGATGTAAGAAAAAACTCCATAATCTTACCAACTTCCTTCTTTCCCGTGCCATGTATGAGAACTTTGCAACAATGATGGACATCCAACAAAGCACTGTTGTAGTCACAAATTGCATGTAAAATACATAAGCATTGGCATGATGCAAGCCGTTTGGCCAAAATTCCTTAAAGAGATATCATATGGAAATTAGTGATTATAGGATATTATTCGCAAATGGATTGTTAAGAAAGTTTGGGGAAGATTTTTGTAGTTGGTATGCAAACACTCAATTTCACGACCTCAGCAAGTAAAAGATTTTTTTTTAAATGGCTCCAAAAATATTCAAGGAAATATATTGGACCTGGGCAAAATGAACTTGTTGAAAAGGTTTCAGAAACTTTCAAGCAAATGTAATTGGCACACGTAAAGCAACACTTCACGACCCCTACCAGCATCCTTGTCTGCGCCCATGTGGGAGATTTCAACAACATGTGGACCTTCATCGAAGCATGAAAGAGAGAGAAGGAAGTTATTTGTTATATGTCATAGTTACAAAATGTTCCAGTCCACATGCAAACAAAATGTGAAAACATATAATGCATGAGCTATTTGTAAGAATGCCTCGAAGAGATGTCATCTCATACAATGTAATTATTGCAAAAAGTGCACTAAATCAATATAGCTAGCTTAGGGAACAAACAATATTGGCACCTTAGAATGGCACCATCAACTCCTATGCGATGCCTCTCAGATCAAGGCTACACAACTCCAGGTACCTCCATGACTAACAGCTACTTCTGTAGAATGCAAATACAAAACTGAATATTAATGCTCCTCTTGTAGCTTTCTTGCTGAATCAACTTAGAGATGAGAAACTCGGGTCTGCATCCAAGCTCCTCTCCTATATTCTCCAAATGGCAAGATTTTTGTCCCACCACCACACACCTCTTAGGTTTTCATCTGAAGAAGCAGTTGCATTCGTGTAATGCACAAGATAATAAAACTCACCCCCATTCTATCACCTTCATTGCATATATATTGATCATAAAAATGAGACTCGGACTCAAGACTTAGGACTCAGCAAAAAAACTCGACGCAAGCTCAGCAAAGACTCGACAAGTGAAAAACTAGAGAAATTTAGAGATTTTTAAGGATTTAAAACTTGTCGCATGCACCCTTTATTAAATAAACCTTAAAGGCACAATAACATCAATTAGAAGCTAATTTGATCACATACACAAGCATACATCGATCACATAATTATAAATGCAAATTATAGTTGAAGGAAATAGCACGCTTAGATATTTAAATACTGTCAAATGTATACAAAACTCATGGAATATGAAATTCATGACATCAAATGTTCCAAACAAATATCAAAATAATAACAAGAAGTCTATGGCTTAAAGAAGCCTACATCCCTCCTATGAAGGCATCTAAGGTAGGTCCCACTAACTAGTGGAGGTTTGGGAGTGGAGACACTATTGGGTTTGAGGTTAGCAATGATAAGCGACACAAGGTGTTAGATGTGAGAAAAAACCAATGAAAGAAGGGTTGTGGGGAAACGGAATCCCTGTGGGCTGGAAATGGGGGTTCAGGGGTTATACTACAAAAAAAAAGATTTAGAGAAAAAAAGAGAAGAGAGAGTGAAGAGAACAAAATGATATTTGTATTGCGTGAAATGATGCTTGATAGACCAACACTAGGGTAAGGAATAAACTAGTTTCAGCTTGGTCTAAATATCAATCCAAGAATCGTAAACTTGTGAAAGGTGTTAGGGCTATATGCCAAAAAGGGGTGAAAGTTGTGAGATGAGTGGTTATGAACGCAGCTATGAAAAATAAACCTATTGCAAATCAAAATGATTTTGGCGACAGGAACTGTCACTTCCTGGCAAGAGAAACTGCACAAACCTTAAATTCTAAAACAAACAATTTATTAACAATTGACGAACCTTCTCATCAAATCAATAATACCGAAATCAAACTTTAATGAACTATTACATACCAAACTCAAATCACAAAATATTTTATCAAACTAAACTTATATTTAAATATCGAAATTTATATCACACAACTATTAAAGTTTTAAAACTAAAAAAGAAATAACACAAACAAAAAACAAACGTCACCGAGCTTCCCCGAGGAGTGCGCCCTTGCTCCTAGTTCGCACAATGGAGAAAATGGAAGCTTTCTTATGTCAGTATTATCAAAAGAAATGTTGCTTTATTTACCAGACAAAAATGATACAAAGTCTGCTCTGTCTACCCCCAGTCTCCTTTCTGATATTGCCTTTATATGATGAAAGGCATATAACAAATTCTAAACTATATTCTATTTACGTTGCATTATTGTTTTCAATATATATTATTCATATGTTGGAGGCAACAAAACGACAAATGGCATTGGGTTAACTCAAACATCCCGGCCATGTTTGTAGCCATGTTGCTCTATATGGGGGTCAGCAAGCCGCGAGTGAAAAAGATCACTCAAATGGTTTTCAAGCACTGCTTTCTAGGGGAAATTGATGCGGTTTTGGATAATGTTGATGAGAATTTGTGCACCCCTCTTCCACAAAATTACTACATGTCCGTTGGCACTGGTGTTGAGGTGAAGATGTTTGTAGTTGTTCAAACCCTGGAGCAGCAAAACCTGGTTGCAGAGTGGGAAGGCAAGGACCGCAACATCTCTTTCCTGTTGCATGTCACTAGGATTCTTCTTGGCTTTGGCAAAGCTTGGAAGAAGCAGTATGTGTTAGTGGAAGGTCTGGATAGGCGACAGGACATTGGAATTCTAGAGAATGGAGAAGAGGATCCTGACAATGTGTGGGGCCTGGGTCGTGGTGAGGATTGGAATGCAAAGGATTATATGCTCCCGAAGGAGATGGCGGATTCGGAGGCGCATGCTGACCATGGAATGGAATGTCTGGTGGTTCTGAGAGCGATGCTGGCCCCCAAGGCATTGGAGCAGGAGCAGGACTCTGAGGGGTAGGAAGATGGTGATCCAGAAGCCCTGGTGTCGGAGGATGCTGACATTGGGGTGGTTTGAAATCTTTTTTTGTTTTTAAATTTGAAGTATTGGCAGTTGGCCATTTTGTATCTTGGCCTTTTTGTGTTCGATTCTGTGATTAGTAGTATATGGTATAGGTTGGGTATGTGATATGTTATGGGTCGTTTATCGCAGAATTTGAAGATCCTGCCTTCTAGTTGTTTATAAGTATAGCCCATTTTTGTTTTTGTAAGGGCTGGATAGATGTGGGGATAGGATTGATAGATACGTGGTTAGGATGGCAGGATATAGCAATATCAGCAAATAGCAGAAAACTCCATAATGTAATCTTTTTAATATTAATATAAATGGGTGCTGCCCCCCTGCAGCTAATTACTTCGCAAAAAAATATATATATTATTCATATGTTTTTCTCCTCCACCTATTATATTTTTTTCAGCCCTATTTTGTGGCATTTGCTCCTATTTTGTTTCCACATCTTTTGGCATTTTATGGCTTGACGGGTGGAATAAAATCGGCAACAAATATAGGAATTTGTTGTGTCATAAAAATAGGAGTTTGTTGTGCTATGAAAATAGCTATTTTTTTGGCCTGTGTACATCACAACTTTATTAGTTGCAACAACAAATGATTCATACTATTTCATGTCATATGAGTATGAAAATGAATTATTTGTTGTTATAACAAAATAGCTAATATTTAGCACAACAAATAATTACATAACAAAAGATTAATAGATGAAATTATTTGTTGCCAAATGTATTCACGGGCTGTAGGAATTTTGTTCTCTTCTCCTCCAATAGCATGCTACAAACTATATGAAGTAAATATTAGTAAATACAATCTAATATTCATTATTCATATATTTCATCTAAAAACTAAATTAAATATTACTTATATATATTAAATTATATTCAACATAAAATGGTAAAATGGTATAATATGGAATGGAAATGGAACGTGGGAATGTGTATGAAGGTGCATGAAATAGGCTAAAATATGGCATAAAATGGAACATAATTGGCTCTCATCAATGCTTTTAAAAACATTTTAGGGTTTTCAGACACGATTTTTTTTTTAAATGTCAAAAAATGTTTATATTTGTTATTTTTTGAGATTTAAAAAAAAAATTGATTATGTCTGAGTCTAGACATCGAGACTCGTTGGGTCTAAGCCAAGTCCGCGAGTCTCAAGTCTCACTCTAAACTTAGATGAGCCCCAGTTTGGGCCCCTGGGACTCGCCCAAGTTCACCCAACTCGAGACTCATTGAGTTCAAGCGAGTCCTGGTGAGTCCCAGAACTATGATATTGATTGCTCTTTTAAGTCTGCCAAGAAAGGAAACCAACTCATAAATGGTTTGCACTAGTCTACCCAAGCTTATTTGAATTTATTTAATAATAATCTTTCTATAGGTCAGCCCAGGAGCAATTATAAATTTATTTAATAATTTTATTTATTTATTATTTAATATTTTATTTATCATTGGGCTGGCCAACCCAAGCAAAAATTAAAGACATTTCAATCCTTCCATCCTAGAGATTGCTTGTCCTCGAGCAATTTGCAACTACACATCAAAATTGAATGCCAAGATAACATATTAACCTCAAAGTCTAGATATTTCTCCATTCAAGTGCGCTCCTTTTACTATCCTATTGATATATGTAATGCAGGATCTAGAGCCGATTACACTGGCCCAAACGCATATCAATATAGGTATCTCAGGGAACAAACGATATTGGCACCTTAGAATAGCACCATCAACTCCTATGCGATGCCTCTCAGATCAGGGCAACAAAGCTCCAGGAACCTCCATGACTAACAACTACTTCTATAGAATGCAAATACAAAACTGAATATTAATGCTCCTCCTATATCTCTCTTGGTGAATCAACTTAGAGATGAGAGACTAGGGTCTACATCCGAGCTCCTCTACTATATTCTCCAAATGGTAGGGTTTTCGTCCCACCTCCTTACACCTCTCGGATTTCCGTCTAATGAAATGGTTGCATTCATGTAATGCACAAGATGATAAAACTTCCCCTCCTTCTATCACCTCATTGCATATATATTGATTTCTCTTTTAAGTCGTCCAAGAAAGGAAACAGACTCATTAATGGTTTGCACTGGTCAGCCCAAGCTTATTTGAATTTATTTAATAATACTTTCTATAGGTTGGCACAAGAGGAATTATAAATTTATTTAATAATTTCATTTACTTATAAATTTAATTTATTTATTATTTAATATTTTATTTAAAATTGGACTAGCCGACCCAAGCGAAAATTGGGGACATTACACACATCTTCCTAGAGAAATCATCTCTCACAATGATCTACATTAATTAGATCCTAAAGCCCCTTAGCATATCAAACACCTTCTAAAGGAAATGGCTTCCTCATCTACTTTTCAATGCAAACACCTACAACAAATTATATTTTTCTTGTCTATGGTCAGCTCTTAAACCATATCAGTTATGTTGAGTTGGACCAAATATTGAAGATTTAAAAGACCATATCTTTTAATCCAAAGTATATTGGCATTATCTTTGATAGCTGAGGCATGCAAGTTAATCCTAGTGGGATCAATATACTTATAGAAGCCCCCTTGCTCAATTTCCAAGGCAACAATTATATCATGTTCCACATCAAACACAATGCATTTCTTTCCACAAAACTTAACCTGGATATTAGGGTTTTCAATACACTAATACATAATAGATTTGTATTCATGGCATAATACATATTTAACATTGTGCACTAAAAACTTGAGAGAATCATTTTGAACAAAACTAACATCACATATCCCTTCAATCATATGTGATCTACCATCACCAAGTAAAAGCATATCCATATGACTAGTATCAACAATGAACCTGATATACCAATCTTTTTGACATGTGAAATGTTTTGATGCCCCTGAGTCAAAGAACTAGTAATTGTTGTCAATGTTATCTAAAAGAGATACCATGAGAGCAAACTCACCATTTGAATCATGCCCTTCCTCAATAGCAACCATATCATCTTCACCATGTTTCTTGAGGGGTAGATTGCAGTATTCTCTTACCTTTTTACTTAACATGTCCAGATTTGTAATAATAAAAAACATTTCACCTTTTACTTTGGTTGAGTAGCATGTGTTAGCACCCCATTTTTATGTGTCTCATCTTGCTGCAAAGGTTGTGCAATATATTACAAAGAGGCAACAAAAAACTGAAATGTGTGAAATAGGCTCTTTTATTGCTTTAACTATGTTTTCTCCTTATAAAAAAAACAGTGAAAATGCATGAAATAGGCTCCTTTATTGCTTTAACTCAGCTTTCTCCTTATTCAAATCGCTTTTTCCATCCTAATCCTTCAGTTTGGATGATGTCATATCATTTTAGTCACTTTAGTCATCTGGTTGCATATTTCTTTCATCTCACCTGCTTGGTCACCTTTTATAAGTGCCACTGCTATGATGAAAGGATAATATTGTTTAATATCATGCTTTTTGACCTTTATAACCAACTTTGAAAGGCCTGAAATAACTAAAAGTTGAGGTCTTTGCTGAGAGTTGCATATTTCAGCCATGACTACCAATTGAATCACTATTTTAAGGTGGCAAAGCCACTAGAAAAATGCAATCTTAGCATTACAACCAATTGTGTTTCCACTTTTGAGTGATTTTGCCATCTTAAAAAGGTGACATGCTCCTATGTTTTTACTTTGTCCGACATTTTGACCACCCTTGCCACCCTAGTTGCAGTTTTTCAGTAGCAATGCCACTTTACTGGTGCAAAATTTGACTTAGTTTTATTTCTCCCTTCCTTTTTCACACTTGTCAGCCAGTGGAGCCACCTTGGTCACTGTAAAGTCCCCATTTTTATGCCTTCCAATTCTGATAGGGTTGCCCTGTTCCTAGAGGTTTCCAGTTTCTCAAAGAATGTTTTGGAGTTGTCTAACACATTCTAGGGTGATTTTGGGCAACTGGTCTGAGAATTACTATTTTTAGTAAGTGTCAATTTCGACATTTGGTTAGTTGGGAATCTGTGATGATTTACTATTTTTTTAGCAGTTACCATTTATAGTAACTGCTATTTCCAACAACTTGTCATAGTTCAGTCTCCTCCCAGCTTCAACAGGCAACAACTTTGGTTAGCAGGTTTTGTCTGTACCTTCCAGAGCTCTTTTTGGTCACTTTTGGTCATACTTACTATTTATAGTAAGTCACAGGATGATCAGTGATTATCATGGCTATTTCTGGATAGTCAGTTATTGCAGAAGTTGATAGTGTCATGGAGACTAGAGTTTTATAGATGTTATATTAAATAATGTTTGAATAATAAAGTTAAATTAAGTATTTAACTTTATGTTATTTAATATGATAAAATGACTTTATAAAGTAGTGTAATAAAGTGACATTATAAATAATAAAATTTATTTTATAAAGTGACTTTTAATTTAAAATATGCAAACCCTAATTAGGGTATTAGGATGAAACCACTATAAAAAGACACTTGGGAGCTCATTTGAGATATACTTGGTTAATTTATTTTCTTTCTTGAGAAGTTGGAAGCTCTAGCTTCATTTGTAGGAAATCTGAGGACGGAAACCCTTGGAGTTTCTCAGTGGTTTTGGATGGAAACCCGAATCCATCTTTGGTGTGGATTCATCCAAGATTCACCATTGTGCTTCACTTTTAGACTGTTGGAGGTTTCAACGGAAAATCTCTGCCGAGGATTTGGCAGGTAAGTTCTTTTGAAATTTGTGAAGTTTGTTTGTTCAATTTGATGGGTTTGAGAGATTCAGTTTTGAGGAGCTGGGAATTATTCGTGGATGATTGATGAGTGCTGGGAACTGTTCATTTTAATTTCCTGAAGCTGGTTACTAAAGTTTATGACTAGAAAAGTCATACAGTTGCTGCCTTTGTGTCCACTGGTTGCTTCTTCATTCTTTGCTGTAGCTGCAAAATAATTGGTGAAGAGCTGCAAAGACATTGCAGATTGAGAATTTGTATTAGAGCTGCTGTGTTGTTTCTGAGTGCAACGATAGTGATTTCAAGACTGTTTAATGTACTTTGACACCAGCATATTGAAAGCTTTGGGTGCTCAGATCTATATCACAATTATGCTCAGACACCTTTCTTGCATTGCAGCCCCTCAAGAGTATTAATAAGGTCAGACTTGGTTTGTTTCAAAATGTGTTTGGAATTCATTCTCAGAATTTACATGGTGTTTCCTTCTAGAGAAGGCATACTATCTATGTTTCATTTCTTATACGAATACCATCATCATTATGCAATGAAATGTTCACAAATCTGAAACTTAAACCTGCAAACTATTTGACATAATGTTCATGAGAAGAGTACAAAAAAATTGGCTCAAATAGGGGGGGGTCATTACAGTCATGCACTTTTCTTGGCATAGCCATTTAAATAGTGTGAAAAATTAATTCTTTGGAAATTTGATATTGGTCACACTTGTTAGCCACTATGGGCAATATATCCTGTTATCACCAGCCAAAAGATGTGCCTTTTCTTCACACTCAAAGTCATCCCTGCCTTGTCATATTTTCTTTGACCATCATAACTGTTTAAGAAAAGGATGCAACCCTTCCTTGATTCAACAGCAACCACTGAAAATGTGTAATAATAAATGGGACGAGATGATTTCTTTCATGGTGTGGTTTGCTTGGATTCTTGTCATTTTGGATTTGGTGATCAAACCTATTGCTTTCCTCTCGCATTGACTTTGGCTAATACATCACTTAAATGAAGTGCTTGAAGAATTCCCTTTGATACTTGCTAATCTTTCATTCAGGTTCAAATCTTTTGACATTTCCTCCATTCTAATTTAATGCTAGCAATTCAAGAGTTTGATCATCTTTATCCATTATGTCTCTCCTCTGTCAAGCAATCTGAAACATTGTTGATTTTGACTAAAGTATACCAACATTTTGACAACTTGATCATTTGCTCAAAACGATACTTAACTAGATTGATAACATAACCAGAATGACATAATTACTAACTACAATTTGACCACTGAAATTTTTTCGGAATACTGGTTTTGGTGTTATAGTGCTCCACTAAGAAAATTTACAAAACAATGGAGGAAATACGAACAAGTAAATGTTTATTCAGATATGTGGACTCTACATGATTCAAACCCCTTCTCTTGTCACCAAGAGCCACTTCAACTGCTTTCTATCGAATAAGAAACACTCTACTCAGAGAAGCATACCTCTTCAACATCTTCACCTGACTTTATGAAATTTGAAACCAGGTGTTTGGCCCTCCTGATTTCTTTTTCTGGGTAACCACTAAAACGAGAAGCAATTTCTCGCATCTCTTCCACTTTTTTCTCCTCCTCAGCTTCCTCTTGTTTCCTCCTCCTCTGTAATTCCTTTGTTTTTTTACGTTGCTTTGCCTGCCACTCCTGTACAAACCACTCCAAAATGTCAAAACAATATGATAACCTTTGTAACTCTTTAGAAACAACTGATCAAATATAGAATATCTAACAAGCCAGTTATAGTTTCAAAGCTCAAGGAATTATAAGGTTACAAAAGTGCTGTTTTTGTAATTTGAAATTAAACAACATCCATATATTTTATGTGGAACATCATCTGGTTGCAAATTTTTAACATATTTCTTTCAGTTCAATTACAACTGAAACATTGTGAATGAAAGCTAAACTAGACAGAATGCGGAAATGGTGATGAACAAGAAACTTGTAAAAAAGACATCCTAAGGGCATGGAAAGCAGTAAGTTAAAAAGAAAGGAAATGCAACATAAAGACAACTGAAGCTAGGCTGTCTTGGAGAACAGATAGTAACCAAGACAGAAATGATGACCATAAAAATGTTCTAAGGGAGTAGAAGAATACAGAACCAAAATCTTAAAGAAGCTTTGCATAGTCCCAACCTGCCATAGATAGGTTAATGCAAATGTCCAGACCGAGAATCTGCCTTCATGTCTAGAGGGTTTCATGCTTCACAAGTCATCCCTTGAGGTTGGTAAGAGAAATTAGAGTGTCCGATTAACAGAAAACTAGTAAGTCTTTCAATAAATTTATCTATCATGTGTTATCCCTTTCATGGTCATTGATGAGCATGCTTGCTCTTCTTTTGTAGACTCATGCAGATTGCAATGTTATTCTCCTTCTCTTGATTCTATCAGTATTTTTTTCAACACGGGTTGTTTTGATAGGATACTTTTATAAAATTGTTTTGTCTTGTTTGCCATTGGAGATGCTTGTCCAAGACTTACTTGGTTGGGTTTATCTCTCCCTTATCAAGGGGGGAAATTAAGAATAAAGGGCATAAGGAGAAGATAAAAATGCCAGCGCTAATAAGATACAAATTGACTGTGGAATGCAAAGAGACACTCTTAGCCATTCCCAAATCTAGTGAGAGTACACTTGACTGTAGCTGGTAATGGAAACAAGATTTCTAAGGAAGAATGGGTATTTGGAGAAGTATGGGGAGTAAATAAGGGCAACGATTGTGGAATATTATGGTGCCAAAAGGCCAAAGAGGTAGATGAGTTAGCGGGTTCCAAACTAATAGGGTGAGGATGATGCCAAGAGTCTAGGAGGTGTGAAGGAAAGTATGTGAAAGTTCAGGGACTAAGTATGCATGGATACATGTGTAATGAACACAGCTAAGCTAAATTAACTGTAAGGTAAAACCATACAATGGATGAACCTATTTGCCCAAAACAGCTAGTTATATCCTATTTGAAAAAGCAATGTCAGTGTATCTTTTTGTTCGAATGATTGATCCATTGAGACCACATCGTTTTCCATTATTTGCAGATAAGGGTTCTCAGATCTTATTAATGTTATATAGTTCGTCTAACAACTATTAACATTATATCACTTTAAAAAGTTCTTAGGGTATAATGTTGATATCAATCTCATCTTCAGTTTGTGCGTTTCAAACTTGACTGAACACAATAACTCGTGGCATATTAAAAACTTCTTAAGCAGTAGGTTTGTAATATAGACACAAAAATGCTAAGACGTTAGACAACATCTAACACTTCGTAGCATTACGGTAAAAAACTTCTCGTCACAACAACGTATTCAGTTTTTGAATCAATGATTTAATTCACACCAAGATGATAAAGGATGGGAAAGAATATAAGTGTGTTCTCACATTTTTTAAACTTCCAGAACAGTATTAACAGGCATGAGCGTGTCCTCTATTCCTCATCCTCATGTTGGTCTCTCCATTCTTTGTGAATATAAATGTGCTCTCACATTTTCTAAACTTCCAGAACGTATTAGCAGGCATGTGGGTGTTTATAATAGCATAATCCTAATGAATTTATAAATGGTTAGTTTGAACAAACTTCAAAGTATAACGTGCATGAAAAAACTGAATGTTCATAAGCAACCATTGCATGTGTTGCCATATCAAAATAAACCTAGGTGCACCACCAGTGTAGTAAAGAGGTTACACGGGATAAGTTGCAATTCACAAACGGGTAATAAACTAAAAAACAAAATATGTACAGTTTTTTTCCAGAAGCTCTTCCTTACAATTTGATGCGCAGTGAAAGCCTTCTCTATATTAAACTAAGTTTATCTATGATTTTTCTATAACTTTCATTAGAAGTGTTGAACAGCGCGTACGTCATCGTAGTAGCGCTGGGGTAAAGCGTCATCCACAACTCTGGCTCTAACTCTACCTCCAAGCTTGTGCATTTTACCCCATACCCTCCTCACACCTGACAAATGTCCAATGCCAAATTAGATAGTCTTGAAACCCTGGCGTGAAAGTAAGCAAGCATTGCAATTGCAAAAGAGGAGAACACACCTGTGAAGCTGAGAGTAGGTGCAGGACTAGAACATACTAAGGTAAACCCAACCACTCTGCCACAACTCATATCGCACAACAAGATGACTTTCAACAACAGCAGCTCCTTGGAGATGATGCTATGTTTATGAATCTATAGACAAATCATCAATAACCAGCTTTTTTATTACCCTCGCCGCAAACACCCTTTCCCCTGGTGCAACCAAATCATTTATCTTACTGGAAAGGAGATAAAGGCTGAACTCCCTGGAGGAGGCTTTGAAGAAAAAAAATGGAAGTTCTTAAATTTAAGTTGGTGATCTTAAGAAATTTGTAACAGTTAAAAATAATTAAATAATTTTTAAGGATGAATGTGATAGTCCTAAAAAATGACTCCACAAAAATTTTGTGCTTGAGTCAAAATATTGGTCATCCTTCAAGGTTCAAGGTTTAGGTTTTAGGGTTTATGAATTTTTTATTAAGTCTTCTAAAAGAAAAATCTTAAGTCTAAACGTCATTATCTTTTTCCACTTAAAGTCAAGGGTCGGCTACCATTGGCGGGTTCATTTTCTTTTCCTAAGCATTAAGTTGTGTTTGATTGGTCCTTTTATGGTTTTTCCTAAGTTGCACGCAAAATTACCCTAGGCGGTTCCCTTTTAGTATTTTCGGCTAGCGCCTAAATTTTCCTAAAGTCTAAAGTCTTATGTGTTTCGTCAGTGATCGTATGTTAAATCGCGAATAGATCCTACGGTTCACGCAACCCCGCCGATGAAAATGCAAAGAAGTTTATGAACCGTGGCATCGCGAGATGACGCCACGTGTCCTCGACGGAGAAGGGTGAGTCGGTGGTTTGACTATTCAAAATCCTCATATTACCAGTTCTCAAGAGGTAAAGACCGGACTGCTAATGGCCCCATCAATTTGCACGTGTTTCAATGGACGGTGATGTTATAATCTGGGCGAAAAGATGTTCGACTTTTAATTTGCAAAGATTGGTGGGCACTGTGGTCACAAAGTAAAGTGTGAACATATCTAACGGCCCTCATAACCCCAGGAAGGAAGATGTAAGAAGTTTATGGACCGCAACATCACGAGATGATGCCACGTGTCCCGAGCTGACCAAGAAGACCGGCGGTGGGGCCGCTGACAGTGTTAGGCTAGGAGATGATATGGCATCGCTATGTTACATATTTAATGGGTCCACAAGCCACGATGGAAGGTCAATGCCAGATTGACCATTAGTGATCGTTTGATTCGTCAAGCTGGGCAAGATCTACGACAGAGTTTCAAACTGATTTTTAAAAGGGTATTATTTGTCACCCACGCGGGAAAGTTAGAACAAATAGAATGCAGGCTTGTCGACATGGAACAGGATAGCGACAAGTTGGGACATTTGGATGTCGACTCATTCCTGAGGGACTAGTTTGAAGGTTTCTACTAAGTTGAGATTGACTAGACAAGCAAGGACGATGTTTCAAAGGCATGAAAGGACTGGATAGTTTCTGAGTTAGAGATGGGAGATCACGGATTTCTCTGAGAAATCAGAGGTTGCTTATTGTCAGGGATTCTAAAGTAGAATTTGTACATCAAGGAGGAACAAGATCAGAATAAAATCATTCACATAAGATGAACCTTAGCAGGATGCAATGGATTTGATAGGCATGATTTCTAGAATCCATAGTTGGCGGGTTGAGTTGAAAGCACCAAAATGATGATTTCATGTGACTGAATATCACTAGAAGAAGTGTTTTTGTTATAAATATAATAGGGTGGTGACTAAATTGGTAGAAGAGCAAAGAAGCCTTTTCATTTTCTGAGAGCAGTTCTTTCCTTTGCAAGGAAGATGATGTTTGAGCAGGATCATGCATAGAGTTGTGTGCTTTGCGATACTAGATGGGTGTTTTTCTCCTGTGTGAGTGTGTTTATTGTTAGAGGGGTTGTGAAAGTGAGAAGGATTGTCAGAGGGGGCGTGAAAGCCTTTTCTTATAAAGAAAGGCCACGCATGACACATCCTCTGCTTCTACTCTGCCACTAGATGGCAGGGGGTTCAAAAAAGGAGCCCACAGTGGAATGAAAGAAGGATTTGTTTGGGTGGGGAGTGGCAGTCAGTTATCGCTGTGACTACATGGAAGTTGTGACCCCTCCCCAACATATTATGTTTCCCCTTAGGTTTCCCCTTCCACTTTCTCTGATCCTGGGCATGAAGGCTCGAGCTCCTCTTCTAGTTTAGAGGCGACTTTTCTTCTTGTCGAGACCTAGTATCCCTTCCGAGAAGGGAAACACTTTGTTGGACAAAACGTAAGATCTCACATTCCATCTGAAGGCATCAGGGTGATAATGGCACGGCTCGAGCAGTTTTGCTTCTACCAATTTTTCAGTTGAAAATTTTGACTCATGGGTGCCAGCGCATGGATATAGAATATTTTTGTAACAGAATCGCATATGGCCTTTTAGGCCTAATTGCTGAGAGTAAATCTGTTGTTGACAAGTGTCTCTTGACCTGAAGCTTGTTGCCCCCTTTTCTTCTATAAAAAGGGAAATCAAGGCCATTGGACAGGTTCCGATTTGGGGAGTCTCTTGAGGGTTCAAAATTTCCGGTTCCTTTGGGTTTCCTTGTCTAGTTCCAGTAGTGAGTCTAGGTGAAGTGAGCAAGTTGTAAAGTCATTTACAAAGCAAATGAAAAGCATTCAGTGTCAAGCTTTGTGCAGGTTCTTGAAGGAGTTATATGTAAATTTATTATGTGACAGAAGTAGTAATTTTATTCAATAGAAATAAAATTCTAGTCTATTTATCTCCATTGTATAATTTTGTCATCTTTCAAATGAATAGAATCAAGGGTTTTTTCATTTGTTGCATTGTTATGATGTATGTAATTTTTCATTTCATGCTTTGACCTAAGGGGTCGATTAAATGCTTGAGTGGGATTACAGAGTGATAGGGCTTATGCAGGGATTTAGATAAGTAGTTGTGGTTGGGATTGCAAATGAGATATATTGTAAGGCAATGTTATCTTGGATCTTATACTATTAGATAAAATTTTGTCGCGTTTTCAGTTTACATCATGTATCTTCAGGTACCCAATGGAGTAAGGCACTGATCACAGCTTGTAATTGTCTCTAAATATCAATTTTGTGTTCAAATTCACTGACGAATCGCTATAATTTGTTGATTATTAGAATACCTCTCATTTCATGTTTGTTATTGTTTATCTTACCGACCTCATGCTCCAGTTAGGTTGAGGATCACTGAAGGATTTGCCATCCTTGAGCATTCTCCTTGTTGTTGAGCCTGCTTATGAGATCATTTGCTTTGTTTTAGTGAATCTTTGAGTGTGGTGCAGAGATATTACCCCCCGGGTTTTGCAGAGCCCAAAGTGTAGAAGGATTTGCAGAATCCTTGTCAATTGGTCCAATCCTTGTGATAATTTCCACAATTGAAGTTGGTTGCATCATAGAAATTGGATTGAGTGTATTGGTGGCTTTTAAAAGCATAAAACCCAATTTGGGAACCAATAGAATGAATTAATGTTTTTTAATGACATTTATTATGGGACCCACGGATAACCAACAAATCGAATAAGCACAAAGGGATCACAAAGAAGAGACCAGCAATCCCTATCTATCTAATTTATTTTTCTTTTTGTATCTTAGATTTTCTACTATTTGTCTTGATCAAGTGGTCGACAACTTTTGTTATCCTTTCTTCCATGAACAAGTTAGAGCCAAGGTGTTCACGTTTAGTGTCTCAATGTAATTGCCCTGAATATCCTCCATAATGTAGTGTCACTCTGTTTCCACCACATTTACGGTGCAATAACAACATTTTCTATATGTCCATTCTTCTTTAGGAATCATCCATCTTTCGGTTTCGCACTTGAGTTGGTGCGAACTAGTTCTCAATTGATCCATTAACATTTTTGCTTTTCATTTTATTTCCACTCCTATGTAGTTATTTTGAGTATGGTTGAATGTGGAATTAAAATGTTTGACATGGTATGCTCATTTTCTCCCAAGTTATCTTGTCCATATGTTTTTTGTTTTTCTTTCCTTGCACATACTTTTTATTTCCCCTTTGTTATCAATGCACTCTTTGATGTTAATACCTCACTTGTTTATCCACTTGTTGTTTTGTTTCATCCATGTGCTCTTCCTTCTATCCAATTCATTTGTCGTTTCCATCTTGGGCCATCGATGCAGCTCCATGTTCTCTAATCTTCTTAAGTAGGTTAAGAACCAGATCATAATTGATGCCTCAATCGGAAAGGCCCCCAGCTTCCGCCAAGACGATCTCATAAGGCACGAAGGACTTTATCTTGAGACTATTTGTAATTAATTATTTGGCGATCTCATGAAATTTGTAGTGCAAAAATAATTAAATAAATTCTAGTTTCATTTTCTCTCTAAATTGAGGGGATTCTTCATTTCTTGGTTGGAATCAAACTAAGATGATTGATAAGTGGCAAACAATATTCTTAAGCTAGTGGGGCAATTAACTTCAAGGAAGTTGTGATCTTGTGAAATTTGTAGTGCAATTCAAGTTATGAACAATTAAAAATAATTAAATAAATTTCATTTTCATTTTCTCTCTAAATTGGGAGGATTCATCTTTTCTTGGTGGGAATCAAACTAAGATGATTGACAAGTGGAAAACTATATTGCTAAGTTGGTGGGGCAATTTCTAGCAAGATTTCAAATATTCTTGTAGCCCAAAAAATATAAAATATTATGGAACCTGTTGAGGTAGCTTTTAACACACCTAACATGCAAGCTTTGTGGAACAAAGCTTCTCTTGAAACAGGATAAGGGATTGGGAACTCATTATCTTCCAAGGTTTCTTTGGTTGGGTCACAACAGTGCAAGGATAACCTAGTGTTCACATGACTTGTTTCATCAAGGTGGTATACTGGTGAAAAATGAAGTTCTCAAAATGGATCTTTGTAAAGAAAATGCAAAAGACGGAGTTGCAAGAAGGAAAGAAACAAGATTTAACTAGCAAGTTCTATATTTCATGAAACAAATGCTTTACATGACTTAACATATCAATGACATACTAAATAGCATCAAAATGAGACCATCAATCCACATGTAAGATCTACGATTTCACATGCAGACAAAGCCGAGTTTAGGAAATCATTTTTTTTGTAACACCATTTAATCCTCATGTACCATTCAAATGCATATCATGATTCATAAAACATTGTTACTTAGAACAATCACACTATTTAGAATGAAAGAAGATATTAGATCAATGGAAAAGTACCAATTTCAAATGATACAACTCATTAAACAGGCGATCCATGAAACACTTGCATTAATATGAAAAAGAGATTCAACATGCACTAATACTAGGAATGATCAATTGGAAACAAAAGATTGAAACTTGAACAACTACAAAAGAAATATTCTAACTAAGGGCCTCCAATCTTCAATTTCCTGACACTTTAAATAACTTAGCTTATTACATTTATAGGCCTTCCAGCCTGCAAATCCGAAATAACT
Organism: Cryptomeria japonica; assembly: GCF_030272615.1. Taxonomy (NCBI): domain Eukaryota; kingdom Viridiplantae; phylum Streptophyta; class Pinopsida; order Cupressales; family Cupressaceae; genus Cryptomeria; species Cryptomeria japonica. The sequence goes on along the minus strand of NC_081405.1, from coordinate 408,972,829 downwards.
TATGCTTAAGGACTAGTTACAAAACAAAGGAGGGTGCACTTTAACTTGCAAGTCGTTGCTTCTAAACCTCAGTTAACTACTTCTGACTAGTCTTCACTAGCTTGAATAGAAGTCGTATTCCTCCTTGGAGTGTGATTTCCTCCTATTGAGATGTGATGAGGCCATGCATTTTGAACATGTTGTTCCCTAAGTGCACCATTAAAAATACAGATTACTTGGTAATGGCAACAATTATGCCATGGTTGCATTTCCAACTGAAGGTAACTAGAGTTTCTTATGTAGACTGCTTCTTACCCTTCTTGTAATTGTGATAATTCTCCATATATCATTCAATAGAGGCTTGAGAGGGATCTCGAACATGTTGAACCCGAAACTTGGAGACCCTAATGTTTTCTATTAGTGCATCCATTCTATCCACCAAGTTATTGATTACTTGTGTTGCCTGATAAGATTGCAATATGAAGTACATGTAACTTTCCATCATGGTAGTCTCAAACTCAACCTCTAGAGATAAATTTTCAAGAACATACACTTCCCACAATCTGAGCACCTCTTCTTTATGAATTCACCCTCACTAAATAACCATGGGCCCATGTTTACCCAACACCTTGACTACATATTTCTCATATTCTTTTAGCAACTCCAAGAGAGATGGGTGCCCTTTCAGTTACTTAGTTCTATACTAATCAAGAATATCCCTTTTTAATTCTATCAAATCAATGCAAGACTATAAACCACTAAAGTCTTCTCCTCCTAACAAGTATTCTCTTTTAACAAAATCCTCTCTCAAATTCTTGACTTTTCTCAATATAAAGGGGAAAAATTAATTTGCCAATTTACAATATAGAAGGGAGAAATCACCAAATCAATTTTGCTTCAAACCCATTACATTCAAAATGAAGATAAAATTGAGAAAACAATGAGCTATAGATGCGGGATCGAACTGAGCACCTGGAATTGAGCAGTACAAGACGAATCGGATCTGATCCTCAAAAAAGCTCCTAAAAATTCAAGACTAGGACACGACACCACAGTCCTCCGAACTTTCTGCGTGTTGAAATGGGTTGATTCGGCTCTGTGATTGAAGCTTATTTTGATAAGTACAACTTTGTACCTATTTTTTACACACAGAAAGAGAGGTAAATAGGTTGGGAATAGGGGTTTGCCTTAATTCAAACCCTGGTTTTGGAATTAACCATGAAATTGAAACGACTATAAGGAAAGGTTCTCCTTTTGAGGGATATGTTGAATTATGACTGAAAATTGAATGATTATACCTCCTTGTAAAGTTTTTCTTGTCTCCGCGTGAAATTAGGGTCTCATAAAATAGGATGTAAATCTCCACTTCAATGCTTGAATGTTGACTTTATTGCTGCTCCAAGGCTTGAAGGAAGACCGAAAATGCTCAATTGCTCTCGAATGCTTGATTGTTTGATCTCATGTATGTTTGTCAGATGTTTGATAGATGTCTTAGATGATCAATTGATACCTTAGATGTTCAAATGGGAGGGGAATCCTCTTTATATACTTGCCCATTGATAAAACTGATTAATTTTTAGACATGAGTCGATAGGGAGAGGGAATTCCCACTCAAATTTGAAATGTGAAAGAGGGTTTAAAGGGGCCCAAAGATGAGGGGGACCATGGTGCAATGCCATGGTCCTATTGAGGACCAGGGCGCCATGCCCTAGTCTTGCCCTATCTTGGGGTAAGGATCAAGTGTCAAATGCATAGGAAATGTCAAAAAATGATGCAATATGAAAGGGGCATGAGCATAATCAGGTCCAAGTAGGCCAAGGAGCACAAACACTAAGGTAAGGACCCAATGCGGTCAAAATTGCAAAGGGGTGCAATTTTAGGATGCTACATTTAGTCCCCACTTTAGCAGGAGTATGAAGTCAATCATACTCTTGGTAAAGTACAAAGGGTTCACATTTTAAAACTTTAATCAATTCATCAAGGAGGAAAGATACACCAAGCCCCCAATGGTCTTTAGGATCTTACAACTTCAAAGATAAGGTAAAAGGGAAGACATGAGAGAGAGAAGGAGAGAACCATGACTACAAACTAGTAAGGTTCTCTTACCATGAGTCATGAAAAGAAAAATACCAAAAATTACAAAGAAAAAGACAAAGTTTGTTAAGTAACTTTCAATATTAAGATATCCAAGAGAGAGAATCATTGAGTGGAGTGCATGCCCCCACGTTAAAGCGATTGTGTACACCTTATCAGGAGAAATTGCTTTAAGGTAGGATACACCCAAAAAGACAAGCACATTGTCACAAAAAAATTGCCCCTAAGAGAGGACAAATCAAGGGATAATGATCACAAAACATAAAGCACAAGATGGTTTCACGTAACTTTGGATTCAATATGCTTTTTATGATATCCAATTTATATCATGTGTATATATATGCATAGAATTGTCCTCATCCTCCAAATATAGGAAACCACCATCGATGAGGGCATGTGTCTTTTGAGTCAACATGGGAGAGAACAAAAGAGATCTCAACGCTTTGCGTCGTCCTCAAGTAGACAACATTGGGGACAACAAATAGAAGAATGGATAGACAAATAGAAGGTCACAAACAAGCAAGAGAGGAGAGAGGGAGAGAATCTACGATGCTAATGAAGCTAATCAGGCACGTCATCCACCCCCCAATCTTGCTCATCATTGTTTCAGAAAGGTGGACAACACGCAAGAGGAGCGACATCAAACACAGTAGATGGAGCTATCACAAGTTCCAAACAAGGACCATGCTCTAATGATGGATCACTTGGTCTGTTACTAGGAGTTAGGATTAATGCTTTTGAAAATTTATTAGATAAATCTTTGTCAACATCAACATATTCATATTCATCATCAGAAATATTAGGATCAACATTTTCATCATTAACAACATTCTCACCAAATTCTTCATCAAGATTAAGAAAAATAGGATCTCTAATAGGAATAGAACTTGAACCATCATTTTTCTTAAGCATTTTCCATTTTGGAGAATTAGATTGAACATCTTGGCTATGAGAAGGTTGAGAAAATGGAATTATATCAAGCGTTGATGTCTTGGGGGAAGAGATGGTTTGGGAAGCAAGTTCACGAGCTCTTGCACAATGTCTTCATCGATGTTCTCTCGCACAATGGTTTCTTTTGGTTTTAGCGAAAGGTTGTGAAGGTTTAGGTTCATCAGGTATAGGCTTCTTTTCTTCTTTAAAGGAAGGATGCATAGGAGAAGGTCTTTTAGGTTGAACAATAGGAGAGCCCAGTCACTTCCCTTTGTAAGATGTAGGAGGCATAATTGCACCATATAAAGGAGGAATGGGAGGTGTGGGAAGGAGATCGGGTTCCTCATGAGGAGGAGGAATAGGTCTACCCTTAGGAGTAATAGATTAACGCTTAGGAGGAAAAACATTTCTACCTTTGGGAGGAAGAATAAACTCATCCTTAAGAGAAGGAATGGACTCTTCCTAAGGAAAAATAATATCACTTTCTTTAGGAGGAATGATAGCCTTATCTTTAGGAGAAGAAATAGGTTCCTCTTTGGGAAGGAGATTATTTATTTCATTGGGAGGAAGAATAATCTTGTCCTCAAGAAGAGGTATATGATCATCAAGAGGAAGGCCAAGTGTTGGATTTCTAGGTTTACTCAAGGATAAAATCATCTCATTTTTCCATATTATATATGATTTAAAGAGAGCATCACTTCTAGGTTGAAGAGGTTGGAATTGTTCAAACTAAAAATAATCAAGACAAACACCTCCATGCCTCACCATAGGTCAATATATGCTATGATTATTGGTTATGATTTTAACATCGTGAGGAAATTTCACACACTTATGAACAGTAGAAGAGATCACTTTCATGGAAGAGAGCCAAGAATGTCACAACTTCACATGAATTAATTGGATGCAGGAATGATAGCAAAGACAACATCTAAGCATTTAGTGCCAACATTAATGGGAAGTGTGATAGAACCCATAGCAGAACAAGCAAAGCCATAAAAAACTCAATCACATCAGTTTTATTATATGTCACTTGATGCAATTGTAAAGTATAAATAAATTCTTCAATTATCACATTAACCATGCAAGTTGGATCAATAAGCGCTCCTCGGGAATGTATGCCTTTGATTTTCATAGTTATGTAAAGTGGGCCATTGGGTGCTTTAATAGTCTCGCTAGGATCAAATGTAAGACAATAAGTCCTTAGGAGGTTATATTTGATCTACAAGGCTCACCACATTATTAGATTCAAGGCAAACATCATCGGGAGAGAAGGCAAGACGATCAGTCTTAATCACATTAGTGAAATGGGAAGGTAAAGGATCAATGAAAATTTGAAGGTTTTGATTAGGAGGAGCTACCAATTTATTTCCTTTATCATTCACACCAGCCACACATATGGTATTGTTATCAATCAAGTCTTGAATCTTACTCAAGGAATAACACTTTTCAGTGTCATGACTGGGTTGACAATGTGATGTAGGAGCATCCTCGGTCTGTGAGTAATCTTGCATCAACCAAAAATATTTCCTTTTTTGTTTAAGTTCAGTATGTAGTTTTCTATGTTCCTACTGGTATGTTTCGGTCATAGCTTGCTTTACGTTGTAGATCATATTTTTCGGCTTCCAGACCGGTTCATGTGCTAAATTCCAGATTCTCAGTTCATTTGGATTCTTTTCCGACAAGTTATCACTCTCGATTTGACTATTTCTAGGTTATGGGACTGTTCTTGAGCTTACCGGTTGGTTTTTCTTCATTTATGAAGCGATTTCTTGGCATGTGGATCTATTTGGGGTCTTGTTCAATGTTCTTTGGCGTGTGGTCGACCTTCATGTCAATCCACACTTCTTGGTTGTTATTTTCTAGAGGAATTTATTTCATTCTTAGGGTTGACCTATTTACACGTTTCATTTTCCTGCATTGGTGAATGTAATCTCTTGTGGCCGACCTGGATATGTTCCAGAGGGTATATATATGTTATTATGTGATCATTTGAGGGGCAGAGAATTAGTAGAGGGATGATGATATAATTCTAGATTCATGATTAGTGATCTGGATGACTCTGTGAGTTCCGGTAGGGTTGTAATCTGGTATGTTAGCCAACATGTAACCGGTTGTTTATCGGATGTTCAGTTATGAATACATGATGATAACCGGTTGGATACTGTATGTTCTATTATAATAAAATGATCTGAATTTATATTGTTTCTATGTTTTCCTATTGCTTCAGTTGTGTTACTCTTGTTGCATGAGACAGTCAGTTCTCTTTGAGGATCCATCAATCATGGCTGCATCAAGTGGTATCATAGCTGGTTGTGAACCTGTTGATGGAGGTTGTGAATCTTGAGGCATTCCTTTGGGTGGACAGATCATCGAATGGAGGCAGGTTGTAGGTTGATCCGGTAGATCATCGAGGAGAGGAAATTGGACCCAGTAGTCTGATCGTCGAGTTGAGGCAGTTCACCCAAACAGAGGAGGAGATGTCGCCTAGAAGGATGAACCCCTGGAGGGTGGAGCAGATGATGGAGGATTTCAAGATTGAGATGAATGAGATCTGGAATGCATTAGCTGGTTTGCAGAGGAATTCAAAATCTGAGGATGAGTATGAAGAAGTCGGTGAAGAGCTTGAGGTAGAGGAAGTTGAGAGACCGAAAGATGAAAGAGAGGACAAATTTCTAAGAGCAATGGCGCAAGCGAGTAAACTTTTTCGGAACATTGAACCCGAAGGATTTGATTGATTGGATCAAAGAGTTGGAAGACTTCTTTGAGTTTGAAGATATTAAGGACCCATAGAGAGTTTGGTTGGCACATACTAAGTTGAAGGGGCATGTTGCCTTGTGGTGGAAATAATTGTAGAGAGATAGAGTTGAGAATGGTGAATTGAAGATCACCCAGTGGAGACAAATGGTTGCAAGATTGAAGGCTAAGTTCATATCGGGAGACTATGAGTTGGAATTGCTCAAGAAGTTGCAGAACCTGAAGTAGAGAAACATGAGTGTGAAAGAGTATACCGAGGAATTTGACAAGGTGACGATCACATCTAGACATAGAGAGATGGATAGACAAAAGGTGGTGAGGTATATAAGTGGACTTGCATTTAACATTTAGGATGAGATGAGTATGTTGAGGATTTCCACAATTGAAGAAGCTTATCAGTATGCTTTGAAGGTTGAGGAGAAGGTGAGAAGAAGACAACAAAATAACCCTAGAGGAAAGGAGAAATACAAAGGGCAGATGAGTGATAGTATAGAGAAGTCCGTTGTGGAAGATGAATCAAAACCTAAGGGGAGTAAAGAGCCAGATCAGAAAACCCAAAGGAAAGGCAGTGGTAGTACCAATAGAGAATTTCCCGACAAATGTTTCAAGTGTGGAGAAACCAAACACAGATTTTATGAATGTAAGCAAGGAGTGGCAAATGAGAATCCAGAAGGTGGATCTACCGAAACTGAGTGTGCATCGGAGCAAGGAGAGTCCCTTATGTTCAGAAGAGTCATGAAGGAGCAGAGCAATGAAGATACCAGATCTTCTTGGAGAAGAAGTTTTTTCCGGATTGTGTGCAAATTAGTGGTAAGTGTTGCAAGGTTATTGTGGATACTGGGAGTACTGATAATTTGGTATCTGAGGAGATGGTAGAGAAACTTGGATTGAAGATGCTTGAGCATCCTTGTCCTTACAAGGTAAGTTGGTTACAAGATGATCATAAGTTGGAAAGAATTGTAGAAAGACAGAGTGGAGAATGGTAAAATGAAGATCACCCGGTGGAGACAGATGGTTGCAAGATTGAAGGCCAAGTTCATACCAGGAGATTATGAGTTGGAATTGTTCAAGAAGTTGCAGAACCTGAAATAGAGAAACATGACTGTGAAAGAGTACACTGAGGAATTCTACAAGGTGATTATTAGATCTAGACATAGAGAGATGGATAGAGAAAAGGTGGCGAGGTACATAAATGGACTTGCATTTAACATTCAAGATGAGATGATTATGTTGAGGGTTTCCGTAGTTGAAGAAGCTTACCAATATGCTTTGAAGGCTGAGGAGAAGATGAGAAGAAGACAGTCGAATAACCCTAGAAGGAAGGAGAGATTGAAGGGACATATGAGTACATCAAGCATAATGTTGAAGAAGAATAAAAACCTAAGTGGAGTAAGAACCAGAATAGAAAACACAAAGGAAAGGCAGTGGTAGTACTAACAGAGAATTTCCTGACAAAATTTTCAAGTGTGGAGAAACTGAACATATATTTTATGAATGTAAGATAGGAATGGCAAGAAGTTGTGTGGAAAATGAGGAACCGAAAGGTGGAGTTATTGGAACTAACTATACACCAGAGCAAGGAGAATCCCTTATGTTCAGAAGAGTCATGATGGAGCAGAGCAGTGAGGATACCGGATCTACTCAGAGAAAGAGTTTTTCGGACTATGTGCAAATCAGGTGGTAAGTGTTGCAAGGTTATTATGGATACTGGGAGTACTGGTAATTTGGTATCTGAGGAGATGGTAGAGAAACTTGGATTGAAGACGCTTGAGCATCCTTGTCCTTATAAGGTAATTTGGCTACAAGATGATCAAAAGTTGGAGGTAAAAGAGCAGTGTTTGGCAAGTTTTAATATTGGACCTTTTAGGGATGAGGTCTTGTGTGATGTTTTGTCTATGAGTTCTTGTCATATCTTGTTAGGAAGACCTTGGTAGTTCGATATAAGAGATATTTATGATTGTATAAGAAACTTGATCACTATTGAGAAGGATGGGAAGAAGTTCACATTGACTTCTTTGAAGGAGAGAGAGAAAGATTTGAAGAATATGAGTCTTAAGAAGAGTTGCAGCGTTGAGAAACTGGTTGCAGAGGTTATATCGGAAGGCGACATGAATTTGCAGAAGGATCTGATAGATAAGTTTGTTAGCAGGATGGAACCAGATGATAGTATGGTTATGAGAGTGAATCAGATGAAGTCTTATGGCAGAAATAAGTCATAATTGAAGAAGAAAGAGAGCAGTAAGCAGAGACAGTGTGTTGGTAAGAAGTAGGGGCAGAGGAACAAATAAAGTCAAAAGTTAGAGAATCTAGTTGAGGTTCCCGAGGAGCTAAGGAAGAGGTTTATAGATAACGAGGATGTTTGGATCAGGAATGAGCATGAGGTCTATATCTCTAATCCTTTTTGATATTCATGAGTTGCCTCTCATGGAACATCTCTTTCTACCTGGGGTGTCTGATGCAAGAGCATCCCCGATCTATGAGCAATCTTGCATCAACCAAAAATATTTTCTTTTTTGTTTAAGTTCAGTATGTATTTTTTTGTGTTCCTATCGATATGTTCAAGTGGTAGCTTGTTTTTTGTTGCAGATCATATTTTCGGCTTCCAGGCTAGTTCATGTGCTTAATTCCAGCTTCTTAGTTCATTTGGATTCTTTTCCAGCTAGTTATCGCTCCCAGTTTGACTATTTCTAGGTTCCAGGAGTGTTCTTGAGCTTACCAGTTAGTTTTCCTTCATTTTCAAAGTGGTTTCTTGGCGTGTGGATCTATTTGGGTTCTTGTCTGATGTTCTTTGGCGTGTGGCTGACCTTCTTGTCGATCCACACTTCTTGGTTGTTATCTTCCAAAGGAATTTCTTTCATTCTTAGGGCTGACCTATTTACACGTTTCATTTTCCTACATTGGTGAATGTAATCTCTTGTGGCCGACCCGGATATGTTCTGGAGGGTATATATATGTTATTATGTGATCATTTGAGGGGCAGAGAATTAGTAGAGGGATGATGATATAATTCTAGATTCATGAGTAGCGATCTAGATGACTCTAATAGTTTTGGTAGGGTTGTAATCTAGCATGTTAGCCGACATGTAACCTTGGTTGTATCAATTGGTTTAATAGGGGGAAGTTTCAACATATTCCTTTGTAACAATTGCAACATAATACTATGCAAAGAGTCATTAAGAGGAATGAATTCTTTTCTAAAGTATTTGGACAAAGGAGACACACCTATTGTTGCGGCTACTACATGAGTGTTGTTGTTGTCATTGAATTTGATGAATCCCTTATTCGGTTTGAACTTCACAAAAGGTTGTTGAGAACATTCACTTTTATCACTTGGAGCCATTTAATATCAGTATTCCAATTGACTCACGGTAAGCTAATAATTGTGAAGTACTGTGCACAACTACGTAAAGGAAGTAAACTCAGAAAAGAGAAGTTTATCCCTAATATATTTTTGCAAATTAGAAATGAAAATTCTCTAAATATCTTGATTAGGCACAAGAAAATAATTTTGAGAATACAAATGCTTATATCTACCAATAAAATCAGTCACTTTTTCTTTAATACCTTGCTTACAATGCATCAAACCAATCAACATAATTTTAGGACTAATATTATTGTGAAATTGTTGAATAAAAGCATTAGCCAGTTGTTGAAAAGAAGTAATAGAATAAAGAGGCAAAGAACAATGCCATTGGAAATTTTTATCACTTACTGTTCTAGTAAACTATTTAGCCAACAATCTTTGGTCATAAGCAAAGTCACTACAAAAAGTTTGAAATATTTTCACATGAGTCAAGGGGTCACCTTTTCCATTATAAAGTTCCAATTGAGTGACTTCCACATGCTTAGGAGGGAAAACTTGGACAATATCACTGGATAATGGGTTCACTACATCAAATGTGAGCACATTATACTTAGATTGATTCATAGAAGCTATTTGTTGTTGTAATGAAGACATTGTTTGGGCTAGACTATTGACTATAGCTTCAATAGAAAGATTGAAATTGGACATTTTGGATTGAGAAGGAGGGGTAATATTGTTGAATGAAGGAAGGGGTTGAGAATAAGAAGGGATGTTGTTATAGGAAGGTGTGGGAACACTATGATAGGTAGGTATTGGAGAGGATTGGGTAACAAATGGAAGACTCACTTGAGGAGGGATGAAATAATTATGATTTGAGGAGTTACCCCCTTGACTAACATTTGTAGGTATGACATGTTGAGTAGAAGTAGCCATGATGTTGGAGGTAAATCTAGGAAGACTAGCCATAGGGGTAGTCAAAGGAATGGAATGATTAACTTGACTAGGAGGTTGTGTGTAACCAAGGACTTTAGCACAACTCTTCATAGGCATAATATTAGAATCGACAATATGAGCAATATCACGTAAGATATAAACACCAAGTATATCACTTTAAACCATTCTTTTCAATCCTTCAATCAATGGGAGAGCTTCACTTTACGGGTATTATTGACTCATCCATTTTTGAATATTTTCAAATTGATTGTCAATCTTCTCCAATTGGTCAATGAAAACCCTAGTTAGTGATTCCTCCACATCATGGGAATTATCTAAAAAATGAGGATAAATGGGGACATTTGAAGGATTGCTAGAACCACCAATATCCTCATGAAATAAGTTATCCAAATTAGGCTCCATCTCCTCAGTAATGAAACCTTGGGAAACCTTAATTCCACAACTTCTTCACAAAAGGATATTATAGGTTGGACTAATAGTAGTAAAACTCATGCACTAAGGAAGGGAAATTAGAAATTTGAGATTTGAAGTTTGAAATTTGCATAGTAATTGAATAATGCAAAATTATAGGAAAAATGATTACTAAATTAAATAAGCAAATTAATTGAAAAGATAAAATATGCAATGCCCTAGGAAATTGAAATTTAAAATTAGGGTTTTGTTAAAATAACCTCTTATAATTTAAAATTAAAATTACCCCACTAGGAGATAGAAATTTAATTTTAAATTTAGGGCTAAAAATAACCTCTTAATTTCAAAAATTTATAATTAAAAATGATCTAAAGGAAATTTAAAATTAGGGCCTTGTAAAAAGAACCTCTTAATTTTGAATTTTGAAATTGAAATGATGAATCCAAAATTGGGAAATACACGAGGTTAATTTAAATTTAAAAATTAGGGTTTTTTAATTAACCACTTAATTTTAAAATTTAAATTTGAAATTTGAAATTTGATCCAAGATTACAAATTTGAATTTGAAGCGACCCTAAAATGATGAATTCAAAATTTAAACAACCCACAAGCTCAATTTAAAAAAAAAATTAAATTAGGATTTTTGCAATTAACCACTTAATTTTAAAATTTAAATGTGAAATTTGACTTGCAAGTGAAAATTTGAATTTTGAAATTGAAAGACACTTAGATCTGAAAAAATTAACCCAAATTATTCCATTCACAAGCTCAATTTTGAAATAAAAAATTAGGGTTTTAATAAAATTAACCTCTAAATTTTAAAAATTTGCAATAAAATCAAACTCATAGATGAAAATTTGAATTTTAAATTGCGTACAAACTCAAATTTGAAAATAAAAATCAGAAGTAAGCTTAGGACATGTCGGGTTCACCAAAATGTAATGTTGAAAATTGGGTTTGGCAATTTCCAACATAGAAGGGATAAACCACTAAATCAATTTTGCTTCAAACCCATTACATTCAAAATAGGGAAGCGAATCCACAAGATTCAGTCACAAATCAAATAAGGACTGAATACTAAATGGATTGATTAATTATTTGTGGGGTTTTCCTCCCTTTTGTAAGTTGAAGTACTAATTTAAGGTAAAGTGCTGAAAAATGAAGGTAAAACTGAGAAAACAGTGAGCTACAGATGTGGGATCGAGTTGAGCACCTGGAATTGAGCAATATAAGATGAATCGAATTTGACCCTTGATAAAGCTCCTAAAAATTTGGAACTAGGACGCAGCACCATGGTCCTCCAAAATTTCCGCGTGTTGAAATGGGTTGATTCGACTCTGTGATTGAAGCTTATTTTGATAAGTATAACTTTGTACCGGTTTCCTACACAATGAAAGAAAGGGAAATAGGTTGGGAATAGTGGCTTGCCTTAGGTCAAACCCTGGTTTTGGAATTAACCATGTTATTGAAATGACTACAAGGAAAGGTTCTCCTTTTGAGGGATATGTTGTATTATGACTGAAAATTGATTGATTATTTCCCTCGTGTGAAGTTTTGCTTGTCTTCACATGGAATTAGGGTTTTATGAAATAGGATGTAGATCTCCACTTCATTGCTTGAATCTTGACTTTATTGTTGCTCCAAGGCTTGAAGGAGTATTGCAAATGCTCAATTTCTCTTGAATGCTTGATTGCTTGATCTCATGTATGTTTTTTGGATGCTTGATAGATGTCTTAGATGATCGATTGATGCCTTAGATGATCAAATGAGAGGGGAAATCCTCTTTATATACTTGCCCGTTGAGAAAACCGATTTTTTTTTGACATGAGTCGACACAGAGAGATAATTTCCTCTCAAATTTGAAATGTGAAAAAGGGTTTAAAGGGGCCCAAAAATGAGGGGGACCATGGCATGATGCCATGGTCCTATTGAGGACCAAGGCACCACGCCTTGGTCCTACCTATTTTTGGGCAAGGATCAAGTGCCAAATGCATAGGAAATGTCAAAAAATGATGCAATATGGAAGGGGCATGAGTATAATTAGGTCCCAAGTAGGCCAAGGGGCGCAAACGTTAAGGTAAGGACCCAATGTGGTCAAAATTGCAAAGTGGTGCATTTTTCAGGATACTACACTCAACATCTTGGATTTCTTTGTGAACTGATTAGATTGGTTTTCCCATTGAGTTGAAAGGAATATAAGGCCCCTCTCTAGGAGGTGAGCACCTCATATATATCCATAGTGTCTTGTAAGAACATCTTCACCTTCCTTGACTAATCTCTTGCCCAAGTATCAATAGTTATTTCTTTCTTTCTCATTTCATATGTACAGGGACTTGACTTCTTATTGTGGGAGTGTTGAAGAAGAAGGTTGAGTGTCAGTAGGCCTTGAGTCCAGTGGTCGTGATAGATCCATGAGTAACTGCTTGTATTGTTTCAACTAAGCTTTAGCCTCTTATTTTGATTTATGCTCCTTTTCAATCATTGTTCTAATGGTGGCAGTGGCAACATCTAGACTGGCTATTTCTCCCTATTTTATTTGCTTAACAAGGTTTAACTAGGAGATTTGATAACTGGAGGCAACATGCTCTTCACCCTCCTTTGCTTGCACTGGGGTTGCTATATTATCCATGAGTTCCCCTTATTCACTCCTAGTTAAATGATGAATAGTTTTTGCCCTTTTGGCCTTTCTAGGAGACTCAATGGGTATATCTTGTAGGATTTCCCTTAGCAAAACAATCTTTCTCTTTTTCTCAAAATTAAAACTTAACCATTACAACAAGCTTGAATCTTGTTGCTCACCTTATGAAGTGATCTGAGTTATTATTGCATGAGTTTTGGGCTCTTGTTCTTTTTCTTCCTCCTTATGTTCCTCATCTACATTATGATATTCTTCTTCTTCTTGTTCTTTATATCATCCTTGTTGAGAAGGTGGTTCTATGAGTAATTGAGTAGGGTACTCTTGTTGATTTTTCTTGGCAAGTTCTTCTAATTTTATAGTTATTTCTTGTTCAAAAACTTCCTTGCTTTCCTCTTCTTGTCGTTCAATCTAGCTTTCTTCCACTTGCTTGAGAAGTTGCTCTTAATCCTGTGGAGTGAGCACCATCCTGATTATCAAATTCCATGACTTTATCTTGTGGTTCATTTTGTTGATTTTGCATAGGCTCATTAGTTTGGTCCTCATGTTCAACAACAAGTGGTTGAGTTAGTTGCTCACCCTGAGGTATAACAGATACTTGCACCAATATTGGTTCCTTTTGGCCTTATTTTGAAATAGCTTGTTTTTGCATTGAGGTTTTCTTTTTCTTGCAAGTTACCACTAAAATAGGTTCATTATCTGCATCAAAATCACTTAATATTATGGATGGTTACCTTCTCATGAGTTGGCTTAGTGGTAGTTGTAGGGGTTTGAGAAGATGTGGCAACTTGTTTAGGACCTAGGCCTTGTGATGTCCCTTCCCCTAGGGTGATACCAATAGTAGGTAAAACACTAAAGCATTTGAAGCCTGTGAAGTAGAAAGTAACCCAATGGTCACTCCTTGCTTAGATGTTTCTTTTGAAGATTTATATTCTTTCATCTTTGCATCTAACTATTTTTGTAGTTTCAGTTGTGGAGATAGGAGTCTCTTTTTGAATAGGAGTAGGCTTCTTGGAGTCACCTCTTCTCTTCCTCACATACATTATTGATTATGGATTGTGGATGGCTTTAACTTTCTTCTTTTCTTTTGAGACACTTCCCTAGAGCCTAAGTCCTATCCATTGTCTAATCCTCTCAACTACCTCCTTGGAGGCATCATCAATTTTTACCCTTTCAAGATCTAACCACCTTATAAGAGAAAGAGGTCTTTGATCTACCTTGTGTTCTTTGTAGAGTGAGTCTAGGACTATCCCATCATCTCTGATATCCTTTGGGATATTGGCTTCTAATTCAAAATCTCTCATCTGACAAGCAGTTAATCTACAATATCTTTTCTTTATTGCATCAAAGCTATCCTGCAACCCTACCCAAAAATCTTCTAGGGCAGGCTTATGTCCTTTATAGGAAATTGGCATCATCCCCTTCAATTTGTCAAATGGGTCATAATACTCTGGGGCATAATCAAACTCCTTGATATTTAAATAATAAAGCTCATGAACTATTGTTTTGGTAGTTTGCAAGTTATGACAAACGTAATGCTCAAGAGCATACGGAAATTTTACCCCAATTTTATGCTTTTGTGTGCAACAAAGCCTACACATATACAATCTACATACAAAATTAAAGGAAGATGTCATGGTTGCTATAATAGTGGGGAAGGGGGAAATTATTGCTAGAAAATCCACTCAACCTTATGTATGTAGACCTTTGGTTCTAAATGAACCAAGTTCCCCAAGTCTCTATTAACTTCATGGCCTCAAGAGATAGTCGGTATTCAATGTCACTGTCAATCTGCATATCACAACAAATATGAAAGCTTCATTGATCCTTTTGAAGTGATCTTTAGCCATGTGGAAGGGCAATTGGGTGTAATATTCCCATACTCTCTTGTTATTAACATCTTTCCCCAATCTAACCAGAGTGTTCAGTCTCAGGTACACACCACTCCTTGCGACCATCCGAATCACATATGAAGTCATAAAGACTTTCTTAGTTTCGATTAAACTACAAATCTGTTCATGGATGTTGTCAAAAATAATTTGTGTCCAATAAAAATAAATTTTCCCTTTGAGTATAGTGAATATGTAGTGATACATCCATAGATGATAATGTTTAGAATCTTCCTTCCCAAAAGCTCTAGTTAGCATGATGATTAGGTCACAAGGAGCATCCAGAAATCTATCCTGTGAATTTTATCTGTTGCTTTCAAACCTATTTTTCTAGGCTCTTGAGCCACACGTCATTGATATAGTCATGTTCTATCCCACATTATAGTTAAATTCTTTTACTGCTTCTTCTTCAGTGGCCTACAATACTTGTTCATATTGTGAAATTCTAAAGGTTAATGATAGCAGGTCATATGAAAGGTCCACGAGTACATTTCCCTTAGTGTCTACACATTTCCCAATGTCCTTGTTGTTGTTGTCACAAGGATTTGCACCCAAGAGCTAAACGTGATGCTCAACACTCCCATGAAACACGGAAACACCTTTGAGCCTATGGGTTGCTCATATTGAAGGTGAATCTCCATATTATAGGTTGGCTCCCCTTTAGATATCCTAAAAATACTATTAATTTTCTCGAGAAAAGGGATAGAGGAATGCTCTTAAAAATGAAGACTAAACCAAGAAGGTGATGCACTAATGGATGAAATGACTTGTCCTACTTTTTAACTCACAAAATTACTCAACTATGAAGCTAAAAACACACACAGCTCAGTTACACATGCTTTGCATCAATTATTCACATGAAAGGTCTAAGTTTTGTATTGTTTGTAAAAAGGAAAACAATGTTGTTCTCATAATTTCATACATCATAAATGATAACACATTCACACTATAACATGCTATTTCAAGATCTCAACATTGAAGGAACTAGATAAAAATGAATAATTGTTGTGCAAAATCACAATATTTTTATCAAAACATTCACATACAATATTAGAATAGTGAAAAAATTGAGAAAGAAATAAGCTTCTTTTATTGAGAAATAGGAGAAACTTGCATTACAAATAAGAAAAATGCCTAATTACTGAGTTACAAGAGTCATTTATTACTACTATAGCAGAGATGAAAATCCATAATTGAAGCAAAAGAGAGAAGAAGGACTTATATATAAAAATGCTCCAAACTTTGAATTTTGAACTGTTGGTTGCCTTTGGCTTGATGTTGACTACTCCTTGTCCTCAAAATCAGCCACTAACTGGCTGTGAATTATCTTCTTTAGTTGTTGGGTGGATGGATTGAAAATATCATAAAACAAGGGATGGAACTAGAAGTTACTCGTTGTCTATGCTTTCAAATGTTTGGGCTTTGTTGATGAGTCATCCTTGGGTGCCCTCAAAATAAGGGTTAGACTGTTGTTTATGTGTCAAAATTCCCCTCAAAATGTGGGATTTTTCTTTGCTCAACCCATTTGACTTATTTTGAAAACTTGAGCTTGCATTAAAGGCTAATTTGAACTTGAAATTCAAATATCTTTGATATGGCAGTCAACCTTCATGACACTGTGTATTTGTGGTTAAACTATCTTCTAATGCATGACCACTGCCCAAGATTACAATAATGCTCCTTTCATATGACTTTATGAAATGTCCTCCATATTCACTGTCTTTCAAGATTGTGCTTCTATGATTGTCTTTTTGAATTTGTGAACCAAGGGTAGTCATTATCTAGAAAAGAACACATGTTGCTCTGTTATGTGTGCTCTGGGACTACCTGTATTTTCTTCCTCTATCAACTTCTCAGTGATCTCATTAGGGCTTTAACTCTTTGGCCTACATGGAACCTACAATGATGCCAACACCCTATGGATACATGCTTTTAAGGATTGCCAATTCATCACCACTGTCTTTTTGTGGTCACTATCACCAAAACTCCTCCTTGAACTTTCTAGTGGTGACTGTGAGCTATTTTCAAAAACTACTATTCTTCTTAAACCTAATAATGGGCATGGTCATCATTTGTTCCTTGACTGATTAAATAGAGTCCTACAACCCTTATTGTGTGTTCAAAATGAAGTCTGGCCTCAAGGTTTTGAAAGTTCTTTCTAGAACTCAGGACTGATTTATGTTATTTTATTGTTTTTGAGGTCTGCTTTTCAAACCACAAACACCTTTATAGGGTTTGTATTACCTTTTCTATGATAAATTTTAGCTCTTCATACTGTCCTTTATCTCTATCACAATGGATATGCTCTTTCTAACTTGATAAAGGGCTTATCTATACCACTATTTTGTGTATCCTTCTTTGATTTTCTACAACACTGTCTAATGGCTACCGTGATGGTTGAGAATATGCTTATGAGTGTCACTAATTTTCTTTCTTACACTTTGAATGCCCCTCTTTTCTTTTTGCTACAATAGTAACTCTCACCATTGGTATTCATCACACTAGATCTTGTAATATGTAACTCTTTTGGGACTGTGACTTGGCTGCCATTGCACATATAGATGTCATTGCCCACTTGACTGCTATTATTGGTATATTTGAAGGTTAACTGTTATGGTCTAGAATCTGAAGTATATGGGTGTAACTTCATGAGTTATTGTTACTACCTTGCTTCATGACCTTTTGGGAGTCACTATACAACTTCTTATCTCTTCTTTATGATTGGAGATGCTATTATTTTTTGCCCTTTGGATAATTACTTGGTGTTGCCTTCATTGGAAATGGGCCTTAAGATTATTATAGGCTGCAACAATGTCATTTAATGTGCTAAGCAATCTCATCATGACTATCTTTACTATACTGAGCATTAACCTTCATGGCAGTTCCTTGGAATTGTTTCTAATACCCTGTCCCATGGTTATAACCATGTATTGTTAAAATGTACTATCAAATACTATTGCAATCTATCTTTGGGTTCTTGAGATGATTGAAGTGACTATCATAGGATCATGACTATGGTATAAGAAAGACCATCCTTAAGGATTATGGTTGTTATGTGTGCTTTCTCTCACTTCATTAAACAATCCTCTTATTGTCATGAGGTACTTCTTTCATCTTCTTGTGGTTTTCATGCATATTGGACCCGTGAATATGACTACAATTGGTTCCCTATGTATTAACATTGCCCATATACTCTTTAAAAGTAGGAAGCAATTAGCATTGATTATGCTACTCAAAATTTGATATATATTGGACGATGCTTTAGCATTGTACACAACTACTCTTCTCCTACATTATTGCTCTCATGGTCCCCTATGCCCTACATGCTTTGCTACTATGGATAGCCTTTTGACTTAGATCTACATCTTCTATGGCTATTCCTCTATTAAAATGGTTGTGTTCACGATGTATCTTCAATCCGATACAAAGTCTGCTTTTGACTAATATGAAAAACACAATCTATGTGGGTCTATGGTTGTCAAAAGAGCTATTGTATCATAGTATATTCCTCTTTTGATGGGTAATGACACTAAGGCTGCTCCTTATTGTGACAAGGTCAGTGTCACTTTGGTGGCCAAAAATATCACCTACAACTTGTTGCTGCTAACTCATTTCAATGTCTTCTCACCATTTTTAATATAAGGATAAAACAATATTATACTTTCAAACACAACTCTACAATAATAATACAAAACCTTAATCATCCATGAACATCTATTTTTTGCTTTCTTTGTAATAGATCCACGAGGAAAATAATGAGAAAGCTAAAAACAACTCAAACCTAGAAATATCCATGCATACAAATTGCATGCAACACTTCCTCTTATCTCTATAGACATGCTTCCTCTTCTTGGCACACAGGTAGTGATGAAGATCTCCTATGAAGGCTTCTCTTCCCAGACTATCTTCTTTGATCTAGTTAAGCTTGAGTTCTTTCCCCTACCTACAAGTTTCTCCTTTGATTTTTGTCAATCTTGAAAAAGAGATGCATTGAATGAACCCTAAAAATACTCCCTCCAAAACCAAACTAAAACTAAACTCAACAACCAGAAAACCACATGGGTAAATAAAAATCTAGTCCCCTTGAAAAGAAGGATAAAAATACACCTTTCAAACTTGATAAACATAATCAAGAGATATTAATATATCATTTCCACCCCTTTTTCCTTTGATTGTTCAAAAACCATTAAAAACCGCTATGCAAATGCTTAAGACTTCACAGAAAGCTATTTTGGCCTAGGTGGCAAAAAATAGATAGTAGTTGTAATGTTGTTTAATTGCTAAAATTAACTTAGGATATTGGACTACCTAAGGAAATATGGTGGCCTCTACCAATCCAGATCTGCCAATGTTCCCCCAAGGACTGTTGGGATTTTGTGCACCTAGCTCTCTTTTAATTGCATCCAATTCTATGTGTCCAACCACTATATTCTTAATCCATTGCAACTTATCTTTGAACTTGGAGGCCTGAGTCTGGCCCTGATATTGATACTTCATTGTGATAAGGACCTTTTCCAATCTTATCTCATTCCTCATCCTCTTCCTCAAACTTCTAGGAGCATCTACTACTTCCATATGAACTCCTCAAGCTACAAGAAAACTTGTTGATTAATATTTAGAACATATTTTCCCTCTTATCAAAGCAATGAACTTTGGGATCTTAGGTTCTAAGGTTTTGTGTTCAAAAAGGGTTTTCTACATAGTTAAGTCTTTTAATTCAGAATCCTAGGATTCCTAAGTTGAGCATCTACAAGTTACTCTAGGTTTTGGGAAGCCAAGATCCCAAACTTCTCAATACAAGAAGCAAAAAGGAGTCTGAAACTCCAAGGTTTTGGGGTTTTGAGGTTCCAAGTTTAAGACCCTTCAAATCACATGAAAGACTTTGGGATCCTAGGAGTTCTCAGGATTCCAAGATGTTTTAAAGAGAGCATTCTAGAACTCCAAATTCATGGGGTTCTAAGGTTTATTGGTTCTAAAGCTTATCAACAAAGCAGACTTCAGGATCCTGGGATCCTAGGATTATGACACTTAGGAAAAAGAAACTTTCAAATTGTTGAATATTTAGGTAACTAAGAGGGGGGAGTGAATTAGTTGACAATAAAAATTACCTCTTTAAACTTAATTCACAAATCCAAAATAACTAGCAAAATTAATATAATAGATAACCATGAAAGCATGTGCACAAAACAAATAAAACAAATCAGACACAAGAAACACCAGAATTTACATGGAAAACCCAAGAAGGGAAAAACCACAGAGAATGATAATTCTCAATATATAAACATCGATTAAGGTGATTTTTTATAATGGATAACTCATTGTCAGGATGCTCACTGCATAGAAAGGCTCACTATTGGAGGGCTCACTACCCAAAAATAGGTTGATTGTTGAAGAGAGAAAGATAGAAGAGAATCCACCATTGTCTTCACTACCAGAACTACTTCTGGTATCAATCGACAACACAACACAATACAACAATTGGATTCTTTCAATCTTGCTTATCTTCAACACAAAAAGCCACACATTAGTTCTCATACAGATCAAACTCTTATAAATGTTATCTTTCGAACAACATTATCCTCAAAGTCAACCAAGATAGAGATCTAAAATAGGTCTCCACTAAACATTCTGATGGTGGCAAGGAATGAGAAGTAGACCTCATCACAACATTCCTCATTGAACTCATCAACACGCTATGCACCTTGCCAAAGGCAAACTTAAAACATTATCCACACGCTAAACAATTATAGCACAATCTCAACATCTGATCAAAAACCTTGACTTTTGGAACAATCTGGACCCAAGGATAGCATTGAATAATATTAGCAACACAACTTCTAAAAAGACAAGACATCCTAGAAATCCAGAAACCTCCAACGCTCAATACCATCTCATACATACAATGTTGTACAACATAACACATTCAGACCTAATTTAGACCATAGGATTTGACATCAATGACAATATATAGCGTAATGCTAACAATATCTCCTCTTGTCATTGATGGAAACATCCATCAACAACAACAACAAATAAAAAACCATAATACTCTCTCTCCCCCTTTGACAATAATGATAAAGGTGGGCAAAAACTTCCCCTTTGACAACAATGATAAAGGCGGGCAAAAACTCCCCCTTTGAAACTCACTCCTACTCCCCTTGAGAGGAAGCACCGAAGCATCAGTCTAGAAAAGAATATGCAAGCTATTCACTGAACAGATGCATGCAAAAATGCACATTAGTTTAAATTGGAAAGGGGTAATACCCCTAACTTCTACTCGAGATACTCAAAAGTATCTTTACACAATGCCTTGGTGAATATATCTACAATCTTCTCTTTTGTAGGTACATACTCAAGTTTGACTTCATTGTCCAACACTTTCTCCCTTAAGAAGTGATACCTAATGCATATATGCTTTGTCTTGGAATGTTGTACCAGATTCATTGAGATATTTATTGCATTGGTATTATCACACATGATTGATATAGGGTCATCAAACTTTACACCAATGTCTTTCAAATTTTGCTTCATGCATTAATGTCTGTGTGCAACAAGAAGATGTTGCAATGTATTCTTCTTCTATTGTAGATAGGGACACAAAGTCTTGCTTCTTACTCAACCAAGCAACCAACTGGGAGCCAAGAAAGAATTCTCCTCCACTTGTACTTTTTCTGTCATCAACACTTTCGGCCCAATCTACATCTATGTAAGTAGTCAAGGTAAAATCTAAGCACCTAGGATACCACGAACCAAATTCTTTTGTGCCTTTAAGATATTTTAAAAATCTCTTTACTTCCACAACATGTGATTCTTTTGTTTTTTGCTGAAATCTAGATGCCAAACATATTGCATACATTATATCTGGTCTAGTAGCAGTCAAATATAACAATCCTCCAATCATTGACCTATACCAACTTGCATCGTCCTTAGGAGATTTATCATCTTTAGTTAACTTACATCTGGTGGTCATAGGTGTAAACAGTAGTTTGGAATTATCCAAACCAAACTTCTTTAACAACTCTTTAATGTATTTAGATCGAGAAATGAAAATTCCTTTATCATTCTAATTAATTTGTAGACTAAGGAAGTTCAACTCACCAATCATGGATATCTCAAATTCTTTTTGCATCTCACTAGCAAATATTCTGCACATGTCTTCATTTCCTCCAAATATTATTTCATCAACATATACCATAATAATTAGGATTTTACCTAAATTCATCTTGAAGTATAAATTGTTGTTAGTCAAACCCTTTTGAAATCCTTGATCAATTAATCTTCCATACCAAGCTCTAGGGGCTTGTTTTAGTCCATACAAAGTCTTTTTCAATCTGCAAACAACGTTTGGATCATCTCTCAACCTGAATCCTTCTAGTTGTTCAATGTAAAGTTCTTCTTTCAATTCTCCATTCAAGAATGATGATTTTACGTCCATCTGATACACCTTGAAGTTTTTGAATATTGCAAATGCCAAGAACATCCTAATTACCTCCATCCAAGAAATAGGGGCATACGTTTCATCAAATTCAATGCCTTCAATATGAGTATATCCTTTGCAAACCAACCTTGCCTTGTTTCTTACAACCTTTCCATCTTCATCCAACTTCTTCCGAAATACCCATTTTGTTCCAATCACATTCTTGTCTTCCAGTCCATTGAGTAATTCCCATGTTTGATTTCTCTCAATCTAATTTAGTTCTTCTTTCATTGCCTTCATCCAATTTTGATCATTACAATCCTCTTCTACTTTCTTTGGCTTGGTCTCAAATAGTAAGCATAACAAAACTTGTTCTTGAGCCACTTTGCTTTTTGTGATGATACCTTTACTCTTATCTCTAGTAATCTGATCTTCTTAATTATTCCTCTAAATATATCTTGGAGTCTTGGATGTAGATGCCAGATCATCTTAAACATTCTTCTTCCTTTTTCTTTTCTTCGGACTCATCTGATTCATATCCTGCTACTCTTTCTGAGTCTTTTGAAGTACTTTCATCAACTCTCACATTTTCACTTTCAACAATAAGATTGTTTAGTCTCTTGTTGTAACACCGATATTCCTCGCTCTTTGTTGAATAACCCAAGAATATGCCTTCATCTACTCTACCGTCAAATTTCCTAGAATCGTCCTCATCTCTCTAGATATAACACTTGCTTCCGAATACTTTGAAATACTTCACTATCAAAGTTCTACCATATGAAAGTTCATAATATGGCTTCCCATATTTCCTCTGGTATAAGATTTTGTTAAGAGTGTATGTTGTTGTATGAATTGCTTCTCTCTAGTAAACTTCTTGTAATTCTACTCCTTTTATCATAGTTCTAGCTGCCTCTTGTATAATTCAGTTCATCCTTTCCACTACACCATTCTGCTGTGATGTCTAGGGGGCAAATAATTGTCTTCTGATGCCACATTTCTCATAGAATTCATTGAGCTCATCAAATATAAATTCTCCACCTTTTTCAGACCTTAAACACTTGATTTTCCTGTCAACCTCTTTTTTAAGTTTTGCCTTGAATATCTTAAACTTCTCTAATGCCTCATACTTCTCTCTTAGAAATACAACCCAAGTCATCTTAGAATAGTAAGCATGTTCACTTGTTTGCTGCTTGCACGATGTTCCTTAGGAATATGAAGACATGTCCTAGGACATGATCACTTAAGATCATCAAGGACATATTGATCTGATACACACTAAGGCATTCCTTTATTGTCTGATATGTTTTCTTTCTCACAATTGGTATGATTGATTCGTTTGGGTCTAATTCATATCCAGATGATTTTTTTCTTTTTGCTATAATAAGCTCGATGATGATACAAGCACTTAGAAAGCATAAGAATTCTCTTCACCTTTCTTATCCTCTTTCTCATCACTCATTATTTTTTCCCATCTTTTTTCTCTTCTCATCCTCCTTCTCATCTATCTTTGTCATCATTTCTTTCATCATCTACTTCATTCTTCTTATTGCAGTGAGATCGATCAAACACTTTATCCAACTGATGTAATGTCTTTGAATCTTTAATCTCTTTATCAACCAACTTGCTTCTTGCAATCTCAATGCCCCCTGAGTCAATCAATCAATCATTGGATCACCTTATCTTGCGCTCGCATCAATCCCTATCGTCAATCCCTATTAGCTTATCAACTTGGCTATATTGTTCATTTCCATCAATTGTTCAGTTATGCCTCATCAATTGTGCATTTCCATCAAATGTACATCTCAACTTAATCACTTGCGCAATATCAATCATCCAATCTTCTCTCTCGCGATCTATCGAGAGGTCAATCTCCATCAGTCTGTTTGATCAATCTCTCGAGGGGGCATAACCAATCAATCATCATCCTTACCAAGACACCTCTGGGGCATATATCAGTTGATCATTTTCTTTGAAACAACGTGACATGCTACATTGTCTCAAAGAGGGGCAAAATGTAGACACATACAAATTTTCATTAATTTGTCCTCATTTAATTTCAAATTTCTCTGAGCATCGGGCGAATCCTTATTATTACACCATTACTTCTCCATAATTCATTATTCATAATGTCCATCTTTCATTATATTATTATTAATATCTCATCATTTATCTATTAAATTTATTAAACAAAACTCTATATCATATTCATTTATATGCCTTCATGCATTCACCTTATATACATTTCTCTATTTATTTAATAAAACCGTTTAATATCCCCTCCTACCACTTACCATTTCCCATTTACCACTCATCTTCCCTATACCACTCATCTTGCATTATCCCATATTCATCCCATAACATGAACTCGCCCGAAGCAAATCTATTTAAACAAGGCCCTCTCTCTTATTTGAGTATCTCATCTTTATGCGTCGAACTTATGTTAGTTTGCATTCTTCATCATCTTTGCATTTTGAGCACCCATCCACTATCTTTCATTTACATCTTTTAATATATTTTCTTGCATTTGGATTTTGTTGATCAATCTCACATCTTTTATTTTAAATCTTCATTCTTCATAGCTTTTCATAAGTGCTTCTGAGAGCAATAATGTTAAATGTGAAATCTTGAGGAATAGGAGGGAAATGGAGTTAGATTGGTTTGCATGCATGTGTATGTGCTTCATTTAGGTTAGTTGTTTGAATATTTGCTTGTGTGTGTGTTTTACAGGAAACTTCATCGGTGGATGCATGCATGTGAATTGAGAGCATTGAGACAAGAAATAGACACTCTCAAGAATAAGAAGGCATTGTCACACAAGTTTTCTATTGAGGACATATGTCCTTATCATTTTGATCTGAGCATTCTGATGCCAACTTTTTCTAGTCATTGGTAGATACCAAAATTATATAAGTATAGAGGAAAAGGAGACCCTAGAGATCACTTGAGAGAATTTTGCGCCACTACCTTAGAATTTGTAGTAGATACAACCTACATCACGAGACTCTTTTCTCGCAATCTTGGAGGAAGCACTATGGAATGGTTCTCCCGATTACATCTGACTATGAAATCTTTCCAAGAATTGGCTGATAAGTTTGTCTTACACTATGCTTACAACTATGAACACGAGGTGACCATGATGGACCTCTTCAACACAAAACAAAACAAAAGGAGAATCCTTCATATCATTTTCTCAAAGATGGAGACATTTGCCAAAACGAGCACCTTATGACATTCCTGATAAGCAACTTGTTGACCTCTTTTGTCGCAATTTAAACAAGGAAATTGGAACATAACTTCGCCTCAAGTGTTTGGACACCTTTGACGAGGTCATAGACATGGGATTACGCATTGAACAAACCCTTATTGACGATGATACTATAAAGATAAATGATGATAAAGATCACAAAGGATCGAGTTCAAACCATAAAACACCCTTTTGGGCTAAGAATAAGAATGTGGTTAATGATGGAGTTGTTGATGTGAAAAATATTAAAACATTATCACCTGTTTACAACGTTAAGGGTTCATCCTCAAACAAAGGAAAAGAAAAACAAAGAAGCTTCCCTAAATGAAATTTTACACCATTGGAACAACCGCTCGAAACAACATTGAAAGAACTCCTTGAAAACAATCTTCTAACATTGTCAGAGATAAGGGAATACAATCCTCAAGTTAAACCCCCATGGTGGAATGATGATCACTTTTGTGACTACCATAGACACAAGGGGCATAAGACTAATAGTTGTAATAAACTTTGACATGTGATACAAGACCTTCTCGATGAGGGAAAATTTTTGGTTGATTAAAATACTCCTTCCAGTAACTCTGATCATGAGAGATTCAAAAATCCTTGTCCTAAGCATAACAAGGATAAAGGGACGATCCCACAATCTGGTGATAGCATGAACTATACCAATTCTAAATAGGACTATACCATAAACAACATCAGTGAGGCCGATAATCATGTGAACACTTTTTATCATAAAGGGGAAAGAAGCTGATTGCAATGTTACTACCCGCAGAGGCACATTTATTCTTAAGGGCTCTAATTCTAAACCTGCTACACCATCTTTGCAATACAACCTTATAGAGAATTTAGGGAAGACACCCGTGAAGATTTCTATACTTGAGTTGCTACGCTTATCCCCTGAACATAAAGCTATCCTTGATAAAGCACTCGCCACCACTATCGTGTCTACAGACCTACATGTAGATCAATTTCAAGCTATGGTGGGACATATCGCCTCCCCTCATATGCTCACTTTCACTGAGAATGATGATTTGTCCATGCAACAACCCTATAATGCACCCTTGCACATTGAATTCCTTTTCCATAGAGTTAAGATCAAGCAAGTTCTGATAGACAAAGGAGCAAGTTTAAATATTTGTACTCTAAAATTGATTAGAGAGCTTGGGCCTGATGAAAATATAGTTGATCCAAAGAAAAAGATTATGATAAAGACATATAATTAAGATGAATGGTCATCTAAGGGATCAATTGCATTGCCTATCAAAGTGGGACCCATGGTGAAGGATACGATTTTCCATGTCCTTGATCTCCCTTTGACCTATAAAATTCTCCTCATAAGGCCTTGGATCCATGCAATGCAAGTTGTACCCTCTACATATCATTAGTGCATCAAATTTCCACATAATGGGGTTGAAGTTACAATACCAGTAGATCCAAATCCTTTTATGTATTGTAATAATCTGAGTTCTAAGATTGAATCCATCATTCCTAGCAATTATGAAGCAGCTCCTTCTCAAGCATACGTTGACCCCAAGTCATTGAAAGCGTCCAAATCCAAATCTAATGAAGTTGAGATCAAAATACAAGTGAAAGACCATGGAGTAGGGGAATATTCTATGAGTTGTGTTCTCTGCATTGGAAAGCTACCTTTGTCTCCTCAAATTTATGGCAAACCACAAATGAAATGGCAAAGCAAGATAACTCATAATGAAATGATAGAGCAAGGCAATTCAAAATGTCAAGGAATTGGGTACGAATCACCTGATGTTGTGGCTGCTAATCCTAAATGAAAATCTTCTCTAGAGGTGCAAGCAACTCTTGGTATCAATAGTCTCGAGAGTGGTTCCAACAAAGAATCCATTGAATATATCGCCAACCCTTTTGAGAACTCACATAACCTTGACATCTCATCCACTCCTTCCATTTCCACTCTTCTCCTATACTTGGATCAACAAGTATTACAAAAACCCTTACTCGTCGAAGATCAAAAATCAGGATGTGAAAAGAAAACTTCAAAAATAAAAAATAGGAAAAATCTTCTAGTCCAAATCAAAATCAAAAGCTATTGGAATCTACAACAAGAAAAGTCAAGGATAAAAATCCCATGAAGAAAGAAGAATGTGAATTGATCTCCCCTAATACTCAAATAACTAGGGGCAAAAGTTCAAAAATTACAAGTCAAAAATCACACTTGTTGATCTTATGTCTCCATCATACTATGCTTATTTCACTTCTTTTCGCACTCATAAGCCTTCATTCCACATCCACTTGTTCCACACATCCATCACCTTTTGGTGATACATCACATCAGTGGACCTTTTGCAGAACTTCCTCAAAGGGATTTGCTATCAAAGTTACCCAAACCTCTTTAGTTGATAGGAATATGGTCTTATGTGGGGCACACATTAGTAATTCTACCATAGTTTCCAGCAAGGAAGGCAAAAGACAAAGATACTCATCATTTGGTCAGAAATCAAGTTTCTCAACAGGATCAAGAAAAGCAAAAAGGCAATTTCAAGTCAGATTGGATAGGTCCATACATTATCACTGTTGCTTATGGATCAGGAGCATATCAACTGGCAACTCCTGAGGGTGAACCACTTGAAGATCTAATCAATTGAATTCACCTTTGCAGATTCTATGCTTGAGTACTTCAGAAATTTTTCTTTAAAAGATCCTGAAAAAATACAAAAAAATGAGAAAAAGATCCTGAAAAAAAAAAAGAGTAAAGAGAAATAAATTTATCCACTGGTGAAAACCTAGCAAATAGGAGCCTTGGGTAAGTACCATTGTGAAAACTGGGCAACCGGTGCCATGTGTAGAGATTTGGCTCCTCTTTCCTTCAGTATTGTACTTGATCAAGCCTTATCCATATCTTCTCTCCCATTCCATAATAGTCTTCCCACCCCTACCATAGCTTGTGGATTATTTTCATACCTCGTGCGCAATGCTTCTCTTGTATACTACGCTAGTCTTATCGATCACTGGGGCATATCCTTAACCTTAGGAGTGGGTTGGGATAGTTGGCATCTCACGGTCGAAGGAAATATCTTCTAAAATGTCTTGAAAAATCATAAAAAAGTCCTTAAAAAAATCATAAAATGTCCTGAAAAAATTTGAAAAATCATAAAATGCCTTAAAAAAATTCTAAAAATCATAAAATGTCTTGAAAAAATCACAAAATCTCCCGAAAAACCCCTAAAAATCATAAAATGTTCTGAAGAAACCCTAAATCTCATAAACATCCAAAAAAAACATGTAATAAACATTGTGATGACACATACACTTCAGACAAGCATGCAACTTTGCACTTCAATGAATTCATGAAATGACAAGATTATGATTGAGAAAACATAACAACATCTAATTGACTTATTAAAACCAAACACATTAACTGTGAACAAAAAACATTCATCATGAAACATATTGTTTGCTTGTTTGCTTATTTTCTTTTGCTTGTTTCTGATTTTCTTTTTTGGTGACATGTCTTTTAGATTTTTCGGGATGTCTTTGACTAGAGATTTTATCTCCAGGATGTCTTTGAATAAAAAGGCGAGGATGGGGCATGTTCACTTGTTTGCTGCTTGCAGGATGTTCCTTAGGAATATGATGACACGTCTTAGGACATGATCGCTTAAGATCATCAAGGACATATTGATCTGATACACACTAAGGCATTCCTTTATTGTTTGATATGTTTTCTTTCTCACAATTGGTATGATTGATTCATTTGGGTCTAATTCATATCCAGATTTTTTTTTACTTTTGCTATAATAAGCTCGATGATGATACAAGCACTTAAAAAGCACAAGAATTCTCTTCACCTTTCTTATCCTCTTTCTCATCACTCATTATTTTTTCCCATCACTTTTCTCTTCTCATCCTCCTTCTCATCTATCTTTGTCATCATTTCTTTCATCATCTTCTTCATTCTTCTTATTGCAGTGAGATCGATCAAACACTTTATCCAACTGATGTAATGTCTTTGAATCTTTAATCTCTTTATCAACCAACTTCCTTCTTGCAATCTCAATGCCCCCTGAGTCAATCAATCAATCATTGGATCACCTTATCTTGCGCTCACATCAATCCCTATCATCTTATCAACTTGGCTATATTGTTCATTTCCATCAATTGTTCAGTTACGCCTCATCAATTGTGCATTTCCATCAAATGTACATCTCAACTTAATCACTTGCACAATATCAATCATCCAATCTTCTCTCTCACGATCTATCGAGAGGTCAATCTCCATCAGTCTGTTTGATCAATATCTCGAGGGGGCATAACCAATCAATCATCATCCTTACCAAGACACCTTTGGGGCATATATCAGTTGATCATTTTCTTTGAAACAACGCGACATGCTACATTGTCTCAAAGAGGGGCAAAATGTAGACACATACAAATTTTCATTAATTTGTCCTCATTTAATTTCAAATTTCTCTGAACATCGGGTGAATCCTTATTCTTACACAATTATTTCTCCATAATTCATTATTCATAATTTCCATCTTTCATTATATTATTATAAGTATCTCATCATTTATCAATTAAATTTATTAAATAAAACATTATATCATATTCATTTATACGCCTTCATGCATTCACCTTATATACATTTCTCTATTTATTTAATAAAACCATTTGATATCTCCTCCTACCACTTACCATTTCCAATTTACCACTCATCTTCCCTATACCACTCATCTTGCATTATCCCATATTCATCCCACAACATGAACTCACCCGGAGAAAATCTATTTAAACAAGGCCCCCTCTCTTATTTGATTATCTCATCTCTATGCACCGAATATGTCAGTTTGCATTCTTCATAATCTTTGCATTTTGAGCACCCATCCACTATCTTGCATTTACATCTTTTAATATCTTTTCTTTCATTTGTCTTTTGTTGATCAATCTCACATCTTTTATTTTAAATCTTCATTCTTCATAGCTTTTCATAAGTGCTTCTGAGAGCAATAATGTTAAATGTGAAATCTTGAGGAATAGGAGGGCAATTGAGTTAGCTTGGTTTGCATGCATGTGTATGAGCTTCATTTAGGTTATTTGTTTGAATGTTTGCATACATGTGTGCTTTACAGGAAACTTCATTGTTGAATGTTGGAAGATTGAATCTTGTATTCAATCCATTTCCTCCATCTACAACTTAGTTTCAATAGCCTTCCAAGTGTTGTAACCTAGAGAAAACAAATAACCTCTCATCTTCACTTTCCAGAAACTATAATCAGATCCTTCAAATATAGGAATCAATAACTTGTGTGCCATCAAAATAAGACCTACCTCAAATGGTTAATCTCTATATCAAGGAACCATAGGTCTGATACCAATTGTTGAATATTCAGGCAACTAAGAGAGGGGGGTGAATCAGTTAATAGTAAAAATTCCCTCTTTAAACTTAATTCACCAGGCCATAATACCTAGCAAAATTAATATAATAGATAACCATGAAAGCATGTACACAAAACAAATAAAATAGACTAGACATAAGAAACACTAGAATTTACGTGGAAAATCCAAGAAGGGAAAACCGTAGAGAATGCTAATTATCAATATATAAACACCGACTAAGGTGACACTAGTTAAGCTGATTTTTTACAATGGATTTCTCACTGCCGGGATGCTCACCGCCTAGATTGAGGCTCACTACCGAGAAAGAGGCTCACTGTCGAGAAAGAGGCTCACTATTGAGAAAGAGGCTCACTACTAAAGAGAGAAAGATACAAGATAATCCACCACTAAAAAACACAATTTGCACTGCCGGAATTGCTTTCGATATCAATCAACAACACAATACAATTAAAAAATTCGATTCTTTCAAACTTGCTTGTCTTAAACACAAAAATCCACACACTAACACATCCAAAAACTCTTATATATATATATTGTCTTAAAAAAAACATCATCCTCAAAGTCAGCCAAGATAGAGATCTAAAATAGGTCTCCACTAAACATTCTAGTGGTGGGAAGGAATGAGATGTAGACCTCATCACAACATTCCTCATCAAACTCATCAACACGCTATGCACCTTACCAAAGATGGACCATAATATTATCCACACACTAAATAATTATAGAATAATCTCGAGATCCGAACGAAAACCTTGACTTCCAAAACAATCTGAACCCAAGGATAGCACTGAATAATATTAGCAGCACGACTTTTTTAAAGCCAAGACATCAGGGAAATCCGAGAAACCTTCAAACACTCAATACCATCTCATACATATGTTGTCGTACAACATACAACATCCAAACCTAATCTGGACCATAAGATTTGACATCAATGACAACATATAGGATAATGCTAACACAAAGAACACAAAGGTCGGGATCTTGGAACTCCAAAGTCGCAAAAATCAATTAGGAAGGAAAAATTAAAGGGATGTTCAAGATTCTGGGTTCTGGTCAACAAGACTAATAAACCATATTAGTACAACCAATTTGTGCTAAAGAAACCCTAAACCCAAGGGATAAAGTTATCCTAAAGGAACCTAACATTGAGCCAGAGGGGCCAAAATATCGAAGAATCAACTTATTCAACTCCAAAACAACAGCATACAAGGAAAAAAAAACCCTAACTAAGAGAAAAACAAGCAAACTAAGAAAACAAAACACACCCAAGATGAGAAAACAAGGGCAAAACTGAAAGCCCACCTCAACACTAACGACAAGGAAGACACGAAAGCATGAAAAAATAGTGACCTCAAATTCATCAGAATTACCAACTGCTCAGAGCTTGCAAATGATCAAATGCACAAATGAGGAAAATGAACTGGCAAGTAACTTTTATATCTACCAAAGATAATGGAAATCAAGGCATGACAAGAAAACTTTGGGGTTTCAGGATCCCAAGATCTTGAAGTTGTATGACACACTTCGGGAACTCGGAGTTCCAAAACTTTGAAGAGCACAAACAAAATGAGAAGAAATAAGAATCCAAGGAATCTAGGATTCCAAGTCTTCAAACAAGACAACACGAAGAGCTCAGAATCTTAGGAACTCGGAATTCCAAGGTTGCAAAAAGGAAACAAACACAAAGAACTCAGAATCCTGGGATCCCGGGGTTCTAAGACTCAAAACAATAGAACATCGAGAGCTCAAGATCCAAGGAACCCAAAATTCTAAGAATGAAAATATCACAAAACAAAGTACAAAGGGAAGAACTCATAATCTAAGGATACAAAGATTCTGAGACTCCAAAGAAAAGAAGAAATGAGGGAGACTTTTGAGATTTTGGGTTTTCGGGTTTCTTAGGTCTTGAATGCCTGAAGGCTTACAAGAACTCAAACATACAGAAACCTAAAGTTTCAAAGTTATAAAACAAAAGAAACAAAGCACAACAAAACAAAACGAAGTTGGGAATGCAGAACCCCGAGGTTCAAAAAGCATGAAAACTTCTAAACCAGGGATTTTGAGATCCTAAAGGCAAGGACAAAAGAACAAAGTTAAAAGAAAGGAGAGAAAGAGAAACAACAAGGGGACCCACATTTAACTAATTTAAAATGGAGGGGTGAGTATTCAAGGTATAACATGACCTCCTCTTCCTTAAAAGCCTAATCTTTCTGTAAGCTTAAGCTTAAACGTTTAATCTTAGCATAGACTAATTCGACAAAGTGAAATTCTCAAGATGTTATTTTGACAAACTAAGTAAGGTATGAAAACATCAATCATTTTCTATAAATTCTATTTAGTTGATATTGGTAATGTATTTATTTGTACTAACATCTTAAAATTAAGAGTAAGATATAAAATCATCGATGATTTTTTAATTTGTAATTTATTGATATTAGTAATGTATTTATCTTTTTTGTTTTTAAAATTAATTTATTTGTAATCTAAATACTTAAGTTATTAAATCTTGATTATGTTCCACAAATTATAAGAATGAAACAAGTTTAATTGGATTGTTCTTAAGATAATAAATTTAAATATATGTTTTATTTTATAGTTTCAAATTGGATTGAATTTGATACATGATCTAATGGTGATTAATTCATATTATTATTATATTTATTATTATGAGTGGTGGTGATAATCATTATTTTGGACTTACTACTATAGATGTGAAGGAGAAGATTATACCTCCACTTGACTCATTGTTGAAGTCCCAAATTTTACACATTGCATCATTTTCAAGGGAGATGCTTAGTAGTGGATTCGCTATTGTCATATTGACATGGATGACATCTCTAGTTGTCATTGAGCTTGAAACCATAGTTTGTGTTTGGCTTGCAAAAATTATCAACCACCCTTTTTTTTCTCATGTTTTGGTATATATATTATATGATCCTAGTTTGCTTCTATTAGTATCTTCATGATTTTATGAAAATGTTAAATTAACATGTTCAATATGTTTTAAAGACCAATATCATCTATATTACAATTTATAAATAATGTTACATGCATTAAAAAAGGGTGGATGGAATAAGTCACGCCCTTAAAACTTAAATGGGGCATCAAAGAAAGATAACATAGAACATAAAATAAACTACTGTAAAGGGGGGAAAATGAACTTCTTCGATAGACGGATAACAACCTCTCAAAGATTCACTAACCAACCTCTCCACTCAAGATGTAGTATGTCTCTGTACGTTCTCTGATATCTCTCTACACAAAGATGTGCATGCAAATTATGGACAACAATGTGACGCGCTAGCATCTTATACACATAGAATGCAGAGTTCACACAAAAGGGCACAATGTAATAAAGATATGTGTTCTAGATTAATTTAAATGCAATAAATGTAAATAAATGAAGGTAAAATAATTACATAAATGGAATGAAAGCCACAAAGGAAAGGAAGAAGATAATCTCACAACCAATCCAATGTAATAAAGACATGTGTTCTAGATTAATTTAAATGCAATAAATGTAACTAAATGAAGGTAAAACAATTACATAAATGCAATGAAAGCCACAAAGGAAAGGAAGAAGATAATCTCACAACCAGTCCACAATATAAAGATTCCAGCCAAATAAATCTTCTCTAATGCAACTTGCACACAATCCACAAAGGAAAAATGTTTGGGGTTGCTTGGGGACTTGCCTTAGTCAAATCCTTGTTTTGGTGTTTCCACCTCCATAGACAACCAGATAGATTGATAGAATAAAAGATAAATGCAAGATAATATAAATGATAAATGATAAATGATAGAAGAGGGATGTGATAAATTCTAAGATACTCAAAGACAAACTAGATAGACTGATAGAAATATATTACCAAAGGGGCTTGAGAAAGCCAAGAGAGTTGCAAAATATTATTGTGAGAGCTTGAGAGTGTTGTAGCAAACTAGAAACTGCTCTTGAATAATCAAGAGAGAGACCAAGAGAGTGTAAGAGAGTCTAAGAGAGGTTGAATAACCTAGAGAGCTTGAATGGAGAGAAAAGAGAGATTTAAAATGAGAGAAGAGGAGGGAAAAGAGGCTTGGCGAGCCATTTGTAAGGCTTGGAGCCGTTTCCACCGACATATACAGGTGACAAGTGGAAAGGCGTGCTTAGAACTGACATTCAAACGTTGAGATGTCACAAGATGAATGCGCAATGCGCGAACATCCACGCGGCGTGCTAATGTCCAAATGAATTATGCTCGAGAACAACAAGAGATAAGGGAGACATGTGACTAACAAGAAATAAAAGCTAAAGGATAGCTACTGAAAGGTGTATTGAGCATCCTGAGAGGGAAAAGGCTAAAGTGAGCCTACTGAGGTGCTAGGGCAATGGACACCAAAGTGATTACAAAAGATGTAGGTCAAATTAC
This sequence comes from Cryptomeria japonica, assembly GCF_030272615.1. Lineage (NCBI taxonomy): Eukaryota > Viridiplantae > Streptophyta > Pinopsida > Cupressales > Cupressaceae > Cryptomeria > Cryptomeria japonica. Next base: position 408,937,430 of record NC_081405.1, on the reverse strand, counting down.
AAAGGGGTATGCAATTTTCGACACTACAACTACTAAATTACTAGAACATGAATAGAATGATCATTTCAAACACTTAAAAAATGTAGATAATCCTAGACTTGATCTTTATATAGTTATTTAACCTTTTAAATACTTTATTTAAAAAAAAATTGAATTATAGATAAAGTTGGTGGTATGGTTATTCAATTATCAACAAGTGAGATGGTTTTGGTATCATTGTTATATGTAGGGTTTCATATTAATATAATTCAGAATTTAAAATTTAAAATTGAATTTTTAAATAATATTTTATATTGTAGGAATGCGTGAAAATAATGTTTATAATGATAGCAACAAGTTTTTCCACAAAGTTTGTGACTGCATATTGAAAGATATTAGTGTTGGTTTACACCCAACATGTTTATAGGCTTGATACATGAATTACATAGATTTATATTATAATATTTCAAAATATAAAATTTTATCTCACTTATCTCCTTTTAAATTTGTATATAACTTAATAAATGTAATAAGAGATGCAAAGCGTCAAGTTCCTACCATTAATATGGCTAGTTTATAGTGGATGAAAGTAGAAATCAAGATAGAGAGGGAGAGGAAGAGGGAGAGAAATAGATATAGAGATAGAGAGAGGGAGAGGGAGAGATGAAAATAGAGAAATAGAGACAAGAAGATTGGAAAATAGAGAGGAAAAGGTAGAGGAAGAGATAAAGGTAGAGAGAGATAGAGAGAAAGAGATGAAGAGATCAATAAGTATATAGGGATAGGGAGAGAGAGAGAAAGAGGTGGAGATAGATAGATATAGAGGGAGAGGGAGAGGTGAAATAGGCATATATGTGGCATTATGATAGAGGAATAGAAAGATAGAGATAAGTATATATGTTGTTTGCTTCTTCTTTTTTAACAATAGTGTGTGCAGGAAGCCCATTGAGTAAAGACATTTTTATATGAATTACAATATTTTAATAAGTATAATTTATATGTTATATTAAATATATGAAAGGCGGTTAGATATGATGAGTTGTGTAATATGTACAAGAAGTTATATTGATGTTTAACATTAAAAAAAATCAATTGTATATTTTTAAAAAAGTTTTATGGGTATTAAGATCACTAGCTAGTTTTATTATAAGAAAAAAGTTATTTCTACAACTAGATTAAACAAATAAATAAAAATAATTATCCATTACTTGAGCTAGGATAGATAATTGAAATTGAACCATGTAGTATAATTAAATAAAGGGATATGTGTACATAGTTTTAGAATCAATGATGGATAAATGATGTAGGTGTTGAATGGAATATATTTTCATTGTTGAAAGATTAGTTATTTTAGTTTTATGAATGTTTCAAACTCTAAATTGAAATCATGAACCAAATTTAACAGAAAATATATTTCTTGTCCATATTTAATCATATTAAAACTAATCCTAAATAGGAAATAGCATAATTAACCTTTAAATTAAACTTGGTTTAACCACAACTATGAGTTACATGTATCCCAAAATACATTCTTCTACAACTTACACATGCTTTATCCTTATCTATATGTATGCATGGACACAAAATTATGCATAAGTTATCCATCACTAGATACTATTTATGACACAAATTTAAATGATTACATTCTTAATCTTTCAAAAAATATTTAAAATAATATTTTGCAATGCTTTATATAAACTAATCCAATAGAATATCTGCACATTAGCATAAAGAAATTTAAATTAATTAAATAATAATTACAAACTAAAAAAATTGTGAGATTTTGCCAAGTTCAAGGGCACAATGAAAAGCATAAAGAGAGAGAATAGAATGACAAGAACAAACTGTATTCTCATCAATATACAAACGATCAACTGGATTAACCAATACAATGAATATGAGCCTGCTTATATAGACAAGGCCATATGGATATATGAGCACACAATCATGAAATGTGGCTCAATGAGAAACAAGGGTAGGTAAGAAATACTAGGGGTAGGTAGGAGAAATAATATAATATTCCACAAGAGGTGGATGACCCATCGAATGTGGAGTGTAACAACAAAATAAGACCACAAAAGGTGAAATTTCTCCTACAAGCTATATCCCTATGTGCACATTTCCTTAAGTGTCTCATATCCAAACTACGAAGAGATGCATTATCCTAAGTTAACTTAATTAAAGTGTAATAATATCCATGATAAATATTTATTTACACCAACACCCCCCCTTAAGTGCAATTTAGGGGAATGAAGACTCAAGTCAACAATGCAAGATGGGTCCTGGCTACTAGGCCATGTTATGTACCCATGTACAAAATGCAAATGCAAGAAAAATTATGCAATGCAATCTCTTAGAAATGGAGAAATGGAGAAAAGGAGAAAACCCAGTGGGAAAAAACTCCCCCCCAAAAGAGAGATGAATGTACAAAAGACTCTCAAAGAAGAAGGACAAAACCTCAAAGAGGAAAAAGTCCCCCCCATAAGAGAGGAAGGAGAAGTTAGTGGACCCCCCCTAATGAGACATCCCGCACCCCCAAGAGAGCCCGCAACTACTGGAACTTACTCTCAACGAAAGGTTCGGTGAATATGTCTGCAACTTGCTCTGCTGTAGGACAATACTGTAAATCAATGACCTGCTCCTGAATCAGATCTCGGATGTAGTGCATATGGATCTCAGTGTGTTTGGTCTGCTGATGTTGGACCAGGTTCTTCGAGATTGCAATAGCACTCTGATTGTCACAATTTAGAACTGTAGGTCGTGGAGTGGTGAACCCAAACTCTGTGAGAATCTGCTAAAGCCAAATGGTCTCAGTCGCTGCGTTGACAACTCTTCAATACTCAACCTCAGTCGAAGAGAGAGAAAGAGCATGCTACTTCTTGCTCTACCAACAAATGGGGTCTGAATGAATGTGAAAGTTGTAACCTGAAGTAGACTTACGATCATCAAGATCGCCAACCCAATCGGAGTCTGTGTAACCAACCAAGTGAAGTCCTGTGCCTATTGCATAGTGAATCCCATAGTGATGTGTACCCTAGATATAATGAAGGATGCATTTGGCGACTTTCCAATGAAGCTCATGTAGTTCCTGCATGAAGTGGGAAACCATGCCAACTGCAAATGAAATATCAGGGCATTTGTGAGTCAATTAGATGAGACTACCCACAAGCTGACAATACAATGTGGCATCAACTGGTGGAGAAGAGCACTGAGCCTCAAGTTTGACTCTAGAAAGAAAGGGAGTCGGTGTAGGCTTACAATCAGCCATATGAAAGCGTGCAAGTAGATCAAGAGCATACTTGGGCTGCGATAGTGTAATCTCGTAAGGTGACTGTGAACTCTCTATCCTGAGAAAGTAGTGCAAAAGACCCAAGTCAGTCATAGCAAATCTGTCATGCAAAGCAGATTTGACCCTACTAAATTTTCAACCCAACAATACGCATAATAACTCTAATTGAAGTCTCAACCCAAAGTTTGGACATCTATTTGGTAAAGTCACTATTTCCATAGCTAGTGTTCATTTGATTGTCAATCCAAGGACGTGGTACTTGAAATGGGTCTGCACTATATATGCACTAAGTTCCTACAATGGCTATTCTGCATTACTGCAACAACTAACATTATGTGGAAAAAGGTAAACAAGAATAAAAACTATGAAAAGGCTACATGAAGACTTCTGCATAAACTCATAAAAATAATACTGGACAAATTCAATGCTGATAAACAAAAGTTACTGTTACTCTGTTCTGGCTTGGCTGTAGGAACAATCAGTGGATCTATTTCCAGTGGCTACAGGAACAGTGAACACAAGAACTTCTACCACTGCTAAGGAAAGAAAACTAATTTTAATGAACGCACAGGATCACTCACCAAGTGGGCCCCCTTGGATGAGTGATATGAGGCTTCCCGAAAACAACTCTTAACACATCAGAATAACATAACTTTATTCATTGCTTTCTGAAAGTGATTACATAGTTTTTTAATATGAAAAGAAACTCAAGAATGTTTATCAAAAATCCTCTTCTCTATTCTTTTCTCTTCTGTCTAACTAACCTTGAGAAGAAGAAGAGCTCTTTATCAAAAAGAAATCAACTACAATCTACCACACAAATCACGCCCAAAAGAAGAGGCAAATGATAGACCGATAAAGAAGATAACTGGAGCTATGCTACATGAAACGTGGATCTAAACCAAACCACAGTCTTTGCATGCCGTGGTGGTATTTGCAAATTCAATGCCCATTGAAGTTAGGCATTCGTAGTGTCGTTTGAATGCTCTACTTATGCCATTCCTTATGCTTTCTCATCTCTTCTATGGTTTGATCTTCAATTATCTCTTACGTATCTTTCCCTTCATCAGGCGCGATAGGCGAATATCCATCGCGACATCATTTATTACCTACACTACAACAGAAATAACATACAAGGACATACATACATATTTAATTTAATTAACACATGTATTAATTCACATATGATGTTGCCCTAAATAATCCGCATGGCAACATGAATAAATCACATGGCTATAGGAATAAATGGCTTGGCTACAGGAATAGACTGGCAAAGATAAAGCATGATTTAATAAGTTCAAGTTTAACATATGGAATACATATAGTCAACTTCCAATACATCACTACTACTATGCAAACCAAAATATAACAAAAACTCAAGAGTTCTAAGGATAAAAATATGACAAAGTCTCAACTCATCATGCCCCCCAACTTTAAGAGCTTGCTGATCCTACAACAAAAGGAAAATTTCTAACTCTTGTACTAACTCTCAAATCACCAATGGTTCCTTGACCTGTTCTTCCTGAAGCCAAATTCCAATAAAATCCCTTCATTTTTTCCAGCCTGGACCTGGTTGATTCTTCTGTGACTGCATCATAGGGCTGATCCATAGGCTGGCATCCCAATAGTGGCCACATGAGAATAGGAGGTTGAAAGATCAATGGTATCCAGTTGTTGATTTTCTCTCTGCCTAGCTGTATATCTCTGGGGGCCCTTTGTATAGCTGCTTGAAAATTTTGCAGTGAATAAGGTTCCCCTTGCTGTAATTGATCTAGTAAGTTATTCCAGCGTTGAGTTAACCCATCTATTGTAGTTGTTCTGTCAATCTGAACTAGATGCTCATATGCTTGATATATTTCTTCTCTCATTGGAAGCACTAGTTTTCTAACATCATCCCTTACCAGCAATTTCTCCCATTCATAATAAAGAACTCTTGGTTCCTTTGATTCTCTCCTTAATGGCAATGGACAGTCAAACTCTAAATCTTTATATGCTCTGGCTTGTGTCCCCATGCTAATTTGATTCTGGATCCATGACATTAAAGCTTTGATATGGATATCCCAATATATAATAAAGGGTTCCACTCACTGTTTGAGGGTACAACATAGTTATGTAAATAAAATTCACATAGAAAATTCTTCACAGCTGGTTGAGAGGTCTGGTAAGCATAAAATAATTCTTTAGGGGTCTCTAAAGAGGGGCTAAGGTCCCTAACAATGCGGTTCTATTTCAAATTTAAATACCACTCCTTCAAATGCACAGAATAAACCCTTGGAGGTGCCCTACATTACATCAATTTGGGGGCCATACTAGCAATTGTTATCCCTCTTTCTATTTCTTTTTGTTGTTTATCAATAATCCCTTGCAACCTAGCCCTCTCTATTTCCCATTGTCTATAAAATGTTAAAGCAATGGATAAACTACTTAGGGATGAAGGAGGTCTAATAAGTGTTACCTTAGGCCATGGGATTTCTTAAATAAATTCCTCAATCTATGCTGGCATCTCTCCAACATTTTCCTCAAACTGATTTGAAGTGTCTCCAATAGTCTCTTCAAACTACTCTGGATTTTCTTCAATAGTTTCTTCAGGCTGCTGTGAAATTTCTTCATTAACCTCCTCAAGCTGTTGTGCCACAAAAGCAATATTTGACAATCTATCTTCATCAACTTCTACATGGATTTCACAATCCGCAAGGCTTCCTTCTTCTTGTATTTCAATATCCGCAGGGCTTCCTTCTTCTGATGTTTCCACTGCAAGAACCTCTTTTGGATCACCTACTGGATGAGCCTTCTAGGTCCTACTTCATGTTCTTCTCACATAAACTTTTTGGAGTGGCTACAGGAATGGTTTCAGTTGCTATAGGAGTTTTTCTTTTTGTCCTACATCTCTTCCCTGCAGGAGAAATTTGAGTTGCCTGCGACTGGACTATGGGTTCTTCATCTGTTTCATTCCTTCCCAACCCCTTCCCTTTTCTCCTAGAAATTGGTGACTCTCTTTGAAGAGAGGTAGAGGGTTGTTCCATATTTGCTTCACCCATCTCTTCTTCCATATTAACCACAACTCCTTCAGCAACAAGCAAATGATCCTTTGCAACAACTATGAGAGAAGAGGGTTTTGCAACATTTCTTTCTTTAATCGGTGGATTCTCTGCAAGAGGAGCATCTTCGATAGGGGCATCTTCAACAGGGGCATCTTCAACCCTAAACTACAGTATATCCTCAAATACTCCCCATTCCATCTATGAAACATTTCTAAGGGAACGTTCTACAAGTAGTTTAACCAATCCATGATGGCTAACAGAACGATTTCCATTTTTTCGTGTCTCCTTAGTGCTTGTAGAAATGAGGTGGTATAGAAAATTAGGGACATTCACCCTACAGGCCATGCTGTAAATGACTAAGTAATTTAAAATGCGGTGAATGTAGATTTGAATATCTCCCTTCACAAGTAATGTATTTCATGACATACAAAGCTACCTGAGGCCACTTTGCTGGTAGGGAAACCCTTCTATTTCCTTGCTTATCCATCATTAGAGGTCCATCCGTGGGAATTGTGAACTCTGCTCTGGCACTTCTTGCATCTTTTGATTCTGGAAATAGTTCCCCTTCCTACAACAACCCTATTACTTCTGCTATTCATTGCTTCATAGCAATAACCCTTAAACCTTTAACTGTAGCTTCTCCTTCATTAAAGGAATGCATAAATTCTACAGCTATTTCTTCATTAAAATCTCTAATTTTCAAAAAGTAATCCAGCCATCCATGGTGTCTAAAATAATGCTCACAAAGAGCATCTTGCAACAACACCTCATGAACTGTTGGCTGATGGCGGATTAGATCACCACCCATCTCTTACTCTTCTAGTATAGAACACTCTGCAACTAAGAAATAGAGGACCAAAATATCCGACAGACTTACTAAATTGAAAATTCCATACATATCTCAATTTCGGCGGCAAATTTTTTTATTTCCTTGCGTGAAATAATAACTTGTTAAACACTGATGACAAGCAATCAATTCTAAGTACCAAAAAGGGCAGATAATCTCTAACTTTAGAAACTGAACCATAAAACACCCCCCCAACTTAGCCTAGCACGTGCCCACACAAGCAGACGAGATTTTGGGGAGTGTAGCGGATTTAAAAAGACATAATCATAATGAAATAATAAATGCATAATTAAAACAAAACACAATATGTACATACCTTCAGTCGTACGAAAATGATGCGGGAATGAAGTGAAATGATAGATAAGAAAGTGGGATGGAATGATGTGGATGGAATTTTATTCATGGGGAAGAATATTCCCATAAGATATGGAAATATTTATTGTGAAATGATGTGAGAAGAATTATGAAGCGACAAGCATGTTCATTGTAGTGGCTGCAGGAACCTCACCTTTATTATTTTGCTCAATTGCAGTAGGATGTTGATCAGTTGTTGCAGGATCCTCGGTAGTTGCTGCAGGAACCTTATCAGTTGTTGCAGGAACCTTTGTTTCATTCTTTTGGTCAAATTGCTACAGGAACTCCTCTTTAGTGGCCGACTTATGATATAGACGTAGTCAGTGACCATTCACCAAAAGCTTAAACCGAATAGGATCAATTATAGTCAAACAAACTGCTCCATTATTGAAAACTTCTTCTATCTCATATGGACCTAACCACTTGATTTGCAACTTACCCATAACATCTTTATATCTAGAATCATACAATAGTGCCCAGTCACCTGCTTTGAACTTCTTCTCTTTGATATACTTATCATGCCACTTTGCTCTTTGATTTTGAATCAGTTTTGTCTGCTGGACAGCTATTTTCCTCCATTCATCTAGAGTATTCAATTGTTGAATACATTCTTTCTGTGCTTTAGATAATGTCATATTTAATTGTAAAGATGTCTTCAAAGTTTTATACTCAAATTCAATAGGCATCATTGCTTCTTTTCCATAAACCATCTCAAAAGGTGTAAAACCAATTGGTGTTTTCCAAGTTGTTATGTATGCCCAAATTGCTTCTGAAAGCCTATGAGACCAGTCTTTTTTATGAATAGATACTATTTTGGTAAGAATAGCCTCAAGCTCCCTATTCTACCTGTCCATTAGCTTGTGGATGATATGGAGTTGATTTTATATGCCTTATATTGTATTCATTGACCAAAGTTGCTATCAATGTTGAAGTAAATTGAGATCCCTGGTCTAAGACAATCTCTCTCGATACTCCATATCTTGTAAATATCTCTTCATAAAGAAACTCAACCACCTTATTATCTCTTGCATGTGTCATGGCACGGGCTTCCACCCATTTTGTTACATAGTCTATACATACCAAAATGTAGGATTTGTCATTAGAAGGTGGATCAATTGGGCCAACAAAATCTAAACCCCATTTATCAAATGGTGCTATTGATATTCGTGGATATAATGGCATCTCATCAGATTTTGTAGGTCTTCCCATACGTTGGCATCTGTCACATTTCCTTGTATATTGCGTTGCATCCTTGTGTAATGTGGGCCAATAGTATCCTGCATTTAGTACTTTGAGTGCTGTTCTTTTGGTAGCAAAATGTCCTCCACATGGCTCATCATGACATGCATGCAGGATATCATATGTTTCATCTTCTCTCACACATCTTCTCATGACTTGGTCAGGCCCAGTATAAAACAAACAATCAGCACTCCATGAGAAGTTAAAACTTTTTTCAACTAACAATCTTCTTTCTTTAGGAGAGAAATGAATTGGCATTTTAGCAACAACTAAATAATTGGTAATATCAACATACCAGGGAGTATGAGCTTGGATAATAAATAAATGTTCATCTGGAAAAGCATCATCTATCACTGTAGAATCTTCTTGTAATTGAAGTCTTGAAAGGTAGTCTGCAACCACATTAGACTTCCCTGGTTTATCAACAATTGTGATATCAAATTCCTACATCAACAATAACCAGCGAGCCAATCTGCCAGTAATTGAAGGCTTATTCATAAGATATTTGATTGCAATATGATCCGTATGCACAAATATGGGATATCCCATAATATAGTGCCTGAATTTGTTGAGTGCATATATAACAACTATCAGTTCCTTTTCAATCACTGTGTAATTCAACTCAGGTCATTGTAAGTTATTGCTAACATAATATATTGCATTTTCCAATTTGTCAACCTTCTGTCCTAAAACTGCCCCTCTTGCATAATTAGATGCATCGGTATGGATTTGAAATGGTAAAGACCAATTTGGACCTTTAAGAACTAGTGCTTGAGTCAAGGCATGCTTAAGATTTAAGAAAGCTTCATTACATGCAGAGGTCCATTTAAATTCTATATCCTTGGTAAGAAGTGAATATAAGGGACTTGCAATTTTGCTAAAATCTTTGATGAACCTTCTGTACTATCCAGCATGACCAAGGAAACTTCTTACATCCTTTTGCTTCACAAGGGCATTGATATTCTGAATGACTTCAATCTTTGCTAGATCCACCTGCATTCCTTTTACAGAGATATGATGACCAAGGACTATTCCTTCCTGCATCATGATGAAACATTTCTCACTATTTAATGACAAACTATAGTCCTCACATCGCTGCAAAACTTTTTTCAGAACCATAAGTTGTAAAGCCATCCATATAGATTTTCATGATGTCTTGAGAAATATCAGAAAAGATATTGATCACTGCTCTTTGAAAAGTGGTTGGAGCATTACACAATCCAAAAGGAAGAACAAAACATGCATATGTGCCCCAAGGACAAGTAAATGTTGTCTTCTCTTGATCCTTCGGGGCTATCTAAATCTGATTATAACCACTGAATCCATCAAGGAATTAAAAATATCTCTTACCAGTCAAGGAATCCAATACTTGATCCACAAATGGTACTGGAATATATCAGTGGCTACAGGAAAGTCCAAACCTGCAATATTTGGAACCAACTCATGCAATTGTTGTTCTTGTTTCAACTCATTTATCAAAATTTTATAAAGAATTGAGTCTTCATCATGTAATTGCATGAATGGCCCTTGATTAATCATCATAAAGTGATTAATAGAGTCAACTCCCTCAGATTCCTCTCCCAAAATAGGCCAAATGACTTGTTGTTGATCAAGCTGGGGTTGTGCAGAAGGGCTAATGTTTTTGTAGAATTCCCATTTGAAATAGTCATATCCCCTAATCTACATCCAATAAATGTATCAGCTATGGCAAGCCAAGGTCTTCGCAAAATTACTGGATATCCTTCCAATGTTGCCTTTGGAGATAGAATCATAAAGTCTGCAGGATATTCCCAGGAATTCAAAATAACCTCTCCATCTTCAATTATACCATCAGGTCTCAATATAGAGCTATCAACAAGTTGTAGAACTATGGGTGTAGGCCTTAAACTCTTGATTTCAAGCTTGTTCATTAATTCTCTTGTCATCACATTAATGGCTGCCCCTAAATCAATTAAAACACTTCTTATCTAGTTTCCATTAATGACTATACTGACAACAGTACTACCTAGATCAGAATATTTTGGAATTGCAACCTTGCCTAACATAATATCTACCAGTTGACCCATAACATGCACTGTTTGTGGATCCTTCTTCTTTCTGCTAGGTTTTTTTAGACATGCTTCTCTCAGTGCCTTACCATATATGGGAACATCTTTTATTGCTTGCAACAATGTAACACAAATATGCTTTAGTTGATCTATAATATCAAAGCCTTGCTCCTATTCTGTGGGAACTTCCTTTACTTGCAATCTCTGGGGAAATGGTAGTAATATCTACTTCTGAGGTATTGCATCTATTGGATCAAAGGTTTCTTGCTCTTCTTGTACCTCAGTGATAACTGGAGGAGGTGGATTAGGGAGTTTTATCCTAGATCGGAGGTGAATATCACTTAGAGATAGAGAATAGGCTGGGTATTGATTAAAATCTGCTGAATAAGCCTGTTGTTGTTGCTATTGTTGTTGTTGTTGCAGGAGGAGGCATTATTGTAGGAGGCTATGGCTGAATAGGCTGTTGATAACCAGAAGATTGGGGATTCCATGGTTGACTCCCTCTCCATTGAGAAGTAGGTTGCCAATTCCCTTGAAACTGACTTCCTTGGCTTTGAGGTGGATACCAATTCCCTTGTGTTTGCTGCCACTGTGGCATTTGATTACCAAAATGCTGCCCTTGGGCTTGAGAACCATACAAGTTTTGATAATTACCAAGATTGTGAGCATAAGGTGGTTGCCATTGATTATTTGGCACATAAGAATTTCCACTATAACCAAAAAAAGAAAGTGGATCCAGAGGCATACCTTGTCTTTGGAAATTTGGCTTTCTTTGAGAAACGTAGAAAAATTGCTCATCCTCACCTTGTATTGGCTTGAAGTCAGGAACTTCCACATTTGCAACCATTTTGCATCGACAATCCTTTTTTCGTTGTCTACAATGAGGGCAAAATTCTGCAAGAAATGCATCAGATTCTTTGTGCTTCTTCTTTGCTGCAAGTGTATCCAACTGGGTAGCCATATTATTAATAATGTCCTCCTTAAAGTCCTTCAATAAATGGCTAAGTTCCAATCTAGAAACTCCAGTACCAGCTATTGATAATGGTGCTCCTGGCTTGAAACGCCTATTCTTCTTAGAAGCAGATCTGAAATACTTCTTACAAATTTGTCCTATTTCAGCCCAAGTGGACTGTGTAATGTCACCTCCTCCCATAAGATCTAAAGAATCAGTGCATTCATCACTGATTCCCCTCAAAAATATCAACTTGAGGGAATCTTCATTGAGAGTACCATGTTTGGACTTTTTGACACTAAACATAAACCTCTCCAGATAATCTTCAAGACTCTCATCTTCTTTTTGTGTCATTCTAAAGATATCATCCCCATGATGATCAGTGCCTCTACAATAATCTTTGTATTTTGTAAGAAACAACCATTTCATCTCATCCCATGTAGATCAGTGCCTCTACAATAATCTTTGTATTTTGTAAGAAACAACCATTTCATCTCATCCCATGTATTGATTATGCTACTACCTAAGCTCATAAACCATCTCAAGGATGACTCCTTCAAGATGGTAGGAAATTTTTTGAGTCTATTGGCATTTGTAGTATAGTCAAAACTCCTATAGAGAACATCAAACTCAAACATAAATGTGTCTGGGTCCTCTGTCACCAATCCATAGAATTTAGGGAGAGAAGAAGATGGAATGTTCTTGAGATTGGCATTATCATGTTGATCAGATATGGGGAACTCAAATGTTGTTTCTGGTTGTGGTGGTGGATTATTTCCACTAGGAGGTGGGTTTCCTTGCATTGGACTTGTGGGGGTTGTTACTATATGAAATTCTTCTTCTTGAGGTCCAAAGAGGAAATGAAGACTACCGTCTGGGAATTCAGATTTAGGGTGATTCAAATTCTCTAGGGTTTGATAAAGTTTAGCAAAAGGATTTATATCTGAGAAATTATTTTCTGTATGATTAGGATGACTAGGCAAAAATCTACCTAGAACATCTCTTCTTCATCTATGCATGCAGATTCATAAATTTTTTCGAACAATCTGATATACCAAAAGAAAAATAATTAACTGAAAACTGAAAAGATAATAACCATAACAGGTTCTTAGTTTGACACCATCCCCCACAACGACGCCAAAAAAATTCAACCCAACAATATGAATAATAACTCTAATTGAAGTCTCAACTCGAAGTTTGGACATCTATTTGGTAAAGTCACTATTTTCATAGCTAGTGTTCATTTGATTGTCAACCCAGGGACGTGGTACTTGAAATGGGTCTGCACTATATATGCACTAAGTTCCTGCAACAACTATTCTGTATTACTGCAACAACTAACATTATGCAAAAAAAGGTAAACAAGAATGGAAACTATGAAAAGGCTACATGAAGACTTCTGCATAAACTCATAAAAACAATATTGGACAAATTCAATGCTGATAAACAAAAGTTACTATTACTCTGTTCTGGCTTGGCTGCAGGAACAGTCAACACAAGAACTTCTACCGCTGCTAAGGAAAGAAAACTAATTTTAATGAACGCACAAGATCACTCACCAAGTGGGCCCTCTTGGATGAGTGATACGAGGCTTCCTGAAAACAACTCTTAACACGTCATAATAACACAACTTTTTTCATTGCTTTCTGAAAGTGATTACATAGTTTTTTAATATGAAAAGAAACTCAAGAATGTTTATCAAAAACCCTCTTCTCTATTCTTCTCTCTTTTGTCTAACTAACCTTGAGAAGAAGAAGAGATCCTTATTAAAAAGAAATAAACTACAATAGACCACACAAATCACGCCAGGAAGAAGAGGTGGATGATAGACCGATAAAGAAGACAATTGGAGCAATGTTGGAGGAAACATGGATCTAAACCGAACCACAGTCTTTGCATGTCGTGGCAGTATTTGCAAATTCAATGCCCACTAAAGTTAGACATTGGTGGTGTCGCTTGAATGCTCTGCTTATGCCATTCCTTATGCTTGCTCAGCTCTTCTACGGTTTGATGTTTAGTTATCTCTTACGTATCCTTCCCTTCATCAGGCACGATAGGCGAATATCCACCGCAACATCATTTATTACCTGCACTACAACATAAATAACATACAAGGACATACATACACATTTTATTTAATTAACACATCTATTAATTCACATATGATATTTCCCTAAATAATCTGCATGGCAGCAGGAATAAATCACATGGCTACAGGAATAAATGATGTGGCTACAAGAATAGACTGGCAAAGATAAAGCATGATTTAATAAGTTCAAGCTTAACATATGGATTACATATAGTCAGCTTCCAATACATCATTACTACCATGCAAACCAAAAGATAACAAAAACTCAAGAGTTATGAGGATAAAAATATGAAAAATTCTCAACTCATCACTAACGATGGATGCGGTGCTCCCTGTAATGATCAAATCATCAACATAGAGCACAAGTAACAAGTGTGAGTCATCCTGTCGCAAAATGTAGACATTTAGATCGGAATGACACCTGGTGAACCCTGCTGAGAGAAGAAAGGAATCCATCTTGGCGTACCAAGCTCTGGGGGTCTGCTTAAGGCCATAGAGAGATTTCCTTAGTCTGCAAACCAAGGAAGAATCCTGGATGAAACCTTGTGGCTGCTCCATATAAATCTCCTCATCAAGATCCCCATGAAGAAAAGCACTCTTCACATCCTTCTGATGTACAACCCAACCATGAGTTGTGACAATAGCAAGTGTCAAGCGAATGGAGTTCATCTTGGCTATGGGCGCAAAGGTCTCAGTATAGTCAACACCTGGAACCTAAGAGAAACCTTTCGCAACAAGCCGAGCCTTATTCTTATCCACATTGCCATCTGCTACAAACTTGGTCCGATAGATCCACTTACATCGAACCATCTTTCTCCCCTTAGGGAGAAGGACTAACTCTCATGTGTTGTCCCTCATCAAGGAATTATACTTTTCCTCCATAGCTTGGTCCCACTCAAGAACCCTTGATGCTTCCTGAAATGTCTATGGATCAGAAGCGGTAGCAATGAATGCATGTGGAAGGTCCTGATGTTGTGATCGAGTCCTCTGTGTATTTGAAGGATCCTCGACAAGAGAACCCACTGACTTAAGGGTCTGTCGAGCCCAACGAGGTCTAGGTGGAGGTGAAGAACAAGGCTCCTTAACTGCAAGTGGACCCGATAGAGGTGTCACCTTGTGAGTCAATTTGAAGGAGTTTCATCATCTGAATCATTGGCATCACTATCCACAAAGGAGGAAGGTGGAGGAGGTAGAGAGGCTAAGCTAGGAGAACTTTCCTCAAAATGAACACTCCTCTCAATGAACACCTCATGTGTCTCAGGATCCATCAATCGATATATCGTAACACTCTCAGGATATCCAACAAAAATACAAGGCCTATTGTGAGGTTCCAATGCCTTGCATTTCTGTGGAGGTATGCGAGCCCATGTTGGACACCCAAAGACTCTGAAATGTCTCACAATTAGTTTTCTACCAGCCCAAGCCTCAAAAGGAGTAATACCTTGCAAAGCTTTGTGAGGAACCCAATTCTGGATGTGTGTGGCACAACTGATAGCCTTTGCCCAAAAGGCAGGATCAAGAGAACGTGCATGTATCATATAGCTAGCCATTTCTTTGAGAGTTTCATTCTTGCACTCTGCAACTCCATTCTACTGTGGAGTGTATGCAACACAATGTTGAAGATCAATCCCCTCAAATGTACAAAAATCCTCAAGTCTTTTGTTCACATATTCCCTTCCATTATCTGTATGAAAAATCTTGACCACTTTCCTGGATTGCTTCTCCACACGAGTTTTGAAGTTTTGAAATCTATCAAGTACTTCACTCTTATGAATAAGAAAGTACACCCAAGTGAAGCGGGAGTAGTCATCAATGAAGGTGAGGACATAGCAGGCCTTACTAAATGAAGGTGCTAGAAATGGACCCGCTACATCGATGTGAACAAGTTGAAGAACTTCCAAATCTCTCCAAGCTTTCCCCTTATCAAACTTCTCCTCAGGATGCTTGCCCATGGAACACCCTGAACATACACCCTCTGAAAAATAGATTCAAGGTAGACTTGTGACCATGTCTTTAGTGCTGAGCTACTGAAGATAGCAGTAGTTGAGGTGACCAAACCACTCATGCCATAGCTTACTTTCTAAATTTGAATGAGTAAGCAAGGCCCTAGAAGGAGAACTTGGCACAAAGTGGGAGAATGAATAAAGCCGTGAGTTGTCATTGACTTGTCCCACTACTACAAAGGCATCATCATCAAGTTCCTTTAACAAAACTGAATCAGGTGTAAACTCAACATTTTTCCCATTCCCATAATGAGTGATTTGGTAGATAGAGAGAAGATTGGTAGACAAGTTAGGAACATAGAAAACATTCTCAAATGTTCCATCATCCATGTCAACTGAACCTTTCTCTTCAACCTCAACTTGTGTATCATCACCTATGTAAATGTGAGGTACCTTTGGTGGCTCCAATGAAGAAAACTGCTCCTTTGTAGAACCCATGTGATAAGAGGCACCTGAGTCAAGTATCCACTGCTGTGAATAACCTATTGTAGCCACAAATGCTTGCCCTTTTCCCTTAGATTGTGAGGAAGAGGAAGGAGATGAATCCTTCTTTATGTAGGCGGATGGCAAGTTGATGTTATTTTTTTAAAGAAGATTTGCCAACTCATCAACTTGCTTGGTGTGGCATCGATGCTCATCATGACCATACTTCTTGCAATAAGAACAAGTTGGTTTATCCTTCTTAGGTGGAGTCCTCTTCTTGGAAGAGGATGAAAAATCGCCTTGTGATGGAGAGGAGGATTGTCCTTTTTCCTGCTATGGATTTGAATTAGATTGCTTCTTCTTCTTGTTGGAATCTTTGCCTTGACTCCCTTGACTCCCTTGATTAGGCACCAAATCCTTGGACTTTGAAGACTTGAGAAGCCCCATGTTCAACAACTTAGATTGTTCCAATATCAACATTTCTGTGAAAGCATCAAATGAGGACATAATGTAGGAACTCCCCATTGTCAAACGATGAGTTTGGAAGCTTGAAACAAATGTTGCATATTTTGGTGCAAGCTTGTCCAACAATTTGAATATCAACTGAGCATCCTTTTTCTCATTTCCACAATCCTTAAGCTTTGCTCTTAGCTCATTTGCTTTGGTGACATAATCTTGGACTGTATCAAAACTCTTGGGGTCCAAGTTGGTGAGCTCATTGTCAATCTTGTAACCTCTGATTTTATTAACTTGACCATACAATTTTTGAAACATATCCCAAGCCTCTTTGATTGTAGTACACGTCTCAATGTGAAAAATGAGGTCATCTGATACATACTTACGCAAAGTTCCAAGAGCCATGCAATTCTTAGTGAGCCATTCTAACTGTGCATTAGGATCAGCCTTAGGATCAGGTGGTGCTGCTATTGTTCCATCTATGTAATGCGTGAGACCTTTTTCCATTAATTTGCTCCATACTTTAATTTTCCATGATGCATAATTATGTGGAGTTAAAGGTGGAAATTTATGAGGACTCATTGCAACAAAAATGAAAGAGCACACAGAATGAGAGACACAATCACACAAGACACCCCCCAAAATGATGATTTGACACTTTATACTTAGTGTGTGTACAATGGGCCACTTGCAAAAAATGACAAAGTGGACTTCTGATTTCAACTTTACAATTGTCTCAAAGAGGCCAAAGGAAACTCAAATTGATAATGCAAGAGATCTAAACTAAGATCCAAGCATATTACAAGTACCAAATAGGCCAAAAAGACCAATATCTGAAAGTACAATATCCATTCAAAATCTCTAAAAAATGATCATAGATTATGAAAGTAGATGAAAAAAAATGCACTTAAAAAAAAATGACACCTGAAAAGGAGGTCATATGAGCTCAAACGAAGCCTTTGAAGTTGCAAAATTGAGGATTGGACATGTACAGCTAAGAGAATCCAAACATTTCAAAAAACCTATGCACCAAAATCTGAAAAGATCCACACCACTACGAAGAGTATGAAAAATTAGCCCAAATAAAAAAAAATTGCACCCAAAAAGGAGCAAAATTGAGCAAGTTATGAGCCTCCAAAGTTGACCCAAAAATCCAAACCGCTCAACGGAGAGGGGTCTAAATTTTTTCCAAAAAATGTTGATTGTGCGTTGTTGACTGGGTAGAAGGTACAGACCCTCAAAAAAAAATTCAAATTGATTTTCAACTGGAAAATTATTTTTCAGAATTTTTTTCTTTTTATTTTTTGTTGAAAAGATCCGAAAATTTTGTACCGTACAGCCCGAATTGGGCAAAAAATTTCTCCAACACCCAAAATTCAACTTTCGCCAAAATAGGTCGAGTTTATACTTGATTTTTATGGAAATGACCTCCCGGACGCAATGGTGAGGTCGAAAACACTTTAAGATGCCTCCAAAATGCACATAACCTCATATCCAAAAATAGAAGCCTTCCAAAATGTCTCCCAAAACCAATCAATGAATCTCCAATAGCTCTGATACCATGTGAGATTTTGCCAAGATCAAGGGCACAATGGAAAGCATAAAGATAGACAATAGAATGACAAGAACAAACTGTATTCTCATCAATATACAAATGATCAACTGGATTAACCAATAAAATGAATGAACCTGCTTATATAGCAAGGCCATATGGATATACGAGCACACAATCATGACATGTGGATCAATGAGAAACAAGGGTAGGTAAGAAATACTAGGGGTAGGTAGGATAAATAATATAATATTCCACAAGAGGTGGATGACCCACCGAATGTGGAGTGTAACAACAAAATAAGACCACAAAAGGTGGAATTTCTCCTACAAGCTATATCCCTATGTGCACACTTCCCTAAGTGTCTCATATCCAAACTACAAAGAGATGCATTATCCTAAGTTAACTTAAGTAAAGTGTAATAATATCCATGATGAATATTTATTTACACCAACAAAAATACATAAAATTAACACTAAGATACTTTAAACCAATGTAAAAGGAACCTCTAATAAAAAACTAGAATTTAAATATCTCAAGACAAATGAAATCTAAACAATCTATGACTCTATTATATGCCAATTCTCAATGTATGTAAGAAATGATATTAAACATAGTAGATAGTTATAAACTTAATCTCCAACCTCATAATTTATAAAATCTTTCATGTGAAATTATTCTTCCACACTAAGTCAACAATTTTCACTTGGAAAAACTGAAGCCTAGAGTATCATGGATGCATGAGCCACAACTCCTAAATTTTATATCAACTTTAAATAAGACTAATTATTTCTTACCCTTTGCCCGATGTGGATGTTTAGTAAAACCATAGTAAAATTATAGTTCGTACATATGAAATGATGGGGATATAACGTATTAATGTCTTTGACAAAAGTATTTTACTTAGCAAGTAACAATAAATATTTATTTTATTTGCAGTCAGATTACTATGTCAGTACTCAGTAATAATGTCTTATCTAGATTAATGCATAAAGTTGTAAATTTTTTAGAAAAAAATTAAATTTTTTATTTAGTATAACCAATAAAACATAGAGAAACAAATTTTTTAAATCATTTTAAATACAAACTAAAGATAGACTATAGGGTTTTTGTCCAAAGTTATTAATTATTTGTAATGATTGGTTAAATTAATTTAAAGTTAGAAGTGAATGAATGCATTAGTATCCTGCCTGGGTAGGAACCAAAAATTTAATGATATATCTCATTATATTATATTAGAACAATATCATCAATAGGCGTGGATCCTTTATAGTTAGTTAGTATAACCAATAAAACATAGAAAAATGAAAATTTCAAATCATTTTAAATACAAACTAAAGATAGACTCCACGTTTCATGACATGTGGTTGCACGTGGATTGTGTTTATAGTGTTGTTTGTATTTTGCCTAAGTACCAACATTGTCTTGTGGGAATAGATGATGTAGACTCCTTTGTTATGAATCCTTATCAATAGCTTTTACTAATTTTGATTGCTCTTTAATTTGGGTAAAAGTGAGATTTTTAGATATTATAATTCTTTAATTTAATTTAGCAAGAATATTTACATAGATTTATTGAAAATAGACATTTGCCACACTAAATAAATAATTATTAATATTGTTCAAAAGTACTATATATATTTTAAAAATCTTGCGTGTTGTATATTGTATGTGGAGTTTCATTATATATGTTATAGTGTTGATGAACATTCCAAAGTTTATATATTATATTACATTGTCTATATATTGTAGGAATATTTTACATAGATTAAATCCATATTTATTATATAAACTTACTAATTTACATGAATTACGTTTAATTTAGGAATCAAAATTTTTTGTTGAAGCATTGTCAATGAATCCAAAATATTTGAAAAATAAGGTTAGTTTTATGTTAATCTATTATTTATTAAACACACTTAAGCATACAAATTTACATTGATAAACATGATGGTATGAATGACTACAATATCAAACAAAATTTTAAATTAATGCATTTTTAATATATGATCATTGCAAATATTTTATAAAATATATTTTTTGATCTATAAGAAGTTGTGGGCATGTGATCCACTCCCATATATTAAAAATATAAAAATAAAAATTCATGCCATTGCCACAGGGGGTATAACAAAAGAAGACAACACAAAGTTGTGATGTCAACATATCCTTCTACTATTGACACATCAAATTACAACATAATTAATTTGTTGTATTCTCCATAAGCCCCTTCACTGTGACATTTTGTTCCCTATTTCCCCCTTTTCTTGGAATATTTGAGAAAAATTTGGTGCTTTTCTCAGGAGGAGCTTTTTTCTTCTTAACATCTTTCCATCCATGCTCAGAGTAGGAAGAAACTGTACTATTTGGGTGGTCCACTTTATCTAATAGGTTCTTCCTCCTCATATCTCATGTCCTTGCTTGATCTGAATCAACGACGTCCTTGGAATAAGGTCCTTTGGGCACTTGAGAGGTTGAAGAAGTGATTGAAGGATCTAAAAGTTTGGAATCCGTTATCCCCATAGAACCATTGTGATCTTAGAAGAAGCTTCATTTTTAGAGTCCTATTGAGGAGCCCCAAAACATGGATCTTGAAGATTGTTTAAAGGAAAGGAAAAATATGTATTTGTGCAAATTAGTAAAGAGGCAACAAATGACCTCAACTCCATCTAGAAAGAAATCAAGTAATGGTGAGATTCAATACTACTCCACCAAGTGGGTGTGCGATGTGTAGTTTCATTTCCAAAATAAAAGATTTTAATTTTGGACAATGAGGCATGCGATGTGTTGTTGAGAAGCACCTTCTACATTTGAAGGCAATATTTTCTTAATCTACTTGTTGCCTCTTGTAGACACCTAAAATTGTCTTGGCTTAGTTAAATACACATTTTCTTTGTTTAATTATTTTATCCTAAGTTTTCTATTAATTAAATAAATTCTTATTTATTTAATTAATTCACTTATCCTCTTCTAGTCCTTTCCTTATTTAAATATATATTTTTATTTATTAAATTTTTTCTTTCCCTAAATTAAATAAATATTTTATTTATTTAATTGGTCCCACTTCCTCTATTAATTATATGAATCTTTATTTATTTAATTAAATCATTAGTTTTTCTCTTTTATGACATGTCATTTATCTTTTAGTTTTCCTCTACCTAACCCCTTCATTATTTTATTATTTCTTCTACCTACCCTTTAATCCTAGCCAACCATTTATTCTTTCACCTCTTAATCTCATTCCTCCATTTTTTAAAGTGTCTTCTATATAAGAGGATTCTTTTATCCTTCTAAGCGTAATCAGTCAATCAATCTTCAATTGATCAGGCGACTTCACAACCACAATCTATTCTTTGTTGAGATTTTATGCATAATACAAAATCTGAGAGTAAATATATTAAACAAGATCAATGGAGATAGGAGAGAATGGAGATCAAACCCTACTTGATATTTGAATGGTATTATTGTTTCAATTTGTTAATTTGCATGTTCTTAGGTTTCTTCATTGGTGTATGGTAAATGTTTTATTGTAGAACTAGGATTGTTTGTGGTTGGATCTTTGTGGTTTTACAATAGTTCGTCATCATCATTTTTCACCTCACACATTTTGGCATGCCCAGTGGGACTCTTGTCCTTTAGTTTTTAACATTAATTGGTGATTTTAGTGTTTTTTGTTAGGTTGCAGGTCAAACCAGTGATGATTATAGGCGATACTACGTCTACGACATATATTTTCACGTTTGTGTTTTTTGTTTGATCTGTTTTGTAGGTCCAAGTTCCAAGTTTCGTGTATGCGATCTTTGTTTTTGTGTTTGTGTTTTAATATAGTGTCTATGGCATATATTTTCATGACTATGTTTTCTGTTTTGATCCATTTTGCAAGTCTAGGTTCCAAATTTCGTGTCTGCGATCTTTATTTTCGCGTCTATGTTTTAATATAGTGTTTACGACATATATTTTCGCATCTATGTTTTTTGTTTTGATCTTTTTTGTGGGTCCAGGTTCTAAATTTCACGTTTGCGACCTTTGTTTTTGTGTTTGTGTTCAAATTTCACATCTATGATGGTTATTTTTGCATCTACGTCATCTTTGCACTTTTGTGTCGAATCTTTTGGCGTCTGCATCATATTTTCATGTTTGCGTATGTATAATTGCATCTGCATTCTTACATTTTTCTTTTTGCCTTTCTACATTTAGGGTTTTTAGATTTGGTTGTTTTTCTAACCCCTTGTTTGGACTAAAGAAGTGGTGCAACAATTCAAAAACTTAAAAAATAAAAATAAAAACCAAAAAATCTATCATCGAAGGCCCCCTTTTTCCAATTTGGATTTGGATTTTTTTTAAATTAACCTAATG
Organism: Cryptomeria japonica; assembly: GCF_030272615.1. Lineage (NCBI taxonomy): Eukaryota > Viridiplantae > Streptophyta > Pinopsida > Cupressales > Cupressaceae > Cryptomeria > Cryptomeria japonica. The sequence continues at coordinate 408,914,802 of NC_081405.1, read as the reverse complement.
AGTGTGCTTGCAGGTGGGGGTAATTTTATCAAAAACTACTAATCATTTGTTGCAGGGGTAATTTTATTGCGCGTCTTCACATTTTAATTCCTAGCTTAATTAGGCTCACACATTTTTATTGATCTTTTTCTTTATTTGTTGAAGGTTAATTAACTTGCCTGATGTGTTTTGTGCCTTTGGCACATTTTGTTTAGATTAGAATTCTAAAGGTGATAGCACAAGTATCCTCTCCCTTTGCCTTCCATTGGATCTTGGGTGTAAGAGAAATTGTTAATATCTTTTAGAGGGCCTTCCTCCCATCTTGTGAGAGGGAATGAACCAAGCGGTAATGGGCTAAGGCCAAGTCATCTCTGAGGTGCTGTATAATATATGTGGGGGTGAAAGTAATCATGAAGAGTGCTAATTTCCTACCTACATCGACTTCCACAATACCCGTGTTCTACAGAAAGGAAGCCACTTGAGAGAGAGAGCGTATATGGATGCCCAAAAGAGAGTCTCGTACTAGAAACCTTTTGTTGGAGTGCCCCTTACGTTTGATGGTTAGGGTGTGCGGATCGTACCCCATAGATACCCCTCATGTACCCACTTAAGATGAGATAAGAATCCCTCATTTGATCTTTGGTCTTTTGAGGTAAGAGAATCTAGTATGCTTGAGAAGTGAGTGTTGTGGTGCAGGAGCCAGTGCTACCAGAATCTCTAGTTGTCCACTTGTTTGAGGTTTTTCTATGTCGTGAGGGCCCCATTGAATGGTTTCTTTTAGCCTAGGATTATGCATGTTTTTAACTGTCTTTCAAACAAATACACAACAAAAATTGGACAAAAGACCTTTAGACATTGTGTCTTCATTGTTTGATGTGTCTTTTTGCCACAAAACATTCAACATTGAGATTTTGTCACATTCAAATTTTGGAAAAATTGAGATAGATTATAAAAATTTGCCCAAAATATGCCTGCATTAGTTTAAACTACATGTGTGATATAAAAATGTGTCTATGCAGGGTGTTATGCCCTGCATAATGCCCCCCATCTTTTCACTTCCCGAGCTGGGGACCTCCTTTGCTTCGCTTTGGTTTCATTTGTTTCCCTTTTGTTTGCTTTGCTTTGCGTTGTTGTCTTTCATTTTGTGTTATGTCTTGGAGTCCTAGAACTCAGAGGTCTTGAAGTTCTCCTTCAGATCTCCAGACTCTTGGGATTCCTTTTTGTCCTCTCCTGTTCTTTCCCATTGTTTTCTTTAGAATTTTGGGATCCCAGAGTTCTGAGTTTGGAAGAGTTCTTCTTTCATTTCCTAGAACCTCAGAATCCTAGGTTCCTGCATTTTGTTGGTTGTTTGTTTTGTTAATACTAATAGATTTCCATAATCCATGAAATTATTTTCTACACTGCTTTTGGATTTGATTGTGTGAGAGTTTTTTCATCAATGCTTTGGGACACAATCCATGATCCATCATCAGGATGAGATAGAGATCATAAGGAGTAAAAATGGTATAATTTGCATACCAACACCTAATAAAAAGAGCAAGGAAGGAGAGGAGAACAAGAAAGTACAAGGGTTACGGCAAAAAAGACTAAAGAATATAAAAAATATAAAAAATAATTGTAGGAATTGTACACACACACACATATATAAACACAATCTAATATATATACATAAGCACAAACTTGATAAAAATAAAAGACTATATATATATATATATTGAAAAATCAAAAGAAATCACCACAAAAGAAAAAGACCACAAAACAACAAGAATAAAAAATAAAATTATAAATTACAAAAAAAAATATAAATAAGAATAACAAAAAGAAATTTTTTTTAGAAAAGGACTACCAATCCAAAATAAACAAAATAATCCAATCACAAAGAATGAAAGAAAAACATACATATATACTGAAAGTCCTGAAAATGACTATGCAAAAATTTGACGTCCTTGGCAAAGTTTTAGTCATTTTGAATTAATGTTGCTCTCTCTTTTTTCCCTCAAGGTTTATGGTTTTTAGGTTTATGTGTTCTTGGGTGAGCCTTTTGTTTTAAACCTAAAGCCTGTTATGTTTCTTCGTTACCTTTTTCACTTAAACATATGGGTCTTTTCCATCGTTGAAGGGGACCATGTTCCTTTTCCTAGGTGTTATTTCTTCTGCCGGCCTTTTAAATTTTCCTAACATCTACATCTTTTTCACTATGGTCGGGCCCCCTTTAATATTCTAGCGGGTATTTATTCTCCCTAAGTTTGGCCTTAATGTTTTAGCCTATATCTCTATGATTAACTATCAAGCAACTAAAAGTTCCATGAATTTGCACATGCATCAAATGGATGATGATGTTATGACCCAAGTAGAAGGATGCTCGAAGGATAGCGACAAGTATTGAGTAGACATCATAACCTGCACGTAATGAATGAGAAGATCAGACGACTCTCACAGTCCCATGAAGACATAGTAAAGGAAGTTAAGGACTCACGAGATGATGCTACGTTTCCCAGGCAGGCCAAAGAGGTCTGACAGCAGGGTTGTTGACAGAATGAAGTTAAAAGGTGATTTGTCTATGATTTGTCAGACCTTTTGACGGGCTCTTTCACCATGTTGGAGGGTCAATATCAGTGCTAATCAATAGTGATCGTGCGATGTGCCATGATGGACAAAATCTATAGTGGAAACAGAGTCACAAGTGGTCTTATGTGTTCGTGACAGGTGTCTTCTTTGGCCTAAAGTTTGTTTGCTCCCTTGTTTCTTTAAAAGGGAATTTAAGGCCATGAGACGAGGTCGCGAAATTTGGTCACAAGGTTTGGGTCCAAATCCTTGGTCATGTATAGTAAGTCTAGGTGAAATGAGTAGGCTGTAATAGGAATTTACAGAGCAAATAAAATGGGTCTTGTGTCATATTTTATTGCAGGTTCTTCAAGGAGTTATATGTAAGGTGATTTGTAATAGAAAATAGCTTATTGAATGAATGAAAACATAGTTCAAATCTATTTTCTCTAGTGTGTAACTCTGTTATGTTTTGAATGAGTAAGATCAAGGTTTTTCTCGTTCGTTGCATTGTTATGATGTATGTATTTTATGTCTTATGCTCTAACCTATGGGGTCAGTTAAATTGCTTAGATAGAATTTGCAGACTGATTGGGCTTATACATGGATTCTGATAAGTATTTTGGGTTGGGACAGATAGATGAGATACATTGCAAGGCAGTGTTATGTTTAGATCTTCAACTATTAGATAAAAGGTTCTGTTATATTTTTATCTTACATTTTGCAATTTCAATCACCCAATGAATAAGACATTGGCTATGGCTTGTAGTTGTTTCTAGTAACAATTCTTTACTCATAACTCATCAACAACTTGCTATAAACTACTAATATAAGAATATCTTTTCATTTTTTGTATATGTTGCTGCTTGCCGAAAACATCTCATGCTCCAAAGTAGGTCAAGGATCACTGAGAGCTAGCCACTCTGTAGCATTCTCCCTCTTCGTCGAGCCCATTTAGGAATGAGATATTTTTCTTTATTTTAATGTCATCTGTGAGTGCGGTGCGAAGATTGTAGGTGCGTTAAGGGATCAACTTCCCAGGTTTTGTGGAGCCCAAAGTGAAGAAGGATTAGCAAAAATCCTTGTCATATGTTGGTCCAAGTCCTTGAAGATTTCGATAGTTGGAGTTGGCTTCTCCTCTGATAAATTTGAAGAATCAACTTGATTTCTGTCCACTCCTAGTGTAAACCCCACCATGTGCACTATGGGGAACCAATAAAAATGGCGACTCTGCTGGGGACTAGTTGTCTAGAATCTCTGGTTAGAAAAGATTGAATCATCATATTGATCAAGATTACCCCATCCGAGCCGTAAGAGTCATGAGCTTATAATATTCTAGCTCCTTGTCGGTTGAGTCAATTCTCATAAATGTTGCTTGAGAATCTATTGTAATTCATTTTTCAATATAAGTTATGTCAAGATTTGTTTATATTACATGATTATTTCATAATATCTCACAAATTGTGGGTGGCGAATCTGAGATCTCTGTACCAGTGTGCATTATTTGAAAAGGAACTAAAAGAGAATCACAAAACTTGTAGTAGAGATGAAACAAATTTGAGCTCTTATGATGAAGTACCCTGACAAGTTGAGGAAAGAATTCACATGGCGAAAAAGGAGGAGTTTCAGTACTGGCTTTTGAACTGATTTGACCTGAGTACTTAGAGAGGATGCGAAGATAATTTCAGATCTATAATTACAGCGAGCCAGAAAGATGATTTCCAGCTATCACACTACCTCTAGGTATTTTGGGTTTTCATGAGTCAAATACATTTTCATGAAAGTCATTCGTAGAAAATATTTTCCTATTAAGTGAGTTAAGCACTAAGGAAGGGAATGGTATTAATCTTTTTACATACTTCTGAAATTTAATTTTTTTTTTTTTGAAATAAGCTGAGTGAAGTATGTTTTTGAGTCATACATTGTAGTAGTGTAAGACTGTTGAAAAGATGCTTTGTTTCTCGTATATCCATAAGAAATATTCAGTGTAAACATGCAACATATACAATCCTTGTTAAACCACAACAAAATGTTTTTTGTTGAAAGATATAGACCATTAAATTTTAATGGTATTTAAGGTTTCCCAAACCCTGTTCTTGCCAATGTTAGGGAACATTTACCAAATTTTAATGGGAAAGAGTCAGAGTTAACACGTCAACACCTACAGAGGTTTTCTGATTTGATAGGAGATTTTGAGATAAGTCAGGAAGATGTTTTCATGAAGCTTTTTGTTCAGTCTTTGAAAAGAGATGCCAGAGATTGGTTTTCATATTTGCCAGCATATTCTATCTCTTCATGGGATGAACTTAGTGCAGTTTTCATGGAACAATTTGGTGAAAGAGTTAATCCAAGTTCAACTATCAACGGATTCATTGGTATTAAAAAGGAAGAAGATGAGTTGGTCCCTATTTTCAATCTCAAATTTGTAAGAAATTTAGATGAGATTCCTAATGGTTATAGGCCCAATGATGCAATATGTTTGGTTGTTTATTTAGCTGCATTTGATGAGGAGATGGAGTTATTTACTGAGAGATAAGGATCCTAAAACCTTGCAATAGGCTCATAGGACAACAATGGACATTGAGAACAACTTGAAATATGGAATTCCTAAGGGTTATCTAGCTGCAAGAGTTTGCTACCCTAAGACACCAGATGTTGAAGAAAGGTGTGAACTGAGAGTTGAAGGTCAATGTCAAAGTATTTACATCCCTGCCAATCACAATAGCCATGTTGTGACTTATTATCTAAACAATAATACGAGTGAAGAGAAGTTGTCTCAGATAGTGGTTATTCCTCTTAATAGTGAAGATAAGGGTAGTGAGAAATTATGTGACATAATTGATACAGAGATAGAGATAATTTCAGTCACCATACCATGTGACAACAACATCAGTGGTCCCAACGAGAAGATCACACAAAGGGTCTATCCACACTCCTATGGTTTAGATGGATTTGATAATTTGTATGAAGGAAAATTGGAGGGTTGTATATCTGATGGAGACAATAATAATATGCAAGGTTTTTAGGATAGTCTCAGATAATTAATATAATTAATTTAACATAGTCAAGATAATTAATTTAAATTTTAATCATGTTAAAATTTGAATTAATTAAATGTTAAACATAGTCAAGATATTAATATAAAAATTTTATTCGAATTTTAATATCTAAAGTTAATTTTAATAAATTTTAAATGAACTTGCAATAACATTAATTTAAAATTTAAAAATTGAATTCTATTTTATTTAAATTTTAATCATTTCATTGCTTAAATTTTATTCAAATATTAAAAAATTGAATTTAATTTAAGTTTAGAAAGGTTGAAAATTTTAATAAAATTTAATTTTAATTTTAATTTTAAATAAGTTATTTGGGATGCCTTGAAACTACAATAGTTCTTTTTAAAAGGGCATTTTAAGCTTTTCCTTCAATTTCAATTTCATTTATTGGATTTAATTCATCTTCAAATGAATTATTTTATAAGAGGATTAATTTTTTTTTGGTCTTTATCTCTTGTGGGAAAATGGGAAGTGGGAAGTGGGATCCACCATATCAGAGGACATTCATTTTATTAAGTTTTAATTTATTTTAAAATTTAATAAAAATTCTATTACAATAATTTGAATCTTTGTGCAATATTGCTTAATTTAAGAGATTTGGATTATTTTATTTTAAAATTCACAATGAAATTAACTTTTATTTTAAATTGTGAATTAATAATATGGATTAGCATATTTTGGAAATGAATTAATCATTTTATTGTTTTAATGTGTAGATTTAAAATAGTTTTAATTTGCAAATCAAAGGGCACCCAAAGTAGAACTCAAAGTGGAACTCTAGACAAATTGGAGATGAAGTGGGAATATTGCTAAGAAGGAATTGGAATGCACAGTGAACTCAATGTTGAAATTGACAAGTTTGCATGGATGATTGAAGCTGATTTTCAATTGCAAGAGGAAACTTTGTGTTTGCAAGCACAAATCGGGGAGTTGTTCTTTAGTTTCCAAAGAGGGGGTTTTCTAGGAAATATCTATAAATTGGAGCTTGAAGCTCATTGTAAAGGGTTAGAGGCTTTGAAATTAGACTTTTCAAAATTAGGAACTTAGAATTAGAAATAACTTAGAAGCTAGAAATTTTCTGAAAATTGCTTGAGGGTCATTCATATACTTTTCCTTTACATTTTCATGTTAGTGTAGCTGGAAACAATCTGATAGAAGGCAGGAATTAGAAGTTCAATGCATTAAATCTGCTGGACAAGTGCCTCATTTGAAGAAAAAATTATAAACTTTATTGCAATTTCTTATCTCTTTCAATTGTTTTCTTTCATATGATGAATGTTTGATGTCCTTCTATTTGATTCAACTTCTTGAATTTGGAGAGAGCTATGTTTGTATTACTTCAATCTGCACATGTATATGGTGATTAATGTTAATGTCAATGTGGTTTAGTCTTTATTGTCATCGAATCTAGCTTCGTTAGTATGTTAAATTGTTGATTTACATGTTGATGTATGAATGTTCTGGTTTCCTCTAGGTTTAGTTGTGTGAGTGTGAAAAGTGGATTTGTATATGTATCTGTATTTGTATCTGAATACACAACACTTCAATTAAATCATTAGATGCATGGTCAGTAAATCAATAATCAATAATGAACAATAAACCATTACAAAGTGACCTATTGCCTTCTAGTAGATGTGAGTTTAGTTTTGCTCTCAAATTTCCATATGCAACAGTAGTGACTAGATGACACCTAAACAAAGGATTTAATCTATATGAGTATGAAATTGAGCTAAATGGATGCAAGATTAAGTTAGATATGCATGATTGATCTAACATTAAGCTAGATGATTTAACAAATATGCAATAACTAATATGTAATATCTCAATGCACAAATCTCAATAAGCCTAGAGCAAAAACAACATAATAATAATAATCTCCAGATTCTTTTTTTCATGAGAGATGAGAGCCCAAATTTATAGAAAATCCAGAGAGAGACAAATGGTCAAGATCGATCAATGATGAGTGACAAAGATTCTCCAAGAGGAAGCAAAATCCTGATGAATTGATGTGATTGGCTGCTTTTCTCAGCTTTTAAAGAAAATTGAACTAATTTTAAGATAAAATTAGAAAAACTGATTTATTTCATATTTTATATTTTGATATTCAATTTTGATCTTTAATTGATTTAATTGATTTAATTGCTTTTCTAAGATTTTTCAATTTAATTCCATTTTGATTTCTTTTCTCAATTTTAAATTCTTTTCCAAATTAATTCTTTTTTTTTCAAATTAATTCCTTTTTGATGTTTTAATGAAAAATTAATTTATTAATTAAATATGCTAGGATATTTAATTAAATAAATAAGATAATTGATTAAAATGATTTACTTGGAATGATTAATTAATTAAATAATTATTTAATTAATATTGAGTGATTTATTTGCCATGTGATATTGATGACCGAGATTTAATTAATTAGGTGCTTATGATTGATTTAATTTGCCTTTGGTTAGGACCTTGGTGATGTAGTCGAGATTAGGGGCCCATGGTTTAGATGACCATTTTTAGGGTATTAAATTTTCCCCTCTTTGAATTGATGTGCGAGCAGCTCATTGATTCAAAGAAAATTTAATGTCAAACAAATTATCAGTTCCAAACTTGATGGATCGCAAACCGATGAAGAGAGAGATGTTTAGCTTGATTTGAAGTGATGAAGTTGAACAGGTTGATTAAAGCGACACCGATCCTAAACTTGATTGAACTAGGACCGACAAAGAGCGAGATACCGATCTTGAACTTGATTGATCAAGAAACGAGTATCGATCTAGACCTTGATTGAACTAGATTGAGCGAAGAGATGAAACCGATTCCAAACTTGATTGAACAAGAACCAATTAGAGAAAATGTCCAACTTGATTTGATGCGATGATATTGAAGACCTATTTGGATTGAGCGTGATTCAGACAAAGACAATATCGGCTTGATATTGTTTGATTAAAAATATCAGACAAAGACAATATTGAACACCTATTTGGCTTGAGCGTGATTTAGACAAAGACAATATCAGCTTGATATTGTGCGATGAAAATGTTATGCCCCTAGAGATTGATTCAATTTTGAAGAACAATAGGGTTTTGTTTGATTAAAAATATTTTCTACTCGACTTAGATGAAGATTTGTGAAAAATCTTGACTTTTTGATGTTGATAATGATGACGCAATGATGAAAATAAAAAAGTTTTGGCGATGAGAATTTGAGCACGAAGATTGATGTAAGAATGAATTTGAGATAAGAGCTAAATTGAGCGCAAAATGATTCAAAAATTGATGTCAGATTTTGATTTTGATTTTGAAAATGGACTCAGGGCAGGCAATTCAGCTTAGAGTACAAATTTAATGTCCATCGAAGCAAGTTTGAAAATTAGGGTTGGGCTATATAATAAGTTCAATGCATGTCTTTGTCAATTCATTTTTACCTCTCAAAGTTCAAAATTTGAAAAATCTCCTGCAAAGAAAAATGACAATTCCTATTCAAGATCATCGATTCCGGTGCCAAAGATGACATAATCGACCTCAGAACTATACCCCAATAGTAAGTGATCGATCTCAAGCCTTTTGCATTTCTTATCGTTTGATTTTTTGTTGAATTTCTTATTTTTAATTTTGTGTTAGGTTGTCTTGTGTCGTTTTATCGTTTGGTTCAATAATGTTTCTCGTATGAGTATCTCGCAATTTGTGTTTTGTCATATGGTCATGTAGGGTTTATCGTATGGTGTATACCCTTATATCGTACAAGGATGTTATTCATAGGCCATTTAATTGTTCTGCATGTTACTAAATGTTGTATGGGAGTGTTTACTCGTGCGACTTGTAATGTTTTGTCGTACGATTTGCTGCTTGACTGTACTGACTCGTATGGAAAACAGTGTTTGTTTTTGAGGATCAAAACATCAAATTTTGATTCTCATTTTTGTAAATTTGGATTCATTAGCACTTTTGATGATTTGTTTGTTTGATTTTATAGGTTCAGTTGCCTGATATTCAGTTCAGATGTACATATCCACCGATTAGGAGATTAGTGCATGGCTTATCAGACACACAAAGAGGTCACATTAGGTTGTATGAATTTGGATACTTGTTACAGATGCCTGATATCCATGTGAATCATGGTTTGTTGACTACATTGGTTGAGCGTTTCCATTCTGAGCATAACACATTTCATTTACCAGTTGGAGAGATGACGATCACTCCTAAAGATATTTACATGATTTTGAGGATTCATTTTGCTGGAGATAAGGAAGATTACTATTCGACTCCATGATCGGGAATTGAGGCTCTCAGATGCATTTTCCATGATGACACTATCATTGATCGTTCTATCAATTGGGATGATTTGTTGAGTAGGTATGGTGCACAGTACCCTCTTGCTTGCATTTTGGCTGGCATGATTGGTTGTTTCATGATGCCTGATAGAGGACAACAGGGATTCTTATGTGGATGGGGTAGAATGCTAGAGAGATTTCTTACTCATCTAGTTAGATTAGGTCGAGGTTCATGCTTACTCGCACATATGTATCATGAGATACATGAGATTGCCTATAAAGGGGCGAAGAGTATGGCAGCAGGTGTTCTAGTTTTGCAGATATGGGCATGGGAGCATATCCCAGTTTGTAGACCTATTGTGGATTATTCGAGGGAGGCACACCAGCCTATTGTGTGTCAATATTCAGGTTATATCACACAGCCCCACCTAAGCAAGACTAATTTTTGGAGGAGGCAGTTAGATGACTTGATAGTTGTAGTATGGAGACCTTATAGGGGTCTAGAGCTGTGGGATGTTGGAGGATACAAGAGAGAGATATGTTTATGACTAGACCTCTCATCGAGAGATTATCTACTATTATTTAGCATTTTGTAGTGTCTAGGGTTTTGAGGCACTATGGGAGACCACATAGTATATCCCAAGAGTTTACAACTTATGCTAGATTTGGGGATGAAGAGAGATGAGGATGGGCACCTAGACTCTCATATACCTTGACCATGTAGGAGTTAGTGGGTTTATAGTCGTAGAGATGGGAGTACCTGGTGAATGTGGCAGACACGAGGGTATTGCCCCAGTATAGAGATTGGTTTTAGAGACACCCCTTTCCTTGATTTACAGATCTTGGAGAGCATGCACTTTGTATAGATGAGGTTGAGGAGTTGCCTGCATGAGCTCAAGGAGAGATGACACCTAAGAGGGCAGGAGGAGATACGGGTGTGAGTAGCAATAGAGAATCTATGGAGGTCGAAAAGGACAGAGGGGAGAGGGTTGATCCTTAGGAGCAGTTGGTGGAGAGGTAGGTGGAGACAGGGGAGGAGATGCTGCAGTAGATGTAGAGATGGGTGAGGCAGTGGGACCTAGCGGAGATGATGCTTCTAGGCAGGTATGGCAGAGGAGAGAGGAGCAGGGCGTGGAGATGAGGAGGCTGGAGCAGGAGGACAAACACCTAGAGATATTATCCATACCTTGAGAGGGAAGGTGCGTGTTTTGTAGCCATAGGTGGTCGTAGCACAAGCACATAGCACAAAGTGTGAGCGACAACTATAGAGCATGAGGACAGAGCGAGACCAGAAGATGTAGAGAGTGAGAGTAGAGCGGGACTAGGAGTTTCAGAGATTGAGAGCAGACCTAGATGCCTCGCAGCGTGAGGTCCTTCATTAGACTATTCGTGCAACATATTATGTGGTAGCATACAATGCCAACAGACAAACATGTGGCACCATATTCCCAGTACATGGCCTGATCTGAGGGAGCACATGCACCTAGACAGGTTTATCCTCAACAGGCACCTCCTCCTCCACCAGGCGATGAGGGAGAGGGTCATAGTTAGACTTTGATGTTCTATGCTATTTTGTACACCCCATTTTTTTTTTGTATTCAATGTAGTTCTTGCTCCGATAAACATTGTATATGATAGTGGATGTCATTTGTACCCTTTGACATTGATATTTTTTATGAGAGATATATAAGTCCGTGATTTGATCTTATTATTCTTGTGCTGAGTTACATGAGATGTTTTGTGAGATGTCTTTCTATATGCTTTTGTTCTATATGAATGCATTTCTTGTCAGTATGTATGTATGTAATGCAAATGAATATGAATGTTTTTGTTTCTTTTTCATATGCAATAAATGATAACAATGATGAGCTAAGGATATAAAATTATATATATATTTTTTCATTTTTTATGCAATAGTATGAATGCAAATGAATGCCTATGCAAACTAGGACTGAGTCACTAGATTTTAATTTTCTTTTTATCATCACTGAGCATTTTACAATGTCAGAAATACACATAAGCATCAAGGCACGAAGAGCCAGGATGACCTGAATGTCACATCATTTTTAATATAGCAAGCCAACAGAAGCATCAAGGCATAAGGAGGCAAGATGACATGAATGTTACCTGCGTGCAAACACACTAAACAAAGCACAATTCCTTCCTTGTTATATGCAATATTGATTATCATGTCAACAATGACCCTTGTATCATTCATATCCTAGGGCAGATCAAGCATGTATCCAGATTGCATAATAAAGAAATTTACTCGAAATAGACAAGGAAATGATTCCAACCTCCCTGTAGTATACAAATAAATGGAGTCTATGTATGTGTGGCGATTTCACCTTGATGTGAAGGCACTTATAATAGACACCCATCTTATGAGATGTTTTTCAGATCATCAAAATTATTACTACAAGCAGAAAACAAATAAAAGTATTATGCCCCCAATCCTTGCTCCTCTTAGTCAAGATAGACTTCCTTGAGTTGCTTAGAGGGAATAATAATAAAAAAGCAAGTTAAAGACAACATTCAAAGAAAATTGAAGTCAGAGCTCAAACGGTTTGCAGTGATTGTTTTCAGTGTTCTTGCTTTGTGTGTTTATTCAGTTGTAAAACTCAGTAATGGATAGGAGACAAGTGACTGACTCAGATTGGATGACTTGGTGCTACTGATAGAAAGATGACCTGGTGTAACTGCTTAGGACATGTAAATTGACCAGTTGATTTTCCTAAGACTATGACGATGATCGGTTTCAAGCCATGAGGGTTCCAAGAAGAACCAAGGTGTCACAAAAGTGACTGAAGGATATATACAATCTAAAGCGAACATGCATAAAAGCAGGAAATGAAATAGAAAATACCAAATTTGCATTGATAGATAGAGAGCTTGAGTACAAGAGGCGTTTGTTTACCAGGTTTTTGCCTGCTTGGCAAAGATTCTTTCTTTTTTTACTACCACGGTGCCTATTTACCAGGTTTTCACCAAGGCATTTTTCTTTTAAATTTTGATTTTTTCTTCTTTTTTTTTCTTTTTTTTTCAGGACTTTTTTTCTGATTTTTAGAATTTCTTTAGGACTTTTTTTTGATTTTTAAAATTTCTTCAGGATGTTTTCTGATTTTTAGAATTTCTTCAGGACCTTTCCTGATTTTTAGAATTTCTTCAAGACCTTTTCGCTGTACAGATTGTTGGAGCAAAGAATGCTAGGTGTAGAATTTCTTCAAGTGGATGGTGTTGATCGGTTCACAATATTGTTCTCCTTCCAATGTTGAGAGTTGATAAGCACCAAAACCAAAGGCTGCAGTAACAATGTAGGAAACTGACCAGTTGGGTTCAAACTTCCCCTTTTGTTCTCAAAATTGATGATTTTTAGGATTCTCTCTTAAAAAAAGGTCACCAACCTGAAATTCTTTGTGTCAAACTTTTTTGTTATAACCTCTAGACATTCTCTTTTGATAAGCTCATAGATGATCAAACACCACTTGCTGACGTTCATCTAGCAATTCGAGTTCTTGCAACCTAGATATTCTATGATCTTCATCAGTGACAAGACCTTGTAGAGAAACTCTCAAAGAAGGGATTTCCACCTCTGTAGGCAAGACTGCTTCAACCCCATATACCAAAGAAAAAGGTGTAGCTCATGTAGGTGTTCAGATTCTTGTTCGATAAGCCCACAATGCTGGATTGAGCTATAGATGCCAATCCTTTCCAGATTTGTTGACCGTTCTATGTAAGATAGTCAGCATATTTTTATTAGATGTCTTAGCCTGGCCTTTACCTTGAGGGTAATATATAGAAGATCAATGCTGTTTGATTTGAATTTTTCACAGAGCTCATCTAGATCTTTGTTTTTAAACTGTCCTCCATTGTTAGTTACAATCGAAGAAGGTATGACATACCTGGAGATGATCTAGTTAAGGATAAACATAACTACCTGTTTGTCGGTTGCGTTGATTAGTGGAACCGCTTCAACCCACTTGGTGAAGTATTTAGTAGTAGTTATGATAAACTTGTGTCCATTAGAGGATGCATGATATGTTTGGTTGATGAGATCATATGCCCATTACTAAAAAGGCCAATGTGTGATAAAAGGTATTAGCTCTCTGGCTAGAGCATGTATGAGATGCCCATGTAGTTGACATTTCTCACAAGTTTTAGCAAACTTTATAGCAACTTTTCCATATTTGGCCAATAGTAGCCAACCCTTAGAAGTTTTCAAGCTAAAATTAGACTGTTTGAGTCAGATCCACAAATACATTCATGGAATTCAGATAATGCATGTTGGGACTCTTCAGGTTCTAGACACCTAAGAAAAGTACTATCCAAACCTCACCTATACAAATCGTTAGCTATGATTACATACTATGAAGCGTTTCAGATTAGGTTTCTTTTCTCATTACCGATAAGGTTATCAAGAATAATTTGGTCACGCGAGTAAGATTAGATATGACTATAGCGAGATGAGTCATGTCCAATAATAGAATAGACCATCCAAGACCCAGGAGAATCATGAGCAGGATAATGAAGCTCTTCCACCAGGAATTCATAGCGATACTCAAATTCTTGTAGCTATGGTATAGATGCCAATGTAGCATTAGCATCTGTTTCTCTATTTGTTGATCTGGGAATCTATTGAAATGATACAAAAGTAAAATATTTCTTAAAGTCATCAACCATTCTTTTGTAGGGAATCAATTTTTCATCCTGATTTTGATATATATCATTGATCTGGTTGATTATTAGCTAAGAGTCACTAGAGATGTGTAACTCAACAATCTTCCATTCAATAGCTAGCTTGAGTCTATTTACGAAAGCTTCATATTCTGCAATATTGCTTATTCAAGGAAGGAGGATCTTGTAAGCATTTGGGATTGAATATCTTTGAGGAGTGATAAAAAGAATTCCAACACCAAAACCTTGTTGAGTGAAAGACCCATCAAAGAACATTTTCCAAGATCACTGAGTAAGGTGCATGATGGATTCATCCAAAAAATCTATGTGCAAAGGTTGATTGTCTTCAAGCGGAGCATCAACAAGTTGATATGCAATGACCTATCCTTTGATAGCTTTGCATTCTATATATTCAATGTTAAATTATTTAAGAATCATAACCCACTTAGCCAATCTCCCTGTAAGTGTTTCCTTGTTGAGAAGATATTTGAGTGGATCTATCTTAGCCACCAGTTTGATAGAATGTGATAGCATGTAATGTATTAACTTCAGTGATGCGAAGACCAGTGCTAGACAAGATTTCTCAATAATAGTATAGTTCATCTCATAGGACACCAATGTCCGACTGATATAATATATAACTCTTTCCTTTTTATTCTCATCTAGTTGAGCCAAAAGTGCCCCCAATGATGTATCAATAACTGATATGTAGAGTATCAAGGGTTTGTTTTTAATTAATGACATTGAGATAGGTGGATTAGAAAGATATTCCTTGATTTTCTTTAGATGTTATTCATAGTCTTCATCCCATTTGTAGGTAACTCCTTTTCGTAAAGTTTTTATGAGTGGCCGAGCTTTGTCAGCGAGCTGAGAGATGAAACATCTTATGGATTGGAGTCGCCCTTGTAGAGTCCTCATTTGACTGATATTCTTTGGAGGTGGCATGTCCATGATAGCTTTAAATTTTTCTGGGTCCACTTCAATTCCTTTAGCTGAAATGATGTATCCTAGGAGCTTGCCAGATGTGACTCCTAATGCACGTTTCTTGGGATTTAATCTGAGTTTGAATTTTTCCATCCTGTCTAAGATTGGACCTAGTTCTGATAGATGTGTTGATCTTTTCATATATTTGAGTAGAGTATCATTGACATAGTCCTCCATGTTTTTGTGCATCATATCATGAAAAAATTGTTGTTATAGCTCTTTGATAAGTAGCACCTGCATTCTTTAAGCCGAAGGGCATTACATTCCAGCAAAAAGTTCCCCATGCACATGTGAACACTATTTTCTCTTGATCCTCAGGTGCAATTTTGATCTGATTATATCTAGAAAAACCATCCATCAGAGAGTATATTTCATAACCAACAGTCATGTCCACTATCATGTCTATGTTGGGTAGTGGAAAATCATCTTTTGGACAAGCTTTGTTTAAATATTTAAAGTCTGTGCAAACACGTATTGATTTGTCAGGTTTGGAAACATGTACAATATTAGATATCCACTCGGCATAATCAATTGCTTTGATGAATCCATCTTTTAGTAATTTTTCTAGCTCAACCTTAACAAGTAATGCAACATGAGGATGCATTTTTTCATAGTTTTTTCTTAATAGGTTTAACTCCGGGAGTGATAGAAAGATGATGCATTATGAGGTCAGGATCTAATCCCGACATATCAACATATGTACATGCAAAATTTATATTCTTTTTCATGAAAAAATAAGAAAATTCTTTCAATTCTTCTGTTGACAAGGATTGAGCTACATGTATGGTATGCTGAGATTCTTCTGTTACAATGTTCACTGGTTGTGTAGGGTCAATCAGTACTGATGATCGCTCTTGAAAATGATCAGGTAAAATACCATGTATCTCACCTTCAACACCTTCAGGTGCCTCAGAGAGGTTTTCACCTTTAGATATGTCCTTTATTTTTACTATTTTTGATTTTGACACTGCCACAGTGTGGTTTTCGCCATCAGAACACTTATTTTTCTTTTTTTGATTTTTGAGACTAAGATACTTGACATCTATCGCTGTCATGTTCTCACTTTGTTCACTGGTGGAAGAGCCCATTTGTTCAACTGCATTAAGATAACAGGCTAATGTATAGTCATTGGCAAAGGTAGGGATATTGAAAGGTTGATCTTGGAGAGTACAATCAATAAGCTTAGGATGTACCAGGGATAAAGATTTAACAGGTTCAAGGGAATTCACGGTATTGTCATCACAACCTCGAACTGACAATTTGAGTTCTAGAAGACTACCTTTTGTAAGCATCTGGAGACCAAGAAGAGTTAGAATATGGGTATCAAAGTTTATGTTAGTATTTAGGGGACCTAACCCAACAGACCTACCACTAGAACCATCCTTTACTTCGGATTGGACTACATATCATGGTTCAACAGTAACAGTTTCATTAGATAGAGTTTTGACATTCATGACAAAGTAGTCATAGTCTGGTGTCAAATAGGAAATGTCATAAATAGATCTTATTTCAAAGTGATCAAAGTCAAAAGATGAAGCCTCTGACTCCTCTTCAAGTGGCTTAGTGAAAGAATGTATAGTATAAATATCAACATCTTTGGTGTTGCAAGTTCCTTCATGATTTGGTTCAATGATCACTTGTAGTTGACATACCTGTTGACATAACCTTGATGAATCCGTTAGTCTTCGTCATCTTTCCCATTTAGCTTCCTCTGGACAAATGACCGACCTTGTTTCTGTAGCCTCCAATTCTTCATTTGTAGTCCCATACCTAATTTTGTCTATCTCATTAGATGGAGATATAGTAGGTGAAGAATGTTCTTGTGCTCTTCCTTCTTTCAGTTGTTGTTCATAATATTCTTGTCTTTTTAGTCTGATTTCCTCTATTTCCTTTTGTAGCTTCAAGCGTATTATCTCTTGTGTTTTATCTATGATATCATTAGGTTCTTCAGGAGTTTCTTTGGTAGATATATTTGATGGAGGCTCTGGACCCCATTCATACTCATTCGAGTGATTTTCTGAATCCTCTACTTGCATTCTTCCCGTATATGTGACATGAATATTTAGTGGTGCAAATAGGTTTTTGATTC
This sequence comes from Cryptomeria japonica, assembly GCF_030272615.1. Lineage (NCBI taxonomy): Eukaryota > Viridiplantae > Streptophyta > Pinopsida > Cupressales > Cupressaceae > Cryptomeria > Cryptomeria japonica. Next base: position 408,897,212 of record NC_081405.1, on the reverse strand, counting down.
CTTCCACTTTTTCTCTTATATCTTCTAGAATATCCACTTCTTGTAGTGTTACTATTGATACAGTCAGAACTTGATTAAAAGATGCTTCTTATCTATTGATTGCTAGTTCTTCTTATTCTTTTTCATACTCATCTTGTATTTGCTGAGTATTTACTTCTTGTGACGTTGGATGTAGTATCTTTTTCCTCTACTTAGGCTGTTGATGAGAAGTGTGCTTTTGAATTGATGACTCTTCTAGATGGTAGCCGAGTCCAATTTTATTATTTGTACTTTTGAATTGATGACTCTTCTAGATGGTAGCTGAGTCTAGTTTTATTATTTGTAGACTTAGTTTATAACTTGATAGGTTCAATGATTCCTTCTTGGTGCTTTCCCAAAGGATCGATACCTGAACATCTCATGCGTTGAATCATCTTATAGCTTGGACCATATTGGGTTGGGGAAACATCACTGTGTTGCCCTTCTCTATTTTCACTCTCTTCTTTGAAAAGCCATTTGAGGACTGCCACCTCTTCTATTTCATCTGCAAGGGAAGTAGAGGACTATATAAAAATACCATCATAGATGATGTTTGTATTTGAAGCTTGTGACTTCATACCCTCTAATGGTTTTCTAGATTGTCTTGGTGATGGTGGAAGAGACATCAATGAGAGTACAGGTTCGATCTGTTGGCAGTTGACACTCAATTGGTTGGTTTCACTATGTTGTCATTGATGGAAACATGGTATTGTGTTCCGACTTCATGTTTTGGTTCAGTTGTGTACTGACAGACACTTCACAGACACTACACTAGCACCGATAGGACAGAAGGATTACTTTGGTTACCGACAATGTAGGCCAACATGGTTTAGTAAAAGGTTATCGGTATTGGAGGCCGACATCTCTTGGATCTGACATCAGCTATTGGTTTTAATATTTATGCATTTATGTTATCTGGCTGTCTTGTAATTTGATATTGTATATATCTTTGTAAGCTGACATAAGGCATGATAAATTGTATAGGGTATATAGATTAATTTGAAAGATCATTTTGATATAGACATGTGATAAGAGATTATGGATATGTGAATGTACTATGATGCAAAATATATTAGAGAGATTATGTATGTGAGGAAATTCATGTAAGGGTTATTTTGGTAAAGGGTTTAGGGTTTCAGACCGAAACAAACAGAGCTTAAATCGGAACTGTATTCTAGCATAGAAGATGCTATCCTAGCAGTTCAACACTTCTTTGGATTGTAGTCTGGATTTGTATGTAGTTAGTGAGGCTCCTTTTGTGATTGAGCAGTGCTCTAGGCTGTAAGCCTATCTACTAGTGCAAGCCCCTCACATTTTATAATATCTCTTCATATGGTCAGTGGATTGATATTATGGGTCACAAATCCCACCATTGTTTTTCCTCTTTGAGGTTTTCCATGTATAAATCTGTGTGTTATGATTCCCATTTATGTGATTGGATTATTGGTTGCTTTACTTCTTTCAATTCTATATGTTTTTCTGTATCTATAATTTTTCCTTGCCTTGGATTAATAAGGCTACTTAATTTACCTTGCCTCTTTCATATATCATGTGTAAGGTTGATCTACCTTTGTATTTGAATTCTTTTTCTTGTTTCCAAGTTGTATGATTGTGGTAATTTAGCTCATGGATGTTACATTGTGAATGCTTTTTCCTTTTAAAACCTTACGAATTGTAACCTTCATATGAATCTTCAGGAGACTAGTCAAGATAGAGATTTGTCACAAACCTTGCTTGACCATCTAAAATCATTCCAAGATCTCATTTTCATATAATTTCTTTATTGGTTACTTTACTTGTTTATTGGTGTATGCATGTTTTAATAAGGCTAAAATTGATAGTTCCCATATAACACTGATTCACCCCCCTAGTGTTATTGGATTCCAACAATTGGTATCAGAGCCTTGTGCCTTAGAGGAAGTTTAATAGCTTGAGGAAGACCCTGAATCCATATCTTTGGAGAAGCAACTAGAGATGGCACTTGAAGATTATGATGCTGAAAGGTTGAAGAACTTAAAGCTACAAGATGAATTGAATTCTGCTAAGGAATTCATTTTTGTCCTACAAGAGAGGCTATCATCTGTTCAAGCTAGGAGGAAGGAACTTTTGCAAAATCAGGACAATGAAGAGAAAGATGCACTTAAGGAACAATGTCAAAAATTGAGTCTAGAGAACATGGTCATGAAAAATTAAATGCAAGTTATAACTATGAGAATGTCTAAGGAGATTGAGGACCAAAAGAAAAATGAAGAAAATCTTGTTGTATACTTGAAGAACAAATTTGAAGAATGTGGTAGGTTGGTTCATGAGAATGATATGTTGAGAACTAATTTAATACAATCCCAAAGTAATGAACAAGAGATAGAGAGAAAAATGATAATTCTAAGAGAAGATCTAACTACTGCAAGTGAGTATAAAGAAAAATTCAAGATTAGCTTAGCACAACTAGATGAGTTTTTGAAGAGACAAAGGCAGATTGGAGATTCCAGTGGACTTGGATTTGAGCAAGGATACTCCTAATGAAGATCAAAACCATAAGGCACCAGTAAGGAAATTTAATGCTTATAAATTCAATGGTAGATGTTTTGTTTGTAATAGATTTGGTAACATGGCTAGGCAATGTAGAAACAAAGCAAATCATAACCCTGATTATGCTCCCGATAAATGTTCTAAATGCAATAAGTATGGTCATAAGATAGAGGATTGTAGAATGAATGTTAAATGCTATGCATGTGGAAAGTTTAGACATATGGATAATCAGTGCAGGTCAAGCAATTTCACCAGTTTTAGCAAAGCAATTCAAAGGAACAATGTTACATGTTATGCATGTAATGAGGTTGGACATATTGCTAAATTCTGTAGAAGCAGAAATCCACCGGTTGGTAATGAAGTATCAAATGAGAAAGGAAAAGAGAAGTTTAGTGAAATCTAACAAGATCATACTCAGAGATGGGTTAGGAAGACTGAAGAACAATCATCAGATGGAAATGTATGGGTTACTTATCCGACATAAGAGGTTGCTCCTGCACCGACAGGTAGCTCATCTGGTAACTGAGGCAGATGTCTTAGGGGTAGGAAAAATTCATGAAGATGCTACATGTGCCCCAGGAAGAGGCTCTAGAATATGTTCCAGATATTGGAGATGATTATCTGACATGGATATGTTCTGTGCGAGGTCCAGTATCTTTCACCGACAATCATTTATGTCAATGGAAGATTAGGGTTTTTCATGGAGGTTAAAAGGTCGAATTCACTTCTGGTGTAGGAGCACCTAGGAGTTAGGCTCATAGTCCTTCTACAATTTTGGCTTTTACTAACCTTACCCAAGTTAGGTTTCAAATAAGGACTCTAGGAGGGTCTAAGGTGTGTGTGTAATGTTTGATTTGAGTCAAGTGTAGGCCTAGTGGTCTTAGTTTCCTTCTAGGTTTGCACTTTGTGAGTAGGTGTTAGAGTGAGTAGGTAAAATGGACTTCTTGTTGGTCAAAAGAGGAATAAATTGGTGAAAGAATTAGAGAGGTTTATAATAGTCTTAGGAATGTTGAAAAAGACATGAGTAATTGTAAAGCGGAAAATCGCGAGCGAACCCTAAGTTATTCCCCCCACCACTCCAAGGAGAGAGAAAGGGGGTCACTAGGGTTAACGGTTTTCACTTAGGAGGGACTTTACATTCAAAAGAGGGGTTGAAACCCACAAGATCCAATCCCACACAATGCAAGATTGGATTCTAAATGAGTTTCAAGGGTTAAGACAACAAGGCTACCTCTTTTGTAAAGAATGTAGATAGAAGGATTAAGCTAGGAATGCATGAAAAGTGAAAAAGATTCACTTATAAACAGAGAGAGGGATATAGGATGAAGCTGCGGACCTGGAATTAGCAATAAAATGTTGAGACAACGCTGTCCTGCAAATTTGAGCGAAAGTTGACGGGACGATGGCGCCCGACGTGCACACGGTCCTCCGAAAAATCCGCGAAACGAAGGGGGATCTATTCATCTCTGCACAAGGATTCCAGATCTTCAATTTCAGCCGCGTACCTGCAACCTACACACAGAAAAGCGAGGACGATTGGGGGGTTAGGGATTAGGGGTTTGCCCTTAGGTCAAACCGCAGTTTTGGAATTAACCAAGAAATGAGAAATGCTGTAAATGATTGTAATGTAAAACAAGTACTAGTACGTTGTTGTAAGAATGTTTGTATTCTTACATGCGAAGGTGTAAATGTTGTTGTATGTTGTATGTTGTATGTGGTATGTGATCTCCTCTTCAATGGTTGAATCCTTGTCTTGAATGCAACACTCAGCCTTGAATGGAGACTTAGAATGATCAATTGCTTGAAGGAATGCTTGAATGCTTGAATGCTTGAATGTTTGAATATCGCTTCCGCCTTTTTTCCCACCTTAAAATGAGAGAGGAAATGTAGTTTATATACTTGTCAATTAGGGTTAATAGACTGATTTTTCAGACCTTAGGCCGACCAGGAAAGATTATTTTCCAAATTGCAAACATAAAGACTCGAGGCCCCAAAAGAGACCAGGCCCAAAATAGGGCCAGGGACCAGGGCGCTGGGCGCCATGGTCCCACCTCCAGGGACAGCGGGGTGCAAGGAAGATCAGGCCAGGGTGCTAAAAAATGCAGTTTTTGATGTCATGGACAAGTTTCGGGGTCTCCATTCAGGTTCGGTGTTGCGTCACCATCGTGAAGACCCAAATGCAGTCGAAATTGCAAGTGTCGCAATTTTAGGACGCTACAGTAATGAATTGTAATAGGTTGCTTAAGTTGAAAAGACAAAATGTGGAAAGTTGTAAAGTTGTCATGACAACTTTGGTCGTAAAAGAGCTTAGCAGTGGAGTTAGGGTTAGAAATTTGACCTAAGATGACTCCACATGTGGGGAAGACTATTTAAGCCTCCTCTTACATGGTTACCAAGGTTGGAAGTTTGATTTTGTATGAATGACAATCTAAAACCACTCATTTTCAGACTGTTATCACTGTTTTTGTCTTATTTGCATAAATGTGAACATAAATGGATTGAATTCATATAGTTTTGGATGAAAGTTCTTTGGTGTGTTCCAGTACTATTTGGTTCATTTCATGATTTGTAGATAGTGTGTGTTAGTACATTTATTGTTTTGTTTTCAATCAACCAGTTTTGGCTTGTAAATAGCAGATTTGTGTAAAATGGTTTCCCCATAAAATCCCTCCGTGCTACCATCATGGTATGTTGGGAAATGGAAGGAAACACTATTTATAGTGTAAATATGTAGGGAGGAGTTCTGGAAGTGGATTTCATTATAGTTGCCACCTTGTTCTAGGCGAGTCTAGGAGCAACCCGAGTAGAGGAAACAAGGTGTAAATTGAATGTATGTTGCAGGGGGTGACCTCAAAACCCAAACTTTAGCATTTGGAATTGAAGGAAAGGTCCATTTAGAGTTCCAGTTGAGAGGGGAACCTTTGAAAACCTCATTTCATAACCTTATTCCTTTGTTGAACATTCACTGCCGGCTTAGGCCTAAAAACCCTAACAAACCCTCATTTTTGGGTTAGGGAACTATACGGCAAGATGGAAGACTAAAACCAACAAAATTTATTGGGTATGGGTGAGTGATTGAAGAAAAATAAACCTATTTGTAGGGTCTTTTGGACCAATTCCCTCAAAACCCTTGAAAACCAGATTTAGGAGGCCTAATTGGGGCTCATCCTTGTAGCCCTAGTTCTAGGCAAAATGATGAAATCGGTAAGGAAGATAGAGATTGAAAAACATAAAATAGAACAAATTGAATTCATTCCATGGTAAATGACACCTCCACACCTCTACAATGACTCACAATAGTATGGGGGAGAAAAGTGAGAAATTGATAAGTTGTTGTCCATATTGCAAGATTAAGCATATGGGAAACACATTGAAATGGTAGGGTTCTTAGTCAAACACTTGTTGCAAACACCTTGAGTTTGGAAAAGAGAAAGTCTTAGTAGAGATTGGGAAGGACTTGGAAGTCTTGGAGCATAAATAGACTTGGTGAGGTTGGTGGAATTGAGCAACACCAACTAGGTGAAGTGTGAGCAATCTAGGTAAACCCTGCCAAATTGGTATCAGAGCCTATAAGATTTGGGCTACGAGAGTAGATGTCCTCAGTGGAATCTATAAGAGACAACACCATGGTGACCAATGCAGAGTTGGAAAAGAAAGTGGATGACCAGGAGGAAGAGAATAGACTCCTAAAGGAAAAGTTGATAGAATTAGAAGGTAAGCTTGGTGAAATTGAAACCAAGGTAGATGAAGTGTTGGTAAAGGTTGAAGGAGCAGAAGGGAAGGGTAAAGAGTTTTTATGAGTAGAAAAAGTACCTAAACCTAATCCTATTTTAGAACAAGAACCTTTCCTAAAGGCATTGAAAGCCTTAAGTGGTAAATCACTAGAACGATTGCCATTTTTCACTGGTAAGATGGAAGTAGAAGTGGTTCTAGAATGGATAGAGAGCATGGAGAACCATTTTGATTGTGAAGGAATAACTGAAGCTCAAAGAGTTAAAGTGGCCAAGTCTAGGATGAGGGGAGCTCTTCTCACATGGTGGAAATTTGTGCAGGATGAGAGGAAGAAACCGGGTAAAACACCCATCTCTTCTTGGAAAGGGATGTTAGTCAAAATCAAAGAAGCCTATCTCCCTGATGACTATGAAGTGTAGATTCATAGGAAAAGACAAAACCTAAGACAAAAAGAACTTGATGTAAGTGTTTATATGGAGGAGTTTCACAAACTTAGTCTTAGATCTCATGCAATGGAAGAAGAAAGCCTTAAGGTAGCTAGGTACCTAAATGGACTAAGATGGAACATCTAGGAGGAAATCAGTCTAATGAGCCCAAAGACAGTTCATCAAAGCTATCAAATTTACCTTAAAGTGGAAGAAAAACTGAAAAGAAAACATGATTAAAGTAGTAATAGGGGAAGAGGTAGAGGAAAAGAAAATAGAGGCCATAGGGGAGGCTTTGGAGGAAGAAACTCAGAGAAAAGAACGCAAGGTGAGTCTAAACTCACTGAGCAGCAAGAGATTGGCACTGGTAAAGGAGGATTCAATAGAGGAAGGGGTTCAAACAATAGTTTTAGAGGAAGGTCTAGTGGACAAGGTAGAGGTTCCTCATATTTTGCCTCAATGAAGTGTTACCATTGCAATCAACTTGGTCATCCAGCATATAGGTGTCCAGAGAAGGGGTCATCATCACAGAGTAGTGAAAGGAGAGTGAACTATCTTCAAGAAGAGAGTTCAAGCAACAAGAATTTAGAGGTTGCCTTAGAATTAGAGGTAGGTGACAACCTGATGATAAGAAGAACTTTGATAAAAGAACCTGTCAGAGAAGAGCCTAGTCAAAGGAGGTTATTATTTAGGATCAAATGCAAGATTATGGACAAAGTTTGAAAAGTGGTCATTGACTCACGGTCAATAGACAACATTGTGCAAGAAGAGGTAGTGAGCAAGATTAAATTACAAAGGATACCTCACAACAACCCATATAGGGTCAGTTGGTTGAATAAAGGCCAACATGTCCTAGTCAATGAGAAAGCATGAGTGGATTTCACCATTGGGAGGTATAAGGACAAAGTGTTATGTGATGTCCTGTCCATGTATGCATGCCATCTTCTATTAGGAAGACCATGGTAATTTGATAGACAAATTATCCATGATGGAGCCAAGATTGCATATTCATTGAAGAAAGATGGAGTCACATTCAAGATTCAATCTATCCTTGAGGAAGGTGAAAAGAGAGCAACAAGCCCTAATGTCCTTTTGGTGAGTGAAAAATAGTTCTTGAAGACACTTGAGGAAGGTGAAGGAAGAGGGTTTGCATTAGTAATGAAACCTAAAGAGGAAGACAATAAAGAGAAGCTAGATTTGCCAGTAGAGGTTCAAGACCTATTGAAACTGTTCAAAGGGATAGTGAGTGATGGACAACCAACCACCTTACCTCCTAAAAGAGCCATAAGCCATCAAATAGAATTCATACTCAGAGCATCCTTACCTAACAAGGTGTCTTAGAAGATGACTCCCCAACAAAATGTTGTGATTGCCAAACAAATCCAAGAGCTTTTAGACCAAGGCCTAATTAGGAAAAGAATTAGCCCTTGTGTTGTACCTACCGTTTTAGCCCTTGTGTTGTACTTGCAGATTGTGCACTGACTCCAAGGCTATAAATAGGATCACTATTAGATATAGGTTTCCAATTCCTAGAATAGAAGACCTAATGGATTGTTTAGGGGAAGCCAAATACTTTACCAAGATTGAACTTAAAATTGGATACCACCAAATTAGGAGTAAGGAGTGCGATGAATGGAAAACATCATTCAAGACAACAGAGGGTCTTTATGAATGGCTTGTAATGCCATTTGGTTTATCTAATGCTCCAAGCACCTTCATGAGGCTCATGAATGAGGTGATGAAAGACTTCATAGGTAAATTTATGGTGGTTTATTTAGATGATGGTATATTTAGATGATATTCTCATTTTCACTAAGGATAGGGCAAATCATGTTAATCATTTGCAAATTGTGCTACAAAGATTGTATGAAGAGAAGCTAACCATGAACTTGGACAAGTGTGAATTTGTTAAACAAGAGTTGGTTTACCTTGGGTTTGTGTTGTCACATGGGAATCTTAAGATGGATCCTAGCAAGGTTGAAGCCATAGTAAATTGGCCTACTCCTAAGTCAGCAACAGAGGTGAGAAGCTTCCCTGGACTAGCTCAGTATTACAGGAAGTTCATTAGGCAATTCAGTGCTATATGTGCACCAATTTTGGACATATTAAAGGTGGAATGAAGGCAAATTTTAAGTGGAATGAACAAGCAAATATAGGTTTTGAAACCTTGAAAGAAAAGACAGCTACTCAACCGGTGTTAGTGTTGCCTAGTTTTGAGAAACTCTTCACTGTGAAATGTGATGCAAGCAATGTTGCAGTAGGTGCTATCCTAAGTCAAGAAGAAAGACCAGTAGCTTTCCATAGTGAGAATCTAAGTGATGCAAATAGGAAATACTCCTCATATGACTTGGAGTTATATTCTTTAGTGCAGGCTTTGAGGAAGTGGAGACACTATCTCCTTCCTAAGGAATTTGTAGTCTACACAGACAACCAGACTTTAAGCTTTCTAAACTCACAAGACAAACTCAGTCACAAACACATGAAGTGGGTAGAGTATATGAAAGCCTACACATTCACAATAAAGCATAAAAAAGGTCAACTAAACAAGGTTGTTGATGCATTGAGCATGAGACTCTTGACAGTCCAAGAAATTCAGTTAAGAAGTATAGGTGTTGACAATTTTAGAGATCTATACCCAGATGATGAAGACTTCTCAAATTCCTACAAGGTATGAAAAGAGTATAAAAACCATTTTCATAGTAAGTATTCACATTTTACCTTGCAAGATGGGTTATTGTTAGGACAACTTTGTGTGCCTAAAGGGTCAATGAGAGAAAATCTCATGCAAGAGAAGCATAATGGTAGTCTTAGTGGTCATTTTGGAGTGAATAAGACTCAAGAGTTAGTTTAAAGGTATTACTATTGGCCTAGGATGAATCAAGATGTTAGGAAGTATGTGGAAACTTGTATTGTTTGTCAAAAGGCCAAGGGCACTTCTTCAAATGCCTGTTTATACCAACCTCTTCCCATACCAAATAGACCTTGGGAGTGCATTATTATGGATTTTGTAGTAGGTTTACCAAGGACAAAGTAGGGATTTGACAATATTTATGTCATAGTGGACATGTTTAGTAAGATGGTCCACTTTGTACCTTGCAAGACTACTCATGATGCATGTCATATAGCTCATTTGTTCTTCAAGGAAGTGATAAGGATACATGGTTTACCCATGAGCATTGTTTCAGATAGGGACTCAAAGTTCATGAGTCATTTTTGGAAGACACTTTGGCAAAATATTGGCACCAACCTGTCTTTTGGATCAGCCTACCATCCATAAATAGATGGGTAGACCAAAGTGGTTAATAGGAGCTTAGGGAACTTATTGAGGTGCCTTACCAAGGAGTATGGTTAGACATAGGATCAAGTGTTATCACAAGCTGAATATGCTTACAATGACACAATAAATAGAACCACAGGCAAGAGTCCTTTTGAGGTGGTCTATGGTCTTCACCCAAGGGGTATACTAGAGTTAAGGGACTTAGGAAATTTAACAACAAGGAGTGGATATGTTGAAGATTTTGCTTAGTCAATGAAAGAGGTACATGAATTAGTCAAGCAAGCATTGATGGAGAACAAGATCAAGCAAAAGGTTGATGAGAGAAGGAAGAACCTACAATTCCAAGTAGGTGATCTTGTCATGGTGCACCTTAACAAGGAAAGGCTACAACAAGGAGTACCTAACAAGTTGCAAATGAGAAGGTTGGGTCCATGTGCCATCCTAGCGAAGTATGGTGAAAATGCATATAAGGTGGACCTACCTAGTGAAATAGGACTATCACTGATTTTAAACATAGTAGACTTAGTTTCTTACAAAGGGCCAATTCCAAGTTCAGATTGCAGTCACTTAGAGGTATCAGATGATGTAAATAACCTTCAAATACTAGCAAAACCAAGTCCAAAGGCTGAAAAGGTATTGAGTTCAAGGATCGCTAAGAAGACAAGACACCAAATTTATTGGGAGCACCTAATCAAGTGGTAGACTATGGATGATGCTAAGGCTATACAGGTGCTTGAGAAATAGTTCAAGAGGTTAGGCATTGATTAGAATCTGATCCCCAAAGAGGTGACTTAATTTTTATTTTTTTGGGAGAATGGTGCAGGAGCACCTAGGACTTAGGCTCATAGTCCTTCTACAATTTTGGCTTGTACTGACCTTAGCCAAGTTATGTTTCTAATAAGGACTCTAGGAGGGTCCAAGGTGTGTGTGTAATGTTTGATTTGAGTCAAGTGTAGGCCTAGTGGTCTTAGTTTCCTTCTAGGTTTGCACTTTGTGAGTAGGTGTTAGAGTGAGTAGTTAAAATGACCTTCTTGTTGGTCAAAAGAGGCATAAATTGGTGAGAGAATTAGAGAGGTTTATAATAGTCTTAGTAATTTTGAAAAAGACATGAGTAATGACTTGTAATAGGATGCTTAAGTTGAAAAGACAAAATGTGGAAAGTTGTAAAAGTTGGCATGACAACTTTTAAAAGTTGTCATGACAACTTTGGTCCTAAAAGAGCTTAGCGGTGAAGTTAGGGTTAGCACTTTGACCTAAGATGAATCCACATGTGGGGAATACTATTTAAATCTCCTCTTTCATGTTTACCAAGGTTGGAAGTTTGATTTTGTATGAATGATAATCTGAAACCACTCATTTTTGGACTGTTATCACTGTTTTTGTCTTATTTTGCATAAATGTGAACACAAATGGATTGAATTCATTGATATAGTTTTGGATAGAAGTTATTTGGTGTGTTCTAGTACTATTTTGTTCTTTTAATTCTTTGTAGATAGTGTGTGTTAGTACATTTATTGTTTTGTTTTCAATAAGCTAGTTTTGGCTTGCAAATAGCAGATTTGTGTAAAATGGTTGCCCCATAAAATACCTTCATGCTAACATCACGGTTTGTTGGGACATGGAAGGAAACCATATTTATAGTGTACATATGTAGGGAGGAGTTCTAGAAGTGGATTTCATCATAGTTTCCACCTTGTTTTAGGTGAGTCCAAGAGCAACCTGGCTAGAGGAAACAAGGTGTAAATTGAATGTATGTTGTAGGGGTGACCTCAAAACTCAAACTTTATAATTTGGAATTGAAGGAAAGGTCCATTTAGAGTTCTAGTTGAGAGGGGAAGATTTGACAACCTCATTTCATAACCTTATTCCTTTGTTGAACAATCATTGCCGGTTAAGGCCTAGAAACCCTAACAAACCCTCATTTTTGGGTTAGGGCACTGTACGACAAGATGGAAGACTAAAACCAAAATAATATCTTGGGGATGGGTGAGTGATTGAAGAAAAATAAACCTATTTGTAGGGTCTTTTGGACCGATTCCCTTAAAACCCTTGAAAATTGGATTTAGGAGGCCTAATCGGGGCTCATCCTTGTAGCCCTATTTCGGCAAATTGATGAAATCAGTAAGGAAGATAGAGATTTCAAAACCTCAAATGGACCAAATTGAATTCATTCCATGTTAAATTCCACCTCCACACCTCTACAATGACTCACAATAGTATGGGGGAGAAAAGTGAGAAATTGATAAGTTGTTGTCCATATTGCAAGATTGAGTATATGGGAAACACATTGAAATGGTAGGGTTATTAGTCAAAAACTTGTTGCAAACACCTTGAGATTGGCAAAGAGAAAGTCCTAGCAGAGATTTGGAAGGACTTGGAGGTCTTGGAGCATAACTAGACCTGGTGAGGTTGGTGGAATTGAGCAACACCAACTAGGTGAAGTGTGAGCAAGCTAGGTAAACCCTATCAACTTCATTATTGATCACCTTGCATTCAGAGTGATTAAGAGTGGTTAAGAGAAATCAAAGGCAATTTAGAGCAATTAGATTTCTTCTTGAGTGATTTCATCGGGGTCTAGAATAATTTGTTGAAGGTTTTCACCGAGAGTGGTCAAAAGGTATTTATCTTTAAACATGGAAGTGGGATCATCATCTATTCCTATTTTTGTTGCAAACCCAACTGTAGTAGAGGTCAAGGACCACCCCAGGCCAATTTTCAATTGGTATCTACATTTGGGAACCCTGGAAGATTTGGTTGGAGCATTTTCTTATGTTCTAGAGGGAGTTGTCTATGTAGAAGATGTTAGGGCATATATTCAATATCATATTGAGGAATTAGGAACATCAGAAATAAAGGGTATGTATATGAGCGAGCTGATGGGAGAATCTGGAATGATCAAAGCGACATACAAACACATTGAAGACTTAGGGTTTACCGACATTATGGACATTCCAGAATTCAAAGATGAGATAATCAGATATGTTTTTAGCAGAGTACATGGGGAATTTATATGGTTAGACAAACCTTACATGATCACCAAGGAAGTCATCTGGGCAATCACTAGTTTACCATCGGTTGGGAAACATCTAGACAAGAAGGTTTTGAATGATTTCATGAAAAAAATCACCAACGCGACATCTGATAGAAGATCTATGATAGTGAGCACTATTACCAACATGGACATTAGATTTGGTAGCATGATCATCGGGTATAACGTAACTCAGTCAAATCGATTGAATTTTGTTTCTAGTTCATGCTTTCTAGCTGCATACAAAATGATGAGAGAGGATGTGACATTGGATCTATGCGGTTGGATGTTAGATGAGTTGTTAATAAACCTAGGAAAGATTAAGGGAGATAAGAAGGGAACCTTCTGGTATGGCAACTTGATAGTTTGCCTAATGTTATTTTTCATGAATGATACACCTAGTTTTGGTAAAAGGCAATGGGCATTTGACATCCCGGTAGAGAGATAATTGAAATAGTCAATAGTTGCTTTAGGAAGTCAAAGAGATGATAAGGTATGGGGATATTTCAAAGCATTTCAGAAATCTATGAGGTCTTGGGTAAGGGTACCCGAGCATATTGTAGAAAAATATTCTACTAACATATGCTTCATGGTGAACAAGGATAAAACACTTATGGAAGAAATTAAGCCTTGAAAGATTTGGATTGAGGAAATGGGCTATGAGATGGATGCATATATTCTTGATGCCTATGAAAAAATGCTGACTGATTCACCCTATTGATGAGGCAGAGAAGCCCTGTGGTACAACACAATAAAAAACACATGAGGTTGAAACAAGTTCAACCAAAAGAAGAGAGAGAAGTAGGAAGGGAAAGCAACCAAATTTGTTGAGAAGGTCTCACAAGACATTAAGACATTAATTTATATTGTCCTAGAGAAAGGCAGGAAGAGGAAGAATTCAAAAGTACACATTGAGCCTGTTACTGTTGAGTCTAAATCTAAGGATGACACACCATTGGTATTCAAGAGGGTTGTTAGGAAGAAAATAAAGGAAACAAAGGTTGAAGCTAAAAAGCAACTAGTTAGGAAGGTTACATTCAAAATACAGGAACAAAAGAAAGCACCAAAAGTAACCACTTCAACTGCATCAGGTACTGCAAAGAGGAAGAAGAAGAATGACACTGATAAAAATACTCAATCTGGTAAGGTTGCACCTAAAACTTATGTAGAGTTAGGAGATGAAATCACTAAGGATGGAATATTAAAGAATGTACAGTTCTACTATGATCATTTAGAAGAGGATGAAAAAAGAGAGGTAGAGAAAGTAGTCTTATTATACTTGGATATTTATAGGAAAGCCTTAATAGAAATTGAAAATCAAATACCGACTAAGTTGTATAATATGTTAGATGCTAGAAGATTGCCAGCTATGCAAGAGGATAGGCATATTAAAATTCAAGAGATATTATCTATTTGTGTTACTATTGCTCGAGATGAAATGGAAAAGACACTTGAGGTGGCAGATAGAAAAGTCTTTAATAGAAAATATAGAATAATCAGTCTGATGCTAGGAAGGGTAAATGAAATAATAAAGGAGACTGAAAAAGCATGGGTTAAGTTCCTTGGAGAGAAGAAAGGATTCTGTACTTCACCGAAATCCAAGACAAACACTGTTGATACTCCAGATGAAGGAAAAGGAAAGGGGATTATGGGTACTTCACCCTCAATTTTTAAAAACATTAAGATAGTGGAAATCAAGCCCCCGGTTGATACAAATGTATAGATAAATATTGAGATACCGGTTAACACAGAGAGTGAACAAGTTAATATTGTAAGGATACTAATATTGAGGATAAAAATCCTTTAGATACAAATGTACAGGTTGAGGTTACAGTTCCTACAGAGGAACCGCTAGTTACATAGATTGCACCAAGTGGTGAAGCCATCGGTGCAAGTGAGGAATTTATAAAGGATAAATTTTCAAAGGAGAAAAAGGAGAATCCGACAGGGAACCGATAGTTGGTCCATCATTATTGTCAATTGACACCTTGCAGGTTGAAAAGAAAAACATAACAGAGATGAGTCCTACTGAACTCATAATGATGGCAACACAAAAACTAATGAAGGGGGGATCTACAGATAAAGGGATTATTGATCAATCAATCATTGTTTTACACAGACTAGTCCCAGAGTGCAAGATTAAAAATGAAGCAAGCCCATTCAAAAAGATTAAGATAATTATTGAGCATATTTCAAAGGATTTTCAATCCTTGCAACATATTTCAAATTGGCAAGCATTGGAGAGGTTCACTTAGGCTAAGAGAGCTGCATTTGATCAGGTGATTGAATCTGAGAAGAAAAAGATTAATGAGAAGCTGAAACTAATAGAAAATTCTTTGAAGGAATGTACAAATATTTATAGGGTATGTTGTAACACTGATATACTTACAACTAATATGGATAAGAAGATAAAATAACTTCAGGAGAAAATTGCAAATATAACTAATTCTTTTGACAGATTGATTTCATTGACTAGATCCATTGATGGTAAAATTTGATTTTGGAAAACCAAATTTCTATTCTTGAGAAGGAATGAGACAAAATTATCAGAAGAGCTAGAAGTCTGAGAGGCTTGGTGAGTCCTCGGTTGGATTCACTTAGTGTACATAAGAAAGAATGTATGGATATGGTGGCAAAGACCACACCGACATAGGTAAATGAGAGAGTCATTTGCACATATATTAAATGGACTTGTATCTATTTCTGCCACATTCAAAACATGTTGGGATACCTATCTTGAGCTACTGAAGAAGGGTTATTCAAAAAAGTTGAAATTTGTTAAGCTCTAGTAAGATATTTTTGGGATATTCATTATAGAACTTTTTGAATCTTTGAAATTCTTTTTAGAATTTTTGATGGCATTCATGTCAAAGGGGGAGTGGTATAGATGTGAAAAAGAATAGAAATAGTTGTATACATTAGGGGGAGTTATGGAGTTGTGGAGATGTGGATTATTTTTCATTAATGAATATTTAGCTCCGGGGGAGCAGGTAGGATGAAATCGACAAATGAAACCTTGGCCATTTCTCACATAAGTGTTGCCATCAATGCCAAAGGGGGAGATTGTTGGCAATTGACACTAAATTGGTTGGTTTCAATATGTTTTCATTGATGGCAACATGGTATTGTGTTCCAGCTTCATGTTTTGGTTCAGCTGTGTACCGACAGGCATTTCATAGACACTACACCAACACCGATAGGACAAAAGGATTACTTTGGTTACCGACAATGCAGGCCGACATGGTTTAGTAAAAGGTTATCAGTATTGGAGACCGACATCTCTTGGATTTGGCATTGACAATTGGTTTTAATATGTATGCATTTATGTTATCTAGCCGACATGTAATTTGATATTTTATATATCTTTGTAAGCCGACATAAGGCATGATAAATTGTATAGGGTATATAGGTCAGTTTGATAGATCATTTTGATATAGACATGTGATAAGAGATTCCAGATATGCGAATGTAATATGATGCAAAATATATTAGAGAGATTATGTATGTGAGGAAATTCATGTAAGGGTTATTTTGGTAAAGGGTTTTGGGTTTCAGACTAGAATAGATAGAACTTAAACTAGAATTGTATTCTGGCATAGAAGATGCTATCCTAGCAGTTCAACACTTCTCCGGATTGTAGTATGGATTTGTATGTAGTCAGTGAGGCTCCTTTTATGATTGAGCAGTGTGCTCTAGGCTGTAAGCCTTGTTGCAAGTGCAGGCCCCTCACATTTTGTAATATCTCTTCATATGGCCAGTGGATTGATATTGTGGGTCACAACTCCCACCATGGTTTTTCCTCTTTGAGGTTTTCCACGTATAAATCTATGTGTTATGATTCTCATTTATATGATTGGCTTATTGGTTACTTTACTTCTTTCAATTTTGTATGTACCGATATACTAGTTGGTGTATGCATACTTTAATAAGGCTAAAATTTATAGTTCTGGTATAACACTAATTCACCCCCCCTCTCAGTGTTATTGGATTCCAACATGATCTTGTATCCATCCATACCAGTACCTGTGATTTTCAATTTTTGTTCTAAGTCTTTCATCAAAGTTTCTGAACTTTCAACTGCAGAGGCTGCTCTGTTATGAGGAACAAGGGTATCAACACATTGTTTTAAAGCATTACATGTGTAGGTTGTATTTGCGGGAACACTGACTTCAACCCCATTATAAGGAAATTTCAAACATTGATGATAAGTAGAAAACATTGCTTGCATCTCGTGAATCCATGGTCTACCCAACAAGATGTTGTAGGAGAGAGGAAGATCAAGCACCTGACAAATAACATCTCATTCTACAAGTCCCACCCTGATCAACAATAGTACCAGACCCTTAGATGTTCTTTCTTCTTCATCATAAGCTTTGATTGTTATTTTCTTTGTTGGATCAATGATATTATTAAAAAATACCAACTGTATTAGTAAATTGTAGGTACAAATATTCAACCCGACACTTCCATCTATCAAAACATGCTTGACTCGATGTTTATGGATCATAGCTTCAATATGAAATGGCTGGTTATGCAGATGATTCAATGAATTGTCATCTTCTTCAAAAAAAGACAGGTAGTGAGGTGAAGTCAGGTGACCCACCATAGATTGAAACCGACCCACATCTGTCTTTAGAGACATTAGTAGTGAGCAAATATTTGTCTAGAATTTCTCTATGAGCAGAAGAGATTTGAAGTAGTTTGAGAATGGAGATTTGAGTGGTGGTTCACTTTAATTGTTCAACAATGCTATAACTAGAAGAAGAAGATGAAGCCAACTGTTTGAATTTAGCTGTGATCGTATCTGGCAATTTGTTTGAAGCAGTCGGTAGATTTGACATTGACAATGGATTTGATGATTTTTGATCAGGAGAGGAAGAGCTACCTCCTTTTGAGCACGAGTTACAAGATTTATAGTTTGCGTTTTATTTTGTTTATTTTTAATTATGATCACATTGCAATATTTAGATTGGGAAGATTCAATCATGTTGATCACATTGTCATTGGCGACATAGGTGTAATTGACTTTGGCACCTCACTTGGATTTTGAGAAATCACTTTGTTCATAAGAAGGTTAAGGATCTTTGAAGGATTTATGATCAACATTAGTCATATGGTTTCCAACAAAAAATTTGCCGGCATCGATGAGGTCTTGAATCTCGTGTTTGAGTTTCATGCAGTTATTTGTTGTATGACCCTTGTTTCGATGATATTCACAATATTCGTTTTCCCTCTACCATTTAGGTTTGACCTCAAGATCATATGGTTTAGAGGTATCTGGAAATGTGATCAGTTTGTTTGCCAATAGAGTTTTAAAAGCTAACTCATAGGATTCACCCAGAGGAGTAAAATCATGCTTAGGTTTTGAAACCCAAGGTTTCTCTTTAAACCACTCTTTTGATTTCTTAGGCGGGTTTTCTGTAGTGCTTTCAGCTGCTTTGAGGGCTTGTATTCCGCTAGTCAGGTTGAATACTATAGGTTTTGATTTTGGTTTGACATTATCAACCACTCCATCGGTAACAACATTTCAGTTATTATCATTGTCGTACTTCCAATATTTGTTCTTTTCTTTGGAACTAGAGCCTTGATGTGTTTCTTTATAAAGTGATATATCTCCTTTCCTTACAAGCACATCTTCCATCTTGAGAGCACTATCTGCCATTTTGTTGAATGAAGGGTACTTGCATTTGGATACTATATTTCAAGTTAGGACAAATTATTGACAAAGATGTCCATTTTCTCAGAATCAAGAATGAGCTGTGAATATCTAGAGAACCTCTTTCTCCAACGCTGAAGGAAAGTAAGAAAAGGTTCTCTTGTCTTCTATTTAGTATTATAAAGCTCAATCATTGTGACCAGATGGCGAATTTTATAGGAGTATTGTTGTAGAAACAATCCAACTAGTTCTTCAAAAGATTTAATTCCTATGGGTAGGCTTGAGAACCATTCCATAGCTTGTCCTCCTAAACTTCTTGGAAAGAGGTGCATGAGATAAGTCTGTTCATGCATGAACTCCATACATAGGGCACAAAATTCTCGAACATAGTCCTGGGGATTCGAGTTGCCATCATATTTATCGAACTTAGGAATTTCTATTTTGGAAGGAAACAGAGGCATGTAAAGACTCTTGTCGAATGGAAAAGGACAAATTGTATCCAAGGAATATTTCATAGGAGGTTTGTCTTTGTCTTTCATCTGCTTAATCTTAGTTTGTAGTTCTTGTAGTTGTTTTCTCACCACTGCTAGTGGATTATCATATTCTTTAGTGATAAAACTTTCAACATTGTAATCAGGGGGGATTTTAGCTCCTTGTTTGGCCAATGCTAGAAAGTATTCTTCTTTGTCTCGGGCCATGATAATCTTCATCATATTTATGAAGTCTTTGTATTTTTGACATTTTTCTATTGTTTCTTCTCCGAGTTTGGAAACTTCAGAATTGCTGGAAGAGGAATCACTATCATTAGCCTAGACACTAAGGTCATCACAAGCTTTATGTTTATCAGTATCTTTGTCTTGTCTTCCTTCAAACATATTGGAAGATAAGGATTGATCCACAAATGGTTTGTTTGAAGATGAAGGTTTATCTGAGTATTGTTGTTCAAAAGATTCGTCAAAAATTGGTTGCTCTTGGTAAAAAGGATTGGTTTTCAATGTTATTGTCTCGTCCTTTTTCTTGTTCTTGTTCTTAGAAGAGCTCTTGGTTTGAACATGCATTTACAATCAATGTGACCAAGAGTTAGATGTGATATAGATGTCAAGATTAAATCAAAGCTAGTTACGTATTTTTACGTAGTGATTAAGAGAGGTGACTAAGATGTAGTTTGGTTTCAGGAATGATCTACCATGTGTAAGATGTGATCTAAGCAGCCTAGGTTGATTAAGTTTGATAAGCGATTTGATAAGTTTGATAATCGATTGATTTGATTTAGCTGATTGACAGTCGTGCAACACAATGATAGAGGTACACTATCAAGGCTATTTATGCTCAAGATTACGATGACCAGATTTATGCTCACTGTAGATTGATTAGGTAAGTATGACAGTTCTGGAAAAGTATGCCAACAGACAAGTTATAGACTGACAAAATCAAAGATTCATACGATAGAGGATACTGACTCAGATGACAATCTGATAGGTTCCTGATGATACAAACATTTTCTCGTACGAGTTGCTACCTATACTCGAATGACAGTTTAATGCTTACCAGATGACAACTTGTCATAGACCAGAATGACTCGTACGGAAAAGTTTATAAGCTTGGATGACAATATTCAGAGACCAAAATGATAGTTTAAATAAGCTAGAATGACAAACTAGAAGACTCAGACGATAATATAGTCAACTCATATGATGAATTAGGAAGTTCGTATGACAAATATGCTTAGAGACTAAGTTTTTTGACCATTGAATTTTGTTTTTTTGGTGTTTTTGAGTTTTTCAGTTTTTTAGATCTTCAATTTTAGCCTCGGACAAAAAACACAGCAAACACATAAGATCCAAAGTGACATCAAACACAACACGCTAATTCTAAGGAAATTGGCTGAGAGAGAAAACCTTTGCTTGCAGACTCAGGTACACATCCAATAGCTAATCCAAATATGACTGTTGAGTCTCACACAATGGATTCTCATCGCCATATCAGCCGAATCCAAATGCAAATGGGGGCACGAAATGGCAAGTATCTTGGGAGAGTTACTATCTCTCTTGCACAAAGATTATGCCCCTTTCAGAGGTGAACTGGGTAGGTGCTATTTTAAAGTTCATAGTAAGGAGTTTTTGTTTGAAATTACCCTTTGAAGTTGCACAAGCAAGATTGATTCCTATAGCCCGACAAGGTATCAAAACAAGTTGTAGTCACAAAAACGTGATTGAGACTGCAAGGCCCTACAAAATGCTCGATATGAGAGATCTCAAAAGAGAAAACTCAAATAATCCCATACCCTGAGACTTTAATCCTGAAAGGCCTATTTATTATAGTCAGTTGGAATGCTTGGGTTTAGTTGTACTCACTTGGGTTGTTCTCATAGGGTGATTACTTTTTTCCACTGTGATAGACCCGCTAAAAAGTACACAAATCTCAAACTTAGAAAAAGCTTCGAGGGTCTGGATTTTTGATTGTCTGTGGAGACAAGAGCATACTCTCCTACCTCTTAGATTTTTCTTAAAACACAAAAGATAGATTTTTTCATTAACCAAATAGCAATTTAAGTGCCTAAAAATGAATTAAAGAATACACGATATTTGGTCGATTCTCCTTAGGCAACCTGCAAAACTAACGCATCAGTAGTCATGTTGTTTTTTTGATTCTTTGACATGCATGAGTTTGATTTGATAAATTCTTCGACAAGCTTTCTGCAGAAAATGAGTTAGGCAGTGAAAATCTCAGGCAGATGAAAGATAATTCAGGGTTAGAGTCAGTGAAATTCAAAGCTAAGTCAAGAAAACCCTAAAAAGATACTGTTTATAGAATGAGCAACGTAGAAATTCGTACGACAATTCCCATAGGGCAGAACGAGTATTCTCATCAGACCGAACGAGTAAACCCCAAAAGAAGATGACAAAGCAGGAACTCGTATGATGATTCCCACAGAGCCGAATGAGTATTCCTAGAAATCATCCTGTAATGCACAAAAACTAGTACGACCTTTTGTAGAGGCTGTACGGACGAAAACATGAAAAATAAAATAAAGATTTTGCAAGGCCGAAAATGAAATTCTCGAGCCCCATGGTGGGCACCAAAAATGTGTGTGTGAAAAGTGGATTTGTATCTGTATCTATATCTGAATACACAACACTTCAATTAAATCATTAGATGCATGGTCAGTAAATTAATAATCAACAATGAACAATAAACCATTACAAAGTGACCTATTGCCTTGTAGTAGATGTGAGAGTAGTTTTGCTCTCATATTTCCATATGCAACACTAGTGACTAGACGACACCTAAACAAAGGATTTAATCTATATGAGTATGAAATTGAGCTAAATGGATGCAAGATTAAGCTAGATATGCATGATTAATCTAACATGATTTTAAGCAATATGAATGAACATTAAGCTAGACAATTTAACAAATATGCAATAACTAATATGTAATATCTCAATGCACAAATCTCAATAAGCCTAGAGCAAAAACAACATAATAACAATAATCTCCATGTTCTTTTTTTCATGAGAGATGAGAGCCCAAATTTATAGAAAATCCAGAGAGAGATCAATGGTCAAGATCGATCAACGATGAGCGACAAAGATTCTCCAAGAGGAAGCACAATCCCGGTGAATTGATGTGATTGGTTGCTTTTCTCAGCTTTTAAAAAAAATGAACCAATTTTAAGACAAAATCAGAAAAACTGATTTATTTCATATTTTATATTTTGATATTTAATTGATTTAATTAATTTAATTTCTTTTCTTAGATTTTTCAATTTAATTCCATTTTGATTTCTTTTCTCAAATTTAAATTGTTTTCCAAATTAATTCCTTTTTTAAAAAATTAATTCCTTTTTGATGTTTTAATGTCAAATTGATTTATTAATTAAATATGCTAGGATATTTAATTAAATAAATTAGATAATTGATTAAGATGATTTATTTGGAAGGATTAACTATAATATTGAGTGATTTATTTTCCATGTGACATTAATGAATGAGAATTAATTAATTAGGTGCTCATGATTGATTTAATTTGCCTTTGGTTAGGACCTTGGTGATGTAGTTGAGATTAGGGGCTCATGGTTTAGATGACCATTTTTAGGGTATTACAAGTTGATATTGTTAGATGGATTGAATGTCATATGTTCATCATCTCCTTGCATTCCCTTTCTCTTTTGTTGTTTCTTTCTCATTGGTTAGTTTAGATTCAATTTTAGTTTCTTAACTTATGTAAATAAATTAGATTGTTATGAATCACCTAGCCCCTTGACAAGTACAACTACGTCAACCATCGAGTTAACCAACAACGCCATGACCCGACTAGAGAAAATCTGGAGTTGTCAACTGGTCAAGATTGATTGCTATTCAAGAGAGGTGGTGTGTTAATTCACATTCTACCTACCTGTTGGTGAGTGTGTCAAAACACCTTTCAACACAAAACATAATCACGTCTATGTTTAGAAAATTAAACAAATTATCAAAACACCTGAAAACACGTCTTTGACAAATTAAACTACGTCTATGCCCACAAGTCATGTTTGTGTTGAGCAGAATCACATATTTGATCATTAGAAAACTCAGAGAATATTGCATAAACTAGTTAAAGGGTGTGTGCACAACATATTACCACATCTGAGTTGCATAAAATCACGTCTATGAAATCAACAATTATCAACTATTGGGAAAACACGTATGTGCAAGATAGTACCACATCTATGATTCACAAAAACTAAAATTTTCACTATCGGCAAAAAAAATGCTGAAGTTCTAAGATCAGAAGATCTTCTGAGGCATTTTCCTATAAGACTTCATTCTTAGACAACTAGTCTTTATCATGGCTTTGTCAAAGATTATCACTCATTTTCAGTCCTTCGTACATACCTTTCAAGCTAGAGTCAAAAGGTTGCTTTGTTGTCCTAATCATATCTTGTAAACATACTACAACATATCACTAAGTGGTGCTGGCATTAGATCTATCATCTTAGGGTCCCATTTGGTTCTCTTTAGTCAAGGTCAACTTGCCTCATCAAGAGATCTATCATCTCTTTAGAAGCCACACCTTGCTTTAGATCACATATCTTGGACTTACATTATTGGAAATTGAGAGACAACCTTAGATTCTCATTCCATCTTGTAGTTCCTTTTTATTCACCCATAGTCTTCACATTTTATTCTATCTTTCATTCTAGTCAAGATCTAGTCCATGGTTGAAACGTGTTCACAAAAGTCTACAAGAGAAGCTGAAGAAGCTCTAAGATCTCTCAACATGAGTACCTATGAATTTGATGGTGATGAATTTTATAACCCACAAAATTTTGGTAATCATAGTAATCCACCAAAAATGGAGAACGAAGACAATGAAAATGATTCTATTACTTTCATAGATGTTGAAGAGACTATCATAGATCCAAGGTTCAATAGAATGGTTTAGGAAATCATGAGAAGAGAGCGTCAATATTTCTTGCAAGTCATGGCACAAAATGAATCAAGACTACCTCTTGATTTTGATATGTCACAAATTTTAGAAGAGGATCCAAATCAAGTCAATCAAGCAAATGAAAATCCTAGTGGGAATAATGGTGGTAATAGAAGAGAATGTTTCATGCCTGAGTCACCCTCGTCCTTTTTCAAAAACCAGAAGTCATCAACACTCATGCTCAAGCCAATCTTTCTAGAAAGTCCCATGACCAATATCATGCTTGTCCATGGTGGAGAAATGCTAATTCACATGTACAACAACATGCTAGTACCCATGATCATACCAATTAATACAAACTACAACCAAGGGAACATTCAAAATCATGACACAAGGAGACCTCGTGTCAAATTTGGGGGCAATATCCAAGATCATTCTTATGGTGCCTCCTATCCTTATAGTCATGGCATGTATAATCGACCTCAACCCAATGCTCCTTATTATAATACCATACCAAGTGGTCCATATGCTAGCTACAACTATGTTCCTCCTCCATATGGACACATTTATGACCAATATCATCCATACCTGCATTATATCCCTCCTCTGCCCGGTGGCTCAGGCATGAGACTAACTCAAAGAGATAAGACACCACCTAAGAATGAATTGCAACAATAAATCAAGGATTTGTAAAAACAAATGGTAGATATGAATACACCAAAGCAAGAATACACAATGAAAGACATATGTCCTTATCCATTCAATATAAGTATTTCAATCCTCCATTTCCTCTATATTTTGTGACACCAAAATTTTATAAGTATATAGGAAAGGGAGATCCTAAGGAACACATAAGATAATTTTTCATAGATTGCATTAAGGTAGCAAGAGAAAGAGCATACTTGATGAGGTTATTCCCACAATTTTTATGTGGACAAGCTATGGAATGGTTCTCCCAACTTCTACCTGGAATCAAGGCATGGGATGATATAGCAAAAGATTTCATACAATATTAAAACAGATGTGTCAGTGACTACTTTGAGCAATACCAAATGAAAAAATGGAGAGTCCTTTACTTCATTCTTATACCAATGGAGAGGTATTTCCAGTCGATGCTCTTGTGATATCCCACAAAAAAATGATGAAAATGTTCACTCAAAATGTTAACAAGGACATTGGATATGAATTAAGAAAAGATTTTTTGTCTACCTTTAAGGAAGCCATCAAAAAGGGATTGCCAGTTGAGAAAGTCCTTATTGAACAATTCACCATTAATCTATTCAAGGATAATAAGGAGGAATCAAATGGGAAAGATAAACCTCTCTTTTGGAACAAAAACAAGAACACCGTTAGTGATGGGCTAGTAGTTGCAAATGTGGTAAAACCAAAGATGACTTTCCCTAGTGCAAGTTCATCCAATGTGAATAATCAAGTAAATGCTCAAAGGCCATCAAAACCTCCAAGAAAATACACTCCATTGGGAGACCCAATTGAGACAACATTTAAAAAATTGATTGCATACAAGCTTTTAACAATACTGGACAATCCACCTTATGAACCAAAAGTGAAACCTGCATGGTGGAATGATGATGAGTTTTGTAAGTACCACAAGAGAAAAGGGCATAAGACTAGCAATTGTCATAGATTGAAGAACATCATACAAGATCTTATTGACAAGGGTGACATAGAAGTGGATGGCCACACTTCCAATGAGGAACATGCGATGTTTGATGAACCATTTACAAAACATGATAAGGGAAAAGAAAAATCAAATAACAATGCAAATTATACTACCGCAATTTATTATTTTTCAATGGACAATAGTGTTTCTACTATTATTATAAATGAAAAAAATCATGAAGGTTATAACCAAAGGAGTAAAGTTGTTTTGAAAGACATTGGACCATCGAGAAATGCTATTCCAGTGACTCTAATAAATGGGAATGAGGTTTAGATAAGTCCTCCAGTGACTACAAGCTCACCAAAACATTGAGAGAACCAAATGACCCCACTAAAGAAGAAAAGTTCATAAAGAAATTCAGAGTTGGTCAAACAACATCTTCATATTCTACATCTCATAAATAAAAAGATAATGAGGAACCACAGATAAAAACATTTTGGGATCCCAAAACGTCCAAGTCACTAGGTTCTAGGTCAAAAACACAAAGAGTGAAGACTCTCATTGCTGAGTGTCCCTTTGGTGATGTCAATTTGGATTCATTTACGATTGACATTGATGAGGAGAGTATTAGCAATGACCCCGAAGATTGTAATGAGATACCCTGAGACTCTTGTGTCTTTACCCTCACCTCCATTGACTTTGAGTACACTAATGACCTTCCCCTTATTCATCCACAACTCATTGACTGATACCAACAAGGACCTCTATAACCTGACACATTTTAAAATGATGATGTTGTAGTGTTGTAAATTGTACACCCTTGCTAGGGTGGTATAATTTCACACTTAAGTTAGCACCCTCCTTAGTGTGTCTTGCATTTCTTATTTCCCTTCAAGAATTTAATTAATTAATTAAATTAAATCGAAAGTCATATTTCATCACTCCCCACATTATAAAATTGGGCCCTTTACCCTAAGTGTGCCCCAATTAATCATAAACCCTAATTTATGTCCTATTTTGACCTTTAAGGCCCGATTTCGCATATCAAAACACCTCAGAATTAGCTATAACTTTGAGATTTGGTCTAATATCATCATATATCTAACAACCCTAAAAATTTAGTGAAAATTTGGTCAGATCATGGCGGGAATGCACATGGTCTTTAGCTTTTTTCTTGAGAATTTGGGAGCACAATTCTATGATATTATAATGCTTAACCCCAAAATATTGGTAGGAGATTCAATTCCTAGGTCAACCTAAAGGTGAAATTAAGTCAAAATTAAGATCTAGGATTTCATACATAAGAGCTCTCTTTCTTCATTTGAAGGCAACAAAGAAGTAAGAACTATCTATCTATCGGATCTGAGATTCTAAGAGCAAGTTTTTGGAGCACAAGAAGCCTTCTATGTAGTGAAAGAGAAGCCTATGTGGAGTCTTCAACAACATTTAACAACATTCAAAAACATTTCATCAAGCATTCATCATCAATTAGGAGCCTTGAAGACATTGAAGAGTAATAGGAGATCTAGTGGCAATATCTCTTCCGTGGGGATTGATATGATTTCATGTCTTTATATGAGCTTCTTTACATCAATTTGCACATTTACCTTCATTCTTTAGATTATTTAGCATATTTGGTTTGAAGCATTGTCATTTACATTCACATTTATATTTAGGGTTTACTCTCATGCGTAGGGTAGCTCTAGTTTTTTATCATTTAGGATCTTGCATACACACAAGGTTATAGCACGCATGTTTTCAGTATATTATTGACTATTTGTGGAGGTGGGAATAACCAACATAGGGGTTTGACTAAGGCAAAAACCTATATAGCCACCCAAATCTTCCCTTTTTAGTTGTAGGTGTAGAAAAATATCAAGGACAGTGGTGTGGCACCATGGTCTCTCCTCTTTCAGGTGAATTTTGGCAGGTTGCAACTTTAGGTCATCAGATTTGTAGTCTCTTAGTTGCAACTCTCTATTAGATTCTCAGGGATAGTGGTGTGGCACTCCGGTCCTGGTCAATTTAGCTTAGTTTGCATAATTAGGTAAACATCCAAAATCCTCCCTCTTTCATGCTTTGAGTATCTCAATTTCAGATCTGCAAGTTTGTGCAATTTCAAGTTCATTTATGCTTCATTCTTCATCTCCTAGTCTAGTTTATCAATCAAACCCTAGTTTTTTTCATCATTTGCAACAAGAGGAATAGAAACCCTAAGAGGTAATCATTGGCTCTCTCTTTTTCACAAGAATTAGCCAAAGTGATCTATCTGCCTAGGCACTTTCGTATTCCCAATGTGTTGGAAAAAGTGGGATTAGGTCTTAGTCACCCGATCTCATTTTTCCCGCCATCACAGATGCTTTCATGATTACCTTGGCATACAAATTATCTCCCACTTAGGGACCATAAAGTAGGATACATCATAGAACTCGATAGCATGGCATATTTTGGAGAGGTTGCCAAACCTTCTAGTCGCAAAAGTATAAAAATAAAACCAAATCATGGGTCTTATGGTGAAAACCACATTGTGGCACTATCTGACCCCAAAAAAGTAAAATGGAAGGACACATCCAATGGCGAAAACCTCCTTGAGGCACCCGAGGATGGAAGGTTTGACACTCTCCCCATGACATCATATGAAGAAAAATTATTAATGTTGGTTGAGGAGTATCAAGATAAATATTGACACAAAGGAGATACCACATAACATCTTCTTGGCACATTCTTTGATAGAGAAAGAGAGACCAAAGTTCATAAGTTTCTTCATAGAATGACAAATTAACTTTGCATGGTCATATGCCGATATGATTGGATTGGATCTTGATTTAGTTATGCACTATTTTACAGTTACTCCAAGAGCTAACCAGTAAAATAGAAACTAAAAAAGATGCATCAACAGGTTGCACTATTAGTCAAAGTGGAACTTGAGAAATTATTGGATGTTGGCTTTTTTACAAGCTAGGGTTGTCATTGCACCAAAAGATAGACTTGTCAGTTCCCGATACAACCACTAGACTTATAGAATCCACAAGAGGCTGTTAAACCATGTCACGAATCCCCGCGAGGGACATTGGTGCACTACCAATAATCCCCTCCCAACATCACTCACCACGGCCTACGTGATTCAAACCTGTGACCAAGCTCTGATACTACTTGTTACAAGCTAGGGTTGTCGTTGCACCAAAAGATCGACCTCTCACTACTCGATACAACCACTAGACTTATAGAATCCAGAGGAGGCTATTAAACCATGTCGCGAATCCCTGTGAGGGACGCTGGCTCATTGCCAACAGGCTTCATCAGACCAATTAACTACCTTGAGTGGATTTCTAATCTAGTACCTATTAGTAAATTAGATCACAACATTAGAGTATGTACAAAATTCAGGGAATTCAATAAGGCTTGTCCCAAAGATGATTTTATATTACCAAACATTGATCTAATAGTAGATCTTACAACTAGTCATGCGATACTATCGTTAATGGATGGATTTTCTGGTAACAATCAAATCAAAATAACACTTGAAGATCAACATAAAACAACATTTACCTATCCTTGGGGTACCTTTTGCTGGAATGTCATGCCCTTTGGATTAAAAAATGTAGGTGCAACATATCAAAGAGCAATGACAACTATTTTTCATGATCTTATGCATGTAACTGTGGAAGACTATGTTGATGACCTTTTGGGCAAATCACCTACAAGTGAAACACATTTGGACATTTTAGCAGTGGTTTTTGAACATTTGGAAAAGTACACAGTCATTAAATCTCAATAAGTGTGTCTTTGAGTTGACCTCTAGGAAACTCCTTAGATACATTATCTCACAAAGAGGGATTGAAGCAAACCCAATAAAAATTAAAAGTGATGTAACCATAACTGGTAAAACCCTCCAAAGATAATTAACCGACTTATGTAGCAAGAGTAACACAATGAAAGAAACAAGAAAACATAGCAATATTACAAAAACAGATTATATTATTGCCTTAGAACTTCCGGAAACCAACCGGTTATCATCATACAATCATCATAGAACATTCGATAGTTAACTAGTTACATGCATGCTACAAGCTAGATACAATCCAACTAGGACTCTCATAATCAACCAGATCACTAATCACCAATCTGAATCCTTATTTTGATTTCTACTTTCTCTCTCTTACAAATGATTACATAGTACCATATATATACCCTCTGGAACATATCCGGGTCGGCCTCAAAAGATTACATTTATGAATGCAGGAAAATGAAATGTGTAACTAGGTCAGCCCCATGAATGAAATAAATCCTTCTGGAAAATAACAATAAAGAAGTGTGGATTAGTAGAAAGGTCAGCCACATGCCAAGCAATATTGGATAAGACCCCAAAAAGATCCACACGCCAAGAATCGCTCTGGTAATGAAGGAAACGGTAATCACCAGAGCTGTCCTGAAACCTAGAAACAGTCAAACCAGGAGCATTAACTAGTCGGAAAAGAGTCCAAATGGACTGAAAATATGGAACTAAGCACATGAACTAGCCTACAAACCAAAAATAGGATCTATAATGAAAAGAAAACAACTACTGGTACCTATCGATAGGAACACATAAAACTACACACTAAACTGAACAAGAACTGAACTGAAAGGAAATATTTTTGGTTGATGCAAGATTGCTCATAGACCGGGGATGCTCCTACATCAGACACCCTAGGTAGAAAGAGATGTTCCATGAGAGGCAACTCATGAACATCTAAAAGGATTCAGGATAAAGACCCCATGCTCATTTCTGATCCAGAGATATTCCTTATCTACCATCCTCTTCTTTACCTCCTTTGGGATCTCAACCGGCTTCTTTCACCCCTGACTTTCTTTGTTTCTCTTCCTTTGCTTTAGATTTGCACATTATCTCTGATTATTGCTCTCTTTCTTCTACAAATCTGATTTGTTTCTACCATAAGACTTCATTCGATTTTTCATCATAAACTTTCTATCATCTGGATCTATCTGTCCATCGGGTTTATCTATCCAATCTTTCTGCAAACTCATGTCACCTTCCGGTATTACCTCTGCAACTAGTTTCTCGGTATTGCATATTTTATCAAGACTCAAATTCTTCACCTCCTTCAAAGAATTTAATGTGAACTTTTGCCCATCCTTCTCAATAGTGATTAGGTTTTTTCTACAGTCATAAATATATCCCCTATTAAACTGCCAAGGTCTTCCCAACAAGACATGACAAGCACTCATAGATACAACATCACACAAAACATCATCCCTAAAAGGCCCAATATTAAAATTCACCAAACACTGCTCCTTTACTTCTATCTTGTGATCATCTTGTAACCAACTTACCTTGTAAGCACAAGGATGCTCAAGCCTCTTGAATCCAAGCTTCACTACCATCTCTTTAGATACCAAATTATCAAGACTTCCGCTATCCACAATAACCTTGCAACACTTACCACCTGATTTGCACACAGTCTAGAAAATACTCTTTCTCTGAGTAGATCCGGTATCCTCACTGCTCTGCTCCATCACCTCTTCTAAACATAAGGGATTCTCCTTGCTCCGATGTATAGTTAGTTCCAGTAACTTCACCTTTTGGTTCCTCATTTTCACCACAATGTCTTGCCATTCCTTGCTTACATTCATAAAATCTATGTCCAATTTCTCCACACTTGAAACATTTGCCAGGAAACTCTCTGTTGGTACTGCCAGTGCCTTTCCTCTGTATTTTTCATTTTGGTCCTTACTCCACTTAGATTTTGATTCTTCTTCAATATTTTGCTTCCATGTATTCATCTATCCCTTGAATCTGTCCTTCCCTCTAGGGTTATTTGGTTGTCTTCTTCTCATCTTCTCCTCAGCCTTCAAAGCATACTGGTAAGCTTCTTCAACTGTGGAAACCCTCAACATACTCATCTCATCCTGAATGTTAAATGCAAGTCCATTTATGTACCTCACAAACTTTTCTCTATCAATCTCTCTATGTCTAGATCTAATCATCACCTTGTAGAATTCCTCAATTTACTCTTTCACAATCATGTTTCTCTGTTTCAGGTTCTGCAACTTCTTGAACAATTCCAACTCATAGTCTCTGGGTATGAACTTGGCCTTCAATCTTTCAACCATCTATCTCTACTGGGTGATCTTCATTTCACCATTCTCCACTCCATCTTTTTGCAATTCTTTCCACCCTAAGGTGGCATGCCCTTTCAACTTAGTCTATGCCAACCTGACTCTTTGTGGGTCCTTGACATCCTCAAACTCAAAGTAATCCTCCAACTCTCCGATCTAATCAATTAGATTCTCTAGGTTTAGCATTTCAGAAAAGTTTGAATCTTCCACTTTATGAATTTTACTCGCTTGTGCCACTGCTCTCAGGAATCTTTCCTCTCTTCTATCTTTCGGGCCTTCAGCCTCTTCCACTTCAAGATCTTCACCGACTTCTTCATACTCTTCCTCAGATTTAGGGTTCCTCTGCAAACTAGCCAATGCATTTTCAATTTCATTCCTTACTTCATTCTTGAAGTCTTCCATCATTTGCTCTACCCTCCGAGGGTTTGTCCTTCTAGGCGACATCTATTCTTCTGTTATGGCTAACTGCCTCAGCTTTGTGATCTGATTGTTAGTTTCAATTGCCTCTCCTCGATGATCTATCAAACACATGTGCAACCTGCCTCCAAGCAGCGATCTATCCACCCAAAAGAATGCCTCAAGGTTCACAAACAACAATTCCACCAACCGGTTCATAACCAACTCTAATACCAATTGATGCAGCCATAACAGGTAAAACCCTCAAAAGAGAATTAACCAGCTTATGCAACAAGAGTAACACAATGAAAGCAATAAGAAAACAAAGAAAGATTATAAAAATAGATGATATTATTGCCTTATAACTTCCGGCAACCAACTGGTTATCATCATTTAGTCATCATAGAACATCTAGTAGTTAACCAATTACATGCAGGCTACAAGCCAAATACAATCCAACCTGGACTCTCAGAATCAACTAGATCACTAACCACTAATCTCAATCCTTATTCTGATTTTTACTTTCTCTCTCTTACAAATGATTACATAGTACCACATATATACCCTCTGGAACATATCCGGGTTAGCCTCAAAAGATTGCATTTACCAATGCAGGAAAATGAAATGTGTAACTAGGTCGGCCCCATGAATGAAATAAATCCTTTTGGAAAATAAAAACAAATAAGTGTGGATCGACAGGAAGGCCGACCACATGCCAAACAACATCGGACAAGACCCCAAAAAGATCCACATGCCATGAACTACTCCAATAATGAAGGAAGACTAACCGGTAAACACCAAAACTATCCCAGAACCTAGAAATAGTCAAAGCGGGAGTGATAACTAGTCGAAAAAGAATCCAAATAGACTGAAAAATCTGGAACTAAGTAGATGAACTAGCTTGGAAACCAAAAATTGGATCTACAATGAAAAGCAAACAACTACCAGTACCTACTGGTAGGAACACAAAAAACTGCAAACTGAACTAGACAAGAACTAAACTGAAATGAAATATTTTTTGTTGATGCAAGATTGCTCGTAGATAGGGGATGCTCCTACATCAAAAAGCTATATTGGAAACGTCATTACCAAAAAATCATCAGCCAACTTCGGTCTCTACAAGGAAGACTTCAATCAATGCAGATTTATCACACAACTTGCAGATAAATGTCATCCTTTTCAACATCTACTGCACAAGAATTTCAAGTTCAAGTGGGATGATAAGTGCCAACAAGCTTTTCAGATACTCAAAGACTACCTTTTAAATCCACAAATATTGATGCCACCTATTCAAACAAAACCTGTATTACTCTACATATTAGCTACACAAAAAGCACTAGGGGCACTCTTGGCACAACAAGATCATGAAGGCAAAGAACAAGCTATACACTATATCAGTCAAACATTGGTTACTTATGAGTTTAATTACACTCCAATTGAGCATGTGTGTCTTGTCGTGATTTTTTCTTTGCAGAAATTTCATCATTACCTACTAACTCAGAAAACCAAGGTTGTTGCAAGAATAGATTCACTTAAATACCTTCTCAACAAGGCAACTCTCACAGGTAGATTGGTGGAATGGGTTATGATGTTGAGTGAATTTAACATCAAATATGTTGGCATAGTAGCAATTAAAGGACAAGCCATTGGAAACCAGCTAGCAGATGCACCTATGATTGATGATTCCCCTTATGTAGGGGAAAAAGGTTGACTAAGAAAACAAGCCCCAATCCCACTCTCGTGTACACACTTGTGGAATACAAAAGAGCCTAGGGAGGTAACACACTTTAACCACTTCTTGTGAGGAAGAGAGATTCAAGGATTACCTCTTAGGGTTTCTATTCCCTTGTTGTAAATGAGAGATAGGAGAAATGTGAAGTGCAGATTTGAATGATTTAACCTAGAATACAAGTATACACAAGCAACCCTAATCTGGAAATGCAGAACTGAGAATAACTGATATATTGCTAAAAAGTAAATATTAAGGGACAAAATTAGAGGTGCACCTGTGCCAAAAATTTGAGCCAAAGTGTCTGAGACAAGAGTGTTGCGCCCTTGTCCTTTTTTTGCAGACTTGAAGCTGTACCTGATAGACTGGGATCTAAAAACTGCAAGGTGCTACCCTGCCAAAATCTGCCAAAATTAAGGATCAACAAGGAGCCACACCCCTATCATAGGTAGGACCAGGGTGCCATGCCCCTGTCCTAGGGGTTTCTTTTGAGATCTTGTCCCTAGAACTCAGTCTGTTTACTTTGTTGGTCTTGGAATTTGCAGCGATGCTCGGATCCTGAATCTACAGCTATAGCCAAAAATAGGCTTTTGGGTGGCTATATGGGGTTTTTCCATAGTCAAACCCCTATTTTAGTGATTTACACCTTAACAAATAGCCAATTTATATAGTAAAATAGTGTATGCAAGAATCTTGTGTGTGTGCAAGATCCTAAGATGAATGCAAACAATCTAGATCAATGCTAAAGAGTAAACCTAAATGCTTGTAATTGACAAAGTAAATGCCCTAAATCAATGATGAAAAATGATCTAAAGAATTAATGTAAATCAAATTGATGTAATGAATCTCATACAAAGACATGAAAACAACATGAAACCATACCCAACCCCAAGGGAGGGGTACAGACCAATCTTCAATCGGTGATCCCCTATTGCTTTCCTATATCTTCAAAAGTGCCCAATTGATGAAAGAATGCTTGATGGATGCTTGATAGGTGTTGTTGAATGTTGTTGAAGACTCCAAAAGATCTTCTCTTTCGCTACATAGAAGGTTCCTTGTAATCACTCCAAAAGCTTTTCCCTAGATTTGATTCCTTTTTCTTCCAATGAAGAAAGAGAGCTCTTATGTATGAAACCCTAGATCTTAATTTCATGTTTAGGCGGACCTAGGATTTGATGTTCCTACCAATTTCTTAGGGTTAAGCATTATAATATTATAGAATTATGCTCCCAAAATTTCAAGAAAAATGTCAGGGACCAAGTGCAAAGGGCACCCGTCCGACCAACTTTTCACCAAATTTTCAAGGCTGTTAGATATGATGATATTAGAGCAAATCCCAAAGTTACAACTGATTCTGAGATGGTTTGATATGCGAAATCGGGCCTTAAAGGTCGAAATAGGACATAATTAGGGTTTATGATTAAATGATTTATTGAAGGAATAAAATGAAAAGGGGCACACTTAGGGTAAAGGGCCCAACTTTATAATGTGTGTAGTGATGAAATATGAATTTAGATTTAATTAAATTAATTAATTAAATTCTTAAAGGAGATTAGAAATGTAGGATGCAAAACACACTAAGGCAGGTGCTAAACCAAGCATGGAATTGTACCACCTTAGCAAGGGTGTACAATTTATGATGCTACATTTAGCCCCCACTTTAGCGGTCATATGACACTACATGCATATGAAAGATAAAGTACATAAAAGTAAACATTATTTTGAAAAAGGATATATCCATAAGTGGACGAAGCTCCCAGTGGTATTTGCAGTACACAATTAGGAATGCACACTAAAAAACCACATGTTAGATCACAAAATCACCTAATGCTTACTAAAGAAGGTAATGAAATTCACCGGTAGCTATATGCCCCCCTTATTTTGGCTTGCTTATTAGTGAGGTGAAATAGGGAATCATGTTTACCACAACGAATTGTGATAAAGACCTTGATGAGAAATGTTCACAACAAGGCTTGATTGTACATGAAAGCGCCTTATGGAACAACTGTGGATCAAGAGAGTGAATTCCTAATTCCCATACTATCGACGATGCAAAAATCGGATCTCCCTAGCTCAAGTTATGATAGATTAACTAAAAAGAGTGAAATTAGGGTTTTTTAACTTAAAATTATAAAAAGTGAAAAAGAGCATAGCTCATAAATATGAAAGTGATACTTTCATTTGTCACTTTTTGACTTTTGGCACTATTCACTATAGAGGAGCCCATGTATCAACCATCATGCCTTGATGTCGACCTGAGTGACCCACGTGGATTGAGATCCTACGCGAGGCTGCGTTGACTGACATACCTCTCAGCAAGGTGAGTTGACCTTCCATTGACTTATTATTGACTTTTCCTATTTACATTGGTTTATGTGTTGATTATGTCAGCATTGTGATCATGCACATGCCCCCTGTCTAGGCGCCTTGGTCCTCCCAGGGTGCTCTGGTCCCAGAGGGGTGCCCTGGTCCCTTCTCGGAGTGACCGAGGGTTGCATGGGATTAGGCGTCTAATGTTTAGAATAAGTAGAATGATGATTAGATGATGCTGATCGATGAGGGATTACTGATGATTGTATTGTTTCATTTTGCAGATTCTTCCCTACATACGCAAGCACACTGCCGACCATACCTTTCGAAGCCTCCAGATTCAAACTCTGAGGCTTACACTAGAGGACATAGAGCTGCTACATGTAGTAGGTCTATGGTATGTGATGACTATTCTCACCATCAAGTTCCGCCCTGTGATGTTGAAGGCCTTGATGGAGAGATGGGATGTAGATACCTCCACCATTTTTCTACCTATGGGGGAGATGATAGTCACTCTAGAGGATGTGTACCGTATACTCCAACTGCCTATCAGAGGAGAGATAGTGAGGTACCGAGCTGATCGCACTGCTACTGACTACAAGAGGGAGCGGATATACTGTATTGGGAGAGATGCCCAGTGAGATGAAAGGCCGCATTATGATTTGTTAGATTTTACATCCCACCGGTGAGGTACCACTAGTGAGACGATTGATGATTGTTACCATTGCATTAGCCGTGTTCCCTAATGGGTGTTGCACATATATGCATGGAGGTCTCATTTATGCAGTGAGATCTATGGAGAGACATAGGAGGGAATTCTCTTGGGGGTGGAGCATGTTAGCCCACCTTTATCATGACCTAGGAGAGTATGTATGCAGCATGATGACCTGCACACTGCTACAAGCTTGGGTTCTTAATAACATCACGTGCACTAGACCTGCTAGGGTTCCCATCAATTTGGTTCCAGAGAAGCCTAGGGTGTTTGCATATACTCTTACCCATGAGTGGCAATTCAGAGATTTGCTACATTGGAGATTGACCTTGGACAGATTGACAGTGGAGGTTATCAGATGGAGACCCTACCTTAGGATGTACATGTGGGCAGGTATACATATGTAGTTGTTTTGCATGAAGAGGAACCATCTTCTTGAGGGATGATATAGCCACACTATAGTCCCATTCTACTTCGACCAAGTCCAGTGGTAGTTTGGGTTTGAGCAGTGTGTCCCTACAGATGTGCGTATATACATCCGACACTCATGTGTGACCCCTAGGCCAGAAGCCATTCTGAGACCTACTAGTGATGAGATTGATATCATAGATTCAGATGGGTTAGATCAAGATATTGCGACCAATTATAGAGATGATGTGGGCGTACACTGATGGTACATCACATGGTGGGGTAGGACATACCCTGGAGCTATCTTTTTGGTAGACTTCCCTAGAGGAAATCCTAGACCATGTAGACATGCGGGTGCCAAGGAGGACCTTGATACATCCAAGGACCT
The DNA here is from genome assembly GCF_030272615.1 of Cryptomeria japonica. Taxonomy (NCBI): domain Eukaryota; kingdom Viridiplantae; phylum Streptophyta; class Pinopsida; order Cupressales; family Cupressaceae; genus Cryptomeria; species Cryptomeria japonica. The sequence continues at coordinate 408,859,451 of NC_081405.1, read as the reverse complement.
TGGTGAGGAGGACATAGATGATTAGGATGATGATGCAGGAGAGCAGGAGGTTGGTGTTGATGGGGATGATCCTGATGTAGGAGAGGGAGATCAGGATGGTGATGATAAGGAGGATGGAGAGGAGGAGGAAGACGAGGAGGATGAGGAGGATGAGTTAGATGCAGTTCCACATCACTTCAGATATGATACCATTTCCCTAGATCCATCAAGCATTCCATCTCGAGGGGAGAAGGACCCTATAAGGGGGCCTGATTCTAGTCCTCACCATCCTTTGCCCACCGTACAAAGGCATTATGAGCGTGGAGAACCTAGTGGGTCCTAGTCATAGGAGGTATCTTTCCATGACCCCTATTGGCGAGAGGGTGATCCAAGTAAGGTGTTTTATAATTATTCAATTTATTGCATATTAATTATTCAAATTTGATGATATAGAATGTTACTGATGAAAACCTCTTTCTATCTTTGTAGTTGGTGTTCAGGAGTGATGCTCCCTTATCGAGAATGGAGTGATGGATATCATCACTACCGCACACATTCCTAGCTCCACGCAGATAGTGCATAGACCTCAGAGGAGTGCTGGGTAGTATGAGGACCCGTTCACCCCCTTCTGGGTGGATTTAGAGGTCGAGTGAGAGAGGGAGAGTACCTTGTTAGAGAGATTGCAGCGGACAAAGTGTGACCTAGCAACAACTTTGGCAGAGGTAGCTATATATCATGGGATCATGATGGATAAGTAGTGTAGGAGCTCCTCATAAATTCACTCGCGTTTCACATCATGATACACACCCATGGGCCCACCCCCAGGACCAGATAAGGAGGGGACATCTAGTCACCATCCTCCAACTGCTAGTCCTAGGGATAGGATATGACCATGTTGTAGCATGTGACACTTTTTGATGTATAGTGATATACATGTTATGACATTTATGCTTATGTTTTATCTCAAACATATTATTTTAATTCTTGAAATAATATATGCATTACCTTGATTAAAAGAAACATATTTGGTAATGAACATGTATGCTTAATTTAATTTCCACGTGATTGATTTCTCAATGCTTCATGATTAAATTGATACATGTGTGATTTAATTAAATAACTAAGTATTTAATTAAATGCTACCTTGGTGATGTAGAAGAAGAATATGTTAAGATTAAGAACTATATGAATAATGCGATTTAATTAACTCTAATTAAACACAATATGATATAATCCTACTTAACACATAAGAAATTGTATAGCATACTAGCACATATAAAATGTAAATCTATTACAATTTACATAAATGAATCCAATTTTAAACAATCAAGTGAAGAGACATGCTTGTCAAGAATGAAGTAATGTAGACTAAACAATACAATATCATTTAATACCACATACTTTAATGAAGATATGCTAGCATATTATCCAATCTTGAAGCAAGAAAAGGCACAAAACTAGAAAGAGAGAGAGACTAGGCATAGTATCTATGAAGGTGCATAGAATTTATAGGCTCTTTTAGAGGCGTACCTTCCACATCTGCTATCTTGTAAGTACTTGATCCATAGACTTCAACAATGATGTATGGTCTAAGCCAGTCAAGACTGAATTTTCCTTTGGTAAGGCATTCATGTTGCGCTGATTCTCATTAAGTACTAAATCTCCTACTAAGAAGGAAAGTTGAATGACTTTATCATTATAGCTTCATTGTAAAGTTTTATGATATGCTTGAATATGATCAAGAGAATTTATGCATCATTCGTCAAGCATCTCAAGTTGTTGGAGCCTTTGTTCTCTATAAGAGTCATGATCCACTATACCCTTAAGAGAAACTCTTAAAGATGGGATTTCTATCTCCAAAGGCATAATAACATCAACACCAAATGAGTTTATAAGGAGTGCAACCCGTAGCAATACATACACTTGTTCGATAAGCCCAAAGAGCGTAGATTAATTGAGTGTTCCAATCCTTACCATGCTTGTTCACAGTTTTACGAAGAATTTGTTCAATTATTCTATTTAAAGATTTGGCTTGACCATTTGATTGAGGATAGTATGGTGTAGAAAATTTATGTTAAATATGATATTTCTTGAGAAAATTCTTCACATCTTTGTTTTTAAAAATGTCCCATAATCTGAAACCAAAGTGAAAGGCATTCCAAATCGAGAAATAATGTTATCTAAAATGAATTGACAGATTACGTCGATGGTAGTGGATCAAAGAGGAACTGCTTCTACTCACTTCATAGAGTAATCAATAGCACTTATGATGAAAGTATGTCCTTGAGATGAGGGAGGAGATATTTTACCAATGAGATCCAAACCCCATGTAGAAAAGGGCCAAGATGCCACTTGAGATTGAAGTTCTTGGCCGAGAGCATGGATCAAATTGCTATGTTGCTGACACTGATGACATTTCTTAACAAATGCAAAGGAGTCATTTTCCATGGTCTGATAATAATATCCCATTTAGAGCAATCTTTGAACTAATGATTTTCCCCCAAAATGCCCCCCACAAGCACCTGAATGTGCTTCCTTAAAAGTAATAGGGATTTCAGCTTTGTTAAGACATCGAAGGAGATGACCATTATAACCCCTTCTATAAAGAACATTAGAAAGGATAATGTATCTAGTGACCAACTTGTGAATCCTAGCCCTAGTATTCTTGTTCGTAGAGTCGGGAAAGGTACCATCACTCAAATATCTTGCAATATGCAAGTACCACTCATCAGAATCTACAATGCAACAATATGCCACATTGCCAGGATTATCGACAATAGCCGGGGTAGTGAGGTTGTGAATAGTGAATTTGAGATCTACCAAGGGGTCATCTAAAGACACAAGAGAGGCTACACATGCCATTGCATCAACATATCTATTTTCCTTTCGAGGAACAGGCTCCATGGTATAAGAATTGAACTTTTATAACAAAGATATAGCTAAATCTCTATATTGTGATAATTTATCTTGTTTAGCTTGATAAATTATTGTCACTTGCCTTATGATTAATTGAGAATATCCATAGATATGTAGATGTTTTATATTTAGTACTAGGGCTGCTTTAATTCCAGCTATAAGAGCCTCGTATTCAGCAATGTTATTGGTACACAAGAAATTGAGACGATACGACAAAGGGATAGGTTTCTTTTTAGGAGAGATTAAGACAACACCTACCCCTGATCTTGTACGACACCTAGAGCCATCGAAATATAATTCCAAAATCTCATCAACCTTAGTAGAGAGAATGCATTCATCAGGAAAAGACTCTAGGTTAGGTAGGGAGAAAGGTGAAGGAGCCTCAACCAAGTGGTCAGCTAACACTTGACATTTTATTGCCTTTTACGAGACAAAATTAAGGTCAAACTCGGTCAAGATCATAACCCACTTGGCTAAGCATCCCGAAAGATTAGTTTTGGAGAAAAGATGCTTTAAAGGGTGAAATTTAATGATAACATGAACTTCAGCAATCAAAAGATAATGCCTTAATTATTGGGTTGCAAAAAATAAAGCAAGGCACTATCTTTCTATCATAGAATATCAGACTTTGTAATTGAGTAGAGTGTGAATTATATAATAAACCGGACATTCTCTACCATCCTTATCACATTGTACCAATAAGGTTGCAATGGCATGAAGGGAAGCAACTATGCATAACAGAAAGGGTTTGGAAGGGTCATCAGGTTGAAGAATAGGAGGATTGGCCAAATATGTTTTCAAGTTTTCAAATGTTTGAAGATAATCCTCATTCCTTTGAAAGATGATGTTGTTTTTAAGCAACTGAGTAAAAGGAAAGGTATGATCTGGAAGTTGAGAAACAAACCTACGAATAGATTGAATCTTTCCTTGTAAACTTTTTAGTTGGGAAACATTTTTAGGAGGTGGCATGTTAACAATGGCATCGATCTTCTTCATTCCACCTAAATTCCACGATGTGAGACTATGAATCCTAATAGTTTTCCACTATCCACACCAAAAACACACTTTCAAGGATTCAAGCGCATGTTGTACTTACGAATTCTTTCAAAGACTGGACGAAGGATCTTAACATGATCTATACGAAGAATGGATTTAGCTAAGATGTCATCAACATAATCTTCTAACATTTTATGCATGTAATCATGAAAGATGGGTTATAGCACGTTGGTAGGTAGCACCTGCATTTTTCAATCCAAAAGGCATCATAACCTAAAAAGAGTGCCCCAAGGGGTGGTGAAAGCAATTTTGAATTGATCTTGAGGATTAATGAAGATTTGATTATATCCTGAGAAACCATCCATAAAGGATAATAAAGCATGGCCTGCTATGGAATCCACTATCATATTGATATTTGGGAGAGGGAAATCATCCTTCAAAGAAGCTTTATTGATATTTTGAAAATCCATACACATCCTAATCTTGTTATCAGATTTAGCCACAACCACAATGTTTGAAATCCATGGAGAATAATCGATAGGATAGATGAATCCAACATCCAATAACTTTTCAATCTTAGCCTTAACAAGTAATGCTACTTTAGGATTCATCTTTCAAATCTTTTGCTTCATAGGTTTAGCATTGGGAAATAGGACAATGTTACGAGTGACAATTTTAGGATCAATGTCAGGAATGTCAGAATATATCCAAGCAAAGATTTGAGGGAATTCATGTAACAATTCAAAATATTGTTTTTGTTCTTCTTCATCAAGACATTTTCCTATCTTAATGACTTTGTCTTCAATACAAGGATCCATCCTGATATCAATAGTGTCACTTATGAGGAGCATCTTTCAACTAAGGAAATTCTTTAACTATCTCATCGTTATTTCTTTCTTTCCCAAAGTAAGATTCTATATTTAAACAATAGGGAAAGCCATGATTATGGTGATAATGAGGAAGGTTGTCATAGACTCCTAGGAATTCAGCTAAGGAATCATCGGTAGGAAAAACATCCAAAGTAAAGAAACTAGAAGAGTTACACTCAATATGCTTTGGATATTTTATTGAGAGGGAATTAGAAATGACATTAACACTAATAGATGGTCTCATAGAAGCTTTAGTACGCTCAAAAGGATCATAGCCAAGCCCAAATGTTGTATCACGAAAGTTATTTTCCAATGGAACTTTTATCCCTTATTCTTGGGCACCACAACCATTACCATTATATCCACACTTAGCTAGGATGTGAAAACCATGACCATAAAGGTTAGCCATTTTTGAAAGAGAAGGAGGGTTTTCATAAAGTAAAGGATCAAAATCCTCTAGATCAAAAACCAATGGAGATGAAGTTTGAGAAGCCACCACAAAGTTATTACTCAATGGCTCGGGTAAGGTGGATTGCTTTTTAGGTTCTTCTTCTTCTTTCTTCTTTTCAACCTTGGGTTCTGTTGGGGGAATTTTATATTCACCTATGAAAGTAGGATTAAATTCAAGGATCCCCAATCATCTTTTGCAAGAATATTTTTAGGAGAGAAGAGGTCTTTAGTGGTAGAATCAGGTTGAGAAGGCTCTTCCTCAAGAATCTTAGCTTCACTTAAGGAATCATTAGGAGATGAACTAGAGGTAGGAGATAGAATCGAGGAGATAGACACACTAGTAGGAGAAGAGGTTTTGGAAGAATCATATAAAATAGTTTGGGAAGATCTAGTTGAAGAGGATTTGGATGTTGATGTTTGGAGACAAGCATGGAGATTAGCATCACCTAGCAAGCTATATGTTTTGTTGTTGTAAATTAATTTAAATTGCTTATGAAATGTAGAGGGGACAAGTTGCATGCTATGAATCAAAGTTTTCCCTAATAATAAATTATATGTCAAATTTCCAAGAATGACATGAATAGGTGTGGGCAAAGTAACGGGACCTACCTTAACAGGTAAGGTGATGATACCTAATGAAGATTTAGAAACATTATCAAAGCCTCAGATAGTGAGAGAATCAGGCTTAATGAGAGATGTATTGACATTGATTTTATGCAACAAGTTAATGCTACAAATATTAAGGCCAAAACCATTGTCCACTAGTGTTCGTCTTATTTCACTACCATTTATGATAACCACAATAATTAAAGGATCATATTGATGTTGGACCTCACTAGTGGGTAACTCATATTGGGTAAACACAATTTGAGCCTTAGGAGATGTGATAGAATCAATCAAGAAAGCCATATTATTGAATGTCTCTATGGGTGGGATATTCAAACTTTTCAAGGCATCTTGTAACATTCTATGCAGGGTTGAAGAAGTTTGAATCAAATCCCAAAGGGATATCTTGGCAGGAGTCGCTTTGAGTTGTTCAATAAGATCATATTCCTTACCAAGAGTTTTTAAAATGCGAGGTGCTTGAGGAAGAATAGGTTGAGGATTAGGAAGAAAAGTGGGAATAACCAGAGGAGGATTATGTTTTCTATTGTTTTTTGTGTTATGTGTGGGAAACTGCACGGTGACTTTCCTTTGTTATTTGTTTGGCATAACTATAAGGACTCTTAGTAGGATTTATTCCTTGTATAGTAATGATAGGTTTGTTAGGATTACTAAAGGAATCATGACTATATCCACCTTTAATAGTGAAAAGGGGTTGGTTGGGAAGTTGACGAAGGATAAGCACCTTGGACTATAAAAAGAGGCATGCTATGTTCATTCACATTTATCATGTTGATCAGTCTTTTAGATGCATTGATTTTGTTTAAATATTTGGAAAGAGACACACAATCATCAAGGGCATCATCCAACAAAGTATGGTCATATCAATTGAAAGGTTTATCTTTTGATTCAAAGGGAGACATATCCTCATAAAGGGAATTGTTGTAGACAACCATGTCACTAGATTTAGTGGAGGAGTTGATAGGAATGTACCCATGAGAGGAATCATTCAACTTATCTTTCTCATCACCATGAAATGGCATAGTAACAAGGTTGATTATTTTTTGGCAAAATGAGGGCTTATAAGGGTTAGGGTTCAAAAACTCATCTAGAGCTTCGTTTTATTCATCCTTACTAAACTCATAATCAATATAATTGCATACATCATCAAAAGTATGAACATATTACAAATAAAAATCTGACATTTTGAAATGGAAATTGAATGAAATTTAAAGACACAATGCAAGCAAATAAAGGAAAATCTCTCTTCTTCTTTTTTTCTTTTTCTTTTTCTTTTTTTTTTTTATAATTTTTCACTTTTTTTTTTTTTTGGAATTTTATGTTTATAAAGAAAATGATCTAACAATGCAATGCAATGGAAAGGAGATTGGCTTCACATTGGGTTCACCAAAATGTGTTGGGGAAAAAGTGAGACTAAGCAAACAAGCCCTAATCCCACTTTTGTGTACACACTTGTGGAATATGAAAGAGCCTAGGGAGGTAACACACTTTGGCTACTTCTTATGAGGAAGAGAGAGTCGAGGATTACCTCTTAGGGTTTCTATTCCCTTGTTGTAAATGAGAGAAAGGAGAAATGCGAAGTGAAGATTTGAATGATTTAACCTAGAATACAAGTATACACAAGCAACCCTAATCTGGAAATGAAGAGCTGAGAATAACTGATATACTATTGAAAAGTTTAGATTAAGACACAAAATTAGAGGTGCACCTATGCCAGAAATCTAAGCCAAAATGTCTAGGATAGGAGTGTTGTGCCCGTGTCCTGATTCTGCAGATTGGAAGCTGTACCTGATAGACTGTGATCTGAAAACTGCAAGCTGCTGCCTTGCCAAAATATGCTAAAATCAAGGAGGACCAAGGCATCACGCCCCTATCCTAGGAAGGGGTGTACAATTTATGATGCTACACTCCCATTGTATCAGAATTCCCAAATGAATCTATCCTTATGGTGACAAATTTAAAGCCTTGGCAACTATACCTTCATGGATCATATATGCAACATGGCATAGAAGTCGGTATCCTCTTCATCACACCTCAAGGAGATTCCATTCCTAAATCATACCGGTTATCATTCTTATGTACGAACAACATAGCCGAATATGAGGCATTAAAAAAGGGTCTAGGAATTGTAGTCCAATGAAAGATCCAAGAACTTCATGTTTTTGGAGATTCTTAACTTGCGATTCATAAAGAAAATGATGACTATCAAACCAAAGATGAAAAATTAATGGCATACAAGAAAATGGTGGATTATTTCAAGAAATTATTCACACAAAGAATCTTTGAATAGATTCTAAGGGATAATAACTATGGTGTAGATGCCATGGCTACCATTGCTTCTTTGAGTGACATGCCTCAAAACGAGAGCCGTTATAAGTTCTTGGTGGATAATCTTTTAGTTCCCTCATATGAGATCACTCCCATTGAAAATGATATGTATCATTGGTATTGATTTCCCTTGGTACAAAACCATTTTTACTTACTCCTGTGACAATGTTCTCCCTCCCTATCTTTCCAATAACCAACGTCGTACTTTTATTTGCCAATCCTCTCATTGTTTCATCTTAGCTGATATCTTTTATCGTAGAGGTCTAGATGGTACTCTCCTTATATTTTTAGAAAGTGATGAAGCTTAGATTGCATTATGTGAGGCTCATGAAGGTATATGTGGTGCTCATTCTAATGGACCAACCTTAGCTAAGAAACTCATGAGGATTGGATACTACTGGCCCAATATAGAAAAATACTCATATCAGTTTGTCATAAATTGTAAGAAGTGTCAAATTCATGGAGACTTAATTCATGCACCAACACAGGAACTTCAATCGTTTGCCACTCCATGGCCCTTTTGCCAGTGGGGACTTGATCTCATAGGCAAGATTCATCCTCTCTCTTCCAACAACTACAAATTCATCATTACAACTACATAATATTTCACAAAGTGGATTGAGGCTGCTCCTCTCACCCAATTCATCAGAAAGAAGATTGCAACTTTTATCTTGAACTATATCATTTGTTGATATGGTGTTCCCCTATCCATTGTCATAGACAAGATGCGTCCTTTCTAGAACTAGGATGTTCATGATCTTTGTGATCACTTTCATATCCATCATTGTTTCTCCAATCCATATTACCCTTGAGCTAATGGCCAAGCTAAGGCATCTAATAAAACTCCTAAAAATCCTCAAGAAGACATTCAATGACGCTGGTCGTAATTGGCATATCCAACTCAACCCTGTACTTTGGGCTTATCGCACAAGTGTCCACACACCAATTGGAGCTACCCCTTACTTACTTGTCTATGGTGGCCAAGTTATCTTTCCTATCAAGTTGAAGTTACCATCTCTATGGGTTACTTTGCATAATATAATTAGTGATGAAGACTACATGGTCTCCCACTTACAATATCAGGAACTATTGGATGAGCGTAGATAAACTCCTTTTAATCATCTCAAGGCATATCGACAGCGTATGAGTCATAGCTAAAATAATAAGGTAAATCCTCCTAAATTTTAGGTAGTTGATTTATTCATTAGAGAGAATCCTAAGAATCAATAAGATAAAGAAAAGAAAGGTAAGTTTGAACCAAACTAGCTTGGCCCTTTGGTGCAGGAGCACCTAGCTTTGCTTATACTCTCCATTTTTGGTGTTTTTCATGCTTAAGTGTCTTGTTAGTTTTGAAATGTTGTCATAGGTTGTTTTGAGTCATTTAATATATTTTTGATCTCATTTTGTGCTTGAGAGATCAAGTTTTGTTTTCCTAAGGTTTGAGTTGTCAGGTTTGTGCTCTAGGCCAAATAGGGCTAAAAAGTGGAAAATTGCCTTATAGGATTAGCCATGCTTTGGAAAGCATTGAAACATGTTTAGAAAGTATTTTTAATCATTCCTAGGTGATTTTGGAAGGTTGGTTGAGTTAGGTTGCCCAAATTGCCACTTGGAGCAACAAAAGTTGTCATTCTTGCTTGTGAAAGTTGTCATTTTTGGACACTTTTTGTAAAAAGAAGACATAAATGCCTTATGTCCATATAGGACTCAATAAATAAATTAAAATAATATTTATATTCCTCCCTCTTCTTGGTATAGGGTTGGATTTTGTACTTTCTAAACATAATCAATTGAAAGAGCAAGCATTTTTCTAGTTTTTCTCATGTTTTGAACTCCATTTGGATAGCAGTCCATACTGGGACTTCTCATTTCTGTACTGTACCTTTTGGAAAGTGAATTTATTGTATATTCAATGCATTTTATGTAATTAGTTTTCAGGTTTTGCATTTGGAAGTTGGTTGTACAAAATAGTTTTCATTTTCCTCCTTGACTGCCCTGTCAAGGGTTTTGGGCTCCACAATGCATCAACTTGTCTAAATCCAGGTTTGGGATCCCATGGGTGGACTTAGATAAGTTTTATTACATATTTATAGTGTAAATATTTCATATTTTGGCTAGGGTTGTGCAAAAGAAGTGCTTTTGAGCTTATGCTAGGTAAGTTGGAGATGGACTTCGCTAGCAAATTTGAACAAAGATCAAACTTGTTTGTTCTCAAAGGTCAATTTGAGTGAGATAACCTAAGGCAGAGGTCTGCACTATTCTCCTTGGAGTTTTAGAGACATTTGGAGCTCCAAACAGTGTTTACGTTACCTTGAAAATGTGTTAAGTTGTAGCTAGCAGCGAGCATCTTGTTTTGGGAATTTAATGTCTTTTTTAATCCAAAATTGCTTTATGAATATGTGCATGATTTGGAATATTGTGAAAAATGTTAACAATGTGTTTGGAGGTTTTTACATACTTTGGTGAAGTTTTCCATGAAGTTCTAACCATTCAAAATGCAGATAAGGCATTGAATTAGCAGTGACAGTGCATGTAACAATCATTTTATTGCCTTTTCCAGTTTGTATGGAAAATGTTTGAAATAATGTCATGCAGGGAAGAGTTGGAGAATAGTTCCAAATGATGTGGTAGAGGCTCTATAATATTTTGGAAGCTTGAATTGTGGTTTAGAAGAGACTTCCTATGTTTCATGAGCAAAACCCTCTCAAAACCCTACTTCCTTGCCTAAAAATGTGGACAGTCATTATACTAACTTTTCAGGAGCTAAAACCATAAAAATCCTTATGTTTGGACCTTGTTCACACCTTAAAAGTTAGGTTCCATGGTGGTTATGGCCATCGTTGCACCATACAAGCAAAATTCACTCAAATTAGGCCTCCTTGGGCTAGTAGCCTTTTAGCCCTGTTTTAACTAAAAGTTTGAACCCGATTGCTTCAAGGGTGTTAGAACCTTCCAAAATTTTGAAAGATAGTTTAAATACACACAATGAGCCTAATTCAATAAACATTAATAGTTAAGATACCATCTAGGGGTGTGGACCTATGGTGGAGGGTTTGAGTAACATTGAGAAAATAAGCTTGAACAATGGAGTGTAACAACATAATAGGGCGGTTGTTTGAGAAGAGGTGTGGGTGTTGAAGATTGATATTGAAAACACTAATTGAACACATAAAATAGCTTATCCTTTGGGTCCTTTTGATTTATTAAACCAATTTAGACTTATTGAGCAACTTCTCACTCAATCTCCCTATCATAGTGGTATCAGAGCCTGAGAAAGATTCAGGTGAAAAGAGAAGACAAATTGACTTAGGATTAATAGAATCCTTAGAAGAAACATGGTGACTAACACTAAGTTAGCCAAGAAGGTCGAAGACCAAGAAGAAGAAAATAGAGCACTCAGGGAGAGGTTGGAGCAACTAGCAATAACACTAGTTGAAGTAGAAGTTAGGACTGAAGAAGTCAATGATAAGGTAAAAGATAAGGGCAAAATGGTGGAAATAGAAGATGAGGTTCCCACACTTGACCCTATTCTTGAGCAAGAACCATTCCTGGAGGCTTTGAGAGCTATGAGTGGTAAAAACTTAGAGGGAGTGGCTCTCTTCAGTGGAAAGATGGATCCTGATGTTATTATAGAATGGATTGAAGGCGTGGAAAACCATTTTGAATGTGATGGAATAACTGAAGCACAAAAGGTTAAAGTAGAAAAATAAAGGTTAAGAGGGGTAGCCTTAACTTGGTGGAAGTTCATCCAAGAGGAAAGGGTGAAAGAGGGTAGGAAACCAATAGCCACCTGGAAAGCAATGGTAACCAAAATTAGAGAAGCCTATCTTCTAGAAGACTATGAAATCCAACTACATAGGAAAAGACAAAACTTGAGACAAAAAGACTTAGATGTCAGTAGCTACACTGAGGAATTTCAAAAACTATGCATGAGATCCAAGGTAGTAGAGGATGAGAGTATAAGAGTAGCAAGGTATTTGAATGTATTGAGATGGAACATACAAGAAGAGATGAGTTTGTTATGTCCACAAATAGTTCACAAGTGTTATCAACTAACACTCAAAGTAGAAGAGAATAATAAGAGAAAGAAAGAACAAAGCAACAGAGGAAGACGTAGGGGGAAGAGATGGTAGAGGCCATAGAGGAAGTTTTGGTGGGAGAGGAGATCAAAGGTCCCAAGGAGAATCCAAACTTATTAAGCAAAGTGGGGATTCATATAGAAAGAGCAGCTATAGAGGAAGGGGATCTAGAAACCCAGGTAGAGGTAGATCTAGTGGACCAGGAAGAGGGTCCTACTTCTCCACCATGAAATGGTACAACGGTTAGAAGTTGGGGCACCTTGCCTACAGATGTCCAGAGAAACCCACTTCATCACAAGGAGGTGAAAGAAAAGTGCATTATGTGCAAGAAAATGCAACAAGTAGTAAAGCTCATGAAGTGAGCTTAACATCAGAAGATGGGGAGAGTTTGATGATGAGAAGAGTCTTGATAAAGGAGCCAACGTAGGAGGAACCTATTTAAAGAAGGTCATTATTTAAAATTAAGCACAAGATCATGGGAAAGGTATGCAAGGTGGTCATTGATTCAAGATCCACAGATAACATAGTTTCAGAAGAAGCAGTGAGGAAACTCAAGCTAGAAAGAATCCCTCACACACATCCATATAGAGTCACATGGTTGAATAGGGAGCAACATGTTCTTGTCAATGAACAAACATGGGTAGAATTCACTATAGGAGGGTATCAAGATAAGTTATTATGTGATATTCTTCCAATGGATGCTTGCCATCTACTTCTTGGTAGACCTTTGCAATTTGATTGGAAAGCCATACACAATGGTGAAAATAACTCCTACTCATTTTAGAAGGATGGTGTTACATACAAAATTTAGTCTATAAATGAAGAGAAAGACGACAGTAGGTCAACAATCAAAATGTTTTAATAGTGAATGAGAAAGAGTTTATTAACACACTTGAAGTGAGTGAAGGAGTGGAAATTGCACTCATAGTGACACCCAAGGAAGAAAAGAAGGAGAAGAAGGTTGAAATACCACAAGAAGTGCAACAAATACTTCATAACTTTAAAGAAATTATAAGGAATGGAACACCTGCAACCTTACCACCTTCTAGAGCCATTAGCCATCAGATAGACTTCATACTAGGAGCCTCTTTACCAAACAAAGTAGCCTATAAGATGACACCTGAGTAGAACAAAGAAGTGGCAAGACAAGTGCAAGAACTCCTAGAACAAAATTTGATAAGAAAGAGTATAAGTCCTTGTGTAGTACCTGCAGTTTTAGCACATAAGAAAGGAGGTACATGGAGATTATGCACATATTCAAGAGCCATTAATAGAATCACTATCAGGTATAGATTTCCTATTCCAAGGATTGAGGATTTGATGGATTGTTTGGGAGGCGCAAAGTATTTCACAAAAATTGACCTCAAGAGTGGTTATCACCAGATCAGGATAAAAGAAGGTGATGAATGGAAAACAACCTTCAAAACAAATGAGGGTCTTTATGAGTGGCTAGTTATGCCATTTGGTCTTTCTAATGCCCCAAGTACATTCATGAGACTCATGAATGAAGTGTTGCATGATTTCATTGGTAAATTTGTAGTGGTGTACTTCGATGACATTCTAATCTTCAGTAAAACTAAAGAAGAGAATTTGAAGCATCTTGAAATTGTTTTGAACAAATTATATGATGAACAACTGACAATCAATTTGGAAAAGTGTGATTTTATGAAACAAGAATTAGTTTATCTTGGCTTTGTGATCTCAGGTGGATATTTGAAAATGGATAAAACCAAGGTGGAAGCCATCACAAATTGGCCTACACCCAAATCAGCAAGTGATGTCTGAAGTTTTCATGGCTTGGAATAGTTCTACAGGAAGTTCATCAGAGGGTTTAGTGAAATTTGTGCACCAATGCTTGATACTATAAAAGGTGGAGCTCAGATAAAGTTTCAATGGATAGATGCAACAAATAAGGGGTTTGAACTTTTGAAAACCAAGGTTGCTTCTCAACCAGTGCTTATACTTCCTAGATTTGACAAGTTATTTACTATTAAATGTGATGCTAGTAATATTGCAGTAGGTGCAATGTTGAGTCAAGATAATATACCTGTACCTTTCTTTAGTGAAAAATTGAATGATGCTAAAAATAAGTACTCTTCCTATGATTTGGAACTCTATGCTTTATTTCAAGCACCTAGAAAGTGGAGACATTATTTGCTTGCAAAGGAGTTATTTGTTTATACGGATAATCAAGCTTTGAGTTTCTTGAATTCACAAGATAAGTTAAACCATAGGCATGTCAAATGGGTTGAGTACTTACAATCATACACTTTTACACTTAAGCACAAGAAAGGACAATGCAATAAAGTAGCAGATGCTTTGAGTAGAAGGCTACTAATAGTGCATGAAGTACAGGTTCACAATATTGGCATAGAGTGCTTTAAAGGAATGTATCCTGATGATGAAGATTTTGCAACCATTTATAAGGTTTGCCAAGCATTTGATAATTCTTTTCATAGTGAATATTCTAATTATACTTTGCAAAATGGTTTGTTGTTTAAAGGTGGGAAGTTATGTGTTCCTAAAATCTCAATGAGGGAGAATCTAATTCAAGAAAATCACAATGGGTGTTTGAGTGGACATTTTGGTCTCAACAAAATATTGGAGTTGGTGCAATGTTTCTATTATTGGCCTAAAATGCAGCTAGATGTCAGAAGGTATGTGGAGCAATGTATGGTTTGTCAGAAGGCAAAAGGTACTACTTCTAATGCTAGTCTTTATCAGCCTCTTCCAATTCCTACAAGGCCTTGGGAATGTGTTAGCATGGATTTTGTGGCAGGCTTACCTAAGAATAAAGCTGGTTTTGATAGCATTTTTGTGATTGTGGATAGATTTAGTAAAATGGCACACTTTGTTCATTGCAAAACTACACATGATGCCAATCATATAGCCTATTTGTTTTTCAAGGAAGTGATTAGAATCCATGGTTTACCTTCTAGCATTATTTCAAATTGAGATGTTAAGTTTCTTGGCCATTTTTGGAAGACATTGTGGAAAAGATTGGGTACTAATCTTTCTTTTCGTTCAGATTATCACCCATAGACTAATGGACAAACTGAGGTGGTCAATAGGACTCTTGGAAACCTCTTAAGGTGTTTGACAAAGGAATATGACCAAAGTTGGGATCAGCTCATCCATCAGGCATAATTTGCATATAATGATAGTGTTAACAGGTCAACTGGTAAGAGTCCCTTTGAGATTGTTTATGGTATGCACCCAAGGGGTGTCATGGAGTTAAGGAATCTTGGTAACTTGCCGAAAAAGAGTGGTACAACAAATGACATGGCTCAATCAATGAAGGCAGTTCATGAGCAAGTGAGAAAGGCTCTTCAGGATACCTCACATAAAGTGAAAGCTAGAGTGGATGCATCAAAGAGGGCTGTTCAATTTTTAGTTGGGGACTTTGTGATGGTGCATTTGAACATGTCTAGATTTCCAAAGGGAGTTCCCAGCAAGCTCCAAATGAGGCAGATAGGTCCTTGCAATATATTGGCTAAGTATGGTTCTAATGCCTATAAAATTGATTTGCCAACTGATCTTTCTTTGTCTCCTATTTTCAATGTTTCAGATTTGGTGGAATTCAAAGGTCAGCTTCCTAAGGAGGATGATAGAGTTTTAGATGTTCACAAGTCACTTTCAGACCTGTCTTTTCCTCCTCCATCCATTCCTCAAGCTGAACAGGTGTTGGACTCAAGAGTTTACAAGAGGACTCGCCATCAAGTGTACATGGAGCATCTCATCAAGTGGAAAGATAAGCCACTTTCAAAATCCACTTGGGTACCTAAGTATGAGTTCTCTAAGTCTATAATTCCTTATTCTTTTCTGCCTCATGGAGTCACATGACTTCTTTGTCTTTGGGGGAGTATGGTGCAGGAGCACCTAGCTTTGCTTATACTCTCCATTTTTGGTATTTTTCATGCTTAAGTGTCTTGTTAGTTTTTCAATGTTGTCATAGGTTTTTTTGATTCATTTCATATATGTTTGATCTCATTTTGTGCTTTTTTTCCTAAGGTTTGAGTTGTCAGTTTTGTGCTCCTAGGCCAAATAAGGCTAAAAAGTGGAAAATTGCCTTATAGGCTTAGCCATGCTTGGAAAGAATTGAAACATGTTTGGAAAGTGTTTTTAATCATTCCTAGATGATTTTGGAAGGTTGTTTGAGTTAGGTTGCTCAAATTGCCACTTGGAGCAACAAAAGTTGTCATTCTTGCTTGTGAAAGTTGTCATTTTTGGACACTTTTTGTAAAAAGAAGACATAAATGCCTTATTTCCATACAAGACTTGATAAATACCTTCCAATACTATTTATATGCCTCTCTCTTCTTGGTATAGGGTTGGATTTTGTACTTTCTAAACATAATCAATTGAAAGAGAAAGCATTTTTCTAGTTTTTCTCATGTTTTGAACTCCATTTGGATAGTAGTCCATACTGGGACTTCTCATTTCCATACTATACCTTTTGGAAAGTGAATTTGTTGTATATTCAATGCACTTTATGTAATTAGTTTGCAGGTTTTGCATTTGGAAGTTGGTTGTACAAAATAGTTTTCATTTTGCTCCTTGATTGCCCTGACAAGGGTTTTGGGCTGCACAATGCATCAACTTGTCTAAATCTAGGTTTGGGCTCCCATGGGTGGACTTAGACAAGTTTTATTGCATATTTACAATGTATATATGTCATATTTTGGCCAGGGTTGTGCAAAAGATGGACTTGGCTAGCAAATTTGAACAAAGATCAAACTTGTTTGTGCTCAAAGGTCAATTTGAGTGAGAAAACCTAAGGAAGAGGTCTGCACCAGTATCCTTGGAGTTTTAGAGACATTTGGAGCTCCAAACTATGTTTACTTTACCTTAAAAATGTGTTAAGTTGTAGCTGGCAGCGAGTACCTTGTTTTGGGAATTTAATGTCTTTTTGAATCCAAAATTGCTTTATGAATATGTCTATGCTTTGGAATCTTGTGACAAGTGTTAAAAATGTGTTTGGATGTTGTTACATACTTTGGTGAATTTTTCCATGAAGTTCTAACCATTCAAAATGCAGATAAGGCAGTGAATTAGCAGTGACAGTGCATGTAACAATCATTTTATTGCCTTTTCCAGTTTGTATGGAAAATGTTTGATATAATGTCATGAAGGGAAGAGTTGGAGAATAGTTCCAAATGATGTGGCAGAGGTTCTATAACAGTTTGGAAGCTTGACTTGTGGTTTAGAAGAGACTTCCTATGTTTCATGAGCAAAACCCTCTCAAAACCCTACTTCCTTGCCTAAAAATGTGGACAATCATTATACTACCTTCTCAGGAGATAAAACCATAAAAATCCTTGTGTTTGGACCTTTTTGACACCTTACAAGTTAGGTTCCATGGTGGTTATGGCCATCATTGCACCATACAAGCAAAATTCACTCAAATTAGGCCTCCTTGGGCTAGTAGCCTTTTAGCCCTATTTTAAGTAAAAGTTTGAACCTGATTTCTTCAAGGGTGTTAGAACCTTCCAAACTTTTGAAAGATAGTTGAAATACACACAATGAGCCTAATTCAATCAATAGTGATAGTTAAGATACCATCTAGGGGTGTGGACCTATGGTGGAGGGTTTGAGTAACATTGAGGAAATAAGCTTGAACAATGGAGTGTAACAATATAATAGGGCGGTTGTTTGAGAAGAGGTGTGGGTGTTGAAGATTGATATTGCAAACACTAATTGAACACAAAAAAAATCATATCCTTTGGGTCCTTTTGATTGATTAAACCAATTTAGACTTATTGAGCAACTTCTCACTCAATCTCCCTATCACCCTTATGTCATAAAAAATAGTATATGGATAAGGTGCATATCAAATTTCAACATTAGAGGAAGAACCTTTGAAAGTTCCTATCAACAACATTCACCTTAACAAGTTTTACGCATAGTCTTTCAAAGTATCCTAATAAAAAATACAAAAAATAATAAAATAAATATTTTAAAAAATGTCACTATGGTAAAAACCTAGCAAAGAGGTGCCTAGTGACACAAAAAAAATGGAAAAATTGAAAAAAGTAAAGAGATAAATTCATCCAATAGTGAAAACCACTTTAGTGGTGCCCTGGGCAAGTACCATGGTGAAAATCAGGTTATTGTTGCCATGTGTACAAACTTTGCTCTTTCCTCTTTCAAGATTTAGTTTCACCCTTCCACTTTGCACACACTCAAAGCCTACCATCCCATAATAAATTCACCCATTCCCATCTTGTCTTGTTATTGATCTACCTAAGAATGGTTTATGATTCATAATAAACCCCTTTTCACCCTTTCCTTCCATAAAAAATCAGGTCCAATCTGTAACTGGGGAAAAATCCTAAATCTAGTTATGAAAGTGGAACCTTGAGCATTGCATGTTTTGAGGAGCAACATCTTTTCATTCCTCCTTTCCACACACAATTTTCAATAAAAAGGTCACTTGCATTGCTGATCTGCAATAAGGTTTTGTTTTTCTCCGCAATAAGAGTATCGGTTTTATGGATTCAGCTGGTTTTAGGTGAGATACAATCAACAGTGGGCTTTCAACAACTCAAATATTTCACTAGACTCTGACAATGACATGGTTTTTAAACATTATTTGTCATTTATCAGGAAAACAACATTGTGACCACATCAAACATGTTAACATATATGGGAAAAACACAAATAACTTGAGGATTCCAATCTATGTTGGTGTCAAGTCTTGGTTTTATTTTGATTTTATGTTTTATGGTGGCATGTCTTTTAGCTTTTGTGGGATGTCTTTGAAAGGAGATTCTATCTCCAGGATGTCTTTGTCTAGAAAGGCGAGGATGAGGTATGTTCACCTATTTTGCTGGTTGTGGATTGTCTCTTAGTAATACTATGGATTGTCCAAGGATACGAGGATAGTGCGAGTCTAGTGTGAACTAGGGAAATCCTTGTTTGTGACTATCTGATCTCCATGCAAACGAGTACAATGATTTTCTAGGTCGAATCTATACCTAGATGGTCATAACCTATTAGCCATAATAAAGCTCAATGATGATAATAGCACAAGAAGCTTTTTCACCTCCATATCTTCTACCTTCCATGCCCCTTTTTTCATTTGTCCTCCATTAACCCTTTGTGAGTTCGTGTAGCTTGCTATCACATGACTGAGTAATAATGACATGCCAAAAATATCTACATTTCATGTAGTTTTCATCTACATCATCATATGTTACTAAATTTCATCATATGCATATAGAAATCATAATAGCATCACATCCTACACACACCAATTATAAGTACCTCATATAAGAATTTGCATACCATCCATTCATTTGCATCCTCATATATAACATGAGTATAAGAACAACATAAAAATAATGCATCACATCATGTATATATTTTATTGCATCATATAAGTAATCATAGATCATTATAAAGATGCATCCATACCATAAGAATCATACATAGACCACATCATCATATCGAATCATCACAACAAATCATGTAATCACAAAGCATATAGAAACATAACATAGGAACACATGCATATAATCACCGCAAGGATAGATCATCTCATTTATATATATAAAAAATATTAATGTCATGATAGAATGATGTCAAAATATCATATGGTTACAAAATCACTCGAAGGTGTCTACATCATCATAAAAAAATTGATACAAAATAGGATCCAAGAGAGCTATGATGAAGAATCTCCCTCAAATCTAGCATACCTCAAAGGAATTTGAGCTCCCGAAGGACTAGCCCCTAGATCATCTTGTCTACCTCCTCCTGTTGACCCTGTTGGTGGTGCTAGTGGACTCATAACACTCCCATTAGAGGCTCTCTACTTGTCTCGCCCTATCGTCATGGAGTGACATTCCCATCTATAGTTTCCTGCTTTGAGATGAGGAGGAACTACTACATGATAGAAGATCCTCCAATACTCTATCTCCTCCCTAACCCAGACATAGTAAGCAAAACCAAAAGATGTATCACCTCCTAAACTAGCTCATGCTGCCTTGACTATCTCCTCTATAGCTGTGTATTGCTAGATAGCCTGATCTCACTCATCCTTCATCTCTCCAAGTTTTTGCCTCAATTGAGTCACCTCTCTCTTGAGATCATTGATCTCATCGGCCTATCTATGTGTGAGCTCTCAGAGAATGAGTGGCTCATCCTCCTCCTCATCCCCTATCTCCACCTATCTACTCTAGTCTAGGGCATCCTACATGTGTACTCTCTGATCCTATCCCTGTCTTTGACCACCCTATACCTATGTTTGTACTTGACTGTCAACTTGTAACAATTGTCCCCCTCTCCCTTTATGTGGCCTTGATGGTCTACCTCCCTCTACCAACCCTCCATCTCTCTATCCTCCTTTCCCTCAAACAATCCTCATATCTCCTCCTCTCCTTCATTGCTTATATAGTCCAACTCCATCCACCTTCATCCTCGTCCTCCTCATCATCATCCAATGGTGGTTTGGGCTCCCTTGGATCTGTCAACCGTTGAAATGGATGTGCTGCAAAATATGTTGCATACTCGTCTATCATACCAACATCAATTATATCATGCAAAATATCCCATGGCATAGGCACCATCTCTTGAAACTATGTGAGTGTTGCATCATAAGACAAAATAGGCCTCTAGTGGAGCTGCTCTCTAACCATGCATGTAAACTCACCTAAACCTCTAGGCATCTGTTGTACTCAACCAAATTGCCTAGTAAGCCTAACAATCAAGTGCTGATCCAAAATATAGGGAGTCCACCCAATGAGATACCTACTGCGGAAACAAAATAGTAACTTCTTGTCATCCTCCTCCCAGGCCTCACTAT
The DNA here is from genome assembly GCF_030272615.1 of Cryptomeria japonica. NCBI lineage: Eukaryota > Viridiplantae > Streptophyta > Pinopsida > Cupressales > Cupressaceae > Cryptomeria > Cryptomeria japonica. The sequence continues at coordinate 408,838,407 of NC_081405.1, read as the reverse complement.
CTAGATATAGTTGCCATGTCACACTATTAATGTTGTCAATCAGCTGCCACCAGTGCTCCAACTTCCCAATCCATGGCTGGGAAGTAGTCATGTTGTATAAATGTACATAGGCCTGACCATGCCCTCTGAATCTGAAGTGGATAGGCCTCATCATTAGAATGTGCTCATAGGCCCATACCTATAATAGTGTCACCCCACACCCTAGCCCACAACCACCAAGATACACAAACTGATGAAGCTCATGGTACAAGTGCACTAGCACACATGGCCCCCAAGCAAATATCCTCCTCTCTATGATAAGGATCTCTAGTGCCCTGCCCCACCTTAAAGCTAATCCACATGTTTCTCTATCTGGACATAGGAACCCACTAATCATTCCCCTCACCATTGTTGCCAAGGTCTGTTTGTTGGTACACATAACCTCCTAGCTTAGGTTTCATGTCCTCATCTCTAGCTTCAGGTCTCTAAAGACTTATTGAATTGCATCGTATCTCCCTCTCAGTCATATATCACTAGATCCCCATGGATCGGTATCCTTAGTATCCATAAAATATCCTCTAAGTTACTGACATCTCGCCAATCGGCAAATAAAATGTGTCATCTCTCTGCAAGAGCATTGAAAATTCACGTGTTCATCCGAATCTCGGGCATATGCACAATGTGTCTCAATCCCTTGGTATGAATCACAACAAGCTCCTCAACAGTAAGATTTGGCCATAGCCGCTATGTCATAGGGAATCTCTCTTGTGATTCTATTTGTGGTAGATACTCTTGCATCCAAATGAAACAATGGTGTTTATTCCACTACTAGTACTCATGATCGTCGCATAGTGTATCCTAGCCTAGTGGTACCTATGTCTATCACATGGTGCTACTCGTCAGGCTCTATCCTAGTGCTGATGTTCATCACATGGAATTGTAATCTTAGAGTATATGTTTATCAGATTGCAATGTATCCTATTTTTTCTAAAGCACTCACTGGATTTTATGAATATGATGGATTATCCTCTACTCAACTTAGCAATCTTACCTATCTAGGGCACCTATTGAGTAATTCCTCTCAATATCTTATCCAATTGGTGATGCATGTTTATCACATGGTTATTGATTGTAGCCTTGTTTTAGTTTTCTCTTTCCTAGGGCACTTGTTTGAGTGAATCCTCTTAGCAGCTTATCCAATTGACAACGTATGTTCATCACATAATTGTCAATTTTAGCCTTCTAAGACATAAATGCATTTTTGCAATGTAGACGCGGTTTCACCTATCTTATGCATGGTTCTCCGACATGGATGTGCTTTATCAACACAAACATGTTATTGCTTTGTGCATATGCAGCTTCCAAACATACACACTCCTATAAGTCATAGACGTGCCCATATCGCTCATAGACACAATAACATAAACATACGCGTGCAAATGCTACCTAGACACATCTGTCTATTACAAACAAATTCAAAACCTACCTAGATGCGTTTTGACCTAAAATGTCACTTTTGCGTTTTTGTTTATCTACAACTAAAATGCACTAAATAAGCAATAAATGCTAAATACACTAAGTCAAGTTTGAGGTCGTTACCGACTCACCCATGTTGTCTGGTTGTTGGAACCATTAGATGCGATCAAAGCTCTAAGTGCTCTACTCTGCTCTGATTTCTTGAGTGTTGTGGATGCCAATGAGGTTGTTTTCCTTTTAGCCTGCATATATAGGCATCCTAACCCTAGTTTGTCATGTCAGTCTGTTGCTTCTGAGTCAGTCTCTTTTTCCTGTGTGACCTTGTTACCCTATCCTATCCGTCCTTTCTAGCCTTTCTTTCTTATCGAGTGAATGTTTGTGATTTTTTCAAAATTTTCATCCAATTTCTTGAGGGGTCATATCATTCTTGTGTTGAGGAAACTTTGTATCAGTTTATCTTCTTTGAGCCAACATGACAAGTTGCATTTTATCAAAGAGGGGAAAAATGTAGACACCTAAAATTGTCCTAGCTTAATTAAGTAAATATTTTATTTATTTAATTATTTTTGCCTAAGTCTTCTATTAATTAAATAAATTCTTATTTATTTAATTAATTTAGTTATCCTCTTCTAGTCATTTCCTTATTTAAATTTAAATATTTTTATTTATTTAAATTATTCTTTCCCTAAATTAAATAAATATTTTATTTATTAAATTGGTCCCACTTCCTCTATTAATTCAATGAATCTTTATTTATTTATTTAATTCATTAGTTTTTTTCACTTCTATGGCATATGTCATTTATCTTTTAATTTTCCTCTACCTACCCCCTTCATTATTTTATTATTTATTCTACCTACCCTTTAATCCTAGCCAACCATTTATTCTTTCACCTCTTAATCTTATCCCCCTCCATTTTCTAAAGTGTCTTCTATATAAGAGGATTATTTTATCCTTCTAAGCCTAATTAATCAATCAATCTTCAAGCGATCAAGCCACTTCACAACCACAATCCGTTCTTTGTTGAGCTCTTGTGCACAATACAAAATCTGAGAGCAAATATATCAAATTAGATCAATGGAGATAGGGGACAATGGAGATCAAACCCTACTTAACATGTAAATGGTATTATTGTTTCAATTTATTAATTTGCATATTCTTAGGTTTCTTAACTAGTGTATGGTGAATGTTTTATTGTACAACTAGGATTGTTTATGGTTGGATCTTTGTGGTTTTGCAATAGTTTGTCATCATCATTTTTCACCTCACACACCTCTAATATCTCTTGTCCACTTTTAAGGAGATCTTAGTTGGTAGACCTATGGAAAGATACATCTCCATACAAATCCAAGAACAAGTGGTGATCCCATATTTGATATTCTCCTCTAAAGCACATAATTGTTTTCTCAAATTGTTGCCAATGGTTTGCAAACAATATTACTCCAAAAACAAGATGGGGAGGTATGGTAATCGAACCCAAAGTAATAAAGAAGTGAAGATATTTATTCGAGGGTATAAGGAAGGGTACCACTAATTCACACATAATAAAATGCCCTAAAACACCCACAAACTATTTTTTAACACTTTTCCCTTGCCCCTCAAGGGATTCAAACACAAGGGTGAAGAAGCCCATAACATAAGAAAAAATATTGATCTTATCCTCCAATCCATCTTTTTAATGGGTAGTGTTAGCACACATTTTTGCAAAATATTTTTATGCTTTTTAAATGATGCATTCTATGTGTATTTTCATCATAAGAGCATTTACTGCTGGGTTGCATGTGTAGGAGATATGTTGTTGTGTCAGAAAAATCCAATTGTAACATGAATCTATATGAACAAGTATCACTTGGGCATATTAAGGGATGTCATTAAGTATGGTGACATTTTGATAACCTTCACCATGATAGTTTTTGCATTGCAAGAGTACATTTTTGGGTTCATCACAAAAGCAGGGTCATGAGTGCATTCAGAGATGTTTTCAGTGCCCTAGAAGTCCATTAGCATGGTAATGGAAAGTTACATTTGTGAAAGATAGCCTTCTCTTCATAAAATATAAAATTATGTTTATCGACATAAGTCACCCCGATAAGATTGCCTAAGGAGAAAAGGGTGCGTGTTGATCGACAAAACTCACATCGATGAGTCTGATGGCATTTTCTCAGGGTGCAATCGGCAGGAGCAATTTTGATGAGTTAGTAATCTGTCAGGAAGAGCTACACTGATAGCATAACAATAAGGCAGAGTTATCGACATAGCGCTCACTATCAGAAGCACAGGGAAAAAGTTACCCCGACACCCGATGAGGTTATCGACAGAGCTTATGTCAATGTCAAATAGAGCAAAACACTTGTTAGCGATGTCATCGGGTCATCAAAAAGTATTAGCTTATGCTACCTCGATACTCGATGGACTAGGTGGCAAAAGTAGTGTTATTGGTCTGACCTACTCCGATGAGGTGATACCAAAAGGAGAAAAATATTAAGTCATCGGGGTAACATAAACCATCAGGGAGAGGTGTTTCTGGTTATGCCGATGCTCGATGAGGAAGACAAGCCGGGCATAAAGAAAGAGACTTTATTAGGATAAGTTACACCGATTGAAGTCAAAGTCATCAGGATATCATCGACTCATTGGGAGGACACATTTTTTATTATACCGATACCTGATGAGAAAGAAAAGATGGGTGTGAGCAAGGAGATCTCATCGAGGAAATGTATGTTGCTAGACCAAAGAAAGAAAAAGATACACAAGTGTGAAGTTGATGACATTGGGACATCAGAGAAACATAAAATGAGTTGTTTCAATATGCGATAAGGTGACCCAATGTAACAAACGAGATGTGGACTACAAAGGAGGACTCATCTGGATAACTTCTAACCATCGAAGGAACATATTTGGAGCTATACCGATACCCGATGGGTACAATGCCACGAAGGAATAGAAGGAGGCTACATCAGAATGACCTACGATGATGTGACATAAAGGTGAAAATAAAACATAGCTAGAAGGCGGAGCCATCAGGGAAGTTATAACCATCGGAATGAGGGAAAATCAGCTACGTCGATGCCCGATGGAGTAATTGGGGAGAACTATGCCAATCAAAAAGACAGGTGGTGCCAAGTGATTGAATCATCAGGAGGAGTTGTGCTGACTAGCCATTGCAAAATTTGATTTTAATGAATCCACCTGCCATTATTAAATGCAAGCAATGGATAGGTTTGTGTTTGCATGAGGAAAACCATAACATGATTTCAATTGAGTAAATGCTCCTGATGTATTAAACCTATATATGGAAGTTTGTATAAGGAATCTGCATAACAGATTGAAGTGAAACTAAACTATAGAAAATTGAATTTCAAAAAGCTTGAAGGATTCAAATATGGAGAGTTCTAGTTCCAAAGGCAAGAGGAAGGTCACTGAAGTTTTTGATAGTGCCTCAAAGAAGTCTAAAGGTGGAGAAAGTGAGCAGAAGTGGAAGTTAAATTATGACATGATTGACCAGATGAGATCACTGGGAGCTAAGTCCTGAAGGTCTAAGGCTAATTTGCTTATCTGTGACCAACTAAAATATTATTTTAAAGAAATTGGTGATGTCTGGACTAGGGTTAGAGGCCACAAATTGTTCTTATATCATTACTCATGTTGAAGCAAGCCGACCCCAGTCTCAAACCCGTGGTTGACTGGATTAGGTAAGATAGTGGTCCCTAATGTCTTTGTAAACATTCAATTGTTGAAAACCCTAGCTAGGGCTTATAATTACATGAAAAGATGTATCCAATTACCAAATGGTGACACATTCATCCATCTTTCAGTAGCTACCATTCATGATGTTTTTGGTCTTGGCTTCAAATCTGATGTGCCTCTATCTTTTGAGAAGCTGGAAGAAGAATACAAAAAGATGGATATTGTATACAACGAGTGAAATTTGGCCATACATAAGGCTAAGAAAGGGAAGTTGAAAGATGAAGATGGGCCCTCGTTTGACATCAACATTTTTAGACAGTATTTGCAATATACATACATGGCATGCGGTCAAGTAGGAGGAGTTGAGGTTCTAGATGTGGCTCGAGTAGGACCTTTAGTACTTGCTACAAATACACAAATGAATGAGAAAAAAAAATTTGATTATGTTGCCTACATTGTGGAAAAAATGCGTGAGGGTTTCTAAAATCTTTAGAATAACCCTAATAAATCTCTTAAGTTTTATTCATTATTGATGCATATTATCTTGTTTTATGGATGACCCAGGGGGTTGTGGCCTGAAGAATTGAAATTAAATGTTCATGGTAAAGATGGGAAAAAGCATCTAGTACAATTGTGGGTATCACTATGGGATTCTCGGTTCATGAGATCATTCTCAGAAGAAATTAAAAGATTTCTTAGACCCCATGAGCATGGAGATGCAAGGGTGAATCATATTTGGGGTGATTGGTATGTATGCCAAGATTTCTCATATGTTAGGGTATTTGGAATCGAACGTGCTCCCTATGTGCTACCAAAGCCTGTGTCAGACCAAATTGCTTACTTGGAGATTGTGAGACAAATGAGTATCTCTAATGCACAACACTTTGGGGGTGCCCACAAGCAAGTATTCTTACCTGGAACTCTACATTTTGGTGATTTCACCATTGTATCAACAAAGGCTTATGATGTTATTGACAAAAAGTAAATAGAGGATTATAACCTGTATGAGCATACAAGCAGGAAAAATTATAACCCGAAGGGCTATATACACTAGTGCAGAAAAAAGCAGAATCTTGGTGATTACTTTCATGAGCATATTGAAGCTCTGGATATCTTCAGAAACAAGGAGTCTAAACAAGCTATGCAAATTTTTCAGGATTTGAATAAAAAATTAGAGGAAAAAAGACAGAGACTGCAAGAAATGGAGGAAGAAGAAGAAGTTGAAAGTGAATCAGGTAAAAATGAGGCTGTCTCAAGATTTAAAATGTCTGAAAAGGAAGAGGAACCTAAAGCACAGGACCAAATTGTTGCAAGGATGAATGCTGATTTGGATGCTAGGCTAGAAGAACATACATCTTTTGTGTCAGATGATGAATTTATTAGGTCTAAGGAATTCAAATATTTTTTGTATCATTTTAAATGAAAGAGGTTAAGAGAATCAATACCATATGTGACACCAGAAAATGAGGCAGACATGCATAGAAAGCTAAAGGCAGAGATTAATTCAGAGTTAGAAGGCATGACCCCTCAAAGGGGAAGGCAACTTCTTGTAGAGGTAGGAATCATTCTTTTTCCAGGCTGGGACCTTAGTGCATCTTTTATTTTTGATTTCTTATTGCATTTAGATAAGAAAGACTTCAAGTTAGACATTTAGGGCGTATATGTTATTTTTATTGGATCAAGATATGATCGAGATGATGGGGTGATGCTTTTTTGGGCCCTTTATCCTCCTAATAAGAGGCCAAAGATTATAGATGTGGACAAGTCCTTTGGCCATATGATGAAGTTAAAATTTGGTGAAGTGGATCTCATGGTCACAACGGATATGGTGATTGATATTTCCAAATTGAATAAGGCACAGATGAAGATGTTGGCAAAAAAAGAAGGGAAATAAAAGTCATTGTATGAAGAGCTCTTGAGAAGTAGAGATCAACCTGTACCCCAAATAACAGATGAATCAAAATTGAAGAAGAAGTGCAAAGAATTGCATAAAGAAAATAAGAAGTTGAAAGAGAAAATGCAGAACATAAGGGTAGACACAACATGAATCTTATTGTCAAAAAGATTTGAGAAGTTAAATGGAGTTCTTGAAGACTTCCGGATAGTTTAGCAAAAGAAGATGGATAAGAGTTTGTCACATAAGAGCATATATGACGGATTACATATGCTCTTGTAGGATAAGAAGGCTAGTCAGGCAAACAGTACAATTACTGAGAAAATCCAAAGTCTAATAAAAAGCACGAGAAGTTTGATGGAGACCTTAAGGTTGAATATGATGATTTTCAGGAAATTGTGCAACATGGTATTCCAAAAGTGATAGATGAAACAGGGCAGATTAAGGACAAGAATGTATGGATTACAGAATGTCAATCATTACTTAATGCTTCCCTAGGTATTGCACGGTCTGACACCTTGGATATGGTAGAGATAGTGGACCAGTTGGAAAAGTTTGTGACTATAGAGATGGTAGTGTGGGATATCATCTTCAACTCCAACACTTACAAGGATGAGGCCTACCTTCGACATATTCATAAATGTGGCTTCTTCTTGGATGGCCAAAGTTAATTTGTGTCAATTGATGTTTGGTAATATTTTTAGTTGTTCTAGCAGTTAGGGAGTTATTAGTTAGGTTTTTGTCATTTTTTAGTTTGTACTGATGAAAGGGTGTGTCCTTTCATTTGTGTCTTTTGAGTCGCATATGTATAGGGAGTCATTTTTGTATACAAGGGGGGTACACAATTGAAAAAACTCCTATCTTTCAAATTGTTTGTTGGGACTAGTAGTGTAATGTAAAGCAAGTCTGTAGAAATGAAAATTCATTTTTCTCAAGCAAGAATATCATGAAGTACCGGTGAGTCTGCAGATTTTGTATACCTTTTTATTCCAAAATTAATATATAAGATTTGTTGTCTTTATCTTTAGATAATTTTATGTTTCATGGTGTTGATGAATCAAGTTCTTTGGATAAATCTATTTAAGATTTGCTGCATAAGGTCCTCATCAGGAAAACATACTTTGGTGTTCATAAGGTCCTCATCAGGAAAACATACTTCTTATTTCTATCAATTTTGTTTTTTTCATAATTACTTAAGGTTCCAACAACATTCTTTTATAAGCATTCATTCACTATTAATTACATTCAAATTTTTCAGATTAAAGCAAGTTAAAAGCACATAATAAAGCATAGTTGCAGGAAACATTTTTTCATTCTTGCAAACAGCTAAATTGATAAGTTTAAATTCTCTATAAAGAATTCTCTTTGTGCTTTGGAGATTAAGGTATACCCACCTAGGTGTAGTGGATCCTAAAGTGCAAAGGAATTTGGTGTTTGACCATTCATGTTTGTTGGCAAAGGATGATTGAGAAATTAGTAGGAGATTTGGCAAAGCTCTAGGATTTTGAATCTATGGTTTTGGGAACCAATAGATTGGCGACTCTACTGGGGAGTTGTCATAGGAAGTGTTCATAATCTTTGGTGGTTTGTTTTAGACTCTACTGGAGGAAGAAACCCAAAAGATTAATAAAAATATTGTTCCTCTTAGGAGGTGTCGACTCTAGATCTAATACATGAATAATAATTGGTATTTTGAGAAAGTAAGAGAAATCCCTAGGAATTTATCAATAAGGTTAATGCAGGGGAGAAGGTCTCTGCACAAGGAACAAGATAATCTTGTTTAGTTGAGCAAAGAAAATAAATCAACACTAATTATGGCATTTGGGGGTTATAAGAAGTTTCCTAGTAGAAAGGGTGGATCTTCATCTAGTGATAAATTTGAAAATATGGAGGAAAATCCTTTCTATACCTTAAATGCAAAAGATAATAATGGAGGCCATGATGAAACCCTGACTACTGAGGAACAAGAGGAGAGGTAGTGGGATGCAATCATACTTAAAATGGCTTACTTAAATGGTGATGAATCCAAAATGGAAAAGGCTCTTAAGAGACAACCAGATTGGGTATTATAGAAGCTCAGATTAGAAGAGATATCGTTCAAAGCCCTAAGTCAAACAGGGTTGAAGAAGAAAAAGGAAGAGGTGAGGGAAGTAGACTAACAACCCCTAGGTATAGTCCCCCTCACATGAGAAACATGGAACAACCATTTAGGATTTTTAATAATCCATTGTCTGATGTTTTGGATAATAATTATGAAAAATGGGATAAATGGAAAAATATACCCTACAATGAGAATGAAAGCCAGTATAATAATAGACAATGCAATCATCACAATGGTGAAAGAATAACTACCAGTGGGGAAATTACTAGTAACTGGAATAATAGAGATAGGACCAACAATGTAAGTAATAATAGAGGTAACAATGGTAATAATGGAAATTATGGCAACAATGGTAATGGAAACAATGGAAATGGAAATGATACTAATCAAAATGGTGCTGGAGGCAACGATGGAAACAACGGTAATAATGGAGGAAATGGAAACTATCAAAATAAAAACTGTGGTTGTAGACCACCTATGACCATTGAAAGGTATAAACAGTTGGATTTCAGTGGGATAGTTGGATATCCGAATTAGATTTCAAATGATTTAAGGTCAGCCACCCCTAAGTTCATAGGAAAAGGAATTGATTTTGCAAAACAACATGTAATAAATGTAAAAAATACCATTGAAGAATTTGAAGTCCCTTATGAAGATGTTTTTATGAAATTGTTTGTTCAGTCTCTAACAGAGGATGTAGGAGAATGGTACATAAATCTTCTTGACAGGTGCATTGGTAGCTTGTAGGATTTTGTGACTCAATTCTTGGAAGAGTTTGGAGATCATAATGACACTTCATATGCATCTCATGAGTTGACAAAGCATAAAGAAGAATCAAAATGAATCAGTTTCTGAATTTAATAAGAGGTTTAATAAAGTGCTTAATAGAATACCAAGGGATATTAGACCCGTTGATTCATTTTTTATTGAATTTTATTTGAGTGCTTTTGATAGAAAGACTCACTATGAGATTATATCTCATTAGCCTACCACTTTGCAACAAGCATTTAAGACAACCACTACCATTGAAAATAACAAAAAAGCTACTGGGAGAATTGGCAAGAGAGATTATCCAAAATTATATAATCTCAGAGAATCAAAAAGGGTTGAGCTTAGCCAAATCATGGACATGCTAAAAGATATGAAGGGTAAGAAAAATCAAAATGAGAAGTTGCCCCCATATATAAGCACCAAGCCAATGACTTATAATAGGCCAAGATTGCACGACATGCCATATAACACAAACTGGAAAGATGGTAAGCCAGTGAATGCAAATCTAAGCAAAGAAACTCTTGATGCATTGAAAAAAGTAAAAATTTTTATGGAGGAATATCCATGGTGTGAAGTATGCAATTTACCCCATGTTGCAGAACAATGCATGATTGTTCAAGGCTGTATAGAAGAAAAGGACCATGAGGTTGAGTATGAGCCCATAATAAATATACTTTCATTAGATCCATTTTGGGGTAGGGATGAGGATTCATTTGAGGATGAGAAATCATTAGATGTACAATGGAGGAGAGAGAGCCAACAGTACAATACACAACAAGTTTTCACTGATGATGATGTGGACACCCTAGCCTTGAGAAAATTATTCCATGAGAAAGAGCCAGTGCATTTCTTAAGAAACTTAATAGATGAAGAAAATAAAGCTTATACTATGGCAACAATAGCACAAGCAAAAAGCAATTATCAGCTAAGGAACAAAACAGTGAACCCAGAGCAAGGTAAGCCATCTAGGATATTTAATGCAAAGGTTCCCAAAACTAGTGGAAACAAAGAGACCATCGCCAACAAAGAAAAGGAAGGTGCAACAGAAAAGGTCAAAAAAATAGAACCTCCTAAATTGACAAAGCCGATTGAAAGGAAACAAATTAGTAAGACACTTTCAAATTGTGAATCATTTATGTCTCAAGCTTTATCACAGGTGAAAGTATCTTTGCCCTTGCTTGAAGTAATGAAATTTCCTGATTACAAAAATGAAACAATCAAGATTTTGTCTAATGTTGGTGAAGTTAATAAAGAGGATCATAGGCAAAGGAATAAAGATCCACCCATTGTCTATTTGGGAACTTCTATTACTAAGAATCTTACTCAGGTTGATCCTTTTTATTTGACCTTGTTGATTAACAATAAAATGGTTAAGAATTGTATGATAGATTCAAGTGCAACCGTGAACATAATGCCAGAAGATTTCATGAAGCAACTTGGGATGCACGTAGACACTCCCTATGGGAAATGCTATGCTATGGATAATAGATCAGTCCCAGTTCTTGGAATTATGAAGAATGTGGAGTTTCGATTTCCAGCATGCCCAGATGCGTCATATAAAACAAACATCACAGTTGTTCAAGTGCCTCCAAATTATGGGATGTTACTATCAAGGCAATGGTCAAATTTGGTAGGGGGACATGTTTAGTTAGATCTATCATATGCAACCATCCCGATAAAAGGGGTGAATGTAAGGATTGATAGAGAGCCAAGATCATTCTACCTGATAGAAGAAGTTGATCCAAATGAGACAACATGTTTTCTCCAATCAAATATATATATATATATATATATATATATATATATAACTTTCAGGTAAGTATTTCTAAACCCATTCAATGAAAAATTAATAAGATTGAAGATACTATTGAAGCACATGAGTATAACATTTGGAAAATGTACTTTGATGGTGCTTGCAGTAAAGAAGGAAATGGAGCTAGTGTGGTTTTTATTTCTCCTTCATTCAAATATTCTTTCTTGTTATCCTTTGAATGTACAAACAATGTTTTTGAGTATGAATCACTCTTGCTAGGTCTTAGAATAGAAAATAAACATGGTATCAAAATACTAACAGTTTATGGTGATTCGAAGTTAGTTGTATCTCAAGTAAGGGAAAAGGGAAAAGTTTGCTACTGAAAATGTAAGGCTTCAAAATTACAGAAATGAGGTGTGGGACTCTATTGAATTTTTTGATGCATTTTCTATAACATGGATTTCAAGATTTAACAATATTTTAGCTGATTTTATGGCTAACCTAGCAGTTAAACATAATGATATTCCTTTTGATGACATTACCCAAGTTGAAATAAAAACTAGACTTGCAGTACCCGATAACATAAAAAACTGGCAGATATTTGATGATGACAAGGATCTTCTGAAGTTATTATTTTGTGAAGATCAGTATGAGGGACAACACATGGATTGGAATGCATATGTGTAAGATGAGAATGGTAAGGAGTCTCTATTCGGAAAAGACATTATGCAACTTAAAACAAACAAGATTCCAAAAGGGTTGGTGGAACTAGAGAGGTTGTTTGGCGATAAGGACATGGCAAATTTCAAGCCCAACACTGGAAGTTGTGAAGAGGTGGAGAAAATAAACTTGGGAAGTGAAAAAAATCCCAGAGAGGTTTACATTGGAAAGAAGCTTACACCAAAACTTAGAACTGCATTGGTTAATCTGTTAAGAAAATACAGACATGTTTTTGCTTGGTCATATGATGACCTTAAGGCATACAGAGAGGATTTGTTCCAGCATGAAATCCCACTGAAGCCAGATGCAAAACCATTTAGGCAAAAGAAAAGGCCTATAAATCCCACATTGGCTCCCAAAATGAAGGAAGAGTTGATGAAGATGAGGAATGCATGGATTATAGAGCCTATAAGGAATTCCACATGGGTGTCAAACTTTGTGTCTATTAGAAAGAAGAGTGGTGATATCAGATTATGCGTAGACTTTAGAAACTTAAATATATCATCTTTAAAAGATAATTATGCTCTAACTAACATGGAAGATTTGTTGTAGAAAGTAACAAGGAATGAGCTACTTTCTATGATGGATGGGTTCTCTGGTTACAACCAAGTGAAGGTCAAGGAATCAGAAAAATACAAAACAACTTTCACTACACCATGGGGCACATATGTGTATGCCAGGATGTCGTTTGGACTTACCAATGTTGGAGCTACTTTTCAAAGGGCCATGGATGTAGCCTTTGAAGGCCTCATTGATTACATTCTAGTTGTATACCAGGATGATTTGACAACATACTCCAAGAAAACAACAAACCACTGTAATGAACTAGAAAAGATTTTCATCAGAGCACTAGAATATGGTATTTCTCTAAAAGTGTCACTTTGGAGTCACTGAAGGTAAATTGCTGGGTCATATTGTATCTAAAGATGGAGTAAGGATTGACCCTTAGAGAATTTCATCCATTGATAAAATTCAGATTCCTAAAACAATCAAAGTCATTCAATCATTCTTTGGACAAATTAATTTTGTGAGAAGATTTGTGTCAATTTTTTCTGAGATTGTAAAACCTATCATAAAGATGTTGAAAAAGGGTGCAAAGATAAAATTGACTAATGAAGCAATTGAGGCCTTTGTGAACATTAAAAGGGCCATCAAGGAAGCACTTGTACTTAAATCTCCCGATTTCTCTAAACCTTTTCAAGTATTTTATTTGCTTCATTTCACACTATTGCTGCGGTTATGTTACAAAAGAATGATGAAGGTCATGAACAAATAGTGACGTTCTTTAGCAAAACACTACAATCTTTTGAGTTAAATTATGATATAAATGAGAAACACGCATATTCCCTACTAAAAGCTGTAAAATATTTTAGACCATATTTAGTGAGAGCTAATGTCATTGCCTATGTTCTTAATGCAACAGTCAAGGATATCTTCAGGAAAATTGAAACTACTGGGAGAAGATGCAGATGGATCAATCAAATTCAGGAGTTCAACATTGACATCCAGATTACTAAATTGGTAAGACATCAAGGTTTGGCTAAACTGATGGCAAAATCAAACTTGGAAGCAACACAAATAAATCAGGTAGAGTTGGAGGATGCTCAAGTAAGCATTAAAATGTGTCCTTGGTACAAGAATATTGTCTATTATTTAAAACACATGAAGTGTCTAGAGGGTTTAAATGATAGTAAAAAAAGAACACTTAAGCTTCAAGCATCTAGGTATGCATTTCTTAAAGGTGATTTATATTGGAAAAACAGGGATGGTATCCTTTTATTTTGTTTGGATGTTTATCAAGCACACTCAGTTTTAAAGGAATTGAATGAAGGTGTATGTGGGGGACACTTTTCAGTGAAAAATACTGCCCATAAAATACTTAATGCCAATTACTATTGGCCACAAGTTTTAAAGGATTGTCATACTTATATTAGAAAATGTGAGGCTTGCCAAAAAAATTCAGGAAAGCTTAAATATGATGGGGCTCTTCCACTTAGACCCATGCAAACTGAAGAACCTTTTCAAATGTGGGGTATTGATTTCATAGGAGAAATTGTAAATAAATCTAGTGGAGGGTACAAATGGATTTTGGTAGCCACCGACTATTTTACCAAATGGGTAGAGGCAGTTCCTACCAGGCAAGATACAAGTAAGGTGGTAACAAAGTTTCTTTTGGAAAATATCTTGACAAGATTTGGGGTACCCCACAAGGTTGTTGTAGATAATGGGATGTGTTTTAGATCCAAAGAGTTTGTTGATTTTTGTGAAAGTTATGGAATCACCTTGTCATATTCATAACCTTATCATCCCCAAGGGAATGGACAGGCGGAATCTAGTAACAAAAACTTGTTGAAGATCATTAAAAGGATGTTAGGTGACAACAAAAGGGCATGGGACTCAAAGTTGAATATGTCAGTGTAGGCAGATAGGGTAACAATCAAGAAGTCCACAGGGTTTGCTCCTTATCAGCTAGTTTATGGTAAAGAAGCAAGGTTGCCTCTGAACAACCTACTCCTAGTGTATAAATTTGTTTAAGAGGAATATTTAGAAGAAGTTGATTTCATGGAAGATAGACTGGTACAGTTGGCTTAATTAGATGGATACAGAAGAGAGGCTTAGGAACAAAATAGAAAGAGGCAGAAAATGGTAAAGGCATTGCATGACAAGAAAGCCTGTGATAGAACTTTTAAAGAAGGAGAGTGGGTGCTCAAGTGGAATGCAAAAGACCAAGACAAGGTCAAGCATGGAAATTTTTAAGCACTTTGGCTAGGACCATACATCATCATGGATAAAGGAGGAGAAAATTTGTACTTTTTGCAAAAAACTGAAGGTGAAATTCAGGAATTTCCAGTCCATGCATAGTATCTCAAGAATTTCTTCTCTTAAGGAGCAAGGAGTATTTTTGTACTTTAGTAGTGTAGCATTCATTTTCTATTTTTGTTCATTTGTTTTTATTGGTTTGCTTTCCAGAGATGGCTGAGATCTTGCTATGTCCTTGAAAGGAACATACATCCCCAGAAAGAGCCACTACTAGCACACATTTTTCAAAATATTTTAATGCTATTTAAATGATGCATTCTATGTGTCTTTTCATCATAAGAGCATTTACTATTGGGTTGCATGTGTAGGAGATATGTTGTTGTGTCAGAAAAATCCAATTGTAACCTGAACCTATACGAACAAGTATCACTTGGGCATATTAAGGGATGGCATTAAGTATGGTGACATTTTGATAACCTTCACCATGACAGTTTTTTGCTTTGCAAGAGTACATTTTAGGGTTCATCACGGAAGCAAGGTCATGAGTGCATTCAAAGATGTTTTCAATGCCCTAGAAGTCCATTAGCATGGCTATGGAAAGTTACATTTGTGAAAGAAAACCTTCTCTTCATAAAATATAAAATTATGTTTGTCGGTGTAAGTCACCCCGATAAGATTGCCTAAGGAGAAAAGGGTGCATGTCGATTGGCAAAACTCACACCGATGAGTTCGATGACATTTTCTCAGGGTGCGATTGATAGGTTGAAGTTTGGTTAGTTAGTAATCCATGGGGAAGAGCTACATGAATAGCATAACAATAAGGCAGAGTTATCGGCATAGCGTTCACTATGGAAAGCATAGGGAAAAGGTTACCTCGACACCCGATGAGGTTATCGACAAAGCTTATGTTGATGTCCAATGGAGCAGAACACTTGTTGGCGATGTCATCGAGTCATCAAAAAGTGTCATCTTACGTTACCCTGATACCCGATGGACTAGGTGGCGAAAGCGGTGTTATCGGCCTGACCTACTTCGATGAGGCGATACCAAAAGGAGGAAAATATTAAGTCATTGGGGTAACTTAAACCATCAGGGAGAGGTGTTTCTAGTTATGTCGATACCCGATGAGGAAGACAAGTTGGGCATAAAGAAGGAGACTTGATCGGGATAAGTTACACTGATCGAAGTCAAAGTCATCGGGATATCATCGGATCATTGGGAGGACACATTTTTACGTTATACCAATACCCGATGAGAAAGTAAATATGGGTGTGAGCACAGAGATCTCATCGGGGAAATGTATGCCGATAGACCAGATAAGTAAAAAGATACACAAGTGTGAAGTCAATGATATCGGGTCATCGGAGAAACATAAAATGAGTTATTCTGATACTTGATAAGGTGACCCGATGTAACAAACGAGATGCGGACAACGAAGGAGGACTCATCGGGATAACTTTTAACCATTGAAAGAACATATTTGGAGCTATACCGATACCTAAAGGGTAGAATGCCATGGAGTAATAGAAGGAGGGTACATCGGAATGACCTATGCCGATGTGACATAAAGGTGAAAGTAAAACCTAGATAGAAGGCGGAGCCATCGAGGAAGTTATAACCATCAAAATGAGGGAAAATGAGCTATGCCAATGCCTAATGGAGTGGCTGGGAAGACCTATGCTGACCAAAAAGATGGGTGGCACCAAGTGATTGAATCATCAGGAGGAGTTGTGCTGACTAGCCGTTGCAAAATTTGGTTTTAATGAATCCAACCGCCATTATTAAATGCAGGCAACAGATAGGTCTGTGTTTGCATGAGGCAAATCATAGCACGATTTCAATTGAGTAAATTCTCCTGATGTACTGAACCTATAAATGGAAGTTTGTATAAGGAATTTGCATATCAGATTGAAGCAAAAGAGAGATTGAAGCGAAACTAAACTGTAGAAAATTGAATTTCAGAAAGCTTGAAGGATTCAAATATTGAGGGTTCTAGTTCCAAAGGCAAGAGGAAGGTCATTGAAATTTTTGATAGTGCCTCAAAGAAGTCTAAAGGTGGAGAAAGTGCGCAGAAGCGAAAGTTAAATCAGGACATGATTGACTAGATGAGCTCACTAGGAGCCAAGTCTCGAAGGTCTAAGGCTAATTTGCCTCTCTGTAACCAGCTAGAAGATGATTTTAAAGAAATTGGTGATGGAAAAGGGTTAGAGGCCACAAATTGTTCTTATATCATTACTCACGAAGGGGCAAGCAAACCCCAGTCTCAAACTCGTGGTCGAATGGATTGGGTAAGCTAGTGGTCCCTAATGTCTTTGTAAATATTCAATTGTTGAAAACCCTGGCTAGCACTTATAATTCCATGAAAAGATGTATCCAATTACCAAATGGTGACACATTCATCCATCTTTCAGTAGCTACCATTCATGAGGTTTTTGGTCTTGGTTTCGAATCCGATGTGCCTCTGTCTTTTGAGAAGCTGGAAGAAGAATATACAAAGATGGATATAGTATACAACGGGTGGAATTTGGCCATACATAAGGTTGAGAAAGGGAAGTTGACAGATGAAGATGGGCCCCAATTTGACATCAACATTTTCAGACAGTATTTACAATGTACGTACATAGGATGTGGTCAAGTAGGAGGAGTTTAGGTTGTAGATGTAGCTCGAGTAGGACCTTTAGTACTTGCTGCAGATGCGGAAATGCATGAGCCAAGACAATTTGATTATGCAGCCTACATTGTGGAAAAAATGCATGAGAGTTTCCTAAATATTCATAATAACCGTGATAAATCTTTTAAGTTTTACTCATTATTGATGCATATTATCTTGTTTTACGGATGACCCAGGGGGTTGTGGCTTGAAGAATTGAAATTAAATGTTCATGGTAAAGATGGGCAAGCGAAGCCAATATAATTGTGGGTATTAGTGTGGGATTCTTGGTTCATGAGATCCCATTATGTCAAATTTGAAGAGTGTTTTGTTCAATCACTATACAGATCTTTTGGGGTCTCTTGTGATGGATCATTCTCAGAAGAAATTAAAAGATTTCTTAGACCCCATGAGCATGGAGATGCAAGGGTGAATCATTATTGGGGTGATTGGTATGTATGCCAAGATTTCTCATATGGTAGGATATTTGGATTCAAAGGTGCTCGCTATGTGCTACCAAAGCCTATGCTAGACCGAATTGCTTACTTGGAGATTGTGAGACAAATGAGTGTCTCTAATGCACATCACTTTTGGGGTGCCCACAAGCAAGTCTTCTTACATCGAACTCTGCATTTTGGTGATTTCACCATTGTATCAAAAAAGGCTTATGATGTTATTGATAGAAAGTTAATAGAGGATTATAACCTGTATGAGCACACAAGCAGGAAAAATTATGACCCGAAGGGATATATACACAAGTGGAAAAAAAAGAAGAATCTTGGTGATTAAAATCATGAGCAGATTGAAGCTCTCAATATCTTCAGAAACAAGGAGTTTGAACAAGCTATGCAAATTTTTCAGGATTTCAATCAAAAATTAGAGGAAAAAAGATAGAGACTGCAGGAAATGTAGGAAGAAGAAGAAGTTGAAAGTGAATCGGGTGAAAATGAGGTTGTTTGAAGATTTAAAATGCCTGAAAAGGAAGAGGAACCTGAAGCACAAGACCAAATTGTTGCAAGGATGAATGCTGATTTGGGTGCTAGGCTAAAAGAACATACATCTTTTGTGTCAGATGATGAATTTATTAGGTCGAAGGAGTTCAAGTATTTTTTATATCATTTTAAAGGAAAGAGGTTAAGAGAAGCAATGCTAGATCTGACACCAGAAAATGAGGCAGACATGCTCAAAAAGCTGAAGGTGGAGATTAATTCAGAGTTAGAAGGCATGAACCCTCAAAGGGGAAGGCAACTTCTTGTAGAGGCAAGAATCATTCTTTTTCCAGGCTATGACCTGAGTGCATCTTTTATTTTTGATATCTTATTGCATTCAGATAAGAAAGATTTCAAGTTAGACATTCAAGGCGTAGATATTTTTATTGGATCAAGATATGATCCAGATGATGAGGCTATACTTCTTTGTGCCCTTTATCCTCCTAATAAGAGGCCAAAGATTATAGATGTGGACAAGGCCTTTTCCATATGATGAAGTTAAAAGTTGGTGAAGTGGATCCCATGGTCACAACGAATATGGGGATTGATATTTCCAAATTGAATAAGGCACAGATGAAGATGTTGGAAAAAGAAGTAGGGAAATACAAGTCATTGTATGAAGAGCTCTTGAGAAGTAGAGGTTAGCCTGTACCCCAAATAATAAATCAAAATTGAAGAAGAAGTGCGAAGAATTGCATAAAGAAAAAAAGAAGTTGAAAGAGAAAATGCAAAACATAAGGGCAGACACAACATGTGTCTTATTGTCAAAAAGATTTGAGAATTTAAATGGAGTTCTTGAAGAATTTTGGAGAGTTTACAAGAAGAAGATGCATAACAGTTTGTCACATAAGAGAATTTTTGACAGATTATATATGCTCTTGCAAGATAAGAAGGCTAGTCATGCAGACAATGCAATTACTGAGAAAATCCAAAGACTAATAAAAATGCACGAGAAGTTTGATGCAGACCTTAAGGTTGAATATGATGATTGTCAGAAAATTGTGCAGCATGGTATTCCAAAAGTGATAGATAAAACAAGGCTGATTAAGGACAAGAATGTATGGATTACAGAATGTCAATCATTACTTAATGCTTCCCTAGGTATTGCACGGGCTGACACCTTGGACATGAAAAAGATAGTGGACCAATTGGAAAACTTTGTGACTATAGAGCTGGCAATGTGGGATATCATCTTCAACTCCAACACTTACAAGGATGAGGCCCACCTTCAGCATATTCAGAAATGTGGCTTGGTCCTAGATGGCCAGAGTTAATTTGTGTCAATTATAATATGTTTGGTAATATTATTAGTTGTATCAGCAGTTAGAGATTTATTAGTTAGGTTTTTGTCATTTTTTAGTTTGTACTGATGAAAGGGTGTGTCCTTTCTTTTGTGTCTTTTGAGTTGCATATGTATAGGGAGTCATTTTTATATACAAGGGTGGGGGGTACACAATTGAAAAAACTCCTATCTTTCAAATTGTTTGTTGGGACTAGTAGTGTTATGTAAAGCAAGTTTGTAGAAATGAAAAGTCATTTTGTGCAAGCAATAATATCATGAAGTACAGGTGATTCTATAGCTTTTGTATACCTTTTTATTCCAAAATTAATATATAAGATTTGTTGTCTTTATCTTCAGATCATTTTATGTTACATGGTGTTGATGAATGAAATTCTTTGGATAAATCTAATTAAGATTTGCTATAGTGTGCCCTCACATGTTGTTGTGTAGGAAAAATAATTGTTTTTGTTATTCTTGCAACACATAATGAAACCATTGCATTGATAGTCTTGCATATTTGTAAATTTTTCAAACTGTCTCCAAAGTTGATTGCAAATATTCGTCCACTAAGGAACATATAAATTGTCTGATAAGGCACTGGTCTATTGTTAGTTTTTTGTGAGTAAATTCAGTGTGTATAAGGTCCTCATCAAGGAAACATACTTCTTATTTCTATCAGTATTGTTTTTTCATAATTACTTAAGGTTCCAACAACATTATTTTATAAGTATTCATTCACTATTAATTACATTCAAGTTTTTAGAAGCAAGTTAAAAGCACATAATAAAGCATAGTTGCAGGAAACATTTTGCCATTCTTGCAAACAACTAAATTGATAAGTTTAAATTCACTATAAAGAAGTCTCTTTGTGCTTTGGAGATTAAGGTATACCCACCTAGGTCTAGTGGAGCCTAAAGTACAGAGGAATTTGGTCTTTGATCATTTGTGTTCATTGGCTAAGGCTGATTGAGAAATCAGTAGGAGATTTGGCAAAGCTCTAAGATTTCCAATCTATTGTTTTGGGAACCAACATGTAGTAATCCATACATTAAGATCACATGGCTTGAGATATATTTTTTAATGAATCTACAAATAATTCTATGGTCATAGAGGAAATCCTCCCTACCATAAACTATACCATCAACACAAATCTCTAGAATGTGTCTAGAATGATGTAGAAATAATGGATGACGATCTTGTCTCCCTTCGTAGAAGCAAAACCCTTAACATTGCACCAATTTGAACCACCCTTCTTCCTAAAATTTTGAGCCCTGGGGGTGTTTGAGAAATGCACTATGTATGAAATATGGAGTGAATAAAGAATTATGAGCTTGGAAAACACAAAAAAAACTTTTGGTGGGTGCAATAATTAGAGAAGAAGAGTAATACTCCTCTCGTGACACAAAACCAACAAAAATTGAGGATATGTTGTGACAAGATATCTGAGGGAAAGGAGAGTGATGCAAAGCAAGAGGATGTGAGGGGGTTTTGCAAACCCTAGTAGCAAACCATAGGTATTCCACAAATCTTTTCTCTTTGTTCGACCTAGAATCTAGGTGATAAGAGGCATGACCAAAGCTTGAGTCTAGATATCCTTCACCCATAAAGAAATCATCCACATAATCATTGCCAACGACAAAAAAAACATTATTGTTAATTGAAGGATAAGACACATGAGGATACATAGAGGGAGAAATTGTGAAATTACGAAAGTGAACTAAAAAAGAACTTTTATTTGAACCATTTTATAAAATAATTTTTAATATTATTGTAATTATTACGTTGAGAGGCATATTATACTCATATAATGGATGGAAGAATGTATGTCAATAAAAACTCTTTTGATTGAAATTGATGGTCATCTATAATTATTGGCTTTTAATTTTTTAATTTTAACAATACAAGTTTTGCATCATAAGTTTGAAATAGTTAATTAGTTTCTAATTGTCACCATTGTATTTCTTCTATAACTACAAATGGTTGCCTTGAATTAAATTGAATTTCCATGTATTCGATAAGGGTTTCAAGAATAAAATTGCATGTAGTTTGGGATGATTTTAATTGTAAGGTTTTCCTAATTGCTGGCTATGGGACATGATGTTGGAAGTATGTGTTACTTTGGTTGTCATTGATGTCAAACTTGTTTTGGATAGATGTTGGTTTGGAAGTATATGGTGTAGAGATTGTTGGAATCCAAGAACACTGAGAGGGGGGGGGAGGTGAATCAGTGTTCTACTGGTTAGAATATTTTTAGCCTTATTAACAAATCCACTTATTAACCAGTATGCATAAAAGAAAGTTACAACAAGTAATATTAACACAACCACATGAATCAAAACCATAACACAAAGATTTATCTATGGAAAACCTCGAAGAGGAAAAACCACGGTGGGATTGGATACCCACAATATCTATCCACTGGCCAACTGAATAAATATTACAAGAGGCACATGAAAGAAGGCACACTACTCATCACAAAAGGAGCCTCACTGAGTACAGATCCAAAGTACTGGATTACAAACAAAAATTGAATTCAGAATATGCATCTGCTATGCTGGATGAGTTCCGATTTAAGCATTGTCTGTACCGGTTATACTATAACCTCCCTTACCCGTAGCTTAGATCGCTTCCCAAACCTCTAGACAAATAATCAAGACCGATTATAGATCTTTACATTCGCATTCTATCGATCAATATCTCACTCACATACCATCACATAACGTATCACATCTCTTTTCTTTCATATCCACAAAATGACCTAACGTGGACTGACTTATATACCCAATTACATGAATAAAAACAAATGCCTTATGTTTTCTTACAACCATATTTCAAATGATAAGACACATGTCGGCCCCAAAAAAATAAAAAAATGAAACAATATGATCATTGCCTCTTCCACTCTTGTCGTATAAATCTCATATGTCAGCCTTAGAATACCGGTTCCAAGTTTATCGGCTACATGCCTGCCGGTTTCCTGAATGTCGGTGAAGTGAATTTCATGGGAGAAAAATCATCTCCTTGCCATAAATTGCTTTCCCCTCTCACCTTCCAAACCCTAAATGCACCAACTTGGGGCATTTCAAGGATTTCAAATTCTTCCACTTCCCCATGCCCTTTCACTTTCCAAGGAATTTTAAATTCCTTTTCTCTTCCCTTTCTCCCATGAAATCTTTTGTTTTGGAATTTTTTATTCCTTTGTCCCTTCCCAAGGAATTTTAAATCCCTTTTATTCTTCCAATGTGCATTGGGGACTCCTCCCTATGCACCTTGAGGAGTTTGGAGACAAGAAATGTCGTTATCGTAAATCTCTTGGATCCCACACCTTGTCCTCTCAAACCCTTCCATCATTTTCCTTCAATCCTCACCCTCCATTCCAAATCAATCTTGGCCCTCCATTTTCCTCTCTCAAATCTATAAATTGGGGTCTCCTCCTCTCTTTTCCACATCCATCATTTGTGCAATCTCATGCTGCTAGTATAAGCCTAGAATCAACTCCTTAAGCATCACCATTATAGTTAGATTAGTTCTCCATACTTATCTATTTCAAACATCCATACATTCATCCATCTAGCCATTTTTTTTGTGTAGTGGACAGCATTCCACACCCAATCATAGGACCAATCCAAAAAAGTGAGAAAGGGTCGCATTCTCCACTTCTTTGAAGGTCCAATTTGAGGGAGGAGAAGAAGGTATAAGAGTTCTCATTTGCTTTTTTTTAATGATTTTATATGTTTTTATGAATGTTGTATGCATTTTAATCCTCTAACCATTTTCTCATCTTCATTTTGGCACACCCGGTGGAACCCACGTCCCTAGCTACTAGCAATTTTTTGAATTTGTAAAGGAGTTTTATTGCAGGTTAAAGCAATGACGCATGTGTCTATGTTTCAACGTCCCCGCTTCACTATTTCAACATCTATCCTTAGGAACAACATCTCCGCCTTAATTTAAAAAGAAAACCCACTTTGTTCTATGTACATATTATAGACTAATGTCTATGTTATACTTTGACGTCTCAACTTTAATTCATTTTCTAACTAGTTTTTCTCTTGTTTTCATTTTAAAAAAATTAAAAATCATAAAAACACTTGGATAATGGGGTCCTTCACCACTTTGAGCCGCCTCAGCATCATCACCAATAATAACAACAACCTTATCTGGTTGTTACGCACTATTCACCATGGTATCCATAACCATTGCAAACTATTTGACAATTTTGTGACTGCTAAACATAATAGTCTTGAGGGTGTCTAGGATCTTGTTGTAGCCTTCCTAGATGTGAGTAATGCGTTCCTTGAGCCTTTTCTTTAGTTGATCAACTCTTCCCCCTATTTTCTTGATACAGCCCATGACCAACTTCTTCTAAGCCTCAGTCCAATTCCCTTCATTATTCGGATTACCATGAGAAGAACCAACAAGGAGAGCATCCATTTTGCTTCCTAGGGCTCTTTGGTTAATCCTAATCTCTTTAATTTCATGAAACAACCACTTGAACAAGCTGAAAGTATCAATAACATGTTCACAAGCCATACCCAACACATTTTCATAATCCTCCCTCTTATCATTAATCTCATCACTTTTGGGATGAAGTTTTGCAATACCAACCACACCCACATTATCAGTCTCCTTATAGGATGGAGGAGGGGCCAGAACATTAGGGGAAATGAGATTCTTATCATATTCTGCCTTCTTGCTAGAAGAGGGGGAGTCATTCTTAGTAGAAGTAGAGGGGGAGGACATAACGATGTTCGTTTGACCTTTGATACCCTTCCTTATCATAGGTTTTGAGTATGAAGGAATTTCCATTTCAGCTTTTTTCAGGGGAGGGAAAATCTCTTCAGACCCAGACCTAGAGGCCTCATTATCAGACTCTCCTGCACTAGTCTCATCATTCTCAGAATTAATGTGGATATAATAATTAGGGGGAGGAAAAGCACATAAATGAGCATCAATAAGGACCAACAGGCCTTCATGCACGATGGGAAACTTGGTAGGATTCTTGTGGTGGTCACTAAAGTTAGCCCTAAGAGATGACATGAGAGAGAAAGGGAAATACATCTTCACACCATGGTAGAAATGATTCGGAATAACAAAGTGGTGACCATACACCCTGGTATAATGACCATCCAAAGTAAGGTAATTCATAATTACCTTGAGAAGCCTCTGCCAGAAAGACTTAATGACCGCAATTTCATAGTAGTTGGTTGTCTTTTTAACAATCTTAGCTCACTTCACCTCCTTCTTGGGGAAGTTCTGCACAACTTGCTCTGTATACACTCTATCTCTGTAATACTTCATGCCCAGTTGTACTTAGGTCAACCTTCTTCCTAGGAGCATTTTTTATTGTGAAGGTTTATCCATTGTTTTCTCCATTTGAGGAGACAAACATAATGTCATTGTGAGGGACATTCTTGTTGGTGGACCATTCACCGACACCGCTTCCTAAACCTTCAATGTCCTTGGCATTCTTTTTCTTCTTCAACATTTTGTCCAAGGCATCAGTGCTTCCATCAAACCAAATTCTTACCTTGAGCTCATCCTGACATTTCTCAAGGTCATTTTGGAGAACCTCCATTTCTCCATTCAGCTGTTGATATTCTTCATTTGTAACTTCTAGCTTAGATGCTAGATCTTCACATTGTCACTCCTTGATGTCTTCCTTGTGGGACTTCAACTCTGAGATGATTTTCTTAGATTCATCAAGGCACTTTATCAACTGGTTATGCTCCACTATAGCAACATTCTTGAATAGCTTGTATTCCTTTCTTACTCTATTGAGTTCTTCAAGTGCATTTACAAGCTCTCCTTCAAGATCAACTTCTACTTCATCTTCTTCTTCACCTTCACTATCACTGCCAAACACATCTTGTCTGTGGGATCTATTTTTCCTATCACTTTCAGATGTGTGCACCTCATCTTCAGATCCTTGAGCCATGAAGAGATGGGTTCCTTCTTCATGAATGCTATGACTACTAGTGGATCTTCCTTCATCATATGCACATGTATCTACTGCATTGTTCTTCTCACTTCCACATACTGATCCAGTGGTGTAGGGTTCATTTCTATAGAGCTTCCTTAGTCTATCCCATAGACTTTTTGCTAATTTACATCTATCCACTTGTGAGGAAACATCATTGGTGAGCCCACTAAATATGGCCTTCATGGCTTCTTCATTACATATGCATCTTCTTTCATCTTTAGATCCAGAGGGAGGACTATCATTCCTAGGGAGACCATTAATAACCAACATCCATACATCAAACCCTAGAGAGGATAGGAATACTTCCATTCTATAACTCCAAATAGAATAGTTTGAACCATCAAACCCAGGAGCAGGGATTGACACTAAACAAACCATTGTGTCCTTAAGCCAGAATCTACCCAAGTTGGAGAAAGCTCATCTAATTGGGAACCTACGCTCTGATACCAATTTTTAGACACAATGCACCACTGAGAGGGGGGTGAATCAGTGGTTCTCAAACTGACTCTCTTTAACTTACTTATGTGAGCATCCTGGTTATGGGATATAACACAAAGCACACTTACCGGTTAGTGGGGAGACTAATCACAAAATCTTTCACACAAAGGGATATCACATAACACCAGTATGTACGAGGAAAACCCAAAATGAGAAAAACCTTGGTGAGCAATGCTGCTGGAGTCTACTGCTCCAATCTAGCCTCATAATCAAATCTTTGTTACAATGTTTAGGGCACCAACCCAAGGAGCTACAACCCCTAATTTAGGGCACCAACCCAAGGTGCACCAACCCCTGATTTAGGGTACCAACCAAAGGAGCACCAACCCCTAACTTGTTTATGGACTACAATCCAAAGGAGCTACAACCCCTGCACTGAGCTACAACTCAGTGATCACAATGAAAAAATCAATTGTAAAAGTAGTTATCTTGTTACAAGTGAATCTTGCAACCATTTCATATGCCTTACTCTGCCGGTGAGATACCTTCTCTGCTACACTGGTACCCTTTGACTCTTGCTCTCATCTACTACTTCACTATCGGTAAACTCTACCAGTTCACTTCTACTCTCCTTCTTCTCTATTGGATCTCTTTCTCACTATTCTTCTCTTTACCGGTACGACACTCTATCGGTTCTATGTGTGCCTAATCTGCAGCTTCCTTCACTTCTGCTCTACCGATATGGACACTACTGGTTCTTCCCTGCTACCTGTTGAACACTTCAATTTGATTCTCCCTCACTCTCACTCTCTTCTCAGATACTCATTGAGCACTTGGATGATTTTCTCTCACAAGCAGAAGTAACACTTAATCACTTCACAACAACACACTCTTCTTCCATTCAGCAGCACATTAACTATGTCTTTGGCCTGCATATTTATAGTCAGGTTTTCCTGCCAAAAGTATATTTAAAATCTAGGTGGTTAGGGTTTCCTCATCATCCTCAAGGCAAACCAAATCCAATAAGATCTTGCCTGATCTCATCTCCCAGATTGTCAACTATACAACTCTACCATTAATGCGCTTTCCAATACACATTTTCCAAATATAACAAACACGGTCATGTATCTCGACCTGCCTCTGTCAAATCACCATTAGTGTTTCTGTTGTTTCCTTCTTAAGGTCTTCTCACAATTTGATTTTCTTTCTTTGATCCAGTCACCAACAACTCCTTGATTCTTCTCCGTCGTTCATTCTTCCTTGAGCCACACTCCTCTGATCTGATCCACAAATCATGGGATCCATATTCAGTGCACACCTATGGAAATACCTATCTCTACACGACACTTCACCAATCTCTACAAGCTTGCCATCTTGACTCCATGCGACATGCATGTTGATCAACTGCCAACTTGGCTCTTCATGTCGGTCCAGATAGGATCACCGACCAAACATTCTACTGGTTCCTCTTTTTTGTCGGTTTACTAATCCTACTGGTATCTCACACTCTACTGGTTAACCTTCATGTTTGTACTTTGCTGAACTGCTAGTGGGACACCTAAACCGATCTTTAGACATGTCTATCCAAAACATGCACATTCCCACAAGGTGCAAGGACATCTATATATGCACCTTGCTCATATTACTAGTGGATTTACATACCGGTAAATACTCTTGATCTATATCGGCATCTCAACATGCCTTCTCAGTCAGTTCAGTGCATGTCCTTGATTTCATGCACTTGATGCACACCTCTTCTTCCTTATCTCACAAAACTATGATGCACATAATGCATGATAGGAGATAAGTTCCACTTCTCGGTGGAGTGACACCTTGTCTTCTGCATCCTACAATGTACTCATTTGACTTCCTTGTTTGTGCAGCATATCTTCAAACATGCACATATGATCCGATGGGAGTATTGTTGTTCTGTAACCTCACAACATACCCGTGAATTGTTCATTCTTCTCTTCCAGTGTTGATGTGATTTAGATAACATCCTGCCTCTTCATCACAAACAATAGCAAAGCATCCTGCTCATTGTCAACACTTCAGTTTCCAATTGATATACTCTCCTTGTCAGGGATACACTGTACCAGTATCAGTCACCTTACCTTTCCATCTCATCCACACAAGTTAGGCACTAACTTGTGTACTGGTGAATTCTGTGACCACTCTTCCTTACTATTGGTTCCTAAAACCACATATTGGAAAATCAAAAGACTTGCCAAATCCTCAAGTAGTCCAATCAGCCTTGGCCAACGAACAAGGATAGTCAAGGACTAGATCCCTCTGCACTTTAGGCTCCACTAAACCTAGGTGGGTGTGCCTCTTCCTCTCAAGAACAAAAGAGGTTATTTATAGTGGATTTAAACCTTTTAGAAAGTTTACACAACTGACAAATTATTGTTCAACAACTATGCTTTATTATGTGCTTTAACTGAATGCTTTGAAAAGAAATGATTGTGAATATATATTGAAAATGAAATTGCTTTCGGGATTTAAATGAAATCTACATAGATTAGTTCATATAGGATTTGGGAAGAAAATTTATCTATCAAGGACCTTGAATGCATACAGATCAAAACCTTAAAAGATCAATAACAAACCAGTGCCTCTATCCAGGGATATATATGACACTTTGTGGACAAAATATCTTATCAACTCAAGAGACAATATCTCATCAACTATGAAGGTTCAGTACACATTACACAAACAATAAGAACTCAATATTTCACTTAATGCAACAACATGTGATTCACATCATAGAAAATCTATAAACAAATTTATCAAGAGGACAAAGATAATCATCAACACAAAAGTGTACACAATATTTGGAAAAAGAAACAACGAACCTTGTATATTAATCTTCAAGAAATAATTGCATACATAAGTTGCACTTGCAGATACTCCATTACATATTGCTTGCACAAAATGATACTTTTTCTTCCTATAGACTTCTCTAATACAAAATGATATTCAATCCTTACAACAATATCTTCTTCTTTTGACTCCCCCCCTTTTTACAAATAAGAATGACCCCCTCTAAGTATCTAAGTCAAAAGGCACATATGAAAGGACACACCCTTTCATACACAGAAAGGAGTTACAAATAGTTTCCTTCCAAAGGAAACACCCTTTGGTTTAATAAATAATTACAAATGAGAAACCTTAAAAATACTAAATGATACTTAAATCACGTGTCTTTTATTCTCCGCCTTGATAAAATTCCTCAGCAAATATCCATCATCTTCTCATTATCTCCTCCACAAAATAAGCCAATCAAATTCCTTGATTTGAAAATTAAACACATTCCACCTTAGCTTTTAGTTTGGAAGTGAATAATCTTTATATTTCCTTATACGTGTTTAAAATAATTCATTTAAATCAAAGTATTTCCATCTTTAAGAAAATAATTTTGCGAACATAGCATCCATTTATATAAAATAATGTTTTATCCTAAAATATATATTCAAAGCACTTATTTAGGATAGATATAGATAAATTTCATCTTTAATGCACATTCAAATAATACATAAGGCAGTGTGATACGATAAGAAATACTTCCCTTTTATTATTCTTTCGGCCAAACTTCCTCCCTCGGCAAGATCTTCACAGGTCTTATCGATTCTGTAGTTTCATCGATACTTTTTATTTTCGATGGGACCACTTCTGATTTCTTTGATGAACTTCATGTTGATGAGACTGCTTCTTTTGGTGAGTCCTTTTAGAGATCCATCGCAGCCTAGGTTTGTTCGATAAGTCATTTTTTGATGACTAGCCACCTGAATGCCACTTCAGCTGCTAACTCATCTTGACCGGACCCACCGTATCTACCGAGCCCACCACGTGTCACCTCTGGATTGGCTCTGGAGTCCCTACCCTACCACCTTAGCATGACCTCACTAACCACCAGAATGAAGCTCTCCCTTGTTGCCTAGCAGCAGTTTCATCTCACCCGAACTACTTCCTAAGCGGGCCCCACCACTCGGTCACCATGTCGCGGAGAATAAACATCGCACATCTTCTGATCATGGTATAGCAACCACCATCGGATTGACTTGGTTGACCATCTGATCTTCCTTATCTGCTCAACCTTTAACCTTGTCTGAGTGGCTCTCTCTTCTCTTTATCCATCTGTATCGCGTGTCACTCTTTGGTTCACCCACAGATCCACCTACCCACCACTTGGACATGGGTTCTTCTTTTGTGCTTCGCCACATGGCACATCTTGATTCTCTTGCATATCCACTAGGACGACACCTCATCTGCCACCTTGGAAGTTGCTATGTCGCGGGGGATATAGATCGTGCAACTTCCTATCACGGTATAGCGACCGTTGTTGGATCATCTGCCCGTTCGTTAGATCTGTTTGACTTGCTCGATCTTTAGCCTCCATCCTTGCTAGTTTGTCGTAAAAATTTGGTTGCCTTGAGATGCATGTCTGCATGTGTGGGGTCCACTGGGTTCAACCTTCTTCATGCCAAAAGCCATTTTTCTTTTGACAATTATCATATGGGTCGCTTTGGATTTAAGTGTTAAAAGAGCCTATCCCACAAACAATGTGGGATAAAGGCTTTCCCTCCTTTGACACAACTCCATGTTCTTTAGTTATGCTCTTGCAAAATTATTTACTAACATCCGACTGAAAAGCTCTGAATTTATATTTGCCTTTAGAAAACATATCAAATAGTCTCATATGAATTCGAAACGTAGGTCTTGAGATATACATGAAATACAAAGGAATAGTTAATTTGACCTGAAGTGTTGAGATGAAAAAGAATTATGGTTCGAAAAGGTATACTTGGCTTGATTCCAGAATTTGTGAAACATATACATACCTCGAGCTGACCTCTTCATGGATGCATCAGACCTAGTCTCTGCAAGTTAGAATTGAATGAACTTACTTGATTATAGACGTTACACATGATTGAGCATAGAAATCTATTTTTTGGCATAAATCTGGAACTCTAAAATTTGAAAATTTTAGGGTTCCAACACTTACCTTACCGATGTTCTGCAACACAAGGTGATATCCAAGATATCACATCCTGTACTCCTTTATAACAATATTGCACATACATCTCTTCTACCAGTAGTCATTCCATACTAGTTGACATCAATGATAACACAATGCCAACAATTTGTTCATCAACTGATGAGGTGATTGAATTCATTATCTTGATCAAGATATTGGTGAGTTTCTCTACTTGTTTCTTTAGTCTATCCTTCTTGATCTTTTCTTCATTGTACCTTGCCACAAGATTATGAAAAGATGATTGAGCATCTTCTATTGTTCCTTCATGAGTCTTCTTACCCATATCAATCCTATTAATAATATAATTTGTGGGTTGAATCTTGTCTAAGTTTGTATCTAGAGGAGGAATCACGATTTCCACATGTTTGTTCTTTGACTTATCCACCTTCACCCTAGATAAAGTTTTGGCTTTCTTCGCACTCTTGGGCTTGACATAAATCAATTGGCTAAAGTTAAAGTCATATGGGGAAATGGATTAATTTTTCCTTTTAGGGGCATTGGAAGCTAACCAAGGTGGAAAAGGTGTATCATCTTCTACTGCTGTGGTCAATACACGAGATGCAAGATCTTGGTTCTACATGCTTGTGGTCGCAATAGGAGGAGTGGTAGTTACTACTACAGGTGGATTCTCAAAAACTGAAACCTTGGGAGGAAGATTAGATTCTGACATGAATTTGTCAAAATCATCTAGCATAGAAGCATTCACTTCAGACAAATTAGGAAGGAAAAAAATCTCAATGTTGTCATGTGGGGTATCAAGAGATGACAACACTTTGGAAAATTGCACAATAAGAAAATGGTGTAGGTCAGGGATATGGTTTCAACATACACCGTGAGCTAGGGTTTTGGTATCTGTCAGGTCATACACCCGATATGCACTATAATCTAGGATTCACTAAAAATTGTTACCATGAAAATGGTGTAGGCTAGGGGTATGACCTTGACATACACTGAAAGGTGAGATTTTAATGCATGTCAGGACCATCACCCCGCCATAAACCATAGGGAAAAGATTTTAAAAATAAACATGCTAGAAACATGCTAGGTTTGTTACAATGACATCGAACATGCCTTAAGCATGTTGTATGTCAGGATGACAAGCCTGGCATCCATCACAAAGCAAACACTGCATAAGGGCATCTATAATGGTGTGTGTGGGGGGGTAAAACCTTCCATACACTAATGGAAAAGAACACGATGTATGATAGGTGTTAACCTTAGGCACACACCATGATTGAGATATCAAAAGTAAACAAGGAAAATCGATAAGAAGAATACCTGAAAGAGCTCAATTTATTAAGTAACCAAAACCATAAAGCCCTTGATTGAGAACACAAATGAGGGTAAAAATAATTAATAAAAGTATTTACAAGGGAAGAAATGAAAACAAACTCAAACTAGATAGATAATTAATATGCAAGTTCATGTGAAATAAATGTGTATTTCAGGCTTATAAGTCTGATTTACATATAAAGGCTCAAAAATGGTGTAATCGGACTTATAAGCCTAAAATACATCATTTAAATAAAAAGAGTGTAGTGTCAGAGTTAAACTTTGATATTGCACTTTTAAAACTAAAAGTTGTGTAATGTCAAACTTAAAGTCTGATTTTACACCAAAAGATAAAAATAATTATTTAAGTTAAATTTTTCAATTTAACCAACAAAACTAAGATCGAGAAATGACACAAAGTTTTCCAATGACCAACAAGGAAAACAAGACGCCTCAAAAAATGAACCCTTAGAGAAATGCGAACAAATTCAAACAAAGATTTGTATGGGTTATCCAGTCTTTTCTTTAAAGCAAAAACAAGGATAACACTGTGAAGTTAGTTTGATAAGAGATTTGAAGGTGGTATATTTTGCAAGACAGTGTGTTGGGACAATGAATATTATTAGAGATGTTTTCCATGATGTTCGTCACTTGATTAAGTTGTTAAAGGATAATTTCATGATCAAGAGAATCCTTCTCCATTTCAATTCACCTATTTCATTCATTGTTGATTAATAGTGAGTCCTTTGGCTGTAGGTTGTATCTTGTCCTAAAGAAGTGTTAATCAGTTGTGGAAGTCCTCTTTGTATCTTACGTAAGGTTGTGTGCCTTTGTTCTACAAGTCCTTCATGTGTTGGGTGCTCCTTGTTTGTATGCCTAAAATGTTGTAAATATTGTTATCCATATTGTGTTAAATTCTCACTATGGTTTTTCCTTGTTTGGGTTTTCCACGTAAATCTAGTGTTTTTGTGTTCATGTGTTGATGGTTGACTCTTGTGTACTAATGATTAATGTGTTATTTCTAAGTAAGTTAATGTTGTTGATTAATAATTGTTTTGAAGTTTTGACTGATTAACCCCCCTCTCAGTCCTATCAGGTATTCGATATCTTAATCTTTTAGAGTATTAACACATTCTTTTAAGTGTTTCTTTATTTTTCTTCTTTTTTCTTGTTTACTTTTAGTTTTCTTAGGCATTTAAAAATAATAGAGAAAAGATTAAAAAAGATGCAAATCAAGTTACACTTTAGTTATTTCAAAAAGGACCTCGCTAGATCAAGTAGATCATGGGAACCTTATGATTATCGATTGGAAATAAGTGTATTTGATTTCTATTTCAATGTGATATCAAATTTTAGTGCCTTGGTCATTTTAATCTCTAATTACCACTTGTTAATTTTATTTTATTTTTGTTTTGTTTTTTCCTTTCAACCAAATTCAGTTAAAGTTTTCCTTATCAACTAAGCAATTTAAGGAAGATGAATCATCAACAAGGTTTGTGTCTTAAAGTTTCCAAGTGATTCTTCTTCAACCAGCTTTAGCTAATGATGATGCAATATCAACCTTGAAGTTTGTGCTCCTCATGCAGCTACAAGATCCCCTTTTTGTTTCTTCAAGTGGTGCCCTCAATTTTTTATTACATGAATTGTAAAGACGCCTCTAAGCATATTCTTCAATTACAAATTTTGTCAAATGAAAATGCGACACATGTACATGGTTTTTAGCTTGTTGCTTCCCTTTTTTTTATGAAAGAGAATCCAAGACCATTGTTACAGGTTTTGAAGTTTTGATTTGGGTAGGTAGATTTAGTTGTGTTTAGCATAAGAGTATAGATATTAGTTGTAAACATTGCATACATTCATAGAATTGTTTGAGTCATTTTGAATAGTAATAGAAAGTATTAAAAAGTTGTCTCCATATTATTATTTTAATTTCTTATGAATCCATAATATGAAGTATATTAACTTATCAAATAAATAATATGAAGCATATTATGGTTTGCCATCATAAGTTTATCGCAATTGTGTTATATGTGTATGGGTTTCTTTTATTGAAAGAATTAAATTCCATATATGTATATCTATGAAATTGGAAGTATTTAGTGATATGAAATTATAATTCTATACATATGTGAGGAAATCCATTTTATGCAAGTCATAAATGAATCAGTCAAATGATTTTGAGTTACTCTATTTGATGAATATATGCATGATTTAATGTTTGACTCCATACCCTAGGATCTAGGTACTAATATGTCTACGTGTTCTTATCAAGTTTAGAAAGACTTAAAATCAAAATATCCTTTAATTTCCTATTTTTAGGAGTAGAGTTAAGCTAGATATTATTCTCAATTGTTGGCCTAATAAATCAAGAATGGTTCCAATTTAGGGTTTAATTATACTTTTCTTTGGTATATTTTCATTGAGAACAATCTACTATTAAACATAATGTCTGAGTGTGGAAATGAATTATATCTTTAAGGTGTTATATAGGGATACCCTTTTTAGTTTTTCAAATCCAAAAATGTAGAGGATTTCAATATTTAGTTAATCCTATTTGTTGGCCATTGACCTTAAAACCTCTTGACTGAAAATTGGCTAATTCATAGAAGATCTAGGACCATCAGTTGGAAATACTAGCACCATGAAAGGTGTCACAAGTTTTATTATGAACGTATGGAAGATAGGTTTTATTATGGATGTGGTGAAATACCAAATAGATTAATGTTAGATGGAAGAGCAATAAACCACTGCACATGGCACCTATTTGTTAGGTTTTCGATATGGTACTTACCAAAGCACCACCAAAACGGTTTTCACTATGGGGCATATTATTTCTCTTTACTCATTTTTTCCAATTTTCTATTTTTTGATGTCATGCAAGATGCCTATTTTCCAAGTTTTCATCAAGGTGATGACTTTTCACCTTTTTAATTTAAGAAAACAATTAACATTTTTTTTTTGGTTTTTAAAGATTTTTTTTTTTTTTAGTATGGATTCAATGAGGATCATGTATAGTACTTGCAAAGGTTACTACTATTGATTGGCTCTATAATTAGTTCACCTTCTAGAGTCGCAAGTTGGTATGCACCATATCCATATGCTATAGTGATGATATAGGGACCCAACCAATTAAGCTCAAACTTGTCTGGCTTCTCCCTATCAAGTTAATTTGTCAACTTTACTTTGAGGACCAAGTCACTATTGTCAAAATTTCAAATAAATACATTCTTGTTGTAACTACTATGGAGATAATTTAATAAGATTGGAGGTGAGTTACTGTTGTTTTGTGTCTTTCATCTAGTAATTATAGCTCATGGATTCTAGATACTATATTCTTCATCATCAATCAAGTACTACAAAGAGAATGTCAATGATGGTAACTTGATCTTAATAGGAAGAATGACCTCAAAATAATAGACTAAGGAATAGGGTGTAGGACCATTGGAATGGACTCCAAATATACCATCATGTAATTTAGATAGATTTGCTTGTGTTTCTTCTTATTCAAGACATATGAGAAGAGTACTATCTAGACTAAATTGATGTAGGGTGTCACTAGTGATAATATATCTAGAGCCTTGGTCTATAAAAGTATTTTATTGATTATTGGGAAAATTAGGAGACAAAACTTGGTCATAAAGGTAATTATAGATGTTTTGGTACCAATGTGAGTTGGAAGCAACAATTTCCCACATGAACTCAAATTAGGCAACATCAAAAGAGAATCAATTTTTTTTCCAACAAGAACTCACACTGTTATACATTATGAGGCATGTCAACAAAAGACCCAATGGTAGCCCTGACATCAACTAATTTAGTTTGTATTTTGGGAACTTGGTCAAATATGATATTGTCAATGTATGGCTTAAAGTAATTGACCATTCTTTGTTGGAAATAAGGGTTTGTATGGTTGTCATTGATGTCAAACTTGGATGTCTAGATAAATTCTAATTTGGATATGTTCCTATTGGCGCAATTGTGTTTTGGGTTGCGATTGAGTTTGATATTTTGTTGTTAATTGTGGCTATAGACGTATAAATCTAATCATCTTATTAAATAAATATTTAATGTTTATTTAATCAATTAAATTAATTTATCTATTAATTAAATTACATTTAATTAATTCCCTCACATTCTTGTATTGATTAAATAAATTATTCGATTTATTTGATTTACCACATTCTAACCTTTAATTAAATAAATCATTTTTATTTAATTAAATCCTCTTTTCATTTAATCAAATTTACATTTAATTAAAATCTCTCTCCCATTTAAATAAATCAATATTTATTTAAATATCCTTCCAATGCAAGCTGTAACCACTTTTTGAAATAAATTATTTTATTTCAAATTAAATCCAAAAATATCCTCCCACTTGCATTCTCCTAACAAATCCATTTGCATGACTACGTATCTTCTATATTCTTCTAGATTCTTCTAAACCATCCTAATTAGCCTAATCCCCCCCTAAGCATTTGCGCATTCCTTAAGAGAATTTCACTTCTCAAAAAACCCCAGTGTCTTCTTGAACCATTAAAGGCTTTATGTCTTCAACAAGCTAACCTCCAAAGTCTTCAATAACCATTAATGGTTAACTCAAACTTGACCCTTGGTTAGAGACTTTTGCAAAGGGGGTAAAAATAACAAATCATTTTGATTTATTTTTGGCAAAGGTAACAAATGAACAATCCACATCAAAGATAGGAGTTTATCTTTCAAATAAAATCATTATTATCATTTGGCAATTTTTCTTTTGTTGACAAGGTTTCATTTTTGCAAAATATTCAAAATTTGTGACATTCTCATCATTGCTATTTTGGTTAAAATGAAAACCATGGTTGTTGGAACAAAATTTCCAAGTAGTGTTTAAATAAAATTGCGATATTAGTTAAAAAGAAAGTGTGTTCATTGTGAATCGAAGGTGATAGGTATATGCTCTCCCCTTAATTAGGTGATAAAAAACCAAACTCACCATTTTCTCGCTTTCCTTCAATTTGTGAAATAGGCTAAAACCTTTAGCAGGCCTGCCCTCTTGAGGAGCCTTTTAGGCTCAAACCATTAAGGTCGGTGAGAGGGGAATGAGCTAAGTGGGGAATGGATAAATGCCAAGTATTCCAACCCACTATAATCAAATGTGGATGTGATGAAAATCATTTTCAACGATTTTTCTCAATGACTAGCCTTTCCCCAGTATCTTTGAGATACGTAGAGCCTTTGTTCTAAAGGTTGGGAAGCCTCCCAAGGGAGTTTATCACTGAAGACCAAACGGAAGCCTTACTAAGAGCCTTAGAACTAGAAACCTCACCAAGTCAGTATCCAAACATCCTTAATATCATAGTGCAAGAGTGGGGAAGAATTCGCCCCCAAGACACTCACCATATATCCCCAAAGAAAACAAGTCAATTGAGGAGCAATCTTCTTTGGATCAACTTCTGGAAAAAGGCAAAAAAAATGGGTGCACCCTAGGGTGTGACAGGTCTGTTTGAGCTGAAGGAGTATCGAGTTGTGGGCTATGATATTATTGATGACCCTTGATATTAGAGAGTCTTCTTGATGTGTCTTATTTTTCAAAATTGGTGAAAAGAAAGGGGATTTGGAGAAATCCTCAAAGAACATACAATTCATGTTTAGAGTAGGATCAAAATTACTATTGCGTTCATGAGTGTTTTTTGTGTTCTTGTCAGGTATCATACAAATATCTTGCAAAAAAAATCCAACAAGGTCAAAAATCATTTCAATCACTTACAAAAAAACTATAAGATCCCACAAAGTGGCGCATTTGACTATTTCTATGGCGCATTGGACATTTCCTCTAGCACATTTGATAAATCTTCTGGTGCATTGAACCAAAACAACAATGCATTTGAATAATACAGTAGTGCATATGATATATAAAGTAGTACATTTGATAACACTATAGCGCATATGTTTTAGCACATTTGAGATAGTGAGGGTTTCCAAGCAAAAGCTCAGAGATCCAAAACTTTCTCTAAGTACCCTTTTGGGTCTTCTTTTAGATCCAATTATCACAGAACAGATTCTCCAAAACAAATTAGAAAGATATCAACCAAGGGATCTAAGTTGTGTCTAAGTTTCACACTTTTCAACAAAAATATCAACATCAAATACTAAGTGGAGTTATCAAGATTAGTCAAAACAAATCTAGTTTCCAAAATAGGGATATCTCATCCTTCATCAAGAAACTTTATCACATCTTTTTGACATACTTAGTCATATCAATAGGTGAATATTGAATCCCCTATTTGACTTAGCAGACTTGAATATCAAAACAATGTATTTATCAACCAATCCAAAACCAAAACTTTGATAATTTGTATGACCACCCCTCAACAATTAAAGAGAAAGAATCTTCATTAGAAAACTAATTTGAAGAGAAAGAAACCTAGCCAAGAGAAGATATTAAGGAAAAGAGAATTTCTCTACATAAATCACAAACTCCTTCTAAAGAATCACACTTTCTTATACCACTTTTGCAACTATTTACATGGTAAAGAAGCTAAGTTTGACAAAGAATTCTTGAAAACACGTGCCTTCACACAAAGGTCAACATTATCACAACACCTATATTTTGGTGGCAAGATCAACTTAGTTTATCTACCTGAAGATAAAATCACCTATTTAATCACATGCCCATTTGGACAAGATCCTCGAGCTTGAAACAAAATGATATAGAAACAGAACCAAACATGTCGTACGAGGAAAACCTTTGGAGTAGGTATTAAGAGATGAATGTAGAAGCTATAGGTGACAAAAAAATTCAAGAAGCCCAAATTCATGGAAAGGCTTCTAGAAAATGATAGAGACAAGTATCTATTAATGCTAAACAGTCATGGAGCCAGAATACCCATTGATTTTGACCAAGATCAACCCAAGGAAATGCATAATAGAGCATAAGCAAAACCAAACAATAATAACAACCCTTTGAACACATTGACTCAAAAAATTCAAAATTTCCAACAACAAATGTAGGATATGAAAAGAGGAACAACAAGGAGGTATAACATGGAAGACATTTGTCCCTATGTATTTGATAGGAATATAATCATGCCTCCTTTTCCACTAAATAGCGATATTGCAAAGTATGACAAATACAATGGAAAAACTGACCCACAAGATCATGTGAAGGAATTTTGCACTATGAGCATAGGATTTGCACACAATGAGACTTACTTGATGAGGTTTCACAAAGTTTAGGAGGACCAAGCATGGAATGGTTCTTAAAAATCCCACTAGGAATCAAGACATTCAACGAGTAGGTAGACAAATTTGTGTCTCAATACTTGTATAACATCCAATATGAAGTCACTGTGCTCGATTTATGCAATACAAGAAAAAAGAGTGGTGAACCTTTTCTCACCTACTTACAAAGGTGGCAAAGATTGTTTTCAAGATATTCTCAAGAGATACCAAAAACATAAAAGATGGACATCTTCATCAATACGTTAACTAAGGAAATGGGTTATCAACTCCAATTACAATGTCCACCATCTTTTTGAAATATGATTGAAAACGGTCTAAAAATTGAGGAGGCTCTTATAAAAAGGGGAGTATTAAAACTTCACAAAGAATGAGCTAGTCCTTCCAACAAATACAACAATCCTAATACAATGCTGACAAATCCAAATTTTGGACAAGAAACAAGAACATAGTCAATGATGGTGTAGTCGACATTCATAACATAAAACAAAAACAACCAGTGTTGAACTTATAAGGAACTACACTAGTCAACAATTCAGACAACAACAAAACCAAAACCATCCCTTGCACCATATCAAAGGAAATTAATGCCTTTGGGGCAATCAATTGAGCCAACTTTCAAAGAACTTTTGGCAAACAAACTTATCACATTGCCAAATATGACAGATTTTGAACCACAAGTCAAACCACCATGGTGGAATGACACATCATTGTGAGTATCATCAAAGAAAAGGTCATCGAACAAATGATTGCCTAAGATTGAAAAACTTGGTTCAAGATTTACTGGACAAAGGTGATATAACAATGGATGGACATAAAACTAATGATGAACATTAAGTATTCAAGAATCCACTTCCTAATTATGACAAAGGTGCATCATCATCCTCAAATAACAAGGGGGGCCATATAAATCATGTGTACAACAACATCATCAATCACATCTTAGCATATGACAATAGAAATCAATGTCATTAAAATCAAGGAAAAGCAAGAGAAAGTCCTGGTAAATGTAACTACATGAGCCCAATCCAAGTATGTATTGAAAGGAAAAACTTCCAAAGTGTCCACTCCTCTGAAAGAGCAATATAGCTTGGTAGATCAATTGCATAAAACACCAGCCCACATATCAATATTAGAGATTCTCAAATTATCACCAGCACACAAGGATATTCTAGAAAGGCTCTTGTTGACACTACAGTTCCAAATAACCTGGATATTGATCAATTCCAAGCCATGGTGGGGCATTTTACTGTGCCTCATAATCTGTCATTTTCTGAACATGATAACATCTCTTTAAATCATCTTCATAATACTCCTCTCCATATTGAAGTCCCGGTCTATAAACATCGAGTGAAATAGTTACTAATAGATGGAGGAGCCAGTCTAAATATTTGTACTCTAAATTTTATCTGTGAATTGGGATTCTTAGAAATATCCATTGACCCTAAGAAAAATATAACAATAAAAGCATATGATGATGAAGAAAGATCATCAAAAGGGCTTGTGGTATTAGCTATTCAAGTAGGATGAGTTCAGAGGGATACTCTTTGTCAGATCTTGGGCATAAACTTATCTTACAACATACTTTTGGGTCGTCCTTGGATCCATGAAATGCATGCAATACCATCTACATACCACTAGTGCCTAAAATTCCCATACGATGGACAATAAATTTCCATCTCAGTAGACACCAATCATTTTTCAGTATTACAGTAATCTAAAAGAAACTTAGAATATTCTTGTACCACACAACAGGGAAGCTCTCACTTCCACATCATCAAACAGTGAAGACCAACTCAAATCTCTATCCATAGATTTTGAGAAAAAAAATGAAGTTAAAGGACAAAGGCATGAGAGAATGCTCTTTTGAACCATCCTTATGTCTATCAAAATTGCCAATTTCACCAAGGTCTCATGGACAACCATCAACATCCAAGCAAAAATATTCACAACCCATCAAACTCTTTGATGGTATGTTTATTCAAGCAGGAATACTAGCAGATGAAACATAAGACAAGGATGTCTTGAATTAGTTATACAAGGATGATGAGGACACATGAGAAACAATGTTAAGTATCAAAATCCCAACAAAGCAATATGGAAATAGATTCAAAATCATGTAAAGGATGGGATACATAGGAAAAGATCCTATTGGAAAAAGAAAAGAAGGTATTATAGAACCCGTACATCTTCCTACTCAAAGTGCTAGAAATAAATCAGGAATAGGCTTTGGTCAGGATATTCCGGTTTGTAGGCAACAAACAAATCAACACCAACATCAGCAACAAAAGTCCACATGGCAACATAATTGACAACAAGAACCCGCACGATGACAACAAGAAGTAGAAAAATCAATCCAAAAGCAACAAGATGAGGAATGTACACAACAAATATAATTTGCCATCAAAAAAGTAGAAGCAACTCAACATTTCTATGAGCAATTTCTTAAACTATAGTACATGTCTGACACAGACTCAAATGAGTGGGAATGGGATACTTGTTTAGATCTAATCAAAGACATTGATATAGACATAGTTCATACCTATACACCCATACTCTACGAAGGAGAAGGTTCAGTGTCTCAATCATTTGAATTTGGACCACAACATATCTATGATGCTAGTGAGAATGAGCAAATGTGATATGAGATAGACAATTCTGAGGAGAGTACCATCATAGGCCTTGATCTCATTAATTAATTTGATAATGTCTCTATCACGATCCTTATGACATTAGACCTTAATCCACGTAATGATTCCTTACCCCTCGTATATCCTGAACTCATAGACTGGGAACAACCTGAACAACTCAATATACCTATCTTCCTAAATGATGACATAGTTGTCCATTACCTCTGTACAATAAACCCTAAAATATGCTCCACCATCAAAACTCATAATGATATCTTCAACTAGGAAAGTGCCAAGTCTTTCAGTCACAAAAAAAATAAAACACAAAAGGAATCTAATGGTGAAAACCATCTAATGGCAGTATTAGATCACAAAAAAGTAAAAAGAAAGGACATATGCAACAGCGAAAACCTCTTTGAGGTGTTGATGGATCAAATAATTGACACTCTTCCTAAGCACTATCAGGTGAGGTCACCAATATTGATTGAGCCACCACAATCAATAAATATCAACACAACAGAGATAGGAAAGACTTTACATTTGGCTGCATCTTTAACATATCAAGAGAGACTAAGTTTCACAAAGTTTTTCAAAGAAAAGCAAATCAACTTCTCCTGGTCATATGCAGATATATCGCGAGTGGATCTAGATTTAATCATGTACCATTTATCCATAGCTCTAGGAGTTAAGCCTGTCAAACAAAATTTAAGAAAAATGAATCCACATGTGGCACTGCTAGTCAAAGAAGAACTAAAGAAACTATTGGATGTTGGTTTTATCCGACCAATCAACTATGCAGAGTGGATCTCTAACATAGTCGATATTTCAAAACTTGACAAAAGTATCAGGATATGCACCGACTTTAGAGATCTGACAAGGCTTTCCCTAAGGATGTTTTTTCTTTACCCAACTGTTCGCATTACAATAGAAAGGAGATTGTTGGCATTTCATTAAGGATATTGAGAAGGTTGTTGGAGATTATTGATATAACTGAAGAAGGATGATAACTATCTTTATAATATTATTTTATCATTGATGTCAAGAAATTGATTTTCTGATTTAGTATGATGTTGCCATATCTTGAGAAGTATGTATTGATGAGTATTAAGATGTTGGTAAAAGACACAGAAAGAATGTGATGAATAAGGGGAGAAATAAGTTATTCAATGGGCAACTATTACCGAGTTAGACAATGATGAGACCATGATGTTTAGATTGTTTTGATATCCTACATATGTTGTTGATTGTAAGGTTAATACTATACTATGTCACCAAGCAAAGAATCTAGTTGGTAAACCCTAAGGAACGTAGTTGGTAAACCCTAAGGTTATCAATATCGGTTAATGAAGGTGGAATGTCTACTGAATAAAGTTTAGTATTTACCGATTAACAAACGAGTTATGACAGATTGCATTGGATGGATAAAAGCATTATTTAATGAAGGATGCTGATGAGATGGAAATAAATAAATGATTGGTATGCCATGCATGAAGTTTGTTAAGGATCTACGGCAATGGAAAATCAGGAGGAAGATCTACAATGCAGATTGAACCGCAATAACCTAGCACAATTTCCTAGGAAGGTATGTAAG
Organism: Cryptomeria japonica; assembly: GCF_030272615.1. NCBI lineage: Eukaryota > Viridiplantae > Streptophyta > Pinopsida > Cupressales > Cupressaceae > Cryptomeria > Cryptomeria japonica. The sequence continues at coordinate 408,794,175 of NC_081405.1, read as the reverse complement.
TTCCAAGATGAGGTAAAACATTTTCAGATCAAAAGATACATTGAACCTAGTCAAGATTGAAGATCTGATGACTATGATTGATCATGGGAAATGTGATCAAGGAGATTAAGTGGTTAGCAAATTGTTTACAAATAAGGAATTATTGATGAACAATGTATGCGGGCAAGTGTAAGCATAGGGATGCTACATAGTGATTACCGAGCACAGAAGCTTGAAGACCTGTTTGAATAAAAGAGTAGGGAGCCCAACAGAGGGACAAGATAAGTCCTATGACAAGATTGTTTTGAGCAAATAGAATCTGCTTTAGCATTTTAGATGTGAAGATGCAGATATATTTTTATTACTATTATTTTGTAAGTGACAGAAAATCTCTTAATCGAGTGGACTTAACAGTATTATTTGTAAATCCTCTAGCAAGGTAACATTATAAATGAATGTTTGAAATAATTTGACAATGTCACTTCTAACAAAGTGAAGTTCCTAACAGATATGAGGGAAATCCCTTAACCGGGTCACATCTAGCAATGTGTTTGTAATCTTTAACAGGATTTTTCTTTTAACCGAGCATACTCTAGAAGAGTATATTTCTTAGTGGGTCCGAAATCCCACAGTGGTTTTTCCCTATTTGGGTTTCCACATTAAATCTAGTGTTATGTGTTATGATGATTATGCGTTTATGAGTTTGCATGTTTAGCAGTTTTTGGTTATATTGCTGAAGTATAAGTTACCGAGGTTGAATCTGTTGATTTTATGGAAGATTAAGTTTGTATGATTCACCACCCCCCCTCTCATCTTGTTAGCTATTGGCATCAGAACTTTACACCAACATCGACACAATTGTAGATTTAACAATAGGACATGCCATGTTATCACTTATGGATGATTTCTTGGTCTATAATCAAATCAAAATAAAACTAGAAGACCAAGATAAAACAACATTTACATGTACATGGGGTTCCTACTTGATGTAGGAGCATTCCCTGTCTATGAGCAATCTTGCATTAACCGAAAATATTTCCTTTCAATTTAGTTCTTGTTCAGTTCAGTGTGCAGGTTTTTGTGTTCCTACCTGTAGGTACTAGTAGTTGCTTTCTTTTCATTGCCGGTCCTGTTTTTGGTTTCCAGGCTGGTTCATGTGCTTAATTCCATATTTTTAGTCCATTTGGATTCTTTTCTGGCTAGTTATCTCTCTTGGTTGACTGTTTCTAGGTTCTGGGATAGTTCTTGTTCTTATCGATTAACTTTCCTTCATTACTGGAGTGGTTCTTGGCATGTGGATCTATTTAGGGTCTTTTCCTATGTTCTTTGGCATGTGGTGTCCTTCCTACTGATCTGCACTTCTTGGTTGTTATTTTTTGGAAGATTTTTTTTTATTCTTAGGGCTGACCTAGTTACATGTTTCATTTTCATGCATTAGTAAATGTAATCTTTTGTGGCTGACCCGGATATGTTCCAGAGGGTATATATAGGGTATTATGTAATCATTTGTAGGACAGAGAAAGTAGAAATCAGAATAAAGATTGAGATTGGTAATTAGTGATCCAGTTGATTCTGAGAGTCCTGATTAGATTGTATCTAGCTTGTAGCCTGCATGTAACTAGTTAAACTGGATGTTCTAAGATGATTGTATAACATTTGATAACTGGTTGGTTGTCAAAGGTTATAAGGCAAAAATATGGTATGTTTTTGTAATCTTGCTATGTTTTCTTGTTACTTTCGTTGTGTTCCTCTTGCTGCATGAGCTGGTTAATTCTTTTTTGAGGGTTTTACTGGTTATGGCTACATTAATTGGTATCAGAGCTGGTTATGAACCGATTGCTGGAAGAGTTGTTTGTGAATGTTGAGGTATTCCTTTGGGTGGACAGATCATCGATTGGAGGTAGGTTGTGCGTGTGTTCAATAGATCGCCGAGGAGAGGAAATTGAAATCGGTAGTCAGAATGTCAAGTTGAGGCAGTTCATAGGAGTGGATGAGGAGATGCCGCCTAGAAGGATGAACCCCCAGAGGGTAGAGTAGATGATGGAGGACTTCAAGGATGAGTGAGGAACAAAATCCAGAATGTATTGGATAGTTTACAGAGAAACCCTAAATCTAAGGATGAGTATGAAGAAGTCGTTGAAGAGCTTGAAGTGGAAGGGGCTGAAGGACTAGAAGAAAAAAGAGAGGAAATATTCTTGAGAGCAGTGGCACAAGCGAGTAAAGTTCATAAAGTAAAAGTTTCAAACTTTTCTGGAATGCTAAACCCGGAGGATTTGATTGATTGGATCGAAGAGTTGACATATTACTTTGAGTTTGAGGATGTCAAGGACCCATAGAGAGTTTGGTTGGCACAGACTAAGTTGAAAGGGCATGATGCCTTATGGTGGAATGAATTGCAGAAAGACGGAGTTGAGAATGGTGGAGACAGATGATTGCAAGATTGAAGGCCAAGTTCATACCGGGAGACTATGAGTTAGAATTGTTCAAGAGGTTGCAGAACCTAAAACAGAGAAACATGACTGTGCAAGAGTACACTAAGGAATTCTACAACGTGATGATTATATCTGGAAATAGAGAGATGGATAGAGAAAAGGTGGTGAGGTACATAAATGGACTTGCATTTAACATTCAGGGTGAGATGAGTATGTTGATGGCTTCCACAGTTGAAGCTTACCAGTATGCTTTGAAGGCTGAGGAGAAGGTGAGAAGAAGACAACCAAATAACCCTAGAGGGAAGGAGATATTCAAGGGGTAGATGAGTATAGAGAGCTAGACTATTGAAGAAGAATAAAAACCTAAGTGGAGTAAAGAACTAGAACAAAAAAAATAGAGGAAAGGTAGTGGAAGTATCAACAAAGAGTTTCCCGACAAATGTTTCAAGTGTGGAGAAACCAGACATAGATTTTATGAATATAAACAGGGTATGGCAAGAAGTTTTGTGGCAAATGAGGAACCGAAAGGTGAAGTTACTAGAACTGATAGTACATCAAAGCAAGGAGAATCCCTTATGTTCAGAGGAGTCATGATGGAGCAGAGCAGTGAGGATACTAGATCTACTAAGAGAAAGAGTCTTTTCTCGATTGTGTGCAAATCAAGAGGTAAGTGTTGCAAGGTTATTGCGGATAGTGGAAGTACTAATAATTTGGTATCTGAAGAGATGGTAGTGAAGCTTGGGTTGAAGAGGCTTGAGCATCCTTGTCCTTACAAGGTAAGTTGGTTACAAGATGATCAAAATATAGAAGTAAAGGAGTAGTGTTTGGTAAATTTTAATATTGGGCCTTTTAGGGATGAGGTCTTGTGTGATGTTGTATCTATGAGTGCTTGTGATGTCTTGTTGGGAAGACCTTGGTAGTTTGATAGAGGATCTATTTATGACTATAAAAGAAACCTAATCGCTATTGAGAAAGATGGGCAAAAGTTCACATTGACTTCTTTGAAGGAGAAAGAGAAGGAGGTGAAGAAGAATCCAAGTCTTGAGAAAAGTTGCAGCACTGAGAAATCAGTTGCAGAGGTTATACTAGAAGATGGCATGATTCTACATAAAGATCTGATAAATAAGCCCAATGGATAGATAGAACCAAATGACAGAGATCTTATTGTGACAAACCGGATGAGATCTTGTGGTAGAAGCAAATCAGAGTTGCAGAAGAAAGAGAGCAGTAAGAAGAGACAATATGAAGATCTGAAGCAAAGGAAGAGAAACAAAGAGAGTTCAGGGGCTAGAGAAGTTGGTTGAGATCCCAAAGGAGCTAAAGAAGAGGTTGAGAGATAAGGAAGATGTTTGGATCAGAAATCAGCATGGGTCTTTATCCTGAAACCTTTTCAATGTTCATGAGTTACCTCTCATGGAACATCTCTTTCTACCTGGGGTGTCTGATGCATGAGCATCCCTAATCTATGAGGTATCAACCAAAAATATTTCCTTTCAGTTTAGTTATTCAGTTCAGTGTGCAGTTTTCTGTGTTCCTACCGATATGTACCGGTATTTGCTTTCTTTTCAATGTAGATCACGTTTTTGGTTCCCAGGATGGTTCATGTCTTAATTCCAGTTTTTTAATCCATTTGGATTCTTTTTCGGCTAGTTATTGCTCCCAGTTGACTATTTCGGGGTTCCATGATAGTTCTTGTGCTTATCGGTTAACTTTCCTTCATTATCAGAGCAGTTCTTGGTGTGTAGATCTATTTAGGGTCGTGTTTGATGTTCTTTGGTGTGTGGCCAACCTTCCTACTGATCCACACTTCTTGTTTATTATTTTTTGGAATAATTTCTTTGATTCTTAGGGCCGACCTAGTTACACGTTTCATTTTCCTGCATTGGTAAATGTAATCTTTTATGGCCGAACCGGATATGTTGCGGAGGGTACATATAGGGTATTATGTAATCATTTGTAACCCAGTGACCTGTGCAATAAGGGCTTCATCAACTAGGACCTTCCGACCATGGAGAACAATCATTCCATCCTTCCAATTTTGGGCAAAATAGCTCGTGACATCTTGATTTCACCCTTGTAGCCTCTCAATGTATGGAGTGAGCCCACCTTTCTCCAAAATCTGCCATAGCTTCTTTTCATTATTCAACTGCACATAGCTACGTGGCTCAATTCTTTTTCATGCACCACCCATTTTATCAAGCTCTTTGTTACACTCTCTGCAAATAATTTTCAGAGTTAAAGCAAGACTCCATAAAATATATAAAATCACCCACAAAGCATACGAAATAAATTCGCATCAATTCTCATGTCCTCTCTGGCCACCTCTCTCAGAACAAAAGGTATTAGTAATTCTATAAACACTCAAAGTCATTATGGCATAGGTAATCATTAATTTTACTCCCCTAACTTCGCTAATAGAGCAAATGCATAGCGAATTCCGAGTCCAGCCTATCACCATGGGTCCAACTAAGCTGGGCTTTACAAGTCACTCCCCTATTGGAAAGGAAGTCTGCAGTCACATTGGCTTGTCTATATACATGAATAATAATGCATCTATCAAAGGTTTTAATAATATCTTTAGCCTTTTTCATCCAAAAATCAACATTGCAAGCCGGAGTAGATTTTCCCTTTAGGTAGTTGATAATGTTCTTTGAGTCACTCTCGACCTAGACAAGGTTACAGTTGTTTTGTTTATCAAGTTTTAAATTGTGATAAGGTCTTATGGCTTCTGCAACATTATTATTTTCTTTACCAAGAGGGAGAGCAATAGAAGAAATGAAGTTGCCATAGTGATCCTGTATCACCTCTCCACGACCAGCTTGACCAGGGTTCCCTCTAGCAACACCATCAAAAATGATTTTCACCCATCCTTGGGGTGGAAAGTTCCAACTAATGTTGTCCCTAGGGTTGACCTTAGGTGTAACAACATGATGACCAAAATCCTAGTCTTTGACTACATTGGCTTCATACCCCTTAAGGATTTTTGTTTTGTGATCTGCAAAACCTACTTTGTCTTTACGATTCCTTGTGTCTATGAGCGTATCTTTTTCCATTTGAATGCATCTTATCCTTCTTTCTTTGGTTGTCTCAAACTTGTGGGTATGCCCTTGGCCCATTGATAGGGTTGTTGTAACTAAAACAAAGACCTTTGTTCACAAATTTGAATGGCTCAATAGGGGTTTGAACCTTGGTGACAACAACAATGCCACAACTTAACCATCCACTATAAGATGAACCCACTTAGAATTTTAATACAATGTTTTCTTCATCTTTTATGCTTCATTGTGGCCTTCATTTGAAATATTTGCTTTTGGGGCATTGTATTTTTTTAATTTCTCAAATGAGATTCCTTTTGAAACAATATTACCTCTTGGATAAATGGATGCTAGAATAAAATGGCCACATGTTTTATTTATAATTTTGCTCAATTATTAAACTCTTTGTTCACCTGCTTTATCTTTTCCCCGTTGCCATCATCTGATATTTTTGGTGTGGTCACTAAGGATAAAAGTGATTGGCATATTGTTCTGCTTCAATATGATAAATTAAAAATGGTAAATAGATACCACCTTTTTATAGTATTTCTTTTATAAATAAAAAATCACTTGTGTAAAGTGACATATTATATTTACAAGATTTTTCCTAGAATGTATTGTAGTATCAAAAGAATTGTTTGTAAATTCTCGATTGATGATCACTTTAATATTCTTTATTTTTTTTTGTGTATATTTAACTATTTCACATTTACTTGATCAAAATGTTCCAATCCCACTTTTATTATATCTTTTTTCAAATTTCATGAAATAAACTGGAGCTATGACACATAATAATCTTGAGACCTTCCAACAACGTTATAAATCATAACTATTAAAAGGAAATTGTGGAACAGTTTTGTGTGATTAGTTATGGTTAATTTTAAATCTGTGTGCATTTTTTAATTACCCAGGACAAACTTTTGTTTTTATCCCAACTCAACTTTTTCATTTCATAATATAGATAACTATTTATACAAGTTATTATGTATTTATAGGAAAAATGCATGTCTTTTAGGTCTTGCTAGAGTTTGATATGCAATATCTTTGCCCTTGGTCCTCTTCATAATCCTGTATTTTGGTCTAGTGCAATTTAAAGAAGTAAAGTTCATGAAAGGATTTCCTTATCCCATTCCTGGAGCTTTGTTTGTATTATGGTCTAGTGCAATTTAAAAAGGAAAAGCTTTGGAAGTAATTCATTATCCCACTCTATGGAGTTTTATCTGTATTTTTGTCTAGTACAATTTAGAAAAGAAGAAAAACTTGCTAAAGGAATTCATTTTTCCATTCCCTAGAGTGTTGTCTCTCTCTTTGAAAGAACATGAATTTTCTTTTGTGCATATGACCAAAAGACTTGGCTGAAGGAGATTATTCTATTATTGTCCATGATTACCAAACATAGGTTCTCAAATCAACTTTGGGATTTAACTTTTTTTTCAGGTTTGGGCCTATTCATGGGATTGATGGAGAACTCTTCTCAACCAGGTAGTCATAATGTGTGTGCCCTTGCAAGAAATAAATTTGATTGTGTAATTTCTGCAAATGAGAAGAGGGGTCTATTTGTTGGCTCAGAGAAGGATATTAAGTATGATCCCCAGGCTGCTAGCCTTCCTTATGTTGCTTTTGTGACATACTTTGGATATTGCTTATATGAAAATGGAGGTTAAGTTTTCAATTTATTCCATCTTGAGACCAATTCTTCATATCTTTTAAGAGCCTATGTCATATATATCTCCTTTGTAACATTTGAGTTGTTCTGTAAGACAGGTCCTCCTCCAACCAAGAAAACTTCATTGGATCAAAAACATGTTACACGGATAAAGTGTCTAATGAACAACAGATTGCCATATTTCATAGGCATGCTATTATTATTTACTATCTATGGAACTTGACCATCATTGTCTCATGTTGTCATGTGATGTTAATGTTTGGCTAGTGATCTTTGTAGGGGAATCTCATGATGGTTGTGAAGAACTCATGGTGGCTACAAATGCTGCTATAAATGCAAGTGGTATGATTTCAAGTCTTACTGGCCTAATGCAAATTTTCTTAATTTTTCCAGCAACACAAAAAAATGCAGATATTCAAGCACTAACTTGTTCTAAAAAGTTAAAAATGTGATTCAACTGCAAATAATTGATTTGCATAGAAATGGATTATTTTGCCCAATAAATACTCCAATAGATTAATGTATTGTCATTTTGTTTTTCTTCATTAACATGTTCCACCATCCCCTTATCATAATTCTACCTCATTCAAAGTTTTTTCTCTATTTTTCATGATCTTTATGGTCACGTGATATAAAAAATAGTCATAAATTTTACAATTTTGCATCACCTTGTAATTTGAGATGTTGAAGATTAGTAGTGATTTTGAACTAAGTTGGTATTCATTCTCTCTTTTAATCAGTTGTGGCCTCTTCCTTTGTTGTAGGCGTGTGTGTGAAAAAGTGAAACAATTTTGTGAGTTGCAAGACACAATACTTCAATTAAGTCATTACATGTATGGTTAGACAGATATAAGTATTAATAATAAAACCATAACAAATCAACCAATTGCCTTCTAAAAGATGCGAGTATAAGATTGCTCTCAGATTTGTATAAGCAATACCAGTGACTAGACTACACCAAGACAAATGATTTAATCTATATGAGCATTCTATTAAGCTAAATGGATGCAAGATTATGCTAGATGGATGAATAGTAAGCTATATGAATTCAAGCAATCATAATTGAACTAAATATGCAAAAAGTTAAACTAAGATGCAATAATCTCAAAAAGCAAGCACAATATCTTCAATGACTCCAGAGCAAAAACTGCATAATAATAATAAATCTCTAGGGTGTTTTGAATGAGAGATGAAGGCTGAATTTATAGAGAATCACAAGAGAGATCAAGAAAAAGAACAATTTAGGATAATTGAAATAATTGAGAAATCAGATTCAGTTAACCTTAAGATAAATTCCAATTATAATTTAATTGAAATACATTCAAATTATAAGTTCAAGTTTGCATTAGAGATATAATTCAATTAATTTCATGCACTTGAGATGAAAATAAGTAATTCTTTGATTTATTTAAGAAAAGAGTCTTTTCAATGCAACTAAACTTCTTTTCTTAAAAGCTTAAAGTTCCAATTTTAGATAATGATTAAAAATTCATTTTAATTGTTTTTCTGATTTCAAGTTCTCAATTTAGAAGAAGAAATAATATCTCAAGTTTGATTTTTCTCTCAATTCAATTCTTTTATTTTATTTTCAATTTAACTCTTGCTTTGTGATTAATTCCTCTTTTGTGATAAATTAATTCTTTTTTTATGATTAAATGTCAAATTTATTAATTAATTAAATATGCAAGGATATTTAATAAATTAAAATAGGATAATTGATCAAAATGATTTTCTTGGAATGATTTAATTAATTAAATAAATATTTAATTAATATAGAATAATTCACTTGCCATGTGACATTTGATGATTGAAGAATTAATTAATTGTGTGCTCAAAGTTGATTTAATTGCCTTTGGTTAGGACCTTGGTGATGTTGTCGAGATTAGGGGTCCATGGTTTAGATGACCATTTTTAGGGTATTACAGGAGGTCCTCTCCGATACTAACAGGCCTCAACTTACTTTATAGGAAAGTTGGAAACTGCAAGAGCTACACCAGCAACAGGCACTATAATGGTTTGAACTCCATCCTTTCTTTGGCAATTTACTTCAATAGCAGTGCTTTTTGTGCCTATGAAGTTTTAGTTCTAATGAAATTTTCTTTTTACAATAGATAGCTTTGCATATTTATCTACTAGGTATTGTGTGTTGTAAAAATATAACGTAAAATGACTATCTTAGTTTTCAGCTTCTTTCTACTTGTTTTAGTGTTGCTGTAAAAAAAATTAAATAACATTTTAAGCAGATGTCCCACAACCCTCCCCCCATAGTCCTCAGGATCAGGGAGCTATTTTTGTTGTTCTTATTCTTTTGTTTTGCTAAATACTCAAGAAGGTTGTCTATTAATGTGAATATAATTGGAAGCATTGGTTGCAACAATTTGCATGATCTTCTCCACTTTTAGGTCCAACACCTTGGAATCTTTTAGAACAAAAAGAAGTGGTATGATTCTCACACCAAGTATAAAAATATAACGTAAAATGAGTATCTTAGGTAGTTTTCACCTTCTTTCTAGTTGTTTTAGTGTTGTTGTAATTTTTTTTAAAAACTTCTTAAGTAGATGTCCCACAACCCTCCCCCCATAGTCCTCAGGATCAGCGAATTATTTTTGTTATTCTTATTATTTTGTTTTGCTAAATACTTAGGAAGGTTGTCTATTAAAATGAAAATAATTGGAAGCATTGGTTGCAACAATTTGCATGATATTATTCTCCACTTTTAGGTCCAACATGTTGGAATCTACTAGGACAAAAAGAAGTGGGATCATTCTCACACCAAGTTTATAGAAATAAGAGATACATGGATTGCCCTATACAAAAAATTGGTGTCTAAAATACTCTAGCCACTACAACCTTGAGAATCTCTGATGAAAAACATTTTGATGTGGAGAAAGAACACCTTACTAGGGTGTTAAAAGAGAAAGAATACAAACAAAAACTAGTTAACAAGGTGTTTGAAATGCAAGGGTGGAATTGAAACCTACAAGTAAAGATGATAAGGATGTTTATCAAGAATGGGAACAAAAAGCTTTTCTACCTCACTTATTGAAAACAATAGATAAAATCACCAAAATCTTGAGATGAAAATCTATAGAATCCACTTTCTTACCTATGAACATCCTATAGAAACAGTTAGATTGTGCAAAGGACAAATTTGACTCTAAAAAGAATGGTGAAGTATATAGGATAGAATACTTAATAGAAGGCCACACAATGGGGGAATGGGTAGTGTTATCACCAAATTTTGCACACTTGTTGAGTTCACAAATCAGTAACCTAATGATACACGGGATGCCCTCTCAAAGTGTGGGCTTTGATAAATAGAGGGAAACCTCCAGAGAGGGTTGGCTCCCTTTAATGCTTCACCTAAAACTACTCTTTACTGGGAAAAGGGAAAGAAGAATGCTTTGAGAATGACATATAACTACTATTGTGGGGATGCACCGGGATAAATTAAAACCTATGCTATTGCTTATAGGGTCACATTTTGTTCAATAAGAAAACTATAATATACACAACTCAAGTTTTCTTAGCATATCTATTCATAATCATTTCATAAGAAGGTTGAGACTCAAAAACATTATAAAGGAAATCATGTTTGCACAAAAAAAATATTGTTTGAACTAGTGACACAATTTATGACCTGCACAAAATATGTTTTGTTTCCATATGAAGGTGTTGAAAATAAGACATGAAATTCAAGGACCAAATATAATGTCACAGAAACCATATATATCATTCATATTTGCACACAAAATATAGATTAGAGAAGGCAGAGTTGTTTATTATTCATTGATAAAAAGGGTCTTGCAAGAAGTTGTACATATTTAAAAATGAATTTCAATACCGAAATAGACAAGGAAAAGCCTTGCTTCAGGTTACAAAAGCTTGTCTACACAACAAGAACTCACCCAAAACTTAAACTTAAACAAGCTTATATCTCTTTTACGTATGAGGGAAACTAGGAAAGCATCAATGAGAAAGAATGAATGCCAAAGGCCATGTCCACCTCCTTAGGCTACAAAGGAGGAGTGCTTCTTAAATTGTCTTCAATGCCTTGACTTGACTTGAACCTTTCCACTTGATGAGCTTGGCTAACTTGACTCGCAACTAGTTCTAGATGCATGGGAAAAGATGAAAGCACCCCTTGAATCCTTGGAACTAACCTCAAACTGCATCAACAAACTTTAAATTGTCTCCTACATCTCCTCATGTGCATCTTAAATCACTGCTTGACAAGGTTTTCCAACTATCCTAGGTTCCTCCACTAAATGATTGCCACTATTTATAGCTAGTTTTTACTTTTCCAAAATGCTTGGGGTTGGATGTAGAGAAAATGGGTCATTTAAGACCCCACAAAAAACTCCAAAATGTGTCAAAATAGCCTCAAACCATTGCTCAGATGCATAAATATCCATAAAGAAGTCTTTATACATGTTAAGATGCTTGTCCTAAAATAGGAATATTGACTTTAGGTGTTTGAAATATTGATGACCTTGTTTGTGAAAGGAGTCCCACCATTCACACCATAACCACGCTTACTACTATTGTCCCTATCTTACTGTCATTATCAATCTTCTTTATGTCTCCTACAAAGATCCATCACTAATTTCTATTTTCTATCTTTCACTAAACATCATGTCATATTGTTACATACCTACCCTTTTATACTTGCTAGTGGATTCTTCATGATGTTTATCTCTATGATAAGGTAATTGCATTGCACTTTTGTATGGGGCTCTCATTTTCTCTTGTCACAACTGTCCTATGAACCCTCACATGCCATTATTGTCTTCACTCTTCACAGTGTCATTATTGTGCACTGTATTTGTAACTGCAATCACTTCTTTTTCTCATTGTGACTATCATATAATAGAACTATGAGTTGTTCCTCCATGATAGAAAGCTATCCTTTTTTATTGTCAAGACTCAATATCATGCATTGATAGTGACTTCTTTTTTGACTCTCAAGATATCCTTTATCTATATGATTTTTGTTGTCTTCCTTCACCATGATGCATAGACAGTCACATGTAGCATAGTGGCACCCAAGTCAATGATTACTAATATGTGAATCTGTGAGGATCTAATACCATTGTCCTTTATTTCTTCATCATTTCATAGTTGTGATGAGTACCATTATCTCCATATATTTTTTTAAGCAATGCCAATGCTCATTATTCATTTAAAGTGATAGTGACCTTGTGCGTGAGCCTTTTATGATTCAACTATCCCTTTGTTAGGCATTTTGAAGCACATCTCTATTTTTTTTATTTCTCTGTGACTGTCTCATTTGATGGATGCACAAGGTTATGATGATTTCTTATCTTGCATGGTGACTTCTATTATGAATGACGAGTGATCAATATTTTTTTGATGGGATATTCTTGTTGTCCTTAAGCATCTTTTCATCATTGTTGTGTACCTATAGCTATTAACAGTGCTTAATAACTGTCATGAAGGGGTTATCTCTGTGATCATTTTATAGGCTATCTTTGCTAATGTAGAAGAAAAGAACCTCTCAATAGAAATCATGTGTCTTTAAGGATTTAATATTCCACTGTTAAATCATTTATCTATGCATAATGTCAAGGATTTGAATATTTCTCTTGAGACTGATTTATTCCTCATGATATATGTATTTGCCTTAGTGCTTTGTTGACCTTTATGATGTTGACAAGGACTCCCATGATGACACCAAAGAAAGCTCTGAGTAACTGTCATCACCTATTTGGCCATTTCACCATGACTACAAATTATGTTCCTGTAAAGGCTTGTTCTTGTTTTCCCTAGGTCTGAGTCTTAATGACTGCTCAATTTTTCTTTGCACTATAACCTTTTCACTATGAATTGTAACCTCGTGGTTATGGTTGCAAGAAAAGTTCATGCCACCTCTTATACTATTAAGGATTTATTTTCACTTCTTTGCGAAGGACACATATATTTTTGTTTTGGTCTTCTTCTCACATTTAAATATTACAAGTTCTTGTCCCAGCTAATTTGATAGCTCTCATATCATTGGCATACTCTGTTATTGAAACATTGTTGTGACTTTCATTATGAACTGTATTCTTGTGCGGTGCTTATACCATGCTCATTGTCCATTTTTCACTCGAAAGTTTCTTTATAATGGATTCAACACTTTGTTGACTGACACCAGCCTTTGTTGCTTTTACTATTTCAGACTTTAATGCCATAGGACATTTGTTTGATTGAGGATAGTGTTGAACACTATATTTGAAATAAAATTAAAAAAAAATCTTCTCATAAGCCTAAAAGATTATCAGCCAAGATATTGTATCGAGCATCTCAAAAGGAGTTTCACCGAAAGGATGCTTTCATCGAAATAGAGCATGACGTGTAAAGCACTACGCAAAAATGTTTTCGGTAGAGTGTCACTTTCGATAAATGAAGGAAGCCGGTCATCGATACTCCAGTTTCATCGAAAAGCAAAAAAGCAGAAAGCAAAAAGTGATTTCGAAGAAATACAACTGCCGAAGAAACTCATAAAGCATTCATCAAAATACAAATCTCATCGATAACATTATATCGAACAAAAATAGAGGTGTTTTATCGATAAAGGGGATATCGAAGGAAAAAGACTTTCGAAGAGCCTGCATGAACTTTCACCGAAGAACAAAACTCATCGGTGAAAAGATGATTTCGATGAGTCTTGAAAATGGTTTTTCGACATGGGCTATTCAACGAAAAGGTAATATCGACGAAAGTGAGCTTTCGATGAAAGATCAAAACATTCGGCCGAAGACAAGGGTTTCATCGAAAACTTGACTAATGATCATTTTGGCCGAACTGTACTTCTTGCGAAAGAGTTAAAGGCCCAAGTGAAGAATGTCACATCTGCAATTAAGTTTAAACATTTGAATAGCCGTTGTAGACACAGAGACATTAACTATGCACAAGTTGCCCATGCAATTATGGCTGAACTGATCAAATCTTCATAAGAACCAGATTGATGCCAAGAGACTGACAATTGAGAGGAATTTGCTGAGGTTCGTGAACGACAATCTGAAGAGCTAGACATTTCTCCAAGTAAGTGTGATTTCTCATATTTACTAAAACTATGGAATCTTCTTCTTCTTCTAAAAAGAGTAGAAAAGGGAAAGAATTAAATCCTGAAGAGAAGCCCAAAAGACAGAAAAAGGAAGGTAGAGATTTGACTCAGGATTTGCTAGACCAGTGCCCGGCATCCAGCGTGAGGTCTAAAAAGATCAAGAGTGAAGAAGAAGGATTGGAGGATAGATTTGAACATCTGGGAGACATATGGACCGAAATCAGGGGACATGAATTGTTCCTATTTAGTTACAAAAGAAGGGATGCTCCTGAGCCCATAAGTAATCTATGGAGGAAAAACTTAGGGAAATTGGTAGTCCCAAATGTGTTTGTGGATGTTGAACTAATGAAAGCTCTGGTAGATTGTTATAATCCGAGAACCAAAACCATATGCGACTACCGAGGGAATCCCTTGGTGGTGATTAACAAACAGACTATTGATATGGTATTTGATCTAGACTGGGAAGTAGAGGAGAAAATCGATATGCAGAAACTATCGCAAGAATTCTTTAGCTTGGAAAACATCTACAGGACATGGAGATTACCTATTCACCGACCGAAAGTGGGTGGGTCCTTTGTCCCGTTCAGCAAAGATGACAAGGTGCCATTTGATGTCAACCATTTCCATCCGTATTTTAAGTATACTTATTATGCTGCAACCCAAGTATTAGGCTTAGAGGCTCATCCTCTCATGGATATTGGGGTTATGGTTCTGTGTGCTGACTTACAATCGAAAGACCCTAGGTCATTTGATTATGCCACTTATGTTGCAGATGCCCTAAATCATGGGTTGGAGAAGTTAAAAGGGGACCTTGTGAATATCCATTTTTCATTGTACTCCTTATTGATGCATATTATTCTTTATTGTGGACAAGAAATCAATTTCTGGTCAGATGATTTGTGCATCAGAGCTTATGATAAGAATGGTTTGAAGAAACCAGTTCAGTTGTGGGTTTCTACATGGGATCAGAGATTCATGAACAACCAATACTGGCACTTTCAGGAATATTTTGTGAAACCCCTTAGTGCGGCCTTTGGGCAACATAGAGATTATACTCTGTCCCCTGAAATTAAGAGATTCCTCAGGCCAAAAGACTTCTCTCTGGAGTCATAGATTGATCACAATTGGGGTGATTGGTATTGCCACAATAATCATACAGAAATCAGGGCATTTGGGTATGAAGGAAAGCCACACATGCTTCCAATTACAATACCAAACAGGGTGGCTAGCTTGGAGATTGTGAGACAACTATTTACTGTCAGTGCCAAACATCTTATGAATTTTGGTAAACAGTCAATCATTCCAGGTTTATTGGTTTTTTCTGATTTTATTGTTAAAAGTTCAAAAAGTTATCATCTACTTCAAAATAAATCAGACTACTATGGCATGACTCTGGGTGAACCTAGAGAGAACTTTGATCCTGAGGGATATATAAGAGCTGCCAGGGTGTCACAAAAACTAAAGGCTGGAATACATGTGGCTAAAATGCCAGATGACTTGATCAAGAACCTTGAAAGAGAGGAGGCCAGGGTTTTGAGAGAAAGGAGTGAAATGACTTGGGAGGCCTTCAAATGGAAAAGGGCAAGGGGGATGGTGGATGGAGATTTACTTGGAAACCTCCAAGATCCTTTGGAAATAGCCAAAAAGCTACTTCAACATGAAGTAGAAATCATGCATAGAGTGCCCCAACAATTCCTTCATTTTATCAACACTGAAAAGGATAGTCAACCATTGGCTCACATGTCACCAAAATCAACTGCTAGTAGTATCCCTGTTGATTCTCCTAGAGAAGATTATCCTCCTGGTTTTGAAGCAGAGGTGAATATGGACACTGGTGAAATTAACATTAAAGATGTTGTTGATATAAGGATGACAGCGCATGAAGATTTTGTTGCTAACGATGGATTCGCCTCTTCGAGGGAATTCCTTTCATTCTTGTACCAGTATAAAGGGGCACATGTGAAACGAAGCATGGCTGGAAGACCAGAAGAAGAACAGATGAAAAGACTGCAGGATGAAATCAATACCCTCATGAAAAATATGACCCCTGAGAAAGGGAGGAGATTACTAAAAGAGGCCGGTGTTATCATCTTTTCTGGTTGGGACATAAATTCAGCACTTTTGTTTCATGGATTCTTGAAGAAGCAAGACTTGAATCAACAGGTGTTGCCTCAGGAGATAGACAAATTATTCCTAGGCTCCAGATATGATCCTGATAAAAAGGCTCTCCTACAGTGGGCGTTATATCCAAAGGGAAAAAGGCCTATTATTGTGGATATTGAAGAAACCTTTGGACACCTCATGGTTCATCAGGTTGGAAAGACTGACCCTGGGGTCACTGCTAAATTAAACTTGGATGTTGCCAGATTAAATTTGGACCAGAAAGAATTTTTGGTCAGGGAAAATATCACTTATAAGGGGTTGTATGAAAAATATAAAGAGGAGAATCAAAAGTTACAAGCAAAAATATTGCAACTTGAGACAGGGACTCCCATAAATGAATATACCTCATATCCCACAGGACGTAGCTTGGATGATGTTTCTGATGCTCTGTACTGGAAGTATCAAGTAGATAAGGCTACCAAACAGGCAAATAATATCCAGCAAAAGATGAATAAAATGGTTAATGATATCATCGGACACCGATTCAACACCATGCTTTCACATGTTGAACAATATTGGAAGGTGTACACTGGAACTATAAAGGCATTTAGAGAGCAATTGAGATTAAAAGCACGATTGCATGAAGTACTAAACAGTGTTGATACGATGACGCCAGAGGAGAAGGCTGAAGGGACTGCGTACATGGAAAATCATGTTAAACTCAAAGATACGCTAAGAAGAGATCTTAAGGAATTGGATGATGGGAGACCTATTGGAATGCCCTCGATCTATAAAGAAGGAGAAGTAATATCTCTGGAGGATTTGCGGAATGAGCTTGTCAGCGTCAAGGATTGGGCTTTATAAAAAATGGATCGAAGCAAAGACATGGCCCCTACCGTCAACCAGATGATATTTGAATACCTGTCAAAAGGAGAAGAATTGAAGAAACAGAGTGCTAAAATCAAAACCTTCAAAGATGATTATATTCATCATTTAGGAATTCTTAATCTCTTTTTGCTTAAGTTTGTTAGGAACATTCAAACTAACGATTAGCATTTTGAAAAGACATGTCTTTTCATGAATAACTTTCATTCTCATATATATATGAGAATGGTTTTTGTAATATGGGGAGACGAAATACATAATAAGAAGATAGCAATGTATGATAGCCTGTAAGTTTTTTTTGTACAAACTTTGATGGAATACATGCTATGAATTGTTGTTTTTCTTTGCGTATGTGTTGTGGATTATTTCACTTTGTTCTGGCAATTGTCTGTGATATTATCTCAAGTGATAAGGTTATTCATATTCTTGAAATCAAATTTATGCTTCATGTTATAAGGTTGAAACAAAAGTTTTGCTTGCGAATTGTAATTGTTCCTCGCAGTACTTCATTGACTGGTCCCTTAAAGGTAGGGTTAAATTCATTCAATCAACGTATGATATAAGCATTCAATTGATCTCAAAAGAAATAATAACCGACAGGTCCATAAAGGGGTGGATTAAAAAACTGTCTCACAGGCTCGCATAATAAGTCCTAAAGAAAGTATAATGACTCTGTAGCCCAAACAACAAAGAAGGCACTGGTTAATTTTAGATTACACTTATCACTATATTCATCATATGTTATTTTGAAGCAACAGAAGTAATTAGGAAACATAGATCGAATAGCTTCTACAACAACAATCTTGAACTCATCTGCTATATCTCCATTCTAGGAACCTATGCCATTCTGAGACTAGGAGATATTAGATTAAGACAATAAATCTGCTATAAAAAGCATTGGTTATTAGAAACAACCGGTGAATAGGTATACCCGCCTAGGTCCTGCAGAGCCTGAAGTGAGAGAGTTAGCATCTAAACAGGTTTGCTCTATAAGTTGGCCAAGTCAATTGGAGGGTGTGATCATAGGAGTTGGCATTTCCTTAGAACCTATCCAATCTGTTGAATTGAGACCCAATAGATTGGCGACTTTGCTGGGGAAGAATTATTAAGACTCTATTGTCGGATAGAACTCAGAAGAAAGAAATAACTTATGTCCTCTAGGAAGGAGGTGGCGACTCTAAATTAAGAATATCAATGCACGGAATGAGATCAGTCACAAAAGGACAATCTTTATCCCAGTTAGATTTCTCTCAATGAAAGAACAAAGACAAAGAACCCATGAATGAATCCATGAGAGAGAGGTACAATCAGTATAAACATGAAAGCAACCAACATTCACCCTTAAGAGAAGAGGATAGAGCAACTACTTCAAGCCCAGTGAATGAGTATTTGGCTGCAGCATATAAAGCTCAGAAGGGGCGATATCAAATTCCCCCTGGTTTCGAAAATCATGAAGCACGATCCAGACAAAACACACCACTTTCATCAGGATCAGGTATGGCAGATCCTGCAGATAGATTTACAGATTTAACTAGACAAATGATGGAGGCAGCTGCTGAGATGAGAGATTCAGGAAGGACTCAGGAATGTTTGGAATTGTGTGCTAAATTAGGCATAAATGTTGGTGAGGATGACTTTAATAAAGATGTAAACAACTACAAGAAAGAATATGCTCAGGAAGTGGGTAAGATGAAGAGTAATGATTTTAAGGCTTATGAGAACCCCTTGTTTGGTAACAAAAAGGATGATCATGTGCAATCAAGTGCACTACCAGTCCAGCCAAATTCACATACAAACTTTACTACTGATAATCAGTTCCCGCCTCCTGGTCAATTTTATAACCAACATCCACCCCCTAATTAGTTTCAATATCAACACCAAAATGAATACCCTTTTCCTTATGAAAATCAGATACCCTTATATGGTAATATGAACCAAAACTTTGGGAATCCTCATGGGGGGCATGGACTAATAAATATGGAACAAATGAGGCAGTTTGATTTTTCAGGAATGATGGTATACCCATATCCTATCCCAAATGAAATCAGGGCTGCAATACCAAGATTCACAGGAAGTAATGCAGTTTTAGGTGAGGCTCATTGTAAAGCCTTTGATGCAGTAATTGAGGATTTTGGTTTACCATATGAAGATGTTAAGATCAGGTTGTTTATGCAGTCATTAATAGAAGATGCAAGAGATTGGTTTAGGACGTTGCCTGATGCATCCATTAGAAATCTTGCAGAATTCAAAGACTTGTTCCTTGAACAGTATGGAGACCATAACAACCCTAAATTTGCTTTGCATGAAATCATTAGCATAAAAAAGGAGCAAAATGAATCAGTGATAGATTTTAACAAAAGATTTAACAGGGTTCTAAACAAAATCCCCAATAGGATGAAACCAGTACCTGAGGTGAGCATTCTATACTACATCAATGCTTATGATAGTAAAACAAACTATGAGCTGAGAACCAGAAATCCTAGAGACCTCCGAGATGTTATGAAAGATGCCATTGTTATAGAAAATAACAGGAAGGTTGCTGGTAAAGTGGGAAAAAGAGAGGATGCAAGGTTGTACAATCCTAAAGCACCCAAGGTTAATAAAGATGAAGATAAGCTTGACAAAGTTTTAAATGCCCTAAAATATTTATCTGTGAGGGTAAACAAAACAGAGAAACAACAATATTACCGTCCTGAGAGGCCCAGATTGCATGACATGCCCTATAACACTACATGGAAAGATGGAAAACTAGTAGACAGGAATCACAAAGATAACCAGCAAATTCCAGATCCCTTGAAAAGAACAGTAAACTATACTCAAGATGATGACATGTGGTGTTATGCTTGTAATATGCCACATGCTCCCTCTTTGTGCGCTGTAGCAAAAGGATTGCAGGAGGAAGAGGATGGTTATGAAGAACATATGGGTGACCCAACTATTAACATGATATCCTTTGCACAAGAAGGAAGATCAGATTCCATGAACATTGATCAATGCTCTATGTTACCTGTAACCACCAGTAAAAATGAAAGTGTTAAGCTCAGAATCCCTACTGAAGAAGAAAAAAGAAGAATTACAGCTTATGCCGTTGCACAAGCAAAAAGGACTTATGATTTAAGGAATAGAATGGTGAATCCGGAGCAGGGTAAACCTACTAGTCTTTTTATGAAAGATACTGATGAGACACTCAAGCAAATAAACAAAGCAACTAAGACTAAGGAGGTTGTACCAAAGAATAATACAAAGGGTCTTGATGTTCAAAAGGAAGAAATAGTAAAATTTCCTTCAACACAACACTCTACTTAATTTGATATTTCAACTGCATTAACACAATTAAAAGTTTCTGTTCCATTGATGGAAATAATTAGGTTTCCTGAGTACAGAGAAAAAACTTTGGAGATTATTTCAGGTATCCAAGAAGAAAAGGCAAATGAATAGAAACAAAAGGTTCCAACAAGTGACAGTAATGAACAAATGGCCCCATTTATATATTTAGGGTCCACTATAACCAAAAACCCAACACAGGTAGACCCATTTTATCTCACTTTGGTGATAAACAACAAGAAAATAAAGAATTGTATGATCGATTCAGGAGCAGCTATAAATGTCATGCCTGTTGGGGTAATGAAAGAACTTGGATTGGAAGTTGATACTACCTTTGGGAAATGCTATGCCATGGACAATAGATCAGTCCCAGTGGTTGGTGTTATGAAGGATGTAGAGTTCAGGTTAGCAGCCTATCCGAAAGCATTGTATAAAACAGATATTACAGTGGTAGATGTTCCTCCAAACTATGGCATGTTGTTGTTTAGGTAGTGGTCAAATATGATTGATGGATATGTGCAGCTGGATTTGTCATATGCTACGATTCCAAGCAATGGACAGGAAGTAAAAATTGATAGAGAACCCCAGTCCACATATATCATAGAAGACATGGAAGAAGTAGTAAACCAAATATGTTTTTTGCAAACTGATATGGATAATTTCCAAGTGTAGTTGACAAAACCTAAATTTAAAGAGTGGATCCCCATTGAGTCATGTCTAACTGAAAGGGATGATCAAGTATGGAAAATGTTCTTTGATGGGTCTTGTAGTAAGGAAGGAAATGGGGCTGGAATCCTATTTGTTTCACCCACAGGGGAAACTTACAAGTATTCTTTCAAGTTGTTATTTGAATGCACTAATAACATTACAGAATATGAAGCTCTACTCACTGGCCTTAACATAGCAGTCAAACATGGAATTAAATTGCTAAGTGTCTTTGGTGATTCAGAATTGATAGTTTCACAGGTAAAGGAGAAATATGCCTCAAGACACTTAAGATTGAAACAATACAGAAATGTTGTTTGGGATACTATGGAGCTTTTTGATGCTTTTCAGATAAATTGGATAGATAGGTCGAAGAACATCATGGCAGATTTTTTGGAAAATATTGCATTAAAAGATAATGATATAACGCTAACTGGGATATCTGAAGTAGAGATGAAAGTAAGACCATCTATTCCTGACAACCTATACAATTGGCAAGTGTTTCAAGATGATGCAGATCTGCTGAATTTCTTACAGTGTGTTGATCATTATCAGATTCAAGCTATAAATTTTAATGACTTTGTGGAAAAAACTGAAGGTAAAGAAACTTTATTTGGACATGAAATCATACAACTAAAGTCAAACAAATTACCAAGAGGCCTACTAGCATTAGAAAGAAATTTTAATGCTCAGGATGTGATTGAGACTAAAGGATCAACTGTTAAAGAGAGTGATGTTGAACAAGTCAATCTAGGAAGTGAAGAAACCCCCAGAAATGTTTTTATTGGAAAAAAATTAACTCCTACCATGAGGCAACAACTGATAATATTGCTAAAAAGATACAAACATGTGTTTGCATGGTCTTATGAAGATCTCAAAGCTTATAAGGAAGATCTTTTTCAACATGAGATACCACTTAAGCCAGAAGCTAAACCATTCAGACAAAAGAAGAGACCTATTAATCCAACACTGTTACCAAAAATGAGGGAAGAGATCATAAAGATGAAAGACGCGGGAATTATTGAACCCTGCAGATATTCCACATGGGTCTCTAACTTGGTACCGATCAGGAAGAAAAATGGGGATATTAGATTGTGTGTGGACTTTAGGAATTTAAACATATCATCTCTAAAGGATAATTATCCATTGACAAATATGGATAACATGCTGCAGAAGGTGACAGGGTGTGAGTTATTGTCTATGATGGATGGATTTTTAGGTTATAATCAGGTGAAAGTTAAAGAAACTAAAAAATATAAGACAACCTTTACAACTCCATGGGGCACTTATGTCTATGCATGAATGCCATTTGGATTGACTAATGTTGGTGCTACATTTCAAAGGGCAATGGATGTGGCTTTTGCAGAGCTGATTGATGTAATCATGGTAGTATACCAAGACGACTTAACTGCATACTCAAAGAAAGCTAATGATCATTGTGAGCACCTTGAAAGATATTTAAAAGGGCCTTAGAATATGGGATTTCCTTGAATCCTAAGAAATGCCACTTTGGTGTTGAAGAGGGAAAGTTACTTGGACACATAGTGTCCAAGGAAGGGGTGAGAATTGACCCTGAAAGGGTAGTGGCTATCAATGAGGTTCCCATCCCTCGAACTATCAAGGCCATTCAATCATTCTTGGGACAAATTAATTTTGTAAGAAGGTTTATTTTGAATTTTGCAGACATAATAAAACCTATAGTAAGGATGTTAAAGAAAGAGGCCCAAATAGATTGGACTGAGGAAGCAATTGATTCCTTTGTGGCGATCAAAAAAGCAATTTCTGAGGCACCAGTACTAATCTCCCCAAATTTTGGCAAACCTTTTATAATATTCTCATTCGCCTCGTGTCACACAATAGCGGCAGTATTGTTGCAGAAAAATCCAGAAGGGTATGAGCAGCCCATTGCATATTTTAGCAAATCTTTGAGCCCTTCAGAAGTAAAATATGAGTTGAATGAAAAGAAAGCTTACGCTTTGGTCAAATCAGTAAAACAGTTTAGACCATACTTGGTAGGGGCTGAAGTTATAGCTTATGTTCCCAACGCAGCAGTGAAAGATATCTTAAGACAGACTGAAGTCACGAGCAAAAGATGTAAATGGATCAACCAAATACAAGAATTCAACATTGAGCTCAAAATTTCATAGGTTATCAAAGGACAAGGGTTGGCCAAACTCATGACAGGAACTGAAATTGAGGAGTCTTGTGTAAATCAAGTTGGGTGGGAAGAAGCTAACTTCAGTATTGAGAATATAGCATGGTACACTGATATCATATACTACCTTAAGCACTTGAAATGCTCAGATGGTATGATTGATAATCAGAAGAGAGCTTTGAAGTTAAAATCTGCAAGATATGTAATTGTCAATGGGGACTTATATTGGAAAAACAGAGATGGGATATTATTATTATGTCTAGATAACTACCAAGCAGAGAAAGTTCTTCATGAGATGCATGATGGGGTTTGTGGTGGTCATTTCTTGGGTAAGACTACTGCACATAAGATATTGAGAGCTGGATATTTTTGGCCATGTGTTTTCAATGACTCTTATAGATATGTCAGAAAGTGTGAAGCTTGTCAAAAATTTTCAAGCAAAATGAAATATCAAGGGTCACTCCCGTTGAGACCAATGTTGGCTGAGGAACCATTTCAACAATGGGGGATAGATTTCATAGGGGAGATATCAGAAAGATCTAGTGCAGGACACAGATGGATATTAGTCACTACAGACTATTTTACCAAGTGGGTGGAGGCAATACCCACTAGACAGGCCACAAGCAAAGTGGTGATAAAATTCATAATAGAGAACATTATTACTAGATTTGGTGTTCCTGCAAAGATCATCTCAGACAATGGTATGTCCTTTAGGTCGGAGGAATTCAACACTTTTTATGGAGAATATGGCATTAAAATATCACATTCCTCTCCTTACCACCCTTAAGGAAATGGGCAAGCTGAATCAAGCAACAAGAATATCCTAAAGATCATTAAAAAGATGCTGGGACAAAACAAGAAAGCATGGGATTCAAATTTGAATCTTGCATTATGGGCAGATAGGATAACTATGAAGAAACCTATGGGAAAGTCTCCATTTGAGTTGGTTTATGGCAAAAGGGCCAGACTGCCTTTGGACAATCTCTTGCCTGTACATAGATTCATGACTCAAGAAGGGATAGATGTTGAAGATCCATCACAAGAAAGGATAATGCAGTTAGTAGAGCTTGATGAGGTCAGAGCAGAGGCTCAGAAGCAGAATATCAGGATTCAAAATCAGATGAAGAAGTTATATGACAAGAGGACATCAGATAGAAAATTTTGTGTGGGCGATTGGGTTCTAATGTGGAATGCCAGGAGTCAGGACAAAGGCAAGCATGGTAAATTTGAGGCTTTATGGATCAGACCATATGTAATCATGGATAAAAAGGGGGAGGATTCCTACTTGCTCCAAAACACAATAGGGGAAGTCCAAGAATTTCTAGTACATGGACAATTCTTGAAAAACTTCTTTTCTTAAATATATTCTATTATATGTACAGTAGATTAGGATCCATTCCCATTGTAAATACCATCATGTATCTGTGCTAACCAGAGATTTTGAATTCTTGAAGACATACAAAATATGCCTCCATCCTTAGTTAGAGCCACTGTTGAACACTATATTTGAAATAAAAAAAAAAAAAAATCTTCTCATAAGCCTAAAAGATTATCGGCCAAGATATTGTATCGAGCATCTCAAAAGGAGTTTCACCAAAAGGATGCTTTCATCGAAATAGAGCATGACATGTAAAGCACTACGCAAAAATGTTTTCGGCAGAGTGTCACTTTCGATAAATGAAGGAAGCTGGTCATCGATACTCCAGTTTCATCGAAAAGCAAAAAAGTAGAAAGCAAAAAGTGATTTCGAAGAAATACAACTGCCGAAGAAACTCATAAAGCATTCATCGAAATACAAATCTCATCGATAACATTATATCGAACAAAAATAGAGGTGTTTTATCGATAAAGGGGATATCGAAGGAAAAAGACTTTCGAAGAGCCTGCATGAACTTTCACCGAAGAACAGAACTCATTGAAATATGATTTCGATGAAACTTGCGAATGACTTATCGAAAGAAATTTTATCGATGAAAAGATGATTTCGATGAGTCTTGAAAATGGTTTTTCAACATGAGCTATTCACCAAAAAGGTAATATCAAGGAAAGTGAGCTTTCGATGAAAGATCAAAACATTCAGCCGAAGACAAGGGTTTCATCGAAAACTTGACTAATGATCATTTTGGTCGAACTATACTTCCCGTGAAAGAGTTAAAGGCCCAAGTGAAGAATGTAACATCTGCAATTAAGTTTAAACATTTGAATAGCCATTGTAGACACAGAGACATTAACTGTGCACAAGTTGCCTATGCAATTACGGCTGAACTAATCAAATCTTCATAAGAACCAGATTGATGCCAAGAGACTGACAATTGCGAGGAATTTGCTGAGGTTCGTGAACGACAATTTAAAGAGCTAGACATTTCTCCAAGTAAGTGTGATTTCTCGTATTTACTGAAACTATGGAATCTTCTTCTTCTTCTAAAAAGAGTAGAAAAGGGAAAGAATTAAATCCTGAAGAGAAGCCCAAAAGACAGAAAAAGGAAGGTAGAGATTTGACTCAGGATTTGCTAGACCAGTGCCTGGCATCCAGCGTGAGGTCTAAAAAGATCAAGAGTGAAGAAGAAGGATTAGAGGATAGATTTGAACATCTGGGAGACATATGGACCGAAATCAGGGGACATGAATTGTTCCTATTTAGTTACAAAAGAAGGGATGCTCCTGAGCCCATAAGTAATCTATGGAGGAAAAACTTAGGGAAATTGGTAGTCCCAAATGTGTTTGTGGATGTTGAACTAATGAAAGCTCTGGTAGATTGTTATAATCTGAGAACCAAAACCATATGCGACTACCGAGGGAATCCCTTGGTGGTGATTAACAAATAGACTATTGATATGGTATTTGATCTAGACTGGGAAGTAGAGGAGAAAATCAATATGCAGAAACTGTCGCAAGAATTCTTTAGCTTGGAAAACATCTATAGGACATGGAGATTACCTATTCACCGGCCGAAAGTGGGTGGGTCCTTTGTCCTGTTCAGCAAAGATGACAAGGTGCCATTTGATGTCAACCAATTCCATCCGTATTTTAAGTATACTTATTATGCTGCAGCCCAAGTATTAGGCTTAGAGGCTCATCCTCTCATGGATATTGGGGTTATGGTTCTGTGTGCTGACTTACAATTGAAAGACCCTAGGTCATTTGATTATGCCACTTATATTGTAGATGCCCTAAATCATGGGTTGGAGAAGTTAAAAGGGGACCTTGTGAATATCCATTTTTCATTGTACTCCTTATTGATGCATATTATTCTTTATTGTGGACAAGAAATCAATTTCTAGTCAGATGATTTCTGCATCAGAGCTTATGATAAGAATGGTTTGAAGAAACCAGTTCAGTTGTGGGTTTTTGCATGGGATCAGAGACTCATGAACAACCAGTACTAGTACTTTCAAGAATATTTTGTGAAACCCCTTAGTGCGGCCTTTGGGCAACATAGAGATTATACTCTGTCCCCTGAAATTAAGAGATTCCTCAGGCCAAAAGACTTCTCTTCGGAGTCACAGATTGATCACAATTGGGGTGATTGGTATTGCCACAATAATCATACAGAAATCAGGGTATTTGGGTATGAAGGAAAGCCACACATGCTTCCAATTACAGTACCAAACAGGGTGGCTAGCCTGGAGATTGTGAGACAACTATCTACTGTCAGTGCCAAACATCTTACGAATTTCGGTAAACAGTCCATCATTCCAGGTTTATTGGTTTTTTCTGATTTTATTGTTAAAAGTTCAAAAAGTTATCATCTACTTCAAAATAAATTAGACTACTATGGCATGACTCTGGGTGAACCTAGAGAGAACTTTGATCCTGAGGGATATATCAGAGCTGCCAGGGCGTCACAAAAACTAAAGGCTGGAATACATGTGGCTTTTAAATGCCAGATGACTTGATCAAGAACCTTGAAAGAGAGGAGGCCAGGGTTTTGAGAGAAAGGAGTGAAATGACTTGGGAGGCCTTCAAATGGAAAAGGGCAAAGGGGATGGTGGATGGAGATTTACTTGGAAACCTCCAAGATCCTCTGGAAATAGCCAAAAAGCTACTTCAACATGAAGTAGAAATCATGTATAGAGTGCCCCCACAATTCCTTCATTTTATCAACACTAAAAAGGATAGTCAACGATTGGCTCACATGTCACCAAAATCAGCTGCTAGTAGTATCCCTGCTGATTCTCCTAGAGAAGATTATCCTCCTGGTTTTGAAGCAGAGGTGAATATGGACACTGGTGAAATTAATATTAAAGATGTTGTTGATATAAGGATGACAGAGCATGAAGATTTTGTTGTTGATGACGGATTCGCCTCTTCGAGGGAATTCCTTTCATTCTTGTACCAGTATAAAGGGGCACATGTGAAACGAAGCATGGCTGGAAGACCAGAAGAAGAACAGATGAAAAGATTGCAGGATGAAATCGATACCCTCATGAAAGATATGACCCCTGAGAAAGGGAGGAGATTACTAAAAGAGGCCGGTGTTATCATCTTTTCTGGTTGGGACATAAATTCAGCACTTTTGTTTGACGTATTCTTGAAGAAGCAAGACTTGAATCAACAGGTGTTGCCTCAGAAGATAGACAAATTATTCCTAGGCTCCGGATATGATCCTGATAAAAAGGCTCTCCTACAGTGGGCATTATATCCAAAGGGAAAAAGGCCTATTATTGTGGATATCGAAGAAACCTTTGGACACCTCATGGTTCATCAGGTTTGAAAGACTGACCCTAGGGTCACTACTAAATTAAACTTGGATGTTGCCAGATTAAATTTGGACCAGAAAGAATTTTTGGTCAAGGAAAATATCACTTATAAGGGGTTGTATGAAAAATCTAAAGAGGACAATCAAAAGTTACAAGAAAAAATATTGCAACTTGAGACAGGGACTCCCATAAATGAATATACCTCATATCCCACAGGACGTAGCTTGGATGATGTTTTTGATGCTCTGTACTGGAAGTATCAAGCAGATAAGGCTACCAAACAGGCAAATAATATCCAGCAAAAGATGGATAAAATGGTTAATGATATCATCGGACACCGATTCAACACCATGCTTTCACATGTTGAACAATATTGGAAGGTGTACACTGGAACTATAAAGGCATTAAGAGAGCATGAGAGATTAAAAGCACGATTGCATGAAGTACTAAACAGTGTTGATACAATGATGCCAGAGGAGAAGGCTGAAGGGACTGCGTACATGGAAAATCATGTTAAACTCAAAGATACGCTAAGAAGAGATCTTAAGGAATTGGATGATGGGAGACCTATTGGAATTCCCTTAGTCTATAAAGAAGGAGAAGTAATATCTCTGGAGGATTTGCGGAATGAGCTTGTCAGCGTCAAGGATTGGGCTTTATCAAAAATGGATCGAAGCAAAGACATGGCCCCTACCGTCAACCAGATGATATTCGAATACCTGTCACAAGGAGAAGAATTGAAGAAAAAGATTGCTAAAATCAAAACCTTCAAAGATGATGATTATATTCATCATTTAGGAATTCTTAATCTCTTTTTGCTTAAGTTTGTTAGGAACATTCAAACTAACGATTAGCATTTTGAAAAGACATGTCTTTTCATGAATAACTTTCGTTCTCATATATATATGAGAATGGTTTTTGTAATATGGGGAGACGAAATACATAATAAGAAGATAGCAATGTATGATAGCCTGTAAGTTTTTTTTGTACAAACTTCGATGGAATACATGCTATGAATTATTGTTTTTCTTTGCGTATGTGTTGTGGATTATTTCACTTTGTTCTGGCAATCATCTGTGATATTATCTAAAGTGATAAGGTTATTCATATTCTTGAAATCAAATTTATGCTTCATGTTATAAGGTTGAAACAAAAGTTTTGCTTGCGAATTGTAATTGTTCCTCGCAGTACTTCATTGACTGGTCCCTTAAAGGTAGGGTTATATTCATTCAATCAACGTATGATATAAGCATTCAATTGATCTCAAAAGAAATAATAACTGACAGGTCCATAAAGGGCTGGATTAAAAAACTGTCTCACAGGCTCGCATAATAAGTCCTAAAGAAAGTATAATGACTTTGTAGCCCAAATAGCAAAGAAGGCACTGGTTAATTTCAGATTACACTTATCACTATATTCATCATATGTTATTTTGAAGCAACAGAAGTAATTAGGAAACATAGATCGAATAGCTTCTACAACAACAATCTTGAACTCATCTGCTATATCTCCATTCTAGGAACCTATGCCATTCTGAGACTAGGAGATATCAGATTAAGACAATAAATCTGCTATAAAAAGCACTAGTTATTAGAAACAGCCGG
This sequence comes from Cryptomeria japonica, assembly GCF_030272615.1. Taxonomy (NCBI): domain Eukaryota; kingdom Viridiplantae; phylum Streptophyta; class Pinopsida; order Cupressales; family Cupressaceae; genus Cryptomeria; species Cryptomeria japonica. Next base: position 408,764,518 of record NC_081405.1, on the reverse strand, counting down.
TGAATAGGTATACCCGCCTAGGTCCTGCAGAGCCTGAAGTGAGAGAGTTAACATCTAAATAGGTTTTCTCTATAAGTTGGCCAAGTCAATTGGAGGGTTTGATCATAGGAGTTGGCATTTCCTTAGAACTTATCCAATCTGTTGATTTGAGACCCAACAGATAGTCCTCTCATCTCATCATTTTATTACTGATTTCTACAATGACAGATAAATAAGAACACTGTCCTTTTCCTAATAATGATTGATTTTTTGCTTGTTTCTTAGACCCTATCATGACTGTCTATACACTTTTTTATAGATTTGGGAGTATGTGATAGCTTAAATAACCTTTCCGATACCATAGGTAACATGTCAAAGCTACAACTCTTGGACTTGAAAGGGTGTAAAGGATTAAATAACCTCCCTGACACAATTGGCAAACTTTCATAATTGCAACACTTGGACTTGTGGTATTATAAAAAGTTAAATAACCTTCCTAAAGCCATAAGAAACTTGTTGCAATTGCAACTCCTGGATTTGGGATACTATGATAAGATAAATAACCACCTTGATATTTTTGGCATCCTGTCACAGTTGCAACACTTGGGCTTGGGATGGTGTAAAAGCATAAATAATCTTTTTGAAACTATTGGCAACCTATCACAACTACAACACTTAAACTTGAAAGGGTGTGAATGCTTAAATAACCTTCATGATATATTTGGCAACCTATCATAGCTTTAATAGTTATACTTGAGAGTGTGTAAAAACTTAAATAGTCTACCTGATACCATTGGCAACCTGTCACAGTTGCAACACTTGCACTTGGGAAGGTGTGCACATTTTTAAAAAGTGTCGATACCATTGGCAACCTGTCACAGTTGCAAAAATTGCACTTGGGATGGTGTACAAGTTCAGAAAGTCTACCTGGTACAATTGGTAACTTTTCATAGCTGCAGCACTAGCACTTGGGATGGTGTACAGGTTTAGAAAGTCTACCTAATACCATTGGCAACCTTTCACAGCTGGAGCACTTAAACTTGGAATGTTGTGATAGGTTAAATAACCTCTGTGATACCATTGGGAACTTATCACAATTGCAACACTTTAATTCTCATAATTGTAAAAGGTTAAATAACCTCAGTACCATTTGCAATCTATCATAGCTGCAACACTTGAACTTGGGATTTTGTGATAGCCTAGATGGCTTCCTCGGTACCATTTAAAATCTATCATAGCTACAATACTTAATATCAAAGAGTGTTTGGATGTTTTGAGGGACTCTAATAGAGCTTCACATATTGGAGGACAGAAATTGAGACAGTCTTTGTAGTACCCCAACCCTATTCAGACTCTTTTTGGTCTCGTTGACCAAGGTTATTTTCAGTGGCTTATGTGGATGGTTGATTTATTGTGATGTGTATTATGGTATTACACTTTGGAGTGTATTTGGTGAATATTATTATGCATTAAAGTTCATTGAGTAATATATATTGAATATATATTATTGCTTATTGATGAGTAATTGTTAACTCTTTTTCTACATCGTATTTTATTAATGAGGAAATTTTAAGTTTATTTATGCATTATTAATGATGGACTAACACATTTACTTTACGTGTGAGTTGCTTCATGTATATGTCGTCATGTTGTGTGGAAGTGTATGGGGTGTGAGGAGATGATTTTTCATCACTCATTTCGGTGAGACATGAAATGTCATGATTTTCCTTCGCCGGTGTGTTTACCGTGTTTGTGTATATATGTATGCGTGGTTCAGTGATGCAGGGAATTGCAGGTACAAGGTGTGTTGACTTGAATTTCATCCTTGGAATGCTACCTGCAACAAGTTAGTTTCACAAAATACAAATGGAAATGCTACAGGAAATCCAAACTCAACCAATGAAACTACATGAAATACATATTAAAATAAAACATTATTTTTACCTTCATGATTTATGTCTCATTGTGTCCTAACTCCATTATTCATGGTTGCAGATGGTGTGCTCTCAGACAATACATTGATAGCTTCCAAGATGGCATATGAAGAATGGACTGATAACTGGTAGTTAACTGATACTATGATATGCAATACTACATGATTATGCTAAATGATATTTGCTATTTTCTTCAAGATTAAAACTCACGGATGCATATGATTAGCTTGCAAAAATGCATTTGAAGTCTCTTGGAGTCTCTTGATTTCTTGAAGTCTAACTCTCTCTCAACTAAAGCTCTTGATTTTATAGACCTTGAGAGGATTAGATGATGTGGCTCAGATCAACGGTCATGATCAGATCTGCAGATTGGGATGGCTGTGAGCAAAGGTGAAGGTTGAGAGGAAGGGGGAAGGAGAAGACAAGTGTCACTCATCTCACCTTGACTGGGTTGCTGACTAAGAGAATCTAGGGATGGTTGGAGAAGATTTAGGCATGAGAGGACAAGTGGACTCAAGTCCTTCCTAAGATGTCGGGGTGTTGGACAGAATATAGGAAATGGTTATGAAATATGTGTACGTACACAATATTCATTAAATTTGGAAGTTGGAGATAAATGATGAATTAATATTTAAGAAATATTAATTTCCCTTAGCCAAATGTTGGATGAGTTGGCAAGGGCAAGATGGAGTGGAGATGGAGGGTAAGTTGGAAAAGAAAGATTAAATAATTTAGAAATTATTTAATATTTGAGACTATAGGATAGGAGAATAACCATTAAATATTAGATATTTAATTGTTTGGAGGAGATAATTAAATATTAGATATTTAATTAACTTGGTTAGAGGAATAATTAAATATTAGATATTTAATTAATTAGAAGAATATGATAGATGAATTAATTAATAAAATATTAATTAATAGAAAGACATGAAAATGAATTAAATAAATTAATCTTTTCAAATTAACTATTTAATAGAAGAATAATCATTAAATAAATATAAAATATTTATTTAATTGCTCATAGCCATTTTTATGTGTATACATTTTGCACCTCTTTGAAATGATGTCGAGACAACATTGTTTCAAAGATTAAATCAAGTCTCGATAATGTGCTTGATGGAGATTGAAAATCTTGATTGTGTGCCCCCTCGAGAGATTGATCGTGAATTTGTTGAAAACTTTGGGTTGAACGATTGATCTCATGATAATTGATAAAAATTCAATCAATTAAATTCATTTGTAAAAAACAAATTAAATTGCCCCATTGAATAGAATTAATTACTCTTCAAATAGTAAATATAAAATTAACCAAGGCTAATTTTAACTTCATTGTTATCTTTGTCAGCTTGTGAAGAAAATATTCTTGTTGAGGTGGTGAAATGGTGATTCCTGTGAAGAACCATTGATTTGAGCATGTTCGATGATATCAGTGACCTCCCGAGTACAGGTTTCCAGTATGTATCTTATCCCGAGCTTTGTTTTCAACTTTTCATTTGACTTTTCATGTTTTTAGGCACCTTTTTTTTGAATTTTTGAATTTTTTGATTTTTCGATATTGATTTAGTGCATTTGCAGTTTGTTTTAGTGAATATGCAATTTCATTTAGTGCATTTGTTCAAATTAGCGCATATGCTCATTAGATTAGTGCATATGTTAAGGATGTTAGTGCATATGCATAAGATAGCGCCTTTGCTTTGTTTGTTTGCACTTTTGCAGCTAAAATTAGCGCTTTTGCTTGGTTTTGCGCATATGCTCTTAGGGTTAGCGCATTTTCTCAAAGAGGTAGCACATATGCTTTGTTTAGCACATTTACATTTAGATTTAGCACATATGTTGTAGTTTAGCGCAAATGCTCAATAAGATAGCGCAAATGCTAAAAAATTGATGTTTTTGATAAGTGCAAAAGATAAAAATCCCTTTGATGATTAGATTTAACGTGTTTAATACTCATTGATGATGAATAGGGACTTGATTGAGTGATTGTGTGATGTTGTTGGATAGATAGATTTGATTTATTTTGCTAGAGTAGCTCTAAGAAACCAATTTAGTTTCTGATACAAGAGCTTAGCAGAGTTTTGTTTGAACTTGGTGATTGATAGAAAACCATGATTGATAGGTTTTAAAATGATTTGATAGCTTAAGTTGCTTCAGTTTGAGTTGATAGATTTGATAGCATAGATTGATTCAGTTTGAGTTGATAGATTTGATAGCCTAGATTGATTCAGTTTGATTTGATAGATTTGATAGCATAGATTGATTAAGTTTGATTTGATAGATTAGCAATCGCTTTGATGTGATAGATAGATAGTTGATGATTGATTGAATTCTCTTGATAAATAGGAGAAACTTGATGTTCTCCAGTGTTGGGAGAAATTACTGGTAGTATGACATTTAGTGCCAGAGCTGACATAGGCTGAGATTAGACATATAGATGCTTGTGGTTTACACCATCTTTTGTATATGACTGAGATTACACATAATAGAGGATTGTTGATGGTATTAGCCAAGAGATGGCATAGTGAGCATAACACTTTCCACTTGCCTACTGGTGGGATTAGTGTGATGCTCGAGGATGTCTATAGGATTTTGCACATCCCAATAACTAGCGGGTCAGTGCAGTATGATTTTTAGAATTGTGTTGGGACAAAGGCTTGCAGAGTCATTTTTGCTGATGATAGCATCACTAGAGGAGAGATCCGTTGGGAGGATATGGTGATGTATTACGAGACTCTTCCTGTGATTCTTGTTGGTTTGATTGGAGGATTTATTTGTCCTAATAGGCGGTCACGTGGTTTTGCTGTTGGATGGGGTGAGATTCTCCTGACTATGATGCAACATCGTACTTGATATGCTTGGGGTGTTTGCATGCTTGCACATTTATATCATGATCTTCATCAGGTGGTGTATGATGAGAGCACTAGTTTGTCTATAGGATGCACACTATTGCAGATATGGTGTTGGGAGCACATTTCTATTACTCGGCCTATCCATCATAGAGTTTGTCGAGAGAGCCAGCTGTATGTATATTTTTAGGTAGGTATCCTTACTCAACATAAGCTGGGTAAGATGGAGTATTGGAGTTGGGTGCTTGATTCATTGGATAGCATTACTCAGAGACCATATGTTGATTGTGAGCCATGGATGGATGATACACAGACATTACCATTTATCATGTCGAGTAGATATCTCATTGGTCGGACTCCTTACATTGTTGAGCGACAGTTGATTAGTCGCATTCTGAGACAGTTTGGTATCATTCAGCCTATGCCTACTAGTGTGATGATATATGCTCAGCGGTATAGAGATAGACAAGATTGGGGACCTTCCTTGTCATTTGAGATTGCTCATGTAGAGTTTCTTGCTACTCCAAGAGTGGCTTATGATATGAGATTATACATTCTTGATCCTGGGGTTACTGCAGAGTATGCTCAGTACATACTAGCTCATCCATTGCCTCACATTACTGATCCAATAGATCCTCCTCCCAGTTCAGGAGATGATGATGATGATTCTGATGATCCAAGTGTGAGGAGACATAGAGAGAGATGAGAGCTTAGAGCTGCTCAAGAGGCTGGGGGAGGTGGAGATGAGGGTAAGGATGGAGGTGGTGGTGGTAGGAGACTTGGACGGAGAGGAGGTCGCTTGAGAGTCTGTGGGGGACCGTTTTGACCGGTTGGAAGGATTGGGAGACCATGTCCTATGGGTGGGAGAGATGTTGGATGGATTGGGAGGGAGCATGGCAGGGCAGGGATGAGATCACTGAGAGGGTTGTGATTGACAGGAGGAGATAGGGTGACTGGACTGGATGGGGGTTGCGGGAGAGGCATTGATTTTGGACATATTCAGCCAAACCCTAGGGTTATTTCAGCTCATGGTGGAGATGATGAGGATCCAGAGGATCATGTTCCCCTTGTTAGATGATGGGTTCAGAGAGTTACTCGGACTGAGATTCTAGCAGTTGGACAGGTTGGTGGTGAGGAGGGGATTGGGGTTCATGCACCATAGTAGGATTTTCCAGAGCAGGATGCACTAGTGCATGATATGCTAGAGTAGGATGCACTAGAGCATGATATGCCATAGTAGGAGACCATTGACAGTCTTAGAGCATAGATTGATCAGCTTCGAGCATAGGTGAAAACTCTTATGTGAGAGAGATAGAGCTGTTAGGAGACAACAGGATACTCAGGGCCTTCTTGATCACATTCAACAGGTTGGATCAGGTACTCTCTCAACTGACATTGTTAGAGCATTAGTTTGGGCTGGGAAGGAGACTTCCCACTAGCAACGATGATATGAGGAGGTAGTTGTAGAGAGCTAGAGAGCAGGTAGTTATCATACCACCATGTTGATGGATACTAGCAATGGTGGGGTCATGGGACCTCCTCAGAAGAGTGGTGATCATGGGAGATAGGCATTTGGGGGATCTTCTCACCCACAACCACAGAGATGGACAGAGTCAGGTGGTAGTGGTACAGGACAGCCGTGACTTGATTTGGATCATTTGTATTGTTTATTTGATATCATTGTATACTTGGACTTTTATTGTTTTATGATGATCTATATGCAGACATGGACTCTATATGATGATCTTTTATTATGCAAGTTATTCTATTTGATGATGATTCTTACATGCTTTAATTATATGGATGCAATGATTAGATGGATGAGGTTCTATATGCATGTTACTCCTATTTTATGATGATGATTTATATGATGATGCAATGATAAATGCTTTTTTGATTTTTCAATTTTGATGACCTTGGATGCAAATGAAAATGTTACTAACTTAAATGATATGTAAATTATGCAACTACAATGATCTATATGGAAATGCAAATGAATGATTGATTTGGTTTTGTTTTACGATGATATAAATGATCTACATGAAATGTTTATGAGTTTATATATAATGCTTATAATGATTATGAATCTAAGTGAAAAGATGCAACTAAATGATCTTTATGAAATGATAATGCAAACAACAATGATGATACATTAAATGCAAATTGTTTTTGTTTGTCCAAGTATACTCAATTTTTATTTATGACCATTGATTTGTTAATGAAATGAAATGATTATAATGCAACTGACAATGAATGCTTATAATGCAGACGAATAATGAGCTAATCCAAAATCATCTAACTAAAAATTGTACTGCCATTCTTCATATGCTATCTTGTAACAGTGCTTGATTTCATCATTGAGCTTTAAAATGTTGTAAGAAAATACAAGCAACTTGACATAATGATTCAAGATGACCTGAGTATAACTTACATGGATTTTGATATAGCAAGTTAATACAAGCAACTTGATATAATGGATCAAGTTGACCTGAGTATTGCTTGTAGAACAGACAAGGAGTATCTCCTTTCATGCATGACATGGAACGTCCTCCTTGATCTTTTGTCGATCATATCCTAAGACAAGTTCATACTGTAGTAAGAGATAAACCACAGACAACAATCAAAGAAAATAATCATGCCCCATCATAGCTTCTCTAGTCATGGACATCCTTGAGTTGCATAGAGTACATGATTAGCAATTAAATCAAGATATAAACACTGAATCTTGCATATCATTCACATGTTCTTATGGCCATTAATTTATATAATCATCTTGATGAATGATCTTTGATAATTCTTTATTACTTGCTAATCAATTCTTCATTTTTTGAGTTTCACGATTTAGTTGTTGATGAAATGCCTTGATTTTTGTTGCTTTGTTGCTCATTATCTGTTTCAAAATCCTAGGTGTTTTTGGTTTTTCTAAGTTTTTTGAATGTTTTTGGATTTTCAAAGAAACAAAAGACCACCTTAGCAAAAGGAATTAGGATTTTGTCTCCTACATAATTTTTTTATTATTATGGATGTATTAATTGATCAAGATTCAAACCATGGTAGGATACAAATGCAGATATGATTGATTTTGATAAGATCTAAGATAGTGACTACAACAAGTGTGTCAAATATTGATAACTGTTGGTAAGCTGCATATTTCTTGCTAAATGATTCAGAGCAAATGGATGCAAAAAATGGAATGGATAAGCTAAGATAGATGGAAGTGATAGATGCGGTAGGATGGAGTAGATAGGTGCGCAAAGGGATCTCATAGATGGACAAACTTACTTCTTAATTTATTGCCTTTTTTCCATATTTTGATTTTAAGACTTTATATGCTTTTTGTTGATTTTTTCAGGACTTTATTTGTTGATTTTTTCAGGACTTTATATGTTTTTTGTTATTTTTTTAGGACTTTATATAAGCATAGAATTTCTTGAGATGGATAGAATTGATAGGTTCATCAAACCAATCACCTTCAAGGGTAGATAACTTGTATGCTCCTGATCCATATGTTGCTACTATGACAAAAGGTCCTAGCCAATTTGGTTCAAATTTTCCCCTCTTTTCTCGATCTTGCTGATTTCTTGGATGCTCCCTTAGAACTATATCTCCAATCTAAAAAATGTGTGGCTTGACTCTGTGATTATAGATTCTTTCCATTCTTTTTTGATATAATTTCAAATGATCTATTGCATTTTGGCAATGTTCCTGAATCAGTTCTAGTTCCTGGAGTCGAGAGACTTGTTGTTCTTCTTCTAGTATAAGACCTTGCAAGGATACTCATAGAGAAGGTATCTCTACTTCTATAGGTAATATGGCCTTTGATCCATAGACCAAACAATATGGAGTCACCCCCATTGGAGTGCAAACGCTAGTTCGATATGCCCAAAGAGAAGGATTTAGCTGAATGTGTCAGTCTTTTCCGGCTTCATTGACTATTTTCTTCAAGATTTTCAAGATAGTTTTGTTTGATGCCTCAACTTGACCATTTCCTTGTGGATAATATGGAGTAGAAAACCTATGTTGGATATGAAATTGTTCACATAGCTCCTTCACATCTTGATTTTTGAATGGTCTTCCATTATCAGTAATAATGGTCATAGGAACTCCATAGCGACAGATTATATAATTCAAAATAAATGATGATATTTGTTTTCCTGTCACTGTTGTTCAAGGCACTGCTTCAGTCCATTTAGTAAAATATTCAGTAGCAATTAGAATGAACTTATGTCCATTAGAAGATGAGGGATTTATCTTTCCTACCAAGTCAAGGCCCCATTGTAAAAATGGCCATGATCCTATCATAGGATATAACTCTTAGGCTAGTGCATGAATGAGGTTCCCATGGATTTGACATTGTTTGCATTTTCTAGCAGATGTGAATGAATCTCTCTCCATAGTAGGCCAAAAGTAGCCCATATGAAGAAGTTTCTTAGCCAATGTTAAACCACTTGAGTGTATGCCTCAAATACGTGCATGAACTTCATCAAGAACTTTTTTAGATTCTTCTTGTTCAAGACATCTTAATAAAGTACCATCTAGACCACGCCTATATAGGATATCAGAAATTATAGTATAGTGAGAGGACTGGCAGATACAATTCCTTTTCTGATTACGAGATAAGTCAAGAGGAAGGATATGTTCTTTTAAATACTGATAAGTTTTGACTGTATAAGGATTGACTGGTCCCTGATATATGGCAAATTCGGTAGGTATGCTAGGATTGAATGGTAGGGGTTAAGATATCTTCCACAAGAAATTCATAACATTGTTGATTCTCCTTATTTTGTAAGAGAGATGCTATTGTGGCCATTGCATCCGCTGCTTTATTCTCATTTCTTGGAATCTGGGTGAATGATATTTCTTTAAAGTGTCGTTTAAACTCCTCCACCAGTTGTTTGTATGGCATAAGCTTATCATCCTTTGTTTGATATTCATCATTTACTTGATTGATGATAAGTTGTGAATCACCATAGACATGTAGTTCTTTGACATTCCATTCAATAGCCATTTTAAGCCCAATAGCCAATGCTTCATACTCTATAGTATTATTAGTGCATTGAAACTACGGTCTATATGATTTGGGAATTGTGTGTCCTTGAGGTGTGATAAAAAAGATGCTTGCGCCTGATCCATATTATGTATAAGAACCATCAAAGTACAATTCCCAAAATTTTGTACTTACTGTCAAGATATCTGCATCAGGAAATTCAATGTGCAAAGGCATGTTATTTTGTAAAGGTGCATCAGCCAATTGATCAGTGATAACTTGTCCCTTGATAGCTTTCTAGTCAAAATACTCTATATCAAATTCACTCAGTATCATAACCCATTTGGCTAGTCTCCCTATTAATGTTGACTTGCTCAACAAATATTTGAGAGGATCTATCTTTGCTATTAGTTTTACAGAATGAATCAACATATAATGTCGCAGCTTCTGAGTTGCAAATACAATTGCTAGATATGTCTTTTCTATTGAGGAATAATTTAATTCATAGCCAACAAGCATTCTACCGATATAATAAACTACTCTTTCTTTTCCTTCATCATCATGTTGGGCTAGGAGGGCTCCTAATGATACATTTGTTGTTGAGATATAGAGCAATAATGGTTTCCCTTTGGTTGGTGATATCAGTACTGGAGAACTCATAAGATATTCTTTTATTTGCAAAAAAGATTCTTCACATTTTGGATCCCATTTGAATGGAACATTTTTATGTAGAAGATGGGTAAATGGAAGACATCTATCTGCTAACTGAGAAACAAATCTCCTCATTGATTGCAATCTTCCTTGTAAAGATTGCAATTGACTTATGTTCCTAGGTGACTCCATCTCTATGATAGCTTTGAATTTTTCAGGATCTACTTCAACTCCACGAGCTGATATAATGTAGCCAAGGAGTTTTCTAGAGGTTACCCCAAATGCACACTTCTTTGTATTTAATCTCAATTGATATCTTTCCAACCTATCAAAAATCTTGCTTAAAATGTTCAAATGTTCTTATCTTGTATGAGATTTTGCAAGTATGTCATTGACATAGTCTTCCATAAATGTATGCATCATATCATGGAAAACTGTTGTCATAGCCCTTTGATAAGTCACTCCTGCATTCTTAAGCCCAAATGGCATAACATTCCACCAATATGTTCCCCATGCACAAGTGAAAGCTGTCTTTTCTTGATCTTCAAGTGCAATTCTTATTTGATTATATCTTGAGAAGCCATCCATTAATGAAAACATCTCATGCCTTGCTGATAAGTCTACTATGATATCAATGTTTGGTAGTGGTAAATCATCTTTTGGACATGCTTTATTCAGATCTCTGAAATCTATACAGACCCTTATGCTTTTATCTAGTTTTTATACTGGTACAATACTTGAAACCCATTCTGGATAAGCAATAGGTCTTATAAAACCCACTTCTAATAATTTCTTCAGCTCAGTTTTTACAAGAAGAGCAAAGTGCGAATACATCTTTCTTAGCTTCTGCTTAACTAGTTTTGCTTTTAAATCCACATTAAGATGATGCATGATAAGATTTGGATTAAGTCCTGGCATATCTGCATAGGACCAAGCAAAATTTATTTGCCTTTGCTTAAAGGACTCCATGTATTCATTCCTCTCTTTTTCTGATAATGAGGCATCATAATAAAGTATTTTAGGATCCTTTGATGTACCAATATTTGCTGCTTCTGTTGGTTCTATTAGGATAGAAAATCTCTCCTAAAAATATGCAGGAAGAATGTCAAACTTTCCATCTTCTGGTGCCTCAAAGAGGTTTTCACCATCAGATATGTCCTTTGTTTTCCCTTTTGATTGATCTAGTGTTGCCATAAAATGGTTTTCAACAAAAGGTCTATTTCCTTGTTTTATTTTGCTTTTGCAACTAGAAAGTTTGGCGTTCTCTGTTAGGCCCAATATGGAAAGCTAATGTACTAAGAGGGGAGGGGTGAATCAGTACATCAAATCTTTTTCTTAACAATATCTTTACTGTTAAGCATAAACTGAATAATGCAGTAACATAATATAATGCTAAAAGAAATAAATAACAATCATACATGATTCACTCCATAACACATATATTTTGGTTACGTAGAAACTCTTGGTTAGAGAGAAAAAATATGGTGGGGATGGCACCCACAACTTCACTACTACAATAATAAAGGTTGCTCGGTTAGAGCTACATGTTTAGCTATTTCTGATAGCTTACCCTATTAGGAGTATCAAGATCTATTAGATCTACCTTGCTAAAGGATTTTACAACACTTAATCTAAATGTTGCACCTGGTTAGAGGCTTTACAATTTATAGACTTGATTAGAGTCTTTTACCCTGTTAAAGGTTTCTCTTACAACTTCAAAATATTACAATAAAATCATTACAAATATCTGCAACTTTACATCTGGAATGTTATAGCAAATTCTATGTGCTCAGAATAAGATTACCTTGCTTATAGCATACCTCGATAACCCATATAGTAACTCGGTAAACCCTTTTGTTTACTCTGTTCTTTGACTGTTCTCTAAAATCCTTCTTGGTGACCTCTATGTCTTGGTAACAGTCATAACACTTAGTGCTTTCACATGTCTTGCTTCATATATTTCTATATCTTCCTTTCTGTCATGCTACATGTATGTGTGTGATCTTAATCCATGTTGTATAAATAGATCTCTTATGACGATGATCCATTCATTGCTTTGATCTTACAAACATGTTTTATCAAATGAATAACCATGCAAAATATTTCATTGGTTAGATGACCTCAAAATCATACACAATCTTTAAGTGCAATTTCCAATGTGATAACAGTTCTATGTTCCTTGATCTTGTAACATGTTTCCATATGTATGTCCAGGTTCAATGAATCTGGTAACACGTTTCACTCGATGTATATAAACTCGGTGTGTCATCTTTGCTACTCGATAGACATGGAATGATACTCGGTAGACAGCTCGGTGCATACTGGGCTCTTGACTACTTTCTTCTATAACCGACTGGGCTGTGCATACCGACTGAATATTTTGGTAGAGATAACTGACTAGAGTATATAGAATAACTTTTAACATAAAACTAATGGCAACTTGATAAGTAGTAACAATCTCCCCTTTTGACATTAGTTGAGATGTTTGACAAAAACTACTTTCAAAGTTATAACTCAATATTCTATATACTTTGCAAAATTTGACTATACTGACAGTATATACAATAGTCAATGAAATAGTAAATCCAGATATAATCCCCTTATCAATATACTGTACAAAACTCTGATTTGTATGCTTGGTGATTTGCTCTTGTTCTTTGCTTATTGTTCTGTTCACTGCTTGGTTCACTGCTCTTGGATACTTTTCTTACTCTGCTCGGTATACTCCCCCTGTATACTACACTCCTTTTGTTTGATACTATACTTTGATGCTTTAAATACTATATCACTCCCCCTTTTTGACAAACATCAAAATTTAGTTAACATTCGGTGGTGGCAACTGGTCAAAAATGGATTTGTACTTTATTCGTGCTTCGGTGAGAGTGACAGAGAGGGCATCCTTTACACTATCCATTAAAGAATTCTATGCTTGAATATCAACCAATAATGATATTAAGCCATCTAAAGTGCTTCCCTCTTGTGTAGTAGATAAGTATGTGGCTCGGTTGATCTGTTCTTGGATGGATGAAAGATGAGGAAGGAATAATGTCTAAAGTGTCATTATGTCCATCATGATCTTGTGTTCATCATTTCTTAGGTCCAATTGTTGAGCCATGAGCTGTTGTAACTTTGTATAGAAATTTTGAACTGAATTAGGCTTTGTGGTCAACTTATTTGAGAGATCGGTGATCTCTTCCTCAATTGCTTCTGTTTTATTTTTTATGTCTTTAATGAATAAAGAAAATGTACAAAGTTTCTGAAATAAATAAAGAATGTGCTTGAGTTGAGGGGACAACTCAACAATAAATTTGACAAGTTTAACTTTGCCAATAGCTATATCTTTCTGTACCTCTTCTATCATTTTTGCAGTGAGCTCCTTGTCTTTTAGCTTGCTCAAATATTTGGATGCATCTACTCCAAATGTCTCTATCTTGGTTAGGAGTTCATCCAGTTGAATGTGGATGGCTGCATCTTTGGTTATTGTAGCTTCAAGTAGCATATCTGTTAAGAGTGCTTTCACCTTTAGAAGTACTTTATTTTTCTTTTGAATAGCCATTTGCTTCTCTTTTTCGGCCTTTTCTTTGCATAGTTCACCAAAATCAATGAGTGCTTGCCCCTTTAATTTGGATATATCAACATTGGGCAACACTATTGGTTTTGATAAATTTACTTTGAAACTATGTTTTTTCATCTTCTTTTCTTTATCTTTCACCAATTGAACTAAGACAATGGCTTGTGAGGCTTGATGACCCTCAGTTTGTTGCTCAGTAGAGGCAACACTTTGGTTGGTTTCTTTAGCCTCTGTAGTGTCCTTTGGTGTCTCAGTTGCTTGAGAAGTCTATTCTTGAGTAGTACCTTCTCCTGTTGTAGACTTGTGACCTTCGGTGCCTTGATCTGTATCCTGAGGGGCTTCGGTTGAGACAGGTTGATTGACCGGTGGATAAGGTTGAACTTGTTCCGAGACTGATTCACTGGATACAAGTTTTGCATATGCATTGCCTTCTATCATTTCCTGTTCAGGTACCTCTGTATCCATGATATCTTCATCTATTTGAATGGTGTTAGCAGGGTCTTGCTCGGTAACATCGGGATCTTGCTCGATGACATCAACTATTTCAACTTCAGCTTGCTCACCGACATCCTTGTTTCTAAAGATTTCCTGCCACTTTTCTTTTGTCTCATTTTCCACTTCAATATACAGTCCATTCATCAGTTTCAAGGCTTTTTGTTTGACGAGGAACTTTGTGTGGTAGGTTGTCAGATGTTCTTTTATTTTAGCTACTGACATGTTAGGAAAGAGATGTACCAGACTTCTTTCTCTGATCTATTTCTTTGAGTCCATAGCATATTGCCACCTATTAGCAATATGTGCATATAATTCTTTTGAAGAGAATTAGAGACTTCTAATGGGACCAATCAGAATTTCAAAAGTGTGCAGATGACAGCTTCTTCTATTTGTCTCTTTTCATCATCATTTCTGGATTCATACTTAACATATCTGAATCCTCCAAATCCACCATATTCCTTCAGATCAGTACAAAAATTTTCAACACTATGTACATTTACCTTCTTGCTCTTGACAATCTAAAATTTGCTTGCATCCTCAGATTCGGTGTCACTAGACTCTTTTGCCAAAATGAGTCTCCGAGTATATTTCTTGTAAATTTTTGTTACCTTGGGAATAGTAACACTCTTTGTTTTCTTACTCAGTGAAGCTATAGATTCTCTTGTGTTAGGTCGCTTTGCTGGAGGAATTGGTGAGGCCTTTGATGAATCCTATTTCTTTCTTTTCAACACTTTTCCCTTAGGCAATTCGGTGCTCAGTGTTATAGCTACCTCTTGGGCTTCAGATTCCTCTTCAGTAATGGCTATAGTGCCTTTGACAGGTGTGGAGGAAGAATCTTCTCCAAATTTCTTCGATAATGCCTTTATCATCTTTGTTGCCTTTCTTGTAGCTTTGGGTAATACAATGCTCATTTTTACTTTTTCTTTCACTTCTTCATAGGTTCCATACCTCGGCTCGGTAGCATGTCTTGGCAATGTAAGAAATGCATCAATTTGTTGTTGTGTGATGTCAAAATCAATCTCGTAACCCATAGGTGACAAAGATTGAGTTCTTGGTTCCATAGCATTCACATAATAGTAATCAGTGTCTACTTCAAAACATATGTCATCTTTGTATTTCTCCACTAGCTTGGGTGGAATCCGGTACCTGTTGTGCATTTTCTCTTGAAACTTACTGAAGTAATCATCTATAATATCATTAAAATTATCACCTAGCTTCTTAATGAAGCCATTGATTTGATGGGTGATTGGTTGGTGTAGTTCCCAAACAACTTTACCGACTAATGGAAAGAATTTTTCAAAATAGAAAAACATGCATACAAGTAGTGATCCAAACTTTAGTGTATTAGCCGAGTTATTCTTCTTCGGCTTCCTAATGGCGTTTAGATTCTCAAACAAGTTTTTCAGAAACACCTCACATAGATCAATTTTCATGCCTTTCTTCACAATTTTGTATGCTAAGTCTACTGCTGCACAAGGTACACTATTTTCCTTTTCCGATTGGAAGAAACAGTAACCTATTACTCTAATGGAAAATTTTAGTTCTGCATCAGTGACATTGTTCAATTTCAGTCCTCTACAATCTAATTCCACTCCAGTTAAACTGATCAATTCCTTCTATGATATCATCTTTGAGTTCGAGCATGATCATAAGTAGGGTAACCGGTAATCAGATGAATGATTTTCTTGGTAATCTTAAACGGTTTCTCTTCTAGCCACATGAAGTCATCATGATCTCTACTCATAACAAACTTGACCCACTGGGGTTTGAACACACGAGGATAGGTTAGGGCTTCAGTTAATCCCTTGATCTTAATGTGATCAAACTTGCTATCCAATTTACCATCAGTGCACAATTCATCATAGGTGTCTTTGATTTCAATGTGACTGAGTTCTTCAACATGACATTTGGTGAAGAATCTCACATCCTCAACTAATAACACTCTATCCGGGATGAGTGAAAATGCGGTTTTGTCATCCGGTTCAGATGCAACTTTGGGAGTTAAAGAGTATTTTAGTGAGGGCTTTTCAACATTCTTAACAACGATGGGATCTTGGATCTTAGGTGCCATTTTTAGATTTCAGATAAAAACTAACAAAAGATCCTTAGGGTTTGAGGATTTTCAAATGACAGACGCTTCACACTTAGCAGATAATAACAACTTGATAAGATTGATAAGCCAACTTAATAATGCATTGAGATTAATGTAAATACCTTGAATTTTTCTTTGTAGGAGGTTTGATCACCTTAGATTTGCTTTGCTCTGCTCTCTCAAAAACTTGGTAAGTGAAAATGACCACGTAAATGCTTTAAGTACACAATATACCTTATCGGGCTCCGTGTGGGTTAGGTCAAAAACATTAGATGCACTCGGTTCCACTAAACTTTCTTCCCTTTTTTTGCACTTTAACCGAGTAACCAAACTTCCTTCATTTACCGACTTGACAGGTTTCTTGTATTCACTGACTTGACAGGTTTCTTGTATAGTGCTCCAAAAGGCTTTGATAGAACTACTACATCTTACTTATGCAGATTTTGAATTAAGTACATAATAAAATAGGAATTGTTAAGATTTAACCTTGAGAGAATGCAGTCCCTTCATACCTTTACCGATTAATTTGGAATAGGAGCACCTAACTTGGTAGGTAAGGTGCTTTCTTCATTTGACACAATTTCCTTCTTTTTCCAAATCATCTTTAATTTTTCTTTTATTTCCTCAGTGTCTTTTCTAGGTTGATCTCTGTAATCTCCAGCCAAGTGTCCAACTTTGTGACAATGAAAACATGTCATACCAGGATTTCTCCATGATCTTCGGTTGTTCATCCCAAACCTTATAAAGAAGTTGGCACTTATATGTCCATATCTTCCACAACATTAACACCATATCCTTGTATTGTAATCCCATGGTACTGCAGCATATTGTTGGTTAAGATCTCTATGGGTTCGGTAGCTTCCAGTATTTTCTCGGTGTGCATACCACATATAGTTCTTTTGCTTGTACGAATACTTCTCGGTACTATGTCCATATATCTATTGCAGTTTTTAAAAAACCCTTTGAATTTTGCCTTCTGATAATTGTTAATAGACTTTGTCCTACATTGATTAGATGTGTGACCATATTTATTGCAATTGTAACAATAACTATTGGACTTAGTGACATTCGGTTGCTTACCTTTTTTGATTTGGCACATGTTGGTAGTGTGACCTTGATTTCCATAGTAGTTGCAAATAGGCTTCTTTCTTTTGATGTTCTTCTTGATTCCTGCTTGTTTTGATGATTCTCCTCTCTTGGTAGTATGGATTCCCTTCTCAGTAGATTCTTTTCCTTTGTAACCAAGTCCTGCATCTTTGTTGGGTCGTCTTGTGTTCAGTTGCTCATCCAACATCTTTGATGCTTTATAACTCTTCTTCAGTGTTTCTTTAGATTTCATCTCTGTTTCAAGTTCATTAGTCAACCTTGATACTTCAAGTCTCAATGCTCGATTCTCATCATCTTTTAGATTTGCTTCATGATGTGCATAACCTAGTTGATCTGATAGGTTTTGTTGAATTCTAGTCATCCTCGTGATTTCATTATTCTTATTAGATACTAAGGCTTCAAGTTGTTGTTTCTCTCTTTCTAGATCTCTTACTTTATCCTCGGCAGTCCTCAATGCATCAAGATTATCAGTCATTTGTGTGCTGAAATGTTCATGTTCTCTTTTCATTGCTTTTAGTTGATCAACCAGTGCTTTGTTCTTTTCTTTCAATACTCCTATCATTTCTTCAGTCTCTTCAGATATACTATTCTCAGATGATGTCTCAATTTGTTCCACTAACTCTTGAGAGTCCTGCAAATCATCAAATAATCTTCTTCTCACTTTCAGAGATTTTTGCATTTGCCTTTGCATGTCTGCAATCACTTGATTAGCATGATCCAACTCTTCTTGCAGATACACAATCTTTCAAGATTGTTTATAGCCTTCCATTGATAAGATCTTTCTCTTTAGGTATTTGAACCCTTTTCCAAGATTGAAGCTCTGATACCAATTGTTAGGCCCAATATGGAAAGCTAATGTACTGAGAGGGGAGGGGTGAAGTAGTACATCACATCTTTTTCTTAACAATATCTTTACTGTTAAGCATAAACTGAATAGTGCAATAACATAATATAATGCTAAAACAAATAAATAACAATCATACATGATTCATTCCATAACACATATATTTTGGTTAAATAGAAACTCTTGGTTAGAGAGAAAAACTACGGTGGGGATGGCACCCACAACTTCACTACTGCAATAATAAAGGTTGCTCGGTTAGAGCTACATGTTTAGCTATTTATGATAGCTTACCCTATTAGGAGTATCAAGATCTGTTAGATCTACCTTGCTAAAGGATTTTACAACACTTAATCTAAATGTTGCACCTGGTTAGAGGCTTTACAATTTATAGACTTGATTAGAGTCTTTTACCCTGTTAAAGGTTTCTCTTACAACTTCAAAATATTACAATAAAATCATTACAAATATCTGCAACTTTACATCTGGAATGTTATAGCAGATTCTATGTGCTCAGAATAAGATTACCTTGCTTATAGCATACCTCGGTAACCCATATAGTAACTCGGTAAACCCTTCTGTTTACTCTGTTCTTTGACTGTTCTCCGAAATCCTTCTCGGTGACCTTTATGTCTTGGTAACAATCATAACACTTAGTGCTTTCACATGTCTTGCTTCATATATTTCTATATCTTCCTTTCTATCATGCTACATGTATATGTGTGATCTTAATCCATGTTGTATAAATAGATCTCTTATGATGGTGATCCATTCATTGCTTCAATCTTACAAACATGTTTTATCGAATGAATAACCATGCAAAATATTTCATTGGTTAGATGACCTCGAAATCATACACAATCTTTAAGTGCAATTTCCAATTTGATAATGGTTCTATGTTCCTTGATCTTGTAACACGTTTCCATATGTATGTCCAGGTTCAATGAATCTGGTAACACATTTCACTCAGTGTATATCAACTCGGTGTGTCATCTTTGCTGCTCAGTAGACATGGAATGATACTCGGTAGACAGCTCGGTGCATACTAGGCTCTTGACTACTTTCTTCTATAACCGACTGGATTGTGCATACCGACTGAATATTTTGGTAGAGATAACCAACTAGAGTATATAGAATAAATTTGAACATAAAACTAATGGCAACTTGATAAGTAGTAACATTCTCCTGACTATGAGAAATGTCACTTGATTCTACAATGGAAGATATCTTAGGTGGGAAGGGTTCAACAACGTTAAGGTACACTGCTAAGTCATGATCATTGGAAAAGACATTCAGTTTAGGGTTGTCCAAATTATCCCAATCAATTAGTTTAGGATGAAGAAGGGGTAAATCATAATCACTATCATCATTAGGTGTTTCAACGTTCATGACATAATGATCATAACTTGGCATAGAATAGGTAGCACCATAGATTGAATGTTTTTGAGATTTGTCTTTCTCAAGCGTCTCCGAATTAGTTCTAACAAAATCAATATTAGTATTTTGTAGTTCACACTCAAGTGGTTCTTTAACTAACATTTGTCCCTTAAATGAATGGATTATATCAACACACACATCTTTAATACTGCAAATTCCTTCTTGATTGACCTCATTTGCATTTTGGAGTTGACATACTTGTGTACATAATAAAGAGGATTCTTTTTCTAGATTTTGTCTCCTTTCAAACTCAACTTCTTCTCGACTAATAGTCAATCCAACTTGACTATCTCTTAATTCTTCTATGGTTCTGCCATATCTGGATATATCTTGATCCTCTTTTGATGAAAATATTGTATTTTCAGATGCTTGATCTATCCTTGTTTGTATTTCTTGTGGCATTACGTCTTTGTCTTTGTCATTCCCTTTACTTTTTGCATATGCCTCTTTTCTCTAAATTCTGAGTTTTTCTTGTCTTGTTTCTAACTCTATCTTTTGTTTTGCAATAGACAAGTCTTCTTTTGTAATAGATTCTTTGTCTTCATTGTGTTCCTTGATGTAGTAGATAAGACATCTGGACCCCACTCATACTCATTTGAATCTATCTCTGAATCATGATCTAGGACTACTCCACTATACCATACAGGAATGTTGTCTGGCACAAAAAGTTCTTTGATTTCTGCCATCTCTATTTTTATTGCTTCTGGAATATCTTGTTCAAATTTTGCATTTGTTTGTATTTCCAAAACTTGTTGACAAGATTTTTCTTTACCCTTGATGGTAATCTCCTTGTCTTTCTTTTCATGTTCTTCATGCTCCTTTTGTGTATTTGTTACTATTTATGCCGCTTGATGTAGCTTTTCTTGCCAATTTTCTTCTTTAGAAACTGATTTCTTTTTCCATTTTTGTTGTTGATGATTATGTTGCCTTTGATTGGATTTTAGATATCCAAGCCCGGATTTATCTTCTTTGGATTGCGAGTGTGGATAAATAGGTTCTAAAATACCTTTATGTACCTTACCAATTGGTCATTTTCCTTCATATCCCATTTTTTGCATGATTTCATAACCTTTACCATATTGTTTTATGGGAATATTGACTTCTGCTACTATTGCTATAGTTTTATCTTCATCCTTGTACAACCAACTAAGAATGTCTTTGTCTTCATTTTCTTCTTCAAGAGTTCCAGCACTAACAAATGTCCCTTTAAACATATGTTTTGATTTTTCTGATGTCTTTGATTGAATATCTGTAGGCTTTCCATATGATTTAGGGGAAAGTGGAAAATTATGCAAAGAATATTTTCCAATTCCTTCATCATTTAATTTGAGATTTTCTTCAAAAGTTTCCCATAACTTTGCTTGAATATTTTTGGTAGGATATACTGATTCTTTGTTATGTGGAACTCTTGTATCTTGTGTTGGCTTCAAATTATTGCAATATTGACTGGAATCTGCAATTATAGTGATCTCTTTTCCTTCATGAGGAAATTTCACACATTGATGATATGTAGAAGGAACTGCTTGCATCTTGTGAATCCATGGTCGTCCTAGAAGAATGTTGTAAGAGAGGTTCAAACCTAAAACCTGACACAATGTATCCCTGTCCACGAGTCCTATTCTTATTGGTAGTACAATAGTTCCTTTAGAAGAACGTTCTACTTCATCATAAGCCTTGATGGTTATTTTCTTTTTCGGGTCCATTGCATTTTTTGAATATCCCAAAGCTTTTATCAAACTTAATGCACAAATATTTAAGCCATCTCCTCCATCTATGAGTACATGTTTGACATGAGTTTTATTAATGGAGACTTCAACATGTAAGGGAGCATTGTGAGGATGTTGCAAGGATGCGTCATTATTTTCAGAAAATGATAAGCAATGAGGAGCTATAAGATGTCCTACCATGTTTTGGAACTGATCTATATCCAAATCTTTTGAAACTGTTGTTTCTACTAAAGCTTTCTCCAAAATTTTCTTATGCATAGGTGAAACTTTGAGAAGTTCCAAAATTGATATTTGAGTGGGTATTCTTTGTAATTGCTCTACTAAATTGTATTGTTGTGAAGTGAATGTTGGATCTTTTGTTATACCTGGAAAGGTAACCTTTTCTTTGCTTCTAGTAATAACATTGATTGGTTCTAAAGGTGGATTATCTTTGACAATGATCACATTTACCACATCATCATATGTATAAGTGTAATTCACTTTGGTTTTTCCTTTTTCATCTTTTAATTGTGATGGTTCACCTTTGTCATAATTTGGAAGTGGAGTTTTGAAAGCTAGATGTGATTCATTTGTCTTATGGCTATCCATTGTGATGGTTCCATTATCAATTATATCTTGGATAAGTTGTTTCAATCTTTGACAATTATTTGTTAGGTGTCCTTTATTCTAACGGTAATTGCAAAAATGATTGTCATTCCACCAATTTGGCTTGACTGGTGGTTCATAACTTCTTGCTTCTGGTAAAACAATCAATTTGTTGGCAAGTAAAGTTTTTAGAGTTGATTCTAAAGGTTCTCCAATGTTTGTGAATTTCCTCTAAGGATTGGAAAAAAGGGACTTTTCTTTATTGTTTTTTGGATTATTATTGCTTGGGGTTTGACTTGATAGATTAAAAATTGGTTGTTGTTGTTTTGTAGTACTATTATTGTCATTTTCTTCATTACTGACATTCCTATTCTTTGACCAGAACTTGGGTTTTTCATTGTTGTTGTTGTTGTGGTTGTTGTTATTGTTGTTGTATGAATTATTGTAAAGTTTAAGTTCTCCTTTCTTTACCATTGTGTTCTCTATTTTCAGACCATTCTCGATCATTTTGGAAAAAGAGGGAGGACATTGCATTCTTAGTCGGTAACTCATTTCACTGATAATATTATCAATGAATATGTCCATTTTTTCTTGATCAGGTACATCTCGGGGATACCTATTAAACATGTGTTTCCATCATTGTAAGAAGATCATAAAAGATTCACCATTCTTTGTTTAACATTCCAGAGATCCAACATCATTATCTCATTCCTTATATTGTAGGAGTATTGTGAAATAAACCTATTCACAAGTTCTTCAAAAGATTTGATTCCGGATGGTAATCTTGAAAACCACTCCATTGATTGTCCATTTAAACTCCTAGAAAAAAGATGCATAAGGTAAGTTTCATCATGAGAAAATTCCATGCTCATAGTATAAAACTTCCTAATGTGATCTTGAGGATCATATTTTCCATCGTATTTTTCATATTTAGGAATCTCGCAAAGTTGCGGAAATGGTATCATATTTAGATTTTTATCAAAAGGATATAGGCATATATCTTCTAATGAATACTTCTTAGAGATTGTTCCATTTTGCATGTCTTGCATCTGTTGTTGTAGAGTTTGCATTTGTTGAGTAAGTTTTGACAATGGATTATCCACATAGTTTATCCTTGTTTCTTCATGAGTTCTTTTATCACTACGTTCTTTTCTTGTGTCATCCCTTTCTTTACTTGTTTCTTCATGAATTTCTTTTTTCACATCCTCGTTATTTGGATCATCTGTGTTTTGGGTGTTACTTGCCTCCACATCTTGTTTCAAGCTTTCTATGTTAAATTCTTGTGGTAGTTTAGCTCCAGATTTTGCCAACATCAAGAGATATTTCTCTTTTTGTTTTGCCAACAATTTTTTCATTAGCCTATCAAATTTGAAATCTTGCTCGAGGTCTTTAATGGTGCTATTGACTGCTTCTTCATCAACAGTGGCAAACCCAAAAGTTTGGAATACAGGATTATCTTCTTCCTCCATTTGTTGTTGTTTTCTAAGTTGTTCGTATTGGGCTCTAGTCCAAACTGGCATGTGATTATTTCCAAGTTTTTGAAATTTCCAATGGACCAAGTTAATAGGTGATTATTGGTTTAGGAAGATATGCCTTGTTAATTTTACCATTATTTTTTGTTCATTGGGATAAAACATCTCTTTGTTGAAAAACACGTCTTTGCAAAATTTCACCGTCAAACTCTGTACCGTAGCCATGTAAGTAGTGACAAAAATGGTGTAGGAATGTCCTATGTTTTAATAAGATCTTGCGATTGATATACAAGAATGTTATTCTTTTCTGAGTAGCTTTATAACTGGGTTTTCTTTTCTTAAGGTGATACTTAGAAGTCATATAAGCATTTGACAATTTACAAGTTTGTTTGATTGCAATGTTGGTGCAATTCTGATTTTGATATAACCTAGGTTCAAAATAGGAAAGATATATCCAAGATTATGAACCTAGTATAGATTGATCAAGCTTCGTGATAGAGGATTTGATTATCCTGATGAGAAACTTGATAATGATGTTGATTTTTTTTTGCACTTTAGATGTTTGAATCAATAGCTTGTTGAATGTTGATGTTTATAGAACTTTTTGGGAATAACCTATTGGATTAGTGGCCTAGTTGTTGAGCTAGTTTGAAAATACATAATGGTATAGAGACAAACCTACTTCAAGAATAATTTTGATACTGGTGTTTTGACACTTTGGTTTTGATATGGTGTTTCAAGTGTTGGAAAGCTTTCGTATTACCCTTTTGATCAAACTTTTCAGCAATTAGTTGGATTTTTACTCACTCTTAGATGATAATTTTCTTCAATTTTTGACCATTTGGAACATGTTACAGACATAGAAGACACAATGTCTAATAAACAAAATGCACAAGCAAGTACAAATCTTATGGAAAGCTGAGACAATAGTTGTTGAATCTCACATGGGGTTTCCCCTGAGGCTACGCTATTCAAAGCGGATATTTAGATGCTTGACCCCACTAGCTCCACCCTCGGCACTCACTTCTTCAGAGCAGCCAAGCACCAGTTTCCATGAAAAATCCCCATGGAAAACTTTATATCTCTACTAGGAACTGTATGTGTGTGAGCCGCTTCAGAGGTCCGACCTCCTACGCCAACAGTTAGAAGGATTTTGGAAACTAGTACAAGTGGTTTTTAGTAAAGGCTTCCAGTCATGTGGCCATACATGCGGCACTTTCAGCTCTGTAAATATAGATACAGAAGGTTCCTAGCCTATAGAGGTTACACTCCATAGGGTTTATGGGGAAACATAGTGTCGGTATGAACTTATCAGCACATGTTGTTTGGGACTTTCGTCACAAGTACGACTTATTTATAGTGGATTGGAAGGACTCGGTATTATCCCATTTCCACTTTAGGTCATTCTCCTCTCACCGCCCCCCTCAAGGCAGCTCAAGAAGGCAAACCCTCTAAAGGATTTAATTGCTTGAAAGTAAAGAAAGCATAAAAGAGTGGGTTTGGCTTTTTGGTCACCCAATTAAGGGGAGACCATATACCTACCACTTTCGAGACACAAAATATAAGTGTTCTTTTTAACCTTTTCAAAGCAATTGTTGGCTAAGTCCTATTTAGAGATGTTGCTCCAACAAACATGGTGTTTATTTTAGCCTTTTTAAAAGTCTATGTGCAACTATTTTTAGAGAAAATACTAAAAATGCAAGTTGAATGCTATCAATTTTCCCTCCTAGTTAAACTAAATGAACAAAACATGATATGTTACTTCCCAAAATAAGACTTTTAATTAACTAGATGAGGAAATGCATAAAATTTGCCTTAAACACCATCCTGCACATGCATGTTAGTAGTTTGGAAAATTTAATTTCTTAGACATTCGGGCTTGCAAGAAATTTTGGTCAGTCGAAAACAAAAGTGCTATTCTAACACATGCGCTATCTTTCTCCTCAGAAGCGCTAACCTATAGAGAAAAAGCACTAACCTAGACTACAAAACACTGCTCTGCAGATACAAAAGCATGATTTATTTAATAAATGTGCTAATCTAGAGAAGAAAAGCGCTAACCTAGAAGACAAAAGCGCTAACCGACAAGGCAAATGCGCGAATTTTCAAACAAAAGCGCTAACCTGCGTGACATATGCTCTAACCAGTGATGCAAATGCATAGAATTTCAGACAAAAGCATTAACCTGCATGACATATGTGCTAACCAGTGATGCAAATGTGCTAACCTATGAGCAAAAGCGCTGTCAGAATTCACACATGTGTAAAACTGCATTACAAATGCGTTAATTTTATTTTTGTGAGATTTTAAAAGGTATATGCAAGGTCCATCAGCCCCACGGTGGGCACTAGAATGTGTCGACTTGAATTTAATCTTTAGAATGCTACCTGCAACAAGTTAGTTTCACAAAATACAAATAGAAATGCTACAGGATATCCAAACTCAACCAATGAAACTACATGAAATACATATTAAAATAAAACATTATTTTTACCTTCACGATTTATGTCTCATTGTGTCCTAACTCCGCTATTCCTGGTTGCAGATGGTGTGCTCTTAGACAATGCACTGATAGCTTCCAAGATGGCATATGAAGAATGGACTGATAACTGGTAGTTAACTGATACTATGATATGCAATACTACATGATTATGCTAAATGATATTTGCTATTTGCTTCAAGATTAAAACTCACGGATGCATATGATTAGCTTGTAAAAATGCATTTGAAGTCTCTTGGAGTCTCTTGATTTCTTGAAGTCTCTTGATTTCTTGAAGTCTAACTCTCTCTCTCAACTGAAGCTCTTGATTTTATAGACCTTGAGAGATGATGTGGCTCAGATCAACGATCATGATCAGATCTGTAGATTTGGATGGTTCTGAGCAAAAGTGAAGGTTGAGAGAAAGGGGGAAGGAGAAGACAAGTGTCACTCATCTCACCTTGACTGGGTTTCTGACTGAGAGAATGTAGGGATGGTTGGAGAATATTTAGGCATGAGAGGACAAGTGGACCCAAGTCCTTCCTAAGATGTAGAGGTGTTGGAGAGAATATAGGAAATGGTTATGAAATATGTATACGTACACAATATTCATTAAATTTGGAAGTTGGAGATAAATAATGAATTAATATTTAAGAAATATTAATTTCCCTTAGCCACATGTTGGATGAGTTGGCAAGGGGAAGATGAAGAGGAGATGGAGGGTGAGTTGGAAAACAAAGATTAAATAATTTAGAAATTATTTAATATTTGAGACTATAGGATAGGAGAATAACCATTAAATATTAGATATTTAATTCTTTGGAGGAGATAATTAAATATTAGATATTTAATTAACTTGGTTAGAGGAATAATTAAATATTAGATATATAATTAATTAGAAGAATATGATAGATGAATTAATTAATAAAATACTAATTAATAGAAAGACACGAAAATGAAATAAATAAATTAATCTTTTCAAATTAACTGTTTAATAGAAGAATAATCATTAAATAAATATTAAATATTTATTTAATTGCTCATAGCCATTTTTATGTGTATACACAAGGTATCGTCTCCACCTGGCTCCACAGGTCTAAGCGTACCTAATTAACCTAATGGAAGTGGAGGAGGTAGTTCTAAGGTCCTAATGTTGTCCATAGCCTTGCTCAATTGTGAGCATCGTCAGTCTTTTGTTTTCCCTAATGGTTCGCCAAGTAGGCCACTTTTCCGACGTTGGTATGTGGGTCATGTTCTATTTTGGTTTCAGTTGAGTGTTCGTGTTATGCGTTTTGTGTGTTTAATTATTCTCTTCTTGAGTAGTTAATGAGAATTTAATGTGTCGTGTTGATTAAAGGGAATTAAGAATAAATTATATTAGAATCATTTTTGTGGTTGATTAATTAATTGATTATTTTTAATTGTCTAAGTTAGAGTGAATATTGAATTATTAGTGAAAGTTAAATTATATTTGGCTTGAGCTAGAAAATGGAGCGCAAGAGGAGGTTAGGGTTTGCAGGTGGCAGTGGATTTCGATCGCAAGCTTTGGAGGATGGCTCTCAACGCCTGGACAACCAACGGCCCTGGTTCCCACCTCGTGCTAACCACTTCCAGCAGTAGGGTTCAAAATGAAGGAGGAGGGATGAGGGCAGCTTTGGTGAGGCCAAAATCTCTTTCGATCCAGATAAAAATAAATGGGGTCATTCTCGGATTCTGAACTTCCCTAAGTGGAGTAAGAAATAGACTGAGGAGTGGTTTTGCAAGTAAAAACCAGCAGCTACTAAGAAACCCATTACGGTGGAGGCACCAACGACGACAGAAAAGAGAACCATTAGCATTTGTATTGATTCACTAGCTTGGAAGGAATCAGTTGAAGTTTTGTGTGCTAGAGTTTTCTTCATGAAGTGGGGAGGAGATTGGCCTGCTTTTTCAAAGATTAAGAAATGGGTTGATGAGGAAAAGGGGAGCCACTTCGAGATTAAAACCCTAACTAATGGCTTTTTCCTAATCATTGTTGGGTCAGAAGTGGAAAACACCAGAATTATGTATAATTGGAGTAGGGTTCTACATTAAAGATTGGATCCCCAACTTTGATCCCCGGTAAGCCTCCATTGAGGAAATCCCTATTTGGATTAGGTTGTACAACTTACCACATGAGTACTGGAAGGAGGAAGTTTTCAAGGTAATTGGTGACAAGTTAGGGAGATTCATTAAATCAAATGAAGTCATTGAAAAATTGGACTCATGTATGTATGCTCGAATCTATATTTTGTGGAAACCATGCCCTTTGCTCTGCAAGGCCATTGAAATCCACTCCCCTAAGGGTTTCTGGAGGCAAGAGATATAAGTTGAAGAGATCATGGTGAAGTGCAAGTCCTGTAAAGAGTGGAGGCATGAGGAGTCTGAATGTATGGCAGGATAGAAAGGCAAAGGCAGGGCAGACAGAGCACTAGAGGATCAGTTGGTAGCATCATCAAAAGTTGTAAAGGTTGTGTCAGATGTCAAGCTCACAGATTTGGCTCATGTCATCGACTCTGTTGTTTTCCCAAGTGCAACAATCCTACAATGCAACTTAGGAAGGGATGGCCTTGATGTGTCCATGGATGTTTCCAAAGATGCAATGGTGTCTAAGTCGGTAGATCAATCCCTGGTCTTGGTTCCTGTTGTCGGTTTAGATGCTGCATCAAATCGGGTTTCGCTCTTGGCAGGATATGTCGGGGAGACCCACGCGATTTCAGCAAGTGGAGAAGCGCTTTGGGGCGGTCTCATTCAAATGATTGGCTCTATTTAGAAGTCAAAACCAGTTCTCATACCTTAGGTTGGGGTAGGCGATGTGGGGTTTCCTTTTCCTCCCCTGTCACCTCCTCCCCTAGGGTCTGAAAGGGAGGTACCTTTTGTAGGAACCATGGGGAGATAATCGACGACCCTGAGTTATGACTTTGCTGTAGAGCTTGAAGAGGTAGAGGTAGGCAGATTCAAATATATTCACATCTCCCTGATCAAGGAGGATTATGATAAATCAATGGACATGGAGTCTGGAGATGAAGATAGCCTGAGTGATGATTCATTGGGGTTTTCAGTGGAGGTAGGGGAGACGGACACAAGGACCATCAAATAGACCAAAAAAAATCTTAATAAGGTGACTAAAGGGAGTATGAGGGGAAGGAAAAATAGATAGAAGTTGCTGGAGGAAGCAGGCAACATGAAGGGGCAGGCCAAACTTCTTAGATCCGAGAGAGACTTGTTCTCTCCTAGGCAGTAATGAAGTTCCTTAAATGGAATGTTAGGAGCTAAAATGCCCTTGACAAGCGTCGCATGATCAAAAGATGGATTTGATTAGGTAAAACCAGAAGTTATTTGTATTCAAGAAACTAAGTTAGGTAGTGAAGAGGTGGCTAGGATTCTTGGTGTTAGACAAAGGTGTCTGGTTTTTTTGTTGATGCGGAGGGGGCTTCACGTGGTCTAGGTATCTTGTGGAACCCCCAATTAGTGAAAGTGGAAGCAGTCTCAAGTTCTAGATACTGGTAGGTGGCAAAGGTAAGCTCACAGACTATCAACTTCTCAAGTTTCTTAAACAATGTTTATGGCCCTATAAAAATAGCAAATAAGTGCCAGCTATGGGAGGAAAATACCAAGACTTTAGAGGATATTAGGCCGGCCATAACGATTGTTGTGGGGGATTTCAATACCACCCTTTCCCACATGAACAAGCATGGAGGGGTGAGAAGGATGTGTAGGATTCAATTTGATTTTCAGACCTTTGTGGATTCTAATGCTTTGTTTGAGGTGGCTACTAAAGGTGGGAACTTTATGTGGACCAATAGGTGTTTGGGTTTCTCCAACATAGCTGAGAAACTTGATAGGTTCTTTTTGGCAGGGGAGTGGAACTTGGTTCCCCTTATTTTTGAGGTGAAAGTTTTAGCAATCTTAGGCTTGGATCACTTCCCGGTCTCACTTGTTTTGTAGAAGGATGGAGTCCTGCTCAAATACCCCTTTAACGTGCAAAAGATGTGGCTAAGGGAGCAGGGCTTCAAAGATCAGGTTTTTCAATGGTGGAAGGAGGCCCTTGTGGTTGAAGGCTTCTTGTCTTTTTCAGTTCTTTAAAAAGCTAAGCTATGTTAAATAGAAATTGAAAAGTTGGCACAGGGTTGTATTTGGAAATATCTTTGAAGAGAAACGAAATATTAAAGGTGAGCTAAGGGCTCTAAAATCAAAAGTCCTTGCAAAGGGAATGGATGAGGTGGACTACCTCACGGAGAAAGACCTGCTCAGTAGATATGGGGAAGTATTGCAGAGGGAAGAGATTTTCTGGAGGCAAAAATCGTGTGAGAATTGGATTAGAGCTGGAGACAGAAACACAAAATTCTTTTGTAGTTTTGTGAAGGTTAAGAGATGTCTTAATAGAATTCTATCTCTGCATCTCATGGATGGTACTTTGATGGAGGATTCTGCTCAAATTAAACAGGAGGCGGTTGCCTTTTTTGGAAATTTATGGAACAAGAGTGGGATTGATCAGGATAGATTGAAAGAGGAGTTTTTGGCTGTGATCCCTCAATTAGTTTCTAGGGAAGACAATCGAATGCTTGAGGAGCATGTCTCTCTGAAGGAACTGAAAGCATTTGTTTTTGGTCTTGGTGGGGAGAAAGCACCAGGTCGGGATGGCTTTCAAGCTTTCTTTTACTAGTTTTTTTGGGATTTGTTAGGTGGTAAATTGTTGGCGGTGGTGGAAGAGTCCAGGACTAGGGGATTTATCCTGAAAGAATTCAGTTGTACTTTGGTGGTGCTTATCCCAGAGAAAGGTAAACCAGTGGGCTTCGAGAAATTTTGCCTAATCTCACTATGTAATACTATTTACAAAATCATTTAACAAATTGTTGCCAACAGACTCAAATTGATCTTGGAAAAACTTATTTCCTATGAACAGAGAGGTTTTACCCTGGGGAGGAACATTGTTGATGGGATTATTATGGCTCATGAGGTGATTCATATGGCCATGAAGAGCAGACAGAGAAGAATGATGCTAAATCTTGACATCCGGAAAGCCTATGATAGAGTTGACAGGTCCTTTCTTTTGGTTGTGCTTGCCAAGTTCGGCTTCAGTAAGTGCTGGATTAAGTAGATTTCTAGTATGATTATGCAGTTCAATGTTTTGGTTTTAGTTAATGGCAGCCCCCAAGGTTTTTTTCCTACCTCATGGGATATTTGCTAAGGGGATCCCATCTCCCCCTTTCTTTTCATCTTGTTGGCCGAAGTTTTAGGTCGATCGATTGCAAGAAAGCAATCGCAGGGGATGTGGAAAGGTTTTGAGATTGCTAGAGGGGTGGAAACGACTACACATTCTTAGTTTGCTGATGATAATTGCCTTTTTGGTGTGGCTTCCATGCAAGAAGAATCGGTGATAAAACAAGTGCTTGATAGATATAACTGGGCCACTGGCCAGGAGGTAAATTGGCAAAAGTCGGAGATATTCTTTTTTCACACAGAAGTTGGTACTCAGAGGGTCATTGCCAGACTCTGGTATCATAATTAGACAGCTCCCTGGGAAGTTTCTTGGTACGCCGCTCTTTGCTGGAGTGGGTAAGATGAAGATTTGGAAAGGACTACTTGATGGTTGTAAAGCAAAAATGGAGGGCTGGAAAAGTAAATGGCTCACGTTGGTTGGTCGCATTTTAATGTTGAAATCAGTAATCGCAGCAATGCCAATTTTCTCCATTGCTTGCTTTAAACTTCCAGGCACGATCATTAAGAATATTCAATAGAAAATGAGGAAATTTTTGTGGAATGGTAAACAAGATTAGGACAAAATTCCTTTAATGGCTTGGGATAGAGTTTGTAAACTGAAAGGGGGTGGAGATGTGGGGCTCCGTGACTGGAAGTTAATCAATGAAGCTATGGGGGCGAAGTTGGTTTGGCAGATGTATAGTAAGCTAGAGCAGAGATGGGTACGTATATATTCTCTAGGCTAAGTACTTGGACAATGGAGATAGGGAGAGGATTCTCATGGTTGAAAATCCCCCAAGAGGATCTTCCCTTTGGAACTTTCTTGTGATTTGTAGAAGTATGATGACCAATCATCTGACTTGGCAAATTGGAGATGGCCATAAGGCTAGTTTTTGGCAGGATTCTTGGGATAGATGTCCAGCCTTGGATGTCGTGGCTCCCCAGTGAATTGTTCAAAAGACCATCCAATAATGGGGAGACAAAGCGAGTGATTTTATGGTCCAAGATTCATTCGATCTGGGACAACGAATGACTTGGAAGGATCCTAGCGATCTAGATTTGGAGGAGGTTGAACAAAGGACATTGAGGAATGTCCTAGCAAGTAGAGAGGTGATGAGTTCTAGGGAGCAAGATGAAATCATTTGGTGTGGTACGAAGAGTGGAATTTATTCTCTCAAGCTAGGGTATGCCTTGTTGGAGGCAGATGTCAAGAAGGTGGATTGGGAAGCAAAGGTATGTTGGAACAACGCTTGTCTTCCCAAAGTAGACGCATTCTCTTGGCTGGTGGGCAACAACCAGATTCTGACCGGGGATAGACTTAAAAGAATGGGGTTTGTAGGTCCCTTTTGTTTTGTGCTTTGCAAGAAGGAGGAGGAAGATGTGGATCATCTCCTCCTAAGATGTGAATTTTCTCAGGAAGCATGGTGCTTTGGGTTGCAAAGGCTGAGTTGGAAGGGGTCATTGGCAGGGAATCTGCGTGATTGGCTGGAATCATGGTCGGCTTTGTACAAATCTTCAACTTTTGCTGCAATTTGGAAGGTCATGCCTTCAACAGTAATGTGGGAAGTTTGGAAAGAACGGAACCAAAGACTCTTTGAGGATAAAATAGAACCAATGGAGCATTTTCTGATCAGGTAGGAGAAGGTAATTTCAGAATGAGTCTCTAATGCTACTTTCTAGGTTAATTTGGCAAAGACCCCTTTCACTCAATTTGATGTTGGTATCTTGGTGGGTTGTCCTTTGATCAAATTTAGGCCTACTAATGGGCTTTTGAGGGTTTATCCTCCTAGGATGGGTGATAAAATTCAGGTGTGGTTCCTGCCAGCTAGGGGATGGACCAAGATCAACTTTGATAGGGCATCAAGGGGAATCCTGGGATCTCCTCTGTAGGGGTCATAGCTCATGATGAGAATGGTAGTATTCTTGTTCTTGGAGCAAAGAGATTGGTGGATGGTACTAACAACAAAGTTGAGTGTCAAACGGTAATTGAAGCAATTCTTTTGGCGAAAAAGTTGGAGGTGATAAAACTTCATCTTGAAGGGGACTCCCAAATAGTGGTGAATGGCATTGCTAGGGGATAGATGGAGGCTTGACACCTGGATAAACATATCAGAAGGATGAATAACCTTCTGAATGGATTTGAGGATTTTAAGGTATCGCATGTTCTAAGGGAAGTGAATGCTGAGGTTGATAGGATTTCGAACGTAGGTGCAAATGGTTCCTTGGCTGATCATTTTAATTTCTTTGAAGACTTAAGGGATTTGGGTCCCTTAGATTTTGGATGAAGGTGCTTTGAGTTTGAAAGGGGAACTTGAGATGTGGTGTTGAGATTTGCGTGATCCATTTTAGATACACATGATGGAAGGGTGGGGATGGCTCATGTGGTTTGTGTTCATCGCACTGGCAGCAAATTGCATAATGGCGGTGCAGGTGCAATGATGTCAATGTATGGATTTTTGGTTTGTTGATGATGCATGGTATGAGGTGGTGTGTGCGAGGAAATTAATGTTTGGAGTGGCTACGAATTGTTAATTTAGGCCCTCATTTTCTTTTTTGGCATTGTGTAGAGGACTGCATTGGCTCTTGCGAGTGCTGTGTTTTGGTTGTGAGATAGGGGAAGGATGGAAGCCAATTTTTTACTGCTTATAGATGGCCAAATGCTTGTATTTTGAGGCACAATCTCAAGCAACCGCCTGATGGATGTTCTTAGGGTGGATGAAGAATATTTATGGAGGGTTGTTCACCTAATGTTTGGGGAAGAATTCTTGGACACTGACTGTAGCCCACGAACAAATTTGGATGTTTCATCCATGTTTGTGGCTCTGGCTTTGATGGTGGGAGGTTCAAAGGAGGAGGTGTTGTGGGTGGCGTCCCTAGTACTGAGAACAAAATGGTCAGGTGGCCTGGCAGAGGTGGTGGCATGAGTGGAGATTGGAATGGTTCTAAGAATGGAGAAAGGTTCATGGAGGCACTTAGGCGGGGGGAATGAAGTAGTGCAGTCTCTAGTGGTGTGGTTGGCTTCTTGCTCAATGGAATCCCAGCTGGAGGATGCAAGGAATGGGTGGTGGGAAATTGTGGACTTTGTGCGGAAGTTGGGACCGATGGAGAGAGCGAAATTGCATGGCAAGAAGACCTCGGTGAAGTCGCAGGCTCCGATTGGTGAAGATGGGCGGCCGCTGGTGCATCACCAAATCCCATGGAAGAGTGTGAAGGTGGTGGATCGCAATAAGCTGTGAGGTGTACGGCTAGGAACCACGACAGGTATCGGGATGGAGCTGCCTGAGGCAGGACCTAGTCAGGCCATTCCCAACTTCTCCAGGGAGGAAGCCCTTGGTTGGTTCCGGTTGGTTGGTCTCTTGTAGGTTATCGGTTTTTGGGGTGGGGATTCCTTGTTGTAAGGAATGTATCTAGTATGGTAGGCTTTGTTGGTGTGGTTTCTATCTCGGGTTCTTTTTGTTATTCTAGGGGAAAGACCCCATTTTGTGGAATGCTGCTGAGCAGCTGAAGGCATGTATACTTTCCTTTCAAGCACTATAAAACTTAAACCTGTTATCGATCAAAAAAAAAATTATATTTGGCTTGAGTAATTGTTTTTATAAATTGATAAATCAAATTCTATTAAGTTAGCAAAATTAGAGTATTTATTTATTACGATATGGTGGAATTAAAATGGGGGGCTATGCATTTTTTGAACAAGGATTATTATTTTCCAAATTTTGGAGATTTCCAACCCTACAATGGATTTTTGAAATCTTGATTGGGAAGGATTTGCTTGGAGATATTTTGTGGGTAGGAGCTTGTTGGATTCGAGCGGGAAAACTCTTGTTGCTACTCAATTTTCGTGAGTTCTTTCAGAGTCTTTGGCTCCATGTTTCATTTTGAAATTCTTCAACTTGAAAGTGAGTTGATTTTATTTCTCCCTTGATTCTTTATGAAATTGTGTAATTTTTCTTGCAAATGGATAGCAAATGGATTTAGAACCTTTCTCCAACTTGAATTTTGGATTTTAATTTAGATATGAATTTGTATGTTTTAATTTTTAAAATGAGAGTTGCTTTAGGGAAATGCTGCCCAAATTTTTATGTATGCCCAGAAAGTGAATTTTATTTCAAAAGTGTGATGTTGTTCACCCATCAACCAATGGGTTTTAAGGAATTTTTTATTTGGCAAGTTTTAATTTTTTGAGTTTTCGGAGGTCCATCAATGGTGGATGGCCTCCAAAACATGGTTATTGGTCTCCTTAGACTTTTTGAAAAATGTGAATCTGATGTTTTAAATGTGAAATTATTATGTAGAATAGTGATATTATTATATAAAAATTTAATTTGTGGATTGAATCAAATCCGTTCTCCTAGCATTAGGGCCAATTGAGTAAATTGAATACATGTGCTGGAAATGCATTGTTGCCATGAGTTATTTGTGTGAATTTTAAAAAAATATCTCAGTCAAAACAAATCACAGTAAATGTTATTTCTTGTGCAATGTGTAATATTTTATATTTTTTTTAATTTGATATATATATATATATATATATATATATATATATATATATATAATTTGTAATTTGTAATTTGTAATTTTTATTTGGAAAATGGTGTAAGAGGAAATTTGGTTTTTAAAAGAAATATCAGTTTAGTATTGAATATATAAATATATATTTATATTATGTATATTGAATTAGCAATGTGAAGAGAATGTTAACTTTGATTGGATATAATAGTAAATAGTTTTGTGAAAACAAAGGCTATAGGAATAACCATCAATTTTGTTAGTTGAAATTATTTTAATTTGGAAAAGATTATTTTGATTTAAATATTGAATTTAGTTTTCAAAAGTATTTTAAATGTTATTGTCATTAATTTGAAATTTGAATTCAAATGGTATTTGTTATAGCCAAATTGTCTTAAATTGAAATGATTATATATTTGTTTATAAATGATGGTTTAATTAGGCTATGAGTTGTTGTTATTCCTTTAAGGTGTGTGGTTTAAAATCAAGTATTGAGCAAAGTTATTTGGGGTGTATGTTTAGTTGGACCCTTTTGATGTGTTATTCCCTAATGTGGATTTTATTATCATGAAAGAGTCAGTTATTGAAATAGCTGCAATTAGAGATTGTTAATTTTAAGTATATTTTGAGTGATTGTTCTGATTCCTTAACATGGATGAATTTAGAGTGCAAGTAGATTCGTTTGAGTGTTTACTCTTCTTGGTGGATTTTTGGTGCCGATTTGTAAGTCATTTTCATGTCATGATGGCATGTTGTTGAATGTAAGTTTATTGTGCAAGTTGATTGGGTTAAGTTTTGGTTGTGGTCGTACTTGCCTTATTGTGGTTTTGGTCATGTTTTGTGGATAGACCAGTTGTTCGTTTCACACCTCCAATCGATTTAACCTTGGTAGAAGGTTTGTTTAATCAATTTGTCCTTTATTTTTTCTTTTTGAACTACTTATGTTGGTTGTCTTTTGTGATTTGCCTTGGGGTTCTTCAGAGGTTGTGTAGTGTCATAAGGAAGAGTGGCTTTCGAGTGGGGGTCGTGCCCAAAGAGGTAGCAGGATAACCCATCGAAAGTTGAGTAATAAGTGATAACTTAATTTAAAAATGGGGGGTTGAGTTATGCAAACATTAATCAAGATAAATTGTGCCCCTTTTATGGTTGAGTGCTAGTATAGACTCAGGATGTAGTGGGAGGGCCTGGAATGGCAAACCAGCTACCTTGTCTTCATGAAAGATTTGTTGGGTCTGCATGAAACATGGATGGAGGTCAGAGGTTTGGGAGAGGCTACCAAGGTAGT
Organism: Cryptomeria japonica; assembly: GCF_030272615.1. Lineage (NCBI taxonomy): Eukaryota > Viridiplantae > Streptophyta > Pinopsida > Cupressales > Cupressaceae > Cryptomeria > Cryptomeria japonica. Next base: position 408,727,301 of record NC_081405.1, on the reverse strand, counting down.
CCAGGTTGGGGTCAGGGCCTATGGAGGCTTGCCAGGGTAACCCATACCAGCTATGTGATGACACTCTTCCCTTATGTTCACTAGTGTGTAGTCATGTGTTGGCTTTACTTGGAGCACTCTTGTGAGAGTCATGCTTATATGCTTATGCCTTGTCTCAGTACTTGATGTACATGTGAGACCATGTGATTCTTTGTTATGGCTTTCTTGAGGGCCTTAGTTCTATCTCCTAGCACATAGGGGTGGTTCCTTTTTGGGACACATGGTTGGGTGGTAGTGCCACTTTCCATTGGGTATTTTGTTAGTGCCTTCTTGCGATGGATTAGCTTCGCAAGTGCTCCAAATGTTTCTCTTGGATTCATTTCATTTTGTTGTTCCAGTTGGATCCTCTTTGATGCCTCAGATCATATTTGTATATCTTGGACCCTGATGTGGTCGGTTGTATCATTTGTTGATGTACACCTTGATGGCATGATATAATTGATGTAAACCTTATCTATTTTTCATCTTTTATTTTTTAGAATGGTCTTGCACTTGAAGAAGACCTAGAGACGTAGCCCATTAGAGGTTAACTTTGTTATCAATGTGTGTATTATGGTGTATGTGTTCATCCGGTTCTTTTTAATTTTGGATGTATGAATGATATAATGGTTAAATTGTATAATGTAATTTAGGTGATATTAATCTTAATTGTATGTATGAAGTTATTAATTTAAATGCAATAATATGGATTATGATGAATATAGCTTTAGTGACATAATGTAACAAATGACAAATGCATAAATTCAATCATGCTTAATTTAATCTCTTATGGAATTTAATTGCTATGTTCATGTGGTAATCATTCTATCATGAGTAGGTTTAATCAATCTCATTGTTAATTGGATTAATACATCTTAATTTTCATTGGATTAATCGAGTAATCTTCATTGGAAACCCTTTAGGAGTTTGTGTTAAGTCTTCCACATATGCAACTTCTATTTTAATGTATATCTTGTACATTAGTGTGTTCTTATTAAAAAAATATATTTGCACTCTTTTCGATTGTTTGTAGTTGTTTCCTTTAGGGTATCTTGATGGGGCATTATAGCTTAGTCATGGCATTTTAAATTCTCTCATTATTTAATTGTATTCAAATACCATTTTTCAATGTTTGCAACGAAATGCAAAATATGCATTCTCTACACAAGTAATAAGTTACATGTTAATCTCCATAATAATATATATCATAGTGTTATTATTGAACTATAAGACAATCTTTTTAGTACAACTTTGACAATTGCTTAAGACTTCAAATGATGTATTCCCCATAGTGATATTAGGTATGCTTCCCAACTTCAATTTTTTTTTTTTTTAATTTTAATAGTTGTCCAATTATTGCCTGCTTAGTTTTTATGGCTCAACAAACAAATCACTTTTCCAATTTTTCTTCTTCCTCTTCTTATTGTGTGTATTTATGGGGTTTATGAGAAATTATATAATTTTTGTTATGAAATGAGCTTTTAAAGGTTCTAATGGTGTTCCATTGCCTCCCTGTTGTAATGATGTCTTATATGTACTTGAATAAATTCATCAAGTAGATATTATTTTGAAAATATGTGGTATTTGAATCTTTTTTAATAGATGCAAAGACTGTATTATTTTAATTTGAGGAAGAAAACTAATAATATTAATTAATTTTTATCTTTCAATAAATTCAAAGTTAATGTATTAGTTGAGTTGATTTTTATTGACAAAATTTTATGGATGAGACTTCTTAGTTGTGGCTTCTACAATTCAAATTAAGCTAAACTTTGTGAGTTACATATCCAAGAAGTTTACATTTTTTATACTTTTATAGGGCAAGGACTATGTGGAGTTTGTATGTTTTCTCATTTTACTTTGAATTAACAAAGAAGATTCAATAACATCTCTTAATTTTTTATTCTTCATTAAATATAATACCTTTTAATAGATTTTAGATGGTTGAGTCTTTTCTTTCAATAAGACTTGGTTCTTGGGGGACTCTTTCTAAGACATTCAATTTTACAATCATAAAAAAGGGTCACTTGATTCCTTTTAAAAAAAAAGTATTCCTAAAAGCTTAGGTATTATTGCACACTTTCTTTTGGTCTTAGGTCATTGTTCTATAGTATTTGATTCCATAATAAGAATTTGATAAAATGAGTAATCCTTCCCTAGAAAAACTTTGAATAGTGTCTATTGACACCACTCCTTTATCGATGTAGGTAGTTGTCATCAAGGTGAAAAATCTCCAAACATTAGAATAAGTGAAGTTCAAGTCCAATATAAGGTTGAGATTTACACAAGGTTTAGATTTGTAGTAAAAAACCTTCCGTTTATTTGTATATAAGGTGATATTTTCTTAAATGTTTTATTGATGAATCCATACAATCTTACAACCCCTTAGGCCTTGGCCATAAATATTCATTTATAATTTACTTTTCAAATTTGAAGGCTACTTCGGTTTTTGAGATATATTGATATGTTTCCCTTGTACATCATAAGGACCTATAGATTGTTATTTTGGCTCAATACTGAGAATGCTTTGATGACTCTTATTGACTTCATTCATATAATTGTCCTATCATTGGGCATTGTTCTGTATTATTTTGATGAATTGTAGTTTACCAGCAGGGCGTATGGTTTTGACCTTATAGCAATTCCTTCACTAAATTGTTTGGTTTTTTGTGGCTCTTTGTTTCTATTCACATGAGTTGGACTGTATTTTATTGAGTGTATTCTTTGAGACTATGGTATGTATTATCTTTGTTCCAAATTAGTATTCTTTGATCCCTATGAAGGTTGTCCTAAACACAAATAGCTTCTCTACTCTTTATTAAATGGGTGAGGTGGTCACTCATCTCAGATAGTAACCATGACTTCCGCTATCATCACTGTCTTGATAGTAGATTTGTTTCCTTTAGGCCTGCTATCTTTGTACCTTGGCATCATTGAAGGTTTTGACAAGAAATCCTTCAAAAATATGACTGCCCAGTGCCCTATTCTCTATTATCTTTCAATTGTGCCTTTAAAAGTACTCTCTTTGATGAGTTGTATCTCTTCATGTTGTGACTATGAAGCTCTTATGTTATTTCTTTATAACCCCTTTGATATGGCATGGCAGGGTCTTTGATACCTCAAAGTGTAATAGACATGAAGCCTTTTTTATTCTCTTTGGGGATACTGCATATGGGCTACAACTCAGCCTAAACTTTATCCTTGTTGGCATCCTTTGCATATTATGACTATAACAAATATCCTTTAAGAACATCTCTCTATTCATGATTTGATCTAGTCTATTGTTTTACTATTATTTAGAAGGCTCTCTTTCTCATATCTTTGTTCTATTCGGTGTTTTGACAATGAGCATCCCTGATATTGCAAGTCAATTTTCACTATTATTACTGTCTTCTCACATTGTGATTGGAGCTGCTTTTTATGGCCTTGAGGCCTTTGGACTATGCTTCTAGACAATCACCAAACCCTCCATGACTGCTCTTTATTATTTTTACATTCTCTCATTGTGTTGTTACCATCAAATCTCTCCTCTTTCTATTGTCATGTACTAGACTACAAACTTTAATTATTTCCAACTCACTATTTTAGCAGTGATTTTCTTGTCGTCTTGGTAGGGTTTGTTTCCTCAGGCATAATAGCTTACTGTGTTTGTTCTATATCTCTTCATGAATATGATGCAAAGTATTGCTCTTTATATTCTATGAGATAATACCCTTTGAGGGCTACATTTTTCAAATTTGGGATGCATTCTTTATTATCCAAACTTCAAACAAGACTTGCTTACTATGGATCAGGAACCTTATTTGATAATATTCTAGTGCCTGATGACTCTTAATATGTAAAGAAGTTAGCAAGGAGATATGGGGCAAAAACAAATATGTGAGTCAATCTTGTTGTTTTGAAATCCTCTCTTGTAGATATTTTAGTTGAATGTGTTGGCAATAGAACAAGGATATTGAGAAGGTTGTTGATGATTATGGACATAACTGATTAAAGATGTTTTACTGTCTTGATATTATTATTTTGTCATTGATGTCAAGAAATTGATTTTCTAATTCAGTATGATGTTGCCATATCTTAAGAAATATGATATGAAGATTATAAAGAAGTTGGTAAAGACACAGGAAAGAATATGATGAATAAAGGGATAAGTTATTCAATAGGCAACTCTACCGAGTCAGACAATGATGAGATCTTGATGTTTTAGATTGTTTTAACATCATACATATGTTGTAAAATGTAAAGGTTAATACTACACTATGTTATCAGGCAAAGAACCTAGTCGGTAAACCCTAAGGAACCTAGTCGGTAAACCCTAAGGTTATCGCCATCGGTTAATGAAGACAGAATGTCTACCGAGTAAAGTTTAGTATTCACTGAGTTGTAACTGAGCTATAACAGAATGCATTAAATCTTTACATGTGATATTTAATGAAAGAAGCTAATGAGCTGGAGTGGATCAATGATTGGCAAGCCATGGAAGAAGTTTGTTAACAAATCTAAGGCAATGGAAAGTCGGCAAGAAGATCTATAGCTTAGATTGAACCGCATTACCGTAACACAAGTTCCAAGATGACTGTGCAAGTTCCAAGGTGGGGTAAAACATTTTTTAGATTGTAAGATACAATGAACTTGGAAAAGATTGAAGATCTGATGGCTATGATTGATCATGGGAAATGTGATCAAGGAGATTAAGCGGTTAGATGATTGCTTATAAATAAGGAACTATTGATAAATAGTGGATGCGGGCAAGTGTATGCACAGGGATGCTACATAGTGATCACCGAGCACAGAAGCTTGAAGACTTGTTGGAATAACAGAGTATTGATGCCCAACAGACAGACAAGAATAGTTCTATGTCTAGATTGTGTTGAACAAATAAGAATCTGCTTTAGCATTTTAGATGTAAAGTTGCAGATAGATTGTATTACTGCTAGCTTGTGAAAGTAACAGAAAATCTCTTAACCGAGTGGACTTAACAGTCTTATATGTAAATCCTCTAACAAGGTGACATTCTAAATGAGTGTTTGAAATCCTTTGACAAGGTCACTTCTAACAAAGTGAAGATCCTAACAAATCCGAGGGAAATCCCTTAACTGGGTCACATCTAGCAATGTGTTTTGTAATCTTTAACAAGATTGGCTTTTAACCGAGCATACTCTCGAAGAGTATATTTCTTAGTGGGTCCGAAATCCCATAGTGGTTTTTCCCTATTTGGGTTTCCACATTAAATCTGGTGTTATGAAGTTTATATTGTTCATATGCTTTTGAGTTTGCATGTTTGTCAGTTTTATTATGTGACTGATATATGTTACCGTGGTTGAATCTGATGTTTTCATTGATGATTAAGTTTGTATGATTCACCCCCCCCTCTCATCTTGTTGGCTATTGGATTTTTACTTATATTAAGTATCAGAACTATCAAAATGTAGAGTTCGTCATTGGTCATTGAAATCCTCTCTTGTAGATATTTTAGATAGTGATGTGATGTCCTTAAACATTGATTCTTTGTTATCAAATACTTGATTTTGAATTTTGTAGAAATGTATGTTTATAGGCTAACATAGGATACATGGTATAATTATTATTTAAAGGGTGTTATCTCAAATGGAAGAGCACCTTCTTTACAAGCAGGAGGATGGTGGTTCGATTCCATCGTACCCTAATATAACTAAATATATGATCAGTTGATGACAAAGTAATGATTAAAATTACTAAATATACTACCAATTGACAATAATTAATGACTAAATAAATGACCAATTAACAAAAATCAATGACTAAATTAACAACTAAATCAATGACCAAATCAATGACTAAATCAATGAATAAATAAATGACTAGTCAATAACAATCAATGACTAAATATATGACTAAATTAGTGACTATCATGACTATAAAAATAATCAAATAACAACAATCAATGACTAAATTAATGACTAAATTAGTGACTAAATCAATGAGAAAATCAATGACCAAATCAATGACCAAATTGATCAATCAAAACAACCAATAGATGACTAAAATAGTTTAGTCATAAATTTGTTCGCGCGATTTATGACTGGCAATAAAATACCAATGGTCACGTCATCAAATTTAGTCATTTATATGCATTTTTTGGTAGTTTTTTTAGTCATAGATTGTTGTTTTTGTACTACTGTTACCCTGTATGAACTTCACCTCGAAGTCATACTCACACAAGAACTCCATCCATTGTCTTTGCCTAGCATTCAGATTTGGCTGCTTGAATATGTACTGTAAACAACGATGATCTGTGTGTAGCTCAAATTGATGCCCTGACAGAAAATTTCTCCAACGAACCAATGCATGTACTACTATCACTAACTCAAGATTATGAGTGGGGTAGTTCAACTCATGATCCTTGAGTTTCTGCGACTCATAAGCCATCACTCTGCCATTCTGCATCAATACTGCTCCTAAACCCTCTAGTGAAGCATCAGTACAAACCACAAAGTCACCCAAAGAATTTGGAACTGCAAGTATTAGTGCACTAGTCAACTTCTCCTTAAGTGTCTTGACGGTTTCCTCACAACAATCTAACCAGAAAAACTTCTTCCCTTTCCTCTGAAGGGAAGTAATAGGGTGAGCAATCTGAGAAAAATCCTGCACATATCTGCAGTAGTAACCAGCGAATCCCATAAAACTACACACCTCACCCACATTAGTGGGTTCTGGCCAATCTACTATCACCTTAATCTTCAAAGGATCAATTGTGATGCCCTCTCCTGAAATAACATGGCCTAAGTATCTGAGCTCTATCTGGAAAAACTCACACTTTGCCAAATTGGCGTATAGCTAATTCTCCCTAAGACACTGCAAGACCTGTCTAACATGATCCTCATGCTCCTCCACTGATCTAGAATAAATTAAAATATTGTTCAAGAAAACCAATACAAATTTTTCCAAATAGGTCCTGAACACACCATTCATCAAACTCATGAAGATTGAAGGTGCATTCGTAAGACCGAATGGCACCACTATGAACTCATAATGCCTATATCTAGTATGAAATGTTGTACGATGAATATTTTCCTCATGGATCCTCAACTGGTGATATCTGGAATCAAGGTCAATTTTGGAAAAGACATTTGCATCCTTAATTTGATCAAATAGATCATCTATCTGAGGCAAGGGATATTGGTTCTACACCATCACCTTATTCAACTATTTGTAGTCAATGCACAGTCAGAGAGAACCATCCTTCTTCACAAATAACACTGAGGCACCCATGAGGATATGCTAGGATAGATAAACCCCTTCTCCAGCAAATCCTCAAGCTGTACTCTCAACTCACTCAACTCTCCTGTAAGGAGCCCTAGAGATAGGCTCAACTCCTAGCACTAGATCAATCCTGAAATCTATGTCTCATTATGGGGGCATACTTCGAATCTCACTAGGGAAAAAACCTGCAAACTCATGAAGGATAGGATGTTGTTGTAACAACTCCTTTGTACTAGCCTCCTCATCTACATCCATCAACCTGACTGCAAACAACCGACAACCCTTCTGTGCACACCTCTTCATTTGCATGGTAGAAATCATGCGAAGATAAATAGGCCTCTGAATGCCTACAATCTCCACACTCTTCTCGCTGTCGTCTACATGCTGCACCCTCTTACTCCTGCAATCTATATGTACCTGATGCAACCCAAGCCAATCCATACCAAGAACTATGTCATAGAAACTCAAGGGCATAATACGCAAATCCACCTAGGTATGAAGATCTCCCAAAACTAGAGGACAACTAAGCACAAGGGAATCCACTACTGTCCTAGACCCCGTAGCTAGCTCTACCTGCCACCTATTGTCCTACTTTGTTGTAGAAAGCCTACATCATTGAACTAAATAGGGAGAAATAAAAGAATTTGAAGCTCCTGAATCAAATAAAATAGAGCAAGGGATACCACCTATCACACCTAATGTCTTAACCACTGTGGCCTAGTGCTTGGCCTAATGGTTGTCAACCGCCTCAAAAACCCTGTGAGTCCTACCTGAACCTCCAACAATGGGCTCTACTCAAGTTGTCCTCTGCTATCCTATAACTTGTCATGTGTGTTGAGGATAATGAATTGCTATATGACCCTGCTGCCCACAAGCAAAACACCCTCTTATGTCATGTACTCTACTCCCTGATGTGGCAAACAGTTGTTGTACACTACCTCTACTAGAGGTTGGCTATGATCTTTGAGCTGGCTATGAAGGAGCAGGTCTCCTATTATGCTACTAATGAATGTAGCTCCTATCAGCCAAAAATCTAGCCACTCTCACAAAATTCTGACCTTGTGATTGTTTCCTCATAAACTGCTGGCTATTGCGGAAAGAGGAGGGGTGGCTTCTAGCCACATCTATAGATTGATGTTGGGAACCTCTAATAGTTGTACCCATGACTGGGGCACTAGCAACCTGTCCTACTATAACGCTCCCTGTAGTGGAGGAGTGATTCTCCTTGGCAATCCTCGCCTTCTCTATGGCAACCTAGGTTTGTGCATGCAAACCTCTCTCCAAATGTAATCTCTAAGACCCTACACAAAGTGTTGTATGAGCATAATCTCATCCTCTACTATCCATGCATATTGTCTGAGCTCAAAGAATTTCTTCTCATACTCATCAACTATCATCCTAACCTGCCTCAGATTATGAAACTCATCAGCCTTACATTGCCTCTAGGGCTATGATAAAAATATGGCTCAGAATCTCTCTAAAAACAACTCCCAAGTGATTGTGGTAATGTCTAGCTCTAGCTTCCTCTCCTCGGTAAGCCACCAAGTGGAAGTGAAGTAACGTAGGTGCATAATGGCACACCTAGCCTTGGTGTTGTTTCTATACGGGTGCATAGAAAAACACCAACTCATATCCAACAACCATGTCTTGACCTCCATCCCTGTACCTAAAACATCAAAAGTAGGAGGACAATCTCTCAGTAAATCCCTCATGTGGCTAGCTGCTATCTCCTCTTGATCAACCACAACTCTCCTCCTGGGAGGGGAGCATGAGCTCTCTCTCTCCTAACACTCTAACTGGTGTGACTCCTCCTACCTAGCCTCACCCTGTCTATCCTCCTCCTGCCTTGGCCCTAAATGGCCAAGAAGCTCCTGCAGTGCTGCCACCAACTATGGTATTGCATCATGACTAGGCTACTCCTAGCATGGCTCACTGTAATGTGACTCCTTTGGAACCTCAGGGTGAGGGTTCCTATGAGTCCCCATGTGACTACCAGGACCACGTCCACATCCCAGTCCACGTCCACTATGCCTAGCAGGCATCCTAACTGGACAATATGCAAGGGAAAACAATAAGCCATTGAATTAGGAATTACAACAAATAAATAACAGGGATAAAGCCATTGGATTATCCTAGGATAACATCTAACTAACATAATGGGCTCGCGCATAACCAGAGTACCTAGTGTAGAACACATAACTCATATGTTATGCTGTGATACCAGTGTGTAATGCCCGCCAACAAACCCCAGAGAAACTTACTACAACTAGACCCAAAGAGGGGGATAAAAAAATTTTATTTTAATTTTTTAATAATAAAGTTTACATTTAACTCAAACTAGACATTATATTTTAGAATATGTTCAATAGTATTAATTTAATGTTAAGTGCTAAACCATTGTTACATACATTACGTTACTAGCACAGTGTAATCATATTTATAGGGTTAAATTGTTTACATGGTTTCATTGTCTCCCTAGGGCATTGACATCACTACTTGTCCTACATCATTTGTGATTTATGATCAATACATTTAATTTACCATTATCATGATAATTCACTTTTATGTTCCTAATGATCTAACCCTATCTTGCTACAAAAATACAAGTGCATGTGTGCGTACTAACCTATAATGTACACTTCACATGATATGCTACTAATTTTGTCCTTAAATAATCTTAATGCATGATATCATGAACATTGCTCATTTACCTCTAACTAGGTACGAAATACTTCCTTAAAGCCACTAGCTCCACTTGGGAACCCAATGCAAACATCACTACAAACTTACATATCCATATGCATATCACAACCTACATGCTAAAACCATGCTCATGCACGGTACCTATGAATACATATCCTTATCCTTAGCTTGAACATAATAGCAAGACACCATAATGACCAACCTTGAACTTAGCTCTAAGCATATACTTTATTTCTTTTTATCTATACCTTACCATGACAACTATAAGCTACTATGGCTAAAATGAATATTTCTATAATGTTGTCCACTTCATAATGCATCACACATCCACTAACTTATCTCACCCTATCACCAAAAGCATGCACATTAACCTTCTTATGCAACTATATACTCATTGATACTCTTTGTGCAATATTAGATCTATTGCAGCCTTTACACGATCATATGTATTCCCATTTAGTTCTTAATGGTATCTATTTACTGAGTTTCGATATAATTTTCAGCCTTGATATTGTCCTTGGTTCCAAGATTCCAAATATACCATCAATTAATTTGTGTTTTCATGCTTTGACATTGATTGTCTAAGAGGGATTTTTGTTTAATGTCATTGGTCAAATCATTTAATCTCATAACAAGATGCTAACATTTACTTAGTTACATCTATATTCACATAAAGATATTGAAAGTTCAAGCATTAGTTCATTTTCATTATCAAAATAAGAAAAAACATGAAGAAAGAAACAAACATCCATATTCTATTGCATAGAAATCACATCTATGCAATTGCTATCCATCATATTAATACCACATAAATGATTGATTTGCTGATTTAACTAAATGTCTATAACCACAATGTCATTACAATTAACTAATCTGCCTCACATTTTATGCATGACAAATCTATACACATCCTATGTATCCAATTCAAGGGAATACATGGCTAACAAATGATGAGACATCACTAGCAAGAGTATACCCTTTTCCTCTTTCTTTCTATTTACATATTAGTAACTTATAATATTTCTATTTTAAGGTTTAATTTAAAGCATAATCATGGATGCAAGGATGGTTGTAATTACATAGTAGTACAATCATGAGATTAACTCTCTTCTTATACAACATTCTTAATCTAAAACATAATAAAATTATCTCAAGTCATGAAGTAATCAATACATAAATCTACTCCCAAGGATCCAAAATCAGCATAATGAAAACTCCAAGTCCACGCATGAAGGAAACACCAAAGAATAGGGAAAAATCCCAATGGAAAAAATCTCCAACCACTCAACCAATGTTGAACCTACTAGGAACCACCCCCCAAGCTAGGATATTTCACTAGGTACCACTCACATGCTAGCTTAGGTTGACGATTGACCAAATGACTAACCTTAACACTTCACATATGCAAACATACCATCATACTGTCGTTCCTATGAAGTGTGATACCTATAGCTGCAACACAAAACACTCAATAGATCATTACAAGCATGGTTAGCAAATTAAAATCAAATAAAGATGAGCCATGACAAACCGACCTATCACCTCCTAAGAGACGTGAGTATGAATTTTCTCTCAGATCTGGATAAGCAATCTCAGTGACTTGACTACACCTAGATGGAGGATTTGAAATGATAATGATATGCAAAGATGAGATTGATTAGGCTAGATTGATCCAAGAGACTAATTAATATAATGATATGCATGATTAAGCTATGATTGATGATGCAATTAAGCTAGAAAAGAGATTGATTAAGCTACATGATTCAACAATTATGCTAGAAAATGATCAAATTAAACTAATGCAATTGCCTATAACAATAATGCTCAAATGATATGCCTATAGTAACAATTCCTAAATTGATAATGAGATTGGATCCTTTGTGCTCCAAAATAGGGGATATTTATAGGATTTCCAAGGCTAAGGGTGAGGTGGCAGGAATCAATGATCAAGATTGAGTCTGAAGATATCAAGGGTGAAATTGGAGGAGGTTGGAGAAGAGGTTGGAGGAAGAGACACTTGTCATCTTTGTGGTGACAAGTGTCAAGGAACTTTGCTCATAAAAGGGCAAGTGTCCAAGAGAGGAGACATGTGGCCAAAGTGCCATGTGTCTCAAGAACAAAATATCGACACCATAGGAGGTTAGGATAAGGAGGTTAGAATGTGTAAGGTAGGATAGGGTTAGGCAGACCCAAGGTTAGGTTAGAGGGATGGTTAGGTTAGGTGGTTAGAAGTTAGGAGGCATGTGGGTAATTTGAATTTAAAAATTCAAATAATAGGAAAGACTAATTAATTCTCAACAACTCATAAATTGATTTGTTTTAATTAATTAGGGGATTAGATGAATTGATTGAAATGGGGGGAAGATTAATTAATTTGAATTATTTTAATCAAAGGGGACTATGGAATGAACCTATTAAATAAATCCTTAGATTTATTAATAAGTAGATTAAAGGGAGAATTTAATCAAACTACCTAATGAATTCAATTAAATTGGGAAGGGGGATTAATTAAATAATTGCTTATTTAATTGATTATCTTCAAATCATTTTAAGGTGTATACATTTTGCCCCTCTTTGAAGTGAGGTGTGATGACACATTGATTCAAAGAATAATCTCATTTTAATGATGATATTGGTTCGATAGGATGCCCCAGCTATCGATTGATAAATTGTGATACGATGATGCCCCCTCGGGAGATCAATTGAGATAATTGACCTTTGGAGTTTTTGGATCTTTGCAAAATTGATATCCCGATTAGAAATGATTTGATTTCTGCAACTCTGGTTGATGAAAATGCGAGTTCTACGATCACAGTGATGTGGTTTTTTATTATTTATAAATCTTGATTGATTAGATTGATAAGATCGAGATTCAATCTGGTTTTAGGAATGACACCTCCTGTATAAGACAAAGATTATCAAAGTGTCTGGTTTCAGGAACAATATATCTTGTATAAGACATGATCAGAATCTCTGGTTTCAGGAAAGATACATCTTGTACAAGACATGATAGGATCGATTTAGATGTGATTGATTGATAGAATTGATAAGCCTGATTGGATAAAGAACTAACAGTTTGTTGATATCAAGTTGCAGGAAGATTTAGATATACTGATGTTGGTTCTGTTGAGGAGGGAATATAAGATTTGCATTGGGTTGACCATATCTAGAGATAGATGAGTCATCAGGTTGATTGCGTATACACTTATGATGATACTTTGATGATTCCTGTGATAGATTTAACCTTGGATAGAATGAGCATGTTGGATCCCATGCAAGAATGAAATGTCAGATAAATGCAAATGAAATGTAAAGCTACGACCAAAGCAGTCACTAGGTTATTGCATTTTTTCATCGTTGAGCTTTTTAAAATGTGGGAAGTAAGTGCAAACATCGATGGTATAATTAAACCATGATGATCTGAGCACTACTTTCCTAGATTTTGATATTGCAAGTTAGCACAAGCATCGAGGTATAATTGAACCAAGATGACATGAGTGTTGCTTACGTAAACCAAATAGTATTAACCATTTCAATATGCAAATCAGAAATGTCTTCGATGATACTCTGATGATCATGTCCTGAGACAAAATTGCACATATTAATGACTAATTTATAGACCGAAAAAATATCATGTTCCTTCCATGTTCCTCTAGTTAAAGACATCCTAGAGTCACTTAGAAATCATGATAGCGAAAATCAAGATAGAAAAGCTGAACAATCATGCTAAAATCATTATCCAAAATATACCATCCATTGAAAAGTGTGTGAATGTGCTTAGATCGACATGCGATAGTTTGATGGTTAACAATTTGATCTCGTGTTCAATGTTGGATGTATCTCAATTTTCTCTTGATACGTGTTGCCTGAGTATTGTTCTACCTGTTTGATTAAGCTCAAAATGATTGAAAATTTTGCCCCCAGCTAGGTGCAGGATTTTGCCCCAAGCCTAGAAACAAATTTATTATGATATATCCAATGATCCAAACCATGGCGAGGAGCCACCCGGGATGCCTGCGTATGTACAAGGCTTTATTATGGATATGAATAGCACTGAATGAATGCAAGCGGAAGGATGCATGAAATAATACATAGCGCCTATTTGCCAAGTTTTCACCATATTTTTTTATTCCACTTTTTCTCATATTTGATTTTTTTTGGATTTTCTATTTTTCACTATTTTTGGATTTTCTCCTTTTTCACTGTTTTTGGATTCATCTATTTTTTCAATGTTTTTGGATTTTCTGCTTTTTCAAACATAAAACTTTTTTTGGATTTTCTGCTTTTTCAGACATAAAACTTCTTCAGATGCATGTTATTGATGGGTTCCTCGAGCTGATCCCTGTCTTGTGTTGATAGCTGATATACTCCTGACCCAAATAATGTCGTGACTACAAACGGACCTAACTAGTTTGGTTCAAACTTTCCTTTCTTTTCTCGATCTGCCTGGTTGTATGGATTTTCCTTTAGTACTAGTTCTCCAACATGAAAGACTCATGGTTTGACCATGTGATTATAAATTCGACACATTCTTTGCCGATATAGTTTTAAATGATCAAAGGCATTTTGTCTTTGTTCATGGATCAATTCTAACTCCTGCAATCGAGACACTTGATGTTCTTCATCTGGGATAAGATCTTTTTAAGATACTTGTAGAGAAGGTATCTTTACTTCTATTGGAAATATTGATTCTGATCCATAAACAAGAGAGAAAGGTGTGGCACATTTTGGTGTGTGGATACTAGTATGGTAGGCCCATAGAGAAGGGTTCAATTGAATATGCCAATCTCTGGCAACATCATTCATTGTCTTTTTAAGCATTTTCATAATAGTTTTGTTTGATGCTTTTGCTTTCCCATTCCCTTGTGGATAGTAGGGTGCAGAAAATTTGTGTTGGATCTTGAATTTCTCACATAGCTCTTATACATCTTGATTCTTGAACGGTCGCCCATTATCAGTGATAATGGTCATGGGTATTCCATAGCAACAAATGATGTAGTTCAAGATAAATGCAGCAATTTGTTTTTTTGTGATATTTGTGAAATATTATGTAGCTACAAGGATGAATTTGTGACCATTAGATGAAGAAGGATTTATTTTTCCTACTAGATCAAGACCCCATTGGTAGAAAGGCAAAGATGTTGCCAAAGAATGAAGTTCTTATGCTAGTGCATGAATCAAATTCCCATGGATCTGACATTGTTTGTATGTTCTAGCTATCTGAAAAGAATCTTGTTCCATAGTTGGCTAATAATAGCCCAAGCGTATGATTTTTTTCGAAAGGGTAAGACCACTTGAATGAGTGCCACAAATTTTGTTATGGACTTTATTTAAGGCCTTCTCAGATTCTTCTTGTTTGAGACATCTTAAAAGAGTACCGTCCAGACCTCATTTAAATAGGGTATCCGTGATGAGAGTATAATGGGAGGATTGGAAAATAAAGTTTCTCTTTTGGTTTTTTGATAAATCAGGAGGTAGGGTGTTATCTTTCAGGTATGTGTAAGTTTGGCCATAACGGGAGGAATCATGTCCAATGAGGTGACAGATAGTTTGGGAATCAAGACAATTATGAGCAGGGTAAAACAACTCTTCCACCAGGAATTCATAACATTGTTGATTTTCCTGTGTCTGAAGGAGAGAAGCAAGTGTAGCCATGGCATCTACTGCTTTGTTGTCATTCCTTAGAATTTGTTGAAAAGTTATTTCTACAAAGTATTTCTTTATATCATCAACCATCTTTTTATAAGGCATTAACTTTTATCCTTTGTTTGATAATCGTCATTGATTTGATTGATGACAAGCTAAGAGTCTCCAAAGACTTGAAGTTGTGTAATGTTCCATTCTATAGCCATTTTGATACCTGTAACCAAAGCTTCATATTTTGTTGTATTGTTGGTACATGGAAAGCTTAATTTCTATTCTTTTGGATTTGTGTGACCTTGTGGTGTAATGAATAGAATACATGTTCCCGATCCATGTTGTGTATATGAACCATCAAAGTATAATTGCCATGTTTTTGTTGTGACCGTTAGGATATCAGCATCGGGAAATTCAATCTGCAAAGGACGATTATCCTGAAGTGGTACCTCGGCTAGTTGGTCTGCAATGACTTGTCCCTTTATAGCTTTTCTATCAACACATTCAATATCAAACTCACTCAGGATCATGATCCATTTTGCTAATCTTCCTGTTAATGTTGCCTTGCTGAGTAAATACTTCAATGGATCAATTTTAGCTATCAACTTGATGGAGTGAGATAGTAGATAGTGTCTTAATTTTTGAGAAGCAAAAAATACCACCAAACATGCTTTTTATGTTGGTGAATAGTTGATCTCATATCCCACTAATGTCCTGTTGATGTAGTAGATGGCTCGTTCTTTTTCTTCATTATCCTATTGTGCAAGCATAACTGCTAATGATACTTTAGTGGTCGATACATAGAGTAATAATGGCTTTCCTGGAATTGGTGACATTAGGACAAGTGGTTGCATGAGATATGCCTTGATCTTGTTGAATGCATCCTCACATTGATGGTCCCATTTTAAATGAACATTTTTGTGCAACATATGAGTAAATGGCTGACATTTATTTGCCAGTTGAGCAACAAATCTTTTGATTGACTGGAGTGATCTTAGTTGACTTATATTCTTGGGAGATTCCATCTCCATGATTGCTTTGACCTTAGCTGGATCTACTTTGATACCTCTAGCTGAAACAATGTATCCCAATAGCTTGCCTGAAGTGACACCAAAAGCACATTTCTTAGGATTGAGCTGTAGCTTATATTGTTCTAACCTGTCAAAGATCTTTTCTAGTATTCCTATATGGTCTTCTCTATTGTATGATTTGGCCAAGATGTCATCCACATAATCTTCCATGAACGTATGCATCATGTCATGGAATATCGTTGTCATAGCTCTTTGATATGTAGCACTTGCGTTCTTTAGTCCAAAAGGCATGACGTTCCAACAGAAAGTACCCCATGAACATGTGAAATTTGTCTTTTCTTGATCTTCAGGTGTTATTTTAATCTGATTGTATCCAGAGAAACCATCCATTAGAGAAAACATGGAGTGTCCAACAATTAAATCTACAATGATATCAATGTTAGGTAAAGGAAAATCATCTTTTGGACATGCATTATTAAGATCTCTGAAGTTTGTGCATATTCTGATACTTTTATCTAGTTTGGAAATAGGAACGATGTTGGATACCCACTGAGGATAAGATATAGGTCTGATGAATCCGACATCCTATAATTTCTTTAATTCTTCTTTGACTAGAAGAGCAATATGTGGATGCATTTTCCTTAACTTGTGTTTAACTGGTTTGGCTCCTGGACTGACATTTAAGTGATGCATAATAAGCTCTAGATCTAACCCCGACATGTCTGCATATGACCAGCCGAAATTGATTTGTCATCATTTGAATAATTTCATATATTGTTTCATTTCTTCTTCTGACAGAGAAGTTGTTGGATGTAGGATCTTTGGTTGCTCTGTTGTCCCAATGTTAACTACCTCTGTTGGTTCGATCAAAATGGATGACCTTTCTTGATAGTGTGTAGGTAAAGTGTCAAATCTCCCATCTTCCAGTGCCTCGAGGAGGTTTTCACCATTAGATGCATCCTTTTGTTTTACTTTTTCTTGATCTAATGTTGCCAAGAAATGGTTTTCAGCATTAGACTTGATATTGTTTTCTTTATTTATTTTTTTGCGACTAGGAGATTTGGCACCCACTTGACTGGAAGATGCGTTGCTGATTTTCCTGGTGAAATTTTGTTGTGGGTTCAATTGCATTAAGATATATGGATATGGCATGGTCATTCAGAAAGGTATCAACAATAGTATGTCCTTCATTTTCCCAATCAATAAGTTCGGGGTGGATTAGAGGTAGGGGATCATCAGGTTGAGATGTTTTGAGAGTATCAAGGGTCATGATGGATGTATCAAAGTTTTCGATATTTATGTCGATGTCTAGAATGGTATTCTCATTAGAATGAACTTGCACCAGAAGCTCTTGATTGTCCTCAATTAAGTCCAAGTCAGCCAAATGTGATTCTAATTCAAGTGAGCTAGTTCCTAACGTTTGCTCTGCATACGTGTGAGCTACATCAACTCCTACATCTTCTTCAAAGAAATTTTCAACTCCTACATCTTCTTCAAAGAAATTTTCTTCAGTTGATTCTTCAGAGATAGGAATCCCATTCCCATTCATTAAAATCTGTATCACTTGGAGCTTGCAATCTATAGATTTGTTCATATAGTGTTTGATTTGTTTCTTCAACTTTTCTTGCTATATCTTTTCTTCTTTCATATTTGACCTCTTTGGGACTGAGATTGAGTTTTGTCAACCTTGTTATGAGCTCTCCTTGCTTAGTACTAGGTTCGTGCTTGTTTTGATTGAGATTTAAGGCTGCTTGAAAGGTGTTTTAGTTTATTTTTCTTGATGATTTGAAGCTTACTTCTTTTCCAATTTCATGTTTGCTTGTGTTTGTTGCTCAGCTGATATTTCTTCTCTTTCAATTACTAGTTGTTCTTGTATGTTTTCATATTCCTATTGTTGTTGGCTAAAAGATTTGTCTTCTGGTAGAGTAACCTATCCATACCCTAATCCTATTTTGTTTGTAGCCTATTGAGTGTGAGGTTGGATAGGTTCTAATATACCTTCTTTTATTTTCCCTATAGGACCTGTTCTAGTGTATCCCATCTTTTTGAGAATGTTAAATCCTTTTCCATACTTTTATGTAGGTATGCGGACATTGTTGATCTTTTGTTGAACTTATTCATTCTTGTATAGCCACTGTAGTACATCTTTGTCTTCTATTTCCTCTGAAAAGGTCCCAACACTAACAAATGATCCATCAAATATCGGAAGATGTTTCACGATTGGTTGTTGTTTAGAGTTTGATGGTTTTCCAAAGGACTTAGGAGAAAGTGGTAATTGTGATATTGAATATTCTCCATTCCCTTGATCTCTTAGTTGCATTTTTTTTTCCATACTTGACAAAATTCAGGCAAATGATTTTTCTTTAGATTGTGTTTTTGAAGATGATGCCTCCCTATTATGAGGAACAATGACTTCTTGAGCTAGTTTGAGATTACTAAAATACGGAAATGGATTTGAATCTGATGAGATCATGATTCCCTACCCATTGTAGGGAAACTTTAGGCATTGATGATATGTTGATGGCACATCATGTATGTCATGTATCTAGGGTCTTCCCAAGAGTATGTTGTATGATAAGTCCAAGTCTAGAACTTGGCATGTTGTGTCTTTCTGTAAAGGTCCCACTCTGATGGGTAACATCATAATTCCTTTAGAGGAATGCTCTTCTTCATCATAGGCTTTAATAGTGATCTTTTTTGGGGGGATCAACTACATCTTCTGAATAAGCTAGAGCACAGACTAGACTCAAAGAGAAAATGTTTAAGCTAGCTCCTCCATCTATTAGGACATGTTAAACTTGCGTCTTATGAATGATGACTTCTATATGCAAGGGAGCATTATGGGGATGTTTCAAGGACATGTCATCTTCTTTGGTGAATGATAAGCAGTGAGGGGTCATGAGGTGTCCCACCATGGTTTGGAATTGATCTATATCTAGATCTTTAGACACTATTGTATCGACTAATGCTCTTTCTATAATTTTTGACATGTTATGTTATTTCCTCTTCAACTTGTATTTCATCTTCATGTTCCATGGTTCTCTGCTCTTCAGTTATTTCCAATGTTTCTATTTTTGTTTCTACAATCTTTCGTCTTTGGGCCCTGGTTAAAATGAGCATACATGTGTGTTAGATATTGTGTTGGGATTCGATTGTCCAAAAGTTGTCTTGATAAGTGATCAACTATTAATGTAAATGTGATAGAGTAATATGACAGGAAAAGATAATTCAAGTGTTTAAAATTTTGCAAGTTTTTCGATCTTCGGTTTTGGAGTTCAATGATGATGATTTTGATAAAAAAACCAAGTCCAATAGGAACGATATATCCTATGATGCGGGACAAGATTATTCTGACCAAACATTGTACTTTTGTGATAGAGGATGATAGATCTTGATGAGAAACTATGTTTTGAGTGATCAGTTTATCGAAGAGAGTGATAATGCACTTTGAGATGTTTAGATCTTGAGCTTGTTGAATGTGAATACTTGAAAATCTTGAGGTGTCTATTTCTAGAGTCTGATTTGATAGATGATAACTTGACCAAACGAACCAAGGAGACAATATAAGCACAAAATGACAGATAACAGGTGTTTATGCTCACTATAAACTGACCAAGCTGAAAAAGACATGCAAGAAGATAGTTTTGGACAGATAGAGACATAAATTTGTACGACAGATTACATAGCCTCAAACGACAATTTAGATAGGCTCATACGACAAACCAAAAACTTTGCACAACAAAAGACAAACTCGTCTGAGCTTTCTCATAGAACCAGACGAAAAATAATGACACAAAATTCCCTGCTAAATTGGCTTGTACAACAATTCTCACTAGACTGGACAATAAAAGATAACAAAAATTTTATCTGCTAAACTGGCTCGTACGAGAGTTCTCATTGGACCAGATGATAAAATAGATGCCTCATACAAAAAACTAACAAACTCGTATGACAAAGGACAGAACAGAGACAAAAACTTTGTTTGGACATATTTTTTATTTATGAAGTTTGATGTTTTGCTTCTGTTTTCCAATTTCTTAGATGTCTGATTTTCTATTTTAGGGACAAAGACACAACAAACACATGATATGATAAGTGACCTCAAACACAATATGCTACCTAAGGAAGTTGGTTGAGAGAGAAAACATTTGCTTGCAAACTTAGGTACACACCCAATAGCTAATCAGAATACGGTCACTGAGTCTCATGCAATGGATTCTCAACATCGTATTATCCGACTCCAAACTCTAATGGGGGCACAATATGGCAAGTGTCTTGGGAGAGTTACTATCTCTCTTGCACAAAGATTATCCCCCTTTTGGAGGTGAATCTGGTAGCTTCTAATTTAATTGGAACTAGTAAGGGATCTATTTGGTGCGTCGAGGTATAAACTCAATTAAGAGGTCTCCCAGCCTTGAAAACCAAGGTTTGATATACCCAAAGGTACGGAGGAGAGCTATTCCCAAGCACTGTCGTTGACTTGATTTTCCTCAAATCACATTTATTTTATAGTGGGTTGGAGTACTTGGCGTTAGTAGTTCCCACTTGGGTCGTTCCCCTCTCACCGACCTTAATGGCTTTTGCCTTATAGGCTCCTCGGGAGGCCAGGCTCGCTAAAGATATGCACTATTGAAAGAAAAGGATGAGTCTGGATTTCTGATCACCTAAGAAAGATGAGAGCATACTCACCTATCATCAAAACACATAATACATGTTTGTTCATTTCCATTAGCAAAAATAAGTGTGCCTAGAAAGTTTAAAGAAGACATAAAGTTTGGTTGAGTCCTCCTAGGCCACCTACAAAATAGATACCTTAGTAGTCATGATGTTTGGATGAAATGAAGCTTTGACAAGCGTAATCTTCGACAATCATCCTGAAAAAACTAGTTAGGTTGCCGAAAAACTCACAAACAGACCAAGGTTATCATTAGTAATAATCAAATTGAAGCATGAAAACCCTAAAATGCAATCTTCTTTGAAAACACAGAAACAAAATTTTGTTTAACAATTCTCACCTAATCGTACGACAATTCACCCTACTCGTACGAGGACACAAAGGAACTCGTACGAGGCAGAAAGGGAACTCATACGAAATTTTGAATCAGACCCAACCAAAAACCTGCTAAATTGGAAATTTGATGATGCTAAGAGGCCAAAAATGAGCTTTCTGGCGCCATGGTGGGCGCCAAAATGTCGTGCCTATGAAGTGTGATACATGTAGCTGCAACACAAAACACTTAATAGATCATTACAAGAATGGTTAGCAAATTAAAATCAAATAAAGATGAACCATGACAAAGTGATCTATCACCTCCTAAGAGATGCGAGTATGGATTTTCTCTCAGATCTGGATAAGCAATCCCAGTGACTTGACTACACCTAGATGGAGGATTTGAAATGATAATGATATGCAAAGATGAGATTAATTATGCTAGATTGATCCAAGAGATTAATTAAGCTAATGATATGCATGATTAAGTTATGATTGATGATGCAATTAAGCTAGAAAAGAGATTGATTAAGCTACATGATTCAACAATTATGCTAGAAAATGATCAAATTAAACTAATTCAATTACCTATAACAATAATGCCCAAATGATATGCCTATAGTAACAATGCCTAAATTGATAATGAGATCGGATCCTTTGTGCTCCAAAATAGGGGATATTTATAGGATTTCCAAGGCCAAGGGTGAGGTGGCAGGAATCAATGGTCAAGATTGAGTCTGAAGATATCAAGGGTGAAATTGGAGAAGGTTGGAGAAGAGTTTGGAGGAAGAGACACTTGTCATATCTGTGGTGACAAGTGTCAAGGAACTTTGCTCATAAAAGGGCAAGTGTCCAATAGAGGAGACATGTGGCCAAAGTGCCATGTGTCTCAAGAAAAAAATATCCACACCATAGGAGGTTAGGATAAGGAGGTCAGAATGTGCAAGATAGGATAGGGTTAGGCAGACCCAAGGTTAGGTTAGGTGGTTAGAAGTTAGGAGGCATGTGGGTAATTTGAATTTAAAAATTCAAATAATAGGAAAAGACTAATTAATTCTCAACAACTCATAAATTGATTTATTTTAATTAATTAGGGGATTAGAAAAATTGATTGAAATGGGGGGAAGATTAATTGATTTGAATTAATTAATCAAAGGGGACTATGGAATGAACCTATTAAATAAATCCTTAGATTTATTAATAAGTAGATGAAAGAGAGAATTTAATCAAATTGCCTAATGAATTCAATTAAATTAGGAAGGGGGATTAATTAAATAATTGCTTATTTAATTAATTATCTTCAGACCATTTTTAGGTGTATACACATACAATACAAGAAACATCAAACTATACAGGTTGGTAAACATAAAGCAAATCATGAAAATATCACAAGGGACTCACATGTACAAGGGAGTGTCATTGCATGCCAAAACCAAAAATGGGGCATAAGCCTATGCGCATGCAGAGCCATCTCAACCTTGGGAGAGAGACCAAGGGAGATTAACTTACCATCTCCACGGTCTTCTCATGCTCGGCCTAAACACATCCTTCCTCGAACTGAGTCATGAGGCACTGGTAATTTATTATCTTCTTAAGTTAACTAACAACCCATTCCCATTCATTAATTAGTTATCACTTAATTATAATACAATAAACTCCCCTATGCCCACGAGGTCTAGACTTCATGCATCCTTACAAGGAACCTCACGATAGCCCATAACTCATGACCCCTGGTAACGTAAAGGAGCTCACTCCCTTGACATGGACCTGTAACAATCACACAAGACGCTCTGCAAAAGATAAGTCATGCTGACATAAATAATCTACCATCACATAACCATACACAAACACATCTTTAAGAAATTTTTGACATTAACATAAATGCAAGCGAGCCTCTTGACCAAAGTGCAAAACCAAAATATGATTGTTGTAACAAAACTAAGCAACTCAACAATGTCTCCACACTCGTTGTCTAATAATCAATAGTGAACAAAAGAAAACTTCCTCATGGCATGAACCATCATGAGGGCATACAAAAGAAAGACAAAACCCATGTGTCAATAAAAGAGCAAACTAAAATCTTAGGCAAATCAAAATTGCGACAACAGTTAAAATGGCCTCTGGGATTAAAATAACCAGCTCTTGACATGTGACTAATGCTAAAATAAATAAGTAGATGATTTTGGGGCAGCGAGTGTTCCACAGTTAGCCCACACTAACACTCGCGGGCTCCCAAATTGTGGACAAACTCCTCCAAACAGAACTCATGAAGACTCAAGATCGGAGTATGATCCTCTTCATCACTCGGTAACTGGATATCTTCCTCATTTCCTTCAACAGTTATCTCAATCGGACTTCTTGATTGCACATAGACAAATTCATCATAGTCTTCTGGTTCTTTGGAATTCCTTTCATCAGTTCTTTCTGCAATTTCATCAATTTTCACATTTGCACTTTCTACTATTTTGTTAGATGATTTGATCAGACATTTAAATGCTTTGCTTCTAAAAGAATATCCTAGAAATGTTCCTTCTTCACTTTTCTGATCAAACTTGCCATTTCTATCATCTTTATGAACATAGCATTTACTTCCAAAGATCTTAAAATAGCTTACATTAGGTTTCTTGCCATACCAGATTTCATAAGGTGTCTTCAAAGTACCTTTCTTCAATTGAACTCGGTTCAAGGTGTAAACAACTGTGCTTATTGCTTCTCTCCAAAATGTTTGTGGAACCTTCTTCTCAATCATCAGTGTTCTAGCACAATCCACAATAGATCTGTTTCTTCTTTCAGCTATTCCATTCTACTGTGGAGTTCTTGGTGCAGAGACTTGTCTTTTAATACCATGATCATTACAAAATAGGTTGAACTCATCAGATGTGAACTCTCCTCCTCTATCTGATCTAAGACATTTCAGTTATCTTCCTATTTCATTTTCAACTCTAGCCTTGTACCACTTAAACATTTGAAAAGCTTCTGATTTTTCTTTTAAAAACATTACTGACATCATCCTTGAATAATCATCCATAAATAATATGAAATACTTATCACCATAATAACTTTGAACTTTCATAGGACCACAAAGATCAGTGTGCACAAGATCTAAAATTCCCTTAGAAGTGTAGGACTTACTTTTAAAGCTGGATCTTGTCATCTTACCCATCTGGCATCCTCGGCACATAGCATTCTCAGGTTTTTCAAGACTCGGTAGACCTCTTACTCTGTGCTTCTTACTTATCTTGATCAGATTATCAAAATTAACATGACAAAACTTTTTATGCCATAACCAGGTGTTATCAATCTTTGCATGCAAACACTTGTTGTGAGTAGAGTCAAGGTGAAATGTATTACCTTTTGTTTGTGTCCTGGTAGCAGCTAACTTTCCATTCTTGTCATGAACTTTGACAATTCCTTTCTAAAATTCTATTCACTAACCTGTGTTGTTTAGCTATGCTACACTCAACAAATTATATTTCAAACCTTCAACCCAATAAACATCATTGCATCTTGCTTTATCAAGAAGTGTTATGGATCCTTTACCTCTTACCGGACATGGTGCATCATTACCAAATCTAACATAGCCTCCATCATAATCTTCTAACATAACAAACTTGTGTTTATCTCCTGTCATATGATGTGAGCATCCACTATCTATAATCCAAGAATCATTAGTGTTTATGTGAGATATTAGGGCTTTTTCTTCATACCTTTCTTCATCTAATCCATCCTTGATGGCCACATAAACAACTTCCTCTGTATCAGTCTCATCTGATTTATCATCTTCAGATTCCTCATCAGCAATTAAGCATGTCTTTCTATCTCTTCTTTTGAAGTCTCGGTGTCCTCTGTAATGATTATCTTTTTGTCTGTCATCTCGGTAATCTCTCTTTTCAATGAAATCTTTGTCAGGACAGTTAGAAGCCATATGTCCAATCTTATCACAATTGAAACATTTCAAAGGTAGTTTTCCTTTATACTTACCTTTGCCTCTCAGTAACCTTTTGGCCAATAATGCTTCAAACTCTTCTTGCTTTCTGATTTCTTCATATAGTTTATGTACCTCCTCCATGTTCTTCTGGAATCTTTCACTTGCTCCATTGTGATCTCCTTCAAAGTACTTATACTTTCTCTCATTGTAATCATTAGATTCATTCAGATGAAAAGAACTAAATGCAGATTCAACTTTATTTACTGATGACCCACTGTTATCAAAATTGCTTAACTCAAATGCATGTAGCTTACCAATAGTAGCATCCAAGGAAACTGGCATATTAGGTACAGACCTCAATTCATTGATTGCAGAGACTCGGATTGCATAGGTAGGTAGAAGGGTTCTTAACAATTTACTTGTCACATCCTTTTCTTCAATAGTTCCTCCTACTCCTTTGATTTGATTTACAATCTCCTTTAGTCTTGTACTGTACTGGGTTATGTTCTCACCTTCATTCATCCTCATAGATTCAAGTTGTCCTCTTAGACTATCAACTTTTTCTCTTTGAACATGTTCATCTCCTCCATATACAGATATGAGCTTAGTCCACATTGCCTTTGCATCATTGCAGCCTTCTAGAACATTAAACTTAGAATCGGTCAATGCAGATGTTATTTCAATCATTGCTTGAATATGTTCTTGCTTCGCCTTTATCTCTTCCATAGTCAATGGATAGGTGCTTGGTGCAACAAAATCATTCTCCAGATAGTATAAAGCATATTCTCCAACTCCTGATAGATGTAGCTTCATCCTTTTCTACCATGTAGAGAAACTTGACTTATTCAGCTTAGGTGCATCCCTCTTATACATCTTTGGATCTTTAACTCAAGTGCCTTTAAACTTTCTTTTCGGAGTCCAAAGCTCTGATACCAATTGATAGCTCTGATACTTAATATAAGTATAAATCCAATAGCCAACAAGATGAGAGGGGGGGGGGGTGAATCATACAAACTTAATCATCCATAAAAACATCAGATTCAACCTCGGTAACATATATCAGTCATATAATCAAAAACTGTCAAACAAGCAAACTCAAAAGCATATGAACAATATAAACCTCATAACACCAGATTTAACGTGTAAACCCAAATAGGGAAAAACCACTGTGGGATTTCAGACCCACTAAGAAATATACTCTTCTAGAGTATGCTCGGTTAAAAGTAAATCCTGTTAAAGATTACAAAACACATTGCTAGATGTGACCCGGTTAAGGGATTTCCCTCAGATCTATTAGGATCTTCACTTTGTTAGAAGTGACCTTGTCAAAGGATTTCAAACACTCAATCAGAATGTCACCTTGTTAGAGGATTTACATATAAGACTGTTAAGTCCACTCGGTTAAGAGATTTCTTGTCACTTTCACAAAATAACAGTAATAGAATCTATTTGCAACTTCACATCTAAAATGCTAAAGCAGATTCCTTTTTGTTCAACACAATCTAGACATAGAACTAATCTTGTCTATCTGCTGGGCATCAATACTCTGTTATTCTAACAAGTCTTCAAGCTTCTGTGCTCGGTAATCACTATGTAGCATCCCTGTCCATACACTTGCCTGCATACATTGTTTATCAATAGTTCCTTATTTATAAACAATCTTCTAATCACTTAATCTCCTTGATCACATTTCCCATGATCAATCATAGCCATCAGATCTTCAATCTTTTCCAGGTTCATTGTATCTTTTGATCTGAAAATGTTTTACCCCACCTCGGAACTTGCACATTCACCTTGGAACTTGTGTTAGGGTAATGCAGTTCAATCTGAGCTGTAGATCTTCTTGCCGACTTTCCATTGCCTTAGATTTGTTAACAAACTTCTTCCACGGCTTGCCAATCATTGATCCGCTCCAGCTCATTAGCATCTTTCATTAAATATCACATGTAAACATTTAATGTATTCTGTTATAGCTCGGTTACAACTCGGTGAATACTAAACTTTACTCAGTAGACATTTTGTCTTCATTAACCGACTACGATAACCTTAGGGTTTACCGACTAGGTTCCTTAGGGTTCACTGACTAGGTTCTTTGCTTGATAACATAGTATAGTGTTAACCTTTATATTTTACAACATATGTATGATGTTAAAACAATCTACAACATCAAGATCTCATCATTGTCTGACTCGGTAGAGTTGCCCATTGAATAACTTATCCCCTTATTCACCATATTCTTTCCTGTGTCTTTACCAACTTCTTTATAATCTTCATATCATATTTCTTAAGATATGGCAACATCATATTGAATTAGAAAATCAATTTCTTGACATCAATGACAAAATAATAATATCAAGATAGTAAAACATCTTTAATCAGTTATGTCCATAATCATCAACAACCTTCTCAATATCCTTGTAATATTGCCAACAATATATATATATATATATATATATATATATACATAACAATCAAGTGCAGGAATGTCGCAATGGCACATCTCACTTGCAATGAGTGATGTGACGTTGATTCCTCCACACAACAATCAAACAAAATTCATACAATGAACATCATGTCACGAGTAAACCAAAACTGGGGTTAGTATATCCATTACATAATAAAGCAAAAATCAATGAAATCTATCCATCTATGCATCTGTCATGGCATAAATACATATAGCAAAGCAATCATCATTCAACATCTAAATCACATAGAATCACAACTAGGCATGAGCATAACCAATAATATCAAAGTCATCAAGCATATAATATGCATCAATGAAGCACATACAAAAGCCAAAATACATCTATGCATCATGTGAATCCAAGCAAGTCCATCATATCCGTCGCACAAAATGAATATCTAATCGAGTCTATCAAAATTGAATAAGTGTTTGCTCATGTGTGGGCATTACATGATGGATTAAATTATTATGCTCGAATAGAACTCTGTGGTGATACTAACCTTCCTTGTGTGAAAGGATCACATAGATGACAAGATAATTACACCACGCTCATTTGCTACTCAATAAAAAAGATCAAGGGACTTTTCTTTAAAATTATTGTATATGTGCCCATACTGACAATTGCTTGATTGTGAAAAAAATCATTAATAAGATGAATAATTTAATAATAATTTATTCTTAGATTTAATATAATTTGATGTTATACCTATTCTATTCTAAATTTAAATATTCTTTAAAAATATCGAGTAATTGTAGACGTTAGGTTTCCACAATCCATGTAGACTGTGATTTGAGTTTCAATATTTGACTACATCAACTCTCTGTAACTTACAAAACCAAAATCCATCACATAAATCCAAATAAATAACATAAATATCATATTGACAAAGTTTATTTTGAATTACTTCAACTAATGAGTAATATCTCGATACATGCTACATCATCACATACCATAATATCTAAATCAATAATCATAACTACATGATTAAACATGGTACAATAATTGAATTAGGTAGTCCATCACCAACAAACCAAATAATACAATAAAGTGTACATGTAATATGGGCAAACACTAGAAACTCCAATAGTCCAATCCAATAATCTTTAGCAATCAAAGATGAAAAAATGGTCAAGGTGCTTTTTCCACCTAGCCACAAAGCTTACACTTCCCCAAAGAGTTCTTCGGGACACGAAGAACCATCGACCTTGCACAAGGTGTTTATCAAAAAGGAATATGTGAGCAAGAGGGAATCTAATGTGTGAATAATAAGGGAATTTTAACATCACAACTTGCATGAAGAATGAGGGAATTTTAACATAGCTTTCAATGCATATAAAAAAAAATGCATTTATCATTCACTTGCATACATTATTAACTAGTGCATTTATATGTACATACATGCATGATCATAACCAAGAATAGAAGTTAATCATAGTTCCAAAATAAATTATATCAACATGTGTTAAATAGATACATGTATGTATATGACTATAAATACCCATATGCATATACACACTTATATAAATCTAAAATTTATTATTTCAAGATTTAGCTCTCAACCATATATGAACAACAATAAGCATGTGGAATAAAATTTATTTTTCAGATTTCAAGCATTCTAAACAAAGAATAAACAAATCAATCTTAGATTTCAATACATTCCAAACAAAGAATATACAATTCATTTTCAGATTTTAAATCATTCACAACAAAGATTAAAATCTATATATATATATATGTGTGTGTTAAAATATAAGAAGCAAAAATGAATTCAATAGAAATTAATTGCAGGCAAGAGTGTAGATTCAATATATATAAAATAAAGTAATTGATACTTTGGTTGAGTTGCTGAGAAAATGGGTGACTGAAAAGGAGTGTGGAACCCCCTTTTTGTTGTCCAATCAATTGCCTCTCTACATAAATTGATATCATTGGACTTTCTCCACCAGAAATTGTGCATGTACTTCCCTAGTTAATATGCCCCTACAAATCTCTTTCATTGCTTTATAACAACCCGCAAACTGCTCTTTATTGTTGGTTAAAAAAATCTTGACCCTCTTATTTTAGCGCTTAGAAGGAATGAACAAAGTGCCCCCCTACGCCTCATCTTTTATTGTATAAAATTAATAAATTAATTCTCTTTTTAGCTCTCTCAAACATGTGATTACTTATGCATGTTTATTTATAACAACCCGCAAACTGCTCTTTATTGCTGGTTAAAAAAATCTTGACCCTCTTATTTTAGCGCATAGAAGGAATGAACAAAGTGCCCCCCTACGCCTCATCTTTTATTGTATAAAATTAATAAATTAATTCTCTTTTTAGCTCTCTCAAACATGTGATTACTTATGCATGTTTAAAACAACCACTCTTCAAACAATTTATTATTCACACATTAGATTCCCTCTTGCTCAATTAGTTTGCACTAATCAATAGTGATTATTATTTTTGCTTTCAAAATAAACTTGTTTTTAATAAACTTGAGATTTATATTTTTAAATTTAAGATATTGTAGAAATTATTTATCTACAATATGATTGGTTTTAAAAAATTGATGTTATAGGAGCAATTTTTTAGGTTTTTGTTTGGATTTCTTTGTATTTAAAAAAAAATGTCTATTTTAAGTAGTTTTTTTCATTTTTTATTATTTATAATATTGTATAAATTTTTTTCTAAATAGATATATAGATTTTAATGATTCTTTTTTATGTCAAAATATAGATAATAAAATCAATTATAGGGATTTGATTCAATTGAAATTAAATTAAATTAAATGAAAAATTAAATAAAAATATTTCTACTAAAAAAAACATAATTATTATATGTATTCTTTATAATTGTATTTTATATATCTTTTTAAAATCATTATATTTTTTAATACCTTTTGAAAATCATAAATTTTTTAATCATTTTCTTTTGGTCGATAATTATATGTATTTTATTGATATTCAAAACAAAGTACATAAGTTGTAGTATCATTTATCCACATCACAAAGAAACATTGCCAAAATTTTCTCCAAAATGATGTTCATAGTTTGACAAAACATCAACCAAAACCCTACCCTGCCTACCAGTAATCTACCCTATACACCCATTTATATAGTTTAGCATTTTAAACATATAATAGTTGATCAAATAACTAAATAAACAAGCTTTAAATAAACAATGTTTTTCTTTTAATTTCTTCCTCACTACTTTCAAACACCCACTAACCCATTAATCTTTCATATTGAATCTTGCTCCTAGTTCTTCCTTCAGTCCCACCTTTCTCTTTCCTTTGGCTTGCTCCCATTCCTTCGCCCATAGGTAATGAATCAACAAATCCCAACTGATATATGCTTCTGCCCTACGATCATTCTTGTTCGCCCCCTATGCCTAGTGAATAGATGACATTAGTTGTTGAGGAGTCTCCTCATTTGTTCCCTTGCCACCTCTGCAAGCATAAACCCTACCCTTGAAATTGCCCTTTCCAACATTGAATGTAGACCACACAAACAATCATTTTCCACACAACCCTTCAACACCCATTTAACATATTTTTTCCATCCAACCTCAAACCCCCATGCCACCACCATTAACACAGTGTCTATATTCATCCCATACCTATGTTTAGTCATAAAAAACTCTTCACCTAGAAGGATTTCCATGATCTGAATGAAAACATCTTCATCATATTTGAAAAGATTTTTCATTCTTTTCTTAGTGACTTTGCTCATAAATACTAATTGTTGCCTTGGCGTAATCAAGAAAAATGTGGCCTCATGTTAAAATGCAGTCACCACCCATCCTCAATTGAGCGCCAAGTGCTATCCATGTCACATCATCCTACCACCATCCTTTCATTAATAGCTTCTAAAAGTGGTGATGTACTATTCCAACTTAGAGATCGAGCTCAAGATTAAGAAAGATCTTCCACCGTACTTTTTGGCTTATCATCAAGAGTCACTTCCCATTTGGACAACCTATCCAACATTTCGTTCCCTGATCTCATCACATGCCCAACTAAAAATTCCTCAAAAGTTTCTAATAAATGCTCGACAATGGTTATATATTTATCCAAATTCCAAGCATGTATTTCACCATTTTTTATTGCATTAATAATAATCAAGGAATCTCCTTCAAGGGTATTTTTTAGAATCCCAATTGTTTCCCCATTTTCAACGCTTCAATAGCTACCTAAGCCTCAACTTCATTATTTGTTCCCTCCACAAGTTTTGAAGCTCCAGTTGCTTCAATATTGCCCTCCTAATCTCATGCCACAAATCTAGCTCCCGATGATCCTGGGTTACCCTTGGAGGCCCCATCAAAGTTAATTTTATATCATCCTTCCCTCGGCTTGGACCAATCCACCACCTTCACCCTCTCAAATTCCAGATTAGCCTGAGCAAGCCCATTAACAAACCAATTTTTAAATCATTTTATTATATACAAAATAATTTAATAATTTTTAATCATAAGTTTAAATATTTTTCATTGTCATTCAAAAAATGTCTATTTTCACTTTTATAATTATTAATAGTTATTTTATTAAGACCAATTATAATTCATACTACATAAGTATAATTAAAATAATATAATATTACACTACAAATTAATAATTAAATTCGATATTAATTTTATTATTATAATTTTAATTATATAGATTTTTAAATTAAATTAGGATCATCTTTTTAAAATATATATATTTTCACTATAAAATTTGTATTATATTATTTTATTATGTAAGAGTTATAGTTAATATTACATAAATGTAATCATACTAATATAATTTTAAAATAACAATGATTAAAAATTATAATAATTAAAAACTAAAACAAATATTTTTATTACAATTCAAAATTCTAATAATTAAAAATTAGAACAATTTTTTTTTGGTCAATAATAAGAGTTTATTATTATTATAAAAGATAAAAGATTTACATCCTAAACTTAAAGTCCATCAAAAAACCATAAACCACCCAGCCAAGCAATTGACTAAAATCACTTGACAAACCGCTTAAGTCATTGTTCTAAGCTCCTAAAAACACTCTAAAACCTAATTTTTTGTCTAACTGAGCTACGAAAAGCATCTAAATAGCCTACCATGCAAACTAAACAATATGTGATGAAAGAAGAAAAACTAGGGTATAACCCTAGAAAGTATTACAACACAGTAGATGTAACAAAAATTTCAAACAAATCTACTCATGCCTCTCTCCAACTTGAATGGATGCCACCTTCCTTTTTCTCAGTCATTTAACTCTACATTCTGCAAGGCTTGCTTCCTCCTTTGCCCTTTGTAGTTCAACCTCTATCTCCATCAGCGATACAAAGACCTTCATTGCCTCCCATTCCCGATGAGCCTCCTCTTTGCAATGGGCTTTGAAAGGACATTTCAGCCACCTCACAAAGGCAATGCACTTCTCAAACACTTCGTGATTCCATTTTACAATACCCTCTCAAACATCAAGCCCAACACCATGGATTGCCCATTCCAAAATTGACTCTATACCCTCCAAGTAATCCTGATGTACACTTGTTGTCATAACCCCCTTCACAACCTCCATCGAATCGCCCAAATCCAGGACCCATGCCATTATAAGGGAATAAACATCCATGTTTTTTTGATACCTATACCTTAAGTCATTGAATGAATCGTCCAAAATCAATTGCACACATTTAACCAACCTATCATCCTTAAACAATAACATTCCATTCAATCTTCTTTCTGAAATAGTGCTAAAAAATGGGCATAACTATTTTCTTGACTTAAGCATGAAATTCGCTTCCATTTCTCTATTTCAACAATGACACCACCTCACACCTTTTTTCTTAGGCTCTTTCCTTCCACAAATTTCTTCACAGAAACATTGAGAAAGAGAAAGAAAAAGATTTTGCCAACCTACCATTGCACAAACACAATCCATCTCATAAATGCACAATACTAATTATGTGTCATCACCCTTTGAAAGAGACCATTCTCCAAGGCAACTGCAATTAAGTTGGTACCTAGTAAGAACTCAAGTGTGGGATTGAAATTAGTACTGTGAGCATTAAAAACAAATAATGTCAACTGCCAACTAAGCCAGCCAAAGTACTTCCTCATCAACACTATCCCACCACCAGGTTACAAAGGGCTCCAATTCACATGCCATATTGGACAAAAGGTTTGACGCCCCATTCCCTACCCTCTTAATATGTGAAATTCGATAATCTTGAAAGGAATTTAACTTTGAGCAAATAATTGAAATGAATTTACTTATTTGCCAACATGGAGAGGAACCCTTCAAAATTGCATCATCTATAATTTTAGACTCTCCTTCTAAATGTACCTTCAGGATTTTAAGGTTGCAAGCCAACTTGACTTCGAGTAGCGCTGCTTGCACCTCTGGCTCATTGTTAGTACTATCTTACACTCGTTGATCTCCTTTCATTAAAACTTTACCTTTTGGGTCACAAGCCACGCATCTAGCACTTGAGATTCTCGAGTTGCCTCTCAAAGCCTAATCAAAATTAACTTTAACCCATCCTTCCTCTGGCTTGACCCAAGCACTATCCAAGACTCCTCCACCACTAGGATTAACCCTAGAAATCCCATGAACAGGCCCTTAGAACAAATATTTTTATTACAATACTATGATGACAAGTACTTGCCACTATGTGGAACTTGTTATTAGTATGTGGCTGGGAGAGGAGGTCAAGGGAGACTATAGCTATAGTTCAGTCTAGTCGAGTCAACACCCTCCCCTCTAGTTATAAGGGATAAGGGCCAATAGGTAATAGGTTGAGGGCATTTATGCAATTGACCGAACCCCCCAATCCATCTATAGTTGCCCATATATAGAATCTGCATCTGCCCATCTATAGAATAGATCTTCCCACTGCCTATCTATCTACCCATAACTTCACCCATCTCTCTTCTATCTACTTATTCTAGCCCCAGTCAACCTCCTACTATTTTTAACAGGGTAGGGCTAGTAACTATAATTATTACTCTAACAAGTTTCTCTCCCCAATGGGTGGATGGGAGGAGGTTATTGCATTCACTAAAGCCTAATCAATTAATTAGTTTGCACCAATCAATAGTAATTATTATTTTTGCTTTCAAAATAAATTTGGTTTAATAAAATTGAGATTTATATTTTTAAATTTAAGATATTGTAGAAATTATTTATCTACACTATGATTGGTTTAAAAAATTTGGTTTTATAGGAGCAAATTTTTAGGAATGATAGAATTTTCAGGTTTTTTTTTTGGATTTCTTTGTATTTTAAAAACAAATGTGTATTTAAAATAGCTTTTTTCATTTTTTATTATTTATAATTTTGTAAATGAGTTTTTTTTAATAGATATATAAATTTTAATAAATCTTTTTTATGTCAAAATATAGAAAATAAAACCAATTATAGCGATTTGATTTAGTTTAAATGAACTTAAATTAAATGAAAAATTAAGTACAAATATTTCTATTAAAAATATATAATTATTATATGTATTCTTTATAATTATATTTTATATATATTTTTGAAATCATTATACTTTTTAATACTTTTTGAAAATCATAAATTTTTTGATAAATTTTTTTTGTCAATAATTATATGAATTTAATTGATATTCAAAACAAAGTGCATAAGTTGGAGTATCATTTATCCCACATCACAAAGAAACATTGCCAAAAATTTCTCGAAAACGATGTTCATAGTCTAATAAAATATCAACCAAAACCCTACCCCTACCTACCAATATTCTACCCTATACATCCATTTATACAGTTTAGCAATTCAAAACATATAATAGTTGATCAAGTAACTACATAAACAAGCTTTAAATAAATAAAAAGTTTTTTTCTTTACATTTATTCCTCACTACTTTCAAAGGTCCACTAACCCATTGCTTTTCATATTGACTCTTGCTTTTGGTTCTTCCTTCAGCCCCTCCTTCCTCTTTCCTTTGGCTTGCTCTCATTCCTTCACCCATAGGTAATGAATCAATGAATCCCAACTAATTTATGCTTCTACTATATGCTCATTCTTATTCGTCCCCTATGCCTAGTGAATAAATGACATTAGTTGTTGAGGAGTCTCCTCATCTATGCCCTTGCCACCTCTGCAAGCATAAACCTTGTCCCTGAGATCGCCCTTTCCAACATTGAATGTAGACCACATAGCTAATCATTTTCTACACTACCCTTCAACACCCATTCAACATATCCTTTCCATCTAACCTCCAGCCGCCACCTTTAACACAATGTCTATATTCATCTTGTACCTATGTTTAGTCGTCAAAAAGTCTTCACCCATAAGGATTTCCATGATTTGAATAAAAATATATTCATCAAATTTGAAAAGATTTTTCATTCTTTTCTTAGTGACTTTGCCCATAAATGCTAATTTTTGCCTTGGCGTAATCAAGAAAAATGTGGCCTCCATATTAAAATGCAGTCACCACCCATCCTCAATTGTGAGCACCAAGAGCTATCCATGTCACATTACCCTACCACCACCCTTTCATTAATAGCTTCTAAAAGTGTTGCCGTACTATTCCAACTTAAAGATTGAGCTCAAGATTATGAAAATCTTCCAATGTAGTTTTTGGCCCATCATCAAGAGTCACTACCCATTTGGACAGCTTGTCCGCCATGCCATTCCCCGATCTCATCACATACCCAACTTCAAATTACTCAAAAGTTTCTAATAAATGCTCGACAATGGTTATATATTTATTCAAATTTCAAGCTTGTATTTCACCCTTTTTTAATTGCATTAATAATAATCAAGGAATCTCTTTCAAGCGTATTTTTTAGAAGCCCAATTTTTTCCCCATTTTCAACGCTTCAATAACTACCTAAGCCTCAACTTCATTGTTTGTTCTCTCCATAAGTTTTGAAGCTCCAATTGCTTCAATATATGCCCTCTCAATCTTGTGCCACAAATCTAGCTTCGACGGTCCTGGGTTACCCTTTGAGGCCCCATCAAAGTTAATGTTGTAAGCTCAATCAATCAATTAGTTTGCACCAATCAAAAGTGATTAATATTTTTGCCTTCAAAATAAACTTGGATTTTGTATTTAAAGTTGGGATTTATATTTTTAAATTTAAGATATTGTAGAATTTTTTTTATTTTTTGATTGATAATAGGCTGAGGCTGATTTTTAAAAGAGAAATATGAATCAACCTTACTTGGAGACCCCTGGATTACCTGCTTGATGCTTCAAAAATCTTGTTAAAATATTGTGAAACTCCCATTTGCACTTATTGCTAATATTAGCAAAGTTTCTACCTATATATTGCTCTACAACAATTTAACTATCATAGAAACAACATCATAGCAAATAACTCATATAATAGTAAATAACTCTAAGACTATAGTTCATAGCCATTCAAGATTCCACGTTTGATCAAATACTCTAACAAATTAGAACATTCAAAGCTTAAATATGCAAACCCAATATCCTATATTAATGAAATTCATCCAAAATCTTAAGGTTAGTCTAAAAAACTAAACCATATCAAAA
Organism: Cryptomeria japonica; assembly: GCF_030272615.1. Lineage (NCBI taxonomy): Eukaryota > Viridiplantae > Streptophyta > Pinopsida > Cupressales > Cupressaceae > Cryptomeria > Cryptomeria japonica. The sequence continues at coordinate 408,689,795 of NC_081405.1, read as the reverse complement.
TAACCACAAAGTCATATCCTTCACTGATAAATCTATTTTTGTCATGTTTATCTTTGATGAGTTACCATTTCCATGAGACTGTGGGACGGTCCTAGCGATAAGCTGATTTCGGTATAACATCTGGGTTTGATAAGACTCGTCAAGTAGTTCACAGAAGTCATACATCTTACCGATAACACTGACAGTTGATGGGTCTTGGTGAAGTCAAAATTTTTGGTGTGACTTAAGGTTTTAGTAAGATGTATCTAGCCACTAGCCAAAGTCATATTATTTACTAATGAAGACCATATCGGTAAGACTTTGGTGGAGTTTGGGTGATAAGAAGGGATTTCAATATTTCTTAGGGCTTCGGTAAGACTCTCCAAGCAGTCAGCCAAAGTCACATCTTTCTCCGATGAGATACAATATAGGTATGAATTTTGAGTGATCTTGGTGAAGAGTTGTTTTTTAGGAAACTTCAGTGTTCGTGGAGACTTGTCAAGGAGGTTGTTGAATTCAATATGTACTCAGATAAGACCATGTTGATACAACATGAGGATGGTCTTGGGCCTTGGCAACAAAGGGGTTTTTGGAATAACTTTGATGTTCGATTAGACATGTTAAGCCGTTAACCAAAGTTATATCCTTCACCGATAAAGTTATTTTCGATGAGATATTGGAGTTCAATAAGAGAGTTCTAAGACATTGTCGAAGGTGAGATCTCTTGCCGATAACCCTTGAGGTTACGGTGAGAGCATGATGGACTTATGTTAACATTTTGAGTTGTTTGTTGGTGATTGGTCCAAGCTAGAGCATTAGGAATTCATTGTGACTAAGATAGCTCTGAGGCCTTGTAATATAAATCTATATTTACACAAATCATGAAACTGTTAATCTCTCCTATGGCTCCAAATCTATAATTGATCAGCCCATTAGATTCCGATCTACTTTCTTAATTGTGAAGCCATCGGCTCCTAGATTAGCCAATTTGTCTGCCTCCCTCTTCCCTTCTTTATATATATGATTAAACAATTATTTCTTCAAAATATTCTTAAAGTTCTATAGCTCTCCCCAATCTAGAATTTAATTTTCAATTAGGGGTACTTTTTGATCTAGTAGCATTGATAATTAGCTGAGAATCTCCTTCTATGGCCAATTTGTTGAAACCTAGATTTTTACTTAACAATCCTTCTATTAGAGCATCCATTTCAGCTAGATTATTTGAGGTCATACCTATTTGTTTGGCTAATTTAGCACAAATGGATCCATCCCAATGATGTATGATACATCTTATCCCAATAATCTAAGGGTTCCCTCTAGAAGCACCATCGAAGTTAAGTTTGAACCATCCAAATTTTGGTTTTTTCCATATACAATGTTCTCTTAATTGCTTTCTCTCTTTCCCTCCTTTCCCATAATGTGGGGGTATCTGTAGACCAAACTATGCTTTTCTTATTTTAATATCGCAGCTTGAAAACATATAATCCTTTAGGTTATAATTTTTTAATCTATTATTGATTGTTTCTACTATGGATACTTCTATTTTATTACATAGATTTTCTACTTCCATTTTCTTGTTTTGGAATAATCTCCTATTCCTTTCTTTCCAGTTTTCCCATACCAAAATAGATGGGGCTGATATTTAGATTATGTTGTAAAGGTTGTTCCTGCATAAATTTGGCTATCCTTTTAGAGTAAAGCATTCTTCCAATCTAATTTCTTGCACAACCATTTCCAACATTCAGAGGAATAAGGATAATTCATGAGTAGATGATTGATTGTTTCTTCATTTTCTTCACATAATGGGCATCTTGAGGGACCTTCAAACTTAAGTTTTATAAACCAATTTGTTGTCAAAATCTTGGATTGCAATGCTGCCCATAGAAACATTCCTTCCTTCGGTAAGAAGGCTTTATCCCAACATAGATGTAAAGGGAGTTCTGACCTTTCCCACTGCTATGATTTGATTAGTTTCGAATATCCATCCTTAACTCTATACTCTCTTGACTTAGAGCCCAACCATATTAATTTGTCTTCTCCTTTCTTTACTATAATATGTCTTTCTGATAAGATCTCTCTAAGCTCTTTTTTCTCTTCTTAAGATAGAGGTGTCCCATCCAATTATTTCCACCTCCATCCAAGTGTTGGGTCCCTATTAGGGCATACTATAGTCCTTAATAAAATTGCCCCAGAGATTTCCTAACACCTCTTTAATTCTTGGAGAAATAGAGTAGTTCTCCAAAGCAGTATACCCTCCCCAAGAGTCACTCTAGAATAAAGCCTTGTTTCCATCTACAACATCCCATGTGATATGATCTATAATCAAATTTTTGTAGTCTAAAATAAAGTTCCACACCCTAGAACCTTTCGGTGGATTTGTTGTTCTAAAAATAATACTAGGATCAGAGCCACTAAGATACTTCTTTTGGAGTATTTTAACCCATTTCCTATTATGCTCTATATATATTTTCCAAACTAATTTTGCACCCAAAGCCTTACTTAGCCAACTCAAAAGTTTAAGATTTATGTCACCTGCCTCTCTAGGTCTGCAGATTTTTTCCCAGCTAATAAGTGCTAGTTTCCTATCTTTTGACACCCTTTGCCAATAGAAAGTCATCATTCTTTTTTCCAAATTTTCTTTAGCACCTTGCGTTATAGGTAAGTAGGACATTTAATATGTGGGGATTGCAAAGAGGACTACTTTCAAAATTGTATCCCTTCTAGCCATTGATAGCCATTTTCCTTTCCATGAGTCCATTCTATGTTCCATTCATTTTTTCAATTTGATCCCACATTTTATTTACTCTGCACCCTTTATCTAAAGGCAACCCTAAATATCTGCAAGGTAGTTTTCCTTTTTTAAAGCCTAATGTTTGGCATATTTCATCTTCTATTCTATTGTTAGTGTTCAGGAAGTAAATTTGTGATTTATTAGCATTTACCATTTATCTAGAAGCCTTGGAATATACATTTAAGATTTTCTTATTCTTTTTCCTCTACCTTCCACCCTACACCAAAGAGCATTGTATCATCCACAAATTATTGATGGGTTATGTTTTCTACTTTGTCTATTAGCTTGATCCCTCTAATTTTCTCTTGTTCTTGAGCTTCACTAATAGCCCTTCCAAAGGATTCAACCATAATAATGAATAAGAAAGGTGAGATTGGGTCCCATTGTCTAAGCCCTCTTGATATTTCAAAATATCCCTTAGGGGTTCCATTAATCAATATTGAAAACCTAAGGCTTGATATACAGTAGTAGATTAAGTTAATATACTATCTTGCAAAGTCAAATACTTCCATACATTTGCATAAGAATCTCCAATCTACTTTATCATTCTCTTTTTTGATCTCCAAGCATACTATATTCTAGGTTGTGTTGAGCCGAGTGTATTGCCTCTCGTGCTATGATTACTCCATCTGGGATAGATCTTCTAGGAGCACAACATGTTTGCTCTTGTGATAAGATAAATGACATGAACTTTTTTATTCTATTTGCTATAGCTTTTGAGAGAACTTTATACACTGCATTGCAAAGTGAGATAGGTCTAAAATAATCTAATTCTTCTATTTTGTCTTTTTGGGGGATAAGAGTTATGAAGGTATTATTTATCTCCCTTAGTATTCTCCCTGAATTTCTCATGTTTTCTATAGCTTCCAACATTTACAATCCTAGAAAGTGCCAGTATTTCTAAAAAAAAACATGTTGGGGAACCATCGAGGCTAGGAGCCTTATCAAGGTGTAATTGATTCAATGCAACTTCTATTTATGTTAATGAAAATTTACTAGTAAACATTTTTTTCTGCTCATCTCTTATGATTTTAGATATATTGGCAAGCAGCTATTGTTGTGATGTTAGGTCTGAACAATCTCCAATTATTTAGTGTCTCCTTGAAAAAATTAGAAATTTCTTGAGTTATCTCTTTAGGTTCATCTATTAGGTTCCCTATAATGTTCCCTTGCCAATGTATGACAATATTGAGAGCATGTGGGTGTGACCATATGGTGAAGGTGAGGGTGTATGGTGGAGGAATGACGTACGGTGGGAGGTAAGGCATACAGTGGGGCGTACGGTTACGATGGGAGGTAAGGCATATGGTGGAGCGTACGGTGGAGGAATGGCATACAGTGGGAGGTAAGGCATACGATGGGTGTACAGTGGGAGGTAATGTGTACAGTAGGCATATGGTGTGCATACAGTGGGAGGTAAGGCATACGGTGGGGCGTACCATGGAGGAATGGCGTACAGTGGAGGTATGGTGTATGGTGGGAGGTAAGGCGTACGATGGGTGTACAGTGGAGGAATGGTGTATGGTAGGTGTATGGTGGGTGTATAGTGGAGGAATGGCGTACGGTGGGAGGTAAGGTGTATGGTGTGCTCCAGTGAATGTGCGGTGAAGGGGTTGATCTTCCATAAGCAATAAATTCTGAATGTATCGGATTAACAAATATGCAACTGGAGTGATAAACAATGATGAGATTGAAGATTTTCCAAATTCGGAATGAGTAAAAATAAACAAAATAGGGTGAGGGGTGAATCTCACCGAAACTGCAAACACCAAATAGGGAGGGTCTTTCACCTCTGAAATGGCGGATACTAGAACTCCAACAGGAATTCACACAGGAGAGAACAAAATATCAAAATTCGCCGACCTACAACAATGACTAACTCGGCCATATATATGGGCTCTAGGAAGTTTCTCGAAGGGTTACAAATGGGCCGACACCAAAAAGTTTATAACTAACTAATTAATTAAGGGGCCCAAAATATATTATGAAGTATGGGGTTGTACAATAAATTATTTAAATGGACTATTTAATTATATCAGGGACATTACAGTCCTCTCGGCCCAAAAATTGCTTGCCCTCAAGCAATTGCAGACTCTGATTCTCCCTGATCTATTCACTCTCCCAGATGATGTCATCATGTCTGAAGATTGCCTCCATCCATCTTGCCGAAATTTCCCTCACGCAGCCATTGGACATTCCCCTTAGTACCACCTTCTTGCCATCCACTTTGAATAAGAATTCCATCCTCTTGAAGCTTTGTGTGTACTGGTCAAGGATCTCCATCCATTGAATGCCCAAGATGGCATATGTATCATCCAAATCAATCATGAAGAAATCGTCTGTCACTATGTAGTTTCCCATGGTGATGCTAAGTTGTGGAACCAGATGAGTACATGACAATAGATTTCCTCCTGCTACCTTGAATTTGAACCCCTCATGCTCCTTTGTATGTAAACCCCTCTTGGTAACGAGCGATGAGTTGATAGAGTTGAGAGTGGCCCCACTGTCCAACATGACTATGACCCGTTGCCCTTGGAGTGTGCCACAAACCCGAAAAACACTGCACTCAGGAGTGCTAGTCAGGGCGGCAATGGTACTTCCCTTATGGACCAGTGTGGAGATTCTCTCTACATGATCTATGTTTTCTTTAGCCTCCCCTGTGCTTTGTTGACCACCTTCCTAATTCTCTTCTTCACTATCAAACACCACTTCAATGGCTAAACATCAGTGTCTTGGTCCCCATGGCTCCTTGCAGGTAAAGCAGAGTTTCCTTCTCTTGGGTTCTTGCCTTGTGGCTTCATCTAACGATGGCTTCCTCAGGGCTAGGGGTGGTTTGTCATGCGAGTAACTCACGGAGGAAGAATATGAGGTTGCCATGTCACGCACCTTCTTAATCTCTTCACAAAGTATGTTGGGATTGAACCCTTTCACCCAAATTTTCAGTGGTTCCATCAACCTGTCCATGAACAAGACCACCAATCTCCGCTCTGAGATGTTTGTTACCAACACAGATAGTCTCTGGAATTCTGTGATGTAACTGTCCACAGGCCCCAACTACTTTAGTTGCGCCAACTCCTTGAAATTGAGTTCTGGATCCTTCTCATCAAATCAATCTATGAGCTTCTCGGTGAACTCCACATAGGAGGTTATCTGGTCATGGCCGAGAGTGACCATTCCATGATGCCACCACTCATGTGTGACCCCTTCTAGGTGGAGTGCTGCAAACTTAATAGCTTCATCTTCAGGCATCGGGTTAAGTTGGAAGTAGGTATCTTCTTTTTGAACCCAGGCTCGTGTCGAGGTTTCTCCGGTCCCACCAAAGGATGACAGGTTGATCTTGCCAACCTTTCACTTGATTTCATTGTTATAGTGTCCATAATAGCCCCGACTTCTACCGCTCGAGTATTTCATCTGGAGCTCAACATAATCCTTGAAGGATATGTCCCCCTCAAGATTTGCATCCCTCCAATCTTGGTTCAATTGTGCTTGCATCTCCTGGAAGGTGGGTTCTTTCTCCCCGCGAGGTGCTTCTGATTTCTGAGGAAAAGTCGACATCAGCGGCAGTGAATGCGAGCATTGGACGTTTGACCTTCCCGTGACTGAATCATCGCCCTGCCCATTTTGTTCTCCATTCATTTTTCCCAAGGCTAATTATTGTAAGGTTTCCTCCATGATTTGTTGTCATTGCTCCCCTCTGATTATGGTGTCGTTGAGTCGAGCTTGGATTTTAGTTAGCTCCCTTAATAGTACCATGACTTCTCTTGCAAGATCCCATCTTTCCCCCATTCAATCAGTCGAACAGTACCTCCTTCGGGTGTACACTTGCATCCACTATACGCCAGGCTGGCAAGATCTCAAACTCTATTACCAATGTAATGTTCCCTTTCCAATGTATGACAATATTGAGAGCGTGTGGGTGTGACCGTATGATGAAGGTGAGGGCGTAGGTGGAGGAATGACGTATGGTGGGAGGTAAGGCATACGATGGAGGAATGGCATACGTTGGGAGGTAAGGCATACGATGGGCATACAGTGGGAGGTAAGGCGTACAATGGAGGAATGGTGTACGGTGGAGGTATGGTGTACGGTGGAGGAATGGCGTACGGTGGGAGGTAAGGCGTATGGTGTGCTCCAGTGAATGTGCGGTGAAGGGGTTGATCTTTCATAAGAAATAAATTTTGAATGTATCGGGTTAACAAATATGCAACTGGAGTGATAAACAATGATGAGATTCAAGATTTTCCAAATCCGGAATGAGTACAAATAAACAGAATAGGGTGAGGGGTGAATCTCACCGAAACTGCAAATACCAAATAGGGAGGGTCTTTCACCTCTGAAATGGTGGATACTAGAATTCCAATAGGAATTCGCATAGGAGAGAACAAAATATCAAAATTTGCCTACCTACAACAATGACTAACTCAACCATATATGGGCTCCAGGAAATTTCCTGAAGGGTTACAAACGGGCTGACACCAAAAAGTTTATAACTAACTAATTAATTAAAGGGGCCCGAATATATTATGAAGTACGGGGTTGTACAATAAATTATTTAAATGGACTATTTAATTATATTGGGGACATTACAGTTCCCTCGTTCTCCTTTTATCCTGGTGATTCTATTGACATTTCTTCTAAATTTGGTGCCTGAATTTTTTTTTTGAATTTTTGTCACCATCTCCCAACCAATTTTCTTTGGACTTTCACTTCCAAAAGATTTATTTTGTTAAAACATCTTCATACCTATAAAATAAATATGTTTCTTTGGCATATTTCACTTGATTCACACCATCTTTTATTACACTTTCATTCAAACTATCTAATGTTGCCTCTAAATTCTCTTTTTCTTTAAAAATATTCTTAAAGTGTTCTTTGTTCCATTAGAGCATTTTCAGTTTTAAATTTTTTAATTTTGAGACAAGACAAAAAAATTTGGATCCACTAAAATGCTCCTCCTTCCACCAAGTTTCCAGCAAGTTTAGAAATTTTTTATCCTAAAACCACATCTTCTGAAACTTAAAGGGGCAATTTCTTGGTCTAGATTCTTCTTACACTTCTAGTAGAACCAAAAAGTGATTAGATCCTACTAAGGTTAGGATTGAGGAACTTATAATATTACTAAACTCTATTAAGTCTTCTTTGAAGATGAATCGGTCCATTTTTCTGCAATGAAACTGTATCCCAATCTCCTATTATTCCAAGTGAAAGTTCCATTAATTGTTCTGATTTCAAACATATTATTATTTCTTTTTTTTTTAATAAGTAAATAGTTGGAGAGGGGAAACACCCTTGTATTAATAAAAAATGGGTGAATACAAGGCGTGGTTCAATAAGAGCGGTAAGGGGAAATAACCAAGAAGAAAACCCCCTACCCTAGCTCTATTCTTTATACAAAAAGAACCAGCAAGGAGGTTGGATAAGTACAAAATACCAGTCGACAATCATTGAAGATAGTAGAACCGACCAGAGGCCTTTAAACAAAAAACAATAACTAGAAAATAGAGAAACCAAAGAAAGATGACAACCAAAATCAATGGGAGTCTTCTGATTCATCATCCATAGAAGCACGGGCTGCATCTAGGATTATAGGGCATTCAGTGCCACTAGTCGAGTGAGCTGTCGATTCAACCTTCTCCCTAGGGAGTTGGTAGTCATTAGGGAACCACTCCTCACCAAGCCCAAACCCCAAGTCATTGCCATCAACCAAATCTCCACTCTCTAGAATACCAAAACATTCTACACCGGCTAACCCTTCATCTCGAAGATACCTTTCCCTCCATTCCGACGTGAAGCCATTTTGAATGCCTGTCGCCTTAAGCAGAAATTCAATATTCCTGGTAATGACAGGCCATGTTTCTTGAAGAGCATCAAAGTCCAGAGAGTTCACAATCACAAACTTCCTCACCTCCGCCTTGTTGCCAAAGAACATATCATAATTTTGGGGAAGCGGTATTCTCAGGTTGTCATCAATATTGTCCAACATGACATCAATCTCCCCCAGCAGGCGGTGTTTAAACACCATTTGAGTTAAAATCTTTGCTCTCTGCTTGCTAGTCCCCATGTATATGACCATTGTAAGGAAAAAGGTTGGAATATCGACATTGGCTCTATACCTATGATAAGCCATAAGGAATTTCTTCCCCAGTATCCTTTTAAGGTTGTGAAGAATGAGAGGGTGTCAAGAGTAGAGGACCTCCTGCAAACATTTGTTAGTGATTTCGCCTAGGAAGGCCATCTGCTGACAAGTAGCTTCAAGGAGAATTGGGGATTCCATGGCAAGTCATCGAGAAAAAAATGCAAATGTTTGATGGGAAAATGAGGGCATTCTAGTGTTAAGTAGCAAGTCATCAAACCAGGGGATATAGAGGCTAGGCAAGTAGCTATACACACACACATGAAATGATAGTATCCAATCAAATTCTGATCCAAAGTTTGTCAACTTAATGTCATCCATCTTTATCCATCAAGTAATTATATGCATATCCAGATAGGATATAGTCGTAACTAAATATCAATTAAAAGTACACACATGTCCAATTGCCATGGGGTGCAAACTGATAGACCAATAATGACTGCAGAGAACCACAACTCGATGGCAAGAAGAAATCTTAACTGGTGAACAAATCATTTGGTTGATCTATCCACCAGAAGCCACGATCATTAAGTTAAGTAAAAAAATATAGAGGCAAGCGGTGGGGGAAATGCAACCAGTTTGCACCTCAACTAGCAATTCAATCGAAGAAACTTCTCAACCGGAATGAGAAATGGAGAGCACAACCGGCAAGTAACTCAACCAATGAGCTCCACCACCAGTGAGATAGTCGGGAGTCCATGTTAACGGGTGGAGGCAATACTAAAATACCATCATCGATAGGTTAATTGGAGAAACATATCAGCTGGAAGGAGAAGACAATCAGTTGAGACCACAACTGGCAGACTCAACCAAAAAGCACCATTACTTGGCAAGATAGTCAGACCATATCAATCGGTGGAAGCTCATCTGGGATAATCAAATCAGTCAGAATGACCCAATTAGAGTGCCAAGGGGTGATCACCATTAACAATCGCCATTTTAGAGAGTCTTTCAACCTCTCCATTGCATTCCTTATAAATGTGGCTAATCCAAAATTCATCAAAAGTGGCTAGCAGCACCATAATCGGTTGAAGCCACTGGTTAAGGCACCAACTAGGGGTGTTGTTATAGCAGACTGCATTAACTGTTGGCATTTTTTATTATTGATGTTGTGATTGTCATTGATGGACACATACTTCATACAACTCAACCAGTATGATGTATTATAGTCTTTAGACTATCGGTGTTTTGCAGAAAGTGTTTATCGGTCTGAAGTGGTTCGAGGATCTCAAGTGATACGAAGGAATGAAGTGGCAAAACTCATATTTCCCAGTCTTCATTTTGTCAAACTGACAACCGGTATTTTTCTTAAACCAGTATTTTGTTTGAACCGGTAATACTCTATGATGAGTTACCAACCAGCATTTTGTGATGAGCTACCATCCACCAATTGTTTGGTGGTGCTGACACTCTGGCGGTGCTTTTTGTGTCATATTACCAATTATGTCTAGATGCATTGAACCTAGAAAATTGTATTGTAATCCTATTGGACTGACATGAAATCAGATTCCTTTATAAGGACATCATGTCTAGGGTTTTAGGTTGTTGCTAGGGTTTAAGGTGGTTGATGAGTTTTTGTAAGTGAGAATATAGAAGAGAAGTTCATGTCTGTGAGAGTAGGAAGAGTGTGAATGTGTTGAAGACTGAAGTAATGCTGGAATGCATTAGGAATGAGCTATCAAGGATCTAACTAAGCAAACTATGCTATTTGCTAGATTACTCACTTGTTGATTACTCACATCTTCGACAAGTCTGAAGCCCTTAACCGGGTAGGCCCAAAAAGCCTTTTGTAAATTCTCTAACAAGGTGGTTCACATTATGGATCTAAAATCCTCTAGCAAGGTAGTCTTTAATCGGACTTATCTCCTAATAGAGATTGAGATTACTAACAGGATCTATTCTGGTAAAGAACATTGTATGACCTTAACTGGTTTGGTTCCTATTTTGCAGATAGTTACTTGTGAGTTTCATCTCACCGTGGTTTTTCCCATTTGGGTTTCCACGTCAAAATCTCTTGTGTTATGGTGATTGTGCTTATGTGGGTGAATGCATTATTTTCTATTTGGTTTGCATGTGTGCTAACTGGTTTGTTTGCTAAATTGTTTTACCGGTTTACTGCTAGACTAGTAAAGTGTTTAAGTACAATGATTTTTGGCATACTAATTCACCCCCCCTCTTAGTATTCATCAATTGGTATCAGAGCCAACCTTTCTATAAGTTTAACCACTTGGAAAGAGATATGGGGGAATACACTATGAGGGAACTTACTCATTGGCTCACCCAGGCTGAGCAAGCCTATGATGATCTTAGGGTCAAATATAAGGCCTCTCAGGCAAAAAGGAGAGAACATGCTGAAAAACTGATGGAGCTACTTGAAAACAGTTCCTCTGATGAAATGGACATGGAAGCCCTAATTCAAGAAGTAGAAAATTTGAATGAATCCAATTCCAACCTAAGAAAGGAGTTGGAAGGACTAACTATTTGAATGTGTCAAGAGCTTGAGAACCGGAGGAAAGCTGAAGACCTAGTAAAAGACAGAGATCATGAGATCTCCAAGTTAAAACAAGAAATCAGTGCCCTAACCACTCAACTCCATGCGAGCAAAGTGGAAAAGGAAGACATGCAAGGAGAACTAAACATAGCCATCTCTGAGAATGCAAACTTGATGGAAACAAATGCTGCTATTTCCAAAGAACTCTCTAAGTCAAAGGAAATACTTGTTAAGTTCAACAAGAGTATTGTTAAGCTAGAGCAAAAGCTTGAATCGGCCAAACATGTCAAGAATACTGATGGACTTGGTTACTTCGGTCATGAGGAAGGTGAGACCTCTAGTGCAAATGTTGAAGCATCGAAGAAGCAACCGACATTCAAAGGTAAAGGTAAGCAAAAGTTCAAACCTGTTTGGTTTAACTGTCTTAAAGAAGGACATACTGCTAATGTGTGTAGGAGCAAAGCCTACAATAATTTTCCTTACTTTATAAACAATGAACCTAGATCCAATAAGTTTAATGGTAATTGTTATGCATGCAACAAGTTTGGGCATAGAGCATCTGAATGTAGGTTTGTTATGAACAACACTGGAAGATATCCTCAGAGGAATCAAGGAGTTGGTCTGAAACCTTTTGTGAACCGAAATCCCAACCGGTTTAATACCTTTAATCATCAGTCAGGTAGTGGTGGCTATCAAGCGGCAACCAGATGGAGAGAAATCTGTGTGATTTGTCATTGTCATGGTCACACTGCTACAACATGCAGGAGGAAGAATGGTAACATGAATAATGGACCATGCAGAGCACCTAGAATGGTCTGCTATCATTGCAACAAACCGGGTCACATTGCCAAATTCTGTAGAACAAGAAAGAACATATCAGATGACATACCGGTCACTCTGGAAGGAAAGATTGATATTAAACTTGTTCAAGTGGATATGAACAAAACCTGGAAAAAGAAACCAACGGTGTTGTATGAAGAACCAACTTTTGCACCTAGTGTGGAAATCATGGAATCGGCAAACTAAGCATCAAAAAAGCTTAGGGGGAGCAAATGGTGAAATACTTCGAACCCCCGGTTCACACTGGTAAAAGACCTTAACTGGTATGTGATACCTGTCAGTTGACAGAAGATCGAAAATGGTAAAAGGCAAATTAGGGTTTATGGCCTAATAGTGGAGCATTTATTATGGTAGGTGGAGAACCTATTTAAAAGGAATTTTCAAATCATTTCTCACTTATCATTTTTTGAGCGAAGAATTATTTCAAGTGCAGAGCGAAGAAAAGCGATTTACACTGTGATTCAAAGAGTTTATCAAAAACCTAGAGAAGAATCTGAAGCTATCATCTGTTGAAGGAGTGTAGAATGCAAAGCAGTATTTCAGTAACCAAAGGAGTGTGAAGCATAGTTCAAATTGTGAAGCCCTAAATTTTGATCTACGAAGGTATTTTTCAAAATTCTCCATTTATCATGGCTTCTGCATCACATGATAGCTCTAGTGCACCCGTTGATTCTGTGGACTTCATTCAACAAAAGTCAAAATACAATGCCCTATCTCAAGTACCTGCTGGTGTTATAGTGGAAGAAGGCATTTCCGATTACATAGACTGCAAAATCGAAGACGTAGGGTCTCTTGTGATCCATTCCTAGTTGAGCTTGTTTTGCGGAAAGGATAAGAAGATTAAACTAGAATTCAGCATTCTGGAAAAGAAGAAACTTTACAATGCAATTTACTTTCTTGAAGAATTTTCGGATGATCACATTCGCATTATTCTAAGCAGGGTACACGGTGATAAGATGTACCTAGAGCGGATGCATGATATTACACCGGAAGCAATTCATGTTGTCACTAGTTTTTGTAACACAGGGGAAGTGCCATCCCTAAGGAAGGTCAGCAAGACTGTAATGTCCAAGCTCACTGGTTCAGTGAGCGACTCACATGGAATGACCATCAACTCAATCAAGGATGATCTGGTCAAGTATCCTTGCATGGTGATAGGTTATTGGATGTTCTCTACTAGCAAAATTAATTATGTCTCTATTGCAGTGGTAAATGTTGCTTACAGGATGATCAAGGAAGATGCATCGTTTAATCTGTGCACTTGTATGCAAAGACAACTTCTATTGAATCTTAATTCGATCAAATAAGACAATACATTGAGATTTAAGTTCGGACAACTACTAGTTGGGTTGTTCTTTTAATTCCAAGGCTACTTTCCAAGAGTAGGTGATATTTAGTGGTTAGCTAACCAACCGGTGACAAAGCAAATCAAGGAAAGTCGACAAGTGGTTGGAATCAGCTATCCAGAAGCACTGAACAAATACTTTGATGAGTTCAAATGTAAAATGAACCAGAGGGTAAGAATATCCGACGATATAGTCAAAAAGTATGAGGAAGACATCTGCTTCACCATCAAAGTGGATGAATGCATAATGGAGGTCGTTGAGCCCAGACAGGAAGAAGTGGAGCCTATGGGCTATGAGGTAATGTATGATATGCTAGATGGGTATGCTTCTACCCTATTCGCCTCACCCCTTGATCCTAAGGCAAAGAGAACCAAAACCTATTTGGAAAGGGTCACACCGATTGAAGAACCCTCAGAAAAGAAAGGAAAGGCAGTGCCTTCAACATCGACATGGGTTACTGCAGCCAGTCCCAAAGTGACCAAGCAGTCACTAGTTAAGAAGAAACTGGAAGCTGCACCTGCCAAAGTCTTTGAGAGGAAGCAAAAGATGAAAAGCAATACACTAGACTCAAAAGAAACTATGTCAGAAGAACCACCTAAGAAGATCAGGCAAACGAAGAAAAAGACAAAGAATGAACCGGCAACATCTGCACCGGTAAATATTGATATTTCTTCTTACAAACCTTTGACACATTGTCAAAGAACTATAAAGAATATTAGGAGAAAACTGTTGAATGATTTAATTGATTGTTTTGATGACTTCAATGATAATGAAAAGGAAGAAGTTGAACAGGAAATCATTAAGTATTTGTGTGTTAATGACCAGTCACCTTCAGAAATTAGATCTGAGACACCGGATTCTTTGTATAATTCTTTAGACAACAAATGGCGCATTGCCATAGAAAAGGAACAGGAAATGAGGGAGGAAATATTTGCTCAATATTTTCCTGATGTATCAAATTCAGAACTTTTCGAAGTTATGAATAAATACAAAGGCCTCTTCTTCATGAGAAGAAGAAGACTCCTGTTATTGGAAGGAAAGGTTCATGAAGTGATAAAAGATACACATACTCATACTCAAGAAGCTCTAAAGATGCATCAAGTGGCTGAAGCCAACAGGAAAGCTGAGCAAGAACTAGAAACTGGCAAATCGGATGAGCTGTATAACAGTGAAGGAGAACCGGTCACAGAACAAATGGACCCCATTGATGTTGATGCCTTAGATGGTGAAAATGTTACCCAGAGTACACCATCAGAAGGAACAGGACAGGAGAAGCAGGCAGAAGAAGAAAAGAAACAACAAGAAGCAGAAAAGAAGAAACAGGCAGATGAAGAAGATAAGAGAAAAGAGGAGGAAAAGAAGAAAGAGGAAGAGAATAAGAGAGAAGAGGAGGAAAAGAGGAAAGATGAAGACGATAAGAGAAAAGAGGAGAAAAAGAAGAAAGAGGAAGAGGATAAGAGAAAAGAGGAGGACAAGAAGAGAAGAGAAGAGGAAAATAAGAAACAAGAGGAAGAGGAAAAGAAAGAAGAGGAGAAGTGGAAAGAGGAAGAGAAGAAACAGAAAGAGGAGAAGAGGAAGAAGGAAGAGGAGAAGAAGAAGGATGAAGAAGAGAAGAAGCGAAAAGATGAAGAGAAGAGACAAGAAGAAGTGAAAAGAAAGAAAGAAGAAGAGGAGTAGAGGAAGGCTCAAGAAGATAAGTAAAAAGCCAAGGACAAGGAAGCAGCAACAAAGAGCACACAGGTGGAGACCCCAATGGCAACCGGTAGTCAGGATAAACTGGCTGACATTACCAGTCCTATTGACCTCCAGTCTGCAAATGAATTGGAGCTGTTGCAGAGCATTAAGCTTGCTCAAGAGCGATTGGATGCTCTAAGGAGGAAAAAGGAGGAAGATGTTATCCAAACTGCGGTGGAAACACTTACCAGTTTGATACCTAGTATGAACCTTCCCAGTACCAATTCCTCACTTGCACAATTGAAGCCCCTATGCATAGTTGTAGAAGACCAGGTGCAAAGCCTAGAAGAGGTTGTAGAAGAAAATGCCAAGAAGGAACATCAAAAGGCTTTGGACACTGCCTTCGTGAGAAAGTTAACAGAGCTCTGATCTGATCTCCAGAAGGCACAAAAGGACATTAGAGATGCAATGAATGAGGGAAATCTTCTACTCAGTAAGATTTGTCAACCTCATTTATTATGTGATGATGTGCTCAATCAAAAGGATAAACTACAAACTGATATGCAGTCATTTATTAGCACCTTCAAGATGCCATATGACTCCTTCTCCACATATGGTCAAACTGTTCACTGGCTTCAAATCCAGTCTACAAGAATAGAGGCAGAGATAAGCAACCAAACACATAATTTGCGGGAACTTCAACTGATCCTACTGCCACGACTACAAATTCTCCAGAAATGCTATCTAAATCTTGATGCCCTAACGATCACTCAAGAAATGAGCACGATAGATGCCATGGAAGAACAAGTCTCCCAGATGCAGATAGAGAAAGAGGTGGCTACATCCCTACTTGAGTCATGGTCCTTATCCATGAAGCAATTTTTGCAAGACTTTAAATCAGTTTTTGACAAGTTTTACTCTTTACTGTCATAAACACTTATTATATTAATACTAATGAAACAGGGGTTAGTCTGCAATATTTTTGTCATTGTTGGCAAAGGGGGAGAAGTATATAAATTTTTATGTTTTGATGTATAATTTCATGTTATTTTTGTTAAGGAGTAGTACACATTGTATTTTTCACAAAAGGGATAGTGTATATGCTTAGGGGGAGTAATTTTTATTATGGCATATTTTTATTGTAAAACACTTAGATGTCAAAAAATTTCCTAAGTGTTGCCATCAATGCCAAAGGGGGAGATTGTTGGCATTTTTGATGATTGATGTTGTGATTGTCATTGATGGACACACACTTGATTTGAGATCACTTTTTGTATGTATGAGTTACTGCTCAACCGGTATGATGTATTGACCTTCTTTGTTAGTGGCAACTCCAATCTTTTCATAGATTTCTTTTATAAAGATACCATCAGAGTTCCTCAGAATACACCCAATACCAATTTGACTTAGGTTTCCAGTAGAAGCACCATCAAAGTTTACCTTAAACCACCTAGGCTCTGGCGCTTCCCATTTAACACCCAATCTTGGATTGACCTGATCCATCGAGGATCCCTTACCAAAAAGGGGTGGAATGAGTAGATTTGGAAGTGCCAGCTTAATCTTCCAATCCCAGTCTGTATATATATTTTTCTTTAATGATTTGGATTGAGCAACCTCATTCAAGAGCTCAATCAAATGGTTCTCAATTTTCCCACATAGAGTCATTGAGCTCATCTCTTTATCCTGGAAAATTTTGCAATTCTTTTCTTTCCAAACTTCCCAAATTAGAAGAGATGGTAGGATATAAAATAAATCAGCAAATATAGCCTTTCCTACCAGTTTAGGCCATTACAAAAACCACTCTTCCAACCCTGATGGAAAGGGGCCAAAGATTCTCAATTTTCCCATGAAATGCCACCAATAGTGACTGGAGAACTTGAAGTGGAGAAGTAGGTGATCCGCAGTCTCTTCTTTCTCTTGACATAAAATGCATCTATTGGGTCCATTGATGCCCATTGAAAAGAGTCTTTCTTTAGTTAGAATCTTCTTTTGACAAGCCAGCCAGGCAAATGAACTTGCTTTGGGTAGGAGATGTCGATGCCAAAAAAGATTAATAGGCCAATCTTTTTTGTCTATAGTCGCTTCTTTCAATTTGTAACCAAAACATACCTTGTAGTTACCATTAGAGGAACCACACCACCTGATAATGTCCTTCTCGGGGGAAGGGAAAATAACCCTTTTGCTGAGAATGTCGGCAAACAAGTCTTTCTGGTGCTGATCCAAGTCCAAGGGATCCAAGGAGTTCCATTTCCACATAGCAATGCCATTTTCATGGATAGGGTAACCATAATCATAGATATTGTGACCCCAGGGGTGACAAGTTTCTACCATGATAGGTTGCAAAGTAGGGTTGAGACATAAGGCAACTTCACCAACCCAAGAATCAATCCAAAAGGAGGCATCCCTTCCATTCCTGACATCCCAGGTAACCTGATCACTTATGATTTCCCTACTTTCCACAATAAAATTCCAGATGGTCGAACCTCTAGGGGGTTTGTTTATAGTAAGAATCATTTTTGGCTCTAGGGAGTCCAAATATTTATGTTTTAGAATCCTTGCCCATTTTTGTTTACCACCACTGCAAATTTAACAAAACAATTTAGCACCCATAGCTAAATTCATAATCAAAATTTGTCGAATGCCAGCACCCCCTACCTTTTTTGGTTGGCAAATCTTTTTCCAAGCTACTAGAGGAAATTTCTCTTTGTCATCTAAGCCATTCCAAAGGAAATTTCTCATTATAGAGATCAATTCATCTTCAATTGCCATCGGTAATCTCAGACATGGCATGGAAAAAACCGGTAGCACAGAGAAGATCGATTTATCATAGTGAGTTTCCCAGCAAAGGATAACCACTTGCCTTTCCAATTTGAAAGCTATTTTCACTTATCACTAAGATGCTTCCAATAGCAAGTTCTGTTACTGCCAATGAAGAGGGGGGTTCCAAGAAATTTCAACATATTATTATTTCTTACCCACTTCTTAAAATCTTTTTGAGATTTTGATCCCTATTTAATACCTCCACTTTTCTTTGATTGATCTAAGATTGCATTAAAATCTCCTCCAAGTATGTAGTTTACACTAGGGTTTTGTACTAAATAGGTTTCTAGTTCTGCCCACACCTCCCTTTTACTTTTAGCCCTAACTAGGCCATAAATGTTGATAAGAAAAAATGTAGTGAGGTGAATAAACTTGTCACCCAACCCCCCTACCAGTGAGTTTTCTTAATGATACTCTCATAGAAAACCTTCCTAGGATCCCAAATAGTGGCTAATCCTCTAGTAGTCATCCCTACTGCTGGGACATTTTCCATCTTCCACATACCTAATTTCTTACTAAAGTTGATCAGATCTTCTTCATTGAATTTAGTTTCTTGTAACACGATTATTTCTGACTTTAAAGTTGATAAATTGTACTTGATTAAGCATTGTTTGTTAGGGGAATTCAGGCCCCTAACATTCTATATTATGATCTTCATTTGTCTTGGGGAAGGCACTTCACCTTCCCAACATTCAAAAGTGAAGTAATCTTAGCTTGATCTTTTGATTCTCCTACCATAATTATTATCTCATTAAGAGATTTCCTTCCTCTTTTCTTTGTTGATCTCCCACAATCTGGGGTATCTTTCTTAGGGAAATTGAGGGCCAATCCGAATTTAACTGAGTCCCTTATATGCTATCCTTGCTTCTCACTATCATCAATAATAAATTCTTCATTTCCAGCTAATTCCTTTGCATCTAATTCCAAAATTTCCCTTATCAACCTTTGTATTTTTGCTATCACCTCCACATTAGTCTCCTCTTCTAATTCATACTTTATATCCATAGGGTGATTTAAGTCCATCATACCATAAACTACTTCTAATTTAGCAAGAATCTTCTCCTCTTTTGGATCTTGTAATTTACCATTTTTAAGGCTATCCTTTCTTAACTCTGATTCCTCTTGCATTTTGGTATTAACCTCAACCGAATTTTCTCTATGAATTTCACCTATACATGCTAGTGCTTTTCTTACCTCTTCCTGGAGAGGTTATGTACCTACTAAATTATGGTTTGAAACAACTTTATTTTTAGAGACTCTTAGATATTCTTCCTTATGAGTATTAGTTTGTTGTAGAGTATATTCTGGGGTAGGGTTTACAATAATAAATCCCCCAATTTCATCGTTCAACTCTATGTTGATCCCCTCATCTCGAGGGGGCTTTGAGTTTGTTTTTTTCCAAATTGTATATAAAATCCTTTTAAGCTATAACCTTAGCATGAATGGGGCCATTAAAAAAAATTTGGCCTGATAAAATAGGCTTCCTATGTTGCGATTATTTCCAAAGTTTCTAGGTTTCTATCATTAGTATTCACATCAACAAGAATTTTGACCTCTACAGAGTTGAGAATTTTTTCTTCCACTGCAATGAAGGAGCCCCGTGCATTTCCAATCTCTGATAGGGTTTTTATATGCAATAATTCTACTGGCAAATAAGGTATTCTAATCCATTTAGAGAATATTTTTGGCTTGTAAGTTTTAGGATTAAAATCCATTTGCCAATCCAAAATGTGAAAACTAAAACCTTTAAAAATTATAGGAGCTCCAAAAAGTAATTTTCTTTTCAATGATTCTTTCCTGCAGTCTGAAAAAAGGAAATTGTCTGGAAGGATAGAAATACTTACCTGGTTCGAGAATGCCCAATGCCACCAGTTCATAATGTTGGTAATTGATTTGCCTGATCCACTCCATTTCACAAATAGTCTGTGTTTGTCACAATGATTCCACCTTGCCTCCATCATTTTTCTATGAATGACAAATGCTTTGTAATCCCTCCTATTGAGTTGCGGAGATATTTCTTTCTTGTTCTTGGAGTCATTTTTTATTTGCCAATGTGGAGCAGAATGCAGAATGGATCCTTTTATTTTTGTTGTGAACAAATTCAGTGTTTGGATACCCTTGAAAATTGAAATTTCATGTCAAGTTACCCTAGTTATTTTGGATAATCCGCCTAGGTTTCCTATTTGGATCATCTTTATTGCCTTGATATCTACCCTTTGTTGGTCTCCGAGGATGCCCTAGATGAGATTTATTTGATTTAGTCATGTGTTGAGGATTAGCCACATATTGATTGTTTGCCCCTGTAGCCACATGGTTAGAGTTTAAATGCTTTTGTAGGAATTTCTCTGTTCTTCTAGCTCTCTTTGATTTGACTATCTGCTATTCATTTTCCTTGAGTAGTTTTGTAGGAAATTGTTGAATTCTGCTAGGGTTATTTTCTTAGATTCTCATATTCGCACATATCAAAGTAGAGATTTTATGATTAATTTTTATATTGTAGAAATTATATATCTACACTATGATTGGTTTTAAAAAATTGGTGTTATAGGAGCAAATTTTTAGGAACGGTAGATGTTTTAGGTTTTTTTGGATTTTTTTCTATTTTTAAAAAAGAAATGTCTATTTTAAATATTTTTTTAATTTTTTATTATTTATAATATTACAAATTATTTTTTTTTCTAAATATATAAAAATTTTAATAATTCTTTTTTATTGCAAAATGTAGATAGTAAAAAAAATTATAGGGATTTGATTCAATCTAAATTGAATTAAATGAAAACTTAAATACAAATATTTCTATTAAAAAATAAACCTAATTATTATATGTATTCTTTATTAATTGTATTTTATATATCTATTTGAAATCATTCAACTTTTTAATACTTTTTTAAAATCATAAATTTTTAAATGTTTTTTTAGTCGATAATTACATTTACTTTATTGATTTTCAAAACAAAGTACATAAGTTGTAGTATCATTTATCCAACATCACAAAGAAACATTGTTAACATTTGCTCCAAAAGGATGTCCATAGTCTAACAAAACATCAACCAAAACCCTACCCCCACCTACCAGTATTCTACCCTATACACCCATTTATACAATTTAACAGTTTAAAACATATAACAATTGATCAAATAACTACATAAACAAGCTTTAAACAAAAAATAATGTTTTTCTTTTCATTTCTTCCTCGCTTCTTTTAAAGGACCATTAACCCACTAGTCTTTCATCTCAAATCTTGCTTTTGGTTCTTCCTCTAGCCCTACCTTTCTCTTTCCTTTGGCTCACTCTCATTCCTTCACCCACAGGTAATGAATCAACAAATTTCAATCGATATATGATTTTTCACAATGATCATCCTTATTTGTCCCCTACTCCTAGTGAATAAACAATAGTTGTTGAGGAGTCTCCTCATTTGTGCCCTTGACCACCTCTATAGGCATAAACCATGCCAATCATTTTTCACACAACCCTTCAACACCCATTCAACATCTTCTTTCCATCCAACCTCCAACCCCCATGATGTCACCATTAATACAATGTCTATATTTCTCTTGTACCTATGTTTAGTTATAAAAAAACTCTTCACCTAGAAGGATTTCCATGATTTGATTTTTCATTCTTTTCTTTGTGACTTTGCCCATAAATGCTAATTGTTGCCTTGACATAATCAAGAAAAATGTGGCCTTCGTATTAAAATGCAATCACCACCCATCCTCAATTGTGAACACCAAGTGCTACCCATGTCACATCACCCTACCACCACACCCTTTAATTAATAGCTTATGAAAAGGTGGCATACTATCTTAACTTAGAGATTGAGCTCAAGATTACAAAAATCTTCCATTGTACTTTCCATCTCATGATCAAAAGTCACTACCTATAAAGACAACCTATCTGCCACGTTGTTCCCTGATCTCATCACATGTCCAACTTCAAATTCCTCAAAAGTTTCTAATAAATTCCTGGCAATGATTATATGTTTATTGAAATTTCAAGCATCTATTTCACACTTTTTTATTGCATTAATAATAATCAAGGAATCTCCTTCAAGCTGTAATTTTAAGAAGCCCATTTTTTTTCAATTTCCAATGCTTCACTAGTCGCTTAAGCCTCAACTTCATTGTGTTGTTCCCTTTGCAAGTTTTGAAGCTTCAATTGTTACAATATTGCCCTCCCAATCTCGTGCCACAAATCTAGCTCTTGACAGTCTTGGGTTACCCTTTGAGGCCTCATCAAAATTAATTTTATACCATCCTTCACTCGGCTTGGACCACTCCACCACCTTCACCTTCTTGAATATCTAATTAGCTCGAGCAAGCCCATTAACAAGCCATTTTTTTAATCATTGTAATATACACAAAATAATTTAAATACTTTTAATTGTAAATTTAAACATTTTTCACTAAGTCGTTCAAAAAATGTTTATTTTCACTTTTATATTTTATTACGACCAATTATAATTAATATTACATAAATATAAATAAAATAATATAATATTACACTACTAATTAATAATTAAATTTGAGATTAATTTTATTATTATGACTATAATTATAAAGATTTTTTAAATTGAATTAGGATTATGCTCTTAAGAAAAATATATATTTGCACTATAAAATTTGTGTTATATTATAATTATTTATATATTTTTATTAAAGTAAGAGATATAGTTAAAAAAGATCGCTCGGTAATAGATTATGAATTTATTAAGAGTATAAAAACTAATTGTGAGCAGGATGGTGAGCGAAGGTGGGGAATTTGGCAGTGGCAATGGAAGCAGTAGGCTTCAAACCGACGAGGAGATTGTTGGGGCTCCGATCTATGGCAAGGGCCAGGGGAAGTTCAGGTCTTGGATCGATGAAGCGGATGAAGCTTTTCCAATTGAAACAATACGAAACCTTACGATTGACAAGCAACCAATGCTCAAAACAACAACATGGAAAGATCAATCCCTAGGCCGACCATGGAAGGTGGATGTACCTAATCTTGTGATGAGAGGTAGTAGGGATCCTGGACCACAGAGGAAATCAGATGCTAGTCACCCCTACATAGATAGTAATCTCAGGCCAATAAACTCACAGGCATGGAAGAAAAATGGCTTCTCATGGAGCAATGATGGTTGGTTTCGAAATGCAAAGCTTCCTGCTCCTGATTTGGCACGCAATTGGAAGTTAATTTTAAAACCTAACCCCTCTATATCGGAGTCAAACTTAACATCCATAATTGTCATAGGCGAGGTTTTAAACCCCCTCTAGGGAATGACCCTAATAAATTTTGGAATGGGTGGTTTTGGCAAGACAGAACCTCGCGCACCGATCGTATTGAGGCCTGGTGGTCCACTGCCCCGGCTAGAAAACAACGATCTAATATGGATCGAGTTTGGAAAAATAAACACTGGCGAAGATACAATCCATCAGCTCATCCAGCCATCCACAAACTGGTAAGGAAAACTTCAAGACTCACTATTATTTTGGATGATAATAAGATTAATTTGGCTAGGTCAAATCTTCAAGATTTTTGTTTCTTTACCAAATGGGGTGGTGGCAAATGGTTAAGGGGAAATTTTGAGAAATGGTGTTGATCGCAATGGGGGGAGAACATTAACTTTAATGTCCTTCCAAATGATTATTATCTTATTGAGTTTATGAAAAATGAGGACATGTTTAATGCTAAAAATAAAGGTCCTTATACTTTGGACGGGATTGGGGTGCATATCATTGATTGGAAACCAAATTTTAATCCCCAGTTCCATACCCTACCAGAAAATACAATCTGGTTAAGGTTATATAACTGCCCATCAGACTATTGGCACATTAAGATCATTAAAGATATCTGCAAAGAGCTTAGCACTTTTGTCTTTGTGGATGATATTCTGGAGGATAGGGTGTGGGGTAGCTTTATCAGGATATGTATTAATACTGGCCATATCTCCAAAATCCTAGAAGAAGTCAAAATTATTGGGGCCGAAGAGGTATGGATTCAAAGGATTGACAGGGAAGATCAGTTGCACCTTTGCCCCAAATGCTTCTTAAGGGAGCACATAGTTCTTGATTGTGAAGTATCGACCTCTATCCTTAAAATTTATGCTTGTGTGCAATCTAAGCCGGTTGACATGAAGTTAGTCAAGGAGAATACAGAAAATTGGGAAGCAAATGATGTTGAGCAATCCTCGGCGGCCAGTATGAAGGAGATGGAAAAGAATAATCCTGTTGTTTATTCTCCTCTTGTTGTGCCTAGCCATCAACAAGCCCATTCTGCCAACAGTGGAAGTGCTCAGGCTCTACTAAATCTTTTGGAAGATGCTAAAACCCTTCAAAAGGATATTATAATAGAGTTTGCAGCTACTCTTTCCTTAGTACCCAATAAGACCAATGATTTTAGTATGTTGGAGGATGAGATTACTCCCCCTCTGACAGATGGTCCAACCACCTTTGATGATCCAGGCAAGAAAGGCTTCCCCATTGGCTTGGAAGAAGGATAAATTGGTTCCTCTACCTCAGAATGGGAAGAAGATATTGAACTGGTTGCCAACCTTATAATGGATGATACTACATAAGGGTTTGGGAAGTTTGAGTTACATATTAATATACCAAACTTCCATCCAAAGTGTAAAAGGGGGCTCAAATCAAGGAAAACAATGTTGATAATCGCAGGTGCAACTAATGGGCAATCCAAGATTAACTTAGGGAAGGGGAAATCCCTTCCCCAAGCTCCATGAAACTTCTATCCTGGAATGTCAGGGGCCTTAATACCCATGGCAAGTGGCATTTAATTAAGCGCCAGATTGATGACACTAAGGGGGATATTTGGGTATTACAGGAGACTAAATAGAGTTAGTTTGAGATTGAAAAAAAAATGTAAGTATGGAAACAATGGAAAGGTCTTTTAAGGCAATCTAAGGGAGCATCGAATAATCTAGAACCCTTTGAATGTTCAAATCACTCTCCTTGGCGAAGATAAATATTTGCAGCATTGTCTGGTCACTAGTTTATGCAAAAATGAGAGTTTCAATCTCTTTAATGTCTATCGACCTTCTGTTGCTAATGACAAACATGAGCTATGGGCACTTCTGTCAAACAGATTCCAAAATATCACTATGGGTAGCTATGTGTTTGCAGGTGACTTCAATGCTTTCTTGGCAAGTGATGAAAAGAAGGGTGGTATTTAGAGGACTGGTATAGCTCAGAAATATTTCTAGGATTTTGTTGATAAGAATCAGTTATTGGATGTTGCCCTGAAGAATGGTACCTTTACATGGACAAATAGGCGTATCAATTTTACTGAAATTGCATAACGTCTTGATCGGTTTCTACTGGCTGGTGATTGGCTAGCTCAAAATCTTATTCTTGAATCAACTATTCTAGCCCTTATAGGTTCAGATCATTTCCCCATTTTCCTTAATGTGTCTCTAAGACATTCTGAGGGTGACCATCCTTTCCGATTTGAGTCGATGTGGTTTAGAGTGCCAGATCTAAATGATCTGATAGCAGCATGGTGGAATGAACCGGTTCTCAGAAATAACTCGAGGTTGTTCAAGCTAAATAAGAAACTCAAGTATATTGAGATCAAATTCAAAAAGTGAAATTTGAGTTAGTTCCAAAACATCCATATGGAGAAACTCAGGGTTACGACAGAACTAGAGGATCTTTCCAATTCTATCATTAAGTCAAGCATGAATGAAGTACTCTTCCAAAGGGAAAGCTCTCTCAAGTCTGAGCTAAATGAAATTCTCCAGCATGAATAAATTCACTAGAGATAGAAATCCAGAGAACTTTGGCTCAAGGATGGTGATAGAAATACCAAGTTCTTCCACAGATCGACTAATGCCAATCGTAGCAGGTCCAAAATATCGGAGGTGGTAAAACTGGATGGTGGTATTGCCAGGGATTATAAGGATATTGCCTGGGAAGCAGTAAGACATTTTAAATCTCTGATGAATGGCAATTGTCAAAATGATCAGGAAGCAAGAAACATAATTCTAGACACAATCCCTCCTTTAATTACTGAAAGATGCAATATAGAGCTCTTCAAACCTATTTACTTAGAAGTCAGGAAAGTTACCTTCCAGTTGAATCCTGATAAGACTCTAGGCCCTGATGGTTTTCCTGCGGCCTTCTTTCAGCATTTCGGGGACATTATTGCCCAAGATTTGCACCTAGTGGTAGAAGAATCGAGGAAAAAAAGACTATGCTAGGAGCCATCAATCATACCTTTCTAGCCTTAGTACCAAAAAAATAAGAACCCTCAGCAAATGGGAGATTTTAGACCAATTTCTTTATGCAACTCAGTTTACAAAATAGTAACAAAGATCATTGCTAACAAGCTGAAACCTCTTCTAAAAAATATTATTTCATATGAACAGAGTGGCTTTTCTCCTGGTCGTTCTATTGTTGAAGGCATCATCTCTACTCATGAAACCCTCCACACCGCTAGGAAGACTAAAGCTTCTTGTATGATATTAATGTTGGATATCATGAAAGCCTATTATATGGTGGACAAGAAATTTCTTGTAGAAGTATTGATGAAATTTGGCTTCTGTAATGAATGGATCACTTGGGTCAAGAATTGTCTATCAACCCCCAAATTCTCAATTTTGGTTAACGGTTCATCTCATGGTTTCTTCCCTTCAACAAAAGGAATTCGCTAAGGGGACCCTATGTCACCATTTTTGTTTATAATTATGGCTGAATTTTTAGGTCAGATGATTAAATCTCTTCACCGTGATGGTCACTGGTTGGGTGTCAATATGGCTACAGAAGTTGAACATTCAACCCACTTGCAATTTGTTGATGATACTATTCTTTTGGAGCCTCTAGCAAAAGAGAGGCAAGGATAATAAATACATGACTAAATGACTACTGCAAGGCTTCGGGGCACAAAATCAATTGGAACAAGTCAGAAGTTTTCTTTATCAACACGATGTCGAATATGCAAGCTTTCCTATCAAGAATCCTTAATTTAAGAGTGGCAAACTTTCCAGGTAAATTCCTTGCAACTCCTCTTTTTAGTGGCTGCAATAAGACTTGCTATTGGACACATCTTATTGAGAAATGTAAAGCTAGGCTTGAAAATTGGAAAGGGAAGTGGTTATCATCTGTAGGCAAGATTACTATGATAAAATTAGTCCTCTCTACCTTATCGGTTTTCTCCATGGCTTGCATGAAGCTACTGGTTGCCATAGAAGATGAGTTAATCACCATAATGAGAAATTTCCTTTAGAATGGATCAAATGATAAAGGGAAGTTTCCAATTATTGCCTAGCGAAAAATATGCCAACCAAAAAATGCTGGAGGTGTTGGCATTCGACAGATTTCTATTATGAATTTGGCTATGGGTGCAAAATTGGTGTGGGAAATTTGTAGAGGTGGTAATCAGAGATGGACAAGAATCCTTAAACACAAATATCTAGACTCACTTGAGCCTAAAAGGATTCTCACAGTTACCAACCCTCCTAGGGGCTCGACCATTTGGAATTTTATTCTGGAGTACAAAGAGATCATTAGCGATCAAGTCACTTGGGATGTTAGAAATGGGAGGAATGCATCCTTCTGGCTGGATTCTTGGAGTGACAATGAAGCCTTGTGTCATAACCACATTCTTCAACCTATAATGAGAGAAACTTTCTAGCTTTGGGGTCACAAGGTTTGTGATTATGGTCATTCAATTAAGGAGAATGGTATGGACAAATGGGTGTGGAACTCTCTGGACCCATTGGTTTTAGCCCAAAATCAGAAAGACCTTCTTACCGATATTCTAAAGAATTGAATTATTCATCCATCCCCAGATGAGGACATCATTAGATGGTGTGGCTCTTCTAATGGTAAGTATAAGGTATGTTTTGGCTATAAATTGAAAGAAGCTACAGTAGATAAGAAGGATTGGCCGGTTAGGCTATTCTGGCACAAACATCTTCTTCCTAAAGCAGGTTCATTTGCTTGGATGGCTTTTCAAAGGAAAATCTTAACCAATGAAAGACTCCTTAAATTAGGTATTAATGGGCCTAGTAGATGTGTATTATGTCAGAATCAAGAGGAAACAATTGATCACCTTTTGCTACACTGTAATTTCTCCAGCAACTGTTGGTGGCATTTTATGGGTAAGTTAAATTTGGTATTCCCCTTTCCGAAAGGTTTGGATGATTGGTTTCTTCTATGGCCTAAATCAAAATTCAAAGCATTATTTGGGGACTTATTTGTTAAATTTCCCTCATTGATGATTTGGGAAGTTTGGAAAGAAAGAAATCAAAGAATTTTCTAGGATAAAGAGATGGGCCAGTTAGCCCTCTGTGAGAAAATTGAGAACCACCTAGTTGAGCTCCTGAATGAAGCAGCCAAGTCCAAATCACTGAAAACGAATCTATACACTAACTCAGATTGGAAGTTAAAGCTTGCGTTCCAAAATTTGACCATCCCCTCTCTTTTCGATAATGGTAATCCTGAGATACCAGTTAATCCAAGATTGAATGTTAAGTGGGAAGCCCCAGAACCAGGGTGGCATAAGATTAACTTCGATAGTGCCTCTGTAGAGAATCCGGGGCATAGTGGTATTGGACGTTGTATTAGAGATTTTGAAGGTATCTGCATTAAGGAAATTTCTGAAGACATTGGTCTGGCCACTAACAATGAGGCTGAATTCTGAATGACATTAAGAGGTTTGCAATTGGGGGTTGAGTTAGGGATAAAAAGAATCCATTTGGAGGGTGATTCATTAAATGTTATCAATGTTGTTCGTAATAACCATACTCCCAGTTGGCGTCTCAACCTATTGCTTCAACCTATGGTGGGTTTGCTTGAGACCTTTGAAGATTTTTGGATCAACCATATCTATAGAGAAGGCAATGTGGATGCAAACAAACTATCTAAGATGGCAATTGCAAATGGTGGTCTTGATCTGGGCATTCGGCTCAGGCATAGGTAAATCTTGATAATAGCAATTATCATGGTTTAATGTTGCATTTATTTTGGCAGAGGAATGAACCGCTTTGGTTCCTTGAAGTTTGGTCTCCATAGGTTGGGAGTACAAACTAGGGGATGTACCCTTACCGGGTACGGGTCTCCCTTTGATGGTGGTTTTTTTGGCTCCTATTGGTAGGGGTATTAGTCCCAGCTACCTAGTCTTTACCAATTGACGTTGTCGTTGTTTACATAGGCCTCTTGCACCTTTCCCCCCAGCCAGTAATTTGTATGCTCTGGTTTAGGATCTCTTCGGAGTTACTCTAGTGCCTTTGTTGATACTACTATAATGATTGTCTAGCAAATTTATGATAAGCGACTACATTCGGTTCTCTCTCCAGACACCCTGTTCAGATGGAGGCACATCTACATTTTGATTATGGTGATTATTATGGCTGAAGTGTTACATCCGATCTTGTTCTAAGAAGGGATGTTTGTGCCCCCGATCGCATTGGCCCCTACCGGTTGGTAGTTCTTACTAGGAGATGTATTCTTACCGATCTCTTGACTATCCCCAACCGATATTCTTTATGGTTTCGGTAGTATGATCCCACCAGGGTCATTAACTCAATCTTTTGTTTAGATGTTGTCAGAAGATATCTAATTTGCATCATTATTTTTAGATATGGTAAAGTCGGACAATAGCTGACATCAAAGAGGCAATCAATTGCGATTGAGGTGGCATGCTTAAGATGTACCTTATTTGTGCGAAGTAATTTGGCTCGCTTAGCTAAGCCCTTGAGCTCGTCAACCTTTATGAGCTGGCGAAATAAATAATGGATGACCTGCTTATTTTTAACATACCAAACTCTTCCCATTTCTTGCTTTACTTCTTACAATGGAAACAATAATTTTGTTGGAGGCAACCTGTCATCAGATGGCATTCCTAGGCAAAATCTTTGATAAGCGCCTGGAATCGGTTCTCTCCTCGAGTCACCCTTTGATTCTGCACTGTGTTAAAAGAATTTTGAGGGAGGAATTTCTTAATGCTTACCATAGATATAGAGCTAATGCAGACATCCTAGCTTTCTTCCTAGCCATGATGCTCTATATGGGGACTAGCAAGCAAAGGGTGAAGCTTCTCACCCAAATGGTGTTTGAGCATCGATTTCTTGAGAAAATTGATGCAACATTGGATAATGTTGCTAGCAATCTCAGATTGCCCTTTCCCCAAAATTATTATATGAGTTTTAGAAATGGTTTGGAGGTGCGGAAAATGGTGATCGTAAGCTCTCTTGACTTCAATGCCTTGGAAGTCTCCTAGCTTATTATTACCAAAAATATTGAGTTCCTCTACAAGATTGCCGGTATACTACCCGGCTTTGTGGCTACCTAGAGAAGCACCTGTATCCAGGAGGAAGGGATTTTGGATAGAGAAGACCTTGGTATTACAGCCAACGGTGACATAGTTGAAGGCAACTCTTAGGGGCTTGGTAGTGGAGAAGAGTGGATTCCAGATTATGACCGTCACCCCTGGGAGAAAGCGGAATCATTGGCCCATGCAGCTTGCGGGAATGATTGCCTGATAATTTTGGATGCATCTGTTTCTCTTGCTCTCAATACTGAGGACCCAGACTCAAATACAAAAGAATCCTGATTTCCTTGTTCAATTTCATATGTTGTTTATGCCTTTGGTTCAACTGACATTTTTCTCCTCTGGTTGTTTTCTCCTAGCTTTTTAGCATCTCGACCAACGTGGCTGGCTTTTTTGTATTTACTGTTGGAGAAATGGTAGGGGGTTTTCTTACTGGTTATTTCCCCCTATGACTCTTTCTGAACCAATTATGTATTTTTCAAGTTTTGATTAATACAAGGGTGATGCCCCTCTGCAGTTATTAATCTATTAAAAAAAATTTATTAAGAGTATCTAGGGAAAAAGCTTGGCCTTGGCCAAGGGTGGTAACAAATAGGGATACCACCATCTCGAAGTGAATAAAATAGAGGGATCCATTAACAGATCACATAAAATAGAAAAAGATCCAAAACCTCCATGCAATGTAGAAATTACATTTTTCTATTAGCACCTCCCTTTGCATGTGAACGAAGGACCATATCAAAGGGGTTATTCTTCACGTTTCTCTCTTTTTTCCTTTTCACAGTGTACCAACCATCTTGAAGACTGACAACCTCAACCTGCCAATCCTTGGAATAAATCATCTGATCCATTGTAGAGGATACCTCCTGATGGGGCTTACCATCCACTATTAACAAAGTCTCCTTCATATCCTAGGACCTCAAGGGCTTGCATTTTTCCTTTCCCTCCAGGGTAACAACACCCTTTCCCAACAACAACTGTCCATCACACCCACTTGAATCAGATTCAACCCTATCTTTTATCACTTTCTCATCTCAAGGTAGAGGATCTATACATTTCTTAGTCATCTCCATGGAAATGATTCGAGATTTTTTTTTTTTTGAAAACCATCCTTCTTCTCCACTGTATAAAGCTCTTAAGTAGCATCTTTCCACCAAGAGGCTAACTTGAGCATCCTATCTTTGGCACATTGTGTAGCCATATGCCCTATTTGGAAACATCTTCTACACCTAAAAGGGATCCCTTCATAGTCCAATGGTTGTACCCAACAACCTTTTGAAGATTTAATTGATATTTCTATAGGAAGTCCATCAAAGACATCCATTTCCACCAAAATAAATGCAAATGTAGAGTGAAAGAGATTGGAAGATCCTTCATCTACCATCAAGAAACTTTCCAACGAGTTTCCTACGACCTCAAAACAAGAATCAAACCAAAGACATATAAGGGGAGATTAGGAAGCCTCGCCCATATCAGAATCTTGTAAAAAATCTCAGTAGTTGGACAAAAAGATGGATGTCAGGGCTTCAACATCAAGGGGAACTTATCTTCCCAACTCCAAAAATATTCACACAAAACCTTGTTTCTGTCTTGGGGATTTTCAAAAACCACAGTGAAAAAACCTTTTGTTGCAGGGTAAATGTGCACATTGTAGAGACCTCTATATTATTAAAATATTAAATTACATAATTACAACAAATTTTCACAAATTTACTCACATAATCAAGAAGAACACTTTATCAATAAATCCAATAATCTCAAAATACAAAAGTAGTTACATAATGTTATAACTTGACACATTGTTTAATGCAACTTGACACAATATATAAATTACACGAGCCAAGAGATTTACCAAAGTATGAAAATTATTTTAATTATAAGAGACCATAAGGTCGATTAAAAATGAATAAAAAAATACAAAGCCGAATATCATCTTGACAAGGACTCCCAACATATATCTCCCATGCTTAACCCACGGGTGAGAATACTATCAGAACACTTTACCACCCAACCGTGAAGCTTTTACGCTTCCCTGGAGTTCTTCTTGACATGAAGAACTGTCAACCCTGCACGAAGAAGACTAGCAACTCAAACTGGCAAGGGATGGAATCTGACGCAACATAAATACATCTAACTACATATCACCTATGACTATGCAGTTCCTATAATCGTGATATGGTAGGAGGTGAGAGGAAATCATTATTTTAAATGATTTAAAATGTTTTTGCCAAAGGTTTTTCCAACTACTGGCAGGTAAACTAGGTGTCAAAGTTTACCCTCCCTTGTTGTTCCATATTCGACACCCATCCAATGACAAACAAAGAACACACAACCATGGATTTAAAGGTTCAAACAAACATACATGAGCACCGAAAAGCTATAAGAATGCTTAAGTGTATACAATAGCAAATGAGAGAACATAAATATATACAAAACCATATAGAGATTACAAGAGCTTGCACATACATAGGCATACACAATGTATAAGAACCATCAACAATGCCAAAGAGAATAAAAGAGCATACAAAAACAAACAAGATCACATAAGTGAATTCAAGTGCACTAGACTAAGCTTATCTACGGGTCAATAAAAGAACTCTTATGCTTGCATGAACTTTCTCAAGCATGCAATTTTACTAGTCAAAGTAATTCCAGTTATGTACTTGTCAAGGTTAGAAAATAACTCCAATTATAGTTGTTGATTCATTAAGATCACAAAGTCTAATTCAATTTAATTCTTAAAGACTTTTTCCTTTACAAGCCATCCTACTTACATGGATTCAAGGTAAGTATTTATCCAAATTAGGAGGCTCCACATAAGATAGTCTACTTGTTAAACATCTCTTGATTATTACTTTTGAATATTCTAGAGTATATAGAATAATCATCTAAGATATGGGTAGTACGCTCTACGATGATTCATTCTTTTTTAAAATCTATCCTAAAGATCAACATTATTTCCTCTACATTCAAATAATATAATATGGGTTCTAAGTACAAACATTTCTAATAAAAGGCTCATACAAGGTTACTTAACAACTATATATATATATAATACTCCTAATGAGTCTCTTTTAAATTTTATTCAAGATTTTCTTAGAATAAAACAATAAAACAAAAATATTTATATAATTCCATATTATTTGCCAATATTCCTAAATCATTGATACACATTAATAATATTACATATATTTTTATAAATACTTCAATTAAAGAGCTAAACAAAAATTAATTCCACGTGAATCCTTATTAGTACTTGTCGTTAGGCAATACTCTTGTAATGAAATTTTTTTTTGTTATACTTAAATAGTTATTAAAAAAAATTATTTATAATAGATTTCTCAGAAGTAGTAGCATAATATTTGTTTTTTTTACTTTACAATTTTTGAAAAATAATTTTAATTTATTTACATTGTTTACTCAAAAATTACTATTAATTTATTTTATTGTCGTAAAAAAAATTATTTACTTAAACTAACTCTTTAGCAAATGAAACATCTATAATAAAAGTCTTAAATAATTTTAAAAATTCAAAACTAAAATAAGATAAATATTTAATAAATAAAAAGGTGAATAAAATATTTTTTAATTTTATCACATGGATCTAAAACATTTTATCATTCCTTAAAAAAATATTATATAGAATTATAATACTTTTTTTAAAATTTAAATTATAAATTATTTCAAAATAATAACAAAAATACATTATGTAAGATAATATAATAATAAAAAAAATACCATAATAATTAAAATTATAATATTTTAAAATTAGTATAAAATTATTATTATTATTATTATATTACTATTTTAGAAAAAATTAAATATAAAAATATATCACTTATTCTTTTTAAAAAATTAAAAAATATAGGTTTCCGAAGACATTTGATTT
This sequence comes from Cryptomeria japonica, assembly GCF_030272615.1. NCBI lineage: Eukaryota > Viridiplantae > Streptophyta > Pinopsida > Cupressales > Cupressaceae > Cryptomeria > Cryptomeria japonica. The sequence continues at coordinate 408,655,559 of NC_081405.1, read as the reverse complement.
CAAGAGTTACTTATTCTTTTTCCTTATTAATTTAATTTTTAAATTTTTCCAATTAATAAATTAAATCATAATTATTATTAAAACTATACTATGTGGCACTTGTTATAATATAATATTTTAAAAATTAACTATATTTGCTAAATATACTAAATTCCTACCAATAAATACTAATCCTTTATTCTTATTTAATTTGTTTATTCCATTATTTTCAATGGAAGCTTTAAATGGGACCCACCTAACCTCCTCACCTTGAGGTTTTAAAACTAATCTTTCTTTATTTCCTTACTATGTTTTTTTTAACTTTTCCTTTTAAGATTACTTGAAATTACTTTAGACGTGGCATTTACAAAACATTTAAAATATCATTTCCTCTAATCATGGTAATTATGGTGGCATGGATTTACTAGGACTACCCACTTTTTAAGGAGATAAGGGTGAATTTTTAAAGATAAACTCTAGTATTTTTAATTTACAAGAAAGAACGCAATTAGCAAGGAGGAAAATATGGGCATGTTTCCCTATTCATTTCCACGGTTTTAGCAACATGCTCGTGTGAACTGATTTTATCATTTTTAACCTGTAGTGTTTTAGAGGTGGTGGTAAATGGAACAATTAGATAATGGGCTTTTGCAGCATAACAGAAGTTAGATATAATTCAAAAATTATTATTATTATTTTTATTTAAAAAATAGATATGTGTGCAGGGTACGCATTGAAAAAGTAAGTGTTCTCATCAAAGATCTCTATTAAATAAGTGTGCATAATCCATAGCTTAGACTATTATCAGCATGGCAATATACAAATACAAAAACACTCACTCCTTACACAATCAGATCGTTGATATCAACACCCTCTTCCTTTTTGCCAGGAAGCCAGATAAGCCTGGAGTCCTCTTCTGAAAAATCCCCCCGTCCCGATAAGACATGCATATTCCCGTAGGACTTTAAATCCACACCCCTGAGCTAAAGCCATCTTAAAACTTGGTGCACTACCGTCCCCAGAAGCTGGCTCCCTGGCATGGCCGCACCCAACACATGGCGGATCCACAACACAGCAAAGGCTCCCCATCTTCAAAACCGGGGAAATCACTACGCTGAATTCGCGACACAAGATAATCATCGCTCGAAGGAAGGCCAACAACGGTTTTTGAAGCACATTTGGAAACCTATTTCCATGCCGAAATAGAACAATTTTGGCGAGAGGGAAAGCCAAATTTTTCCTTGGGGCATTTTGTTGATAGGTTTAATTTGCCTCTACTATATGCTTGCTTTCATAACACTGATGAACACCTATGATGCTTCCTAACATACTAAGAGGCGGTCGCCAGAGTTGCTTCCAGTGACAAACGATAGCCGGCCCATCGTAACTATCCCGACGATGGGTTACTACTGGAAGTGGCCGCCATAGGGGTAAGGGCTTGACTGGAGAGCAAGGAATAATCAATTTTAGAATCGAAGAATCATTATCTTTGCTTTTCATTCCATTTTATCATAATCAATCTCATAAGCAAGAACTTCATACTTCCCTGGTTCAAGCGGATTGCTATCTACGTTATCAAATGTTTCTTCTGAATCTGCGACTGGGCAGTGAGAAAGAAACACTAGCCCCAGCCAATGGAGATTTCAAACAGCTCCAAAGGGCATCAAATGTTTCTTCTGAATCTGCGACTGGGCAGTGAGAAAGAAACACTAGCCCCAGCCAATGGAGATTTCAAACAGCTCCAAAGGGCATCAAATCTGAATCTGCGACTCGGCAGTGAGAAAGAAACACTAGCCCCAGCCAATGGAGATTTCAAACAGCTCCAAAGGGCATCAAATGTTTCTTCTGAATCTGCAACTGGGCAGTGAGAAAGAAACACTAGCCCCAGCCAATGGAGATTTCAAACAGCTCCAAAGGGCATCAAATGTTTCTTCTGAATCTGCGACTGGGCAGTGAGAAAGAAACACTAGCCCCAGCCAACGGAGATTTCAAACAGCTCCAAAGGGCATCAAATGTTTCTTCTGAATCTGCGACTCGGCAGTGAGAAAGAAACACTAGCCCCAGCGAATGGAGATTTCAAACAGCTCCAAAGGGGCATCTTGTGAGCCAAGAAACATTAGAGATATAGTTAATATTACATAAATATATTTATATTAATATAATTTTAAAATAACAATGATTTCAAATTATAATAATTAAAAATTAAAACAAATATTTTTATTACAATTCAAAATTAGAATAATTAAAAATTAGAATAAATATTTTTATTATATTATGACGTCAAGTAGTCATCACTAAGTGGCACTTGTTCTATTTTATTATTAAAGTAAACATAGAATTCTAAAAAAAATGAAACGAATTCCTTATGAATTGGGAAGTTTTTATTATATAAACATAAAGTACTATTTTTATTCAAATAGAAACTTTAACTAAAGTATATTTTATTTAAAAATCTAATAACTTTTTTTTTAATATTAAAAATCGAGAGAATCCAGAACAAGGAGGCCAGGCCTCAGCAAAACATAGCTGTCACCACCACGGGACAACAAAAAAACCAGGTAATCAACAGGGTGCGTAATCCGCACAAAAGAGTACTAACAAACTAACTGCATCATGAGAAGTCAACAAAAGCATCAAGAGAGGATGTCGTCATGGGGTTCAACCCATGTCGCCCATCCCTGAGGTCCTTCCATCCAAACAATGGTCTTCTGGCTCTGAATCTGTGCCAGCATCTCAACTTGGGCGTAGGAGGGCTCCCTGTTATCTTTAATTTCATTGTTTAGCTTCTTGAGAACCTCCTCAAAGGAGGATAGGTTGTCCTCATTGCGTCTCCACTCATAACCATCCTTCATCACATTGATGAACATGGTGGCGTGACCATCCTTGAGGAACCTCAAGAACTTGTGCCTTTCAACGTTCATAGTAGAGGCAACCTGCACGACAATTTTGAAGAATGTGAGTCTTCGAAAAGACTTAGTAAGGGCCCTGGCTTGGCCTTCAAACCTATCCGCATTCCTAATTTTCCAAATATACCAAAGAATATTGGCAGATAAAATAAACCAAAAGATATCAGCATCCTTTTTCAATCCTTTAATGTGTCCAGAAATAATTTCCATAATATTCACAAGATCAGGGATAGAAAAGCCAAACATTAACCAAATTTCATTAGCAATGGAGCAATCAAAGAAAATATGCCTGCCAGTCTTAGGAAGTTTACAAATAGAGCATAAATCATTATTATCATAATTCATCTAGAGAGGAAGTCTATTAAGTATCAGAAGCCATTTAAAGCACTTGATTTTTGGCTCGATCGGACTTTTCCATAGCATGTTGAAGGTCTTTTGCCACTGCATAACAGGTACATCATAATACCATAAAGTGTTAACATGATTAATGATGGAAGCCTCATAAGTTAAGACAGAGTAAATGTTACGAGCCTTGATTTTAGCCAAAAGAGTACCATCAGCCCATTTAAAAGACAGAAATCTATGAGAATCAGCATCACAGTCTTTAGGAAGACCGAAATCAATACAAACCTGCTTAATCACTTTTAGTTTATTTTATTTAAAAAGAAAATTTAAGTGGAGTTAAGTAGATTTCTATTTTAGAAATATTTAGTTTATACTTCAAAATATATTCCTATAAAAAGAATTAAGTTTAGCTTTTGTAAATATAATAATAATTAAAATATTATTTCTCTAAATTTTATTTTAATTAAATAATTAAATAAAATATTTTAATAGAAATCTATATTTTAATAGAAATCTATATTTTAATAAAAATTAATATTATTTATTTAATTTATAAACAATAATGAAATAACACATTTTAATTCAAGCATTTAATTTTTTATTAGTGAATAATTTAATAATAGCTTTCATTATTCTAAAGCAAATTCCTTATCAAATAAGAAGACTTATATTCTTAATAGCGTTTCACAATATTCATTTTCAAAAACCAAATTAAAATATTTAAATGGGAAAGTTTTTATCAAAGAAATGGAGGGAACAACGCAGCTAGAGGGAAATTTGAATTCCGCGAATGGAGAGAACAACGCGGCTGGTTCCTCTGGTTCTGCAGCTCAAGGACAACCAGTGGGATCTACGGTGGATGATGAGGATGGTCGATAGGATGGGGACCCACAGCATCGGGACCCTCCTCCTAACCGTAAAAATAATGAAGATTCTTCAAAATTGGGTCTCGAGATCTTTAACGTTGACTTAGAAAAGACAACGGAGGTGAAGGCTCTCAAAGCCTGGAACTATCTTTTTGCAAACAAACCCACTAGTAAATCGTCCTTCCCCTTTGTGGAAGACATTTCTGATAGAAAAATAGGCAAATTTTCTATTGCAATACCAAATGTGGTTATAGATCATAGTATATCTCTAATGGATTTCTCTCTAGTGGGAAAATTTGTTGGACCAAGACCCAATATTGAGGATGTTAGGTCTTTTGTTAAGAAAAAATGGAGGTTGAAAGGACAGGTTGATGTTTCTGCTCTGTCAAGGGGTTTTTTTGTTTTCTCCTTCTCTTGTGGGGAAGATTTGGAAATGACCTTGAGTGGAGGACCATGGATGTTTGGGAAATCTTCATTATCCTTAAGGAAATGGTCTCCAAATATGGAACTCAATGACTCTTTTTTTGAATCTGCTCCGATCTGGGTGAGGTTGCCTAGTTTACTGTTTGAATTTTGGTTGGAGGATGTTTTCTCAGGTATTGGTAACTCTTTCAGGGAGCTTGTAGTTATAGATCCTATGACAACAACATGAAAGAGATTGGTGTATGCAAGGATTTGTGTCAATATTTCTCAGAATAAGGATCTTCCTAGCTCTATTGAAATAAACTCCAAACTTGGGATGTGGGAACAAACCATAGAGTTTGAGTCCCTCCCCTTTGTGTGCTTCTCTTGTAAGAAAGTAGGACATTGGGCTAAGGTTTTCCCAAGTAACCCCAAAAATGTTCAGAAGCCTAACAATCATGTTAAACAGATATGGAAAGAGAAGACTAACAAAAAGGAGGACAGTAGGGCGGAAGGAGGAAGTGGACTTCCTAGTAACCTAAAAGATATAACAAAAGATGATAGGAAAGCTAGTCCTTTCAAGGTTACTCTTCAGAAGGAAGATAAAAAGATTGAAGATAATGGATTTGAGATCAAAATAGTCAATGGATTTGAAGTTTTACAGACTTGGGAGGAAGAGAATGTAACCATAGAAGAAATTATTGAAGAGGGTGAGATTGATAACATTAATGAATCCCAATATGAGGCCCTACAAGTTTTAGAAATGAAAAGTAATAAAGCTTGTCCAAATGACTTTGAAGGTCCAGAAGTTATTGTTAAAAAAAAGAACAAGTTCAGATGGCCTCAGGTTAACCTTAACTCTCTATTTCAGAGTGTTGGAACTGAGTCGCCCACATCCTCTTAGAGAGTTGGAGAACCATGGAATAATAAGCAATCTGCTCATAAAGATGAAGATGATGAAGAGATAATAGGGGTGGGAAAAAAGAAAAATAAGAAGGCAGACTGCTCTAATGGGGTTAAAACTAGGACCAGATCTAAGGCGGATATTGGTCTTTCCAAATCCCCGCAGGGACGTAAAACCATGAAGTAGCATAGGGACCAGGAGAGAAAACAAAACATAGCTAATGGAAGGCAGCGAACCATTCAGGAATCCTACTCCGAGGTTTCCAAATGAAGGTAATAGGATGTTTTACAGAATCTTATTAGAGATCATAAGCCGGATATCATCCTGGTTTAGGAAACCAAAATGAGTAAGGAAAAAGTTGAAAATTTAAAATTCTTCAAACAGGGAGGAGTTTGTGGTAGTAGCTCGAATGGGGCATCAGGTGGGGTGGCTATATTCTGGAACAAGAAAAGTATTGATGGAGATCTGATTGATGAAGATGGTAATATTATCTCTATGAAAGTAAAAAGTATTTATGAAAGAAAGGAATGGGTGGTTACCAACAGTTATTCTAAAGCTGCTAGGAGTAAATTTTGGGATAAAATCCAACAGAAAAGAGGTTTTTCTCTCAGGATAGCTAGCTATTGATGGGAGATTTCAATACCTTGTTGCAAGGAATTGACAAATTTGGAGGAACTCAAGCTCAACTGGATAACAGGACTGGCCTGATGGACTTCATCAATGCCAATGCCTTGATTGATGTTGATCTTACTGAAGCTTCGTACACTTGGTCTAATCGAAGGGATGGAGGAGACCTCATTCAGGTAAGGCTTGATAGATCCCTTATCACTCGTGACTGGATCCTTAAGTATAGATGTTCTTTGTCTGTTATTAATAGAATTGGTTCGGATCATTATCCCATTTCTTTTGTTGCTGAGTCTATTAAGAGTAATCGATGCTTTCCTTTCCGGTTTGAGAAAATGTGGATTTCACACCCCTCTTTGGAAAATTCCATTGCCAATTGGTGGAATATTAATGTGGATGGATCTACCATGTACAAAGTTGCTAAAAAACTAAGAAATATCAAAGATAACATCAAGATCTAAAATAAGAAGGTTTTTGGAGATATTTTTGAATAAAAAAAAAGCTGAAGGAGGAATTAGAACATATTCAAAACTATATTCAGAAAGATGGTTATAATAGGTTTCCCAAGGCTAAGGAAGATGAGATTCTAGCCAAACTTCACAACACTATATCCAGGGAAGAAATCTACTAGGGACAAAGATCTAGGGCTATTTGGTTGGAAGCTGGGGATAGAAACACTAAATTCTTTCACATGACTTCTATGAAACATAAAGCTGCCAACAAAATATCTAGATTAATTGCTTATGACAAAATCCTTCTTAAAGATAATGACATTGTTAGGTTCTTCTCTAACCTCCTCACTGGTAGTAAGGATATTGACATTGCTAAGAAACAAGACCTGGTTGATAACATTCCCAAGATTATTGAACCTTACCAGAATAAGACATTATCTGCTATCCCTACTGCTAATGAAATTAAAAAAGCTATTTTTTCTTTTCAAGGGGATAAGGCTCTGGGCCCGATGGTTTTCCCATAACTTTCTTTCAGGAATATTGGCATATTGTTGGGAAAGATACAGTCAATGCTGTCAAAGAATTCTTTGGGTCCAGAAGAATCCTTAAGGAAATCAATTCTACTTTTATTTCTCTAATTCCTAAGGTGGATGGGGTTGACTCTATGGGAAAGTTTAGGCCAATAAGTCTTTGTAATTCCTTTTACAAGATCATTTCAAAAGTCATGACTTCCAGACTATTCGTTGTTCTCCCCTTTGTCATCTCTGAGGAGCAAAAAGGATTTGTCCCTCGTAGGCAGATTTTGGATTCTATTATTCTTGTGCATGAGAATATCTATTCTCTTAATGCTGCTAACAAAGAAGGGTTCTTGATAAAATTGGATCTGGCAAAAGCCTGTGATAGAGTGGAATGGCGGGTTCTTTTCAGGGTTATGGAAGCCTTTGGATTTGATGAGAAGGTAATTAAAGTTACAAGAGAACTGATATCTACCCCAAATTTTTCTATTCTTATTAATGGGTCTTTGTTTAGATTTTTTAAATCTTCTAGGGGACTCAAGCAAGGAGACCCTATTTCTCCTATTCTTTTTACAATCTTGGCGGAGAGTATGAGCAGACTGATTCAAAAATTGAAAGTGAATAAAATCATCAAAGGATTACAACCCTCCTCTGCTAATGTGTCCTGTACTCACCAACAGTTTGTTGATGACGCAATTTTAATGGGATATTCTTCTGTTGGTGAGGCTGTTGCTTTCAAAGGTGCTCTCAGTTCTTATTCTTTGGTTACTGGTCAACAAGTTAATTGGGAGAAGTCTGCTATTTATTTCATAAATACCCCTATTATGAGGCAATAGATAATTGCTAAAATCATCGGTTGTAAGGTGGAGATGCTCCCCTCTACTTATTTGGGTCTCCCTATGGGTTTGGTTCCCCCAAACTCCTTCTGGAACTTGTTAATTGACAAACTCAACAAGAAATTGGCAGGCTGGAAAGGATCTATGCTATCTCAAGCTGGTAAGCTTCAGCTTCTTCAAGCTACTCTTCAAAATCTTCTTGTCTATGCTCTTAGCTTGTTTAGTATACCGACTAAATTTGTTGAAGCTTTAGAGAGGATTCAGAAAATATTTCTTTGGTCAGGGGTAGAAGACAAGAAAAGGATAGCCTTGGTTGCCTGGGACAAAGTTTGTAATCCTAAGTGCAAGGGGGGTTTAGGTATTAAAGTTCTTAAAACTTTTAACAAAGCCTTGCTTGCTAAACAGATATGGAGGGCTTATGGCATTAAGAAAGATTGTAGTTAGGTGTGGTTTGATAAATATATTCATAACCAGCCACTTCATTCTCTTCTCTACTCTGAAGATATCCCTACTGGGTCTTTCATATGGAATAGTATAATCAAGTCGATAAAAGTTGCTAAAGCTGGAGCTGGATGGGTCCTTGTCAAAGGTAACAAAATCAGGTTTTGGGAGGATGTTTGGATTAAAGATGAACCTCTCTTTAATCAAGATTGCAACCAATTCATTGATGATTGCAAAAGAAAGTATGGGTCTATGGTTTGTAATTACTGAAAGGAGAATAAATGGGTGAGGCTTGATGCTATTTTTGTTGGTTTTTTGCTGCTCCAACAGGATCTGTTGTCCTTTTCTGTTAGTAAAGACTTTGATGATGTGTTTCTTTGGAAGAGCAATCCCAGGGGTAACTTCACTGTCGCCTCTTCTTATAAAAAAAACTATTACTCGGGTCAGCAACCCAATATGGACTAAAATCTGGAATAGATTCCTCATTCCTAAAGTTAACATGTTTTTTTGGCTTGTAGCTCACAACAAGATTCTCACCATTGATAACTTGGCTCGTAGAGGTTTCAGGTTTCCTAATAGGTGTGAGTTATGTCAGAAAGAGGCAGAATCTGTGGATCATTTGTTTATCCATTGCTCCTTTACCTAGGAAATCTGGAGTAAATTTTCGATGCAATGGAAAGTTCAATGGGTTATACATAACAGTCTCAAGGAAGTCATTTGGCAACAGATCTTCCCCACCAAATTCCTTCTCATCAAGACCCTCTGGTCCTTTGTCCTTCCTATGACCTGTTGGTACATCTGGAAGGAGAGAAATAATATAATTTTTAGGGAGGCTAAGTGTACATCTCAGGTGGTTTTTGAATAGATCTGCAAGGCAATTAAAGAAAACATAAACACTCTTCACAGAAACAAGAAGCAGTGGAGTTATCTTAATATGAATGATAATGAGAAAAGTATCCTCACCAAATGGAATTTGATTCACAAGATTTGCAAATCTGACATTAAGAGTAGGAGAGAAAATGTTGTTTGGAGATTTCCCTTTCATGATTGGGTTAAGGTAAATTTTGATGGTGCAGCCAAAGGCAATCCTGGGAAGTCAGGAGGGGGAGGAGTCATCATAAATACTCATGGTATTTGTATTGCTGCAATTGCCTCTCTCTTTGGAGTTCAAAACAATCATGTTGCTGAAACTCAGGCAATGTTAAAATGTCTCCAGCTTGCTCGAAGTTTTAACTTTAAAAAAATATGGCTGGAAGGGGACTCTCTCAATATTATTCAGGCTATCAAAGGCACTAGTTCCCCCTCTTGGAACATTTACAATATCATTGAGAGTGCCAAAAAATTATAAGATGCCTACGATAGTGTTTTCATTTCCCATACTCTAAGGGAAGGTAACAAGGTTGCTGACTTATTAGATAATTAGGGGGTTTATTTAGAGGAGGACACTAAATATATCAGAGAAGTCTTTTGTAAGAAGGATATCCAGGCACAATTATTATTTGATCAAGTCCATGGCACAAGTTAAGTTTATCATTACTTTTCTAGGTCTAGATATCAAAGATAGATATTGGAGTTATGTGAAGTGTCAGTTGATGACCATTTTTAGGCATTGTGATTATGATAATTGGTGTGACGAGGCTAATCATTTTAAGTGTTGGTTCATTGTGAATGTTATTAAAGACCTTTTCAAAAACAAGGATATTACCCTATTTTTCGAGCCCAACAATTTCCAGAGTCTGAGCTTAAGTCCCGATGTTCAATATTTGAGTATCTTGTGCTCTGTTGAAGGCCTCGACCTGAATTACAACATGGGAGGCAATCTTAATTGAAATGAGCAGTCTGGCTGTGATAATTGGAAAAGTGAATGGAAAATTTGGCAGAGGCTGCACACACATGGTTTCACAGACTACATGGAAAAATTGCATGGTAGTAAGACATCGGTGTCTCATGGTTTCGCCAAGGGATTGAGCAATAACAAAGTCACTCTGTTCGGGCAGACTTGGAAGCTGGATGAAGATTTGGTGGTGGAGGCTACAGGTTTACAGAAGGAAGGTACCAAATTTTATAGAGACTGAAAGTTCTCCACGGAAGCCTTCAAGAACTTCCCTAAAAGTGATGAAGAGAGGGTTCGGCTCGCCAAGAAGGACAATGTATCTTACTATCTCCTTGATCAGGTAAAATCCTTCTGGCAAAAGATGTTAAGGGTTTTAATAGAATACTTAACAGTTGATGGTAGGTTTACGAAGGTTTATAATTATCATTTTGCTATTCTAAACCATTTCCGCCTTGGTTTTAAGATCTCTCTGCCTTTTTATTTAGTTTCTTCCCTGAATGAAAGCTTGGCCGACCATGCCAAAAAACCCAAATCCTATCCCATAGCTCACCAAGGTCTCATTCTGCTTATTTATGAGCATTTGAAGAATAAAGCTAGGGTTAATAGGGAAGATCCTTTGGTGGCAAATGCCCACATTTCAGATAGTCATGATGATACTGAGTCTGACGAAGATTCGTCTAACATTCCACTTCATAAGAAAGGGAGGGTTGGTGATGGAGATAAAGATGACACGAATGTGAATGCTGGTTCAGAGGAGGAACAGGGGAAGGCGGTTGATGATGAAGCGGGGAGTGAGAAGAAAGAGGTTGTGGGAGAGGAGGAGAAGGTGCAGAGAAAAGAGTATGTTGAAGAGCCAGATTCAAACCCTATTGTCTCAGATAGTAGGAATGAAGCTCAACATACTACGGAGGAAGTTAACCCTAGGTCTATGAGCTTTGCTCAGGATATGGAAACGACGAATTCCATTTTGAACGCTACCAGAAATAACACTCTGGACTAATTGAAAATATCTCCAGTATTCAGAATAAACAAAGAGATTTGGATTATAAGATTCAGAATTTGATTAAGTATACCAATACAGGTAAACAGGATGCGGAGGTGGACACTAGTGAGGCAGGTGACAAAAAAGAAATGCAGGATTGGCCAAAAAAAGAAATGATTAAGGGAGACTTGAATCATCTTGAAGATGTGATCAGAACCATCAAAGATAAGGGAGAGGTTGATAATGAAATATTATCAACTGGATTACTAAAATCGAGAAGGCCTTGAAGAAATTTATGAAACATAGCCTTGAGGTTTTGAAGGTCTCGTCTGAAAATATGAATGCCCTGGTTGATTGTCTGGAGAAGAACCAATAGAACAAAGAGATGGTGATCATTGACGATGTGCCGACCACGAGCTCTGCTCCTCAACCTTCCAGACGAAGAATAAGGCAGACTACCAGCGATCTAGAGATGAAGACTAAAGATACCCATCAGAAGCAGGATAACAAAGACCTGAGAGAACCTGCTGAGACTGGTTAAGGATGCAGAAGAGTCTATAAAGTTTTTATTCGAAATATAATATTGGTCTTTGGTTGCCAGTCTCTCGCTGGCTTTTTGCTGTCCTTTTCCTTAGCTGTTGTTTTCTCTGCTGATCTTTTGCAACTTTCCTTTCTATGTCCTATTCTCTCTAGTTTATTTCATGCTTTTCTTCTCGTTATGTAAGCAGGTTTCTAGTCCCTTAAAACCTGATTTTCTTTAATCAAAAAAATATTTAAATGCATAAAGACCAATTATTTTTTCCAATTTTCAATCAAACACAAAATATACAGTCACAACCATGCTTGATATGAATAAAACTATGTGGTGTGTGCAAGATTCCTTCAAATTCATAGATGCCATTGGTTAAACACCCCTACCTTGGCCATCTTTTTGCCTTTGACATTGTACTTGCATCCATTCACACTCAATTTCACATCAGTATGGTTAATCCATAAACCAAAATATGAAGCAATACATGTGCATTATATCATCATATAATCTAAAATATGCATCAAAATCAAATACATCTATCATCCATAACATCACACATAGATCAACCCATGATACCATCAAAGGTCTAAACCAATTTGTCCATATAATATAATGTCATAACTATGAAAGCGAAAGATCAGTACGTGACACTTTTCAAATCATACTCTATGATTCATCATCATGATATAGAGATAGAGAAGCAAATAAGTGAAATTACAAACTAGAACCCTCTAAATAGAGTTGGGGAGGAGTGGGGAGAAGGAAAGGGGAAGACATGAGAACTAAGACAAAGGAAAAAAAGCAAGGGAGAATATTAAAATATTCAATCATACATATAAGTTAATAATAAAAAATAAATATGCGTACCTATAATTGATATTTATGTATTTAATAGATAATATGTATGCCTACATGTTAATGTTAAAAGAATGTATACACATATATACACGTGTGTAAACATATTTTTATATATGTGTGTGTTTGTGTGCATGCGTGTGTGCATGTATATGAATATACATATCAAATAATATTTATTTTATTTTATTTTATTTTATCAAATTAAGACCTCAATAGTAATATATTATTTTATTTAGCCATTTCATGTTACTATGTCAATCATGATACAAACATAATTTTTTATGTTGAGATGTTTTGTGTACAAGATATTCCATCTCTCTAGACCCTACTTAAACATCATACCCTTTAATGATCAAATAGTCTAATAATTTTTCTCTCTATCTTACCAAAAAGTAGTAATTATTGAAAAAAAAATTCTTAAATATTGAATGAATTGATGTTGACTACACGAACTCAATTATTGAACAATGCAAATGCACAGATTCAACTCCAAGACACTTTTATTATTCTGAGACACATCTACAATGGTATCTTGATACGTATACATAAAAACTATGTTAATTTATTTTGATGTTTTCCCTGAAAATTGAACCTTTCGTAACACATGGAAGTGAAGAAGGTAACAGATGGATAAATGTCACCAATAACTGCTTGAATTCAAACACTCCTTGCCTCATAGACACTTTTGTTATAAATATTTATGGCTACTTAAAATGTTGCCAAAGGATATTCTTCTAAGACTATTACTTATTTCACTTCACAGATACATAATGGATGGCCTTGAAAAGAATGCCTTTTCTTTATTTTGTAGTGGAGTGAGTGGAAGCATTAGGGTATTTGATGGGTTGCTTTCTAAATGTTTTCAAATATTTTTAATTTTCTATTCCATCTTAATGTATAGTTATTTGTTTCTTTATGGACTTGAGTTGCGAGTGTGGTCGTGGATGAGCTTGAGTTGAAGGTACCTTCTTTTAGAGAAAGAAAAGCAGTTGGAACCTTCTTTGTCAATCATAGGAAAATATCCATGAAACAAAGAGTGAAGGAAAGGGGCAAATCAAAGATATGACACATGAGGATGATTTTTTTTAAGGATGGTCTCTAAGGTTTTGGTAGTTTCAAAAGGAAGAGAAAAGGTAAAAGAAATCAAATCAAAGAATTACCTAGTTGTGGATGGAGTCTAATAGGCTTCTAGGTAAATCTTTTGGGGAGTTGCATAAATCCTCAACGACATTGATAAATCTTAAGGAAAAGTCTAGCAATAAAAGAATGTAAAAGAAAAGGAGGAGTTTACCATGGCAAGTGCTTTGTCTATCCTCAAGATTTTGAATATGAATCTTTAGTTATTGATTTATCACTCGTAGAACTCCCTGTTGTGACCAATGTGGAGAAATTCATATGTAAGAAAATGACCAAAAATATGAGTAATTTTTTGAGGATGATGCCTTGCAAGATGTTGTTGTTGATTTTGTGGTCCTTGGTGTTTGTACATTACTTTGCATTCATTTAGTTTATAATTTGTACTTTAAATACATCCAATGTCTTGAATCCTTCCAACCAAAATAATGGATCACACTCTTAGCTTTCTAGTATCTCGATGATGGATCATGGAGTGTAATTTGAAACGTTGATGAAAAAAACTATTAGATAGTCTAATCCAGAAAGTGTAAGAACACGCTATTGATTGCTGAAATTTGATATCATTAACCAAAATAATGTCAATAAAAACAGTTTTCTTTTGCTTACAAATACTTGGACCATTGTAGGATCGATCCATTCTCTTAAAATGTAGTGTATGATTTAACCATATTATTTTTCGACATGCTTGTAAATCACAATACTCGCCAATTCCCTCACCTTTAATTATTTCTCTATACGATATGACTTTTTCTTGAGTTTATTTATCTCTACATGTTATAATTTTCTCAATTTTTATCATATGCATGTTATGTGGTGATTTTATGTCAATGCCAACTTTTACTGTAGTCAAATGCCATTGATTTGATACTATAGCAAATGCATGCTTTTATTCATTTAGGATGGATATTTTGCCTCGACCCTTAATTTTTTTGGGCACCTATCTGAGATGCTACAATAATAAGATAATATCCTAACTTTTTGCCTACTTTTACTATTGGAATATTGTGACCTTTTTAACTTATTGTAGGTATGAGGCTTTAACACATCTTGTTTTAAAAATTCCCTCACTTTTATCTACTTTTATGCCACATTTGGTATATCCTTAGCAGAGGTTGTGCTTCCTTTCTTTCGTTTCATGTAGATTACGCTAGGCATTCAATTGACAAATTTTTAATTAGTATGTTATTTGAGGCTTATTTTTCTCCATTTGTCTATTCTTTCTTAGAATACATTTTGGTAAAGCAGTTTTAATTTCAAGTTGAATAGATATTTTTCATGACAGTTGTTAAATTTGAGCATTGTTGAGAAATTTGCAAGGATAAAAAAGTGATGCTAAAATTGTGTTTTATATTTCTTCAGGCATTATGTCAACTGGAGAAACCCTTAGTGAATGGTTGGTACTTCTATAGATCCTACCTAGTTGGAAGCTAGTAATGTTGGTGGTTGTTGTGGCAGGCTTAGTAGATCATTAAAGTCTATATAGATTAAGAAGAAGAAAGTCATGTGTTAAATTTTTCAAACAAAAGGTCATTTACTAATTGTTTTAGAAGTCTATATAGACTAAGAAGCAAAAAGTCTGCATTAAATGTTTCATGCAAAAGGTCATCGACTAATTGTTTTAGGTTGTAGGGCATTTGATATTTTGATAGTTGCATTGCTAGGACCTACATGGTGATATCGTAAGCAGTCTATTAAAAAAGTGGCATTTAACTCTCTACATCCAAATGTGGGGTTAAAAGGGAAAGGATCATTTGAATTCTTATATTGTAAAGTGTGAAAACAACAAAGGAAAAGGTCATTTTAATCTATATATTGTGAAGTGTGGAAGTAAGAAGTAAAGGTTCAATTAATTTTTATTGTTTAAATTGCAAAAATGAGAATTAAATTTTGTCATCCAAACTAAATTATTTTTCTAGTTTTCAATCACTTAGACATGTTTGTTCGGTTAGTGTGAATAAAAAAGTAAAGGGTCATGCATTAAAGTCCAATGCTTGTGTTAATCACTAGGTTAATCTTCATTTTAAAATTCACTATTAAAATTGAAACAAAAAAATTACTTTTTAAAAAAATGATCTCTCTTGATATATTTTACATATATTTTTTAAAGTATAAATATGTTAATATATATTTTAAATGTTGAAGAGAATTGCAAAGAACCTTATCTCTGCGTTTACGGGAAAGCATCCCTCTTCCCCTAATCCCAGACTTTCATTTTATCCATCCTGACATATTTCAGAAAAGCCACAAGGACAAATAGATAAGCGTTTAGCATGGAATAGTAGATTCGTAGCGATAGCCATTCTTAAATCCTGTTGTGTACTGTAATCATGGCTGCCGCCTCGCTGTCCGCGTGTTCTTTGGCCACCACAAAATCTGTAGTGGGGAGGCAGAATTTGCACTCCAGGGGAGCAATGGCAATGCCAAAACAGAGGAGGGCAGAAACGATTTGTATGGCGTCGTACGAGGCAGCCGTGGGAGTGATGGGCACCAAGTTGGGGATGATGACATATTTTGAGCCGGAGGGGAAGTGTGTGCCGGTGACAGTCATAGGCTTTCACGAGGGCAACATTGTCACTCAGATAAAGACAGAGTCCACAGATGGGTACGTTGCTGTTCAAGTGGGGTACAGGCGAGTGAGGGACACCAAGCTTAGCAAGCCTGAATTGGGCCATCTCAGCAAAGCGGGGGCGATTCCCATGCGCCACTTGCAGGAGTTCCGCTTGGCCTCTGCATCCCAGCTCGATGCCTTCCAACCCAATCAACGATTGAACTTCCATGAGATGTTTGCCGAGGGAGATCTGGTCGATGTATCTGCCACCTCCATTGGAAAAGGATTTCAAGGTACCCCTACGCTTTTCTTTATATATGTATTGTTTTTTTATTCATTTATTTCATCTTTAATTTCTCCATACAATACCTGTTGTATTCATTTGCAGGGGCATGACACTTGGCAGTAGATCTATGCAATTTTTTTTCACATCATTTCCATTCCGATCACCATTATATTCTAGCATAGACCCTTTCCAATTGCTTCCTAATCGATGATACAAATGGTTTTATTGGTTTTTTTTGGGAAAAGCACTCCACTCTTTGTAAATTTTTGTTGACTTCGGCAATTGATGATACCAACCTGTGACTATTAAGCAAATATTCTTGACTCCATGTACTCGAGTTGTTGATTGATTGTTGGAATCTACTTAAGCAAGGTATTCCTAGAAACAAAATTTCCTGAAGAAAGCAATCTTTTACCAGGCTTGGTACATGCCTTTACCAATTCTTGTAATCAGTAGGCAACCTGGTCCAGAATTGCCTTCAACTGGTACTGTCTGACCCATTTTAAATCTATTTAAATAGATTGTTAACTGCAAATGGATAATAAATTTGAAAGAAAACATATATTTTCTTGAATTAGACCAACATGTGTTTCTTAGAAATAATCAGGGAACTCTAGAGAGAAAAAAATAACAGAGGTTGAAAGCAAAATAACAAGAAAAAAATGAAATTGAAGAGATGTGTGAAAACATATGCACAAAGTAATAATATATAATCTCCTGAAAGTGAGAACATGGAACTAATGATAGCTGCTGATATGCCATAGGAGAGAAGAGTATATCTTAATTGAGTTGTCATACAGTGGATGTGACAAATCTACAATAGAAACAACTGTCACAATGGGAGGGGCAATTGGGAGGACAGAGGGCTGAGTCAAAGTTAGCATGAGAAAGAAGATGAAATAAATAACAGGGATGGATAAAGTCTAATGATCCTTACAAGTTTGGATGAGTACGTAAAGAAGACAGAGGTAGAGAAAATGGTTTTGACAGGTTTGCTAGAATGCGGCTTTTCTAAGTCCAGTGAAAGATGGGATCTGTTCAGGAGGGACACAAATTAATACATTTTAATGATAATACAAAGTCAGTGGAACCATATGTGAGTCTGATGCATCCCATACAAAGAATAAAAAGCATTTAAATATTTTTGTTTGAGTCTCCATAGTGGCAGTACTTTTAAGTCTTACCCTTCTCTATGGTTACATATCATAATCAAATCCATGCTATTCATTGCTACAGTTCATTTGAGAGTTTTGCATTTTGTTAATTATTTACATCCCCGTAAACTATGAGGCAGGTTGAACTTAATACTGTATGTAAAATAATTGTCACTGTTAATCAGTCTTGACCATGCACCATGGGTTAAAAAACTGATGTATTGAGAAACACTGAAAAGGATACATACTGTATAGAGGGTCCCTGGAGAAGTTTCATAAAGGAAAACATAATCTGCAAACTCAAATTACATATAGAAATATTTTTACAATGGGATGATTTTAATTGCATGGTGAACAACAAAGGGAAATTTCTGATTCAGCATATTGCATTGAGCTCAAGAACTGGCACTGCACCCATAAGGGTATATATCTTCTAAGGTGACATGCTGCAATAGTGGAGAAAACTACAAATTTTGTAGCAATCAAATAAAAGATGTTTGTTCTGTTGGCAGCAGAACTAACACTAAATCACATAACAACTCCTGCCGTTAAATATTAAGCTGCTTACATCTTACTATCAGTTTAATCATGTAGTTTTCTAAAACAATCGAAAGGAATAGAAGCGAGCTTGTGCTGAAATCTTGGATGACACAGACTAGCAATAACCTAGAAGGGTGCCCACACAGAATTATAGAGCTATCAAACAAAATAAGACAAAAATAACAGTAGCTCAGGGATCTCTCCAATAAAAAAGCACTTGAGACCTTTCTATCTGAGTAGCCATGTCTCCCACCACACTATGCAGCCTCCCACCAATACTCGATGGCAACACATTCATGATGCAGAAAAAAATAGTTTTACTGCAGCACACCCTCCAAATATGAGAACCCACATTGAGCATATGCTCCACAAGTTTTTCACTCAATTGCCTCCATTTGCATGGCATGGTGCCAGAGCTTCTCAAGCTGCATCTTGGGTAGTAAAGGCTTTGTATCTATGTGCACCATCTTAATTAAAAATGAACATGAGAAGCTAACGGCCAGCTGGATTTCACCCATCTTTTGAACCCCCCAAAGGACACAGCACCAACAAGGGATAAGAATGGATGTGCACACAATCCATCTCAAGAATGGTCAGGCATATATGTACCTTAGCAATCCCTGCATTTTTAGCTGCCAATGCCTTGCCGCTACCCCATCCTTGAAGAAGCAATTATCAAAAACTCCCACAGTGATGAGTATGCAGTGGTAAAAAACTTTCCAGGCATATTCTTCATTCCACCTTGCGTTTAAGCTACAATCAGCATCCTTGCCCTGATCCATTTCTGGCCATATTTCAAAACATGGTAGGCATCTGTTATCCCTCTCAAAAAACCCTTGGAAAAACCTTAAGAAAATTAACCAAATACTTCACAGAAAAGCTGAATTCACATTACTCGCAAATAGACAAATGATGAAGCAGTTTGTTCTAGTCACTCAAACCCATATGAAACCTCTCAAATGATCAGGTCCTGCATGAGTTGTAACACAAATGAATATACTGAAGGTAGACTAACAATCAACATGTTGTGATTGATCAATGACCAAATCCATACATTCATATTGAAATTAGACAATCCATTTATGCCCATTAAACCGAACAAGCTATCTCAGCACCAACTTACAAATAGTACAAAAATAATTATTTGTTGCCTTCATTACATAGCAAGCGGATCTCCAACAGATTCCCTTTACAGCTACAAAAGAACTATTTTCAAGTATTGAAATGTTGGATTTTTGCATAGATAATATCTGGTTATATCTTTGATTTTGATGAGATTGTTTGTTGTTGGCGACTCTTCCATATACAAAAAACTAACTGCAAATATCGTAGAATGTTACAGATCTATCTTTTTTCAGCATGGCTATTTTATTAGACAATTATTGTTCCATTGCATGGAGGCTGCTCTAAAGTAACTCCCAGATTGCATGTTAATTATATATTTAACTAATAATCGAGTAAGTTCATCAATGAAAAACAAGAATACTCTTACGGCAATGTGATGTAAGGTTTTCATGACGTATAAGTGCAAGTATTACTTTTTGGTCATCATATGATTAGGTAGGATGACCATAATTTGACCAAAATATTGAGAGTTGACAAGAAAGTTCATCCTACAAATGGACCATTGGCAAAAATTAAAAATTGAAAATAATAGACAGCAATGAATCTCTGTAAGACACATTACTACTGAAAAATTGTCAATTTGGTATTTTAGTCACACACTGATGGCTACAAATTTAGGTTTCAACCTACGAGTAATATGCAGAAATTCTCATAACAAAATGGAAAATATGGAACAAGAAATGGATGAGAGATTTTGGATCATCCCAGTGGCGTGCTAAAAATTATTGAAGTTGAAAAGATTCCTGATGTCTCTTTTAGAAATTAGTGAATGGCTGGTAGATGACGCTCTACCTAGATATGTCCCATCTTCAGTGACAAGGGAATCTGCTAAACCTCCTGCCCATCCTTTTTCGAGGCCACTTTTACTATGATGCATATAGGGGCATGTAGCTCACCGTGGATCTCTTTTTTGGAAAGATTAAAAATTTCAAAAAAGTAGTTATTGCACTATCTAACATGAGGATTAAATTGGTAGTTTTAAGCCGATTAATGCTCTCTTCAGGATTGGCACCACATGGTAATTTCAAGGTCAGTTTCCATAATGTTGAAATAATGTAATTTTCACCCAGACATTTATTCTTTTTTATGCTATATCATTTTAGGATCATGCACATTTCTCCTCAATTCTTGGTTTATGCATGATGGTGATTAATTAATATTTTTTTGTATAATGATAACAGTGCTAAACTATGTCATCTTGTTACAGGTGGAATCAAGAGACACCATTTTAAAAGAGGACCAATGACTCATGGTTCTAAAAGTCATAGAGAGTTGGGATCAATTGGTGCTGGTACAACTCCAGGACGTGTTTACAAAGGCAAAAAGATGCCAGGTAGGATGGGTGGTAAAAGGACTAAGATTCGTAAGCTGCCAATAGTCAAAATAGACATGGATCTTCAGGCATTAATGATAAAAGGGGCTGTTCCTGGAAAGCAAGGGAATCTTGTTAGAATCACACCAGCAAAGATTGTGGGTAAAAACATACCAAAAAACTAGACAGCTTTTCTGAATGTTTACAGAAAAATGTGAATTGAACTGTGAACTTTTTCATCTTGCCTGGGAAGATGGCCATAAATATCTATGTGATGTCTCATTTTAATGTTTTTTCTATGTTTCAATCCCTTACAGTGTCTCATTATTTAATTATGGGAGGAAATTCTTACCAAGAACGTATTGAAATATTGGATTTAACAACAAAATGTGTATATTAAGTAGGTGGAATTTTTCAAGTAGCATAAAACTCACTTAATCCTTATGCAATCAGTTGGTGAATTCTTAGGAGTTCCCTAGTTCGTTTAATTTCTCAAAGTTAGGCATCAGACTTCGACAATGGTTCTTGAACCATGTTGGAGCCCAATTGCTTAGTTGGCACCGAAACACATAGAGGAAAAGGAAAACCTTAGGACTGTAAAGGCCAAGTTCCAAAGTTGTGGTTGGAATCCGATGACAATTTAAAGGTGATTTATAGCATGTTTCAGGCCCAAAGAAGAGTTCAAGAACTGAATTGCCTCCCGACATAGTGTCATGAATTGTTATGAAAGTCACTGCTCATTTTTAAAATATTGAGAGATCAAAATAAGAGATCGTGTTGGGTGGAATAAAAAAGGAATACCAAAACTAAAGATGGGATCTGAAGGAGCTTTTTGAACTGATAGGAAAGTGACAAGATGGCACGAATGGTGGGAAGCATTAAGCATTAATTACATAGTGCAGTAGTAGGTGGAGCATTGAATGCACTAGGACTGAATTTCAAAATCCTTTACTTATCTACCCAAAGTCTTCGGCCAGAAGATTCATTATATCAAAAGGAGCAAGAGAAAGGTTAAAGCACAACAAGTCTTTCCAATAACTATCATTGTTGCAGAGAGGTAGGCTTTTTGGAACTACCATACTATGAATTGCTTTGAGTTAGAATTTTGCATTTGGAGTTCATAACTTATTGAAGTTAAAAAGGGCGTTTTTCTAACCATATTTCATTAAAATTTCTACTTTGAAATGGAGAAAAAATGAAACAAAAATATCTGGCGCATGAGCATTTGAATGGGCTTGAGCGTTCTCTAGCAAAGATAAGGGACACAAAATTGGGGTATATTAAACTGGAAAAATTCTGGCAGAAAATACAAAGCCCTAATTGGAATCCAATCACACAAAATTTAGTAGAGAGTGGGTTGCTTGAAGCCATTGCCTTCCATGTCTTTGTGCAATGTTTTGGATTTTGTGTTGGAATGTATGAATAGGTATGCCCCCAATACAAAGGAAATTAAGACGCAAGATAACAAGGTCCTCGTAACCCTAGACAAAGCAACCATTCAAAACTTATTTCAGCTTTTGAATAGAGCTGAATATGCTCACCGAGACTTCAATTTGTCCTAAAGTGAATTCAGTGCCAAGAAGGGTTACTATAGAAATGTGTTTGCTAAAGACTAGTTTGTAAATCCTAGAAAAGGGCAGTTAAAGTTGCCCAAAACCATTCACAATCCTCTGTTGAAGGGGAGATTGTAGATATGGCTGTTTTGTTACATAGGCTCCAAGGAGATGAGATGCCTTCAATATGGACGAATGGATGTTTTCCTTTGTCCAGGTTATTAATGCCAGGGAAGCATATTTAGATTGGGTAGGTTTGATCAATGATTGATTACAATCCATGATAACTTCTTTCAGATTGAACAGATTCTTCTACATGAATTCATACTTATTCTATGCTTTAATCTACACTCAACATTGGTTTGTCTTAGACTTTGTGGAGGAATTTGATGAAATTATTTAAATTTGTGATTTTTACCCTAATTTGCAATTGCAAAGGAGCTACACAAATTTTAAAAGAGAGAATGATGTATTCACAATGAGATTGGTGAGAGAACTATAGTGACATCCAAAATGGAGATTTTAACCTAAAGAAACTACCTTGATTAAAGTATATGCCAACTATTTCTTATAGTTCCCTACATTCACCTACATGAGGGCAGGGGGTTTTGATGGCTTCCCCTAAAAACTAACCAGGTATGTAGATGGTACATTTATTTTGTTTGAGCATTGTAGACAAAATTTGTGAAGTAAATAGGAGATGTACTAAGAGAGGGAAAATCGATATCCAGTTCCCCATCACTCTAGGGATGTATTGTTGCAAAATGTGATCAAATGTCTTAAACATTGTGAAGGTAGTAGATAAATATGTTATGGATGCTTACGATGTCTTGAGGCTAAAGTTTGATAACAAAGATTTTGTCAAAAATAATTTGCATTGAGGACCTTCATTCCATTATGTGCCCCAATTAGAAGAATATTGGGAAGACTATGTAGATGACCTTGAAGTGAGGAGAAGGGATTGCTCAAGAATGACCTTAGAGAAAATAATTAATTACAAACTTGAGTTGGATGTTAATGTTTTTGTTAATGATAGGTCTGATCTGATCAACCCCACCTATGTTTCTCATGTACAGGTGCATTCTATTGATTGGGCTCTACTCAAAGAGGATGAATTGGATAAACGGACTACTTTCGTCTTAAGGACTCAGGTTTGGGTTGCCAAAAAAGAAGGGTGACGTCTCCAAGAATACCCTAATGAAGGCAAAAGAATCATCAAGAAAAAGTAGCACTGGAGATGTAAATCCTTCTCCTATAGTCCTGCTCGCACAACAATACCCATAGTCAATCTGGGAGGTAGTGGAGATGGAGAGCCACTAGATTGGAATTAGGATCCCAAGAAAGCTTGTGGAGACGGTTCTGCACCAGATACTAGAGTAGGGGAGCTAGATAAAGAACAAGGGGAGAAGGGCAAAGAAGGAGAATGGAAAGAATCATAACATCCTAAGAAGAACCAGGGAAAAGAGGAGGAGCCAACTCAAGATGCAACACAATATAACACTATTAGTGGTAAGCCTAAATCCCCATTTCCTTTAACTTTGCAAAACATAGATAAGACCCCTTTGGTTAAGAGAACCCCCTTCCTCAGCCCTAACACGATGCAGAGTGCCATCAAGACCTTGTCTTCCCTCACATAGCTTGAAGTCTCATTGTCTAATAAGAAGAAAATCAAAGCCATTACACAACCACCTAGGGATATTGTTTCAAAGATATTACAGTCCACCTTATCCCTAGAAGTAAGAAGCTCAAAACTACCTTTCACTTGATTAAGGATAAAAATTTTGATCACCTTTTCCTAGAGATTGCCCACCCTACATCTTAGAAAGACCCAAACCAAGCCACTGCGACTGATTTAAGATTCACTCACATTGATATGGGGCCTCCTAGCAAGGATGTAGAATTCCATAATTATTTCCAAGTTACAACCACTAAGGTGATGGAGAGGGTTGAGAAAGAAAAAATGGACAAAGAAGGTTTAAAGGCTATGGTTGAGGCATTATCTGAATACCTAAGATCCTTATTGAGTCCATCATCGTCACAGGCTCTTGGCTCTTCGAAAACAATAATGGATCCAAAGTGAGATGTGAACAAAGAATTGGTGGCAAAATTACAAATGGACAACCATTTTGGTTGGATTGCACAAGAATGGATCAAAAGGACTAAAGGTCTTCTATTTATTGACAACTTGAGTAGATTCTATAATGAATTGGTGCTAGCAAGGAACACCGTATCCACCGAAATGAGCAATTCCATGATGGAGGAGTCTTCACATCAACATGCCATGAAGGAATTGCAAACAAATATTGATACGGTATTGATGTATCAATGGCTAGAAATATAGTTCCATCTAAGGACACATTATGCACTAGATGGATCCAAAGTTTGGATTGGAAATGCAACTTTTTGTAGCAAAACATCAGAGAACGAAGTGAATTACTTTGAGAAGCCAATAAAATGGTTACTCAAGTAATTCAAGAATTTGCAAATATCGATTGCCGTCTAAAGAGAAAAGAGAACTCTGTATATGCCATGGTTGATGAATTAATGACAAAATTTCAGGATAATATAGATATGTTGACTGATCCAAATGCTTTTAATGAGGAAAAACATAATAAGTTGACAAGGATTGACACATCCTTAATTTGGTGTGTTAGTCACTACAAACCTTATTTCTAAAGCTGAAGAAATTAGAAAAGGGAAATCTTTGTGGGCACCATGGATAAAGAATGTGATCATTCCAAGTGATCAAGGTATTCTAGGGGTCTTCAATGCATTAGAAGGTTATATAGACTAACAAGCAAAGCAACAATCTACTTAGTCGAGAAGTGCAACCATCTCGTAGACTAAACTACTTTCTGATTTTATGCTAGCACTCGTTAAATTAAACTTTGTTTTGTTGTTATTATTGAAAAGGCTTAATTATGTGTAAAACGATTCTTTTAAAAGAATCAGTTTACTTTAACTCATGGATAGTTATGTTTAAAACTTACATATATTTTTTAAATGAACATGGAAAATGATCGACAATTTTTCTTGATCCCCCTTATGCTTCGACATGAGTGTGAAGACCAAATAAAATTTGACTTAATTTTCAAGTTTCTTTGTTTATGTGCATTGAAGTTGAATGTTGTTTATACTTGTTGCGATCCTTTGAGTTTGCGTACAATCTTGATGTGATATTCTTTGAGATATTAGCATTCATATAAGCAACTGTTCGTTTCTTAGAAATTTAGTGGGTGTTTTAATCTTCAGTTATCCAATCCATGCACCGGTTATTAATTTTGAGTTGATGCTTATGTTTGGAATTTATTTTATGTTGTGATAATCTTTGTGTTGTCATGTTGCAACTTGAAAGGCATATATTTGATTTTTTTGTTTTTTTGTTACTTGAATTTGTTCCATGGTAATGGGCAATTGTCAATACCCCTATGGTTAAAAGTATACCCAAGTTATTTATATTCAAAAATCCAAAATTTTTGATCATACAAAGGGAGTTGTACCTTTTCAAAATTCAAAAGGAAACTAATTAATAGTTTATATAATTGTAATTTGATAGATTGGTCTTGGCGTGAGCAAAGAGTCACATTTTGTTTAAAATTTAGAGAAAGACGAATATGTGAACCAACAATGGATTATGTCAGCACCGCTCCCTCGTTGCTCCCATCGCTGTCCCCCCTCATTGCCAAACTTACGCCCCAAATACCCTGTCCCCTATCTCCACGTCCCCAAACTCAGTGGAACATTGGTCAATTTGTTAGTGGAACACTGGTCCATTGTTTACCTTGAATCATACAAATATAATAACAACAGTAGCAGAGGCATTGTGCACGTTGTGCATCATCACATCATTGGATATTCCACACTTGCAACAGGATTGTCTAAGATCTTTAATTAATGTTCTATGTTCAAACAAAAAAATATGGATTAAATAAGTGATCCTCTTACGCAACCACCCAATAATGGTAAGGAATAATGGTGTGAGAGGGAGTTGAACTTTCCAATGATTGAAGTTGGAGTTGTGAGATGCTCCCACACCTATTATAAGTTACTACTAATTTGAATTGAATTATTCCAATCTATTTATAACGAACATGTTTCCAAAGTTGTAGTCGTCTAGTCCCAGTTTCAAAGAGGGCACTTCCAACTTTACAAATTGCTTGCTAATAGTATGGGAGGAAGTTGATCTTTGGCCTTTTGCAGAAACTAAAGCTGCACCTGCGACCAATCTTGGCCAAACATAACAAAACGTTAACCAAAATGAAGCAAAACATCTAAATTTTCTGGTGGGCCATTTAATCCCTCACATCATAGAGAAGACAATGTATGAATGATGCCTTGAACATATGTGAAGATGATGCTCACTGCGTGATTTGAAAAATGAATCTTATTTTTAAGATCGAAATGTTGGTTTCAATACAATTTTAGTGCTAGAAAGAATTTCCACTAGTTGGACATATCAAAGAGTTGTGTACAAAGTTGTGTAAGATTTACGGTTCAAGACATCCTTGGAAGGAAGACACATTTTGAAACATGGAGTTTTGGCTCACATTGATGTGTTTACCTCTATTAATAGTTTGGTCACCTTGGCGTACGCTTTGATGCAATAAACAACTAGCAAAGCAGACAATTTGAACATGGCAAAAGAATTTTCAGTTGTTTTGTTAGAGTTCGGAGATCTTGATTTTTTGTTACTTGGGAAGTTGAAGCATCTAGCTAGGGAGTTTGGCACTCTTGTCTACCTTCATTGTTTTGGCTGCTGTTTGAGGTAGAACAACTTCTCAATGGATGCCAATTCCTGGAGATCTCTCCACTACAAGTCAAGCAATCAAGTTTTTTGATGTCTAATCTCGTAATTTCTAGCTTGCCATGTTTTTGATTAAAAAAGCAACGTTAACTAGGGCACTGACCCTTAAAAAAAAGCAACATTAAGAGAGATGATGTTGGAAGAGATGATGTTGGTGAAGGTCCGATAGGGAAGGCCAGAGCCTAAAGAATCTACACACCAAAGCACAACGCTGGTAAAACCCAATGTTGTCCACAACATCCTGTCCACAAACCACCATATGGGAGGATTTCGCACAAGGGAGAGGACGAACCCCCTTAGAGGGTTGGATGGAAGATCTGGCCACACGAGCAAAGCTACGCTTACCAACAAGTTTGGGCAAAGGACCAACAACATCAACGACAGGCGGCAAGGTCGTTTCCCCAGAAGCCAGAGATCTGACAATAGCAGGATCCACAGCTGGGGAATTGGGGGGAGGGGTGTGGATGCAGCTATAGGCACATCAACAACCGCCAAAGGGGTCACCAACCAAACAACAGTAGCATGGATCGTAGGAGCCGAGGACCGTGCGCAAGGAAGGGGGGGAAAGCAGAGCCCCAAACATCCGTAGTAGAACCAAGGGCGTTCAAAAAGAGGGAGGCGACAGAGCCGTTGGAGGGAGGTGGGAGAGCCATATTTGAGTTTTCTTGTTGCCCAACTTGCCATGTTAAAAGCAACACAATCACCCAATTTTCATTGGAGTGGGTTTTCTTCTTTTCATAGCCATGTGAAACTCACATTAAAGAATTTGTCGTGTCCATTTCCTCTAATTACCCCTTACAACCTAGCGTTAATTAAAATTGTATCCCAACACTCTATTTATTAAGTAATAAATATTAATATATAATAGAAACAAAAATTTCAAATTTCAAATCTTGGTGCCAATGTGGCCCCATGGGTCCTAATTTATTAAAGCTATGTGTACAAGTCCTTTCTTTCATTGGAGATCAAATGAGAAATTTTCAAATTACTTTTGATTTTGAAATTTGAGTGATTTAGTTTAGGGATGAGAACCTTTGAGCAAAGTTATCTGAGGTGAGGATGAAACCTCATAGACAATAGCAAATCTAGCCTTGATCACAAGATATAAGTATTGGATTCTCAATCTTGCCAACTTGTGGATGCAATTTTTAATGCATGTAGTTAAGCTAGAGGGATGTGAAGGCTTTAGAAAGAGAGAAAAATAAATTTTGAGGTTGGCCATATAGAGATCAATGTTAGAGTAGGGGCAAATTAGGGAGGCACACTCAATGCCTTCATCTTGAAGTAGGACCAGACAAATCAACAACTCATTTAGATGCTACAACAAAAGAATGCCACTCTAAGTACCACTAGACCCATATAGATTCTTATGGGTGAATGGAGCATCTCAAATGGAGCAACACATAACATCAATGTTAGCATGGACCTTGATCTAGACATTGTAACTCAAATTACATTTGCAAATAATTAGGAGTGGACCAACAATGGGTACAACACCTACATAATAGCCCCATAGAGGTTTGCAATAGAAGTCAAGTAGGACAACTCTTCCTCCTTTCGATGGATCAAGGAAAAGTACTACGTGAGCTTGGTTCCAAATGTTGGATACCTATCTTTCACTTAGCTGTATGTTAAAAGAGGAAGGCATCAAATTTTGTAATTCTTTAGTTATATGGTATAGCCCACAAGTTGTGGCAACCTTGATGATCACCTAGGGATAGTCACATTGTCACCAATGCTAATTTTACTAAAAGACTTAGGGATGGATTTGATGGGAAGAATCTTGAGATACATTTTAGGGAATTGGCCCAGTTGAGACAACATGACATAGTGGATGAGTATGTAGTAAAATTCTAATGAGTGCCAATAAAGGTTCCATATGTGACAAAGAGGAGGATCATTGTCTTATTTGTAGGACTTGCCGAGGTATCAAGGGTTTGGTCAAGGATTTTGATATAGTTTCTCTACTAGGTTCCAATAAGAGAGCACTAAATTTGGAGGATTCAATGATTAATAACAAGTTCTCCTCCAAGGTTACACCATCAAAATAATATTAAAAACTTGCTCATAAGGTTTACCCTTACTGCCTATATGCCAAGCAAGATGGAAGAGTCCAAAAATGAGCTTCACATAAATAAATAATGGTTTTCTTGTTGAGAGCCATGGGAGCCAAGACACGTGCTTAGAAAAGGGACATGGACACTACATAGAGGTGATGTCTAATGAAAATTTAAAGATAACAAAGCCCATGGTTGTAGTTGAAGAGGTAGGACACAAGAGAAATGAAGGAGAAGAGTCATTTGAAGGCAAACTTGCTACACTTTCAAAAACACCTAGATATCATCCTTTGATAGTATTGATTGATAATGGGGCTACTGACAACTTCATTGATGAGATTACAGATATAGGATTTCCAGGGGCTCAACATTATAGTGGCTGATGGGTTTACTATTTTGTGCAACAACAAAATTCAACATCTTGATATGACCCTAGTGAGACATAGGCAAAGTACATCATGATTATTATGTTGTTAGCATTGGTGAGATAAATGTGGTTTTGAGTGTGTAATAGTTGCATTCACTTGGTGATTTTCTATCAAACTATGGAGTTGAGGTTCAAATCCAAAAGGAAGGAGATAGTTTTTCAAAGAGACCAAGTGGCTTAGGTAGCATAGTGTTTGATTGCATTCACAACTTCATCAAAGGATTGGACATCTTGCTATTATATTGAGTCCATCTTGGATAAGCATAGAAAGGTGTTCAACAATATTCCTTTTGGGTTTCCCACTAGATAGAGGTTTTTAGAATGTGATTGAGTTGGAGGAAGCAATGAAACTAGTCATTACTACACCTTATTATCATCCTAGAGGTACAAGGAAGAAATTGAGAAGGTGATTAAGGAATTGTTGGATATGAGACACATGATCAAACTCTAGCCTATTTGCTTCCTTCATGGTTTTGGTCAAGAATAATTATTGTACTACAAGGATGTGCATCAATTATATGGTTGTCAACAGAAAGTCAATCAAGAACTTCTACCATATTCCCATGATCAATGAGTTGATAGATAAGCTTCATGGCACAATGTCCTCTAAGGTTGATCTACAATTAGGGTGTCACTATGGTTGATCAAATAAGAGTAAGGCATGCATCAACCACATTTCAATGTTGCATGAATCTAGAATTTGTTAAGCATAAAACAACTTTCAATTGTCATCATGGGCATTATGAGTTCTTTATCGTGCCATTTGGGTTCAAGGATGTGTGACCACATTTCAATCTTGCATGAATCATGTATTTATTAAGTAATTGAAGAAAATTGTATTAGTTTTCTTTTATGACACATAGATTCAAGGTACTTGGTATTCTACAACAGTAGTAATTCTTTGCCAAGGCCTCAAAATGTGAGTTTGGGTTGATATTGATGTTATATTTAGGGCTCAAAATTAATGTCCAAGGGGCTATCATGGATTATAAGAAGATTAAATCATCATGGATTGGCCTCCACCTAATAATATAACACACGTGAGAGGTTATTTTGGTCTTTACAACTATTATTAGGACGTTGATTAAGGATTTTTTGCAAGTGGTCACCCCATTGATAGACTTGACAAAGAAGGGGGGTTTCACTTGGAGTGATCCAACACAATGATCTTTTGATAAGCTCATGGAGGTAATGAGTTCATTTCTTGTTTTTACAATTCTAGATTTTTCACTTCCTTTTTTTTTTAGTGTGATGCTTTTAGAGAGGGGACAAGAGTGGTTTTGATGCAAAACAGACACCACATAGTATTTGAAAGTATCAAGCTCTAGGACATGCTAACCATCAGGCATGCTCTAGCTAAACTCAAACAATATTTGGTTTATGGGAGAGTTGTGAAAATAGATCATAATAGTTTGAAGTTCTTCCTCAGCAAGAAGGATTTGGATAATCTAAAAAGTGGACAAGTAAGCTTCATGCCTATTATTTTGACATGAGTATGTTAAAGGGATGAATAATGTTGTGGTTAATACAATATCTTGGAGGCCTTATTTGTGTTCCATAATTGATATATTTGTTGATTGAAGGGCTTTTATGATAGCTGAATATGCCAAGAAGACACTTACTATTGGTATTTTGGATGACAAGATATAAGTTGACAAGTATAAGGCGGTTGATGAGCTCATCCTCTTTAAGTGTTTGGATGAGTGTTTAAATTGTGTTGGTGTAAATAAATATTCATTTTGGATATTATTACACTTACTTAAGTTAACTTAGGATAATGCATCTCTTCGTAGTTTGGATTTGAGACACTTAGGGAAGTGTGCACATAGGGATAGAGCTTGTAGGAGAAATTCCACCTTTTGTGGTTTTATTTTGCTGTTACACTGCACATTCGGTGGGTCATCCACCTCTTGTGGAATATTATATTATTTCTCTTACCTACCCCTAGTATTTCTTACCTACCCTTGTTTCTCATTGAGCCACATGTCATATTTGTGTGCTCATACATCCATATGGCCTTGCCTATATAAGCAGGCCTCTATTCATTGTATTGGTTAATCCAGTTGATCATTTGCATATTGATGAGATTACAGTTTGTTCTTGTCATTCTATTGTCTCTTTTATGCTTTTCATTGTGCCCTTGATCTTGGCAAAATCCTACATGGTATCAGAGCTATTGGGGCTTCATTGATCGGTTTTTGGAGACATCGTGGAAGGCTTCTATTTTCGGATTTGGGGATCTTCATTTTTTGGGGGCGTCATACAGTAATTTGGACATCACCGTTGAATCCGGGAGGCCATTTCCATAAATTTCGACTATAAAGTCGACCTATTTTGGTGAGAAATTTTTTTTCCCCATTTTGGCTATTATCGTACGGATTTCGAAATTTTTTTTCAAAAATTTCGAAAAAAAAAAAATCAAAGTTGAAAAACAAATAAATCAAAAAAAAAAAATTTTATTGCTGGTTTTTGGGGGGTCCGCAGACCCCCCCAGTACCCTGTACCTGCGTGTCGCAGGCGCCGCTAGCCGTTTCGTCCTCCCGCCGCCGCCCGCACCGGTACCCGCCGAGTCACGTCCTCGCCGCTCAGCGACCGCTCGCCCGTCGCCGCCCGAGCGCCTAGGTCTCCCCGCCGCTCAATGACCACTCGCTCGTGGGTCTCTGCACGCCGCCGCCGGCTTCCCTTGGCTCTGGCCACTTCCTCCACCGGCGACCACCAAAGACAGGCGGCCCCACGTCCGCCATGTGGCAGGCGGCCACTGGCCCGCGGGCTAAACCATACCTCCGTACACAAATTGCCACGTCATCCTTACGGCCTGCACGGTCACCTGCCCAGTTAGCAGTCCATAAAGTACGGACGCTCAGTCAGTAGAGAGGCGAAGTTTTTGCAACGGTCATACGGTTGTCAAATTTAACACAATGACTTGCTGACGTCAGCGCCACATCAGCATTTTTTGAAATTTTTTTAACCCCTCTCCATTGGGCTTTTTAGTTTTGCAGTCCAACTTTGAAAGGCCATATCTTGCTCATTTTTGCTCCTTTTTTGGTGCAATTTTTTTTGAAATGGACTAAAATTTCGTGATCTTCGTAATGGTGTGGTTATTTTCTGATTTTGGTGCACAGGTTTTTCAGAATTTTTGGATTCTCTCAGCTGTACCTGTCCAATCCTTAATTCTGCAACTTCAAAGGCCTCATTTGAGCTCATACGACCTCCTTTTCAGGTGCCGTTTTTTTTAAAGTGCTTATTTTTTCGTCTACTTTCATAATCTATGATCAGATTTCAGAGATTTTGAGTGGAAATTGTACTTTCAGATATTGGTCTTATTTGGCCTATTAGGTACTTGTAAATTGCTTGGATCTTAGTTAGATCTCTTGCATTATCAGTTTGAGACTCTTTTGGCCTTATTAAGGCAGTTGTAAAATTGTAATCAGAAGTCCACTTTGCCATTTTTTGCAAGTGACCCATTGTATACGCACTAATTATAAAGTGCCAAATCATCACATTTGGGGGGGGGGTTCTTTGATTGAGTGAATTTGGGGGGGTGTCTGTGTGATTGTGCCTCTCTTTGTGCTCTTTCCATTTTTGTTGCAATGAGTCCTAATAAATTTCCACCTTTAACTCCACATAATTATGCATCATGGAAAATTAAAGTATGGAGTAAATTAATGGAAAAGGGTCTCACACACTACATAGATGGAACAATAACAGCACCACCTGATCCTAAGGCTGATCCAATTGCTCAATTAGAATGGCTCACAAAGAATTGCATGGCTCTTGGAACCTTATACAAGTATGTATCAGATGACCTCATTTTTCACATTGAGAAGTGTAAAACAATCAAAGAGGCTTGGGATATGTTTCAGAAATTGTATGGACAAGTTGATGAAATCAGAGGTTATCAGATTGACAATGAGCTCACCAACTTGGATCCCAAGAGTTTTGATACAATCCAAGATTATGTCACCAAAGCAAATGAGCTAAGAGCAAAGCTTAAGGATTGTGGAATTGACAAAAAGGATGCTTAGTTGATATTCAACTTGTTGGACAAGCTTGCACTAGAATATGCAGCATTTGTATCTAGCTTCCAAACTCATCGTTTGACAGTGGGGAGTTCTTATGTTATGCCTTCATTTGATGCTTTCACAGACATGTTGATATTGGAACAATCTAAGTTGTTGAACATGGGGTTTCTCAAGTCTTCAAAGTCCAAGGCTTTGGTGGCTAATCAAGGGAATCAAGGAAGTCAAGGCAAAGATTCCAACAAGAAGAAGAAGCAATCCAAGTCTAAGCCACACTAGGAAAAAGGACAATCATCCTCTCCATCACAAGGCGATTTTTCATCCTCTTCCAAGAAGGGGACACCACCTAAGAAGGATAAACCAACTTGTGCATATTGCAAGAAGTATGGTCATGATGAGCATCGATGCCACACAAAGCAAGTTGATGAGTTAACCAATCTTCTTAAGAAAAACAACATGAACTTGCCATCTGCCTACACAAAGAAGGATTCATCTCCTTCCTCTTCCTCACAGTCTAAGGGAAAAGGGCAAGCATTTGTGGCTACAACAGGTTCTTCATAGCAATGGATACTTGACTCGGGTGCCTCATATCACATGGGTTCTACAAAGGAGCAGTTTTCTTCATTGGAGCCATCTAAGGTACCTCACATTTACATAGGTGATGACACACAAGTAGAGGTTGAAGGGAAAGGTTCAGTTGACATGGATGATGGAACATTTGAGAATGTTCTCTATGTTCCTAACTTGTCTACCAATCTTCTCTCCATCTACCAAATCACTCACTATGGGAATGGGAAAAAGGTTGAGTTTACACCAGATTCAGTTGTGGTAAAGGAACTTGATGATGATGCCTTGGTAGCAGTGCGACAAGTCAATGACAACTCAAGGCTTTATTCATTTTCCCACTTTGTGCCAAGTTCACCTTCTAGGGCCTTGCTTACTCATTCAAATTCAGAAAGTAAGCTATGGCATGAGCGGTTTGGTCACCTCAACTACCGCTATCTTTAGCAGCTAAGCACTAAAGACATGGTCACAGGTCTACCTTGAATCAGTTTTTCAGAGGGTGTATGTTCAGGTTGTTCCATGGGCAAGCATCCCGAAGAGAAGTTTGATAAAGGGAAAACTTGGAGAGCTTTGGAAGTTCTTCAACTTGTTCACAACGATGTAGCAGGTCCATTTCCAGCACCTTCATTTAGTAAGGCCTGCTATGTTCTTACCTTCATTGATGACTACTCCCGCTTCACTTGGGTCTACTTTCTCATTCATAAGAGTGAAGTATTTGACAGATTTCAGGACTTCAAGACTAGTGTGGAGAAGCAATCAGGGAAAGTGGTCAAGATTCTTCGCACAGATAATGGAAGGGAATATGTGAACAAGAGACTTGAGGATTTTTGTACATTTGAGGGGATTGATCTTCAGCATCCTATTGCATACACTCCATAGCAGAACGGGGTTGCAAAATGCAAGAATAGAACTCTCAAAGAAATGGCTAGCTGTATGATACATGCATGTTCTCTTGATCCCGCCTTTTGGGCAGAGGCTATCAGTTGTGCCACACACATCCAAAATCGGGTTCCTCACAAAGCTTTGCAAGGTATTACTCCTTTTGAAGCTTGGGCTGGTAGGAAACCGATTGTGAGACATTTCAGAGTCTTTGGGTGTCTAGCATGGGCTCGCATACCTCCGCAGAAACGCAAGGCATTGGAACCTCAGAGTCGGCCTTACATATTTGTTGGATATCCTGAGGGTGTTAAGGCATACAGATTGATGGATCCAGAGACACATGAGGTATTCATTGAGAGGAGTGTTCACTTTGAGGAAAGCTCTCCTAGCTTAGCCTCTCTACCTCCTCCACCTTCCTCCATTGTGGATAGTGATGTTAGTGATTTAGAGGATGAGACTCCCTCAACTCCGACTCGCAGGGTTACACCTCCGCAGGGTCCACTTGTAGTTGAGGAGCCTCGTTCTCCACCTCCACCTAGACCTCGTTGGGCTCGATAGACACTTGAGTCCGCGGGTTCTCTTGTTGGGGATCCTTCAGATACACGGAGAACTCGATCACAACATCAGGATCTTCCACATGCATTCATTGCTACCGCTTCCGATCCACAAACATTTAGGGAAGCATCAGGGGTTCCTGAGTGGGACCAAGCTATGGAGAAAGAGTATAGTTCCTTGATGAGGAATAACACATGGGATTTAGTCCATCTTCCTAAGGGGAGAAAGATGGTTCGATGTAAGTGGATCTATCGGACCAAGTTTGCAGCGGATGGTAGTGTGGATAAGTATAAGGCTCGGCTTGTTGCGAAAGGTTTCTCGCAGGTTGCAGGTGTTGACTATACTGAGACCTTTGCACCCGTAGCCAAGATGAACTCCATTCGTTTGACACTTGCTATTGCTGCAGCTCATGGTTGGGCTGTACATCAGATGGATGTGAAGAGTGTTTTTCTTCATGGTGATCTTGATGAGGAGATTTATATGGAGCAGCCACAGGGTTTTATCTAGGATACTTCCTTGGTTTGCAGACTAAGGAAATCTCTCTATGGCCTTAAGCAGGCCCCCAGGGCTTGGTACGCCAAGATGGATTCCTTTCTTCTCGCCGTAGGTTTCACTAGGTGTCATTTCGATCCAAATGTCTACATTTTGCGACAGGATGACTCTCACTTGATACTTGTGCTCTATGTTGATGACTTGATCATTACAGGGAGTACTTCATCCATCATTAGCAGGGTCAAATCTGCTTTGCATGACAGATTTGCTATGACTGACTTGGGTCTTTTGCACTACTTTCTCGGGATAGAGATTTCTCAGTCACCTTCTGGGATCACACTATCGCAGCCCAAGTATGCTCTTGATCTACTTGCACGCTTTCATATGGCTGATTGTAAGCCTGCCCCGACTCCCTTTCTTTCAGGAGTCAAGCTTGAGGCTCAGTGTTCTTCTCCACCAGTTGATGCCACTTTGTATCGTCAACTTGTGGGTAGTCTCATCTACTTGACTCATACACGCCCTGATATTTCATTTGCAGTTGGCATGGTTTCCCGCTTCATGCAGGAACCACATGAGCTTCACTGGAAAGCCGCCAAACGCATCCTTCATTATATCTAGGGTACACATCACTATGGGATTCACTATGCAGCAGGCACAGGGCTTCGCTTGGTTGGTTACACGGACTCCAATTGGGCTGGCGATCTTGTTGATCGTAAGTCTACTTCTGGTTATAGTTTTCACCTTGGTTCGGGCCCCGTTTGTTGGCAGAGCAAGAAGCAACATGCTATTGCTCTCTCTTCGACTGAGGCTGAGTATCGAGGTGCTGTTAACGCAGCGACTGAGACCATTTGGCTCCAGCAGATTCTCACAGAGTTTGGATTCACCACTCCAGAGCCGACAGTTCTACATTGCGACAATCAGAGTGCTATTGCAATCTCGAAGAACCCGGTCCAGCACCAGCGGACCAAACACATCGAGATTCATATGCACTATATCTGAGAGCTCATCCAGGAGCAGGTCATTGATTTGCAGTATTGTCCTACAGCAGAGCAGGTTGCTGACATATTCACCAAACCTTTCACCGAGAGTAAGTTCCAGCAGTTGCGAGCTCTCTTGGGGGTGCGGGATGTGTCATTAGGGGGGGTCAGCTGACTTCTCCTTCCTCTCTTATGGGGGGGACTTTTTCCTCTTTGAGTTTTTGTCCTTCTTCTTTGAGAACCTTTTGTACATATATCTCTCTTTTGGGGGGGGAGTTTTTTCCCACTGGGTTTTCTCCCTTTCTCCGTTTGTGAGAGATTGCATTGCATAGTTTTGCTTGCATTTACATATTGTACATGGGTACCTATCATGGCCTAGTCGCCAGGACCCATCTTGCATTGTTGACTTGAGTCTTCATTCCCCTAAGTTGCACTTAAGGGGGGGTGTTGGTGTAAATAAATATTCATTTTGGATATTATTACACTTACTTAAGTTAACTTAGGATAATGCATCTCTTCGTAGTTTAGATTTGAGACACTTAGGGAAGTGTGCACACAGGGATAGAGCTTGTAGGAGAAATTCCACCTGTTGTGGTCTTATTTTGCTGTTACACTCCACATTCGGTGGGTCATCCACCTCTTGTGAAATATTATATTATTTCTCCTACCTACCCCTAGTATTTCTTACCTACCCTTGTTTCTCATTGAGCCACATGTCATATTTGTGTGCTCATACATCCATATGGCCTTGCCTATATAAGCAGGCCTCTATTCATTGTATTGGTTAATCCAGTTGATCATTTGCATATTGATGAGAATACAGTTTGTTCTTGTCATTCTATTGTCTCTTTTATGCTTTTCATTGTGCCCTTGATCTTGGCAAAATCCTACAAATTGATATTATAAGTTTAATAAATATTAAGTTGATGAGAAATAACTTAATCTTATTGATAGTATGGTTTCTTAATATATTATATATAGGACGATATACAAGAGTTTTTAGTTATATGAGTTGTCCTCCATTGTTATCTCCATTATTATTTGCACCAATATTTATCTAAATTTTTCGAGTCAATTTCTGTTATTAGCTCCAAACGTTGATTTTGTTGTTGTACCCTTTGTTATTCCAGCTTGTTGCCCTCTAACCAGTGCATCCAAAAAAATTAGAAACCTCTCTTCTCTTGGATCTCTTGCTTTTGTATCACCCATATTTTTTGTATTTTGTCTATTGGAAGCCCTCTATTCTAATGCAACTAAATTTGGTGCAAACTTTTTCCTACAATAATGTAGTGCAAAATGTGTTCACAGACTAGACATATCACTGCTCTATCATGTTGAACCCTCCAAGATAGTAGTATACACTACTTTGATACCACTATAATATACAACCTTGATTTGACTTTGTTTTTTTCATTTGTTTTTGAGTGTTTTTGCAATGGTTTTGAGATGCCAAATAAAATACAAAATATAAAGTAATTTGCAACGAATGAACAACTTAGAAAACTAATGAAACTAAAAAAATATAAGAGGCAAAAGAATTTAGAATTAATTTATGATCTAATTTTATAAAATTTGTCAAATATAAGAGCAACCCAAATCATAAAATGATATTACATATCCAAATCCAATATACCCATTTTCTAATTGGCAAAATAAAGGTATGGAACAACAATAATCAACAAATACAATGCTTAGAAAATCCTAGATACTTCACCAAATGACTCCAAAATGGTATGGCCAGGTGATGAACTAAATAACAACGAATAGTGATCACCAAGAATGCAGATTTTAATACTCAACACCCAATTTCCTACCTTAGAACCCTCACATCCCAACTCTAGCAATGGTATGATTGACATGAGGTGGTACGACCAACATTAAGGAGGTACAACCAATAATAAACAATGGAAAAACTCTTCAAATTACCTCCCAAAATCGTCCACAAATCAAATATTCAATTGACTTTACAAAACTGAAATGAATATCTCCTCCAATTTGCACAATTGTGACCTCGAAATGAAACCACCAAGCTATTCTCTAGATTATGTCTCTCAATAACATGGAGAATATTTCCAGTAGGGGTTTTCATTTTCACAAACCAAAGAAGAGCAATCTCTTTGAGAATAAGTGACAATAAAAATATAAAACTCACCATAAATGTAAATAAACTCACAAAATACCTCAGACTCCCCAAGAGGTTCAATATTTTTCTCTAAGAACATTTTATTTAATAAAATTCATCTCTTTTAAATCTCCAATGTCACATTAAATAAAGGGCACATATATTTAAAATAGGTCACTTTTGCCTTTATAATTGGCTCCCTTATAGTCTTTAATTAAATAAATTAAAATAACTATAAAGTTAAATCTTTTATATAACTTAATCAATTAATAACTTATCGCTATTTTATTTAAAACCAATGGACTTTATAAAATGCTAAGATAGTCATCAAAACTAAACCCACACCAATAATACTAAAATAGTAACCTTGCCAGCTAGCCTAGTCAATGCTTGAAACCGACTTAGTAAAAATAGTAAGTATTGGAAGAGTAGTCCAAAATCGCTCTAAAAAGGGGCATTAAGCTCATAATAAAAGTGGGAGCTCAACTAATCCATCAAATATTGTTAAACCAATGTATAAACTATCTCCAAGGTTCCCTAACCCCAACTCATTAGCCTACGAGAACCAACTAGATAGGCTAATGTCCAACAACTCAACTAGTTAGGAAGGGGACATCACAAGAAGGTATACACTCACACCAATCACGGAGTAGATATAGCATTTAAATTTTCATCATAATCACATTCTCAACTCAATTACAATTGTGTCTCACTCAACATTCAATAAGCTAACTTTGAGTGGTTGAAATAATCAAATCCATCCCAATGGTCTCATGTACATGCAAGCAAAGTAACACTATACCCCTCACAAGGAATGAGGTAATCTACTAACACAATCATACTAGGTCACTCAATGACCATCAAAGGTGAAACACCAACATAATTCCAAGGAGTAGCTCAACGATGAAAGACCAAAACATGAAAACATCTCAATTTTGAAACTAGAAAGTAACACAAAAAACAATGCGTAATAATTTCATTCAAATTTCACATGTCTTCAATTGGTTCATTTTATCATTTCATGAAGGAGACATTCAATCTCACATTAAAATTCCTCACGAATCTCTCACAATTTCAAAATTTTCAAAATAATTTCAATGAAAAACACATACATTTTCCAAAAACACCATTGAAGAAAAGCTCGAAAAAATTATTTTCAAATCTCAAAATCTAAAGATGTCCTTTTTCTGTAAACATACCCAACACCAATTATAAACCATAAAATCCACATTTCATTCATTTCTCAATAATTTGGGCTAAATAACCCCCATATTTGAAAAAAATAGAATTTTTTCTCATAAAAAGTTCTACAACATCTAATTTCAAATTTTAAAGTAATAGGGGTGCTTTTCCTACCTCCCTAATAATATTCAAATCATAAATAAATAGAAATAGAAGAAATTGAGAAGATATAATCAAAATACCTCAAACTTGATACAAAACCCAATTACTAAATTCTTTGCACACAACAAGCAAAACGGATTTCATGCAAAAATACGTTCATTCATCCATTCTAACTCAAGACAACTAACCTCACACAATTCTAGTTAAGATTCCTCACCCAATTAGTAAAACAATTTTCCCATGGATAGAGGGTCTCCATACACTTTTCTTCTCCAAAACAAAGAATTTTATAATTCCTCCTCCATTCTAAATAAAATACAGTATTATCAATTAATTTCCCTTCCATTTCACCCCTAAAAAACCCAAAATAAATATTTTATACATATTTCTCTGACATTCAAAACATTATAATATATCATTTAAATCTATATAAGCCTATTTTCAAATTAAATAATGAAAAATTATGATTTAAAATTGAGAAAGCTTATTTTCCCAAATTAAGCTATAACAATCATTCTCTAACCCAAGCTCCTTTTAGAAATATAATAATCTAATTTTACTCACGATCTTTTCACTCAGACCCAACTATTTATTTAAAACAAAAAATAAAATAATTTCATATTTAATTTGTAAAAAAGCATTAATTTAACCAATTATCCAAACACACACATATATTGGCATTCACATAGGGTTGGTTCTTCTAGAATCATACCAAAGAAGGTATCTAGACCTACATTGAAAGACAAGTAGGGTATCACACTCGTATCAAGTATGGTAGGTAGACAAGTAATAACAACCAATGTGACACCTCCAAAAAATCACTATCAAGGTATGCTTAGACCTGTTGACCCAAGTAGAGTCAATACCCTCTACCTAACCACTTAACGTATACATCAAGTGTACCTACTTGATATATATAATCTAATCACTGAATGGGGGTCTAACATCATATTTAATCTCATTATATTTAAATGATACAATCATGTAGGATTTAATTACAACATTCTTTATGCACCTAACCATAAATTTAAGTATAATAATCACAATTCAAACAAGCCCACAACACATACATGCATTTCATTAAACATATGCAAAATGAATCACATCTAATAATAACATCAAAATGCAATTATTTAGCATTACAACATCCATCTAGCATCTCAACCATATAGTTAGTGCTAGATCATCATACCACTCAAGCTAGGATTAGGTAGGCATTGCACAAGATAACATATAGGAAGTAAGATTAACGTCTTTGAATTTTGCACATGATCCAAAAATAATGATATGCCCATGATGATTTCTTTGAATGATGTTCAAACATATCAAAGCCAATGCTAAATTGTGACAAACGTCGATAGGATGAATAAATACCATATATGGTTCAAGCACTAGAATGATGGATATATGGTGACAACTAGACCAATGAGAATTTGATACCTTTGTAGATGATGTCAAAATTAATGATGACATAGTCTAATATGTGAGCTCATGAATATCTACAAAATCTATCACTATAGAAGGTGATGTAGGCAAGATAAGAGCAAGATACAAAGATGGATACAGAGCACAACTTTGTTTGATGCGACTCTAATCAAATAGAAGACAAATTTCCACATTAGTGTCTTCCAAACGTGTAATATGAGACTCAATAAATAAAGATGATTTGTTTATTAGAAATGCATCCTAATGTGGCATATTTACAAAATTAATATCAATATCCTAGTGCATATAATTGCTTGAAGCCTTGCAAATATCGACACTGGGTTTAGATGTAGCAACAGGTGGAGGAGATGAGATCTCAATACAATCCATGAGTGTCATGCCCAAAATTTAGGGCAAAAACGGAACAATTTTTTTTTTAAAAGATACTAATTTAATTAACAAGCACACTCTTGCGACAAGCGTTAACGAAAATTTCATTAATAAATTCGAGCTCATTCTGAAACGAACGAAGCATCGACAATCTGTTATAATTTAATTGCGGAAAAAAAAACCTACTGGTTTAAATTCTATCTCCAAAAGATATTTAATTAATAGTTTTATTAAATTAATCATACTAAAAATATTAGGAGAGATATTTTAAAATTTATTTCCCACTATGACTATATAGTCTTAGCAATTTTAATTAATTTCTTCTTTATAATTTCCTTCCATATCTATATTGTGTACATATACATATCGATCATGCATATATTTTGTATATCGATAATTTAATTTCTTAAATCAATTAAACTCAAAAAAAAACATATATATTCATATATATATTCCCATATATATATATATGGAAACATATATATTATTATATATATATTCTACATATATTCCAATATTTTAATCCTAACCTCCTAAATCCATTTCAACTTTCTAAATATTATCACTTAATTTCCTCAACCCTAATTAGGGTTCTAAATTCTTATTTAACCATTACCTAAACCCCAAATACATATTTTTTTTTTTATATTTTAAAAACTAAACTTCCCTAGCCCCTTTCGGGCTAGGGTTTAACCCATTTTCTTTTTTTTTAAACAGAAGAAGACTCATGCTAGGCCGAAGACCCTATGGGCGGCCATGTCCATATTTTCTTGCAGGTCGCGGGGGTTTAGAAACATGCTGGGCCGCACGCGCGCCACTGTGTGAGCGCACAGTGGGCGCCGCGGCACCACTGTGTGCCCACACAGTGGGCGCCGCTGGCGGCACCACTGTGTGGCCACATAGTGGCGGCCGTGGCCGTCCACTGTGTGCCCACACAGTGGGAGCCGCAAGTGGCTCCACTGTGTGTGCACACAGTGGGCGCCGCGCGG
Organism: Cryptomeria japonica; assembly: GCF_030272615.1. NCBI lineage: Eukaryota > Viridiplantae > Streptophyta > Pinopsida > Cupressales > Cupressaceae > Cryptomeria > Cryptomeria japonica. Next base: position 408,612,384 of record NC_081405.1, on the reverse strand, counting down.
TCGTCCACTGTGCGTACACACAGTGGAGCCCGCGGGGTTCCCATCCTATTTTTTTAAATTTTTTTTTTTTAAATTTACAATAACATTTATTAATATATATATATATATAAATATATAAATATATATATTTATATATATATGTATATATATATATATATATGTGGTATTTTCATAAATTAATAAGCATAGATAAAAAGATAAATTTAAATTCTAAATAAAATTTATATATAATTTAAAAGAGAATTATTACATGCAAAATTTTAAGCTAATATAATAAAGGAAAAGATAACCTTAAGTTAAATAAAAAATTTAATTATATATATATATATATATATATATATATATAAATTTAAATGCATCTATAAAACAAGCTTCCAAACCAGTGATTAACAACAAAAAAATACAATTTAAAGTATTTCACAAAGATACATTATACATTTCTTTTTTTGTAATAAGAAATCCATTAACATTTTTTTTTTTTTTTTAAAAAGATTATTCACATAAAACAACTTCTCTTTCCACCTAAAATACTTATAAAGCTTTCAGCTTAAATAAACTTCTATTTTGACTTAATTAAAAAAATAGGTAAAAATCTAAATGAAATCAGACTTTTTATTTCTTTCATAAAACAAGAAGCTTTGCATGCATCACAAATTTGCTTTTCTTTTTCAATTATTCTAGGAGTAAAATCAAGCCTTTTCTCTTTCTTTAAAACATCTCTAATATATACTACCAAATTTACAGCAATGTTTTCTCTGAACAGTCACAACAATAAGACTTCAAATCTATTATTACAAAATTACAACTTGCTTCTCCTTTCTTTTGAATTGAGGCATTTATACACAACAACTTTAAAACAACATCTGCAACTGAATTCAAATATCATCAAATTCCATCTTCTGAATAACTTTCATGAATTTCTATCCTCTTTGCTCTGGATTTCCTGCATGATAGAAAACACAAAACTGACCACGGAGTGCTCACCTCCCAGCCTAGGCTAACTGGTAGCCACCCCCGAGCTCGGAGAACCAATTCCTAGACGGGTAACAAACAGACAAACACAAAGAAACACAAAACATACAAATATTCCAGACACATTCCCAACCTGGCTTTCACAGCACCACACTCTGGTGGTGAACATTTTCAAAGGGTGGTAGTGGACCAAATACCCTGAGGAGAATCTGCAAGTATGTAATAACAAGAAAGCCACCTCATGACACAAATAAAATATCAAATCTCAACCCCATAATCCTTATGCCCCCCAAAGGCATTCTAGCCTTATAACCCTCCTTATGACCCCCATTGCACAAACAGGCCATGCAGCAAGGGTCACACAAAGATCCCTTGTGATCGCTCTCTAAAGAGAGTCTCTCACTCGAGGACTGTCACTGCTACCACCCTCAAGATCCTCTTCTCTCCCAAGAGAAAGAGAGATCTTGAGAAAACTCCCAAAACACATTCATTCATAAAACAAAACCAAAAGATTTTCAAACATTCGTTTTCAAGAATACAGATTTTCTTATTCAACAACTTCCAGAAATAAACAAAATCAAGTCATTAAAAGTAAAAATGAAACCAACCTTAATCTGCCCAAAGGTTATAATGATATCTGAAGAAGAGCTGCCCAATCCACAATTCTTTATTTTCCTTAATCAATTTTTTTATCCCATAACATTATTTTCCAAATTTTCTTCTGTCTCCAAAAATGGAGAGTGGGTGATTAACCAGCTATTCCCAAAAATCTTCCTTAAGAAGCTCACTCTCTGAGTTCTCACAGGATTCTAAAAAAAAAATCAACAAAAAGAAGGAAGAAAGCAAAAAATGCCAAAAAGACTTTCCTTCCAAGAGGGAAATCTGGATTTGATTTTCACTTCAATTTTCAATTTTCGCTCAACTCAAAAAAGCCAATTTTTAAAGCGTTAAAAAGATCATAATAAAGTAGAAACTTGCCTAAAATTACCCCTAACCCCTAGGTATACCTTATGGGCTTCAGGAAACCCTAATAAACTACCCCTAGGTGTTCATTTAACCCATTTTAAACCCCTCTGAAGTTTATTTTCGGGTCAAACATAAGTTGACCTCTCCAAATATTATATTCTCAAAATATCTTTTTGACAACACATTATTTTATTTAAAAATTAATAATAATTAACACTTTCCCATCAAGAGACAAGATAAAATATTTAAATTTACATCCACACATGTGTCAAGTGACACTAATAAAATACTTTTACAAAAATAAACATGAAATTGTCTTTTGAGGTTTTTTTTACACAATAAATTTAAATAACACATAACACACATGCAACATATACTGATACGAATAAAATACAACACAAATGGGGTTTTGTCTCTCCAAATAGACAAACCCTGGCTTTACGAACATACATAAGTCTAGGTTTGATTCTCCGTAATTTTCCATGGTCACATGGTAAATTTCCTGCGCATCTCAATTTACACATTAGTACTCCCAAATATTCATATAAAATACAATTCAATAATACAACAATGCACATCATTACTTGCATACAATTTTCATCTGCACAGATTGAATACATCTTTTGTCAAGCAAATTCACATAAGCAATTTTCATCCCAATTCACATAAACTAAACATACATCATAGTTCTATATTCAAAGTAAAGTCTTGCAAATTCAATAACGACATCTATCATTGCAATATCATTCTTTCTAATAATCATGTAGTGTTCTATCTCATAAAGCATGTAAGTAAAACATCAATTCATAGCAATGTTATCCAATATCCTGAAATCATAAAAGTTCTAAATCTCAAAATGCATCAAAACAGAGTATCCATAGTAATCAAAAATATAAAATCCACTGAATGTCAAACTGAGTCGAGGTGAGACCTCACATCCTCCCCCTCTAGGCATGAACTTCCTCCTGGAGTTCATCAAAGAGGTGAGGGTACTCTGATCTCATACGTGCTGCGTCCTCCCATGAAGCCGTAACCTCATCATAACAATCCCACTGGACCCTAACCTGGTCCAGCTCTCAACCTCGAAGGGCCAATGTCTGGCGTGCCAAAATGCGAATGGGCTCCAAAGCTAGCTGCCCGTTCGACTCCACCTGCAAGGCATCCCAATCTAAAATGTGAGACTCATCATAGATATATTTTCTCAAAACTGAAACATGAAACACATCGTGGATGCGTGACAGGCTAGGTGGCAAGGCTAGACGGTAGGCAACTGGGCCTATCCTCTCCAGAATCTCAAAAGGTCCTACAAAGCGAGGTGCGAGCTTAGAACCCTTTCCATAACGGATCGGACTCTTATGCGGTCGCACTCTCAAGAAAACTCTGTCTCCAACCAAGTAACTACGATCAATCCTCTTTGCATCGGCATACTTCTTCTGTCTATCCTGAGCCTCTCTGAGACGCTGCCTAATCAAATCCACCTGCTGTTCCATATCCCGAACTAACTCAGGACCAATAGCAACTCTATCCTCTATGCGATCCCAACTCAAGGGCGTCCTGCAAGGCCTGCCGTATAATGCCTGGTAGGGTGGCATTCCCAAAGAAGTGTGATGCCCATTGTTATAGGCAAACTCCACTAAGGGAAGATACTCCTCCCACCGGGTCTGATGATCCATGACGTACATACGAAGCATATCTTCTAACACCTGATTGACCCTCTCTGTCTGACCATCTGTCTCCGGGTGATAGGCTGTACTGAAATTGAGCTTAGTGCCCATAGCTGCCTGTAATGACTTCCAAAATGTAGAAGTAAAAAGAGAATCCCTATCAGAAATAATCTTGCGGGGTACGCCATGTAGCCTAACAATGTCTCGCAAGAACACCTGTGCTACTGCTGGAGCTGTGAATGTAGTACGAACTGGTGAAAAGTGAGCTACTTTGGTCAACTTGTCAACTGTCACCAAGATAGCATCATGGCGACGAGAAGACATAGGGAGACCAATGATGAAATCCATGGATATAGTATCCCACTTCCACTCTGGTATAGCATGAGACTGAAGCAACCCACCTGGATGGCGGTGCTCCGCCTTTACCCTCTGACACTCGAGACACCGAGCTACTATCTCAGCAATGAACTGCCGCATTCCCGGCCAATGATACAACTGCCTCAAGTCAGCATGCAACTTCTTAACCCCGGGATGCGCAGCATAAGGAGCTCTATGAGCTTCCGAGACAATGAACTCTTGCAACCCTCCGGAGGAAGGTACATAAATGCGCCCTCTGTGGCGTAATAGTCCATCGGACTCCCAAGAATAATCCACATATTTCCCTTCTAGAGTGACCTGAGAACGTAACACCTGACAAACCTCAGCATACCATCCATCCTCAGATAAGTGCCGAAGTATACGGTCCCTCAAGTCTGTGCCCATGGATATGGTGCAAACCTCATGACGTCTCCTACTCAAGGCATCTGCAACTACATTTTCCTTTCCCTTGATGTAGTGAACGTCAAAATCATATTCGCACAAAAACTCCATCCATCTCCTCTGACGTGCATTAAGGTTCGGCTGAGTGAAGATGTACTGAAGACTCTGATGATCTGAATGCAACTCAAAGTGATGTCCTAAAAGGAAGTGTCTCCACCTCACAAGTGCATGCACTACTGCTGCGAGCTCAAGGTCGTGAGTGGGATAATTAAGTTCATGAGTCTTAAGTTTCCTAGACTCGAAAGCTATGGCCTTACCACCTTGCATAAGAACTGTCCCTAAACCCTCTAAGGAAGCATCGGTACAAACCATGAAATCAGCTGAAGGATCTGGTACAACAAGGATAGGAGCGCTAGTAAGTGCCTTCTTGAGTTCCTGAAAGGCCTTCTCGCACTTCTCTGTCCACTCAAATTTCTTCCCTTTACGCTGAAGAGAGGTAATAGGGTGTGCGACTCTGGAGAAACCTTCGACAAAACGTCGGTAATATCCTGCTAAACCCATGAAACTCCTGACCTCTGTCACACTGGTAGGCGCTGGCCAATCCATAATAGCCCTAATCTTTGATGGGTCAACTGAGATCCCATCACCAGAAATAACATGTCCAAGGTACTTGACCTCAGATCGAAAGAAAGCACACTTCGATAGGCTGCCAAACAATTGGTTATCTCGCAAACACTGCAATACCTGTTTCAGGTGCTCCTGATGCTCCTTCTCATTTCGAGAATATATCAATATATCATCGAGGAACACAATAACAAAACGGTCCAGAAAGGTACGGAACACCCCATTCATGAGACTCATAAAAACTGCTGGGGCATTCGTAAGTCCAAAGGGGACTACGGTAAACTCATAGTGACCATATCTAGTGCGAAAAGCGGTCTTGTGGATATCACTTTCCACTATTCTCAACTGATGGTATCCTGACTTCAAATCTATTTTGGAAAAGACTTTGGCACCCTGAAGCTGGTCAAATAAATCATCAATTCTGGGCAAGGGATATCGGTTCTTGATGGTTACTTTATTTAGCTGCCGGTAATCCATACACAATCGGAGAGATCCATCCTTCTTCTTAACGAAGATAACTGGTGCACCCCACGGGGATACGCTAGGACGGATATGACCCTTTTCAAGAAGTTCCTCAAGCTGAATTTTAAGTTCATTAAGCTCATTTGTGGTCATCCTATAAGGTGCTCTGGAAACTGGCTCGGCTCCTGGTACTAGGTCTATATGAAAATCAATCTCTCTGCGGGGAGGCATTCCCGGTAACTCTGAAGGAAATACATCTGAATATCCCTGAAGGATAGGATGGTCATCGAGCGATGTTTCTTTTTCCTCCTCTTCTCCTCTGTCACTGATAGTGATAGCAAAAAGCTGACATCCCTTCCGCATGCTCCGCTTGAGCTGCATTGCGGAGATCATACGAAGAGACACGGGCCTCTGAATCCTGGTGATAACTATGGGCGAACCATGATCATCCTCACACTCGATCTTTTTCAGGCGGCAATCCATCTTGGCTCTGTGGGCATAAAGCCAATCCATGCCAAGTACGATTCCATAAGATCCAAGTGGAGTCACTCTAAGGTCTACTACAGTGGTGGTCTTGCCAATCTGCAACTGACATGCCCTAACTTCTGATTCCACTGACACTCTAGCCCCTGAAGCTAATTCCACTTCCCAACTGACACCCTGCCTAGTTGCCACTAGCCCGCAACGCTCCACAACCAACGGAGATATAAAGGAGTCAATAGCTCCCGAATCAAACAAAATAGATACATTGTTACCTCTGATTATACCTGAAGATTCGATAACCGTGGCCTGATGATCGGCCTGGCGGTTGTCAACCGCTGCAAATACTCTATGGGACCTGCCCATATCACCAACTGTCGGCTCTGAAGCGGCCATCCGCTGACTCCCTGCTACCTGTCCCTGAGGGCAATCCCTCGCCAAGTGCCCCATGGCTCCGCAAGTAAAGCAAGCACCCCGTGCCTGGAACTGGGCACCCTGAGGCCTAGAAAATCCCTGACCTCCTGTCCTACTGGATCCGCTGTACCCACCCCTGGAAGACTGCTGAGTCCCCGCCGGCTGTGTGTACTGCCCCTGTGCTCTCTGATCACGTTTCTGTCCCTGAGTCTGCCACTGCTTGGGCTTGGAGCCCTGCGGATACTGTGGAGGCTTCTGCCTCTAGTTCTGTGGTGTCTGTTGTGGAGGAGGGGGTTTGGAGAACCCCTGAGAATTTCGGTTGTTCCCCTTCCAATGTGGTTTCTGGAATCCATAAGTCTGCGGTGCGGGATTTCGGTTCTGATACCGATCCCTATTGTCCTGTGGTCTAACCTGAATTTCCTCGGCAATCAGTGCCTTCTCTACAGCAACCCGAAGGCTCTCTGGAGCGGACATCCTAACAGGCCCAGCTATACCGGCATTCAATCCCCTGATGAAGCGGTTTACAAGAAGTTTCTCATCCTTAAGATAATCTACATATGGCAACAACTCAAAGAATTTACTCTCATACTGGGTTACTGACAAGCCTTTTTGTTGGAGATCATGAAATTCGTCTATACAACGCTGCCTGAAGTGCTCCGAAAGGTACCTCTCACGGAACCTCTCGGTGAATATCTCCCAAGTGAGTGTATCAGGTACCAATCTGCATTTGTACTCTTCCTGTCTCCACCAGGTGGAGGCTGTTCCTCTCAGAAGATGAACTGCAACACGTGCTTTCAAGTTGCTCTCATAAGAACGCAACGCAAAGCACCTCTCAAGACTCAGAAGCCATGCCTCGGCCTCTACTCCATCTGTAGAACCTCCGAAGGATGGTGGTTGGAGGCGCATGACCTCCCTGATGAGATCCCCTGGATCTCGACGACCTCTCTCAAAATAAACTGGTTCCACCGCAGGAGGTGGTCCTGGCATATGCACTGACTCTGGCTCATTACCACCCTGGCTCTCTACAGGAATCGGAGCTGGGCTCCTGCTCCGTTCTCTATCAACAGATCTATGACTCCCAGAGTCATGACTCCTAACCGGAGGGTTCTCTGCAGGAATCCTTTCCTGAACAATGCCAATAAGATTCTGAATGGCTGCTAGAAGGTCACGGTTAGGTTCATTTGGCTGTTCGGGAGGTGCTCCTGGGTTCTCCTCTGGAACCGATGCCTCCCTCTCTTCCTCATCGCGAGCTTGGCGCTCACGTCTAGGACCCCGTCCGCGCTTGCGAGCTTGTCGCGTCAACGGAGGCATCCTAAGAGGAAAATAATACAAAACAATTAATTTATTTCTTTTAGAATTAAATTTATTTAAATTCAAAATTCCATTAACAAAATAATTTAAAATATTCTAAGGCGAAACGTAAGTGAGTAAGGCTCCTAGTGTGGAAACCTTGCTCTGATACCAAAATGTCATGCCCAAAATTTAGGGCAAAAACGGAACAATTTTTTTTTTAAAAGATACTAATTTAATTAACAAGCACACTCTTGCGACAAGCGTTAACGAAAATTTCATTAATAAATTCGAGCTCATTTTGAAACGAATGAAGCATCGACAATCTGTTATAATTTAATTGCGGAAAAAAAAACCTACTGGTTTAAATTCTATCTCCAAAAGATATTTAATTAATAGTTTTATTAAATTAATCATACTAAAAATATTAGGAGAGATATTTTAAAATTTATTTCCCACTATGACTATATAGTCTTAGCAATTTTAATTAATTTCTTCTTTATAATTTCCTAGAAATGCATCCTAATGTGGCATATTTACAAAATTAATATCAATATCCTAGTGCATATAATTGCTTGAAGCCTTGCAAATATCGACACTGGGTTTAGATGTAGCAACAGGTGGAGGAGATGAGATCTCAATACAATCCATGAGGCTACATTTTTTATCCCTCAATGATGTTGAGGCCTCACAATATGTCTGAGTGAGACCACATGATGTTTTTGCATGTGCTAGAACTAAATGATAAAATAAGGCAATAGTATGATTGAGAATAAGTTGTTTCATTTTATCATTTTAATGATGAAAACAACTATTATTTTTATATGTTTTATCCCACCATATTCACACATTATTTTCCATCTATTAGGAGGATTATGACTAATAATCAAGTAGAAGGAATTCAGTGTAAGAGAAATGATGACATGAACCCAAAAGAAATACAAAAGTAGAAACAACATATTACCCCATCATCGGGTGAATTGATTTATAAAGATTAAAAATACTTAAAATAGAGATATATGTTGAAAGTAAAACTATGAGATATTTTCAAGAACTATTAGCACTACTATGTAGTGCTCAAAAAAATAGATAGACTAAAAAAATGAGATATAAGGAGTCTGTATGTGCTTGAATGAACTCTTTGAAGTTTTAAAGATAGGAAACATGTATAGTGACTTTTTGATTTCTTAAAATTTCACGCATCAAAATTACAAAATAATAACAAAAAAAAATACAGCATGAAAATTTACTCCAAATTAAATTATTGAAAAAATGATTCGGTATGGCCAAGAGTTGGGTTTTTGAAGTTGGAATGCTAAAATAAAATTGTTAATGAAGAAGGGGTCATATTGTGGGGGTGAATTGTTTTTTACATTAGCATGATGTCACAATTAAATTCAACGAAAAGTTATCAAATTTAGGGATCTTTTAAAATTAGTGAAACCCTAGATAAAACTAAATGCAACTAAATTTATTTATAGCTAAAACTTCTGTTAAATTTGGCAACCTGGAGCCACAAAATTGCTACCAAATGATTAATAGGATAGAATACCTATGCAGTACCCTAATACACTTGGTATGCCTCTTTTTGAAAGAAAAAAAACTTTTGCATTGAGTTAAATCATTTTATAGTTTTAATTGCAATGATTTTTTGGTTTGCAAATAAAAATAAAAATAAAGATGTCTTTTTGAATTGAATAATATTCTGCATAGGGATCCATACAACTTTTTTTTACTAATAGATTTGTGTCACTTGCTAAAAAATTGATGATTTGATTGTAAATTTTAAAGTTTTTGAGGCTTCTAACCTAATGGTAGGCTCCATTTGGCTCCATGATACTTTGATGATAGGTCTAAGTTTTGGAGTCACCTTTATTCAAGAACAACATTGTTTAATCATGGCTTTGATACCATGTTGGAAAAGCCAAGATTTGAATGCAACAAAACATCCTTTCATCAATGAAACAAAATGATGCACAAAAAGCATATGTACCAATTATATAGTGTCTAAAACGCACAATGAATTTCTTGCATTTATAAGCAAGGTAGAGGAGGTAAGAAAGAAGGGTTGATTGACTAACTACCCCTCCAAATGTGCAACACATGTATGTTAATATTACTAGTGTGTAAGCATGTGTAAAAAGTGCATGCAACAGGTGCCTCAAGAGGTGAGTACATGTGTCTCAACCACATGAAGTGAAATGAAAAGAAACAAATTCCCCAAGTGATGATTAAAATAGTGTGAATAGGTCAACCTAAAAAGGGTAATATGCTGACTAGACGTGAAATGACCCTATTTACTCTTTAACATTTTTTTATGTTAGGAACTACAAGACATTTGGCGAAGAACTCATTACTACATGATGAACTAAGTTGTTGAAGCAATTATGATATTGTTGGAGAGTTTGTAGAAATAGTAAAATCGATTATGTTATAGGAGGTGTTCAAATTTGTTATATTCATTACGAAGTATTTCTCTATTATTATAATCCATAGTTCATTTTTGGCTATCATGTAGGAAGACATGTTTACATTCAAGTGTGTTTGGTCAACAACTTTTGACTAAGTCTTTGCAACAAGTTGGTGTATTGATTATTCATTTGGATATCTAATTGGGGTGGTGCATAGAATGTTGATGTTCTAGTATGGTCATCATGTAGTTGTGTGGTCGCTAGTATTATATGAGTACTTAAAACATTGAAAGTGTTGTTATTCTAGGAGAATAACTCAAGGGCTATATCTAGTTATTAGTACAAATTAAATAGATTGATGGGTGAATGTATTGCGTGGTGATGTTATGTTGTGTGATTGTGGAGGTTATGCAATATGGTATATGGATTAAGAAATGTGTAAAGGGAAAAATTGTACTTAAGAGTATATTTCAAATTAATAAAAATGTAAATTGTCTTTTACTAGTGGGGCTTTTTCCAAAAGGGTTTCCCACATTATTTTCTTATTCCTTGTGTGTATGTGGCTTGTGTATGATTTTATGCTCTTTCCTAAATATTGTTAGTTCAATTAATGTAACAAACATAATTATATCTAGATTACACAATTCTCATGTTTCTAACATCCCAATTATTGGTGATTAACTTTCCAACAAATTGGACTATAGAGACTATGAAAACAAGTCAATAAATTGTCAAAGTGAAATAGTTAAGTGATATTAATGACATTATCCACAACATACCTTCCACCAATCTTGTAAACAAGGTAAGTTGTTGAATCCAACAATGGATATCATAGTCAAAACAAAATTAGATCAATATATTAACATATTCATAAGCATGTAACTTAAGGTATGTATAAAATATCAAAGCATGATGATAACACATATCATAACCAATCTACATATTTTGAGTTACAAATAACACAAAATACTAATCCCAATCAATCTCTCAAACAATTTATAAGCGACAATTTAATAAAACTCATTAAACTACCAAAATGGTATTACACTAGCCAAGCAAGCCTCTAAATTATATATTAATGCATGGATACAGTCGTAAACCAATAACCAAAACCAAGTATGGGTTATTACATATGCTAATCATAGACATCTCATTACCCATCTACCTAATAATTCCTAAATAAATGCTAAACATGTGAATGAATAAGAAATAAGGGCATGGTAGGAATCACACAAGGGTGGGCCTTATAGACTAACTACCTAGAAAACGACCTACCAAAATCTTTGATAATTGTAATGGCCATTAGGGGAGTAAAAATGCAAAATATACAACACATTCATAACAATATCTCATATGCACACATTGCATATATGGTCTCAATAAACAAACTCAAATTTATAGCTAGAGGTAGAAATTATTGTAGTTAATTAACATTATTTGTTCTTCTCTCATCAATGAATAAAAAACATTCACTAAAGTGCCACACTTCTCAATAAAAACTTTCTTTTACTCCATGTCTTATAAAATAATACTACACATCAATGCACCTTATTTATATTGAAAATAGGTAAAACAATTAATGAGAAATGTTTCTATTTAGTGAAGCCAAATTATTTAACGATGATATTTTATATGATTAAATAGAAATCATAGATGAAAGAAAATTATAACAAAGTATTCACATGGAGAAACCCTTGTGGGAGAAATCTCCATATCCAAAGAGAACCAAATTTGTATTAATCATAAAAATAGTTACATCAATACAATATGTTATCTCTTTCAATTTTGGCATAACAATGCTCAAATGACCTACAAAGCAATCACATAATACTAACATCTCAAGGAACCATACATAGGAGACATGAATATAAGATACTATGATCAATATTCTAAAACTAATGGTCAATATCATTCACCTAGATACAAGAATTAACCTCCATCGAGAATGTCACAACTTATCAAAATCAATCAACCATCTTGAATATTAACTCCTTGTAAACACCTTACACCCACATCATGTGTCATGAAGATAGATTAAAAATATTCAAATTGTTCAAGATTCGAATCCTAGGCACCCCATAAAAAGATTGTCCAAATCTTTTATAAGATTCATTTGTAGAAGATCCTCTTACATCCTCTCACACATTTTGATCTCTACCCAGTTTCCAATAACTTCCCAAGTGTAATTCCCAAATTAAATGCCACTATGAGGATAAAACATTGATAGAAATGAGAAAAGTCCTTACCAAAACTAACCCTTGTTGTACCAAGATGAGGTGGTTGTGCTCAAGGATGTTGATGAGTGAGTGCTCTTACCAACAACATTTGAAGCTAATATTTATTTGGCTTAGGGTGGCATCCAATTTGTAGTTTATTAGCTATAGAGTTGGATACTTAGGATTAAAAGATTGTCACGACCCAATTTAGATGAATAATTTTTAGTCCAAGTTGATAAGATAGATACTAATATTATGGATGATTGATTTAAATTTGGCATTTATATTATAATAATGTATGATGTGTCTAGCAACATTATTTATGTTTGACAATAAATTGTGATGCTATTTTGATGTAACTTAATTGAAAAACAATATTTTGTCATGATGATGCTATTAAATGATATATTTTTATCATGATGATCTGATGACTTTGTCAAGTGTGAAGTAAATACAGGATTGATCGTCGAAGGCGGACAAATAACCGAGGGGTCTCCTAACTTGTCGGCTGTAACGTAGGGAATATGGTCGGTGCATTCACACACACATATAATAATAAAACAAATAAATTAAATAAATTAATAAAGCCGAAATAAATAACATTAAGAAATAATTGAAATGTAAAATATTAAATTTAAATGATTGAATTGACACTTAGGGGGCAGGAAATTCCTCGCCATTCTCTCCTGTCAAAGTCAACTTCTCCCCTTTTGTTTCCATTCTTTTAGAATTTGTTTAGCTCCTACAGTTCTCCTTTCTCATCTGAGACAAATTCTATAGTAGGTCAATTTAATTGTCTTACTGTCAAGGCATTGGACAAGGATCGATAAATTGTAAATCTGATAACTTGACAAAGGAATCGCTGTAGGTTGGCAGTGATCGGGTGAAGAAGCTTACCCGACACCCCTTGTGGGTTAAATCGTTCCTCTCCTCTCTTTCTTCCCTTCGTGTTTTTCTTCTAAGGATCTAAAATTTGACTGCAGATAACTGAATATTTCTAAAAGTTGATTAAATTTCTTTCTTATCTCTGCAACTAACTATATAGATTGGAGATAGGCTAAGTCGATTTTTGAGTCTGTCAATTTATTCTAAGAGATTCTAACAGTTATATAAATCCCATAATTAGGAAATTTAAATTATTAACACTAGTCGAGATTATCTAGGAAGTATAAATATTTTCTTTTGGTCTATAATGGATATAAAATTTCATAAATGGATATATACATATATGATGTTTTTATTGAATGAAATCTAAATCCCATAAATGAGTATAATTTAGAGAGAAGTAACCAACACGATACATTAATTGTAAATATAAAGAAAGAAAATAAATACCCGAGAGGGGTAATTTTTATCTTTGTCTATGAGGGATGTATTATGGACAAGGTGCTTGATTATGGGTCGAAAAGGGAAGGGTCTTTTACACCTACCCCAAAAGGGTTAAAACTTGGCAAAGTTATTATTTCTCCCTGCCATATCACGTGTAGATAAGTTCAATCAGTTAGGTTGTTAGATGCTACATGCACACACAGGTCCAATTCCCAAAAGTTAATGCTGGCTTGCTAGGACACTCCGTCGTGAGGGACATGAGCTTGTCATGAGCATCGAGAAGCAAAAGCTTCAATTGGTTGGGCAGATAAAACGCCTGGGTTATTTGTCCATCTTCCTGATCGCAGATGTGGGTGAGTCCGATGGCGAGGAAGACACAACATCCAAATACAAAGACCTTTGTATATCATTGTAAAATCTTATGTAATATTTGTATGATTAATGATTTCTTGTAATAGGCCAATGTGGTCACATAATCAAGCTATGTAAGATATGTAGGATCAAGCTGTGTAAGCTATGTAAAAGGTCTATGAGACCTACTATCAAAAATGTGATAGGAAGTCGCCAAGAAGATGTAACTAATGGAAAATAAGGAAAACTATTAACCACTAACCACTAACCACTAACATGTGTCCTTGTGTATGATTTGTGGTATGCGTGTTTACATGCTTAGTCTTCTTTCATTACGTGAATGTTTGTTAAGTTTGATGCATACTTTAAGTTCACATTTATTAAATGCATGAACCATTTCGTAAGTGTTCTCTTTGATGAGTTTTTCCTTGATATGTGATGCTTGGGTTAGACATTGGTCGTAAAGTTGTATTTCATAGTTTATTCATATACATGTGGTTATCTTTATTTTAATTCATCCCCTATTCATAACTTATGGATTTTTCTATGAATGCACTCATATTAATGTCAATTGATATTCGTATGTTTAAATGCATAATAGATAACCAAAATCTTGCATTGGAAATTTACTACTTAGATTTAATTTGGAATCAATTATGTTTGTTTTCTAAGGTTAGGTACATTCGGGTTTTTACAAAGATAATGCTTGATGGCTCATAATGGTTAAAAGCCATAGAATGAGTGGAGGACAAGGTGTCCTTATTTGGTGGGAGGAGTTGGAGGGAGAAGGATTGAGGAGAAAATCAAGGTGGAGATTCTCCTTGGGAAGATTGGGTGGACAAGATGGAAGGGGTATTTTGGAGTACTTTTGAAGGACGGGAAATCCGTTTAACTCATATAACATGGTACCAAGAGCATGTCAATGTACAAAGGACCATGCCTTGTGTACAAAAGATTCCTACCTTTGTACACATTGGAGAATATGGAGGATTTGAAAAAGTTTAACTAGAATTTGGTTGTGTAAGTGGATAATTAAGGGGTTAAGTGGTTTTAGTCCACTGAATGAAAAGCGAAGGAAAATAGAAAAATTAAATAAAAATGATATTTATTTTATTTTTGGGATGGCGATTGGGTATTTATACAAAAATATATTTGGATTTATTTATCTAAGGTGGAGGACAAAAGAAGGATGATTAAGTGATTTAGGCTAAAAATAAGATGTGAATGAATAGTAATTTTATAATAAGGGGATCAAAATTGAATAATTATTGAAGTTATATACAATCAATTATAGAGAAAATGGTCAAGTAAAAAGTGTCAATTTTATGTATCTACGCTAATAATAATAATTTTTTTCTTACTACCAAGGGACACCCAAGTATAACGTCTCCATGATCATTGTAGATGAAACATTATTTATAGCTAACAATAATTAAAATATGTCTAAAGATTTGCAAGGTGAATGACACCTAGTCCCAAAATTATCCTACCTAACATTTATAGTGCAATAACATGATTTTATACATAATAAATCAAGATCTTGAAGAAGAGAGATCCATGGCCTCCCTACACCAACTAAACTTCTTTGTGCTTGCTAACTTTAGTGAGTGAATCTACAACATTCTCTAAAATGCCCAGTTTTTGTAAAATGAATCTTCTATCTTCAACTAGTTCCCAGAGAAAGTGATATTAAACATCAATGCACTTAGTGTAGACATGATACATTAAGTTTTTTAGTCTAATATATGACACTGCAACTTTCACATTCAATTCTAACCTATATACATTTAAATATAATGCATAAAAACAATCTCTATAACCACACCTCCTTATAAGCATGTGTCACAACCATGTATTATGGTTTTTTAGCAGACAAAATGGCTATTGGTTGTCATTAGTTCATCCAACTAACTAAACTTCTAAAAGTAAAGACATAGCTACTCAATCCTCCTTTTATTTAAATCACTAGCCCAAGTAGAACAACAAAGCTTTGTAAATAAACCATCGTGCCCACATTATTAGTATTAGTTTTGTGATAACAAGTGTAATGGCTAGAAATTTAACTAAATATATAAAATCATTTAAACATAATTCAAATGTTCTTTACTAAGGTTTAACATAAGCCTACTCAAAAATATCATTTCATGTCCACACTTAGTACACGAATGATAATAGCATAAATGAGGCTTTCAATTTTATTGAACTATGTGGAGAATCACAAATTGTATTCGCATACAATTTTGTCTTCACCTAGACATCACCTTGGCATTATGTCTTTTAATGCTTGACATGCACTTTGATTTTGCTCACACCTTCCAAAAATATAAATTTTCAACTCCCTTTTTGACCCCTATTCAAATCAAAGTCCTAATTAATAGGACTAGGGCGCCCCCACCACCCTGGTCCTCCAAATCAGGACCCAAATTTGGTCCCATCAATGGTCACTTCAATTGGGTGGGAATTTAGGTACCGTGTTGGCCAACTCCGAAAATTCAAATAATTTTTGGACGAGTAAGTATAAAAGGAGGCCTACCCCTCTCATTTGAATTCGATGGTGGATGGATCTCTCTCAATTACACTAACAAATTTAATTCAAGTGAGTGAGCAATCAAGCATTTGTAAAACATTGAAGGAGAGATCAAGTCAAGTTCAAACATTCAAGATGGCATCCATGATCAACCTTCCATAAACACATTCTAAATGACACCCTAAACCTTGGCATCTATCGGTTACCATTACCAGTTGCACAACGGTCATAGAGGTATTTATTTGAATTCATGATGGAGTGACTTTATTAAGACTCATATTAATTCTCGTGGCAGGAAGTAATTATTCATTCAGGAACACTTCATACTGGCCATCGATGCTTATCAGGTTTATGGCTGTACCCTTTTTTGATGGAATTATGCACTTCGGTATCTTAACCTTTCCTTCCCTCGAAATATCATGTTTCATCGATGTCGCCTTAGTTTCGATGAAACTACCATCATCGTCAAGGAGATTTGTGATTTCATCGACCTCTGCACTTTCATCGAAATACTTTATCTCACGTGTTACATTTGCACTGGCGTCGATGAAATCTCCTCTTTCGGTGAAAGACAAATAGTCTCCTTCGACTCTTTATGTTTGGCCAATAACAGGTCTTCGATGGCAATCTCTCGTGTTTCATCGATGTCTTACTCTTCAGTGGGAAAGACATCTTCGGTCAGCATCTTTCGTGATTCTTCGATACACTCTTTTCCTCGAAAAGGTCCTATCGATGAAGTCTTCCTGTAGTTTGCTCGACATACCATCTATCGATGAAAATAATATTTTTGATGAGTCACTTTTGGAACTCATCGAAGCTCCAGTCTGTTCGATAAGTCATTTGTCGATGAAATACTAATGGGTTTCTTCGATACAGTAGATGTATCATTTCGGTCAGATTAGACACTTCGGTAAAGGATTAATATGCATATTTGATGGCTTTGGTTTGAGAGATAGTTTTTTTTATTTTGATGTTGATGAAAATGCTAAGGGTTCTATCAAAATTCTTAAGGGCATGGTTGATTTTCATATTTTTTTAAGAAAACTTCTGTAGCCTCAATTGAAACCATGGAATTCTATTGATTTTAAAATTAATCAACAGGACAATTGGTGGATAAGGGATTTCAATTACAGGTCAAGGATGGAAAATGCAAAATCATTAACAGATTTGGTTTGGAGATTGCAACCGATACACAGACAAAAGGTAATATATTTCATTTGAATTCCGGTGAGAAGATATGGTTGATTGCACAAATTGATGAGAGTTGGCTATGGCATAAAAGGTTGTGTCATGTGAATTTTGATTGCATCTATAAGATCAGTTCAACTAAGGTAGTTAGAGATATACCTAAGATTGTGAAGCCCTATAATCCGATATGTAAAGAATGTCAAATGGGTAAACAGGTCATAACCTCTTTTAGGAGTATACAAGATAAATCTAATGATATTCTTGATCTTATTCATACTGATTTGTGTGGCCCTGCTAGATTTAAAAGTTTTCAAGGTGATAGATATTTCATGCTAATCATTGATGATTAATCTAGAATGATGTGGGATACTTTTCTAAGGGAAAAATTTGAAGCATTTGAAAAGTTTAAAATCTTTAAGGCTAAAGTGGAAACTGAGACATGATTGAAGATTAAATGTTTGAGGTCAGATCATGGTGGAGAATTCACATCCGGTGAGTTCAATAACTTTTGTGAGAAGCATGGTATAAGAAGATAATTTTCTGCTCCCTGGACACCTCAGCAAAATGGAGTTGTGGAAAGGAAGAACAAAACTATCTTGGATGCTGCTAGAACAATGATGATGGAAGCCAGTCTACCTCATATCTACTAAAAAGAAGCAATGAGCACAACGATTTATGCATTCAACAGAATACATATCAAAGGAGAAATTGGTAAGACACCTTATGAATTATGGTTTGGCAATACACCTACAGTTAAGTATTTTAGAATCTTTGGTAGTAAATGTTATAGCAGGAGAGATGATATCGTTGGCAAATTTGATCTTAGATGTGATGATGCCATATTTCTTGGTTATTCTAATGAAAGCAAGGCATATAGATGTTATAACAAGAGATTGCAGAGAATTGTGGAAAGTGCTAATGTCAAAGTGGATGAGCTAAATAGAGGTCAAATCGGAGTTTATGAGAAGGAACCAGTGTTGAAAATGATTATATTTGAACCAGTAGCACCTTTAGCAGAACATAGTGTTGAACCAGTTACTTCGACAATATCAGAAAATTCTACAGTAACTGAAGAACCGGGAAGAGGAACAGAGAGTTAGAAGACTCCTAGGCATGTGAGATTGAATCATTCAGAAGATCAGATCATTGGGGATAAGAACAATAGAGTAATGACAAGAAGAAGACTGACAACTAATGAGGTATGTTTAATTTCTCAAGTTGAACCGGTATCAGTAATTGAGGCATGTAAAGATGAATATTGGTTGAAAGCTATGGAAGAAGAATTAGATTAGATTGAGAAAAATAAGACATGGACTTTGGTTCCCCGACCTAAAAATAAGAATGTTATTGAAACTAAATGGGTTTTTAGGAATAAATTGAATGAGGATGGTCAATTTGTAAGGAATAAGGCTAGATTGGTTTGTAAAGGATATTCTTAGAAGGAAGGAATTGATTATGGAGAGACTTTTGCACCTGTAGCTAGGATTGAGGCTGTAAGATTATTTGTTGTCTATGCTGCCCACAAAAACTACAAGGTTTATCAGATGGATGTTAAGTGTGCATTTTTTAATGGGGATCTTGATGAGGAAGTTTATATTGAGAAACTTGATGGTTTTTCACTATCAGATGATACGAACATGGTTTGCAGGTTAAGGAAAGCTTTATATGGATTGAAACATGCACCTAGAGTTAAAGTATGCAAGTTGGATAAATAACTTTTGAAGCTTGGATTCACTAAAGGTAATGCTGACAGTAATTTATATTATAAGATCACTGATGATGATATACTGATTATTGAGGTCTTTGTTGAAGACATCATTTTTGGAGGTGAAGATAAGTTATGCATGGAATTTTGCAAGAATATGGAGATTTTTTTTGAAATGTCTATGATTGGGGAAATGAATTTTTTCTTAGGTTTGCAGATTACTCAAACTGATAAAGGTATTTTCATCTGTCAAACTGAGTATGCTAAAGAATTGTTGAAGAAATTTGGTATGAGAGATTCTAAACCGGTAAGTACTCCTATGGTTACAAGTGAGAAATTGACAAGAAAAAATGTTTCTACACCGGTAAATCCTACAAGATACAAATCTATGATTGGAGGTCTTCTTTATTTGACTCAGACTAGGCCTGACATAATGAATCTTGTTTGTATTGCATCTAGATTTCAGAGTGATCCTAGAGAAAATCGTGAGAGTGCGGTGAAAATGATTTTTAGATACTTACAAGGTACATCAGAATATGGTTTGTGGTACCCAAAGGACGATGACTTTACTTTATGTGCATATACAAATGCAGATTGGGCTGGAGATGTTGATGACTGAAAGAGCACATTTGGTGGAGCTTTCTTTCTTGGAAAGAAACTTGTTTCATGGATCAACAAGAAGCAGTCATGTACTTCTTTATCTACTACTGAAGTTGAGTATGTTGCTGCTGCTACTAACTGTACACAAGTTCTATGGATGAAGCAAATGTTGAAGGATATAAAGGTGGATTATAATGAACTGGTAGTTATTCATTGTGATAACTTTGCTGCTATTGATATATCAAAGAATCCGATATTTCATTCTAAGACAAAGCACATATCTATCAAGTACAACTTTTTGAAGGAAAAGGTGGAAGCAAATGAAGTTAGACTGGTTTATGTGAACACTAAAGAGCAAATTGCAGATATCTTCACTAAACCTTTGCCTAAGGAATCATTTGAGTACTTCAAAGACATATTGGGAGTTTCTGCCCCTCCGATAGAGACTTGATTGATGCGGTTTGGCATCAGTCCGGTATGCATTATCAGAGATATTTTTCATTCCCGCACTGATGTGGGGATGCTATTGCTCAGGGGGGGTAGTTAGCTTTGTGATTCAATGGTTTATGTTTTTGCTTTTATATTTATGTCAGAATTCTGGTATTGATGTCAAAGGGGAAGAGATATTGATGTGAAAAAAAAAAAACTTATAGAGTTGTATACATTAGGGGGAGATATATATGTATAATTTAGAGCTTTACAGAGATATCATTCACAGGGGGAGTTTGGTGTTTATTTCAGAACTTCATTACTACATCTGTATGTGGGAGATTGTTGGTTGTCTTCCATTGGGGGAGACTTGTTTGGCATTTCTTGGTACTTAGATGTTTTTCACATCTAGTGTTGCCATCAATGCCAAAGGGGGAGATTGTTGGCCATTTGGAGGAATTGATTATGTGTTGCATTGATGTTTTGTCATTGATGTCAACACTAGCTGTTTGGATGCTTTACCGACACCCTTTTGGTCCCGGTAGGTTGAGTAGTTTTTGGTTGGTTTGGATCCGGCATGATCCGATAGACTCCGATATGGTTTGGTTATGGAATTGGCTTATTCATGATACTCATGTTCATATTCAATAAGTTGGTTTTGGTCTGGTGATCAGATGCTATCTTGTTTTCTTGGAAGCTCGCTTTGTGGTTCCAGCGAGGGTTTCACTGGTAGAGCATTGTTGAAGATCTTTGATGATATGCATAAGTGGTGTTGGTGCAACTTCTAGTGATGTTTCAGGATGTTGATGGTGATCATTTTCGAGACTTAACAGATGGAGATCATTGCTTTAGCGTATGGACCTATATTGGGTCCCGGTTGATCAAGGTTTTTGACCGACTTAATGTAATGTGTGGATTGGACCTCTCGATGTGTTTCTAGGATGTCTTATGTGTTGGATATTATTTGTTTGGTCTAAGGCCGACATGTTTTGTAATTATGTATTTGGTTTATTGTCTGGTGACCGACCTGATTGTTTATGGTCGAGGGTTTGTATATATGTGATGTAAGATCTCATTGTAGATCATCATAGGTATAAGGTTAGGGAATGGATATGGATATGTAATGTGTGAATAATGTAATATCATTTAGGCAAAGGATTTGGTCGATCATTGGAGATCGAATTGGGTTTATGTAAGAGTATTTAGTCCTCTGGTGTTGAGCTTAACCAAAACTGTACTCAGACATAGGAGATGCTATCTTTGCAGCTCAAACACTTCTTTTGTACTGTAGTCTAGATTTCTATGTAGTCAATGAGACTCTTTTTATGATGAGCAGTGCGCTCTAGGCTGTTGGCCTTCCTGCAAGTGCAGGCCCCTCAATTGTAGTTCACATACTTACTGCAGAAGTATTATCTGACTGTGGGTAGGCTTCCCACCGTGGTTTTTCCCTTTATCGGGTTTTTGACGTATAAATCTTGGTATCATGTGGATGGTATTTATTATGTGATTATTGTTTATGCTTAATTGCTATTCCGGTATTTGGTTTAAGCATTCTGGTATTAATGTTTTGGGTTCCGATATTAAAGTTTTAATTGCTAAATGTTCTGGTAATCTGTGACAACTAATTCACCCCCCCTTCTCAGTTGTCTTTCGGTTATTTGAACTGTCTAACAATACAGTGGTTAAAACACTTCTTAGGTGAAACCGCCACCAAGGTTCAAATCCCTATTGGGCCACTAGGCTCGCAGGCTTGATACTTTTGTTTCGCTGGTGTGCTCGCAGATTTAAACAACAATAGTGTTTTGACACCTTAAAAAGTGCCCATTACCAAACAACATAACCATGACACTAGGTGTGGCCCCTTTATCCAAATACTTTCGAAAAGAATTAACTCCTCTTTTTGAGTCTTTGCATAGTATAATGTTGAGGTTGATGAATGCTAATATGTTGCAACTTCCTCCCATCAAACCAATTGACCATTCTAAACCATTACCAAATTCCCATGATCCTAAAGTCTTTTGTTAATATCATCATCATTTAGGTCATGACACTGAGAAAGTTATAGTTGAGGCATAAGATTCAAGACTTTATTGATAGCAAATACTATATCCATAGCTGGTGTGAATGACAAAGGGAAGTCCATAGCTCCTCCTAACCAAAATCTTCAAATCTTCACTAATTTGTTGCCTTCTCATTCTACCAATGTTGTTGAGTTTGAGCCACTTGCCTTCTTCCCCAATGACTTTGGTATAGAATCTAATAATGTTGTGAACCTTATTGACAAACCTAAACCTACAAAATCCTTATGCATTACCTTTGATCCTAATGAGACTATTGTTGCACTTGATGGCCAATTATATATTACTGCAAAGATCAAAGACAAACTCTCATGAGGGATTTTCATTGATCTGATATGTATGGTGAATGTGCTTAGTGAAGAACATATTTTTACTCAATAATTACATCAAGTAATATATGATAAATTTGATGTTATGGTTAAGGTGTATGATGGTTTTTCTTTCCCTACTATTGGTTCTATTACTCTTCCTATTGAGGTTGGTACTAAGTGCTTAGATGTCACCTTTGCTATTATTCTTACATCGAAATAATTTTGTGTGAAGTTGGGACATCCTTGGCGCTCTTGCATGAAAGCTATCCCTTCTACAATTCATAAATGTTTGAAATTCCCTCATAATGACACTATTATAATGATTAATCATAGTCTCTACCAACCCACAACAAAGTGTGAAAATTTGACTCTTGAATACTTTTGGCCTAAACAACCTAAACCCTTAGAGCCTCGAAATGACATCCTTTTCTATCTTACCAAAAATGGAAAAATGAGATGATAATGGCCTTGAGTAAACCTAGAGACCCTACACCCATGGATATTCCTCTTCCTCATCTCGGACCTAGTCTTCTTCCTACTCCTATTCCTCATATATATGATACAGTCTCACCTCCTATGTCCTATAAAGGAAAGTGCTTGGCATCATATATCTCTCAACCTATTGAGGTTTCCTTTGTTCCTCCCCCTATAAGGGAAGAAAAGAAGCCTTTGTTGATTGATCCTCAAACTTTGCAACTCTCGATTAAAACCAAAATAAATTGTTGTGCGAGAGAACACTGTTGAAGAAGCCGTGCTAAGGCTTGCGAGCTTGCTTCCCAAACCCTTTCCTCTTTGAAGGCACCAAATGTTGACTTGGTCCTATTTGTGTAGCCTTTTCCTAACCCTAGGGAGGAAGTTCAACTCAAATCACCTATGTCAAAAATGCTCAAAAAAGGATGGTTCAACTTCTTTCAAGGGGCCACTTTATTATTATAAAGTGATTATATTATTTCATTTTATTATTATTTATTTAATTTCAACTTAGAAAATATTTTAATAGTTCCCAATTTATTCATAAAATGCTCAAATAAGCTCAAAACTCAAAACTACTTGTAGCCATTTGACTGTGAAGGATGTTCGAACCTCATAGGCCAACTGGTAGTTCTCCCCTAAAATCTAGTGATGCTCCTAAAAAGTAGGAGACTGACCCTATCAACCTGAAACTGAACCCTAATGGTCATCCTCTGCTGTCAGCACCTCTCGAAGGTCTGTCAGTGAATTAAGAGTTCCTCCTAAAAAATAGGAGATGCACTCAAAGTCTCCAAAACGTTTCGAGAGGTCTCCGAATGCCCCCTAGACCACTCCCAATTAATCCTTAAAAATAAGGACCCCCCCTAAATTTTAGGAAATTGCTGTCAACTTCTCCAAACTACTTGAAAGGCTCATGCATGACTCTCTAAGCCCTTGAGTTGGTTCTCTCCACGCTTTGCTGGCCTACGTGAACTAGATAATAAACCAATTTTTCTAAAAATGTTGTCATTAAGGGCAGGCAAAAATTGGGGACATGACAATCCTCCATTCCCAAAGATTGCTTGTCCTCAAGCAACCTGTACCTGCATACTGTACATCAATTCTCGAATGCCATGTACCAATTCGAGGCATATCGCACAAACCATCCCCTATGCTGCTCTGATATAAACACCAATATCCCCAAAGTGTAGCAACGCACTATGAATCCACCGAAGGAATGTATTATATATGTCAATACCCGAATTCCAAACCAAGATGAAGAATCCGTTGTAGGAGCTGAAGTAGGAGAGTATGATGTCAAACAAACCATCACACAAGGATAATGCTGCTGCCATCATGAGTAAAATCAAAGCATGCATCATGTGTACCCAACACTGTAGAATTACTAAGGCTCATTTCCCCATGATTATATACACCTATGTCAGACAAAAGAACAATGAACCACTGTTGTTATAAATCTGAAAATTAGGACTGTATATTTCCCTTGTATCCATCCCTTTGGAGTCATCCAAGCTGGTGCTAAAAGACATTCTCCATTGTGTGAGCCTCTAGAAGAGATAACTCCCCAAACTCACCATGAATAATCAAAGGCTCAACCAAATCTGCATTATGGATGTCTTTATTTGCATGTAATGACATAACATTAGTGGCTGGTCCACTAAGTATATGCTCAACTTTACAATTATATTCCACACTTGAATCCCCCATATCATTTGTGTCATCAAGATCAAGAGCCTCCTCATCATCCGACTCAAAGAGTGGATTATCTAAAGTCAAGTAAACACTCATTTCAAAAAGAGGGTTATCAACAATGATTGAGTATATGTCATCAATTTTTTCAAGACTATAGGCAACAAACTCGTGAGAATGGGAAGGTAAATTGCTACTATTCCAATTCAGAATTTTGGAATCCTCCTCTATATCTTGTTTGGAATCATCTTGTATATCCTCAGTAATAATGGAACTACTAATATCGCTGGATAATGTATCATCAAGTGGTTCCTTTTCCATACCTTGTTCTTGCACCCTTGACTTTTCTTCTTTCCCAATGCTTTCTATGCTATCCTTTGATTCTTCTTTCCTTCTTTGCCACTGATATGAACTTGTAGATACCAAATCATCATCCTCACCTGGTATACCCATAAATTGTGTGAATGAAAGGTGACGTATCTCCTTAGGAAGAGTGCAATACTCATGGTGGCTGCTAATAATTGCATCATTGAATGCCTTGGCATGAGGCATCTTACTTGTACTTGTTGGTGGAGGCGAAATCTTAGAGTGCCCATTTTTCCTTGAATATATCTTTTCCTTCGTTGGTGAGGTAGGAAGGAAAATAGGTATTAATGTCCCATCTTTAATTCTAGCCATGGTATTGGCCTGTAGCTGAACTATTTTTTCCCAACAGGTTGGCAGTTTCGATGCTCTGATACCATTGTAAGATCCCAAACTGAAATCTTATCCAATTTGTTGATTTTGTTTCCAATTTTGTCTTTGGCCAGTGAAGGGATTTTGTTGATTTTGTTTTGTTTTTAATGCTTTTTTTATTTTTTTTTGTGTTTTTTTGGCTTGTAATGAATAATGAATGCAAAATACAAGGAAATAAATTGATTGAAAATTAATTCAAAAATTATGAAACTTACAACAACAAACTATAATTTCAATAAATGTGTTTATTTCACCACAAGAGACAAATTTCATACCAGGAGTCCAAATGCCTAGCCTGGAAGTGCACTTTTTATTGAAGGATCTCACCAGGAATGACAATATGGAGCTATCACGCTGAGATAATACCTCCAATGAGGTTTATTTGTTTCCACTAGAATGATCAAAACAATTATTGAACAATCAAGTAATTCTACTACCAATTCCTTTAGTCTCCTAGGCGAGATCACAAAATTTGCCCTGTAATCCTCAAAGAAATGCTCATGTTGCTCATATAAGCCTTAGAAAGTATGATAAAATCACTTATTTGCTGATTGCTACCCTTAACAATGAATTTACAGAATTCAAACCCTTATTGTTGCTGATTTATTTTTCTAACCTTGCTGATGTCACCAAGAAGGTACGACCAACATAGGATGACCTCCTGGAGCTGAAAATTGTTATTTGCTACCCTTAATTGCCTCCCTTGCTGTTGCAAGTCTGAGAATGCTAATTAAGACTGAATTTTGAAGCCCAAATGGAAATTTTGAGTGAATTTCCTTGAAATATGGCCGAGGGTTTCGTCTAAGCTTGCTTGGGATTGAAGAGTTTTCATTCTCTAACACCTATATGTTGCAAATCTGATCACAGAGCTGTTATTTTTCAAATTAGAGATAAAAAATGATCAAAAGAATGATGAAGAATGATCTCCAAATGCCTTTTTAAAAGCCTCTGAACCCTAGGTCGTCACTTTTAGGATTTCCATATTTTCAACTTATTATTTTTAATAAAATCTATGCATTTCTTTAAAAATTGACCCTTTAGGCATTATATTTTACTATTATAATGTTTTCCCCTTTTTATTACAAATTCTATGCTTCAAATGCCTATGAAAAAGGGGGCCAACTTATTATAAGTTATTTTATTATAAAGTTATTATAATATCACTTTAATATAATTTATTTAAATCCATAACTTAGGAAATATTAAAATATTTTCTTATTTATTCATAAAATGCAATCCGAGACTCAAATCTGAATTCCGTTTAAAGCACCGTGGTCACCAATGTCACCCAAGTCCTACAGGCTAACTAAAGGTTCCCCCTAAAAAATAGGAACCTCAATCCAAACTCCAGAAACTGCCCAAAAGGCTCATGCTCTACTTTGTGGTCCCCCGGGTGGTCATCCAATCAAATGCCAATTCTTCTTAAAAAATAGGAGACTTCCCTAAAAAGTAGGAACTGCCATGTAGACGCTCAAAATGGCTAATAGAGCCCTTGCAAAGCTCTATGCCCCTCAGAGCGAGTCTCCTGACCATCTGGTTGACCTACGAGAACTTAAGTGATAGGTCAACCCTCTTCTCATCTCCTGTCGCCTAGAAAGGGGACATTACACCCAATCTTGACAACTTGGCCTAATTTTTTAACTACAGGTTTTAATTCACTTTCTCTTCTTAGATCTCTGTCTATAGCATTGTGTGAAGTCTAGAACATTCTATTATTATTGTTTTGGTTCAATTCCTCATTATTTTCCCTAGATCCAATTTAACAATTCAAATCCAATTTCAACTATCTAAAAGAGGAAACAACAAATACGTAAATGCAATCAACATCTCAGCCCTCTTCTCTAATTGAATTGTGGCTAGATCTATTGGATTTACATCTTTTAAATGTGAGATTGATCTAGTGAAATTGGTGGTTTTACTATCCTTTTTGGTGAAACCCTAATCCCAACCACCCTTACGCTATGAAACCTTATACATCTCTTCAAGTTCATTTATTTTGTGACACTATTATAGAGAGATCTCCTTGTATAATGCAAACTAGTTTGCAATCCCACATAGAAAAACAATGAAAAATAGTGTCAACATATTTATTTTGATTTAACCATATATTTTCATTAATTTGATCCCTACGTATTTCAATACCCACAATCTATTTTACAACCCTTAAATATTCATATCAAATGTACTAGATAATTGATAGTTAAGTTTCCCATTCATCCCCTTATCATTTCTAGTAAATGACACATATCAATGTATAGGACAATGATTGGTAGTTGATCATCAATTAAATTAAAATAAACTTGGTGATCAACTTCACTTCTGATAATCTTGTGATTCAATTTGAAAGCAGAAAAAAATTGCTTCAACTTGTAAACCAAATGTTGTTATCCCTTTACCACAAAATTGTCAAGTTGTTTCACGAATATTTCCTTATCAATATCCCCATTTATAAATTCTATTTGTATATCCATTTGTTCCACCTCTAATTAAACTTAGTAGAAATAGCTAAAATAAATCTACTAGAGGTTAATTTATTCACAAAGGAAAATATCTCACCTAAATCCACACCCTCTACCTAGAAGTAACACTAAGCCACTAAATGAGCTTTGTATTGCTCCAACTTGCCATCTACAATTTCTTTTTAAATATCCATTTACATCCAATCTATTTCCTCCCCTTAGATAGCTCATCAAGGTCCACGTGTCACATTTTTCTAAAGTCTATTATTTCATCATTCATGGCCTCTAACCAAGAATCGTCCTCATCTAAAGACAACACTTCCTTCAGAGATCTAGGTTCATTGTTAGTACGTGATAAAACAAATACACAACTATAATCAAAATTGTGAAGCAATATTTTTACTAGGAATATAGCACCTCGATGAAACTTGGTCTCCCTCTTTTACCTCTTTCAATAATAATCCTTAGCTTTAATTAAATGATCATATACTCCTCTAGGCTTAATTAAACTTAATGCTTGTGGGACTTCAAAAAAAAATCTTGGAAATGTTGCCATGAGAGGTGTTTGTTGCAACTTTTTAATGGAAGGATTAAGTTCTAATTTGTTAGTAGTCTTGGTGTTAGTTCCAATAAAGGCTATGGACATTCACCAAACACTTTTGAAAGCTAAGATAAAGCATTTTACCAATCCTATTCTAGAATCTAACTCTAAAATCTTAGTTGACCATTTCAAATGGAAATCCTCTTTGCACTTTCAACAATAATGGCTAAATGAATATAAGAAAAGATATCAACGTCCTTATTTGTGGTTTCAATATTAAGGAGAATCATACTAGAAGGCAAGGGAATTTGGGTAATTTTTTGGCTAATCAACTAACAACTGAAATGACATCGAGATTGACATTGAAGATAATCAAGATTCCACCACCTAGGACTGGAGCAAAGATTTTAGCATTCTTGCAAATGCTAACTATCATGCCTCTAGGGATTCTTGATTTCCGTTGGTGTGCTGAGATGTTGGTCCTTATAACATTCTCTTGCTTGTCCAATGATTTAACACAAAAGAAAATATTATTTCTAATACTCAAAGCATATACAATCTTGAAGGGAACAAGTGCTCATACACTATCTATGGAGTTTGGAGAGTCCCTCCTCTCTTGCTGATTGTCTATTTTCAATTTTATCCAGACGTTTTGAAAAGAAAATGCCATTAGTCTTCTTAAGACTGACAAACCTACTTTCTAATATATTATTATTTAATATTTTTTTTTAACTTTATGTAAAAAAAAGGCAAATTACATTGTGAAATTGAATTAATCCTGTAAACACCCCTAGCTCTTGCCTCATTGTAATTACCCCAAGGGATATGGAGAAAAATATCATTAATCAAATCTGCTTAAGTATCTCTTAGAAGACATCCAATTATTCTTTGTGGACAAGACCATTTCATTGAGCGCTTGTCAATTCTATGTTGAAAAAACCCTTTAGCTGGTGGACACAATCTATCTTTGCCAATTGTCAAAGAAATATTTTTCACACACTAACATTAAATCATTTCTATTCTTTATGCATTCTCAAGATAGATAGATGTATGGATAGATCTTTCAATGTCCACAAGGCTAAAAAATAGCCTATGGGATAGCAAATCTTGATTTGATCTTTTGCATTCTCAAATTAACGTCCTTAAATTTGAACCGGTTATGCCATCAAGTATCCACATAATCTACCATTGCCATTTTCCCTAGTATAGTGTTGCTAATATCAAAATTATAATTATTATCCTAAATGCCTTGTAACAGGGATATAATGCCACCGTCTACTAATTCGGCATAAGATTGTATTCAACATCCACTAAAACTTTCAAAAGATGCAACTTGGAAAAGAATGGAGGAGCTCAAGATTCTGAATAAGCTTAGAGCGGTAGTGCATATGATTTACGAACAGGTTAGAGCTAAAATCAAAACTAAAGAAGGTATGTTAGAATGCTTTGACAAACAAGGATGCTTCCTCTCTCCCACTCTATTTAGCTTGTATATTGACAAACTTGAAGAATGGCTAAGGGAGAGTGTCCAAATTGTTGGATGTGTGGTGAAGCTACTTTATACAGACAATCTCATTCTAATTACAAAAACTACCCATGGTTTGAGAGAACATTTGAAAACTTTAGAGATCTTTTTCCAAGAGGTCAAGATGCAAGTGAATGCCAACAAAACTAAGATCATGATTTTCTCTTTAACGAGGAAGAAGCCGCAAGTTAGTTTCATCTTTGAAGGAACTTCATTATAGATTGTGGATGAATACAAGTATTTAGGAATTGATTTTCACAAGCTCTAGGAAACTTGTAGAACGAAATGGATACAAGGGGGTTAGAGAGCTTTTTTGCTGCAAAACAGGTGTAGACAAGCATAATATGGGATTGGAAAACCAATAAAACTCCTAACTTGTTGGCCATGTAGGTTGTACCCTACGGTTGTGAGGTTTGGGGGAGCAGCCTATCAAATAACTAATGGAAAGAAATAGAAAGAAACCAAATGCATCACATTACTAGTAACAAAACAAGTGGATGAGAAAATGGGATATTAATTTGCAATAATACCCCAACACTAACGAAGAGATAAAAAGATTCGTGTTAGAAAAATTCAGGGTTGCCACGTGACAAAGCAAGTTGGTTGAAAAAAAGCTTATTATGTTAAAGAGTTCAATCCCCATGGGAACATGAAAAGACTACTTGTGGATGGCAATTAAGGGTAAGGTTACATTGTTAGTGGCATAGCTAAGAACTGAAGTTTACATTGTGAGACAGGTAGATGGGCAGTCCCCAAAGAAGTTTGGGAAGAAAGAACATGCACTTTTTGCAGCAAAGGGGTAATTGAAACTGAATGGCACTTTATCTTTGAGTGTGCTGCTTACTAGGGTATTTGTGGTCAATATGAGAACAACTTGAAGTTTGCTTGTGTAAACCAACTTCTCAAGGAAGCAAGGCTTCACAAAACTGTTGGTTCCTTGTTTAAGATTCATAGAGCTGACATTGATAAGAACTTGAAGATGGCTTAGGATGTGATTCTTGGTCCCTTAAACTGCTGGTTTCATGGACGCCATTAAAATTCCTTTAATTCAATTCAATTAGGGAAAATGATCCTTCTTCGAATCTTCAGTGGCTAGTTTGTTTGGTCCAAGTCCACTCTCTCCATAATCGTTTTCTGCTCCTGCTTAATTTCTACATTCTGGCTCACATTCTGCTCTCCGTACTCTTATTTCTACATTTAGACGCAAGAACCGTTTTTAGCTTGAGCCTATGACACATGGAAATAATACTACTGATGTAGCAATATGTTGTGTGATCCTAACCACCACCACTGTGTAAACAAGAGCTTGAAATCCTCAATAAGAGACTTTGAATTGAAGGACGTGTATGAAAAATAAATTTAATTTTTTAGATGCCTTTTTCAGTAATTCCCTTTCCATTCTCATGTGTGGTTAATGAGACAAACATATTTTGGATATTTCATGACAAGTTCAAATACTCTCTTGTCTAATTAGTACCATCTATAGCAGTTCAAGAAAATACCCTCTGTTACCAGAAACTTGTGCAAATTTGGTGTTTGCTGGTAAAAACCAAAGTAAATAGTGAATAAACGATAAACATACTACCAAACAAATAATTAAAAAATTACTCAGTAGACTAGAAATAGCTAGGCAATAAAACAATTCTTAGATGTTTGCCAATATATAAAACACTTTTTTATTTCCAGGTATCTCAAATCTGAGTCTCAAATTTTTAACATAAATTGTGTCACAATTTTAAATTTAAAAATTTAAATATCTTTGCAGAACACTTCAACATAGAGACTCCAAATTATACAGAAGCAAATCTTGCAGTATACAGCTTTGAAATGTTGCATATGCCATTTAGGTGAAAATGTAGTCAGCATTTTACAGAACACTTTCATCTTTGAAAGTATATTTGACCAGAAATTGGCCAATAAACAACTGTTTTGAAAATCAGTTCGGTTAACCAGCCAAGCACATCAAAGGGAATTGTGCAAGTGTCATATTATGGTGCGCTGAAATAATATTTAATATATATATATATATATACAAAATGATTTAAATTCAAGAACATAGAATTACCCTATCTTTGGAGCGATTTTTGTGCCAGATGAGCCAAAAAATGAGATTTTGCTCCACTGCTGTATTTGATAAATTCTTTCTCTGCACGCCTTAGATGTTGCCTCATGTTCTTTGCTCTTTTAGCAGCTAGGCGCTCATCTCTTTCCACAAAAGCAAGCCTAAATAGCTCAGACTTTGGTATTATATTGGGCTCAAATTTTGCATTTTCCTTCAATGTTTTAAGCTTGGGAGCTGCATAAACTGCCCATGCGTTTGGGTCTATATCTTCAACAACCAGTGCATCCAATAAAATACCTGGAAGGGCTTCCCTAGGAACCGGTACTCCTCTATAACGAGGTGCAGGTGGGTTAACACTGATTTGAGGACACTCCACTGCAAGGTAATACCTTGAATTCTCATCAATGGAAAACTGGAGAGACAAATTTACAGAACATGTTCAGTATAAGCTTCAGTTCAACATGCAGCACCTAATTTCTAGTGTTTCTCACAAATAAAATAAATAAACTGAAGACTACAAACATATTTTATTCTATATCAATGAAGTCAATTAATTATCAGATTACACATCCCAGGTCAAACAAAATACATCACCCATGTTAGCCAGCGAAGTGTGTGAGGACTGTTAGTAATGTCCTTACTGTCCAGCTCTTCCCAGCTATCCTCCTCAAACTCATTCAACTTTGGCTTCAAGAAATCCAAACACCTCCGTGCAGCTTGATTGCTTAGAGGTGTGTCCCTGCATGGACAAATACCATAAATTGCAAAATATTGACGAGACAATTATTTGTCAAGAAGGTTTTCAGTTTTTGAGAATTTTATATCAAATTATGGCCTTATGAATGTCAAAATCAATCTATCCACCAGATTTATTAACTCTCTTATATCTGTAAAGAAATTTATATGATCCATATCATTTGTTGGCTTGTAGCCAATATTCCAAAATGGTTCTTCAATCGGTATACTTGCTTAATCGACTTTTACTCACATGCTATTGACACTGTCAGAAGTTTCTCACTATCAAAGTGATTACTTAGACCGTCAAAGAAATTTGTTTATGAACCAGCAGGAAACAAACTTAGAACATAAACAGAGATCCATTATCTATTAAAAATGTGCCTGCTTAAAAACCAGAACAAGAGGATTCATCTGATGGGAAGAGGTTTAATTCACGAACAGTAACAAGCTGATATTTAACTAGAAACGGACATTATTCATCACTGAGGATTGATCCCAGAAAACCCTTGTTTATTTCTCAATCAAATAAAAGGCTGAAATTAAGAAAAAATAAATAATTTTAAATAAAACATATGACAAAAAATGCTTCTAAAGCTCTCAAAAATTCCAAATTTACCAGAAAAAGTAGGAAGAAGAAACTATACTAGCAGATAAATGCTACTTCTCTTCCGATACATTTCCAGTCAAGCTCCTAAATTTGAAATTATTATTATTACAAATGTATATGTTTCTTAGGTTTTTTAGTTACAATGAATGGCCATAAAGGCAATGGTATGGCTAGGGCAGAAAATCGATTTGCAATTATAAAATTAAAGATTCCAAGATAAGCGCTAAAAACTTATAGGAATGATTGCCTAGAGCATAGAGAAATAACGAGCCAATACCCAGAACCGATAGAAGGCCACACAGAGACTTATGAGCAAAACACACCTACAACACACTGAAAATCAGCAACCTGAAACTCACACATATCACTCCAAAATCAGAAAATTTCGAACACAAACTTCGCAATGAATTCCATCTATTCTCCTAAGTGAAGAACAGTCCCAAGTCTCAACTAGTCACTATCTTTCAAGCGAGAAGCCAAGCATTCAATCTAGGAGGAGACAATCCTTGAAACATTCAATCAGTATTCCAACAGCACTTCATTATAATATTCATGGATACCCAAAATGAGAGCCTAAGGCCTTTACTTATAATCTTCTCTCCAAATCGAACTTCCTTTCCCTCCAATATGGAATTAAACACTTACATTCAAATTTCTTTTAATTTGCCTTTCATTTCATTTCATTCCATCTCCTTCCCAAATCGCCCAAGTGCATAGACAAGTGACTTTATTAAAATTGCCAATAATATAATAAGTGAGCGCTCAACATAAACTTAGGGAAATGACTTTTAAATGTTTTATTTAGCAACAATGTATTTCTCCCTTAAGCAAATATCAAATATATTATAAAGTCATAATCCCTTTTAATGAAAAATACCTCCATGGGCGTTCAGACTTAGGCTATAAGTTGATAAATTAAATATCAAATTGACCCCCTTTATGTCATACACCATTTACGCCTAGGCCAAGGGGAAATTAATAAAGTATTAAAAAATACTTTAATTGTCATATACCGAATACTGCTCAAAATAATCTAAGGCTGGAATCCTGAAAACTGCATTGCTTGCCATAGCTTCTGAACTAGACCACAGCAACCTACCAAAAATAGCATTGCCAAAAATAGTACTTATTATAAATAGCACACTGCTAAAAATAGTGTGTGTTTCCAAAGTGATTTTTACCACATTTTGAGCAGTCGTCGCAACTTACTAAACATAGTAACTCTGGAAAAAGTCTTTAGATTCATTTGCATGTTAACACTATCACGAAGCTCTCTGAAAACCCAAAAAATCCCCCAAAAATAAGCTGCTCTCACCTCCACTTACTAAAAATAGTAAGTTTGCCAAACTTCGTTGCTTGCTATGTATGTACCATCATTGCGAAGCTTTCCGAAAACCCAAAAGGAATCCAGAACCCAAACTCACAAACTCCAACATACAGGCCACCAAAAATGCCGAAACATCCTCCTAGAAAATAGGAAACCCTAATTCTTCCTCTGACTGACCAACGGGTCTCAGAATTAGCCAACAAACCCCAAAACAAACTAGAGCAGAAAATAGGACATTACAGTTTACCTTCCTCTTTGATATATAAGTTGCTGGCCACAACACCTCTTCTAAACCCTTGCTGAAGCAAATAACTATTCAATCTGTCATACCAAGCACGAAGTGCTTGTTTGAGGCCATAGAGTGTCTTTTTCAACTTGCACACATAATCCCGATTCTCTGATAAAATAAAACCATTAGGTTGTTCTACATATACCTTTTCATTTAAATCACCATTCAAAAAGGCAGATTTAACATCCATATGAAAAAATTTAAAACCTTTAAAAGAAGCAAAAGCTAAAACCATTCTAATAGCCTCTAATTTAGCAACTAGTGCAAAGGTTTCATCAGAATCCATACCTTCAACCTGAGCATAACACTTACACACTAACCTTGCCTTGTTTCTCACCACTTGGTCATCCTCATTCAATTTGTTTCTGAAGACCCACTTTGTGCCAATCACGTTCTTGTCCTTAGGCCTTGGGACAAGTTCCCAAGTTTCACTCTTATGGATTTGATCTAACTCTTCTTTCATAGTCGCAACCCAAGGTTTGTCTTCTACAACCTCTTCAAAAGTCTTTGGTTCAATCAAGGACAATAGTGAAATATCATCATCCTCATAGTAATTTACTTTTCTTCTTGATGCTCTATGTCATGTCCCCACTCTAGCTCAGTCTAGCAGAGACATGTGAGTCAGCTTATTATGGGGTCTTGTAGGCTGACAGGGTTGGACAAAGACCCGGTTTGGTTATTCAGTGTTGGAGACTTGGTGTTCTAGCAGTTATTGATCAGTTGGGAGACATTCCTTGTTTTTAGGAGGCAGTTCCTACTTTTTAGGAGGTTTGATCATGCCCAAGGTTGGGTCTCCATGAGATGCCTCTTTGGGTTCAGTTTCAGAGAGATTGGGCTTGTTTCCTAAATTTTAGGAGCATCCCTAGATTTTAGGGATGAGACTACCAGTGAATCCTTGATTTCCGACTTCAGTCACAGACAGGTGACAGGATGATTTTAGGGTTTGTAATGTCAGTTGGGCATTTTGTGGCTATTTGGGTTATATTTTTAATATTTCCTAAGTTAGCGTTTAATAATTAAATAAGGCTAAGTTGTTAGCCATTTTGGAGTAATAAGGGGATTTTTGGCCTCATCTGGATGCGCATCCTATTGTGTGATAGCTCGTTGGAAAGATCTTGAAATTCTTTAAATCTTTCTCTTTGGTCTCAGGGCAATTCAGTGAGCGGATTTCTGTCTATGGGGAAAAAGGTCATTTTCTAGTAACATGACCACTTTAAAATAAGAAATTATAACATTTCCACTAGACCACGCCACTTGGAGACAATTAGGGTTCGATTTGCAATTGAGAGGGGTTATAAGGGGATAGGAGCTTCATTCTATGATTATCTTTTGCATATTTGACAACTTGTATGAATTTGCTCTGGAGAGCGATTTCTAGACTGGGACGCAAACCCCAGGATTAGGATTGGCTGGGACGTAGCCCTCAGCAATCTTTGGCACCGGACTTATAAGGCATTGTGCGTGGTGATTAAGGATAGAGGCATCAATTCTCAGTAGGGTTTCAGCGTAGCCTACCATCTTTCCAATGGAGACGTGGTTCATTGCAGCTGGAGGAATGCCATTTGCAGCAAATACACCACGTGGTGTATAGGGTATTGCTTGTATTCACTTCCAGTGTATGTGGGGTTGGAGAACATTCTTCATCTTCCAGTTTGACTTCGAATTTGTATGAGAGCTTGGGAAATACATTGGATTCATTGTTTGGCTTTGTAATTCAGACAAATCTGCCTGGTACGATTTGCAATAATTCTGACTTTTGCTGTATACCTCATTTATTTCAGTATTGCTTCATATTTGCTGTTATCTATTCCTTCCTATGCTATAAAACAATCAAAAACACAAAAACAAACAACCCTTTCTGCACTTCTGTCTAGTTCTGTAAGAAAAACTTAAATAAACAGGAAAACAAAATTAAAAATAAAAAATTACAGCAGGTTAACAGCAAAGATCTATCGGGGATCTTTCAGTGGTATCAGAGCTATGTATTCTGCCAGCCTGTGGGGTTAATCAGATTTTATTTCTATGCATTCGGGTAGAGCGGATATAAATAGGTATTACACACGCAGAAGAGCTCAGTACGAGCGTGAGTTTGGGATAGAACAGGATCCAGTCATGGCTGAGGAACAGGTGGGCGGCAGAAGAAATCAGGATGAGGAAGAGAGAGAGATGATGAGGACTCTTATCACTACTCAGCCCAGGATTGCCCAGGCATTAGATAGGTTACAAGATACCTTGGATCGTTTGGATATGGATGGACACAGAGGTAGGCGTGGTAGGTCACCTTCAGTGGCTGGTAGTCACCGCAGCCATCAGTCCCAATCTTCAGTTGGGAGTTCCCGTCATTCCAGCAGGAGGCACCACCATCGTACACCTACTACGAATAGGCCATTGCTTCCTCAGTTCATACCAGGTGAACAACCAGCACAAGTGGAACCACCGGAGGTTGGGTTCCAGGAGTCAGTTTTAGCAGCCACAGCTGAGTGGAGAGCTCTACCACCTGAGGTTAGGGACGTTTTCCCTCTTCCCCAGTATTGTGCACAGCATAGAGATACAACCAGGTTCAGGGGAGATCGTGGTAATAGACCACACCAGCAGCAGCAGAATTATGATTTGAATAGAGCTACTGGGAAGATTACATTGGCCCCATATAATGGCACAGGAGACACTAGCGCACGGGCGTGGGTCCACAAGCTGGACATATATCTTTCATTGAGGCCCATGCTTGAGCGTGAGGCTATTCAGTTTGCTGTATTGCATTTAGAGGGCATTGCCTATGATTGGTGGCACCATGGATTGGTCACCCAGGATCACACCTTAGTTCACTCCTATACTGAGTTCACTGAGCGTCTCATTGCACGGTTTGACCGTAAGGATACAGAACTTTATTACAGGGAGTTGGCTCACCTTAGACAAACCGGTCATGCAGAAGCCTATATTAATGAGTTCCAACGTATTGCAGTGATGGTACCGGATATGCCCCAGAGACGTAGTGTGATGTTCATTGAGGGCTTGCAGGATAGGCTAAAGGGACTAGTGCGTGCTTTCCAACCAGCAACTCTTAAGGAGGCTATTGAGGTGACATTGAGACTAGATACTGTTCCCACTTCTTATCAGGCAGATAAGAAACCATTTAGAGATTCACAGCCTGCACAAAAGGCCAATACGTCCCAGAACAAAGAAGGGACTTCAGCAAAAACCCCTTGGATGAATCAGGAAACGAGGAATGAATTGAGGAGGAAAAAGTTATGTTTTTCCTGCAAGGAACCTTGGGAACCAGGACACCGTTGCATGGGTAAAGGAAAGGTTCATTTGATTGAGGTGACTTCTGAGTTAGGAGATGAGGAGGTTCTTGATACTGATATTGAGGATGATACAGAGGATGTTGAGCAGGTTCAGACACAGTTGGAGCTAGACATCCCTGAGCCGTTGGCGTCAGCCAAAGTAGCTATGGCTACTCTCTCCAGTTATCCTAAGTTTCATGCCTTCCGGTTGAAAGGTACACTTAAGGGTAAGCGGGTCACCAGCTTGGTAGACACAGGTGCTACGCATAACTTTATTGATCAGAAATTAGTTGAGAGGCGTGGCTTGCAGTATGAGGAGTTTGGTGGTTTTGGAGTGAAGGTGGCAGATGGTGCAGTTTTGGGTTGCACCAAACGGATTCCACAGCTTAGTATTCAGATGGGGAATTATACTTTGACTGATGATTTTTATGTGCTTCCTATAGAGGATTATGATGTGGTTTTGGGCATGCAGTGGTTACAGGGTATTGGGCGTTACATTATTGATCACCACCGTATGCAGTTGGAGTTTCTGTCTGGAGGGAAGAAAGTGATTTTGAGGGCAGCTTCAGATGGTGGACCTAGGGAAGTGACTTCTCGCAGGATGGAGACTATCCTCAGGCATAATGATGTACTCTGGGCTACGCATTGTTTGGTTAAGTCCAAAACACCCACACCCCAGGATGGCCGTGTGTTTCATGTGGACATTCAGTCAGTGATGGATCGTCATGGTAGAGTATTTGGTGATATACCTCCTGGAGTGCCACCCGATAGAGGTTTTGAGCATGGTATAGAGTTGGAGGAGGGAGCAAAGCCAGTGATTACTACCCCATATCGTCATCCTAGAGCTTATAAGGATGAAATTGAGAAGACAATTCATGAACTATTAGATATGGGTTTCATTCGGCCGAGTTCTAGCCCGTTTGCTTCTTCCGTAGTGTTGGTTAAGAAGAAGGATGGGACTCTACGGATGTGTATTGATTACAGAGCCTTGAACAAGAAGACAATAAAAAACAGATATCCTATTCCGCGCATAGATGAGTTGTTGGATGAGTTACATGGGGCTGTTTATTTCTCTAAGATTGATCTTCGTTCAGGCTACCATCAGATTCGTGTACGCGCTGAGGATGTACACAAGACTGCTTTCCGTTGTCACTATGGGCATTATGAGTTCCTGGTAATGCCTTTTGGCCTTACCAATGCACCAGCTACTTTCCAGTCCTGTATGAACCATATCTTCAACAAGCAGCTGAGGAAGTCGGTTCTAGTGTTCTTTGATGATATATTGATTTACAGTTGTACTTGGGAGGATCATCTCAGACATCTTGAGGAGGTACTTGGCATAATGGAGGATCAGTCTCTATTTGCTAAGCTTTCCAAATGTGAGTTTGGATTGAGGGAGGTGTTATATTTGGGACATGTGATCAGTGCTGATGGAGTGAAGGTGCATGAGGAGAAGATTCAGGCAGTTCAGAATTGGCCCGTCCCTCAGAACATTACGGAGTTACGTGGATTCCTTGGATTGTGTGCTTATTATAGGAGATTTGTGAAGGGGTTCTCTCAGTTGGCAGCACCTTTGACAGATCTTACAAAAAAGGGGGCCTTCAGATGGACAGAACAAGCGCAGGGGGTCTTTGATAGACTCAAGGAGGTGATGAGCACTTGTCCTGTCTTGGCACTACCTGATTTCTCGCAGCCCTTTGTTCTAGAGTGTGATGCCTCAGGATTTGGTATAGGAGCCGTGTTGATGCAGAACAAACATCCCATTGCCTATGAGAGCAGAAAGTTGCAAACTAATGAGAGGTTGTACTCTACCTACGACAAGGAAATGTTGGCTATCATGCATGCGTTAGCCAAATTCAGACAGTATCTTGTTGGCAGCAAATTTGTGGTAAGAACTGATCACAACAGTCTGAAATACTTCCTAAATCAAACAGAGCTTAATGATAGACAACAAAAATGGATTAGCAAAATTCAGGCTTATGACTTCGATATCGAATTCATAAAGGGGAAGAATAATACTGTGGCTGATGCACTCTCTAGGAAACCTTCATTGGCTGCCCTTTGCTCATTGAGCGAGATTTCAGCAGATTGGAAGGCTCAACTCTTAGTTGAGTATTCCAAGGATCAGCATGCTTGTGAGATCATGGATGGTTTGATAGTGGATGACAGATATAGTGTGGTAGATGATATTATCTACTACATGGGTAGGGTTTATCTTGTTCCGAGTTCTCAGTTGAAGGAACAAATTTTGCATGCTCTCCATGATACTCCTACAGCAGGACATCCAGGATATGGTAAGACTTACAGGGCGGTTCGTGAGAGATTCTCTTGGAAGGGTCTCAAAGATGATGTTTTACGCCATGTCCGTGAGTGTATGACTTGTCAGCAGAACAAGTCGGAGCATACCTACCCAGCGGGGTTGTTGCAACCCTTACCTAT
Source organism: Cryptomeria japonica (assembly GCF_030272615.1). NCBI lineage: Eukaryota > Viridiplantae > Streptophyta > Pinopsida > Cupressales > Cupressaceae > Cryptomeria > Cryptomeria japonica. The sequence goes on along the minus strand of NC_081405.1, from coordinate 408,571,445 downwards.
ACCGGAACAGAAGTGGACAGGGATCTCAATGGATTTCATTACAGGTCTTCCTCGGGTTCAGGGGAAAGATTGTATTTATGTTGTTGTGGATAGGCTAACAAAGTATGCCCACTTCTTTCCCATTGCACTGGATTTCACAGCATCACAGGTGGCTGAGTTATTTTTCAGGGAGGTATTTAGACTCCATGGTCTTCCCAAGACCATTGTGAGTGACAGGGACAGCAGGTTCATGAGTTCCTTTTGGCAGGAACTTTTCAAGCTTACAGGCACTGAGTTGACACCTAGTACTAGTTACCACCCTCAAACTGATGGACAGACCGAGATAGTCAACAAGTGGGTTGAGGGATATTTGCGTAACTATGTGTCAGGGCAACAAAAAGCATGGGTACGTTGGTTGTATTTGGGTGAGTATTGTTATAATACCACTCACCGTATGTCCATTGGCATGACGCCTTTCAGAGCTCTCTATGGATATGAGGCATTATCTTTCACTGATTTGGCAGTTAGTGATAGTAGAGTTCCTTTGGCTCAGGATTGGTTACAGGAGAACCAGGATGTCATGAGATCTCTCAGGGAGAATTTACAGTAGGCCCAGAATCAGCAAAAGATGTACGCAGACAGGCACAGGATTGAGAGAGCATTTGAGGTGGATGATATGGTCTTTCTGCGCTTACAACCATATCGGCAGAGCACCCTAAAAAGGGGGGGAGCTGAGAAGCTCAAACCACGTTTTTATGGTCCATACAGGGTACTCAGGCGAGTGGAAGAGGTTGCATATGAGGTTGAGTTACCACCTGGCAGCAGGATTCATAATGTATTTCATGTATCTTGCCTAAAAAAGGCACTTGGACAGCATATTACAGTTTCACCCGAGTTACCTCCTATGGATGAGGAGGGTAAATTGATTTTGGTTCCTGATGAGATTCTTGAGGTGAGGGAACGACGGCTGAGAAGCCGGGTGATTCGAGAGTATTTGGTTCGATGGAGAGATCTTCCCATAGAGGATGCCACCTGGGAAGGTGAGAGCATTTTACAGCATCCAGCATTACAGTTGCTTGTGGGCAAGCATCTCCGAGAGGGGAGGACTGTCATGTCCCCACTCTAGCTCAGTCTAGCAGAGACATGTGAGTCAGCTTATTATGGGGTCTTGTAGGCTGACAGGGTTGGACAAAGACCCGGTTTGGTTATTCAGTGTTGGAGACTTGGTGTTCTAGCAGTTATTGATCAGTTGGGAGACATTCCTTGTTTTTAGGAGGCAGTTCCTACTTTTTAGGAGGTTTGATCATGCCCAAGGTTGGGTCTCCATGAGATGCCTCTTTGGGTTCAGTTTCAGAGAGATTGGGCTTGTTTCCTAAATTTTAGGAGCATCCCTAGATTTTAGGGATGAGACTACCAGTGAATCCTTGATTTCCGACTTCAGTCACAGACAGGTGACAGGATGATTTTAGGGTTTGTAATGTCAGTTGGGCATTTTGTGGCTATTTGGGTTATATTTTTAATATTTCCTAAGTTAGCGTTTAATAATTAAATAAGGCTAAGTTGTTAGCCATTTTGGAGTAATAAGGGGATTTTTGGCCTCATCTGGATGCGCATCCTATTGTGTGATAGCTCGTTGGAAAGATCTTGAAATTCTTTAAATCTTTCTCTTTGGTCTCAGGGCAATTCAGTGAGCGGATTTCTGTCTATGGGGAAAAAGGTCATTTTCTAGTAACATGACCACTTTAAAATAAGAAATTATAACATTTCCACTAGACCACGCCACTTGGAGACAATTAGGGTTCGATTTGCAATTGAGAGGGGTTATAAGGGGATAGGAGCTTCATTCTATGATTATCTTTTGCATATTTGACAACTTGTATGAATTTGCTCTGGAGAGCGATTTCTAGACTGGGACGCAAACCCCAGGATTAGGATTGGCTGGGACGTAGCCCTCAGCAATCTTTGGCACCGGACTTATAAGGCATTGTGCGTGGTGATTAAGGACAGAGGCATCAATTCTCAGTAGGGTTTCAGCGTAGCCTACCATCTTTCCAATGGAGACGTGGTTCATTGCAGCTGGAGGAATGCCATTTGCAGCAAATACACCACGTGGTGTATAGGGTATTGCTTGTATTCACTTCCAGTGTATGTGGGGTTGGAGAACATTCTTCATCTTCCAGTTTGACTTCGAATTTGTATGAGAGCTTGGGAAATACATTGGATTCATTGTTTGGCTTTGTAATTCAGACAAATCTGCCTGGTACGATTTGCAATAATTCTGACTTTTGCTGTATACCTCATTTATTTCAGTATTGCTTCATATTTGCTGTTATCTATTCCTTCCTATGCTATAAAACAATCAAAAACACAAAAACAAACAACCCTTTCTGCACTTCTGTCTAGTTCTGTAAGAAAAACTTAAATAAACAGGAAAACAAAATTAAAAATAAAAAATTACAGCAGGTTAACAGCAAAGATCTATCGGGGATCTTTCACTCTAGGTCTATCCTCTTGCTTAATCTGATTAATAGGATGGTTCTTCTCAACAAATCTTGATGTTGACTTGAGGGAAGTTTTGATTGTAGTTGTGTTTTTGTCATGTGAAGTTGTAGGACCAACTGATGCATCTGCTGTACTACTGATTGTCTGTTGTTCCACCCTCAAAATGTACACCAACACCTTTATTTTGATTGTTATTAGGAGTGTTTCCAGCATTGTTGCTTGCTGTTCCAACTTGTGGATTGGTAGGAATTTGTTGACCAACACTTTCAGCTTCATCACCTTGCAAGCTATCATCACAACTTTGCAATCTCTTAGAAGAATCAACAATCTCATGAATTTTCACATTAGTGCTTTCAACTATCTTATGCAACCTCTTATTAAAACATTTATATGATTTACTTTTTGAGGAATATCCTAGTAAAAAACCTCCATCTGCTCTAGGATCAAATTTGCCTAAATTATCCTCATCTCTCTGAATAAAACAAGGGCTGCCAAAAATCTTAAAATACTTAACAGTTGTTGCCCTACCATTCCATAATTCATACGATGACTTGTTCTAAATATAGATAGCTGTATGAATTGCTTTTTTCCAAAAACAATCACTTACCTTAGATTCATTTATCATGCTTGTAGCCATCTCCTAATCTGATCTGTTCTTTCTCTCAACCACCCCATTTTATTGAGGTGTCCTAGCAGCTGAAAATTGTCTCTTAATGCTATACTTCTCACAAAAACTCACAAACTCATTAGAGGCAAACTCACCTCCATTGTCTGATCGCAAGCGTTTGATTTTCAATCCCTTCTCATTTTCAACCAAAGCTTTAAAAGATTTGAACTTCTCCAAGGCTTCTGATTTTTCCTTCAAAAAGGTCACCCAAGTCATACTTGAGTAGTCATCAATTAATAACATAAAGTATCTCTCACCTTGCATGCTTGTAGTCCTTGTTGGTCCGCACAAATTAGTATGAACCAGCTCTAGAGGCATTGTGCTCGAGTACTCCTTTGCCTTAAAACTCCTACGAGTTTGTTTACCCAATTCACATTCTTTGCACACTATCTTAGATAGTTTAGTGAGTTTTGGCAAGTCTCTCACCACTTCCATCTTGCTGATTTGAACAAGGCTATCAAAATTTATATGACCAAGTCTCCTGTGTCACAACCAAGATTCATCAAGTCACTGAACCAACAAGTTTCACTTTTAGTATCATCAAGAATGTATAAGTTATTTGCTACTCTAGTTGCTTCAGCAATATGAGTACCATCTTTATTAATCTTGTAGCAGTCAGAACTAAAAGTTAGACTATCAACTTGATCACACAATTGACTGACACTAAGTAGATTATGTTTTGAGCCTTTTACAAACAACACATTTTCAACTTTAGTTTCACCATCACTCAACATGAGCGTACCTTCACCATCAACTCTAGCAAATGCATTTCCACCAAATCTTACCTTACCACCATTTATTTTCTTGAGTTAATAACTTACTCTCATCTCCAGTCATGTGTCTGGAGCAACCGCTATTCACATACCAAATATCTTTCTCATTATATGCAAGAAAAGCTGTTTGCACAATCAGAGACTTAGTTTTAGCCTCTTTCTCTTTCCTCCTCCAAAGTTTGGTATACCTTGCATTGTTCTTAACATTCTTCTTTGGAAAATTTGCCCCGTCATTCTTACAAAATCTTGCACTGTGCCCAATGTTATTACATTTATAGCAAACATAATTATAATCTCTCAGAGGAGCAAAAGAGTTCTTGTTTGCAAAACTGAAATTATTTCTATAAGACATCCTACAATTTGCTGTCTTGTGTCCAAAATAGTTACAAGCAAAATAGTAACCATGAAAGAATGAATAATTAAACTTGGTTAGGTGTGCTTGTCTAGCATTGAAAAGTTGTCTGAAAGCATTATTTCTGGTTTTTGAAGATGAAAACCTTGAGCTTTCACCATTAGAAGTCTGTTGTTCTACCTTCAAGCTTTGACCCTTTTCAAGGCCAACTCCACCCTTGTCAAATGACTGTTTTTGAGAAGCTAACAAATTATCCAACGAAAGTGAACCTTTCTAATTTATCTCTTCTTGGTTCAGTAGTGTAGATGATTTCTCTATCTTCCTAAGAGAAGCAATTTCAACTTCAAGTTTTTTACAACTCTCAGCCTTGACATCAATCTGATTTTTCAATTCATCTTCAAGTTTCCTAGCCCCATCAATCTGAAATTTCAAATCATTTATTTGTTTCTCTGCATCTTCAAGAGCTTGTGATTTTCGACTTTTTCTTCAATTAAGCACTTCAGATTTAGGTTTTTCTTCTTAAGACTTTTGATTTTTTTAAGCGCACTTAACAACTCTTGTTCAAGGTCCACTTCTCCATCTTCATCAAAGACATCTTCATCTTCTTGATTTTCAGCGTGAGATTCTTCTAAAGCCATGAACAGGATCTCATCACTCAACAATTCTTCATCACTTCCTTCAAGCGAATCACTTTCCTTCTTTAAATATAGACTATTCTTAGATCTCCAAGTCTTCTTGTCATTTCCTTTATACTTCTTTTTGTTAAACTTAGGCTTCTTTTCATTGCTGCTATCATCATTGTCCTCGTGTGGACATTTGGCTGCAAAAAGTCCACATTTGCCACAATTAAAACATCTGAGAGAGGTCTTCTTGTTTTTGCTAAAGTCCTTTGATCTTCTAGTGAACATAGCTTATTTTGAATCAACATCATCATACAAACTATCACTTGAGGCTTGCTCCACTTGTTTGCCTTTCTTCGAAGCTTTGAAGGTGGTCTCTCTTTTTGAAGGTTCAAGATTTGTTCTCATCTCATATGCGGTCAGTATACCATGGAGCTTGTCAATGGTCATTTGATCAAGATCAGCCATCTCTTCAACTGCAAAAATCTTTGCATCAAACCTTAAAGGTAAAGACCTTCAAATTTTCTCTATAACAACTTTATCATCAACTATTTCTCCTAAACCTTTGAGAGAATTAACCACTTCATCAACCCTTAGTATGCTGCAACATTCTCATCTTTCATTTTTCAGACTTTTGAACTGCATTCTATGAGTTTGAAGCTTGACTTTTTTCACTTTTTCATCTCCTTCGTATGCATTTTTAAGCTTATCCCACATAGCTTGAGCACTGTCACAGTGAATAACTTTTACAAACTCAGATTCTGACAATCCACACAAGATAGCATTCATAGCCTTTGCATTGCTTTCAAAGGCTCTCTTTTCATCAGCAGTAGATGGATAATTCTGAGGTGTGTAGCTTGACACAACGTTGTTCCACACATCAAATCCAATAGACATCAAATATGGTCTCATCCCAACACACCAAAAGGCATAGTTTGATCCATTGAATAGGGGAGCTCTGTTCGTGGCAAGACCTTCCAGAGCATTCATCTTCTAGCACCAACAAGATCAACCCTCTAGATTTAAAGCGTTAATAGAAGGTACCGGCTCTAATACCAATTGAAAGACACACAACTAATACTGAGAGGGGGGGCGCGGGGGGAGGTGAATTAGTATTAGAGATTTTGCCAACTTTAAATTTTTTTGAAAAATACTTAAAACTGATGTATAGCAATGGAAGCAAAAGATAAGAACCATAACACAAAAAATTCTTGTGGAAAACCCTTACGAGTAAAAAACCACGGCATAAAAAGGTTCTATTAAAAATTTGAACACCAACTCTTTCTCAAATACAAACAATAATAGTGAAGCACCTGTTGTCATTTTACTACCACCATTGTCCATCATAGAGAACCGATCAGAGATATGTTCCATGAACTCGCATTGCCCAGTTGATCAAGGAAAGAACCAATGGAATTATGAGATGTGAAGTGTTGTCTTGTCAGGAGGCAAGTTCCATGCCTTTGCCTTCTTTGACCCCGGAATCTCCGAATCCTGAAATTCCCAAGTTCCATGCATTTGCCTTCTTTGAACCCCGAAATATCAGAATTCCAAAATTTCCAAGTTCCAAGCCTTTTCCTTCTTTGACCTCAGAATCCTGAAATTCCCAAGTTCCATGCCTTTGCCTTCTTTGACCCCGAAAATCCCAAAATTCCCAAGTTCCATGCCTTTGCCTTCTTCGACTCCGGAATCCCGAAATTCAAAAGTTCCAAGCCTTTTCCTTCTTTGACCCCGAAATCCCGAAATTCCCAAGTTCCATACCTTTACCTTCTTTGACCCCGAAATCTTAAAATTTCCAACTTCCATGACTTTGCCTTCTTTGACCCCGGAATCCCGAAATTCCCAAGTTCCATGCCTTTGCCTTCTTTGAACCCCAAAATCCTAGAATCTAGAAATTCCCAAGTTCCAAGTCTTTTCCTTCTTTGAGCCCTGAATCCTAGAATCCTGAAATTCCCAAGTTCCATGCCTTTGCCTTCTTTAACCCTGGAATCCTCGAACCCCGAAAAACCCAAGTTTCCCAAATCTTCCAACTCTAGAAACCCAAGTTTCCCAAGTCTTCCAAACCTCAAGAACACAAGTTTCCTAAGTCTTCCAACTTCGGAAACCCAAGGTTTCCAAGTCTTCCAAACCCAAGTTTCCCAAGTCTTACAACCCTGGGACTTGCGACACTCCCAGATGGTGTGATCAACACTCAAAGCTCTTAATGCTCCACCAACTCTTGCGACTTGTACACTTTCACTCATGGAGCTAAAGGGGCGCGTTTAATATTTTTTACAAGATGGCTATCAAGTGGAGTCCTTGGCCATGCGTATTTATGGTTACTTGTTGACCTTCATGTCAAGCCTGCATGCTTTGACTTTGGAATATCAGGCAATGCACCTTCTAAAATTTCTTTTTTTCTTAGGATTGCCTTGTTAAGGTATGGTTGGGTTGCTTGCATGTACACCATCTTAGGTCCATGCACTTCCCTGCATTCCTTGACTGGTATTATTTTGCACACACAAGGGTCAAGGCTTCTCTTCATTGACCAATGGTCTCTCCTTTGTGACCGGTTTTCTATATAAAGGCTACTAAGCCTCATTGTAAAGGGTTCTCTCCCTACTGCCTTGAGCTATTCTTTGCTCTTTCACTTCTCTTGAAGACTTGTATATTTCCTGCATTTCTACAACTATAAGTTTGGCCATTGGCCTTATAATGAATTGAAATCATCATTCTTGACTTACTTCAACTTATGCATGTTGTGTATGTGTTCTTACCTTCATTGTAAGTGTATGTTTGTGGCTTTCTCTTAGATATATGCTGTGTTAACCTATTTTTGGGTGTGACTTGTGGGAAACCTTCTCCCCTCTTGACATTCAACAAGTTTTAGCATCCATACATGCGTTGAGGTCATTCATGCAACTAAAGTTTGTGCATCTCCAAGGTATTTCAATTGATTCTTTGTGTCCTTTCGGGTGGGGAGAGGAACATCTCTTATCTTGGTAGATCACCTCCTTTGATTTTATCATTTCCTTCTTCCCTTTTCCTTTGTAAGTTGTTAGGATAGGTGTAGAAGTAGAATTTGGAGTGTTGAGTTGGTTCAACACCTGCACTTGGATTGAGAAGGAAGCCGTCCTTCTCCGGAGATTCAACTCCTTGCGCAAGGTCTCACATTGCGGGGTTGTTTCCATGTTTCACAAGGTTGCTGAGTCGATAGCTTAGCAAGGATGCAAACTTTTGTGAGAACAGTTTTTGGCACGCCTGGTGGGATTGGCTTTCATCATACTTGCTAAGGATTCAGTGTTGTTCTTAGTATCTCATCCTTTGGAGGTAGTCATTATTCTTGGCGACTCTGCTCATAGACCCAGTCTCTTGTTCATAACCTATTGCTGATTTCATGCACAAGAATTCATTCAAAGGAGTCTTCTAGAGGAAATTTCCAATTTTCAGAACTCACATTTTCAAGTTCTAGAAGGCAGAGAGGTAGACCTTCATTGTCACCAGTCAGGGGTGTTAAGGTTGTAAGCACTCCATCACCCAAGTCTCGTTCTACCCCTCCATTAACAAGACCATTACACTCTAGGGCTCCCACCACCCATATCCATAGACCATTGTTTCACATGGCCAAAAATGAGGTTTTTGTTACCTTCAATGTGGGGAGTCCTCTTATTTTGACCCAATGGAATGATATACCAGTGGCTGCATTAAAGAGTATACCCTATGTCATTGGTGAAACAACTACTACTCCCATAGAGCACATTCAAGACATTGAAAACATTTGCTTTGTCCATAATGTCACCGGAGATGATGTTGCTGTCAGGCTCTTAGCCACATCCTTGAAAGGAAAAGCATTCCAGTGGTATTGTAATGTCCCCTTCTCAGTAAGGAGAAGTTAAGTGGGCCATTAGCTTATTCCGGAGACCCATAGGCTAACTAAGCAGAAATTAGGGTTTCCTACTTTTGAGGAGATTTGTGTGAGCTGTTTGATGCTTGACTAGTTAGAATTATACGATGCTGATTGTGGATTCCTTCTGGGTTTTTGGAATGCTTCGCAGAGGTGTGACATACATTCAATTCTGAAAAGAATTTTGAACTTACTATTTTTAGTAAGTTGGTGACAACTGTCAAGGTTTCTAAGTTTTTCTGGGTTTTCTAAGTTGATCCACAGGATTCGAAGAGCAAACTTTTTGGAGTTGTTTTCAGGACTTACTATTTTTAGTAAGTGCCATTTCAGGCAATGTTATTTTTAGCAATTTAGTGTAGAGCTCCAACCCAGTTCGGTCTAATGATTTTCAACACTTCAATTCACGATTCAATTTGGCATTGATCAGTATTTCATTTGCAAGTGATTTATTAAATATTAATACTTTATCCTAAAGTTTAATATTTAATTATTATGATGGTCGACTTAGGAAAGGGAAAGCATATTTTATTCAAAAGATTTTATTTAATTCTCCTATGTCAGGTGCTAAGAATGAAAGTGTTTTAAGTTATAATGTTTATTTTTATGTTGCAAATTGTGGACCAAGGAAAAGTTTGAACTTGGAGCCTAGAGGAAGGGGACTGTTATCTTGGACGCCATATGCTTAGAAAATGAAATGAAATGGATCGCCAAATGTGGGTGTAATGTGATGGAATTTGGTTTGGGTGCATTTGGAGAGCATTTGAATTTGAATTTGCCCAGGCTAGAGTTATAAATAAGAGCCTTGGGCTCTCATTTTGGTATCCATTTGCTATGATAATGAAGTGCTGTCGAATTGCTGTCAGACTACTACTTCAAGGAATGCATACCTCCTAGTGCTTTCAGTTTCGTGTTTGAGAGATAGCCCCTAGCTGAGTTTTGTGACTATTTCTCATCCAGAGGAGCAAATTGAGCTAATTGAAGATGAAGCTTTTTGTGGTGTTCTGATTTTGGAGTGCTGTAGTGTGTTTTTCTAGGTTGCTGGTTTGGTGGGGCTGAAGCATATGTTTGTTCGTAGCTCCTTGTGTGTGCGTCAGATCATTCTAGGTATTTGCTCATTCATTTCCTATGTCATTCATCTTGTAAGTTTTCATTGGTTTTCTTGGAATATTGAATTTTATTATGCAAGTTGAATTTTTCTGCTGTAAATGCCTTATGCTAGGAGTGCTTTGGGTTGCGTGCCATGGGGGTTTGGGCATTGTTAGTTGAGGTTTATCATTTCTATCCTTATTGCCTTCATTGTACCTATCATTTGCATCTGTTTGGGGGTGATTCTATTGAGTGTGGAAAGAGTTATGAGTGAATTAGTGAGTTATTAGCTTGCTGGTCTACGTGTTCCCAGTGTGTGTTTAGCATTTTCAGAATTCAAGTGATTAGTGCGGAGTGCATTCTTGCTGTGATTAGTCTTTGCTGGTTTGGAAGTGGATATCTATTATTGTTGCAACTGTTGGGTTTGTTATCAGCACTGGATTATCATTTTATACACTTTGTAATACTGATTAGTAGTACCAACAACAATTTCTCTTGATCTCTCTTAGTCCCATTGCATAAGTGGAAGATGCTGGCTTTACCGCCTACTTTTGGACAGTGATTCTAGTAATTTGTAATCCATGTTTGCATTGTAAAGCTGATTAGTAGTACTAACAGCTATATACTTGGATTGTTGCTCTTTGTCCCACTACATAAGTGGAAGAGGCTGGCTTGCCGCCTTCTTATCTATTGTAACATTGTCCTCCCGTTGAATAAGCAGTTGAGTTGATTGTAATTTCATTTTCAGTCCTCCCACTGGATAAGTGGTCGAGTGATTGTTGTTCTTTCAGTTTGCTTATTTTCTAATTAGCTGGTTGCACTGCTATACTTAAAAGAAAACGAAAAACACTGAGAGGTGGGGTGAATCAATGTTTTAACACAATCAACAACTTGAAACAAAGATTAAACGTTGGTAACAAGAAAGATAGAGACACAGATTTTAATCTCATGTAAAAACCTTTCGGGTAAAAAATCCACGACACATTTAAACTCCATTAAAATTCAGCGGGCACCAACCTTGATTTGCAAGAAGAGCACCGACTCTTGAATGAGCACCAACTCAAGATTTAAGAGGTTGGAACCTCAAACTAAAAAACTAACACACTGAGAACAAATTTCAAATTTTATGAGAGACACAAATGAGAGCTCACTGTTTTATGTAGCAGGGCATAAAACTCTTACTATACATAACACAACAACATATTCTCCTTTACATAAAAATAATCATTGAGGTATCTGAGACTGCACAAAAACCTTCAGATTGTTCTAATATTCAATAATACAGCTTTTTCTTCATTTGAAGATATTTTCTTCTCAAAATCAGACAGCTCTAGTGCATCGAAAAGATCAAATCTGTAAACTTGAGTGAGCACACAAATATAAATGTTTTAACAGCCATTTTCAAATCAGTGACTTATGAAAATTTTCAGATCATAAGATATCCTCAGACCAAGCTCTGTAAAATCACAGAACATGAATGCCTTGAATTTCTAAATCTTCATATGATAATCTGCACTCAACAAACTAACCATGACCAGCACACATTCTATTTTAGCATGGCTACAAGTAACCACAAGATTCTACTCAACAACTCAATATTATGCCATCAGATTATAGTGTCAAAAACAAAGGATATTCCCTTAACCAGTAAGTTGCATGTTTAAGCTAAAACTTCACAACTAATTTTTAAGAATCCGTGATCAAAACATATCATAAAAATAAAATATTTTCCTTCAGTTCTTCAAAAACAACACAACACAATCAAAGAAGACCCTTTTACACCAAAAAATTCTCAACCATGAAAAAAACTTTCTCAACATTCATCCTCTAAATATGTCTTCTCCAATGATATCAACATGTAACCTGACACAGATTTTAAAATGTTTTTTTTTTAACTGAGACAGAAGGCACAAATAATATCTCATGCAGACCTGCCATACAAGAGTGAAACCACCATGTCATAAATAAAGGCTTATGAGCCCGTAACACCTGTTACACACACCAAACACCTCTTTCTCAAAACATTAAAGCAAGAATAAACCTATAGACTGATCTGAAAATAACAGAGGCATAGAGGCGTTTTTATTGAGATTGCAGAGAATATTGTTATTGTCATCAAAGACAGCAGTCATGTGTAACTGTTCTGAGAACATTGCCCTCACACCAAACTTTGAACTCGCACAGTTATACCTGACGTTGCAAAAAATAGACAGAGAGAAAAATACTGTCGCTTGAGTAACTGTTCTAAACAATGCCACCTGTGGTCAAACTAACTGAAGAAACAACCTCAGAGAAAAGAACAATGTGTCAGCATCACACAGTCGAACTAGCTGTAACAAGACTTAGCGACATACCATGTGTCCATCATCAAACTGAAACACAACCATCAAATTTCAGAGATCAAGCTGGCCAAAATTGACATCAATGACAAAAATCTTAACTCATACTGTTGTAGAAGTTCTTGCACCCACTGGATAAGCGGAAGGGGTTGGCTTGCCGCCCAGTATTGTATTTGAGATTTCATTTCCAGCAGTTGTTTGAGCTAATGATCCCCTTGACACTGCATGCTCTCACCCTCCCATATTGGGCTCTCGGTGATCAGAAAGTGAAAGGGTTACTTCCAGAATTTCCTTTTTGCGCAAGTTTGATTATCCTAACCTTAACGAGTGAATCTTGTTGTGTTAAAAAAAATAAAAATCAAGGGGTATATTTCAGGTATAGAGGGTTGCTGCCTAAGTCAATTCACAATTGGGATGAATTAGGGGAGTTGTGTAACCATTTCGAAGACAAAAGTGATCATATATCACTTGTAGAGTAGTTGACCACTATTAAGAGGGCACCTCATGAGTTCATGGGAGACTTCAATTTCAAATTCTGAAAGACATGGAATAGAAACCCTACCCTTGCAAAGCCATCTCCCAATCATGCCTTCTTGTATTATCTAAGAGCTCTCAATAGTGATGTAGCTATCATGATACAATCAATGGGTGGAGCTTCTCCACCAGATGCATATGACATAGCCATAAGGGCAGAAAATTGTTTGATACAAGCTGGGAAGATAGCTCCAAGGCGTCCAATGCCTCTATTCCTAGAAACTCCTGGTTAAATGCCCAGCTTGGCTCCTATCCCCATGGTGTCCACAACCCATCTAAACACATCCTCTTCATCCTCAAATGAGCTCCATGAGATCAAGACTCTATTGCAAAACTTTGGCAATGAGTTGGTGACACTAAAGAGGCAACAGGCTCAACATAGCAGGCCTTATCAAACACAAAATCCGAATTATCAACAAAATAGGCCACCTTTTCAAGAGAAAAACCAATGGAGCAATACCTAGCCCTTGAATAGTGTGAACCCCACAACTGCAAGTAACTCAAAGGCAATAGTTCCAATGCAAAACAATCTTGCCCAAGAGCAAGATTGGTGCCAACCATGCAATCAGCCACACAACCAAAGTGCATGCCGAAATGGAGAGTTTGTCCAAGCTCTAGTATTGCAAAATGAGCCAACCACCTCCGGCCAATAATATGACCCAAATCAGCCAAGTGTTGGCAATTAGGCTCACATACAAGGAGATTCTACTTTTGTCAATTGGCAAGAGGCAGAATTCTGTGGTATATACCAGACAAATGGTGAGACTATGCTACAATACACAAGGTCAAAGAGGAGAGCGGTGGAAGCTGCCTCACTTTCAGCATCAGCCCAAGCTCCAACACCCAAGGTAGCCATCCAGGATACAAGTCAAAATACCATCCAAGGTAGCAAGAAGCAAGAGGAGGCCTAGGTCGCCCAAAAAACAAAGGTAGACCTTGTAGCTTCAAAGGGCCCTTCAAAATCAGCTGGTGTTCCTTTCAATATAGTTGACCAAATGAAGAAAGACAATCTCAATTTCACTATGTGGGAGGCCCTTTCCATCCCATCTCAAAGGGATTTGCTTAAGGAGGCATTGAAGGACATCAACTAGTCAAGTGATGAGGCAACAGTCAACAAGAAGGCAGTCTCCACTAGTTTCGTACAACCCAAGGAGGAAGAAGATTCAAGCAAAATCAGTAAGTCTCCCCCATTCTATCTCTCTTTAATCATAGAGGATAACTTAGTTCACAATTGCATGATAAATCCAAGAGCTAGTAGTTCAATCATGCCTAAGAAGGAGTTGACCTTCTTGGTATAGAATATGAACCTGTGACTAAGAGAGTTGTGAGGGTACTTCTATTAAGATAGTAGAAGTGGTTAAAAATTTGGAGTTAGCTTTGCACGCATGCCCTGGTTGCACTGTCTTACAGGACATATCAGTCATTGACCTCCCTGCCTTCTTTGCCATCTGTCTGTCTAGAGACTTCACCGCCAAGATAGGTGGATACTTGTCTTCTGATTGGTCCCATATGCTATTTCGAATAAGGCATGGTACCAAGGTTACCATAAAGGCAGAGCCCATTGCGCAAAACCACATTGAGCCTTACAACCCCAGCCCTATAAACATGAATTGCACATTGCGTGGAGAAGGGGAGTAGAGTATTGTCCGTGAGCTTGCTAGTCTTTTGGAGGATGTCCTTGATTGTTTGCTAGATGAATCAACCAATGCTTTTCAGTTTGATCCATTAGCTGAAACTAAACAGACTGGGATTGGTACCTATTGTATTCATGAGGAGGATGCTCCTATTCCTAACCTCATTAAGGCACATGAGGATCTAGGGGGTTATGGAGCATGTTTTTTGATGGTTCAAGAAATAGGAATGGTGTAGGTGCTGGTGTGATGCTTGTTTCACCTGAGCAGGAGAAATATTTCTTCTCTTTTAGGCTTCATTTTGGTTGCACCAACAATGTGGTTGAGTATGAAGCCTTGATCCAAGGCCTCCAACTTGCACAAAAAAGCAAGATCAAATCTTTGCAAGTATTTGGAGATAGCGAGTTGGTTGTTAATCATATCAAAGCTTAGAGCGTGACAAAGAACAACTTACTCAAATTATACAAAGGATTTGGGACTTGATTGAAGGATTTGAGGCCTTCAACATCCAGAGCGTTCCTAGGAGTCAGAATAAGCATGCTGATAGACTTGCAGTAGTTGGTGCTCAGTTTGACATACCAGCGCATATTGCAAGCAAAAAGGAGCAACACATCAGGCTTGTTGTAAGGCCTGCTATCCCAGACAATCAAGCAAATCGACAAGTATTCGAAAGTGATCAACAGATTGTCAATCTCTTGCAAAATAGAGCAGAATTTTCTGCTAAGAATCTGTAAAATCCCTCTTAATTTTTTCAATTATTTCAGTTTACAATCAACACACACCCGTTAGGGTTAGAAAATGAAATCCCAATACTACTAAAAGTAACCCTTTCCACTTTTTGATCACCGAGAGCCCAATCTGGGAGGGTGAGAGCATACAGTGTTGAGGGGACCATTAGATGCAAGAAACTGAAATTGATTACAATACTTGGGTGGCAAGCCAACCCCTTCCACTTTTTAGTGGGATAATGAGAATACTGAAAGATCACTTGGCGGTAAACCAGCCAAGGACAAGCCAAAAAACTAAAGAAGCAATCACTCAACCATTTATCCAGCGAGAGGACTAGAAATAAAATTACAATCAACTCTACCGCTTATGCAGTGGGAGGACGGTATTACAATATTCAAAATAGGCGACAAAGCCAACCTCTTCCACTTATGCAGTGAGACTTAGAGCAATAATCGAATTAGATAGCTGTTAGTACTACTAACCAACTTTACAATACACAATATGGATTACAATTTAAGGGAAATCACTATTCTAAAGATAGGCGGCAAGGCCAACTTCTTCCACTTATGCAGTGGGACAAGAAAGAACAATAAAAACTGTTGTTAGTACTACTACCAACATTACAATATGAATCATAGCATATAAGAGTGATGAACCAAGTGCAATAACATGACCAACAGTTCAAATGAAACCAAGTCCTTTCTCTTCACACCAATAAACTCACACACCCCAAAACCAACTCCAAACACCAAAAACTCTAATTTTGATATACTCCCAACACGGTGAAAACACACAGACCAGCAACACCAAATCCCACTAAAACACTCACAACTCGCTCAATTCTTAACCAAATGACATGAAACTGAAAGCATAAGATCACTAGGAGGTAGGCGATCAATCCTAGGACAACAAAACATGGCAAACTGACCCCGATAATTTATGCATGCATCCCAAAGCACTCAGCCAGCTAGGGTACAATTTTGCAAAAATAAAATCCAAAACACCATTTAAGACTCTACAAACTCACAAAATGAATCGCCCAAACCAAAAAAAGAGATAGAAGAAATACCCAGAACGAGGAGAATGACACACTGAGACATGCGACCAGTAATCTACTTCAACACACTTCGCGACCAGCAACAAGAACACTCTGAAACTGCACAAATCTTCACAAACGTTGAGCCCAATCTGCTCCTCTGGATGAGAAACAGTCATACATTCAGCTAGGCGCTATCTTTCAAGCACAAAACTGAGGCACTAGGAAGTATGCATCCCTCGAAGTAAGAGTCTGACGTAATTTTGACAACACTTTGTTATCATAACAAGATTGGATATCCAAATGAGATCCCAAGGCCTATATTTATAACTTTTCGCCAGCCAAATTCAAATTCAAATTCCACTCAAATGGTGCCCAAATTCCATTACATTTCATTTCACCCCTTAGGCGTTGCATTTCATATTTTCCCCTTAGCAAATGGCATCCAAACATGACCCCTCTTAAGTCGAACTTTTGGAGATAACATAAGTATATAGAATAATAATAATGCATTGTATTTCGGCATCCAACAAGGGGGTGAAATAATTCGCCGAAGTAGACTTAGGATAGAATTATTATTTTCTCCTTTTCCTAAGTCGTCCATCCATAAAATAATCAAATATTAAAACCTTATGCCTAAGGTATTAATATATTAAAAATACCTTCTCCTCAAATACTGGTTATTGCCAAACTAAGCAGGAGACTGAAATGTTGGAAATCACCAAAACTGAACTGAGTTGGAGCTCTGAACAGAACTGCTAAAAATAGTCATCTGAGTTCGAACACAGGATCCTGCCAAAAATAACACTACCAGACATAGCCACTGAGCTGAGCTACAAAACCACTGCCAAAAATAGCACTGCTAAAAATAGTAAGTGTGTCAAAAGTCATTTTCATCACATTCTGAGCAGCAATCATGACTTACAAAAAATAGTAAGTCCGGAAATCATCTCCGAAGAATTTGCATGTCAAGCCATGTTGGAGCTCTCAAAAAACCCAGAAAACCCATATAAAGCAAACAGTCGTTGACCTGTTGCAATTTACTAAAAAAAGTAAATTCAGAAATCTTCTCTAATTGGAATGCATGTCATACCATCCTGAAGCTCACGAAAAACCCAGAAAGAATGTAGAAAGAAAACTGTAGAACTCCTACAAACACCTCTCTGAAAACCATCCTGAAGACAAAAACCTAATTTAGTCTTTGGTTAGCCTACGAGTTTCCAAAATAGGCTAAGACTCCATCCATCAATCCAGAACTAAGAAGGGGACATTACAGAATCAGTCTATGCTGCAAGACCAATATGGAGATCAGATCATGCAGCTCAACTCAAACAAGCTACCTAAAGGTCTAGTTACTTTGCAAGACATTTTCAACTCAGATGATCAGTTGAAGAAGAAGATGAACTTGGCTGCAAAGAAGGGTGATTATAAGCTAGTTGTTGTTGCCGAGGTTAGGTGGCTAAATTTAGGAAAGATGTGTTCTTCAACCAAACAAGAAGCCTTTGTTAAGCTTTGTCAAAGATATGATGACATAGTTGCTTGGACTTATGAAGATTTGGAGGGTTTTAACCCTAGCCTAGCCCAACATACCATAGAACTAAACCTGGATGCAAAACCACCTACACAAAAGCAAAAAGCCAATAAACCCCAAAATCGAACCACTTATGAGGAAGAAGTTAACCAAATTCATAGAAGCCAATATCATTCTTCCCTAACAAATACTCCTCTTGGGTGGTTAACCTTGTCCCTGTAAGGAAAAAAGAATGGGGAAATCAGACTATGTGTAGACATTGGGGACCTCAATAGAGCCTCCCTTAAGAATCATTATCCCCTTCCCTCCATGGAGCGAATTCTCAAAAGGGTCAGTGGCTCAAAAAGGTTTTCATTCTTGGATGGGTATTCAAGCTACAATCAGATTTTAGTCCAAGAATCAAACCAATACAAGACTGCATTTACTACTAAGTGGGTTACCTATGCTTATTGTAAGATGCCTTTTGGGTTAACCAATGCAGGTGCCACGTTTCAAAGAGCGATGGACATGACTTTCAAGGGTGTATTAGCAAAGTTTGTACTTGTATACCTTTTTATAACTGTTTATTCGAAGTATGCCGTAGATCATTTTGGCCATCTTGAGCAAGTGTTCATGAAGTGCAGGGAATATGGTGTGTCCTTGAGCCTGTTGTGATGTCTTCACACATCGCCCCATTGCAAATGGGGACCCCCACTTTTTCGCCTTTTAGGGTAGATGTTTCGCTTAGATTGCCTTGGTTTAGTAATAATTTCCTAGTGTTTGCCTTTGCTAGTGAGAGGGTGTAGGATCAAACATGTTTAAAATGTCAAATTGTTAAGTGTGATCCTAAATTTTGTCCGATTTTGAGGTTGCAACAAGTTTTAAATTTGAGTGTAAATATGCCAAAGTGAGTCTAATCGGAGATATTTTTGTGCCCAAGTGTTAAGAGGTCCTTAGGGGTTATTTTCTTGCTCCTAAGAGGTAATTCGAGTCAAATTCACATGTTATCCCGATGGAATTCCTATTTTCTCACTCAAAATTTGATAAATTTGGCTAAATCTCAATGCGTAATAATGAAATTTCAGGTGTCTAGATGTTTTTGAGTGGAGAAATCATTGAGTTCTCGATGAAAATCCATCTTTTAGTGGTCTAAAGGTCAAAAATCCTGAAGGGAGGTGCTTTTCCCTCCACATTTCCGATGACCCATGGTTTTCCCCCACTTCAAATCCTGATGGGAGGTGAATTTCCCCCAAATTTCCGATGGACCCTATTTTTCCCCATTCAAGTTCTTGATGGAGGGCGATTTTCCACCAGGAGGCTAAAATTTTGACTAAGTGTTGGAAATTATCCTAAATGACCTTTGTTTTTCTCCAAGAATGCAGATGAATTTGATCTGGATGAAATTTCTTATTTTGATGAAGGTCGTTTTTCCCCAAATGACATTTGTGATGAATTAAGTGGAAATTTAATGAGGATTTTTATCCGAACATGGTGCAATTTTCCACTAGGCTGTTATAAAGGCAAAGTTTTATCCCACATTGCTTGCGTGGTGAAATTTCAAGGTGAAAATATGTTAAGTATGCGCAACTAGCATTAAAATAATAATATTAGTGGCTGATGCGACACCATTTGAAGGCTGATTGAAGTTCTTCCAGCTAGGCGATTTTGGTGAAGTGTCATTTGACACCATTTTGGGCTAGAGTTGTTTGTTTGGAGGGCGATTTTTGTTTAGGCGCTGCCATTAGAGAGGAGTTATAGCGTGTTTAATGGCTGATTAAGCCACATTCAGCAATTTTGGGAGATGGCGCCATGATTGGAGGGGCTGTGATTTGTTTGTGAGGCAGATTGCCATTCATTTTGGGTGATTTTTGTGATTGTCTTGAGCTCCATGGTTGTTGGGAGGTTGTTATTGTCATCAGATTTGAGTTTGATGCCATGGCTGGAAATAATTTGGACACCATGGTTGGCTAGAATCTTCATTTCCAAACTTAACTTTTCATCTCCAACCAGCACACACTTAGGCTATTTGATTGATGGGTCATTTTGGAGCATTTTCTGAGGTTCATCATTGCTGCTATAAGTCTGAAACTCCATTGTTGCAGGCTACCCTTAGGCTAACTTCCATTTCTAGCTCCACAGTTGGGCGATTTCACTTGTGCACTCATTTTGGCAGCTTTTGGAGACATTTGGTGAAGCTTCCATTGTCAATATGTCTGAAACTCCATTTTCAGACTTGTCTTCGGACTTAAATTTTTATTATCAACCTTCTACTTGCACCCAAATTTGGCCATTTTGACCTTGGAAAGGTAAAATACATCAAATGTGAACATTTCATATGGCTGCAACTACTTCAAAATGCTTATTCATGTTAGTTGCAGGTTGTCTTCAGACTTTTGGGAAACCATTGTTGACTTGAAAGGTGTATTCAAACTTTGAAATTTGAAAATTAAACTTATCTATACTTCTTTCCAAGTATTTCTAGGCTTGTGGTATACTTCTGGACCCCATTCTTGACATTTTACCGAGTATACCAGGTTGTCTCCAAACTGAAACTTCATTTCCAGCCACATACCCAAATGTGACCATTTCTGAGTTTTTGGGGCAAAATAAGTCAAATACAAGCATGTGACATCGCTGCGACCACTTCTAGCCATTGATATTCATGATTTTCAGTGTGTTTTCAGACTTTTTGGAGGAGTATCTTCAGATTTTTTAGAGCCATTTTCAGTCTTTTAAAAGGTGTATTCAGACTTATGAATCAGAAAATCAGACTTCAATAAACCATTTTCTAAGTATTTTTCAGACATTGGAGGGCATATTTAGGCTCAATCCTTAGAAAATTAGACTTTTATTACAACTTTGATATAAAGAATCAGTCACTTTCTGAGTGTTTTCAAACCTCCCAGTGATATTTCTAGACCTGGGTATACAATTTTGGGCTCCAAGTACTTGATTTTTTGAGTTTACAGGGGTGTCTTCAAACTTATTTATTGCAATTAGACCTAAGTCTGAAAATCAGGTTTTCTTGAGGAGAATTTTCCAGATTTCAATCCAGACCTTCATATTTTCCAGAATTGGTGTTATTGATTACATATCACAAGTTGGGACAAATGTTGGGAATAGAGTCCCTATGAGGTTCAAATTTCTATCCCATTGAATGGTGTTCAAATCAAACAAAATTTCGAAGGACAATGAGTCCAAATGAGGGTCAAATTTCCACTTGAGTACGAAATTGCAAAGGAATAAATCAATTCAAATGAAGAGTTGTCCAGATAGGCATCAAATTTCCACCAAGTGAAGGAATGGACAACGATAATGCAGATGTTTTCAGAACTGATCCATCCGTATGTGGATGGATTTCCCACCAAGGTCGAAATAGAGTTTATCACAATGGTGTTTGATTCAATGTTTGTTTGTTTTGCAAGGTCGCTACAAGGAAGGAAAGCATGATGATCAAGGCTTGAGGTGAAGGAGGATGCATATTGCAAAGAAACTCAAACAATGCGGATGAGGAAGATCAACACTTCAAGGATTGGATTTCAGAGATTCCAGAAGGTGAAGATGAGGACTAGATCAATCATGAAGAAGACTTCACCTTGATGATGAACAAATGAAGGAAAGCAAGTTCAAGACATGAGCATGAAGGATCTCACATCAAGAAATCAAGAACTACATCAAGGGATTCCAGTATCAAAGAGCACCAAGGAAAGAAATATTTCAATATTCCAAGATTGGGAAAATTTTCCAAACACAAGGAGGGAACAGTTCAGAGAATTCCCTAACATAAGGATGAAATGCAAAGTATCACAAGGAATTCTAAACATCATGAAGAATGTTCAATGCAAGCTGAGGTGGCATCCCAATCACCATTCGTTCAATCAATGTGTACCAAGTCAACATTCATTCAAGGAGAGAATAGGTGACACATGGCGCTACATCAAATATTATTTATCTTACCTACCCTCATCTCTCATTGGCCAATGTAATGGTGGTTGTAACAAACTCTAATTAGGGTTTCTATCTTTCGATCTTGGCCATTGATCTTGAATCAATCTAAGCCATTCATTATAATGAGACCTCTATATGAACCCCATTGCCTCTCATTTGTAAGAGAGAGATTTTTGAGAATTGTCGGTTATATGCTGCAAATTTGAATACAAGTCATTATTCCGTTGATGGTGATTTTGTTTAAGTGTTGCATGCATTTGTGGTTCTCATTGCCTCCAAACTAGATTAAAATTTTAGATTAGAATTTACTTTCAAGTATTTTAGATTGAATGAAGGAATTTGTTGAATGCATTTGTGTGGAAACCATTTATTCCATACCACTAGCCTCTTGCTGATTGTAAGTGCGTCTTGTGTGGTCAACTGGAATTTAATGAACTTAACTTCAATTGTTATATGTCCATTGTTATGCATTAACTTGAATGATATCAATGTTTGATGGTAATGATATGAATATCTTTGAAATATACCTTAGATGATTGCACTGAGATAGTGTCAAATTGTTCGATTTGATGGTGAGACCTTGCGCAGTCAAATTCCATTGAATCATTCACCCTTTTCTTGCATTCTAGGCTTTAGAATAGAATTCCTAAACCCTTTCCCTTTTGTCCTTTTTTCCAATTCAAGTTATTTTAGGAGAGAAAGCATCACAAGATTGCAATATCAGATGATCAAGTTCCAGCATTGTTCAAACGTCCAAGTATTCAAGCATTCATGTACAATGTAAGTCCCCTTGTGATTCCAACATATCACATCAAATCATTGAGCTTATCCATGGGTCAAGACCTGCCATTTCGTAACCTTGGAGTTGTCTCATTTGATCGCGAAACATAACATTTGAGAGACTTTGTTCAAATGAGGATAAGATACCTTGGTATTTTATTCTGTGTTCGCATGTGCATAAAACACACACCAATAGAACCCAAGCAAGTGTGTATTTGCTACTGATCAAGGAAGATTGCTAGGACACATTGTATCTAAGGATGGCTTATGGCTTCCTTGCCAATGCTTAGCTTCAACCTTCTTTCTCACAATACGACCCCAACATTTACCGTGACTTGTCTGATGCCCTTTGGCCAACTCAAAAGTGTATTGTAGCTCAAAAATAAATTAGGGGTCTGGGGGCAGTGCCCCCAGCGGGGTCGAGGGGCAACACCCCTTGCGAGGTCTGGGGCAGCGCAAATCATTTTTACAACCTTCACAACCACATGAAAGTCCATGGCGCACATCATTTTTGTGATATTTTAAGATGCCAAAAACCTTCTTCTCCACTCTATTTTTTCAACATCCTGGCTCCAGACTCCATCGAATGATTATTGAATCTGGTCGTCGTTTTTTTTTTATAAATTAAATGCATGCTTGTTTGAATATCGGCGCATTTTTCTCTTCACGTGCCATCACCACCGTTTATCCTCGCCATGCCGTGGTATTTTTCCTTTCACCCTTTTTTAAATCGCCGCCGTCGTCGCCGTGCTCCTTCAGGCCTACGGCCTACGGTGGTATTCCACCGCTGGTGACCTTCATCGACAGTGGTTCCACCACACGGTGGTCTCATCGTACAATGGCCCCCCTGACAGTGGTCCGTTCCACTGTGGCCACCGATTTTTTATTTTTTTATTTAATTTCCTAATCTAAATGTCCAGAGAGTCTTCGGCTCGGGTCTCGTGCCTCTGGTATCGCCCTTCATCCTTCTCAGTTTGCCTCGCCCGAGAGTCTCCCGCTTTGGTGTCACGTCCCCTCCTTGATCGTTATATATATCCTAAATGAGGCAAGTATTACTATTGATTAATATAATGATTAACAAATGATTATTTGAAATTTATTTATTTATTAAATAAATTATTTAATTAATATATATTAATTATTATTCTTGACAATGTGATAAAGCCAATTATTAAAATAATGTTAATATATTAAATAATGTTAAAAGAAGAAATGAATTATTAAATAATATTAATATATTAAATAAAATTAATATATGAAATAAACTATTAGAAAATATTAATATATTTAAATATATTAAAAAATGGAAATATGAATTATTAAATGAACGAATCAAATAATGTTAATGTTTAATATTAAAGCATGAAACAGGAGTAAGCATTGGGTAAAGAAATTTCTTAAATACATTTACAGGGAGATAACCCCCCCACGTGGAGAGCTAACTCCATGGTGGCCCCTCCCCCGTGGGGGGATGCGACCCTTCCCCTCCAGGGGGTATTAAGGAAACCGCCGCAGAGCTAAGGAAAGGCACAGACAAGAGGGAGTCGGGAGGACTTCAAACAGCCATCGCCAATTGCGAACTGCAAACTACAGGCTGCGGTTCACGAACAGGTAAGAGGATTACTAGTCACAAGGTATATATGTGTGTGGACATGTGTGCCACACACACACATATATATTAGTGAGTATTTCAGAATATGTGTTAATTTCTGAATATATATTAATGAATATTTCTGAATGTATATTACTGAAGATTTCTGAGTATATATTACTGGATATTAATTGACGTGTATATAGCAATGAATATAGGTATGCATATAGAATATTTATGTATATCTAGGATCAATAAAGAAGATTAAGGAATATGTAAATGTAGAAGTAAATTATGTGATGAAAAATGGTAATGAATTGTAAAATGTAATATGAATAATGTGATTATATGATGGAGGCTATTGGGAGGAAATTCCCTTAGCCTAATGGAGGGATTATGATAATCCTTGGTAGGCAGTATATATTGAATATCTATATGCATATATGTTATGGCTTGGTTGACAAAGTTCATCCAAGAAGAGACGGATCTGGCCAGTCCTCTCTGGTAGACTTGGATGATGAGATGCATCATCCAAGGCAAGGAATTGATCATATATGATGGTCCTCCTTGGTATGGCTTGGGTGTAAGAAATTACATCCAAGACAGGAATCGAATTAACCTTCGAATTCCTGGTATGGCTTGGAACCAAGATGGGTTCCAAGAAGGCGAGCTTCACAGCCGCCTAAGGACATGTCCCAGTACTGCACTCGTATCCTTTTATTAAATAAGAGTTGAGATTAGTGTTAATTAAGTAACAGAAGTTTAATTGCAAGTTAGATTAGTTATATATATATATATATATATATATATATATATATTTGTTGTATTCTAACAATCTGTTTTGCAAGACAGTGATCTCTAACTAGTAGGGACATTACATTTGGTCCCGTGCCTCTCGAGTCGCCTGCCCGGCCTCTCGGGTCCCCTTCCATCCTCTCGGGTCCCCCTTTGGACTCTCGAGTGTCCTTCCGACCTCTCGGGTCCCCTGCGCGCTTCTCGTGGTAGGGTTTCAATTTGGACCCGTTAATGGCAAGTCTATTTTCAATGGCCATCCGAAGACCTGGAACCATAAATTCTACAAGGACCACGATCTCCTTCCCGTACATAAGAAGAAGAAGAAGAATAAAGATTTTGAAGGCTGCGGCCTTCCACACAGCATTCCAATCGTTGCCTACACGAATGATCTTGGGATTATCTACATCACTGAGGTTTGTCTCCTTCAATTTTACCTCTTGATACTTGATGGGTTCTTCCTTCGGGAACTTGTGTGCGGTGGTATCACTCACACGGGTGTCTCCCTTCCAATATTCTCTGTATTTCGGCAAGTACACCTCCTTTGTTACTTGCTCTAGTTCCTCTATTTCGAGCCTGTAGCTCTAGAACATTTCGTAATCCTCCATCTACCAGTGGAAGAGCCTATTCAATGACCCCATCTCATCCTCAGAGCACTCTCCTAGTTTGAGAATCCCTTCGTTGTTGGGCTCCATGCAGCCCCGTCCTTCGTCCCTCAGGTCGCCTTCTCTTTCACCCTTCGATTCTGAAGATGATGCTAGTTCCTCACTAACCAACTGCGTCCCAAGGTCTATGATAAACTTCCTTCCTCCATTCTCCATAGACAGAGTGTTCTTCTTCCAGTTGTGGGTGGCCTTGGCTGCCACCAACCACCCTCTCCCTAAGATCGCATCATACCCTTTTTTCTTTAGTGGGATTACCACGAAGTCCAGTATGAAGGGTTGTGCCCTGATGGTAACTTGCTGGCCCATCAGTGTCTCGATGGGTTTGATTCCATGCTGATCTGCTCCCAACAGATTGGATGTAGATGGCCACAGCGTCGGCTTCCTCGACTTCCACCAGGTTTCTTCTGGAAGAACATTCACTCTCGATCCACCATCGACGACGGTATCTATTAGAATGGTGCCAAGGATACCCATCTCCACAATGTCAGGTTCCTTCCAGTGTTAACTGCCAGCAGCCTATGGTCTATTGCAGACCCCCCAGGAACATCCGTGCGGTGGTTGGTATTGGTGCATGGTTGGGAGAGATTATTTAGCAACGCCGTTCGTAATTGAGGCATCGTCTAGAGGAGATCATGTACCTCCAGTTTTAAAATTTGATTTAGTATAGCCTCCTCCGCCTCCGGTCGGCTGGAAGTATGCACCGTACCCTTCGCCTTCGCCCTCTCTCGTATCTCTTTCTCAATTTCTTCCCGTACCCTTCGCTTCTCCGTCTCCGGGTCTGGGCATGTTGCTTCTCTGGCTTGGGCGCGGGTTACAGCCAACACTTCCTCTTCTTTGGTTTCCTCAATATTGAGCAAGTTGACACCAGACTTCTAGCAGGTGGCGTCTTCGTGGTCTTCCGGTCCACACCATTTGCACAAATATTGTGTGGCCTCTCCCTTCGGGCAGTCTCGGGCGAAGTGCCACCACTGGCTGCACGCTCTACATTGTATCATTGGTTGGCCTTTGGAGTCGTATTGGATCCAACTCCTTGTATTGTTATTGTTATTATTGTTGTTTCATCCTCCCCACCGGTTATCTCGGTAGCCTCCCGATGTTGCATTGTTGTTCGCCTGGGAGTTGCCGGTACCGCCCGATGTAGTTGGTTGTTCTTGCGTAAGCAATACTTGTTGGTTTCGTGTTTTCAAGTTGTAGGGGCATTCTCTGGTGGGATGCCCCATCAACTGGCATATATCACAATAGGCCTTCTTTGGGCAGGAGCCTTTCGTGTGGCTATCCGTCTTACATTCTATGCACCAAAGCTCCCCTTCATCGGTCTTGCTCGGACCTCCCTTCATAACCTTCAACTCTTTCATCATCCTCAGCATGTCCTTCTGTAGGGCTTGCACCTTTTTGCCAGACTCACCATCGTTGCTACTTCCCTCAGAAGAGTCATCATCCTCGGATGAGCTATCCTTCTTCTTTTTCTTCTTGGATGTCTTGGTCTTGCTCTCGAGATCCATCGCTCTATTATATGCATCTTCATACGAGGTTGGTGGAACAATTTTCATCTTCTTCCGGAGGGAGTGTTTCAGTCCCTCCACGAACCATCTCTTTTTCAACCCATCTGCTAGTTGACTCTCCATTTTTCCCAACAGTTGCTTGAGCCGCCGACTATAGGCTCGGACCATCTCGTTCTTGTTCTGCTTTGTGCCATAGATTTCGGCTACTATTTCATTGTCGTCTCTGAGGAGTCGAAACTCTATCTCGAACTCCTTCTTCAGGTTGGGCAATGTGCCGACTTTGGCCTTATCCGTATCGGAGTACCAGTCTGTCATGACCCCTCCTTGATCATTATATATATATAGATAGATAGATAGAAACAACACTATATACTATGATTATACAAGGATAGTGAAGACGTTGCAGACCAAGACGTTTGTCATAGCTTATTGGTTGAAGACAATACAGCCCGATTCCTCTTTATTGACATTGTGAAGATGTTATGATGAGATCAGAAAACTAAATGATAATATGTAACAAGTATCGAAGAGACTAGGTAACATGTATTAAAGAAATTTAAAACCATAATGGACCGATACTTATAAAACAATTCATCACATCCGATAGTCATTAACTAATTGGTGGTATTAAGTTGTTATTTCACACATCTGTATTTCGTCTAACTAATAGTCATTAGCAATCAGTAGTATTAAATCGCTTTATAATTAACACAACGATATTTAGTCTAACCAATAGTTATTAACTAATCGGTAGTATTCAATGATTGGGTTTGAATCGGTTGACCAATGCCAATCCATAATTACAATATGATGCACATGACCATTCACGTAGGGGTGTGATACGTGAACAATGCAAAGAGATGTGGCCCTTCCACGTAAGGGTAGGAAATAATATATATATGTCATTTAAGATAGAAAGACTGGGAAGGGGGGAAAAAGGAAAAAACCTTAGAGGAGAATAGAGTTGTTATTACATGCAGTTACATATTTGTTCTTGAGGGTAGTGATGTACCTAATATGAATTCTTAATATACGTAGCCCGATAATGTTGTATGCAGAATGTAATATTAATAATATTAACATAAACTACAGTGATACTAATACTAAGGCATTCAAACTTAACAATTTCACATACTGTGGCAGACCAGATCTGACGCACATCAGATCTGTCTGCCACTACAGTTACTAAGTGGAATAATGATTAGTGACTTAGTAAATGGGTAGTGATAGTAATTTATATTATAGGGAATATAATCTGATTTCTTTATTTTATATTTGTATATACAAAGGTTGATTAGTCAACTAATATTTTATAAAGAAGTTAAGAACTATTCTATAGTAAAGTGTAATACTACCTGAACTTATATATATATATATATATATATATATATATATATATGTATATATATATATATATATGTATATATGTATGCAGTATATATATATGTATGTATGTAGTATATATATATATATATATGTATGTATGCAGTATGTATATGTATTTATGTATGCGGTATTTATATATGTATGTATGCAGTATTTATATATGTATGTATGCAATATAGATATATGAATGTATGTAGAATATTTATATGTATATAGGATCAATAATGGGAATTAAGGAATATGTAAATGTAGGCATAAATTATGGATTGAAAAATGATAATGAAATGTAGAATGTTATATGAATAATGTGGCTATATGATGGAGGCTATTGGGAGGAAATCCCCTTAGCCTAATTCAGGGATTATGATAATCCTTGGTAAGCAGTATATATTGAGTATTAATATGCATATATGTGATGGCTTGGGTGTCAAAAGCTCACTCAAGAAGAGACAGATCTGACCGGTCCTCTCTGGTAGACTTGGATGATGAGATGAATCATCCAAGGCAAGGAATTGATCATATATAATGGTCTTCCTTGGTAGGCTTGGATGTAAGATGTTACATCCAAGACAGGAATCGAATTATCCATCGATTTCCTGGTATGGCTTGGAACCAAGATGAGTTCCAAGAAGGCGAGCATCACGACCGCCTAAGGACATGTCCCAGTACTGCACTCGTATCCTTTTTTTAAGAATTGAGACTAATTTTAATTAAATAATTGAAGTTTAATTGCAAATTAGATTAGTTACATATATATTTGTTGCATTCTAACACTCTGTTTTGCAGGACAGTGATCTCTAACTAGTAGGGACATTACACAGTCGATGGCCACTCCCCTTAAGGTTGTTGGAAATTGTGTTACCCATTCGTCCTGGTCGGTAACACTGTTCGTTGACCATATGGTTTCGCAAGTGCGGCAATGGCGGACAGGATCTTCCTTCCCATCGCCGTTGAACTTCGGCAGCTTCTGCTTACTTGCCATCCCACCACTGGGTCTTGCTCTTCTGGTGCCTTGTGTGCTTGTACCTGGTGATCCTCCACCTCCGCCTCCTGCCTCTAACCCTCCACTCATGGGTCCTCCGGAGAAGGTTGCTGACCCCGAACTGAACAAATTGCCTCCCGTACGGTACCCTTGTGCTCCCCCGACTCCTTCAGCTATACCGTCACCTTCGATCGTCTCCCTCTGGTTGGTTGTCTCCCTTCGGTTGTTCTTCAAAATGGATAAGTTCTTTAGAAGGTCTCTGGTAGCGTCGATCAGGTTTAGACTTCGCCTTGTTTGTTCCACCAACTCTTCGCGACTTCTTACGCTACGGTGGTATTCTGGCGAATTGTAGAGTTCTCCTTTGGCACCCTCCGTGACTCCTTCTAGGTTCCCTTCGGGCAACCCTACAACAGTGTAGAGAGTGTAATTCTCTCCGTCTATCTCTGGCTCCGCAACCTCCATGACACCTTCTGGGTTCTCTTCGAGCAACCCCTCGACCGGTCGTCCCTCGGCAAGCTGCCTTAGCCTATGCCTTCGTTCTATTTGTTGTCTGAGATTCAACGCTCTTTGTGCCACTTCCCATTCGTCACTTTGTATCTTTTTATTTTTGTCCTTATTTAGTATATTGGGCATAAATCACTTCCGTACATAGCAAGCACACACCATGTACACAAAACAAAAAAACTTTTATTATTTTCCCTTTTGGCCACAATTTATGTCAACATTGTGCCGGGATTATTACAGTATTTTTTTATTCCTCCCGGAGGTTCAGGGATCAATTTCCCCTTCACCTCTTGCCATCATGCTCTACTTCCCAACGATGATTGTTTTCTTTGTACTGTCGGAGGACCTGTTGTCGTCGCTTCTCACCGGCAATCTCCTCCAGGCGGGTTCACTGTGGCAATGATGCCTATGCAAGCAATCGGGGGAGGTGGTTCATCAACCGATTCATTGCGGGGCTAACTTCCAGCTCAGTCCACACGACACTTGTTGGGATTTCAGCCTCTGTGGCCTCTCTTCGGACGTAGGTATCGATGGCCGCTTGAAGCAGGATTCAGAATTTCCTCGTTGTAGTGTCTGCTCCGTCGTAGAGTTCCGTTTGTGGGTCGTCGGCCTCTGGGTTAATGTCACCGACGGTTAGGCCCATCGTGTCCGTACGCCATCCGCTCCTTCCTTTCCCGAGTATGTCTAGGCAACGGCGCCAGATGTTTACCCTGTGGGGTGTGTTATTAATATTGCATATCAACAGTCAGATGATAACCATAGGATAGAATAGTAACCAGAAACTCAGAGTAATGCTTCCATTAATGCCAAAATGTCTAGTACAATAATCATTCTCTGCATCAGTGTATCCAACAAGTACAAGAGCATATATAAAGACCCGGTCGAGGTTTGCGGTTACACCCGTGGGGAACTGTCGTGCAACGGACAACTACACTCGACGACACTAACATACTTAACCAAAGTAGCTTAACAAGTAGTACAAAGCCCATTTTACGACCAACAATTGATGCAGAGTGGGTGGAGGCTATTCTTTCTCTCCCACCCCCCAGTCACAAGAAAGGATTGTAGAGATTCCTTGGTAGGATCAACTTTGTGAGGAGGTTCCTTGCCACCATGGTAAAACCCCTCACCTCCATGATGAGGAAAAAACTGGCCTTCAATTGGACCAAGGAAGGGAGGGCTGTTTTGGAAGAAATTAAACAAGCAATTGCTCAGGTCCCTACTCTTGTCAATCCCAACTATGAAAGAGATTTTATCCTCTATACCTTCGAAGGAGAATCTAGTATCTTAGTTGTCCTGACACAGCTAAACAATGATAATTTGGAGAAACCTATTGCCTTCTTTAGTGAGGGATTAAAGGACTATGAGCTCAGGTATGGCTATGTAGAGAAGCATGTACTCACTGTTGTAAGAGCATTGAAAAAGTTTAGACACATGTTGTCTAACAACAGGATCCAGCTCTTAGTTCTATTGGTTGAAAATTTTGTACACCTAGGGGATGTGCAAAATTGTGGTTTCAGCCACTATGTGTGAGTATGATACTCTCCTAATTATGGGTGAGACAACAGTCTTTCTTCATTCAAGAAAACCTATATTCTTTTCTCTTCACAGAAAAATAATAGCAATTGGAAATAAATAACAGCAGCAAGTTATAAAGTAAAATGAGAGAGAGGAAATGAAGTTTCCGGAAAGCACAAAGACTTTCATCACCTCCTCTGGGATGGGAAAACAATTATCAAGCACCAAAGTCTTGAATATCTGAAATCCTATCTACCCTTTTATAACAATAATTTTCAAGAGCAAGTGCAAGGTACAACAACACGAAGTCTGCAAATACAATGCACTTCTAAGACTCAAATGAAAATTATCACAAGCACAAAGTCTTGTAATACTTCACAACTTCAAATTCCAAACTAAAACCAATTTCACCTTTGATATCTGCAACACAAAGTTTGCAATTATTTGGGGTGAAGCTCTTTCCAATAGCCTTCTACAATCTTAAGTATAAAGATATATCCCTTAATGACACAAGAACACAATGGGAGCTAAGCAAGATTTCAACACAAATTCTGAAATCTAACACTTCTTTATATTACTCAAAAAATGACAATTTACAATCATTAAGCTCGAAGACTTTATGAGTATAAAATCCTGCAGAATTTACTTGCTTGCAAAAAGATATCCATTACGATAGACCCCTTCAAGTATTTATAGTAGAGGAGCCTTGAGATAAAGGTGGGAGGATCCTAACTAACTTGAGAAATTCTCTCAACCACCATGACTTATTCCAACTACAGTCTTATTTTAACTCAGCTTGTAGTTGCTTTACATGTAATTACATTTTACAAAAATGCAAGTGAAAGCACCACTTGCAATTACAAAATTTGTTTTTACATGTAATTTGTCAAAACAAAATTACAAATGCATAATTGAAACTATTCTGTGTGTCCAAGACACGACTCTAACTACATCATCCTTTGTTTGTGATGATCGTCATGCTGCCACAAGACACTCTATGATCGAGATAAATGACATCTTGAACCGGAACAAGAACTTGCACCCTTGATAGTCTTTGTGTCCTTAACCAACAAACTTCAACCTTTCACATGCTTAGGGTAGTACCATTTCTTCAGGAGGGAACGGGCTGCCTTCCTCTTTTCATGTCATTACCATCTTTGTCTTGAAAGCATTCTATAATTTGCATTTATGAATTGCTGTTGTATCTCTTCTTCTTTTGTTCATTGATGAAGAACCCATAACATCTTATTAGAGATGATATTGTTATAAAACAATGCCCATGCCTTGATTTGTTGGTTTGACAGATCGTGTGTGCAAACAAGACTAACAAGGGAAGGGATAATCTGATGCAAAAATAGGCTCACATGTGAATTTCGGGTTTTGAGGATTGCATTACATGTGTGGAAAAACAAGAGCATTGACTTGCAATTGGAGAGAACAAGTATGAAACTTCATATGTATAATGGGAAAATACGAGTTTGCACTTGTAATTGCATCCTAGAGACTCATTTTCAAGTGTTTTTTGAGTGCATTTTGGACCAATTTCGGGTTTTGGGAGGCTAACTGCAAGTGGAATAACTTACACAGTTAGCATTTGTAATCAGGTTTACAAGACTCGAGTGCAAGTGAGAAAGTGAAGTTATAAGTCAAATAATGATGCATACATGTAAATGGAAGCTTGAGACCCGATGCAAATGGGAAATGCGCAAAGTGACCTTGTGGAAAGCATCTTGAAATGGGGGAAAATGACTGTAAGAAGTATGAGTTTGTCAAACCAAGTGAAAGACCATTTTGGGTACTTGTAGTCGGGTCTAGGAGACCCAATTGCAAGTATGCATAAGGGGTAAAACAATGTGTTTTACTTGTAGTCGGGTCTTGAGGACCCAATTGCAAGTAGATGTGAGTTTTCCAAACATATGAAACTTGATTGTTCATCTTTGCAATACAAATTCAAGGGGGGAAAGATATGAATGTGATAAGTATGAAAGACACATCTTCAAATGTGACCTTTGCTTGAAAATACAACTCGCAACCTACTTTTTATGATCCGATTCAAAGCACATTTGAAAAAGGATGCCAAAGCATACTTGTGGTCGGGTCTATAAGACCCGACTACAAGTATGTTCGCATATTTGCACTTGTACTTGCAACAACAAAACCCGATTCTGAAGACAAAATGTCACTTGTATATAAGACCCGACTGCAGACTCGACTGCAAGTGAAAAAGCGAACTGTTGTGCATTGTGCACACCTCGCCCCTTTGCTTTACAAGGGACCCCCATTTTGTCTGCGGTCTGCCTGCGTGAGGAGAAGATATTCAAATAGAGGTCACCCATTTTGTTTAAACTCTCGAGTTTTGGTTTATAGAAGAGGGCGTCTGAAACCATTCATGGCAAGCTTGCATACATTCCTCTAAAATCACCAAGCCAAATTCGTCCATTTTTAGCCAGAAGCCCGCATTTGATGACAAAGGGAGGTATTTTGAAAATGGAACAAAGTAGAAAATCATCCAAACAAGTTGTCACATTTTTCCTTAGTGGTCGAAATTGAACCAAGTGAATTTCGAGAGAGGTGCGAGAGTAGGTCCGGAAAGTTCAGGCTTGCAAATGAGCCAAAAATTGCAAAATCACCCTCTTAGCCGAATTCACAAAATGACCATTCAACCCGAAAACCAAGTCGCCAAATCGTGTAGATAGGCTGAAACTTAGGGAAGCAAATTCACCCAAAGGCCAAAAGTCACAAAAAATGAATATCGGCCCGAAAATCCATTTAGCTTGAAAATGCCTAGTAAAACTAAAGTCGAGTCAAAATTCGCAAAATCCCCTTAGAGCCTGAAGTTTGTAGTATAGCAATTTAGGCCGAAAATGAAATCAAACTTCTAAAATCGCGTGGGGAGGTTTGTTGGTCCGAAAATAGTTTAAAACCGAAAATCGCGCAAAGTCACCGATAAGTTCAAAAATCAACTTAAGTTTGAAAATCGGCATCATAAGCCAAAATTGGAGATAAAGGCGAAACTGTGTCTTCCCTCCACAAGGCCGATTGTAAAGCAAAGAGAAAATCGCACCATAGAGGTCATTTGGCCGAAAAGTTAGAAAGAGTCTTAAGTCGTACGAAGTTGCTCTCCAGGCTGAAACCACTTAAATCTCACAAAATAACCTCTCGGGCCGAAAAAGCAAAGACCTCCAAAATCATCAGTTAGCCCGAAGTTCGATTCAAGGGCATTTGAACGAAAATGAAAGTTCACCAAAACACTTCCTAGGTCGAAAACGGGAAAGACTAAGCCACGCATTTCGTGTCTATAGGCCGAAAATGATGAAAGACAATCTCGCAAAGTTCAGACTTGGCCGAATTTTGAGCAAGACATTTAAAGGGCATCCACACTCGCAAAATAGCTTCATTGCACGAAAATTACAAATGGGATCTGATTCGCCCAAGTTTGAAGTCAGCCTAAAAGCCCAAATTGTGAGACAAAACTCTTCATTAAGCCGAATTTCTCCAAAAGTTAATAAATCGTGCCATGAGGCCGAAAATGAAGTAAACGTCTAGATTTCGCGCATTTTATGTTAAAGGGCCGAATTTCGAATCAAGTAAGGAGGAAGTCTAAGTTCAAAATCGCTATTTCACCTCATTTGCCCGAGGAAACTAAAAGATTAATATCACCCAAAAAGAGCTTCATTCACCGAAATCAAAAGCAAGTTCACAATTTGGCCTTTTAGCTTGAAATTTGAAGGTTTAGGGCAAATAGGGGGAAACAAGTGCAGATTATTGTGTTGAATGGTATGGTTATGATCAATGTACGTAGGAACTAGAAAGTACAAACATCCTAATTTCAAAATTCAAGGATCTAATGAAGGCATTTGAAATTCGCTCAGAGGAAGCACAACATCTCTCAACTTGCCTAAAGGTCCCGAAATCTGAAAAAGAAGGTGAAGCATTTAAAAGATACATCTCACAAAGAGCTTCTCAAGCCCGAACTCCACCGAGACTAAGCCCGATGTCAATTAGATTTAATATTTGTTAAATTAATTTATTTAATTTTTCAAAATGATTAATGCGGGTCAAAATTGATTGTTTGCAGGACGTTGCCGGAAAGAACCAGGAGAAAGCTGAAAAGGAAAACAAAGATATAGAATGCAAGATCAAAGCCAAGCGCTGGAAGCTGGAGGTGAAAAAGACATAGGGGCACGAGATCGGAACCAAGCATAGAGAAGCATGCCACTGGACCCCAAGTTGAAGTCCACCACCGGGACCAAAGACCGAAGAAAATTCTGAATGCTGCAAGTCTATACATTCTTAGAAATGCACAGTTGGATTTAATTCCAGAAATTCAATTTTAAAAACTGAAATTGTTTATTGTAAAGAATTGCCTGTGGGCCCCACTCAAGATATTTTGAAACAAAGTGGAAACAGGTCAGTTGTGGACAATTATGTCCAACCACCGTGTTGTGACCTAACCACACATCACCACATCCTAGATAGGGACCCTCTAACTTTTAGGCCCTTTCGATCGTTTGGTCTTGCTTTTTTGTGAGTTTTGGTTGCAGTCTCGTCAGTCTCTCCGCTTTGCGGATGTTCGGGGGTCATTGGAAGTTGGTTTGCTTTTCGTTTGAGCAAGTTTGGTGAAGTCTAGGGCCTGTTTTGTCTTTTCTAGGAATTCTGCCTTTTGTCCTAGATTTTAGGGGTTTCTGTTAGGGTTTTGGAAAAACTGAATATACGACTGGAATCAGGACCCTTCAAGGAACCTCCTAGTAAAATTTGAGCCAAAACGGAGCAACTTTCTATTTTTAGAAAGTTCCTATTTTTAAGGGATTTTTTTGAGTCCCGGAATGCCGTCATTTTGCCAAAAATCAAACTTACTATTTTTAGTAAATCATTCTTGTACCCTGTCTAGGGATCTAATGCTAACACTTTGAAGGTTTCTATTTTGGAAAGTCAGTGCTAACAGGACCATTCGGGCAAGGTGACAAAGATTAGACATTTGCAGCTATTTCTGATTCCGGAAAGTCAGAAAGCAGACAGAGAGTCATAAAATGGTTAAGTGCTGGAAGCCCATGCCTGAAATAGAAATCTCAGAAATTCACCCAAGTCTGGGAAGACACTTCAAAATCACAAGGAGATCAAAATGTTCCGAGTCTGAAAGCTTAAAAGTTGAATGAATCCATGCCAGATTGAAAATTCTACCCAGGTATGTAGTTGGGCACTAAATCCAAGTGTCCAAGGATAGCATGGAAATTTCAAGAATCCATGCCAGAGTGAAAATTCCGCCCAGCTATGCAGTTGGGCGCTAAATCCAAGTGTCCAAGGATAGCATGGAAATTTCAAGAATCCATGCCAGAGTGAAAATTCCGCCCAGGTATGCAGTTGAGCGCTAAACCCAAGCATCCAGGGATAGCATGGAAAGTGTGAGAATCCATGGCCAAGGCATTTTAGTGCCCAAGAGAGTTGAAAGGCACCAAGTTGGGAGATAGAAGAAATCCTTGGAAGTGAAGAAATTCCTTTCTCAAGTCAAAATTGTGCCCTAGTGCTAGGGAGGGTGTTAAACTTAGCATCCCATGGAGAGCAAGGAATAACAAGGAAATCCATCACTTATGCAAAATTCCGCCCCAGCCTTGTGGAGGGCGCCAGAATGGAGAATGCATGGAGGAATGGACAAATTCCAAGAATCCTTGACCCAAGTACAAAATCCGCCCCAGCCTTGTGGAGGGCGCCAAAGTGGAGGGTGCAAGAAATTTATGAAGGTGTTGGAATTCCCTTCCACAATGACAAACGCGCCCTAGCCTAATGGAGGGCGCCAAAATGAACTTTCCAAGGAGAGGTGGAAAAGGTATAAAATCCATGCCTCATGTGAAATTCCGCCCTAGCACCTGGGAGGGCGCCAAATAGCAAGAGTCAAGGAAGGATGGAAAAGTTCAAAATTCCTCCTTCTTGAAGAAATAGCACCTAGGAATGATGGAGGGCGCCAAAATGGGTAGAGCATGGAGAATATTGAAAACTAGGAATTCCTTCTCCCAAGTCATTGAATTCCTTGACCAAAGGAAAATTGCACCCAAAAGAAGAATGTTGAAATGGCTAAGTGATGATAAAATTCCAAGACATAGTGAATTCCACGCCCAAGCTTAAAAAATTGAAATTTTGCCTAAGGCATGGAAGCCAAGGGGTCAAGGAAGAATCAAAAAGCAAAATTCCCCTCAGGCAAATTTTTGAATTTGCTATTTTTAGACACCGAATCTCGTCAGAATATGGAAAATTTTATAGATTCAGAATCATGGTGAAATTCTCTTTCTAATGAACCTAGCTCCTAAATTTTAGGGGGATCCCTAAAAACTAGGGATGTTGAAAAGAGACGTGGAAATTCCTTCAAAAGCGAAAGACAACAAGTTCGAATGGAATCAAGCAAATCTTGAGAAATCCTTCAATTTCTCTCCAAAATTGGAAAGAGTGGAAATCAATGAGTTGGCGAAGAGAATCTTCCAAGTATGACGCATGACTTAGTGCATTTAACGAAATTTCTAAATTCAAACACACTCGCATGGGAAGTTTCTTTTGCATGGAGCAGTAATTGGGGAAAGTATGACACATCATGAATGCAATTGCTAATTTAAATGCCTCCTAACTTAGCAAGACATTTTGAAGAATTCTATATAAGTTTGGAAAGGTATTTCATTTCTCATGTGCAGGATTCAAGAAAGAAGGGCTGGAGAAGTGAAAGGTGGTCATACTTAGTCTTTATTTTCATCATCTCTAAGTTGCTTCCCAGATGGCGGAATCAAGCAAGGTAGCTACCCTCTCCAGGCAGGCATTGATCAAGGCAAAAATGAAAGGTTTCCTTCCCCATTCTCGGCTGAATTCAAGATGGGAAGAAATCAACGATTCTAATTTAGGGACATTCAATTTGGCTGCATTCAAGATCAGAATGTTCGGGACAGCAGGGCACAGTCCATCACCAACAGCTATCAAAATTGTCAAAAGCGGAATCGTTGCGGCAGCTGGTTTTCCTCCTGCTATTCAGTGCCCGGACTTGGTCCAGGAATGTACAGTACATTATAATTTAGAGCGAAAGACAATCTCAACACCTGATGGCAAGCTGCTGGTAACATTGACTTCGGAGTCAATTGGTGAGGCTTTCGGAATTCCTTCGCACTATTCCATGACATACAGGACCAGCAGTGGAGCTCAGGCAGTATATGAAGCAGGTCCTGCCAGGTGTGCTGATTTGATTAATAAGCAGTGGTTGTTGAAGCCTAGGGTGCATGCCTCCAAGATGCCAAAAAATCACTATCTTCGAGTTCAAGCAGGAGTATGTGGACCTGATAAAGATGTTGAGTAGAGTAATGGGGTGTTCACATTCTGTGAACTTTGAGACCTGGATGTTCTTCTACATAGGCGAGATCATGAATTCAAATGGGCTAATCGACTGAGCCAGATTGATCAGTCACTACTTGCACAAGCAGTTGAAAAACTTAAAAAAAAAGGGTCCCAGTCCTTTTTCATGAGCTCCTACATGTTCTATATGCTTGTGCGAAGGGGAGGATTTGATGGGCTGCCAGCAAGAGGAATTATGGGTTGCGGACCAGCACAACTGAAAGTACATGAGTGTTATTCCCAACTGCATCTTCACAATGTCAATTCTTACAGGTTGGCAAATGACACCTTCACCATGTACTTGACACGACTTATGCAAAAGAAGTTGCACGTAAGGGTGTCGCCGCAAGCAAGTGCCTTGGTCTAGAAGTATGGAGCTACGTTCTTGCAATTCCTAAATTCACCTACATCAGGACGCAAGGATTCTCATTCCAATCATACAAATTGCCCAGATATCCATCAAACAAGCTCGTATTGCTGGAACTCATGAGACAGTTAACTGCCTATGATTAGTTGCATAAGAAGAAAAAACAATCAATTGAATTTCCAGTTGTCTTGGGTGACTTCATGGAAATATATCCAGGCCTTGAAGCCGCTAAAAGTGTAGCAGGGGAATTGGCATTCTATCGTCTGCCATTTTATACATCCAGGGCCCAGTATGATCCTTACCGCCAAATCAGAAAGGTGGTTGGCGCCAAATTCATATACAAGTTTCACTTAGAAGATTATTGGGCAGGTGCCGAGGACGACCTTGAGGTCTGGAAGAGAATGCATTCCAGATTGCCCCTCGACACCATCAGGATAAGTGAAATTTATCAGGTACCAGATCAGGTGAAGGAGGATGCAGATTTGATACAACCTGAATTTAAGAAAGTAAAGGATCAGCCTATTTAGTTGCCAGATTGGTCAGAGTCCGAGATGGATGATTTGAGTATCATAGCTAGATCGGTGCTGAAATTCACTAAGCACTGGATTGACAGGCAGATAAGAAAGTTGGCGGGAGGGAATGTTCATCTAACATATCAGCTAATGGGAAGTCTAGATTCCCACAGTGAGGCAACCGAAGGCTCTTCGCAGGTTCAGGCAGGAAGGGAAGTTGGGATGGATAAAGAAAAAAATGCCCAAAAGAGACCAAGGACAATGAAGAAGAAGGATATCCCGCAGGAAATCCCACAGGAGGTTCAATAGGAAGTCTAATAGGAAGAACCTCCACAAAAGAAAGCAAGGACGGAAAGAGAGCATTCACCAGCAAGTTCCTTGAGTGTGCAGAAGGTAGAGATGTTTCCACATACCACAGGTCCACTTCCAAAGAGCATTCCGACGCTAGATATACTCAGCATTAACGCTTCACAGGGACACCATCGGCCAAGAAGTCAAAGGCAAGAAAGTCCCCCATATCAGGAAGAGGCTCGCGAGGATAGCTTTGTGGAAGCTATCCTTGGTGAAATGGAGGAAGAGTCACAAGAATAGGAACACGTAGAGGATCATAGTCACTCCATCCCCGTTCCAGATTGGTTGGTGGGAAGGCTGACAAGGGAATCAGAAAGGGAAACTGATCCTGCTCGGGAGTTAGAAGAATTATTGAAAAGGATGGATCAGCCAATAGAAAGGAAGGCTCCCTGAAAATTTTCCAAGGTTGTTAGGGAAGAATCTGGATCCCGATCCCAGACCCTGCACATTGTTGAGCTTGCAGTAGATAAAGACATAAGCGAAATCAGGCAGGAGGATTATGTTGTCAGACAAATTGATCTCGGCCATGCCTCCACAGGTCAAGTAATGGGAGACTTTGAAGAATCTTCCTTGGCCATGAAAAAGAAGATGCTGAAATCAAAGGTGAAATGTAAGCGGCTGAGGGAAGAAAATAGAGCCCTATGCGAGTACGTCAGGAGTTTCAAAGACCCCTCAGGGAGGCAGGTCCTTCATTCACTCCTCCTTCCTTCCTTCTTAAGGAAATGGTTAATGATGCAGAGGTTATTAGAGAGATGGCGCAAAATTCCAGGGAATGGATAAAGGATGTTTATACTGAAGTAGGAAAATTCATTGAAGACCTAGCTCAGCATCATTCAAAGTTCGTGGCCCTCCTGAGCAGATTAGAGACAGCAAAAGGATTATGGGAGGATGTGCACATTTACTAGGACTTAACCATTCCGCGACTCAAGGCTCTAACGAAGGTTCCAAGGCAAATTCTGGTTGACAGGAAAGTGATTCAGGAAAATGAAGCTTATGACTTTCCCCGATGGCTCCACGCCGTCTGCTCAGGAAAGAACACCGTCGATAAATTCAGTGTAGACTCCTTTACTTTGAAAGAGTCCATCAGAGGGGTGTAAGAGGAAATCATTAGTGCAATTGAGGCATTGTTCGTGAGGAAACTCAACGACGGTGGAATAATAGTGAACTCTCTGAAATCTCAGTTGCACAATTTCTTCTTCGTAGGTTCATTCCCCAAGGAGCATTTTGCAAATGTTTCTTCATTCTTCGGTATAATGAAGAAGACACAGGAAGTCATGATGGAGTGGGAGAGCTTCTTTTCCAAGAGCGAGGAAGAAATTGCCTTGATGGAATTTGACATTGAAAATGTGCCAAGTGTCTCCATCGGAGAGCTGGAAGCCGTCGTCAGCAGATTCATTGCATATGCCATAAATGAGCGGGATAATGGTCGTCAATTTTTGGACGAGAATCTTTTGGTTGAATAGTAGTGGCATATTTATTGCTGGAGGTATTTTGAATAAGTGTGCGTCCAGTCAATGCATGTTGCCGTCGGATGAGGAATCTTCTTGCATGTAGCCTCCTCATTTATGGTTTTATGACAGATTCTCCTTGCATGTCACCGTCACCTGAAGCATGATGGACATTTATTCCTTGCATGAGGGTGTTTGCTATATTCTGAGCATAATCAACATCATGGGGCGCATTTAATGCATTAGTGGGCGCTATTCTAGGCTTTGAATTAATTGTATATGGGCATAATGGGTCATTAATTGTCGATTCCCACCTTGTTGCACCTTGAGTGGAGAATCTTCTGGGGTAAAACCCTAATTAGGGTTTGCATGGCCTTTGGCCTATAAAGGGGTGACCCCCCTCATTTGTAAAGGAGGAGAGATTATCTGAGATTGTTGCAACAGGTTTGTGAAGTAGCCAACTTAATACATTGTTCGATTTCGATGGTGTATTCTTGTTCTATTTTGGCAATCTGCATGGTCTTACTCTCTTCAATTAGATTAGATTTGCTTATATATTGTTAGGAGAACTAGATTTGATAGGATTGCTTGTTGCGAAATCCGAGCTCATACTTTTGGTGTGCAACTGATTGTTGTATACCGTGCAAAGTTAGTCTGATCCTTTTGATGTGTATACGCTTAACTTCAATCATCAGTAAAGATTGTTCGATCCGATGGTCTATATTGATGATTTGAAAAACCTCCACGCACCCTTTGAAGATTGCACCGCCTTTATGTAGTTGTGCTCTGTTGGCGAAACGAAGCGTGGTTTGATTTTGCATGAGTTATCCCGTCTCATGTTCTTAGGATTAGATTAGCTTTAGCATAGTTTTCTCTACCCTACTCTCATTTACTTTCTGCATATTTCGAAAATCCAAAAGATCCAAAACTAGAGATTTCATTGCAAATCATCCGTGCAGAAATCCTTGAGCTTGCATGAGTTTTCTTGAATTGAACACGCGTAAGGCCTCTTGGGTTATCAGCAAACCCATCAAACATCTGAGTCATGTCCACGCACTGAAGGAACCTTGGAATTAGCCGTTTGAACTTTAAGCAATCCTAGCATACGGACTAATCTTGATCAAGAGAGGATAAGGTGACCGTTGGTGACTTTATTCTGTGTTAGACGCGGTCATAAAAAAACACGTCAACACACCGGATAGACCCAAATTGAATCGAAACAGTTGTAGGCAGCTGAGGGGAGTGGTTGGGTGGATGACTGAGAGTTTAATGGGCATGGGTTAAAGCTGCCATGCTTCTGGAAGGCAGATCAGGACCCTTGGATGCAGTCCATCCTAGCCTCTGATTCATATTGTAAAATCTATAGAAGGCAGAAGCCTTTCTTTTGTAAAGGGTTAGAATTTTGTAGTTAGATTTTAGAAGTTAGAATAGGCTAGAAGTTAGAAGGTTAAATTTTAGGAATAGCATAGAGATGTTGCAGAAATTATTGTAATAGGAAGCTGAAATCAATATATAGACATTGATTTGGTGTTTATCATCTTGTTTTCATTCTGTTTGCATGGTTTCTTTCAGCTAGTTAATTTTAGAGTGTAGGGATTTTAATGGTGAAGTGTATAGGGGTATTTGATGCATTTCTAGTTCATACCATTGGGGGTCTGCTGATTGTAGGTCACTGTGCATGGTTAGTCTGAACCCAAACTGTGCTTAGTTCAACTGTAGGTGTTCGTCTTAGTCTACGCTATTGCTGGTAATATTGTACGGGAATAAAACAGTAGTTAATTAGATAGTACTTTACTTTGTTAGTAATGTAACCGAGGGATGGTAGTTACGAGTGCGACGGTTGTCCCTCACATCCCCTCGGTACCTTTATATACCATGGAAGGTAACTTGTAAAGACACATGATTATGAATGGAAATAGTATCTTCTCTGTTTACTTGATATTATCATTTGGTATCTATGGCATATTGTTTCTCGTAAGCATTTAGACTGTATGTTTTAAACTGTTCACCCAGCGGGTAAACATCTCACGTCGTTGCCAGGGAACGAACCCGGGTCACCCGCGTGACAAGCGAGAATACTCACCACTATACTACAAGGACAGTGTCTCCGGTCTGAAAATCCTTCATCCCTTGGAGCTTGCACCGTTCTTGTCTAGTTGTGAGGGTGTCTCTGGCAAAAACAAGAACTGGTTTATCAAAACTTATCTACCCGCTGCATCAACTGTTATCATCCTTGTCCTTAGGTCTCCTAAACCCTTCCCTTTTGATTTTATTTCGCAGTCTGAGAATCGCAGCAGACCAGCTTGTTGCAAAACGTAAGTCCCCTTGTGCTCCCAGCAAATCACATCAATAACTAAGTAATCCTGCAGTTAAGACCTGGCAATTGAAACCTTGAGGTCGTCCCCATTGATCAATTGAAACAACATTAGGGATTTCCTTATCTCAAGAGAGGATAGGATACTTAGCATTCTATTCTGCGTTGGCCGGAGAGAGTCGTAGTTCCACGATTTTAGCCACGTCAACACGAACTATGAGCACTTGTAGTTTAGAAGATTGAACACGATTTGGAACAATACATTACTTGCAGTCGGGTTTTTGATACTCGACTGCAAGTCTTTTTGTAATTGAAGACTTACAGCGGAAGAGGAATGACCTGACTGATAGATGCAACACATGAACACATACTTGTGATGCCATAACATATACTTGTAATTGGGTCCTTAGGACCCGATTGCAAGTGAACAAGCTTCTTCAACTTTAAAATAATAACAAAAATATGACTTGTAATCGGGTCCCCGATTGCAGGTAAAACTCATTTACTTGCAATGTAATCATACACCTTTACACTTGCAATGATAGACATAAAACCCCCACTTGCCTTGTAACAATGAACCAACTTGTTATCGGGTCTTGGAGACCCAACTGCAAGTAAGTGCATTTAGTTGTAATGAGTTTACTTGCAGTGACATCCAAAAGTTCCACAACTTGCATTGACTGCTTTGAAACCCGAAATTGCACAGAAAATGGCCAAAATGAAGGCAAAAACTAACCAGAATTTTCACAGAGGAAGATTAGCCCGTGATTGATATACCATAGAGAAATGTAGACTTTCCACCTTGGGAAGTGTGCCCTAAAGCCTTAAAATCTCAAATTTCAAACAAAAATCTTCTACTTGCAGTGACTGCTCTGAAACCCGAAATTGAAGAAAAAGCTAGGAAAATGAAGGCTAAAACTCACCAAAACTTGCACAACAATGGCAAAGACACCCCTTGATGATTTGACCCTATCAAATATGAGCTTTGCACCTCGTAAAATGTGCCTTAGAGACTAAAATGACACATTTTGAGCTAAAATTTGTAGGGGTTGTCACATTTTTGAAAATTCGAAAATGAGGACAAGTTCCACATGCAAGTGTCAAGGATTTCCTTCTAAACAAGGACATCAGTGAGAAGAGAACAGGGTGGATAACCAAGGTCATGGAATATGACATCAATATCAAGATCACCAAGCTTGTAAGAGGCA
The DNA here is from genome assembly GCF_030272615.1 of Cryptomeria japonica. Lineage (NCBI taxonomy): Eukaryota > Viridiplantae > Streptophyta > Pinopsida > Cupressales > Cupressaceae > Cryptomeria > Cryptomeria japonica. The sequence goes on along the minus strand of NC_081405.1, from coordinate 408,526,574 downwards.
AGGGCCTATGTGAACAACTTGTCTCATCTTCTAAGACTACTTTAGAAGTCACCCTTGTGTTACAAGAGGATCAACCAACTAGCAATGACACTCAGTTCAGTTGGGGGAGTGACATGACGATCTTCTTAATGGAAGGTCTGGACAGGACTAAAAGAAGTCACTTCAAGTTGCAGGCCATCTCCTATGTCTTAGTGGATGGCAACCTTTCCCGAAGAGACTCTAATGGGGTCTTGTTAAGATGTATTGAGCAAAATCAATTCAGCAGATTATTGGAAGAATTTCATGATGGCTCTTCAGGGGACCATTTCTTTGCAAGGACTACAACTATCAAAATAATGAGGGTTGGTTGTTACAGGCCAACCTTATTCTGTGACTCACATAGATGGGTAAAGAATTGCAAGAAATGTGCTTTCTTCTGACCTCTCCATCCTATTCAAGTAGATCAACCATTCGCACAATGGGGTTTAGACTTCATTGGCATGATAAATCCACCTTCTAGTGTTGGCCACAAGTGGATATTGGCTGCAACAGACTACTTCACTAGCTGGACAGAGGTAGTTGCATTGAAGGACGCCATTGAGGCTTCAGTGTTGGAATTCCTTGATGGAATTGTGACAAGATTCGGTGTCCCCTCCACCATCATATCAGATAATCCAAGGCATTTGTTAGAACCGAAATAAGCTCTTGGGCAGTTAAGTATGGTATATACTTAAAGACATCATCAAATTATTACCCTCAAGGTAATGGCTTAGCTTAATCTTCCAACAAAAACCTCATCAAGATAATCAAAAAGACAATTGAAGACAACCAAAGATCTTGGCATGCTAAGTTGAGGATAGCCTTATGGGCTGACAGGATCACACCCAAGAAGGTGATTGGTAACTCCCGTTTCATGTTGGTGTATGGGAGGAAAGCAAGACTCCCATCTTCCCTGGAGTTACCCTCTCTTGAACTAGCACATCGGCTAGAATTGATAGAGAACGATGCCATGATAGTAAGGCTAGCTAAGCTAAGGGAGCTGGAGGAGGTTAGAGATCAGGCTATGCATACACTTGAGGCTCATCAAGAACAAGTCAAAAGAAGTTTTGACAAAAAGGCTACTAATAGGGTCTTCAAAGAGGGAGATCTAGTTCTCAAGTGGGATGTAGACAGAGCAAAAGTCGGGTGACACTCCAAATTTGATACTATCTGGAGTGATTCATATGTCATAACCAGTTGCAAGGAGGCCAATGCATTTCATCTCTCCAAGTTTGATGGTGAAGTTCTTCCAATCCCAGTGAATGGGATTCATGTAAAGCCTTGCTTCTAAAAAGGGTCTTGATGACAATGTAAATATTAGATTAGGGGTTGTTTTTCTTTCATAAGTGCTTTTGCACCTATTGTGTTCTCCTTAAGAGAATCTATGCTCTAGTTTCTAGTTTCCCTCCAAGTGATGGCACACATGTTTTGGGTCTTTTCAATGACTCAGTGCCCAATGGATGGTTAACGCTTCTGGACTTCATGCTTAGCAGGCAAGCATCCCGCCAAGATCACCAAAATGTTGTCACTTTATGACACCCATCATCCATCATTGAGAACCGATCCGAGATATGTTCCATGGACCAGAGTTGCCCCAGTTGATCAAGGAAAGAACCAATGGAATCATGAGATGTGAAGTGTTGTCTCATCGAGAGGCAAGTTCCATGCTTTTACCTTCTTTGACCTCGGAATCTCGAAATCCTGAAGTTCCAAGTTCCATGCCTTTGCCTTCTTTGAACCCCGGAATTCCGAAATTCCCAAGTTCCAAGGCTTTTCCTTCTTTGACACCACAATCCCAAAATTTCCAAGTTCCATGCCTTTGCCTTCTTTGACCTCGGAATCCCAAAATTCCCAAGTTCCGAGCCTTTTCCTTCTTTGACACTGAAATCTCAGAATCCCGAAATTCCCAAGTTTTATGCCTTTGCCTTCTTTGACTCCATATCCCCGAATCACGAAATTCCCAAGTTCCATACCTTTGCCTTCTTTGACCTTGGAATCCCGGAATCTTGAAATTCCCAAGTTCCATGCCTTTGCCTTCTTTGACCCCATAATCCCGAAATTCCCAAGTTCCATTCTTGTGCCTTCTTTGAACCCCGGAATCCAAAAATTCCCAAGTTCCATGCCTTTGCCTTCTTTGACCCCGAAATCCTAGAACCCCGGAAACCCAATGTAGTAACCCTTGTTGGTTCTGACTCAAGTTTCCAGCTCTAGACACTTGGGAATTTTGTCAAACAGTTGTCGTGCAACCTCTATGTATGCTGGTCTGAGTTTTCAGTCTGATATAATTCTGTTTAAGTGACTACACAGGCCCAAAATTGTTTGCAAATGGTCTCTATAATGTCTAAGCTAGAAGCACTAAGAAAGAATAGCTTCTATTTAATACTTCCTTTGCACATACATGACTTTCAAAACTGAAATATGCATCTACAGCCAGTACACATTTTTACAAACAGTTGGCATGCAATCCACTAACATTAAGAGCATGGATATAATATCATAAAGGGCTGCAACTCAATTCCCTTTGAATTGTTTAAATCAATTGATGTCTAATAACTCATAATACATCATACCGGGTGAGCAAAGGTTTGAATGTGTGGGCTTAATGGTGAATTACAACAGCTGGTAATTTACGAACAACAGCAAATTATTGGTCTGCACCTTGGAAAGAATATCTTTTGCTCCCTTAATGCTGCGTTTTCCCTTCTCTTACCATCACAACCCTTACAGATTTTTATTGAAATTTATTGAAGCCTCTATCTCCAAAATAGTGGCACCTAGGGATCTACGCCCTCTCACAGGAGAAGTGGTGGCTGTAGCTTGTACGGCTGCTTAGGTAATTAATGGCCAAGCATGGAAATGGACCCCCCCTTTGGTCTGCAAATGCCACGATCACCACCAAAAAACAACAAATTCCTCACCAATTTTTGCACAAATGGAACCCCTGTATGAAGCTCCCTCTAAAAGCCAAATTCACTGGATATTTCACCAATTCAGATGGCTGCACACTGAAGATTTTCCCATTCTCCAATGGCAGACGAAGACTGAAACCCTTGGTCTCTGCTCTCCACGAAGTCATGAAAATAAATGCCAAACAATAATGAATCGAACTTCTTCTTGTTGAACATATATAATCCTCAAGAAGTTCGATTTCTCCCATAAAGCACTTTAATAACATTAAAAGTTATAATATTAAATTGGCATTATCAAATGCAATAATGACCTTGGGTTATGTGCACATATTCAATTAATATTTTGGCCCCCTTTTATGATGCCTAGACCCTCAACTTAAGTCACTTAAGTTATAATATAAAATTATATTATAACTTTGTAATATAAGCTCATAATCAAATAAACATTAATATCTCCTTAATCACTCAACTTTTTTGCATGTTGTCTGAACAAGGAGCTGACATGAGGAAACTGCATTTGACCATACCCCCTTTACTAAAAATAGCAAGGGTCCATCTCTAACATCCCAAGACTTACTAAAAATAGTAAGTAGAGCAAACGATGTCCGAATGATGCCAAACAAAGACCAAACTGAAGCACTATGAACACTGGAGATGATACAAATCCTCAGGAGACCCTCTAACCATCCTCATTAGCCTACGAGGGTCAGGATGATAGGCTAATCCTCACTGAAGAACTGATGTCAACAAGAAGGGGACATCACACCCATGTTTCCCAAGTCTTCCAAACCCAGAATCCCAGGTTTCTGACTTGCGACACTTCTAGATGGCATGATCAACACTCAAAGCTCTTAATGCTCCACCAACTCTTGCAACCTGTACACTTTCATTCGTGCATTTAATGTTTTTTGCAGGATAGCCATCAATTGGAGTCCTTGGCCATGCTTATTTATGGTTACTTGTTGACCTTCATGTTAGGCCTGCATGCTCTAACTTTGGAATGTCAAGCAATTCACCTTCTAGAAGTTATTTTCTTCTTGGGATTTCCTTGTTAAGGTATGGTCGGGTTGCTTGCATGTATACCATGTCAAGTCCATGCACTTCCTTGCATTCTCTGACTGACATTCCTCTGCACACACAAGGGTCAAGGCTTCTCTTCCTTGACCAATTGTTTTTCCTCTGCGACCAGCTTTCTATATAAAGGCTGTTAAGCCTCATTGTAAAGGGTTCTCTCCCTGTTGGCTTGAGCTATTCTTTGCTCTTTCACTTCTCTTGTAGACTTGAATATTTCTTGCATTTCCGCAATTGTAAGTTTGGCCATTGGCCTTATAATGAATTGAAATCATCATTCTTGCCTTACTTCAACTTATGGATGTTGTGTATGTATTCTTACCTTCATTGTAAGTGTATGTTTGTGGCTTCTCTTACATATATGTTGTATTAACCTATTTTTGGGTGTGATTTGTGGGAAACCTTCTCCCCTCCTGACATTCAGCAAGTTCTAACCTCCATACATGTGTTGAGGTCATTCATACAACTAAAGTTTGTGCATCTCCAAGGTATTTCAATTGGTTCTTTTTGTCATTTCGGGTGGGGAGAGGAACGTCTCTTATCTTGGTGCATCATGTAATATCCCTTGGCTAATCTGACCCTGTTTTGCTTATATGAACACCAAGGAATATTGTCAAACATTTGGCATACAATGTTTGAAGCCGCTGTAGTGAATTCTTTATTTGTCTTCTTTGGGTTTGTAGGCTGCAAATGAAGTTATGGAAAGCTTCTAACAATGCAAAGTTGTTATAGAAATGATATACTAGCTGTTTTAGACCTTTCCACACATATGTAATGACTGAAATTAACTAGTACAGCTAGTTGACATTAAGACAAACACTTGTCATGCATCCCAAAGTACACCTACAGCCATTAGGCATTTAAGCAAACAATTGGCATGAAAGCTAAATGGCTGATCAATGTTGAATGTTACCATGAATGTGGAATATGCAAATTATATCTCCATTAAACATATGCAACCTCCAAATATTTCATGATATAATCATAATAGAAAATGATGCAATGAAGTAATGATTTTCTAATACAATGACCATAGATAGAAAACCTGGTATTTCAATGGCTGCCTTGATATATTGGTTTGATTCTCCTCATATGCAAATCCCTTGTCACATATATATAGCTGCTCAACCTCTCTAAATCCCCTTCTATAGAACACCAACTAGTGTAGCGCACTGTTCATGCGCACTGTTCACGGCACTGTAGCGCACTATTCACGGCACTGTTCATGCGCACTGTTCATGGCACTGTAGCGCACTGTTCACGGCACTGTTCACGCGCACTGTTCATGCGCACTGTAGCAGCAAGAACAAACTTGCAATCTGCTCTTAAAACCTTGAATAATTTGTTGCCAAATAAGGATGATTCACAACCAACTATAA